>NW_024543060.1:50122500-51322500 GCF_018167655.1 Microtus oregoni
TTAGTTCACTGATACATCAGAAGTGTTCTGTTAGTCCATCTGGGACATTTTTGATCCTGCCAAGGCAAATCTCAAAATGCGGTAAGACAATGAAGAACCAGGCTTTACGGCACAACTTACTGTTGCTGCCATTGCTGCCACCAACCTTCCCAGTGAACCATGAAGTTGTCCCCAGGAATAAGTCCCCTTTATTATGTTTCAGGTCTTGGCAAGGGACCCGGGTTTTTCTTGGAAAGGAGAACACAGGCCAGCATCCTGTAATAAAAAAAAATAATAATAATAATAAATAAAGTGATGAACAAGTATAATTTGTAAGTTACACCAAGTATAGACATATTTATCGCTATATTTAAAAGAAAATTAAGCCCAAGGCTTTTATGCTGTCAATAAAACTACCTGATTCATGATTAGACAGAAAATATGTGTAGCTTACTGAGAAATCACGGTACATTCTCGCCAGGAATGAGTACAGAACGGAAACCAAATGTTGCAGAGTATGGCTCCATGAGCAACCTGAATCATCCAACAAGAAACTGAAGAAAGCCTACTATCGTTGTATTCTGCTGCTTTTGTTTCCTGTTCCATTTCCATTGTTCAGATCAACTGATCCTTGCCTGTCTCGTCCACCCGTTACTGCCATGGGAAGAGATAACAGAGATTGTGGCAGATTTCACCTCCACGAAAATTACTCAAAATGCTGCCCCTAGTGTTTGGTCTGAAGCATCTCCTCCGCTCCCTAACACTCCTCTACACAGAAAGTCTGAATTATTTAGGGGGCCTCATCCCAGCCCCCTGGCATCTATCTTTGAAATACTGGGCAGGAAACTCCGTTTCAAGCCCCCTCCCCTGAGAGTTGCCTTAGTCCAAACTCCATCTCTGAGAAAGCCCGCCAAAAGGTGACCCCTCCCCAGAGAAGGTCAAGAAAGCCGGCCAAAGGGATAACCCTTCCCCAGGGAAGGTCAGACCACTCCCACAGGCTATTTAAACTGCCCCCAGAAAATAAACACGTGGTTTCTGGGTTTTGCGTGGTCTCCCCTTTCCTCGCTTCCCCTCTCTATGCTTTCCAGGGCCACCTGGAAATATTGCATGAAACATGGATGTCTTTTATTCGGTTTAATTTGGTTTAATTGGAATTATTTGTGTCGGTGGAGAGGCTCGTCTTAAGAAATCCCTAACAGCTACGTCTCTTTTTGTTAACCTCACTTCATTACAGATTTCAGAACATGGCTCCCTCTGTGCACGGCATGAAAAGCCATTGCGTTTCTCCCCCTTGCTTGCTGCCTAAGTCCTGGGTCTCCATCTCGGAGATGCAGATTGGCAAACACCTTCTCTCCATCCCACTGGCCTCTCTGCTCTGAGGCCCCTTCCATCCGCCACCTCACTCTCCCCCACAGGCTCCTCCCCCTGCCAGGTTGCTATGTGTGTGGGTTCCCTAAGAACACCTGCTCTTTTATCGTGGGAAAGTTTCACACTTAGAGTTGGGTCCACCTCAGAAAGAACACTGGCTAGTTTTGACCGGACGGTAAAATGGAGATTTTATAGTGTGTTTTTAATTTCCCCTCTGTCTTAGTTAGGGTTTCTGTTGCTGTGAAGAGACACTGTGACCATAACAACTCTTATAAGGGAAATCATTTACAGTTTCGGAGGTTTAGTCCATTGTCATCGTGGCAGGAAACATGGCGGCATGCAGGCAAGCTTGGTTCTGGAGAAAGAGCTGAAAGTCCTACAATCAAATCTGCAGGCAACAGGAAGTAAACTGAGACATTGTGTATAGCTCGAGCATATATGAGACCTCAAAGCCCGCCTCCACACACTTCCTCCAAAAAGGCCACACCCACTCCAACGAAGTCATACCTCCTAATAGTGTCACTCCCTGTGAGCCAAATGTTCCAACTCCCACCCCTTTGTTCGGTTTTTTCTCTTTCTGGCAATTTCCTTTTCACAGGTGGATAGCATGTTCTTATCTGCCCTCCCATATCAATAGGAGAGAATTTACCACCCAAGTCTTCTGTCAGTATCTTTTTTTTTTTTTGAGGTCGAATGGTTTGCATGCACACGCTTGGTGGCAAGTAAGCTGATTTTCCAGCTTGCACAAGAACGAGACATTTGACTGTGAAACCAAATCCCTTGTCTCTTTTCTCCTCCATCATTCTGACAAGAGCATGAAACTGTCTCTTTAAGCAGAGCTGGGGGTTTCAAAGAAGGATATAAAATATTACAATTTACATGATCATTAGGAGCCATTCAGTCCACATGCGCATTGAGGAAACTGAGGCCCATCAGGGAGAAGCATCCTTCCCGCAGCTAATTAGAGAGGATTAATTTCATCTTCATCCACTGCCGAGCAACGCTTCTTAGAAGTGAGTGACATCTTAGGAAAAACAAAAGTGTGTTTTCAATGTAGTATGCTCTTGTTAAAATACATGCCTAATGTTTTTGGCAAGAATTGATAGTGAGGTTTCCCCTAAACAACAACAAAAACAAAACTAAGGGCCCATGAGATGGGTGCTTGCTTTCAACACTGACAGCCTCAGCTCCATCCCGGGGACTCACGTTGAAGAAGGAGAAAACTGACTCCACCAAGTTGTCCTCTGACTTCCATTCATGGATCATTCCATATGGAGCACACGCAAACACAAAAACATACTAACACCACCACCACCACCACCATCATTACCACCACCATCACCACCACCACCACCACCACCACCACCACCACCATCACCACCACCACCACCACCACCATCACCACCACCACCACCACCATTACCACAACCATCACCACCATCACCACCACCATCATCACCATCATTACCACCACCACCACCATCACCACCACCATCACCACCACCACCACCACCATCACCACCATCACCACCACCATCACCACCATCATTACCACCACCATCACCACCACCACCACCACCACCACCATCACCACCACCACCACCACCACCACCATCACCACCACCTCCACCACCATTACCACAACCATCACCACCATCACCACCACCATCACCACCATCATTACCACCACCACCACCATCACCACCACCATCACCACCACCACCACCACCATCACTACCACCATCACCACCATCACCACCATCACCACCATCACCACCACCATCACCATTACCACTACCACCACCATCACCACCACCACCACCATCACCACCATCATTACCACCACCACCACCTCCACCACCATCATCACCACCATCACCACCATCATCACCATCATCACCACCACCACACTGCCACAATAGCAACAACAATAAAATTTTAATTAAAAAGAATGACCAAGATTCAGTGTTGTTCCCCCAGTGGACTCCAGTGATGTTTGATTCTCGTCTTCCCATAGCCCCATCCCATGCCCATGGCTTTGCTTCAGAGGCTCAGCATCTCTATGAGACCTTGTCCCATCCCTCCATCCCACTACCATGCCCAGCCACAGGTTAGTTTAGATGACTGATCCAGAGAGCCTTTCACCTAGCCTCACTCTTGAAAACATTCTCTTCCTTCGACAGGCAGCAGCAACAGCTGGACTCTCAGCTGGTGATAAACAGCTGTCTGAGCTCGCCATTTGTCCAGAAGGCACTGCACAAAGGTTTCCAGATCCATGAGCCACACACTCACCCTGACACCAGCACTTCCCTGAGATTGAGAATTCCGCATCCACGCAGATCTTCCTGGATGTGCTTGTCTAAAACAGAACTAAGGACTCTCACGTCTTCTCCCTTCCTCTGTAACTCCAGTTCTGGTTATTAGCAAGCCAGTTGCCTCTGCCAAAAACCAAATTAACTTAGAACCACCCATCTGCCCCTCTCAGGCTCTAATACATAAGGCCATCCAGGCGTTAGCTTTGATTATCCATAGTCTCTGTTTAAAGGAGACTTTTACTATCATTTTTACTAGAATTAAGCTGTCACTGAGCACTGATAAAAATCATTTATGGTTTTATATGAGAACAAATACAACACTGAAAGTGCTTTACCAATTAATGGAAGACCCCTCCACCCATGGGAAGAGGTACACATCTGTATGGCTGAGGCAGAAGGACTCATTCAAGTCCAGCCTTTATTACATAGTGAGCTACAGGCCAACCGGAACTACATAGCAAGATCCTGCTTCAAATAAACAACACAAAAATAAAAAGAGCAAGTACATAGGAAATTACAAGAATGACATATCTTAAATGATTAAAGCTGTTAACCCATGGAACCTAAACATCATATGACATATGATAGATATATCATTTCCTTCCTAACTGGAGCATTGCCCTGAGCCATCAAGAGCCTCTTTACAGGCTCTCCCCTCTCTACTTGTGGGAACTTTCAAATTTAAGTTTATCCTAATATTAAAGAAAGAGGTTAATTCTTCGCGAGAAACCGGTCTATTTAGATCATTCACCTGGTCTTGGTTTAGCTTTGGTATGTGGTACTTATTTAAAAAAATGTCCATTTCTTTTGTGTTTTCCAGTTTTGTGGCATACAGGCTTTTGTAGTAAGATCTAATGATTCTCTGAATTTCCTCTGTGTCTGTGGTTATGTCCACCTGTGTCTTATCAGATCATCACGGATTAAAATTAGAAGGCAACAACCACGCTGCCCCCAAAAAACCGACAAACTCATGGAAACTGAACAGTCAACTACTGAACCACACCTGGGTCAAGGAAGAAATCAAGAAAGAAATTAAAGTCTTCCTTGAATTTAATGAAAATAAAGGGACAACATACTCAAACCTATGGGACACAATGAAAGCAGTGCTAAGAGGAAAGTTCATAGCACTAAGTGCCCACTTAAAGAAAACGGAGAATGCATACAATGGGGACTTAACAACACACCTGAAAGCTCTAGAAAAAAAAGAAGCAGACGCGCCCAGGAGAAGTAGAAGACTGGAAATAATAAAACTGAGGGCTGAAATCAACAAAATAGAAACACAGAAAACAGTCCAAAGAATCAATGAAACAAAAAGCTGGTTCTTGGAGAAAATCAACAAGATCGACAAACCCCTATCCAAACTAATTAAACGACAGAGAGAGAACACGCAAATAAATAAGATCAGAAATGAAAAGGGGGACATAACCACAGACACAGAGGAAATTCAGAGAATCATTAGATCTTACTACAAAAGCAGAGACCCACACGGGAGCACCGGACAGAAATCTCAAGGTCCAAATCAGGAGCAGAAGGAGACGGAGCACGAGCAAGGAACTCAGGACCACGAGGGGTGCACCCACACACTAAGACAATGGGGATGTTCTATTGGGATCTCACCAAGGCCAGCTGGCCTAGGTCTGAAAAAACATGGGATAAATCCGGACTAGCTGAACATAGCGGACAATGAAGAATACTGAGAATTCAAGAACAATTGCAGTGGGTTTTTGATCCTACTGCACGTACTGGCTTTGTGGGAGCCTAGGCAGTTTGGATGCTCACCTTAGGAGACCTGGATAGAGGTGGGCAGTCCTTGGGCTTCCCACAGGTCAGGGAACCCTGATTGCTCTTCGAGCAGATGAGGGAGGGGGAATTGATCGGGGGAGGGGGAGGGAAATGGGAAGCGGTTGTGGGGACGAGGCAGAAATCCTTAATAAATAAATAAATTTAAAAAAAAAAAAAAAAAAAAAAAAAAAGAAACAAAAAAAAAAAAAAAAAAAAAAAGAAAGAGGTTATCTTCTCATGTTACTATGATGAATATTAAAAATGAAGACTTAACTTCATTAATATCATCATCTACTCCAGAAAAGAAACTCTTGTTACCTCCTGTGCTCAAAAAAAAAAAAAGTACTGCCACAATAAGACAATATATTGAAGTTGGTCCGCAGGATTCCCCCGAGGAATCGCTCGATGACCCCTTGGGTTTCTACTGACGTCTTTCGAATCTCAAACATAACAATGAGACTTTCGTCCAAAGGCATCCCTGTGCACTGTTGGTCATCTAGGTGATGACATTCTTGAAGATTCTTCCTGAGTTTTGATGACATCGTAGAATGTCCAAGGTGCAGACAATCTGAAAATATACACAGCACATTCCTTTGTAGCCTAGAAGAGAAAACAGGGGACTTCTATTTTCCAAGTGGGTTTTAAACACATGGTTTTCCTGCCTATAAAAAAGTCATTTCTTGGGGCTGAGGAGGTGGCTCAGTGATGAAAACACTTGCCAGGCAGGCAGGAGAGCCTGAGTTCAAATCTCTAGAACTCATGTATGAGCAAGATGCCAAGATTCTGTACTTCTCTGGAGAGACAGAAGGCAAAGACAAGAAAATTCTGGAAGCTCAGGATTCAACTAGCCTGGGACATTAGAGAGAAAAACAAAGAAACCCTGTCTCAAATATAAGTCAAGGACTGACACCCAAAACCTTCCACTGACCTCCATACACACGAATGAACACACATGCTTTTTGATTTTTTTTTACATCTACCTCTCATTATTAGGAAAAAAACAATTTTAGAGAAGTACCAACTAATAGAACTATCTGTCCAAAAAGCACCATCTTATTAACAAATGGCATGTTTGCATTTACTTTATATTCTCTTGTTTTTATATAGTTAACAAGTAACTCAATGATTTTTGTCCGTGTCAGAGAGGGTTGAAATGAACTAGAGGTTCAAAAATAGGAAAAGCAATCTCCTCTCTGTGTCATGGCAGTGAGCATAAGGAATCGGAGCCCAGAGCCACACGTAATACTCCCTAATGTAGTTAGGAAGACAAGCCTATCTGTTTCCCTCTGCCATCGGGAGCTTCAAACCATGCTGCAAGAAAAGAAGAGCAGAAGTCCAGCGATCGTCCGCAGTGCACCGGTGGCTGAGACATTAGACCCCAACCTAGGGGGACCTGGTGGAGCTCTTGATTACCAGGGGACTCTGTCAGGGGTCATTGCGTTTCTCGTTGGCACTGCTGACCGATTCATGCCCAGAGCAAGGCTGGTGTGGGTTCCATGGGGACTGCCTTCCCTCAGCTCACTCACAGAGTCATTGTCCTTTGCATAAAGCTACAAAGGGTGAGTGATCCTTGGGAAGTGAGTAGGGTGACAGATGGCCCAGCCGCAGCCACTGTCAGGAAGCAGGGCTTCTAACCTCCACAGAGCGAGCTCAGCGCCCTGCTCCCCTCGCCAGAGCTCAGAGCTCAGCGACCCGCCCTCTCTTTGCAGCGGCATGAGTATCCCGTGGGCAGGACACCACGCAGGATGCTTCTCTGAGTGACAGCACACAGACGAGATGAGGACACTCAGGAGCGTGTTGTCACCCAGATGCAGCAGAAATTATTCCCTCTGCTAGAGCTGTACCTATGCTGTCGTCTCAGAAGGCTGGAGCTTGCTGGACTCAACACTCCCCCATCACTGACTCAGGCCCGCCATCTTTCTCTCCTGTAGGCCTTGCTATCGCTTTCATTCTCAACCCAAACCACCTGGAGTTCGGGATAAGCCTCCGCACCTTCACCCCATCCTCTCTCCACATCACTATGTATCATCTAAAGGAATTACAGACAACTTGATCTGGCACCTTCCCCATGTGGGCTGAGGGCTCCATGCTGCATGTGCTAGGCCATCAGAATGCCCATCCGCTCTATTCTAGTCATTTTAGCTGTGTCGCCTCATTGGTGGAAGAGGAGAGGGTACCTTCCTCTTCGTTCTGTAAGGACAAGTGAGAAGTGGGAAGCAGTGGATGCCAAGAGCAAGGGAGGGAGGGAGGGAGGGGGAAGGAAGGAGGGAGGGGGAAGGAGGGAGGGAGGGAGGGAGGGAGGGAGGAAGGGAGGGAGGGAGGGGGAAGGAAGGAGGGAGGGGGAAGGAGGGAGGGAGGGAGGGAGGAAGGGAGGGAGGGAGGGAAGGAGGGAGGGAGGAAGGGAGGAAGAAGGAAGGAGGGAGGAGGGAGGAAGGAAGGGAGGGAGGGAGGGAGGGAGGGACGGACGGACGGACGGACGGACAAAGTGGGGAAAAGAATTTAAGAAATCTAAGGAAGTATTTGGAAATTAAAGGTGAAAGTAATGTTTTTAGCTTTGTTAGATGAAACTGATATCTGATAGAAGAACCAAAATAATTTCTTATCTCTATGGAGAAGGTTGTTTTTGTATACTTATATTTATGTTTGTGTGTGCATGAATACACATAGGATATGCACAAATATCTATATGTGTGTCTACGTTACTTGTATACATGTATGTGCATATGCACCCAAAAACATATGTGGATATGTATGCATTTTGCATAGTTTGCCTGCATACAAACATATGTGTGTATACGTGCATTTATATTTACAAACTCACACTAACTTACACTAATTCTTCCTGGCCCATCTATCAGCCCTGCTATAGAGTCCTCACCACACACATTAACGTGATTCCAACTTTAAAGGACAGATAAGGATTTTTAATCAATATTCAGCCTGGGTGACTGGTGTCTGCTTTTGGAAGCACCCGAGCAGCGTGCGCAGCTTGGAAGACGGTGTCGGCCACCTGCTACCTAGAGCGTTTTCAATCATGCCTGATTATGATGATGAGAGAGAAAATACCGGTGAGTTCAGGCCGACGTGTATTTTATCATCCGTGTGAGCTTGGGCAAAGCAGTCCAGACCATAGATGTCAGCTGTGTATAAGATGCATGCGGCTCTGGCCACCTGCCACAGCAGGTCCTTGGCACAGTGTCCATGTGTTCTGTTAGCACGGCACAAAGCAAACTCCAACTGGCCGCAGTGGGAGACAGGAGCTAGCGTTCGGCTCTTCCTGGAAGGACCCGTGCCCTCACTGACTCTGGCAATGTTATGAATAAATTTCCCGGATCCTTTGTTCTATGCAAATAAATATGTAACAAGAAATAACAATCATTTTGATACAAAGCACTTGGCCAGAGCCGGCATCCCTCTGTACCTCCCCTTTGGCTGGCACTTCCCAGTTTGCCCAGAGTTTTGCGTGTGACATTACACTGGCTGCCTCTCACAGCAAAGCGAGAGAGATGGAAAGATGGTGTTTGTTCTCACATGAAATAAAGAAGTTGAGATCATGGAGGTAAAGTGAATTTCCCAGAATTAGCCCTGCAAGACTTGAGGTCCCAGGTTTATGTGAATCGGAGATTCATTTTAAAACAGAGGTGCAATCTCCTAGAAAAATGGCAGATGTAGAGGGAGACATTCTAAGTGTGTGCAGATACAGCTCTGTGACCTGAGGCCGCTCATTTCCCCTGTCTGGATGAGCTCAGTGTTGAAATGGAAACATTCGCACTGAGAACATGCTATCCTGGGCAGAGCAGCACACATCAGGCAATAACAATTCCAATAACTCAGGGCCACTGCGAGCTCCCTCCTTACCCACTGTGACTTCTTCCCAAGGCCAGCTGGACAGGTTCCAGCCGGAGACTGGCCTTTCCATAGCCAGAACCAACCCCTAACCACCTACGCAGAAAGCCGGCTGCACGTCTGTAACTCAGGACCAGAATGTATTTTACTGTGATTTATTAACTGTAATTTATTAATTATTGACTATCACAGTGCCCTGTTGTTTCAAATACAGATACTAATAGCATAAAGATTTGTTGTTGGTGTGGGGGGGTGAGGCTTGCGGGAGGCATCTTCACCAGGAAATGCATACAGCAGTCAGAAAGCAGTGAGGTCAGTTCTTTGCTTCCACCTTCATGTGGGTTTGAGGGATGGAACCCAGGGAAAGCAGGCTTGTGCAGCAAGTTCCTTAAACTGAGGTTTTCGTGAGAGATGAACACTTTTCTTTAAAGTAAGCCAGCTGAAGTTGGGGCTGAAGAGACGGCTCAGTCAGTAAAGTGACTGTACACAGGCATGAGGACTTAAATTCAGAACATATATAAATGCCAAGTATACCATGAGGAAACTAAGACAGACAGACAGATACTCTGGGCTCACTGGCCAGTCAGTCAAGCCAATTAGTGAGCTCTGGGTGCAGGGAGAGAGCTTACAACCTCGAGGGCCATTGGCTCAGGAGATAAACGCGCTCCACTCTAGGCCTGGGCTTGGGGACTCACATGTTAGGAGAGATCTGACTCCTGAAAATCCTCCTCTGAGCTTCACGTGAGCACCATGTTTTCTGTGCACCCTTATACATGCACACGCCCATACCTACCGACCCCTACACACAAACAAATAATAATAAATGTAAAAAGTTAAAATACTTTACATGAGGCAGACAGCAACTGAGAAACCAACCTCTAACCACAAACACGCTTGCCCGTGCACAGCCACACGCTCTCATACTCGTGCATGTAGATGAATAAATAATTGTCCCGTTACGATGATACTACCATGGAGGCAACAGGGAAGGATCAGTTCTGACAAGGGTCTCCTCCAGAACCCGACCCACATCAACGCACCTTTCCCCTCACGTGGCATCATGGCCGCTTCGGCAGCACATATACTAAAACCCACAGGGCCTCACGTCCCAGATGTTCCCTTCTAAGTAGCTTACTTGAAGTTTAAATTCAAGTTTCTCCAGGTCTGGCCAGCCTTCTCATGAGGAGGATACCACCCCAGCATGGACAGAATGCAAGAGTAACGGCTCCTCTGAGCTTTGCCTTAGAGTAAAGTCTGCCTCAAGCAAGACTGTGTATTCGCCGTCTCTAGGGCAGACATGTTTGTGAATGGTGACTCAAGATGACACAGTGACATTCCTATTTCGGGACAGCGAGGAAAGATGCCACCCTGCCAATAAGGAGAGACTAGGGAAGGGAGACTCCCTCTGCAGCTGCACCAAGCATTTGGCACGGGGCCAGAAGGGATCACCCACCCTGCGTCTGCCATGGCCTCTCCAGAAAGAAAACAACACACTGCAGGCACTCACTGGGGCCCAGAGCAGGACACTCCTATATATAGGACACTCACATTAGGTGTTTATGGGCTAGGGAACGACTGTGCTGCTGTTTCTAACCATTCTTCTTGCTGTAGACACAGACACTCGTTAGCCTGTAAGATCTAAAACGCAGAAATAACCTGACCCTAGGACAACCAGTCCCATTACTACGGCAGCGTGGCTGGTCGTTATAGGTTACCATTCAAATATTCCGCTGGAAGAAAGCAGAGGAAGAAAATAGTACCCTTAGAAATGAGGTATAACCTATATTAAAGGATATTTACTCAATAAAAATAGAGGATAAAAAGGAAAAATATTCATTGTTCACGTCGTACCAGCTGTTTTATTATCTTTGATCTGACACAGTCACCTATTTTTGCGACACATCCATTCGAGATGGAGAAGAGCTTGAGGAGGAATTGATTTGTTGCTGGTAGAGACGGGATCAGACCCAGCCCACCTGGCAGGTAGGAAATGTAAACAGTCAGAGGCTGAAATGAGACCTGATCATTTGAAATTGAAGGCTGGGCTAACAGCAGAGCTTAGAAAAATAATTATTATCTCCCGGATCATGCCAGGTAGAAAGCAGAGAGGAGTAAGGAGCCCCGTGCACACAGAAGACTCTGATATTGCTGAATCCAGGCAGCCTTGTAGATGCCCAAGTGAGCTGCCCTGGTACTGCCTCCGATCCTAGGAGAGCATTGGAAAGACCTTTGAGAGGAAATGCTAAAGATTCGAATTGCTTAAGAACCCACCAGCACAAGGGAGCGTGCAGAGTAATACAGGCTCTTTCATGGCTTTTGGCTGCCCATCATAAGTAGATGGAAAGATGTTAATGATGAAGACAGACATACGTTGGTGATAGCACATGAGCTATCAAGGTGAACCTGACCTGAAAACTCCCTCTCAGCTAGCTCAGTTTCACAGTACCAGAAGGTGCTATACGGGCCACTGGGGAAGAAAAGTCAATCCCCGTCTTACAGAGCGGAGAAGCCTGCATGGCACAATACTGAACTGCTGAGCAATATACAAGTGCCGCCATCACAGTATGAATATTCAGGTAACCGGCTGCCTTCCGGTTGGAATTGAGGACCTCTCTACAGGTGGGAATTAATGCCTAAGACTACAAAACTAGTCAACAGACCATAGCTGTGGAGGGCACACGCCTTGCTAAAGGACCATGGTGTTAAACTACCTTCCAAATATTTGTGTTTATAGCTGTAGATTGGTGCTACTTTCAACCTTGGTCAGTGAGCGGCAGTTCATGCAGACTCCCAGTTGCTCCGAGTACTGAGACTAAGTGACTGTTGAAGGTTCAGCTGTCAACAGTAATCTTTAGCATGCACACTGTGCTGGATAGTTTCATGTCAACTTGACCTAAACAACAGTCATTTGAAGAGAGGGGGCCTCAAGTAAGGAAACACCGCCATAAAATCATGTAATGATGTAAGCAAGCCTATAGGGCATTTTCTTAATTAGTGATTAATGGGGAGGGCCCAGACCACTGTGGGTGGTGCAAACTCTGGGCTGGTGGTCCTGGGTTCTAGAAAAAAGCAAACTGAGAAAGCCAGTAAGCAGCTCCCCTCCACAGCCTCTGCATCAGCTCCTGCCTCCAGGTTCCTATCCTGTTTGAGTTCCTGTCCTGGCTTCTTTTAAAGATGAACAGTGATGTTGAAGTTTAAGACAAGTAAATAATTTCCTCCCCAAGTTGCTACATCACAGCAATAGTGACCCTAACTAGGACCACACCAACTCCCAAAGGCACAGGGGACACTATGAAAGAGACAAAGAAGATCCCTGGAAGAGCCAGAGGATGGAGAAGAGAGCTGTGTTCTGAATGAGACATAGCTGGTATATAATATGGATTTCCCTCTGTACACTGTGAATATGCTCTGTTACCATTGGCTAATAAAGAAGCTGCTTTGCCCTGTGACAGTGCAGATAGAGCTAGGTAGGAAAACTAAACTGAATGCAGGGAGAAAGAAGGTAGAGTCAGGCAGACACCATGTAGCTGTCAAAGGAAAAAGATGCCAGAACCTTACTGGTAAGCCACAGCCTTGTGGCAATATACAAATTAAAAGAAATGGGTTAATTTGAAGAGGTAGCTAGGAATATGCCTAAATTTTTGGCCAAGCAGTGTTTTAATTAATATAGTTTCTATGTGATTATTCAGGTCTGGATGGTCAGGAATGAAAAAAAAACAGTCTCCATTTACAAATGGTGCCCAACATGGAACATGGACCACATAAGACCTAATAAAGCTTTAAAAGAGAAAAAGAAAAAAGAGGGCTTCTAGGCCCACAAAAATGGAAGCCAAGTGCAACTTCTTGGCAGCCACATATTTTCAGATAGACTGTTTGCTGGAGACAAGAGTGCATACAGAAAGTTATAAAAAGAAATAAATAAATTAAAAAAAAACAAAGTCTTTAAAGAGACAATAAGCATAATATAAAAAGCCACACAAAAATGGAAAATACACAAAGAGTCTGGATTATGTATATTATTGTGTTTTCTTTGAATTTTTTGACTGTGAATAAACTAAGTACAGAGAGACATTTCATTGCATATGCTGCTAAGCTAAAGCAACATATATATTTTAAAGGTATCTTGACTTAAAATTTGAGTCTAAGGATATGTTACTTCTGAAAAGAGATTCTGTTTTTGTTTCTACAGAGAATGAGAACCTGTAGATTGACAGATAATGGCATATTGGCGGGGGTAGAAGTTATTTTATTTAGCAGTGTAGCCACTAGGAAGTTGCCTGTACTCCAATAAATAGCCTACATCTATGCATATGCAGGCAACTATCCTTAAAGTCAATGAGTCATTTTAAAGAAAAATAAAACATGAGTGTAAGAGGGTACTTGTTGGGAAGAAAAGGGAGTCTAGATAGGGCAAAAAGGAGATAAGAGAGGGTAGTAAGTAGTACTATTATCTAAATACATCGTATGTATGTATTAAGTTAACAACAAATAAATACAGATATTTTAAAAAACAGAACTCACTTCTAGGTATTCTGATTTCATTGCAGTTCTGGGCTTAGGAGCCTGTGGACTACATGTGGGAAAGTGATTACAGACAACAGGAGCTTTTGAGAGAAGGCAGCACTCAAGGAGTAATGAGCAAGATCAGACTGGATGTGGGTTATCAAGAGGAGACTGGAAAGAGAGGAAAAAGAAGGCCAGCGGGCCTGGAAGCCAGAGAGCCATTGCCTCCCTAGGACTGAGGGCTTCTCTGAAATGCTCTCTCCCTTTGCTCTGCCATCCTGGATGGCATCTGGGTTCTGATGCACTAGGAGAACTGGGGCATGTATGGCCACTGTCCAAATGACCAAACCTCAACAGGTATGCTTGCTGGACACCGGGCTGGTAGGGACATGTGGAAAGACTTTTCAGATTCCACAGGGAATATAGCTGAGCCTCTGGGGCTAGGGCTGGGGCTCATGGCGTTGAGTACCTGCTTTGTTTTAGCTGTGAGTGTGAGCCCCAGCACTGCATACACCGATATAACAGTGCACACCTGCAATCACAGATCTCAGCAGGTAGAAATGGGAGAGTCAGAAATTCAAGACCATTAGGGGCTACGTATTAAATCTGAGACCAGCCTGGGCTGTATGAAACACTGTCTCAAGAAAGAAAACAATGCTGAACAAATAGGACACAGTTCCACAAAAGAGTGAAGAGAGAAGGCCCTGTAACTGGGCTTGACCTGTGTTCTCACTGCCTGGGTTGAGTAACCAAAAGCAAAAATACTTGAATCTGAAATGCCTTATTAGTAGTATGTAAGCAATTATAGTGCCTACTTCTTGGGGGCTCTGTGGGGGATTAAACATGATAGGCACAAGGGCTGGCGATGGTTGAATAGATATTACCTGGGATAGCTGTAGCTGCATTGAGGGGCTTCTTTGCTCATTCGGTCCTGTCTTTATTAATCGCCCTCTTTCTCAAGGGCTCTCAGACTATTGACTTTTCTGCGTAGCGCATGCACACTCTGGGATGAGCCTGTGTGTCACACTTCAGCCTGACTTCGCTTTCAAATGAAGCTGCTTGAGAGGTTCATCTCTGCTCTGCCCTCCCCTCATCTACCAATGTCCTCTTCACCACCCTATCCATTAAAATGCTTTTAAACAGTCCTGTAGAATTTCCACCTAACCTGTAGGTGTGTGCAAGAAGGTTTTATGGAGGGCTCTCGACCTACTTCCTCCTTCTTGCTTCTGTCTCTCTCCTTCTTTCCCACCCCATAGGTTCACCTGGTTTCTACTCAGTAAGCAAACTGGACTTTGTCAATAAGTCCTGGGCCTTCGCAATGGCCTCGACCATGTGTCATCACTCTGGGCTCCTCATTTCGCCGTGTATTTGCCTCTATGGTGGCCAGATCCTCAGTGTGTCAGTTATGACACCCTCCCGAGCCTTAGCGTGGAAATCCCCTGTCTGGAAGTCTTCCTGTCTCTCCACGCCTCCCACACTCCTCAAAGCTTAGTAAATCTACAAAATACCAAACAAGAGTTTCTGCCTAAATTGTTGATGTATTATATCTTGTCACCACTCCTGCATTTGCGTAGTTTCTCCACTGGCAAAGTCATCCAGGTCAAACAGCTCAGAATTCACTAATGAAATGCTTTTCCCAACAGCCCACATCCAAGTTTCCGGGGGCAGCACGGTGCTACCCCAGAAAGCACACCCACCCCTGCCATTTCTGCTGCGGTCTTCCCTCTCAGCTTGCTTCTGTTCCTGCCTAAATGGAACCCATTCTCTCTCTAGCAGCCAAGATCACACCCTCTTACTATTTACTGTGTTTAAACGTCTTCCTAGAGCACTCTCAATGAGTCCTTAAGATGTTTTGTGGCAGTCACCCCTGGTTAAACTCCTCCCGGGAACCCTCCAATGCTACCTGGCATCTTTCTCCACCCTCTCGCTGTGCTCCAGCTTCACTAGTCTTTCTCCTGCTGAAACAGGCCACGGTCATCTCCACTCACAGCCTGCTACCATTTGAACAGTCTATATGGCAGATTCTTCACCCACTTGGTGTATGGATGTATCATTCTCAACCTTCCAGCTTCTCAATGGTACCTCGTAAAGCTATCTTCTGAATATCCACTCCTAACTCTATCCTCATGACCCACAATGCTCAGTGCCAACACCACCTCCCTCTGTATCATTAACAGCATCTTATTCTTATTTTTCCAATCCATTAGAGTTGTTTTAACCCCGGCTGCACCTTCATTAAGATCAGCCGTCCAAGGTTCCTCTTGGTTCAGTCGTATCCTGAACCCTGCTGCTCTACCTAGTCACGTAGGCTCCTCAAATACTTGCTAAGCAGCCAAAAGAATTAAACTTGCTAAAACTTCAGGGATTTCCTGAGGCTACTTAGCACACCTCAATCTTTTAAGCACACATATATGGTACCCACCCATCTGCCCCATTCTCTGAACATCTGCACAGTCCTGGACCTTAGTCATATCAATCCCATGCATCTTCTCAATAGAAATCCTCTCTTGGGCTTTACTTCCTTGGACATTCTGTCCATGCCTTGTCCTCCTGAAGAACTTAGATATTTCCTCATCTGAAGGTCGTCTCTTGTCAATGTTCTACAGATCCTTAGCTCGCCCAGGTGCCAGCGTACACATCAGACACCCTCACGCAGTAAGAGATGATTCTTCCCCTAGACAGCATTTTACCTGTCTACATCCCTCCTCTCTGCGTTGTGTCTATCACAGGGACATATTGTTTGTTGCTATATCATCAGAGTTGATGACCTTCCATATCATGTAAGTGATACTCAGAAAAAGTTATCACATTTTAATGAATGAATGAGCACGTGTTTCTCAGCCGAGCTCTTGGGGTAATTGTTTCAAGCTACTCTTACTACAGTCAATATGCAGATAATTTTAGGCTAAGAATTCAATATGGCACACAGGGTGAAATAGCATGATGTAAGCCACAGTACTAAAATTATACATAATGGTGTAATTATAGCTGGCTGATATCAGATAAGTAGTTGTGACAACTTACTTTAAAAGGCTGGAGATGCGTTTTCACTAATGGCTGATACTTGATAGTCTTGGTCACTTTAATACTGTCAATTGACATGTAACTTGGTGATGATCCATATGCCTTGTGAGAGCCCCAATTTTGCAGATTTTTTTTTTCTCTAACAGCACCCTGACTATGGTTCTATACATTAACTACCCTGGACAGCACCTGGAAAAGGTAACTAGAAAATAACCTCAAGGAGCCAGAGCCTCAGGAAGGTGAACGTGCAGGGATGGCTGCATTCCTTTTAGCCCAGAGAATGTTTTAAATAGCTTACTAAATTTTTCTTTAATAATTTCATACATATATTTTGCATTCTTATTACAGCCCTGTACACACCTTCTCTTGCCTCTTTCCCATCCCCATTGTCCTCCACCTTCTTCAAAGTCCCTTTCCCATATGTCTTCTGGTTTTTGTGGCCCAGAGATTTTAACCAGGCTTTCTGTGAGACTATAGATCAAGAACTATAGATCAAAACCCTATAATCAAAAACACAAATTCCTTTGTTGCAAAATAACTGGGAAGTGAATAACTGGGAACTAAACAGGAAGCTTCTCCCTGATGGCCCTGGTAGCTTTCATACTACCGAAAGGAACAGCCAAGGCTTCGAGAGGAGAAAAGGGATCAGCTGAGAGCCCTAACTCGAACACCAACCTACCGTTCAAGTCACGCCCCCTTGCACAATAGTGGCATGACCGCTCTGTGTGTAACCAAGGACTTTCTGATTAGACTTGAGGCCCATTCCACAAGAAGAAATTCATGCTTGCAGCTGCAAGCCTGGTTTAAAAACCAACTGAGGAGGTTTCAGACCCTCAGGGGGAACCTACTACTGTTGTTTATCCAGACTGACATAGAATCAAGTCACTTTCTTAATACTTATGTGCATACCCATATATAAATGTTCTCTTTAGTCTTCATAAGAGAAGCTCCTTTTGGAATGCATGGCAGTAAATGCAGACTCCTGACTATATGAGATGGTCAGATCAGGGGATGGCTGAATACTCCACCTTAATCCTCTAGGCATGTGCCATTTCCAGAATGTTGAAGGCTCCATGTTGGTGGACATTATCAGAACATCAAAATAGAAACCACTGTTCTAAGAGCAAGATGGATCTGAACAATAAAAGAACCAAAAATCTTTACATATAACCTATAAATCATCAATCGTTTCTGTATATAAATATTGACTGCTTTAAATTTGAAGTACAATGGAAAATACTTTGTAGATTATAAAATTACACTTCAATATTTCTTCCCCTCTTAAAAACTGCTTAGCACTCCTATGCCATCCAGGAAAGCAAAATCTACTTTAAATGCATTGGAAGATTTTTTAAGCTAGGGTCTATATTTATAGATGGATTGTCTTGGGGAAAGGCACTTGTAAGAGATACGGTGGCACCCACAGATAGTAGCAGCATGATTGTTCCCCTCAGATTCATAGGAGAGAGGGAAGGAGCCACAGAAAAGAAATCACAGCAGCTGCAGACGTCCAGAAATGAAGCTCAAAACCAGGAGATACACTGTTTTTTCCAAGTCAGTCCACAGACAGTCAGTCTCGGGACATGCAGGAATGAGGGGGACATGAAACGACAATAGCTAGTTATTCTTCAGTACCCCCACACACACACACTTTCTCCAGAATGTCTTCAACTTCCAAGACATTGTTTGGTACCACATGGTTCTGCAGATCCATCTTCGAGAACCAGCCGCTTAGAAAGATGCAATTTAAGCTGAAGGTCTCTCTGAAGTCGCTTCTATGATCTTTGTCATTCAGATTGTTTACAGAGGCCAAGGGTCACCAATTACTTTGCCCCCAGAGCTAGATTGTGGAATGCCAGGAAATTGCTTTCAGTGATACTGCAAATTAAAAAACAAAGTCACGGAGCCTCCGAAGACATTGATTCTCCAGCCTGCGGCTTCAAGAGTGAAGTCAGATGCCTCCCACATTCGCTGCTCTGTCTGTAAACCCGGCTGCATGTGTTTCTCTAGTTTGAGTAAAAAATACACTTTGTTTTGGGGGTAGATAAACTGTCTTGATATCACGCTTCTGCTTTTACTTAGAAAATTATTACTCTCTACACATGTAATTATCCCGCCTTATAGCCTACTCTTTTCACAAAATCAGAACAAACTGAAGAGTAAATCCATAATCTCGACAATGGATACACATTTTGAAGTGGCACTATCTGTCCTGCGTAACCAGCCTAAACATGGTTTCTGGCTCATAACTGTTGAGTTCCTGTGTTTATCTATCTGTGTGTCGAGATCCACTTGATATTTGTTCATTTTCCTGGAAGCATATTGATAATCTCTTGTACATTTTCTGCTACAATTGGTTTTCTTTTCATTTGTTCCAGAGACAGTTTTTCATTTGTTCAGGCATTTTCTGATTAACTCATTTTTTTCCCAGCTGGTTTTGTCTTCATTTTCCCTGCTTTCTCTCTAGTATTTACATCTCTTAATATTAATCACACAAACACTGTCTCTGTGTTCTTTGATCTGCAAAAAGTGCTACTCCTTCACCTGAAGTATTACTAATTCCCCTAATTTTTATTCTAGCAGTGTGGTGATTCTCTGGGGAGTGGTGTTATTGGGTATTTGGATTGTATCAGGATCCAATTAGACTAGTTAAGGTTATTAACTTCTTAAATATTTGTCTGATTTTTATCCATGTTTTTCCTCCACCCCCATGGTTATTTGAGTACACATCTGCTGCTGTTAGATACAAACACTTAGCAAGGTCAGATCCTGCTATCGGGGAGATTTTAGTGTAAATGTGATTTCCACACTTCAGGCTTTTATTTTACACCTTCCCTTTCACAACAGGGGGCAGCTTGGTTAGCTTTATATGTCAACATGACTGGGACATGAACTGCCCGATATTTGGGTCAACATTACCAGGGCTGCTCCCACGTGGATGTTTTTGGTTGGCATTTAAATCAGTGAGTTGCACAAGGAGACTGTCCACTTTAAGGCAGCGAGCCTTGTCTGTTCAGCTGATAGACTGAATAGAATAAAACTACACCCTTGAACCATAAGTATTTTCCTACTTTGTTATGACTCTCTTGAAAATTATAACCAATACTGATGGAGGAAGGTCATTGGCTAATAAAGGAACTGCCTTGGCCCATTTTATTGGTTAGAGGATAGGTGGGAGAAGAAAACAGAACAGGACGCTGGGAGGAAGAGGAAGTGAGCTCAGACTCCACAGCTCTGCTCTCCGGAGCAGACGCCTCAGCAGAGATGCCATGCCCTGCTCCCTGGCAGACACAAGCGATGAAGGTCCGACCCAGGATGGACATAGGCTAGAATCTCCCCAGTAAGCGCACCTTGGGGTGCTACACACAGATGATTAGAAATGGGCTAAATTAATATGTGAGAATTAGCCTAGAAGAGAATGGGCCAAGCAGTGTTTAAAAGAATACAGTGTCCGTGTAATTATTTCGGGGCATAAGCTAGCCGAGCAGGCGGCCGGGGTGCTGGGAACGCAGCCCCGCCGCCCTTTTTACTACACAATACGTCATTTCAAATTTCACATGCCTTTAATTAATTTTCATCTGTTAATCTTCTCTAGTAGTCTCCCTGCTTTCAATAAATGTTAATTCCATCTTTCTAGATTCTTGGAACAACATTTATGCAATAATCCTTGGCTTCCATTTTCTAGAACATTCTACAATAATTCTTCAGAAAACTGCATTGTATTCGACTCCAAAATATAAGCAGAAACTCCATTTGCCATCGGCCCCTGCTCTGACAGAAGTCACCATTGTCCTGAGTCTTACAGTCGTCAACAATGTCCTCATTGGCTACCATGGTTTCAATTGTCGATTTCCAAATGTTGAAATATGAGTCAGATCAGCCACTCTTATGCTTACCAACCCATGAGAACCCCAACGAAAGCAACAGAGGCTTTTCCAACTGCTCACAGAGAGCCACCATGGTTTTCCCTGCCGCCTCTCTGTCCTGACCCTCTTCCAGCCCTGGCCCTTCCCAAGAGTGCCGGCTGTCGTGCTGGTCTTGTGGCTCTGCCTCAATTGTACCAGTTGCCTCTGCTGCAGGATTTTTCACAAATACTACTCTGATTTCCTGGGTCCTCATCCTCATCTGCATGGTAGCACCATCCTGTCCAAAAACATAACAGTTAGGAGACAGTAGTCCTCTCTTCCTGTGACGTTGCACCTCCCTATTTACTTCATTGTAACCGTCACCACTACACACAGTACAGGTGCGTTCTGACCTCTTGGCTCCTGCACCGGATGATAAACCACACGACTGTAAAAGTCAGGGAAGGTGCGTTCCCCGTGGATTCTCTAGCATCAGATCTTGCCTGGCACAAGGCAGGTGCTTAAGAAATATTTGCTGATGGATTAATGAACATTTGTAGGTGACCATTTAGTATAAAAATGAATGGTTGCACACTTCTGAAGAATGTATTGTGGATGTGAGGGAAAGAGGCTGCTTTTATCTAGAGCTAGGAAGGCTCTCCCCAGGAAGCTCTTCCATGAACAAACCCCATTGTAGAACGCAATGAGAGGTGGTGTAAATAGAACAGGAAGCTGAGGGTACAGTGGTTATCACTTGGGCTTCCTGTTTGGCAACCTTGGATTCACACCCTGACCCTGCCACTTGATTACGAGTTTAATGCCCTTCAGCTGGACTCTTCACCTGGCCCTCCGTGAATGCCCGTTTCCTGAGGCTAACCCGTGAATGCCCGTTTCCTGGGGCTAACCCGTGAATGCCCGTTTCCTGAGGCTAACCTATGAATGCCCGTTTCCTGGGGCTAACCCATGAATACCCGTTTACTGGGGCTAACCCGTGAATGCCCATTTCCTGGGGCTAACCTGTGAATGCCCGTTTCCTGGGGCTAACCCGTGAATGCCCGTTTCCTGGGGCTAACCCGTGAATGCCCGTTTCCTGGGGCTAACCCGCGAATGCCCATTTCCTGGGGCTAACCCATGAACTAAAGAAGACTATGTGCTATGTCTGGCTAGAGTCTGAAGAACAAGAAAGCGTGAAGCGCGGTAACTTTTTTCAGATGAACAAAGAATGGTGACCACACAGGAAGAGACAAAGCAATGAAAGTCGTCAGACACAGGAGCTCCATGGCCTCATGTTGTTGAGCTTGGGAGTTACACAGAGGGGATATGCAACCAGTGGGATCTTTATCCACAGGTGCCAGGAATTCCTAGACAGCATTGAGTAAGATTATGGTAGGAATGCAGGATGCGTGTATACTCACCCTAGTAGGTGTGAAGAGGAAGGAGATGTGTGAGTACGTGCTGCCATTGTAATGTGGGATTTATAGACAAACCTGGCTTCTAACCTCAGTCCTGTGATACTCTTTCAAGGGGTCCCCCATCTGTGTTCTGGTATAAAGATTAAAAGTGTGACTACGTTTAAAAACTTAAGACATTCTCACATAGTAGCCTTACTACTACTACTGAAGACACCGTGAACATTAGTAGCTGTGCTCAGGAGCCCGTGAACTTGAACTGACCTGAATCTGTTCTCCCTGATGACTAGCTTTCATGCTACCAGAGGGCAAACTTCCAGAGAAGGGAGGCCACCGACAGCCCCACGCAGCCGTGTTACCTATAAATAACCACCTACAACTGCCACCTCACCAAACTAGCATAATCCCTGGCTACGATCTAAATGTTTGCCCTCACACCCACAGATGAGGCTAATCCTCACTCCTCATCAAGGAAAACTTGCTTTTCAGCACATGGAGACCATTACAGAAAACCGCAGCCAACCAAAATGCAGAGCTGTGGAGCCCAGTCCCAGGGGACACATGTAGTATAACTCCTATACCTAAGACTCAGGGCTCATTACAGAAGAAGGGCTAGAGAAAATGCAAGAACTAGAGAAATAGAGAATTTGCCGTGAGATTGTGTCCCCTAGGAATGTCAGAAGCTATACTCACAAAGGGACTGCCTAAACCTGAGCTGAACCAAGAAAGCTACAGACCTATAAACCTCATGTGGACAGGGCAGTGTGAAACCCAGGAAGCCTCAAGCCTACACAAAGAGCTATGAGCAAATAAGGAAATTTGAGAGCAGAAGAAATAGTCTTCCCAGGGAAGAATTCACCAATTGGCTATCCAATTCCAAATGGTCAGTTCTGAAAATGTATAGTATATACAAGTAACATTGTATGTACCCAGCAGGTTGTATTTATACATTAGGAATATATGCATAGATAACAATTGATGAGAGCAAAGACCATGAAAGGAAGAAAGGGGACATACATGGGAGGGCTTGGATGGGAGAGAAGAAGAGGAAAATGATGTAATTATATTATAACATCAGAAATCAGCAGAGAAATTAATGAACAAATAAAATAAAGTTTCAAAGGGAGTAGGCTATTCTAATCTAGGAACACTATGTCTTGACTCTTTCCAGAACCTCCTTAAAGTAGTGAAATTTGGATAGACAAGAACACATCCTTAGAGCCTATCTATATATGGAGGCTACTAGACTTAGATCTTGCAACTGCTCAAAACGAAAGAAAATTGTGGTGTTTTTGTTTTGCATTCCTCCACCAGTTAGGGTCTTTAATTACTGTTAAAAATGCCTGCCCTGACGGCACTGAGCCACGGGTCCTACAACTAAGTTCATATAATCTTCAGATGCACAAAGAATCAGGTCGAAGACTATTTTAGAGCAACCACGCACAGGGAATACTGCAGATTCTACTGTTGCCATGGAGAACAGACACAATTCACACCTCTGAGCAGGGCGGTAGAAGCCAGCACCTCTACCTTTGCTTCCTGGAAAGCTGAACGCAATCACTGCTACCTTTGCCATTCTAAGAGTACCTACTAGAGGTTTACTCAAAGTGGAGGTCCATCGAACGGAACAGGGGCGCCCCGTAACACTAGAGCTGTAAACAAGGCCAGTAAAGAGATCTTCATGAGCTGGGGGGGACCCGCGATGACAACAATTCCCCAGACACAGAAGAAAGATGTTGTAAGCATTCTCAAAGACCACACACGCGACAGTTTCTGCTGCTGTTCATAGACATTGCAAAGCCATGGTGAAAGGATATTGACTAGGGAGGGATGAGAAAAGTTGAGTTTGGAATGTCAGCCGGATATGTCTGGCCGACATCTGGAACCACGGGTTACGCTCTAGAGAAGTCACACAAACGTGAAGACTGATACAGGTAAGGGGAAGCAGTTGCTTGTTTAAACCCTTAAGAGTAGTTTATGTGCATTTGTCCTTGACAGTGTTTCAATTTTAAGAATAGAGAGAGAGCCAGCAAAGAAATTTAAAAATGAGGCTCAGAAATCTAGAGATTTGGGCACTGCTAAGCGATAAACGCATCTTATTAGCAAAAATAATGTCAAATAAATCGAGAACCTCTGGAATTCTTTAATTCCTGGACTGTTAGTCTTAATGGACATAAATTGATTAATAATCATGTTGATGTATTCAGAAAAATCAGGTAAGCTTTTAGACTTGATATTGAAATAATTTGCCAGTTTGGGGGCTTCTTAAATAGACTTGACAGTATTTCCTTCCTTCCTGCTCTCAATGAATTTCAGTTTTGAATGGTTTCCCTACTTCTTTAGACGGTTGTATCAGTCACAGTTGGTCAAAAAGCAGAATTACTGTCTGATAAAATGTAAAGGAATCATGGTGCTCGGTCTTATTTCTTTATGAAAGATGGAGATGGAGATGGGGTAGCTGTTGCTGCAGAATTTTGGCTTGGAACATATCTTGAGGCTAAACTATGGAAACCATTGTATACATTAGACCAGTCAGTACAAAGGAAAGCTAGGTGTGACCAAAAGGACAAAGAAGACCTTGCTTTGATGGACTAAATCCCCACAAGGTCAACTGGGGAAATTTGGAGACCATGATGGTGTCTCATGACTTTGACTCTGAGGTCTGGTATGACCTGCTGAAGAACGGTGCATAACTTTCAATACAGAGTTGCACATACACATTCTCCTGGGCTTGGTGAAGGTGAAGGAGCTGACCCCCTGGGAACTGGAAGAACAATGAGGTCAGATGCTGAGTCATAAAACCCAATCCAGCCAGCATAAAAAAGATGGCATCCAGCTGACTCTGCTTCAAATGTGAATGTCGATTGCCTCTTATGACCTGAGCTAACCCCAAACCTTCCATGGAAGGGAATTTGAGGAAACGCAGAACCACCCCACCCCTGCTTGACTAGACTGATTCATTACAGTCATTAGAATATGTATTCATAATATTTACATTTTATAATTCATCTGACTCTATGGAATATTAATCCTCACTAAACAAAAGCCCTGTATTACACCCTTCACAAATTGCATTTGTCATGAATTGACTATAAACATGTTTTTGACATAGGGTCTTATCATGTAGCCCTGGCTGTCCTAGAACTTACTACATATAACCAGGCTAGCCTCAAACTCCCAGAGATCTGCCTACCCTGCCTCCTGAATGCTAAGATTAAAGGCATGATGTCATCACACTTAGCCTACAAACACTTTTGAACCATGTGTTTATTTTATTTTACGTGTATGAATGTTTTACCTGAAGCATACCTGTGTGCCACATGCATGTCTGGTGTCCACAAAGGCCAAAAAGGGACATTGAATGCCCTGGAAGTGGAGTTACAAATGCTTGAAAGCTGACATACAAATGCTTGGAATCAAACCCAAGTCAGCTGGAAGAGCAATAAGTGCCCTTGGCCTCTAAGACATTCTCCAGCCCCTCAAAAAGAAATGGTAAATACACATCTTTAAGAACTATGGTGTTCTGCATGTCTCGAGCACACCTCACATTTGAGTGTTTAATATTCTAGCACCCACACACTCCACCCTGAATGACGAACCTGAAAGACAAAGTCCTTATGGTATCTTTTGAACTAAGTAGACCAAAGAGACTACTGTTGGCTGGTGAGGAAGCTCATTGCTTCTCTCATCATTCCTGGAGCAGATTCTCCTGGCGTTAGGGAGCAGGGGATGAATGACTGCAGGGAAACTGAGGTTCCGGACTTGATTGAAGTTCCTGTTATAGTATGGCCCTGTGTGTGTGTGTGTCTGTGTGTGCGTGTGTGTGTGTGTGTGTCTTATATGAAGCTTCTATGCATATGTAGATACCAGGCTCTCTCCACTGTACTGTCTTTCAAGGGTCTCTCCCTGACCCAAAAGTTCTCATGAGCTCTCTCAGGTTCTAATTGTCTACCTCCACCCCCTTCCCACTAACTCAGACCCTTGTGTTCACAGAGCTAACACCGTTGCCCACTGGCTCATCGCCCCAGCCTTTCACTTCCTTTGAGACTTCATTATTTGTTGCTCCTCGTTCTCTTTTTCCCACTTTCAACCTCAGACTCACCTTCTCTCCTGGAGACATTTCTCTCTCTTACTCCTTAAGATAGTGAAATCAAAAAAGGAAGAAGAAGAGGAGAAAGAGGAAGAAGGAGGAGGAGGAGGAAGAGGAGAAGAAGGAGGAGGGGAAGAGGAAGAGGAAGAGGAAGAAGAAGAAGAAGAAGAAGAAGAAGAAGAAGAAGAAGAAGAAGAATATGAAGAAGAAGAAGAAGAAAAAGAAGAAGAAGAAGAAGAAGAAGAAGAAGAAGAAGAAGAAGAAAAAGAAGAAGAAAAAGAAGAAGAAGAATATGAAGAAGAAGAAGAAAAAGAAGAAGAAGAAGAAGAAGAAGAAGAAGAAGAAGAAGAAGAAGAAGAAGAAGAAGAGATGGGCATTTGGTGATCTATCACTTTCTTTTTGGTAAAATGAGGTTGGAGCCACACTTGTCTTTCCAGGTTGCATCTGAGCTTGCAGTTATTTCTTTTTTTCCCATTCACAATACATAATAAATCAATGGTATTTGTCATATTCTTCGTGAGTTAGACTGTGAGAAATAATAGTTTGTTTGCATATATTATTTCTAAAGCCTCTTCTACTAGGCATGATGGTACAGCTCTCATCTCAACCACTTGGCAGGATGAGGCAAGAGGATTGAGAGTTTAAGGCCAGCCTGGCCCATATCGTAAGATCCTGTGACAAAATAATCAAATGTGTAAGATCTTCTTTTAGACATGTACCTTGCTCTGTGTGCAGGTAAGCACCCAGGTCAAAGGGTAAGTGACTATATGGGTGGATGGGGGTGTGGTGATATGCACAGATACTGCATCAGAAGAAGGGAACCACTTCAAGTTATTTGCTCGTGACTAATTTTATATATTAACATTTCTGCTTTTATAAATCTTCATAGATTTTTTTCCACTGGAGGATTTTTTATTAAATAAAATTTTTTAGGATTTTGCAAGTAGATCTACTGACATTATAACCTGCAGAAGATTTGAGGATTTGAGATTTTTACATTATAAATCAGTGATACTTCAAACAACTTGGTTATATTCAGACCACAGGGGTTGCTGGGGTGTTTATGAGGCACATAAACATGGGAACTAAAACTTTTAATATTGGCTTTCTAAATCACATGACTCTCACCACATAGACAAATACACTGCCCAAGTAACTAGCATGTAAAATAGTCTCATTTGATCAAACACTGCTGACATGCAATGCCTAAATATAGATCTTGTGATTAGTGGGGTGCTAGATTTAGGTTTTTCTCCTGTATAATATCATATAATACCTACTCGATCACGGCCCTGTAGTTAAACCACAGTTTGGGAGGAGAAATTTGAAACGAGAGACTTCTCATGAATATTTTTAGATGTGATAATGGTACCATGATTATATACATTAAAATATTTTTAAAATTCTCATTTAGAAACGCACGCTGGGATATTTACACATGAAATGCTCTGGTGTCTTGGATTTAATTCAAAATAATATTTTGCTGAAGAAAGAATAGATGAACAGGACTGGCTTCCTGTGGTAATCACTGAGGTCGGGTGGTGCATGCATGAGGGCGTATTATGTTCACGCCCACTGCTTCTGTTCATGGTCAGGGTTTTCCACGACAAAACTTAAAAAATATAAGCCCCAGTACTAGATCACGGAGTGGATGATTTCATGGATAGACAACCCTAAGAACAGAGGTCCAAGCCTTCAGAACACTGTCTCAGCTTCTGCTGCACGTGGAACACCTTGACCCTCCTCTCCTCATGGCTGGCCTGCCCTCCTTTCCGAACAGTTCAATTGCTGCCTCTCTGTGCTCCAGGGGAGCACATCATCACCTCGAGATCCACAGGCTGCTGTCTCCCTGCCATGTCAGATACACCGTCCTGCCTGGTGTGCCGTGCCTTGCTTCTCTGCTTCCTCTTGGTGTTGATCAGATACAGATGTCTTCGTGTTGTTACCTCTGACAGCTAACTGATATTAGAGACACCTACCTGACCTCATTCTGTATCCTTTCTCTCTGACTGACTGGTCTGTATCACATTTACTGTGTGTAAACATAGTGTTTCATTTAGGTAGTTAGTATCAAACGTTCTTTTCTCAGTAAAGGTATGTAGCTATGGCTACTTTACACCTTTTAAAATGTTTATTATTTTATTGTATGTATGTGAGTTTTTTCCTGCACTTATGTGTGTGTTCGACCTGCATACAAGGCCTGTAGAAGTCAGAAGAGGACATCAGATTCGTTGTAACTATACTTATTGTTGATTATGAGCTAGCATTTGGGCCCTGGGAAATGAACTCAAGTCCTCTGCTCAAGCGGCAAGTGCTCTTAACCACTGAGCCATCTCTCCAGCCCTTATTCTTCAAAAGCTCCCCAGTATTTAGAACCCTACCTGGCACATAGACAGCCTGAAAAATATCGGGATATCACTAAACCAATGATGGATGAACAAATTCAACCAACAAGGAAAATCAGTGCAAAAAATGTAAATTTTGCAGCTATACACAGTATTTATTCATTTTATTCCACATCCCTTCATGATAAAATTCTCAACAAATTAGGTACAGAGAGAACATACTTCCATATGATGGCACTAAATTGCCCAAACCCGTAGACAACGTCATAGTAAACCTGGGAACACAAGAAGTATTTTCTCTAAAATCTGGAACAAGAGAAAGGGTTTTCTGTTTTGTCATGTCTGTTCAACACACTGGAAGTCATAGCCAGAGCAATTAGGTAAGAGAGAGAAATAAATAGCATACCAATTGGAAAGGAAAAAGACAAATTATCCCTGTTTGCAGACAACACAATCTTATATAGAAAAAAAAATCTAAGTCCTCTACCAAGAAAACTGTTTGGACTGGTAAATCCAGTAGTTACAGGATGCAAAATCAACATGCAAAAACCTGGAACACTGCTCCGAGCCAATGGCACACTAGCTAAAAATGAAAACAAGAAAGCAATCCCATTTCCAATTGCCTCCAAAAAAAAAGACTATGAATAAATTTTACCAAGGAGATAAAAGAGATCTACAAAGAAAATTATTAGACACCGAAGAAAGATATTGAAGATGACACCAGAGTACAGAATGACATATCTTCTACATAGATCGGAAGAGTGAATTTTAAAATATCCGTATTACTTAAAGTGGTCTGCAGAGTCTGTCTCCATAAAAGCCTGGTGATACTCATCCCATGGATAGAAACGAGTCATAAAATTCCTGTGCAGGCACAGAGACCTTAATTAGCCAAAGCAACCATGAACAAAGGTGACAAAGCCGGCTTCGCACACACAAAGGTGACAAAGCCGGCTTCGCACACACAGCAGAGTTGCTATCAACAAACCAGCTGTCGTCCTGAGCAAATGTGGGTCCCTTCTGCTGCACACTCACGTCTGTCTCCCGAGGCCAAATCTCAGTCTAAGACATTGGCTGTAGTGGGAGGCTGCTTGTTCTTCCCAGCCACCTGGCTAGCTTAGACCGGAAATAATCACACAGAAACTGTATTAATTAAATCACTGCTTGGCCCACTAACTCCAGCTTCCTATTCATTAACTCTTACATATTAATTTAACCCATTTCTATGAATGGGTGTATCGCCACGTGGCGTGGGCTTACTAGCAAAGTTTCAGCCTGTCTGACTCTGGTGGTGGCTCCATGGCTTCTCTCTGACTCCGCCCTTCTTTTTCCCAGCATTCAGCTTAGTTTTCCCACCTAGTTCTGTTCTTCCATGCCATAGGCTCAAAGAAGTTCTGTGTTCATTAACCAATAAAAGCAACACATAGACAGAAGGACCTCCCATACCAATTGGCCTCATTAACACATGTCTCCTTCCTGGGAGACGGCAGCCATGTGACTGTCTCCTGAGTCCACACATAAGATGATGTCCTGGGTGCAGCTGGCTCCACACTTCCACTGAGCAGCTCATGTTGCATGAGGGCTGGGGTTTGTCAACACATCCTAGAGCATCTCTGTGTTATAAATACTCCCAACTTCTATTCAAAAGAAGGCAGTTTTTATTCAACCGTGGGCATCTAGTCAAGCTGTTAGTGATGCGCAAGCAACTGAAGACTCCCACCTTTGTTTTTTAAACATAAAGGATTCATTTTTGATTAAGGAATTTATTTTCATGGGCTGGTTAAATTTGCAGTTTAAGGAAAAAAGAAACACTATCTTAAGAATGTTGAAAAATTCTGTCAACTGTGTAGCAATTAAATGACAGTCCAAGGTGGCTAAGCCGTTAAGAGAGGATGCTGCTTTTACAGGGGACCCGAGATTTGGTTCCCAGCATCCGTGTTGAGTGGCTCACAACCATCTGTAACTCCAGTTTCCAGGGGTCCTAGTGCCCTCTCTTGGCCACTATTAGTACTGCATTCAGGTACACAAACCTGTACACAGACACACACACACACACACACACACACAACTTTGAAACTATTTACACGACTGGTGGACTTTTATTTGTGGAAACTTTTCTTAATGAGTAGGAAGTAGTACTCCCATCTCACATCAGCCTTTGCAGATCCTGGATTCTGAGTCAATGCAGCAAGCTATGGAGTGACTGAGCTATGTCTGTAGAGTTCTGCATATAAAACAGAGGGCAGAAGCCAGGTGTGGCGATACACCCAGAAAATGGAGACTCACTGCGAGCTTGTCCTATCTCAAAAAACAAAACAATGTAAAGTAAAATAAAAAAGAAAATAGGGAGCTTGGGAGTTGGCTCCGTTTTTGAGAGCACTTGTATAAACATGAGGACCTGAGTTCAAATCCCCAGCACCCACATAAAAACCAGGTATGAAAACCAAGTGTAAGACCCTGTGTCAAAGGATTAAGCAGAGAGTGATTAAAAATAAATCCACTGGGAAGGTGGAGTCTGTCTGGTGGACGCTCATCACAGAGCTTTTTAATAGACTCTAAATAGGGCCTTGCTGTTGGGTTGCAGCCCCTCTCCTGTGTTCCCTCATAAGAAAAGAGCTCTCCTTCAGAACGGTGTCATCAGGGGTGGCAGCTGTTTCTGTTGGATGTAGAATTAAGTCAACAGTTACGACAGTGGGGCTTTCACTAAGATGATTTAATAAAGCTCATTAATGCTGTCGATTTACTCAGCTGACCCAGATAGAGCACAAACCTCAAGCCTGCTCCCCAGCAACATGTCAGCAAAACAGATCCACGTGTTAAATGCATGCCCGACGTTAAATTTTAATTTTAAATTTAATCAAATATGTTAAGACAAAAACATGGAGTGCCAAGGGAAAAATACTGGTAAATCTGGTGAACGTTTTTCCACCCGTTTCTTCTGTTTTCCATCCTCGGTGTTTGTTCTACCTCATTAGGACAGCTTCACTCTTATGTAACACATGCGGTTATTCCTGAGATCAAAGACTAAAGCTATTAAATCAGTCGATAGAAAGCCAATGAGTAGCTAGATATGGCGTCAGCTCTCAGCAAACATCCCTTTGTCTTTCGATCGTGTCCATAGTCATGATTCAGCAAGAAATCACCTGACCCAGCAAAATCCACCTGTGATGCATTTGCTGCCGAGCCTTGGCGAGAACAGAAGGAAACATGGGTGCTTCACCTCTCTAGGCAACTTCATCCACCACTGGCTGCTGGGGCTATCACTGGGGCTACTGCAGGAACCTGAGGTTCATGTTCCATAGCATCGAGGTCTCTCAGCCCTCCTTCAGCTGATGGGAGTGGAAAGAGAAGGGCGTTCCGTGTTTTGTTACTGGCAGTAAAATCAAGCCCAACTGTCGAATTTGCACAATATTAGACTTGGGCGAGAAGCCACATTAATAATAACAGGCACTGTTTATTGAGTATTCCTCCTGAGCACTAATGCACTTAGTCCTCTCGCTAATCCCCCCAAGTGTCCCTCCCCATGGCAGGAATGAAGACTCCTGGGGACCAGGGGGCTCAGGCTAATCTAGGATAGATGGACTTGAACTTGAGGACTGATTGACACCTGTATCCGCCCAGGGTTCTCAGATGCCTCTTGATGATGTCAGTAACAGTGCAGCATCATGACAAGTGTCAAGGGGGAGAAGGAAAGGGCCTTGGGGTCAGAACTTGAGTTTACATTAAAGCTCCAAGATGTAGCAGACCTTAAGCGAGGACTTCAATAAGCCTAGGCCCAGCAGCAGGTGTGGCTTTCCTGGGTGCGCAGGGTCTCTCTGTATCTCCTTTTCTTCCTCTCCTTGTTTTCTTCTTACACTCCGATCTCCCTCCCCCCTCCCCACGTGAACACTGTGGTAAAACGCTACCAGCTTGTAGAAAATCCCAAGTGGCTAGTTGCATAGTGTTTATTAAAGTGAACCTGAATATCCTAGCTCCTCAGACAAAGTGAGTCTGAAGGCTTGTTTCATCTCAGACAGAGCATCCTTCCTCACTGAATTTGTTTTTGTGAAATCTTGTGTTTTGTAAGGTATAGCTAGTATATCAGTAGGAGCTACCCGTTTGAGATTCAACAATATCTAACCCTTCCTGCAGGACTTCTCAGAGCCTTTATTCTTCAATGTACATCAGAAATCTCCAAATAGGCAATATTTCCTAAATAAATTCCCTAACAATGCCTTTTAGTTTTTCTTAAGCTACCTTTCAGGGTGAGAGTTTATATTTTAGCAAGGAAAACTGTGGGAATGTCTTGGAGTTGGGAGGTACAGATTAATAAATGTAGGACTGGCAGACTGCATAGCCAGCCTGTGGCTCAGAAGATGAGCTGACTTCCTAGCCCGATTCTTCCCCACCTTGCTTTGCCCATACCTGAGTTCCATTCATACTCCTGGTTCATTTGTGGAGGTGAAAGTGCAGCTTTTTGAAAGCCCTGCAGCCTGGCCCAAAGAGTACAATAGAATTCTAGAAGGCTAATTCATTGTTTATCTCTCCAGCCTCCTGAGATACTAGGGACAGTGAGGAGGAAATCTCAGTGGAAGACACATGTGGGTCACAGCCTTCAGAAGACTTTGAGAGAATCAGAAGATAACCAAAAATGAACCAGAGAAGAATAGAGAAGAAGCATCCAAAAGTGGCCATCCCCAAACAGAATCTCCCCGGATCAACCCCTACCCAATGTTGTTGACTGGCAGGTGGAAGGACTGTACAGAATGTGCACTACCAACTCTAAGTGTGCACATATTTCTAGACTGTTGACTCAGGAAGATGACTGACTCATACCTGAATAATGCTCTTGAGATTCAGGCATATGATGCCATGGTTACAAGAATGTGTAAACCCACAGTTGCAAGAGTTATATAACCCATGGTTACAGGAGTATGTAACCCCACGGTTCCAAGAGTGTGTAATCCATGGTTACAAGAAGTGTAACCAAGGGGTTACAAGAGTGTGCAACCCCATGGTTACAAGATTGTGTAATCCAATGGTTATAAGAGTGTGTAACCCCATGGTTACAAGAGTGTGTAACTCAATGGGGACACAAGTGTGTAACCCATGCTTAGAAAAACATCTAACCCCAGGTTACAAGAATGTGTACCCTCACGATTGCAAGATGAGATTGAATCTTCATCCAGGAACCAATGGACCAAGAATGGATTCCCACAAAGCACTGTTTTGGTTGAGTAATAACTAACTATGCTTTCCATCAAACACATTATTTTTATTTTTCCTGAGACAGTTTCTCTCTGCAGCTCTGGCTGTCCTGGAACTCACTTTGCAGACCAGGATGACCTCGAACTCACAGATCTACTGCCTCTGCCTTCGGAGTGCTGAAATTAAAGGCATGTGCCACCACCCCCATGGGCATTAAATGTATTCTTAAAGATAGGACCGAAAGCTCAAACTGACCACCTCACCAGTTAACAAGACACAAGAAATGATCAGAATTCCCATGAAGATATGATTTGGACAAATCAGCTGCACTTTAATTTGATCTCTGTGTTTCTTTCAGAATATTTCAGTAAGTTTTCTTTATTTTTTTCTGTTTTCCAAAGGCAATCTTACCCTCATATTCCTCTACACAAACAAGAGAACACATCAAGGTTTCACTTGTCAATCCTAGCAGAACCATCTAACTGGGGGTGCATCTTTGTTTGAGTTCTAGAGTTAGCCTGTACCTGAGAATTAATTCCAGCTTGCTGAGGGGCTGCCTGAGCCTCCACACATTGCTGGATCCTGGGGATCGTCTGTGACCTGCTTCACTTTGCCCATACCTGACAGAAGTCACTTCCGACATCTACTCAGAAATGATAAATTCCTCTAAAGTACATTTCAAGTGTGTGTGATGAATATTTAGCAATCTTTCCAGGATTGCAGACCAGGGAATAAAACAGCCAGCTCCTTTGTCCCTTTGAGAGCAGTGATGGATTCCTCAACGGGGCGTCAGATTGTCCTATTAAAGCAATAGGTACTTGTTAGTTGGGTCAGGATGAAAAATTTGCGCTCACAACCCGCGTGACAAGATTTCACATTTTCCTACATGTTTGGAGACCCTATTGACAGGAAAATATTTGTGGTTATTTTTAGTTATTTTTACTATCATTTTTTTAAGTGTTAGAGAGATGGTGAGTGGTGAAAGACTCCCGCTGTCGAGCCTGATAACCTCACGCCAACCCCGAGAATCCCAAAGGAGAACCAAGTATCACACTTTGTCCTTTGACCTCCACAATACGCTGCGTTACATGGACACAGAGAAACAGCAAATAAATGAATGTAAAATAAGAAATTTCAAAGTCCCTTAAAAGAAAGACGTTGGTTTCTAACCAAAAGAAAATGTTCTCATTATATTTAAGTGTGAAATCTTGAGGTGAGAGAATTTTTCAAAGTGCGGTCCAAAATAATAGTTCAGTGCATTACATAACTCAGAAGTGTATATCTTTAAAGTGAAGTTATAAATGCTTAATTGTGTTAAAAATAACTCTTAAGATTTAAATAGATGAGAAATATCATCTGTGTTTCTCAGTCAGGAGTCTAGCAAAGTAAGAAACTCTCCAAGCTCCTTTTAGAGCCTGACAGTTAACATGCACAAATATGTAGAACAATCTTTGTCACTTTCAAAAGCACCGTCTGAGTTTCCCATAATGCAGTAGGCATGCACGTGACTAGTTGTCTGGTTGTTGACCACAAATATTTTCCCGTCAATAGAAACATGCCAATGGGTGGAGCTATAACAACTTAGGGGTTCTGTGCCAATGTGAGTCTTAATTATACTACTTATTTTGGGATCAAAGCCAATCGTGGAATTTCTAAACAGAGGAGTCACAGCCCAGTCCCCGGGACACCATGGATTTCTGGCTGCTACAATTCAGTCGTCTGGGTAGGGAGAACTTTCTGTTAGGGAGGTCACAAGGAAAAAAAGCAGGGAGGGGGCCAGGACTGGGGAGAGCATGACTTTGGATGGCTGATGTCACACACAACAAGATTCCACACAGAGGGTTTTGAAGAATCACAAACTTCCAGAAAATCAAAAATCACTTCTTAAAAGATAATCCAAAGAATATGTTGCTAGCTGTTCCCTAGCCCTCAGAAACAGGGACTAGAAACTAAACAGAGAGGATAATCTTCCAGCTCTGGATGGAGACAATAATCTCCACACAAAGTCTCAGGATTGGACCACTGTGCACAATAAAATCACACCATTAGTAAATGATCAGGTTTGTTGGTGAGGCTGGCAACCATGGGGGTGTCTGGGTACCAGCTTGGGGAAGAGGCTGCAGGCAAAGCCCTGCACACGGTGCAGAAAGTAGCATAAGAACATTTTCCATTTGCTTTGCCGCAGAGGGGAACCACTCATAAAGCTTGACAAGAGAATTACTCAGGGATGCTCAAACACAGTGATGCTTTCCTCATCCCTTAAGCCTTAAAGGCAGAGAGGGCTATGAAGTGGTGGTTTGAGATCTTGGAGGAAGAATGCAGTGATACAGGACCAGAATGACGGGAGAGAACCGCATTTGTGCACGTTGGATGCTGTTGCTAAGGTGAACCTGTTTTCCTCTCTGATCTCACTGGAATAATTGCTCGTTCCTAGGAAAGAATATATCCATGGCATGATCTCCTTTGAGTGGCAAATAAAACAAGGCCAGATGCCATCTCTTTGAACAAATTATTCTTAAAAATAAAGATAAAATTCTTATTGTGAAATATGACCTGTGTCCTAGAGAAAAACTGTCAAGACATTTCATCTCGATTTGAGATTTTATATTCATCAAGACCATATATCAGACTGGGCATAGTGGTACCTGCCTATAATCCCAGCACTCTTCAGAGGAGGCTGAAACAAGGAACATCAAGTTTAAGGCCAGCTTTGGTTACTGTGGTGAGACACAGTCTTGAAAAAGAAAAAAAATTAACAATCAAAAGAACTCCAGCAAATTAAAAAGTCAAACAGTGTAAATGGATCCTCTATACACACACACACACACACACACACACAAACATACACACACATACGCACACACATACACACACATACACACACGTGTCCAAATAGCTGCCAAGATAAGGCTCTGCTGAATTAGTGGACAGGGTGATAGTAATATGCCCAGAATTCAGGGTCATTGACAGAAAAGGCAGCAAAGGGATGCCTGGCCGTGAAGGAAGGGAGCCACGACATCGAGGTTCTGCACAAAGGGCCCTGCCCCTACTGCAGTGACAGAGCAACAACAAGTCAAAAAAACGGGGAGATTTCATGGCCAAAGCGGTTCAGCCCAGAAGTTACTTCCTGCTGTGGTCCAAAAATGAGCTGCTCTCCACAGCGCCATGTGTTAAACACTTGGGCCCCAGTTGCTGACATTATGTGTGAAGAAGCCTTGTTGGAGAAAGTGGGTCGCTAAGGCTGACTCCCTTCTTGCTCACACTCTCTGCTTTCTGGCTGAGGATAGCCCTACCTCTGCTCGGCCATCACGTCTTTCTAACCTTGACAGACTATATCCCCCAGGACTGTAAGACACAGTGAACTCTCCCCTCCTTACCCGTGACTCTTGCTCAATCCTGCTCGCTGTGCTACTTCTTCTTATTTGTCTTTGTGTTGCCCTTTCTGATGACCATGTCATTTTTATGTTATACTGCACAATCTTAGTCAAGGGTATGGAGCAGAAGGCCATCCACCTGGAGCAAGCCGTCTTCTCTTTTGACTAGTGACATCTCCTAGGACGATTGTCCCTTTCTCAGGCTTATTCTCTAGTGGATAAAGTAAGGACAGAAAAAGTATGAAGTGTTGGATGGTACCGTGCCAGACACACAGTAACCACTGTGTAAATATTTAATAGACAAGATCTCCCTGTTCTCATGGGAAGCACCTCAGAGGCGCTCGTTATGGAAAGTTTTGAGCAGAGGAAAAAGGTGTGTGCCCTGTTTTCTGGAAGTCGGTGTTTTCATTCAAAGACTGGTCTTCAGGTAAGAGTTAAGACTTGCAAAGGCAGACAGCTAGGTGTATAGTTCACATCCAGCCACCAGGGGGCCGTCAGCTAGCCAGAAAACCCAGGCAACTGATCTCCAAATTGGCCTTCAGAAGGACTGGTGGCCATACTAGGCTGGAGTCACAGAACCTCCACTTAACTGTGGTTCCCCAAATGGGGACAATGTAGCCCTGAGATGATATACAGTTTGAAAATTGTTGACCACACCGAGGACCAGCAGAAGACATTGAGTTGAAGAAAGCAAGCCTTTATGAGAAATGCAAAAATTAAAAAAAAAAAAAAATCCCCAGTGTATCTCCTAGTGACGCTCATAGCAGATCACAGCAACTAGATGTGACTCGGAACAACAGCACCTGTGGTGAAGTGAATTCTCAAACACAGTGATGTACACACTCTGCAGATTCACAGGGTGCTTTCCAGAACGCATGTTCCCTAAAACTGATGGTTTCAGACTTTTTTTTTTTTTTTTGATGTTGGAAGTGGCCGTTATTTTTTTTCCTTTTTTTAAATTTATTTATTTATTTATTTATTAAGGATTTCTGCCTCCTCCCCACAACTGCTTCCCATTTCCCTCCCCCTCCCCCGATCAAGTCCCCCTCCCTCATCTGCTCGAAGAGCAATCAGGGTTCCCTGACCTGTGGCCATGTTTCAAACATTTGCCCCTAGTAACTCTTGAAGACCCCCTTGGAGGGTCTGTCCAGCTTTGATGGTGGTCTTGAGCATTGAACACAACTGTTTATCAGTCCTATACCATATGTTAGTTTCTTAAATTTTATTTGCTTATTTAACAAACATTACTGCCCTCTCCAGGTGTCAGGTACTGTGACATGTCAGCAGACAACCCCTGAAGACCCTGATTGTCAGGTACTGCTTCCCAAGGAGCAGATAGAGGATTATCAATACATACCAAACAGAGTATAGGCTGTGACAAAGGGTGGTGGCTTCCATGGAAGAGCATAGAAGGTAAAGAAAAGTGAGTGCCTTTTCCCCTGAAGATGCCTGTGCTATCCAACCCACATTCTCCCTGACCTCTCACCTAAAAGACGGAGCCAATGGTTATAAATGAAGCAATCGGTCCAGCCAGCCCCTCCCCCAGGAGGAAAAACATGCTGTCAAAATATAGTATCCAGAATTGGAGGACACTTCAGGAAGAGATAGGAGAAGGGAGTCTGACCGTCTTTGGTCAAACATAACTCACCCTGGTGGTAACTGAGGGATGCCTTGTGACCCATAACAACCCATGAGATGGGAAGGCAGGAGTGCTCTTCCTGCCACCACTTCTGTGTGACTGTCATCACTGCCAACCAGAGAGAAAAGCGGGGGTTATTAGGAGCTCCTCTGGCTGCGTGAGCCAGCAGGGCCGGGCAGTCTTTGTCATATCTAGTACTCCTTTTGGATCACAAGCATCTGCGATTTTAGAAAACCATAGTTTCAACACACATCTCAAAACTTGTGAGATATCAAATGATCTCCGGTTCAGGGCTGGACATGTTCGCTAACTTCTGAGACCTGACGTTTCCCTGAAACTTCAAATGCCCTCGGGCCAGAGGAAAAAGGCATGATGCAATCATCCCTTTAAAAAAAAGAAAAGAAAGCCGGGCGGTGGTGGCGCACGCCTTTAATCCCAGCACTTGGGAGGCAGAGGCAGGCGGATCTCTGTGAGTTCGAGGCCAGCCTGGTCTACAAGAGCTAGTTCCAGGACAGGCTCCAAAACCACAGTGAAACCCTGTCTCGAAAAAAACTAAAAAAAAAAAAAAAAGAATAGAAAAAATGGGACAATTTGGCATGGGCCAGTTTGTTAGAACACTAGTTGGATCTCTTACCATTTCCCACGTTGTGGCCTAGGAGCTCACAGGGATTCCGTGGACTGCTTTATATTTTCAACAGCAGGATAGGACTTGACACATGTTGGGCACCGCCAACTGCCAGGCTAAGGCAATTTCTGTATTAGAATTACACTGTTTTGCTTTTGATGATACTTTTATCTTTGCAAAGGGGTGGATCCTTGGTTGCTAAGATAAAAGGCAAATATCTAATACACAAAACACTTTGCAAGGAAGAGAAATTAATACTGGCTCCAATTGGCTCTCAGACTTTGAGAATTATATGCAACATTTGCCCCATAGGAAAGCACAATCCATTAATAGCTAATTGTAGTTAAATAAAATCTTATTCCTTTCAAATATTTAGCATTAACCTTCTAGCTACTGAACTGTTAAAACGTAACGTGTAGGCTGTAACTATTTAGCAAATGTATACATTAGTACTGGACCCTTTGTGCCTCCTGAGGAGTGCTATGCATGATACCAATGGAGAAAGCTAAGGACCAACCTTTTGGTACACAGTTGTGACCTATCTGTGTGATACAATAGCGGCACAAAAGGTGTAGGAGTAACCAACTACTCTCTAGTTGTAGGAAGCTGTTTGCTTGTGGGTGGAACTAAAGCACCCTGACCACCAGGCTCTTCCACCGTCTATGTGGGGATTCCTCACGCATTGGTTCCTTGGCACATCCTGTGCAAATTAATTAATTTTATTTTCCTCAAACCCTCCGAAAATGCTATTCCTAATTTTCTCCAGACTCCTCTGCCCCTAAACCTATTAGCAGAAATTTAAGATTTGGTTAACATTTCTTATGAAAAATTTGATAAGTTTTTCTGACAATCAGAAAATCAATTTTCTATTCCCTGTGGTGCTTTCAAAAATCCACACATTAAAAAAGAAAAACACAGCTTTCTACAGAACATAAACTTTCTTCAGCATTTTCAAGAAAACTTGGCCAGGGTTGGCAAGATGGCTCAACAGTTAAGAGCACTGAATGCTCTTCCAGAGGACCAGGGTTCAATTCTTAGCACTCCCTCGCCCTGACCTCCTCCCTACTGTGGCAGCTCATAACTGTCTGTAGTTCCAGTTCTAGGGGGCCCGACACCCTCACACACACATACATGCATACAGGCAAAACACCAATGTACATAAAATAAAAAGAAATTAAAATTAAAAAAGAAAAATTGATAAACTAAAAATTATTCTATGAAATGTTCATACTACACATTATAAAGGATACAAGTTATTAATGCCTGTTCTCTTCCACTTAATGGGCTTCCAGCCTGGTTAATACAAACAAAGCAAAATAAAAAATAATTATGATAGTGAAGGAAGAAGGGGCCTCGAGTTGAACAGCCACAGAATAGTTACATTTGCCGTGAGCCTCCCTGTCTTACCCTGACTGTGAGCAACAATCACGGTCTCCCTGGCTTCCCTTCTGGTATATCAAACACTCCGTACGTTCTAGGCCCTGCCACTTTTCACTCACGGGAAATCTTAATTTTTCTATGTGTTAGTTAGGGTTTCTGTTGCTGTCATGAAACACCATGTCCAAGCGCAACTTGAGGAGGAAAGGGTTTATATGGCTTACACAACTCACCTCAGTTCATCACTGACGAAAGTGAAGGCCACAACCTGGAGGGAAGAGCTGAAGCCGACATCTAGGAGGAAAGCCACTTACTGACTTGCTTAGACCTCTTTCTCTTATGCGCCAGGATCACCTTCCCAGAAATGGCACCGCCCACAGTGGGCTGGGCTTTCCCACATCAATTGCAAATCAAGAACATTTGCCACAGCCTTGCATGCAAGCCCATTTTGTGGAGGCATTTTTTTTTTTCAATTGAGACTCCCTCTTCTCAGATGACTCTGGGCAGTGTCAGGTTGACACAAAACTGTTCAGGATATTCTGGAATTCACCACAACATCATCAAAAATCATTGTTTTCCCTGCTTGAAAGAGTGCTGGCTTTGTTTCGCCCGCCAAAGGAGATCATTCTCCATGTAATGGGCCTCTTAAATTAGGTATCGCCTCTGTTTTCCTTCTTCTATCCAAACTTTATAAAGCACACTCCACACACCCGTGATATATATGCACACATACAGGTATATATACTACATATATCTGCATATGCATATACATGTCATTTGTAATAAGTACCCAAGGTAGGTCTGGTACCATGTATATATACAATATTTAATTTATGGTGTAGTATTATATAAAGTACACGGATACGCAGGAGAACTACACTATTTATCTGTCTATACACACATACATTATGAATTGGATCTGCCACCTCTGTGGCACCTCCAGCGTGTTCACTTCTTGTATTAGTCACTTTTCTGGCAAAACAGGACCAAGAGAGACTTAGAGAGGAGCGGGGTTGACTTTAGCTTGTGGTTCCAGAGGGATAAAGGCCATCATGGTCAGGACGCAGGGCAGCAGGAGCAGGGAGATGATTAAACACACTTTCTTTTTTTTCTTTCTATTTTAATTTATTTTTAAATTTCATTTTATATTCTATTCACAGTTCTTTCCCCATTTCTCCTCCCCTGACCCGTGCCCCCCCACCTCTCCATCCACTCCTCCCAACAGGTAAGGGCTCCCAGGGGTCTCAACAAAGTCTGGCACATTAAGTTGGGGCAGGACCAAGTCTCTTCCCCCTGCATTAAGGCTGAGCATGACATCCCATCATAGGGAATGAGCTCCAATAGGCCAGCTCATGCACCAGGGATACAGATCCTGGTCCTACTGCCAGGGGCCTCACAAGATAGTCTGAGCTTCACCCCTGTCTCCCACATGTGGGCTAAACCACCTAGCTCGGTCCTGTGCAGACTCCACCGCTGTGGTCTAGAGTTCGTGAGTTCCCACGAGCTGGGTTCAGCTGTCTCTGTAGATTCCTCCATCATGATCTTGACCTCCCTTGCTCGTATATCTTCTCCTTCTCTTCCATTGGATCCCCCGAGCCAGCGCCATCAGCTGGGAAACCAAGCTGTTCAAACACACGTCTCCTTCAAACTACCACCCTTCCCTCAGGGAGAGAAGAAGTGACTAAGAGGAATGTCTTTCAGTAAGAGAAAAACTAACTCAGCGAAAACATTATCAAAATCATTGTGAGAGACAAGGTGAAGGTGAGGGCTCTCTGGGACAGCCTAGTGAGGAATGGGGCCCAGAGGTCAAGAGGTCACAGACAGGTGTCCCTCTGTCCAATAACCACCTCAGAGTAGTCTATGTTTGGTTTCTCAGCTATTCTCGTGTTGGACATGGAGATGCCGATCTAATCCCCATCGCTGTGGAGAGCTGCTGTTGTCCTTACTTGGACACAGTCTTTTCTTCTTTAGGGGTGGTCAGGGGACTTGTGTGTGAGGCTTGCTCTCTCCTGCTGAACTACAGCCTTAGCTCTGTTTTTTCTGTTTTGTGATAGACTCTTGCTGTGTAGCCCGGGCTGGCCTTGCACCTGCCTTCAGAGTGCCAAGAACACAGGCAGGCACTAGCCACTATGCCCTGACATCATCTGGCTATGTTTTATACTATATCTGTTTTTATTTTACCCATTCTCTTTTTTTTCTTAACATATAACATCAGTAAAGATTAAGTTTTTTCCAATATTAATTCAGTCTCTTACACATTTTTTTTTTTGAGACAGAATTCCTCTGTGTAGCTTTGGCACCTATCCTGAAACTCACTCTGTAGACCAGGCTGGCCTTGAACTCACAGAGATCCGCCTGCTGGGGTTAAAGGTGTGCGTCACCACTGCCCTGTATCTCTTTACACACTTTCAAGAAACTTGGATGGAGTAATAAAAAGGAGGGAAGAAGGAAAAAGAGGCAGTGGAAGAGTTAAGAAGGGAACAGGGACAGGAAACCCAGCTTGGTTGTATGGTGTGTTGGCTCCATCAGTTTGCCCCTTTAATGCATGTTGTCATTTTTTTTTTTAATTTATTTATTTATTAAGGATTTCTGCCTCGTCCCCACAACCGCTTCCCATTTCCCTCCCCCTCCCCCGATCAATTCCCCCTCCCTCATCTGCTCGAAGAGCAATCAGGGTTCCCTGACCTGTGGGAAGCCCAAGGACTGCCCACCTCTATCCAGGTCTCGTAAGGTGAGCATCCAAACTGCCTAGGCTCCCACAAAGCCAGTACGTGCAGTAGGATCAAAAACCCACTGCAATTGTTCTTGAATTCTCAGTATTCCTCATTGTCCGCTATGTTCAGCTAGTCCGGATTTATCCCATGTTTTTTCAGACCTAGGCCAGCTGGCCTTGGTGAGATCCCAATAGAACATCCCCATTGTCTTAGTGTGTGGGTGCACCCCTCGTGGTCCTGAGTTCCTTGCTCGTGCTCCGTCTCCTTCTGCTCCTGATTTGGACCTTGAGATTTCTGTCCGGTGCTCCCATGTGGGTCTCTGTCTCTGTCTCCTTTCATCGCCTGATGAAGGTTAATATTCCTGAGGATGCCTATGTGTTTGTCTTTGGATTCACCTTCTTATTTAGCTTCTCTAGGAACATGAATTATAAGCTCAATGTCCTTTATTTATGGCTAGAAACCAAATATGAGTGAGTACATCCCATGTTCCTCTTTTTGGGTCTGGCTTACCTCACTCAGGATAGTGTTTTCTATTTCCATCCATTTGTATGCAAAATTCAAGAAGTCCTTGTTTTTTACTGCTGAGTAATACTCTAATATGTATATATTCCATACTTTCTTCATCCATTCTTCCGTTGAAGGGCATCTAGGTTGTTTCCAGGTTCTGGCTATTACAAACAATGCTGCCATGAACATAGTTGAGCATATACTTTTGTTGTATGATAGGGCCTCTCTTGGGTATATTCCCAAGAGTGGTATTGCTGGGTCCAGGGGTAGGTTGATCCCGAATTTCCTGAGAAACCGAAACACTGCTTTCCAGAGTGGTTGCACAAGTTTGCATTCCCACCAGCAATGGGTGAGTGTACCCCTTTCTCCACAACCTCTCCAGCAAAGGCTATCATTGGTGTTTTTTATTTTCGCCATTCTGACAGGTGTAAGGTGGTATCTTAAAGTTGTCTTGATTTGCATTTCCCTGATCGCTAAGGAAGTTGAGCATGACCTTAAGTGTCTTTTGGCCATTTGAAGTTCTTCTGTTGAGAATTCTCTGTTCAGATCAGTGCCCCACTTTATAATTGGGTTGATTAGCCTTTTACGGTCTAGTTTCTTGAGTTCTTGCATGTTGTCATTGATCAGCTCGTGTGCCAGGCACATGGCGATCAGTGCATGAGAGTGGTCAGCTCGTGTGCCAGGCACATAGCGATCAGATGCATGAGAGAACTTGCTGACTTCTGATGCTCACAAGCTGACGGGAGCTAAACACAAAATAATAACTAACTGAATTAATGTGTAACCACACTCCATAGCAGGAGCAGCTGGGCGGACGCCATCTGTAAAACCTCGGTGTTTGAACAGTAGTCATGGACAGGCGTGCTCACCTGGGAGCTTGTTAGGAAAAGCAGAATCCACCCAGGAACTCCTGAGACTGGATCTGCATTTTAACAAGATCCCTGAGGGATTCGCGTGCACTGTGGGATCTGAGACGCACGGCTCTCGAGTTCACAGGGCTGTGAGAGAGAGCAACAGGTGGGCCAGCCTGTGGGCCTGCAAAGATGGCCTCTGGGTAGGCTAGGGAGGCAAAGGCTCCACGGGGTCCTTGAAGACAGGTGGAGAAATTACATCTTCACCTAAGAGCAATTCAAAGATTATACATGCAAATACACAGAGTATATATGTTTATATTATGTGTATGGTGTGTGTGCATTTTTGTATAGGGTGTGTGTATGTGGTGTATGTGTATGTATGTGGTGTGTGTGTATGCGGTATATGCATGTTTGTATGTGTGGTGTATGTGTATGTATGTGGTGTCTGTGTGTGTGTTGTGTGTGCATTGATGTGGGAGTGTCATATATCAATCTGTTGATTTCATTGGTTAAGCAATAAAGAAACTGCTTGGCTGGCCCTCATAGGTTAAAACATAGGTGGGAGGAGTAAACAGAACAGAATGCTGGGAGGAAGAGGAAGTGAGCTCAGACTGACAGCTCTGCTCTCTGGAGCAGAGATGCCATGCCCTGCTCCCGGACAGATGCAGACGCTATTCAGCTCCGACCCAGGATGGACGTAGGCTAGAATCTTCCTGGTAAGCGCACCTTGGGGTGCAACACAGATGATTAGAAATGGGCTAAATTAATATGTGAGAATTAGCCTAGAAGAGGCTCGATAGAAATGGGCCAAGCAGTGTTTAAATGAATACAGTTTGTGTGTTGTTATTTCGGGCATAAGCTAGCAGGCGGCCGGGGTGCTGGGGATACAGCCCCGCTGCTCCTATTACTACAGTGCATGTTTGTGCATGTGTATGTAGGTGTGTGGTGTGTATATGTGGTGTATGTGTATTATGTGGTGTCTGTGTATGTGGTATATGCATATTTGTATGTGTGGTCTATGTATATATATGTGGAGTGTGTATGTTTGTGGATGTGTGTATGTATGTGTGTGTGGTGTGTGTGTATGTGATGTGTGTGTATGTGGTGTGTGAATGTTTGTTTGTATGTGTGGTGTATGTGTATTATGTGGTGTCTGTGTATGTGGTATGTGCATGTTGTGCATGTGTGTGTGATGTATGCATGTTTGTATGTATAGTGTCTGTGTATGTAGTGTGTGCATGTCTGTGCATGCATGCATGTGTGTGTAGTGTGCACATGGGTGTGTGAATTTGTGGGAAGCGTGTGGGTGCACATGTGTGAATGCTGTAGCTTGCAGTGGACATGTGAAGATGACTCTGACTGTCAATCTCCTCCCATCTTTCTGAGACTGTGTCTCTTGCTGTTTGCTGCTGTGCACACCGGGCTACTGGCTAGCTGGCCGCCAAGCTTTTCCTGTCTTCACGTTCCACCTAGTTCTAGGTTTGAACACGCACAGAGCCACCCTGGCTTTACACGGGCTCTGGGCAGCCCAACTTAGGACTGCTGTCATAATGAAATCCCATACATTCCAGTTATATACAGACATCCGTTTTCTCCCTATTGAGTCCTGGAGCTCTGAGGGCAGAGCCCAGGCATGCTCTGCATCAGTGAGGATTCTCCTCCTGCCCTGCAGGACATCTCACTGTGACTTCCCAAGTTAGAAGGAAAGACACCTCCTCCTGGTGTCTCTCCTTATAAAGATAGGAATTTCCTTGAGAAGATCCCATCCCCATGATCTCACCAAACCTGATTACCCAGGTGCTTCATCTCTAAATATCATCCCTCCGAGGTTAGCTCGTCAGTATCTGAAGCTTTGGTAGGGGACGTGAACAATCAGTCCCTGATAACATTTTAAGCAAAGAAGTATGAAAAACAAGATTTCTTTTAAAATGTTACTACTCTGGATGAAGCGTCCTGAAAGGCTTGAAGGGGTCAAGAATCTGTTCACAGCCAGGGTCGAGAACTCGGGTCTGGACCCCAGCTGCTTTGGAGGCTGAGGAGAGAGGGCCAGAGTGCGTCACCCATAGTCTGGGCAACTTAGTGAATTCATTTCTCAAATTTTTAAAAAATACAAGGACTGGACTGTAGCTTGGTGGTGGAGAAGTAACGCACACTATAAGCCTTAGGTGTGTAGGACATCATAGATACAGGAGAGAGAGTGTGGGAGAGAGAGAGAGATAGAAAAGAGAAAAGAGGAGACCAGACAAGAGGTGTCGGAAGGAAAAAAAAGAGGGAGAGATAGAGAGAAAGAAAGTAAGGGAAAGCAACACATGGGGAGCAACTATTATTTCAAGAGTTAACGCAAAGCATGTCAGTCACCTGGGCAAGGGGGACACTGACAGAGAAGGAACAAAGGAAAATGTTCTAAATATTCAGGCATTACACTTGACAGACTTTGACAATGTATTTCACATTGTGGTTGGAGAGGAAAGCCAGGACAAAGTGCCATGTTTTTGGCTTGTACGAATGAGTACGTATGATGTCATTGTGATACAAATAATCAGCATGCTTGCGTGTGGCCTCTTGACCGACACAGAAATGACCGTGGGGACAGCCGTCATCTAGTGAGCCTCTGCCCACCAGTGAGCAGATGTTTTAGGTACACTCCCTTAATTAATGTAGGACACAAACCTTGCCTTCTAAAACGGCAAGAGCAACTCAGGCAAGCTAGCTGTACAAGGCTACATTGTTAAGGGCTTAAAATAGCCTGGTACAATGAACAGTACAGAAGGCCTTTTGAACATCAGAGAAGCTAGTGTGGATGAGGACGGTCTGACAAAGGGATGACAGGTGAGCTGAGGTCCCCGCACTTGGTGAGAAAGAAATAAACATGGGGTAGAGAGGAGGGAGGCTCCTTTCCGAAGGCATGAGGGGTAAAGTTGACTGTGAAGGCAGGGGCCACATTTCGCAGGACGTTGAAAGTCTATAATTGGGATTTTATGGAGGGACAGGTTTGAGTGTAAAAGGAACATGACTTTACATGACTTCAGAAAAACCTGTCTGGCAACAAAGAAGACCAGAGCTGAGGAGCCCAAATCCCAGAGGCCATCAGTTAGCTTTTGTATCATACAAGGAATAGGTCAGAGCTCTGGCCTAGCTTGGAGGAAAATTCTACCGGACTTAATTTCTTGGGCTGAGAATAGGGGTTGATGGGGGCTAAAGCTTAAGGAATAAGATTATGAGGCTGCCAAAAGCAAGAGAAGATGGGGAAAGGTTAGTTGTACGTTTGAGATCACGCAAGTGTATGTGCGACATCGGTATGTTGATGCTAAAAGGTTCTCCACCTGTTTGAATGGAGCTAATTTAAATTTTCAACAGATTCAACCAAAGCCTGCAAATGATGTTATTGACAAGAAATGAGACTAGGTATTAAAATAAAGAGGACTAACACACGATAGCCTATTGAAGAAAATTAGTCCACAAATCACAAGACATGCTGTGTTTCAAAGATGCAAGGGCAAAAATTAAAAAAATAAAAATCATTGCATTCCACCTTGTTGCTCTATTCCAGATACATTAAATTGTTGCTTATAAAAATATAGTTAGGCCCAGTCCTTCATATGAATAGGGTCTTTGTTCTTGCCTGGAGTTAGTCACAAGACCATCATACTTAACTTTTTAAGACCTCAAATGTTGTGTTTTGTGGAAAGGAAATATGTGCTTATTGTGTTTTCTAAATGCCATATGTTTTTGTTTTCGAAGCCTTCAGAAATGCTGTGTGCTGGTGGGGGATGGGGGATAACCCTTTCTGTTCTCTTTTCTTGCTTTTTCTTGGGGGAATCCCAGCATCTTCCGGGTCGTCTTCAGTAGCCTAAGACCAGAGGATGGCTCTGAGTCCAGCTCCACCTTCCTGCAGTTGTCGCTGCGTTAGTGACACCGTGGGCCGACGCATGAGTTTTTATTAAATGTCATCTAAGAAGGTTACAGCACACCTGATCCTCCGTGGGTGCTAGCCAGCAGCCTCAAAGCTGAACGTATAGACAGATATCCGTTTTGTCATTCAGCATTCCCCAACTGAAGTCCCTGATGCTCTGGGCACTTAGCTGGAAGATGTATGGGTTCCAGTAAGTAACCACTGCAATGACAGCTGCTCTCCAGAAGAGCTGTGTGCTGGGGCTGCAAGCACGATGCGGTCCTGAGTGCCTACTCAGACGTGGTTATAGTCACGGAAAATGCATGCATATGTTTCGTAAGGTATTACTTTCCTTGACAGACATTGAATTCTTTCCTTTATATCTACATCTATATCCGTACGCTTTGTCAACTGGCATAAGGAGGACTTCAGTTTGGGGTACAACTGTATTTCTTGGCCATCTTAGGAGTTTTCGTGTTTCCCGGAGTGTTTACGACGCAACTCCCAGCTCCGGGCTGGCTGTCTCGAAGCGTGTTTGTCTGAGCTACCCCTCTGCGGGCTCTGCCAATTATGTACCACTTCGTCTCGGTGCTGTGACTGCTTTCTTCGGAGAGGGAGATCCCTCTTCCATCAGTATGGACGCACTGTTTTCAGACCCTGCCAGCGCTGTGTTGCTGTGTCAGTCATCCTATGAGGACCAGTTTCAGGCGAGGAGGACTGACGATCTGGCCAGGGATTGGCTGGCCGCTCCTGGGCGGGGCCTGTGGGAAGGAAGGGCTGCAGCTCACAGCAACAGAGTTTAGACTGTCTTTGCTTCATCATCTGAAGGTAAAATTTTCCAGCCACAGCCGGCGGCTCGCAGAGTACAATAAACAGGGACGGACGGAGAACTCTTTGCATGGACCTCCCTTCCTCATGATGCGGTGGAGAAGTCGCGGCCACTCGGTCCTGCCAGATGCTCTTGGGGTTACTGTACATGGGGAGGACAAGCAGAGCTAAACAAGGTAGGAGGACACCCCCCCCCCCTTTTAATGTTTAGAGTTTGCTGCAGTATGCTGCATTCCATGTGTGTGCTTAGGGAAGCCAGGGAGACCGGATTCCACTAATTCGAACGGAATACTCGCAGGAAACCCTGGAGTTTTACGTAACATTTGGATTTGAGAAGAAGAGATGGCAAAGCTGGAATCTACGCCGCCCCGTTCGGGGTGAGGCAGAAAACCGAGGGTATTATTTATTTATTTAAAGAACAGACCCATTTATATATTATTTTTTTTAATTATATGAGAGATCCAGGCCATTGTTTTCTTAGAGAATGTTTTTACTGCTCTAGTGAGCTGCAGAATAAAGTTTACATGGATTCTGTTCTTTGAAAACACTCTTAAAATTAAGATTTTTTTAAAAAAAAATCGTGGTAAATAATAATCGGTTGAACATTTGAAACAGAAATATGTCTGTTTCTTATAAATTGGGGGCCACCCTGGTGCTACAGGGCAACGGCTTTAATTGAGTTTCAAAAGCACATTTTAACCACCAAGCCAGAGGTAGCTTCCTGGCTAGTCTTAGACACTGTAGTTCAATGTTTACATTGCTTTTCCTGGCAGCCTCCGTCTTTGTTTCCAGCTTAAAAGTGGGACCATTATATTCAAAAGTAAAGCTGGGTTAATAATGCTTACTGCAATTATCTGATCTGTATGCATTTTTAATGAGAACACACAGCCAGCAGAATAATTTAATGAGAGCAGGCTAGCTTTTAAAGCTGGGCTCTCACTACGCCCAGCCAGATCAACTTTCTTGCCGAGAAGCAGCGGCAGCCGGGAGAAAGGTTGAAGCAGATTTATTTTTAACACACTTGGCCCAGGAGAAGGGAAGGAGCTCGCTGTGTTAAAGAATTCTTTCTGCCCTTTTCCGTTTGAAATTTCTGCCAGGCATGAGGAAACCATGCTTTTTTGTTAGGCCGTGGAAGCATGTGTTTACAATAAATGTGTAACATTTTTAGAATAGTTAGCAAGCACCGAAGCGGAGGAGAAAAAAAAAAAAAAACTCGCCTAACCACCACCCCCGGGAATGTTCCAACGTTCTTCTAAGTCTTACTTCCCCCTTAATAGACAAAGATTAAGTAGGAGAATATCTCTGAGGGCATATGTATATTTAGGTGACAATGAGAAACAAAAAAATTAAGCAGGAGACATTTTTACAATCTCTGTAAGGGGAAGTTTGTTCCTCTCCATTCTGAGGGACAGCAGTGTTTGCTGGAAGAAGGGCCATGCCACGTAGATTCTTCTAGACCCACTGCCTTTACTTTCAAGGAGAAGTGCAGGACACTGGCCCAGAACTCCTGACGTCATCCCCCAACTATTTCTGCTGGGTGTTCTTTTATTCGCCTTGTGGAGAGGAATATTTCTCTATGTCCAGGCCAGGAACATTCGCACTCCCGGTTGGCAGGACTTGAGTTATGTCTTCCCATTTAAACCCACAGCCCATCCATCCCCCTTCTGGGGCCAAAGAGGGTGGCTTCTCCGACCCGCCTGTCTGCGCAGGGTTTTTGCAGGCTTCTGGCTTGGCTAGTGAAAAGCCTTGGGGAGAATGAATTTCACTTTCTTTCTGGTCAAACTCTCAAATGGTGCGGCTCTGTAAGGCTACCTGTGTGGACTTTTGGGAAGGGGGGGCACTCCCAGCTCCCCTGGAGCCATCATCTAAGGCCCAGGTTATGCCACCAAGTTCAAGGTTGCCTGGCTGGTGGTTGACAGCGGCGTTCACAGGAAAAACACCATGTTCTAGGGCAGATGGCTCAAAGGAAATAAAGTATAATGGTGTGTGCTGTTAACCCAGTGTCACAGGTGGCACGCTGGTGACAGCCTTGGTTACACAGATCAGGGGAAAGGCTAGCGTTTCGTGAGGTGCCTTTAAAAGAAAGAATTTGGGTTAGAGGACACTGCAGTTCCCAGGAGTCCCCGCTACCAGCCTCCCTGTCCTCCCTTCCCTCCACCTTCTGTGGCCTTGAGCAAAAGCCTACCTCAGTTTCTCTCCTGTCCTAGAACGTGTAATGCTTATCACACTTTGTCTTATGCTAGAATCCTAGGAAAGTGGTCTTGTACAAACGACAGTAACAAAAGTTGTTTGTCTCTTAGTGCTGGGAGCTGGGTGAAGTACAGAGGGAAGAGTCCTCTGTATGGAGACCTGGTTGGCAATGTCTTGGGGTGTCGACATGTAAGGCCACAAATACAAAACCCTCCCATCACTGTCAAGTTGGTACACATTTTCCAAAGATGTGTATGCTAAGCCAACAAACAAAATTTCCAAGCATGGTTGTTGGACTTTTTTCCATGGGTCGGGTCTGACGCTTTAGAAGAGGCTGGGCCAGCCGGCCTCTTCCCACAGACAGCATCAGAGTGCCGTCTGTCATGCCCAAAGGGGTCGGTGCTATTTTTACTTTGACTAAGTGGAGAGAACTGGGTGGAAGGGGGAAAAAGATGCTTGTGAAAGACTGGTCGTGCAGCCTCCCTGCCCAAGAGCCGGCCTTCGGTTTTGCTCGTTGTTTTAATTTGCTGTTGCCATGGTGAAAACAAATCAATATCACATGGCTCCCAGCCAGTCCCGCGCTCAGGGAGCGCCATAGAAATCCAAGAGCAGACGCTCAGGATTTCAACCAGGAGTCGGCAGAAGAGGGTTTAGACACTGAGCTTCGGCGGATTCCTCCTGTAGAAGGCGTTGGGTCAGCCTGAGATGTGTGTTCTCTCCCTTTCCTCTTGCATTCTCTTGTGGGAAGAGAGGTATAGGCTGACGTGTTTACGTTTTCCAGGATGACAAGATGGTAACAGTGCAGAAGTAGGTAGGGGACACAATGCAGGGGGTGAAGGGCTCTAGTCAGTGAAGAGGAGGCACAGGGACTGCAGTGGTTGTAGAAAACATAGTTGGATACCTCCAGCACCTCCTCAGAGAGCTATCCCTGAGAGGCCATTGGGTCCTTGAGAGCTACTACTGGCTTGTCAGACAGAGAGAGAGAGAGAGAGAGAGAGAGAGAGAGAGAGAGAGAGAGCGCATGTGCGCACGGGGGGGGGGGGGGAGTAGGTGGGCAGGGGTGGGGTGGGGGTGAGAGTGTGGGAGAGGGCAACAGGCAGGAGCCTCCCTCATGACAGATCTGCAGGTCAAAAGTCAATCAGGTGAGCACAAAAGAACCCCAAGGTCATGACCCCACAGAGAACAGGACAGTTTTTCCAGTCACAGAGGCCCAGTCTGAGGCCCTAGGTAAGGAGAGCAGGGAGGAGGCTTCCGAAAGCAAATCAAAGGTCTGGAACCCAAGCTTCCTTTCTGGAAGAGCCCCTCAGACTGCCAGGTACATGGGCCCACTGCTGTGTGGAGCTGGGAACTTGGTTGAAGTAGAAGTTTTTATCTGGGCTCTGTCAGTCAGTGACAGTATACTGTTGTTGATGTTGTTGCTTCTTCCAGCATTTCAGTCAGACCAGTTTTTGTTTTCCTTCTTGAAAATGTGTGTAAAGTGTCCCTTGCAGCCTTAGTCTCAGTGGGGAGCCAAAGGTGATGGCTTCAGGCCTGGGCCTCCAAGGGCTTCGTCATCATCACTAGGCCCCGCCTCCACTAGGCGCTGAGTAAAAACAGGTATGTTTGCTAAGGCCCCAGCATTCTTGGCTGAGCCCAGGACCCAGGCTGGTGGACGGTTTTCAGCTGGCCTTCTCTTACTCTCCCCCTCAATATGACAGAACGTCTTGGACCCAACAGTGTACTTCAGTGTTTTGAGAAAGAATGCATTGTCTGAGGCCTTGTGGGTCAGCTATTCCGTCTGTCCGTCAACAAGCGTTTGTTGAACACTCTTCGGGCAGCTCTTGCGTTTGGTTAGAACACAGGTTACCTAGTGCCTGCACTAGTGTCTCAGTACAAACACACCTGCCATAAAACCCACATTTCAAAGGCTTTGAAACATCATTGTTGGCTAATACTAAGTTAGCATTGTTGATCGTCAGATACTGATTTTACTCTCGACACGGTGTTTAGAGGCCGAGCAACACAGATTTTAGGAAGGTCGTTAAGTTTTAGATATCATCTGCTTCTCCTTCACCCCTGCTGTATTTCTGACCGTCAGTGTTGTATGGCTAACCTAAAGAGAGACGAGAGACGGGCCGTGGTGTCAGGGTGCTTGGCATATCCAGACTAGGTGGCTGTTGAGAGCTCTCGGAGTCTCGGCAACCAGAGCTTCAGCCTGCTGTGGCAAGGGACCACGGGCACTTGGCTGATAAAGCCTTAAATGCCAGCCAGAACAAAAGGAAATCTTAGACCCTCTCCCACTTCTGAGCTGCTGCCTGCCCCCGGCAGCCCATGATGCAATTATGAGGAAACCTGATGCTGCCCCGGGGGATTATACGTCCCCACATTCTTTCATAAATGCAGGAGTTTTGTTTTGCTTTAGTTGATTTCCCCCTCTTTAAGTTGTTTTGATGGTGGTGGTTTGGGGGATTTTGCCCCTGAACATCCTTTCTTTGGACAAAGACAAACTGTGTGAGGATGTAGTTAGCATAGAACTGAGAGAGAAGGTTCAAAATTCAGCCTCTCTTTTGAACGTTTTTCCCTCCCCTAAATCAGCCCAGTGTCTCCAGTGATGAAGGAGCTGGGCTCAGGTTAGGGGCATCCGTGGCAAACTGGCTGTTGGGTGGAAGTCAACTTAGTGGAAAGAGAAAAGACACTGGGAGATGCCCTGTGACATCGTGAGCTTCTTTCCTGAGCTATCTGCCATGCACAATGCTAGAGAAGACCCTGACGAACAAGATAAAAGCAAACCACAGCTCCAAAGAACAGCAGATGTGGGGCTCCTTGCACTTGACAAGGGCTCTGGCTGGCGTTTTGGGGGGGGGGTTAAAGTAGGAGCCTAGGTTAAGGCTGTCTGGGTGGAACTCCAAGAGATGAGTTATTACTAGATTTAAACACTTAGATTTGTCTGGAGTTGGTAGAGTGCTCGCCTGGCATCCTTGAAGCCTGGGGTCAGTTCTCACCTAGTACCACAGAAAATCAGGCAGAGTGGGGTCTATATGTAATCCTAGCACTCAAGAGCTATAGGCAGGAGGATCGGACGTTCAGAGACATGCTTTGTTACATAGGGAGCCTCAGTGTGTGTGTGTGTGTGTGTGTGTGTGTGTGTGCGTGAGAGCTTGCATGTGTACGTGCGTGTGTGTGTGAGTGCTTGCGTGTGTGTGCGTGTGTGTGCGCGCGCGCGCGTGCGTGTGTGCGTGTGTGTGTGTGTGCGCGCGTGCGTGTGCGTGTGTGCGTGAGAGCTTTCATGTGTACGGGTGTGTGTGTGAGTGCTTGCGTGTGTGTGCGTGTGTGTGTGTGTGTGTGCGTGTGTGCGTGAGAGCTTGCATGTGTATGGGCGTGTGTGTGTGTGTGTGTGTGTGTGTGTACTCTTTTATACTCTCTCCCACTCCCTGAGGTTGATTGACTCAGGTTTTGTAAACACAAGAAGAATTCTTAAGGGGAGAGGCAGGGAGGGGAGCAGAGAAAAATGTAGAGCTCAATAAAAATCAATTTTAAAAAAAAGAGAACTCTTAATGTCCCCAGTACTAGATGTGAGGACATTAGATTCATGTCCCCACCTGGTACTTTCTTAAAGCCGTATTAGACCTAGACAGCATAAAGGTAAGGCCCTGGAGAGGTAGCTTTAAGATACAGCCAAGGCTGACCCATACCCAGTCCCACAGCAGTGAGATGCTTCTGGAACGCACGATCCATGAATAGTTGTAAATGTCCTGCAGGCCAAGGACTAACCAAAGTCCACCATGACAGCAACCTTCCAGCCTTCTGTACCTCTGAGATCTTCTCACTCCGTCTCTTAAAGTGGTAGAAAGATGGGGACATTCGGTACAAGCCTTACACATATCTTCTGCAATGGGAGCGTCAGAAGATTGCCAGGGCCCTACCTGATCACCAGTGCTCCCAGTCTGCTGGCAGAAGAAAGAACTCCGAAGACTGGGTGGCAGCCACACCGTGGCAATGCCTGGCCTGCCTATGACTTAAACTAAGGCCTCGGAGACTCCCAAGTCCTATGAGTAACCAGAGCTGTAGCCTTTCAGCTGAATACGTAACAGACAGAAGTAAATAACTTAGAGCTGAGTCTTGAGGTCGAACGAGAAGTTGTTTTAGGAATTTCAGATGTACTTAGTCTCCACTCTGGTAAATTCTACATGTAGTAGTTACGGCGACATCTTATGGGTGTATGCTACTTCAGATTTCATGTTTACTATTTCCTCCAGTGAGTACAGCTCCCACTTCCTGTTTAACAAGTGAAATGAAAACTGGGTTTGAGTGGGGGTGAATAATATACTACAAGTTTTAGTAGCCCCAAAGTGGAAAAGTTAGTCCTTCCACCAATGGAAATTTATGCCTAAGAATGAGCCAAGTGAATCACATTGTGCTCTAACTTGAAGCTTTCATATAACGTATGTTACACAGTCGAGCAGAGCCCAACCCTAACAATTTGGAGAGGACAGTAATGTTTTTAATTAAGAGATTGAATTATCTTTTTAAAAAATCTATAAATTTCTGGCATCCTAAGTGGAAGCTTCAATTAATCAAACTAAAAGTACCAGGGAAGTGCACATGATAAGGTGATTTAGCGCTTACTGTTTTAACGTCCTGAGAATTTGGGAAAGAAGAACTGTGTCTGGGTCGGAAGGTAGACAGGGTTTCATGGAGGAAGGATCCCTTCCTTGGCTCTAAATGCCAGCATTTTTGTCTACATCAGCCTTTCTAATGTGGAAAGTCTATACCCCAGGCCAAGGATAAGATTCTTTATTAGTGAGGGGCGAGTACAGCTTATATATTATTTAGTGTGTTACTTTAACCTGTCAGTTTTCATGTGTAGTTGGTGATGTATAGGTCATATTGGCATTGTTATTGAGGAGCTACTATTATGATGGTTGTTTCTGACCTAAAGACATAGGAGTGTGTCATCAAAAAAGCAGGGGGAGTTCAGGGGCCAAAAAACTCAGGGAGGAGGAACAGTGGTGAGGGTCAGAGACCATGAGCAGATTGACTTTGCAGAATAAGGAGTCTGTATTTTAGGGTAGTGAGCAATCAGGCTGCACGGGGCAGTTGGAATCAGTAGGGTCGGGCTGAAAAGCCACACAGCAGAGTTGAATTTTTTTAGCCTACGATACGCATTTGATACTACCTAAAGATTCTATTGGGATTTGAAAATAGGGCTAGAGGTTAGACCATTGTCATGAGTGATGCCTCTGGACAAAAATTTTACAATATTCCAGGCATAATGTAGGAAGGAGGTGGATAAAAGTGAAGGAGAGGAACCGAAAGACATCATAACAGGACAATAAGAGAAGCTGGCCCGAGCTCCGAAGAGCCAGAGATACATTACAGCTTCTGCCCTAAAGAGATACTGATCGTGCCATACTGCAAGGTGGATGGAGAGAGATAGAGACCAGCCAGTGGAGTGGGGTGGAGAGAGATGGTGAGCGGTGAGCTCTCCACATGGTACTTGTCGCCAACAATGGCATCTATGGGATGTATCTGTGGAGCTGTCGTATAGATAAAGACAAAGAGGGGAGAGGATGGAGCACTGCCCAGGCCCCAGGCTACCAATTTCTAAGCCCGAGACAGCTGTCTTGAAACTAAAGTTGATGTCATGGATACTTCACTCCCATGCGGAAAGAGGGACATAAAGAGAAGCAGGCAGTGGACCAATGGTGAGCCTTGAAAAAGTAGTAGGTGGCCCAGAAGAAACTAGGAGCTAACAAAGAATTGGGAAACTAAATACACACAAAAGAACAAAATAATAATAAAAAAAATAAGTAAGCAAAACCCTTGCTGACCATATCCTAATCTCGATGAATCCACGGGATTCATTTGTTTACTTTTCTTGTTGCTGGGCAAAATACAGAATGGAAGCACCAGTCGGAAGGAAAGTTTATTTTGGCTCACGGTTTGAGGGTATGGTCCATCAGGACAGGGAAGCCAGGGCAGCAGCAGGGCCTGAGGGAGCTGGCTAGGTTATATCCACAGTCAGGAATGGAAAAGAAAATCGGAGGATCCCCCAGTCCTTGGAATGGTGCCGTCCACTTTTAGGAGGGTGGGTCTTCTCATCTCACTTCACCCAATCTCAAAACTCCTTCACAGACATGCCCAGAGGTTTGTTGCCATGGTAATTCTAGATTCCAACCAGTTGACAATCAAAATTAATGATTGCAGCCTCCTACATGTATTTTACCCTCTTGAGCAAGAGTCTCTGGCAGTGATCCTCTTGGAGGCAAACATTTGTACTCAGTCATGTTTAAAGCCACAGAACAGTGCGTGGATAAGAGAACATGTTTCTTTCATGGCTTCATCTTTCAGATGTATAGATTTTCAGAGGTAGAACATTTAAAAACAAAATTATCAAGACTTTTGTGTCTGCGTTTTAAAATATATATTTTTAGGATATCACTATTTAAGATGGTGATTCCGAAGTGTGGTGTCACTAGACACTGGGTGTCTTGTTTTTCTGAGTCTGGCAGGTCTCTCTTGAACCTACCTAGCTGTAAGGACTGCATAGAAACAAATTCTCAGGATGAGAAAGTGTTTGGCATGGTTGGTACCCTTTTGCCAGATACCTCCAAGGACTGAACAGAACAGCTTTCCTGTGCCCGACGGTCACCTGGGGATCTTATTAAGAACACAGATTCCGATTCAGTAGGTCTGGTGGGTGGGGGTGGGGTGGGCCTCATCCTCTGCCTTTCTAACAAGCTCCCAGAGGATGGAGATGATGGTACCACTCATCCTCCTCACTGGGGAGCATCTGCAGCACTACGGCAGCGTGCGGAAATCTGCGTGCCAGTGGTTGATGGGTCTGGGATAGCTCGCCTGAAGAGCCCATGTAGGGTAGAGGCCAGCACCCATTAGCCCAGGCAGCTTCTGCAAGACGCCGAGTCTCACTTGGAGATCGGATCACTCCCCAGCTAGGGCTGAAAAGATGAAGGCAGGGATGACAGCACAGCAAGCATCTGTGACTATGTAAGATGTGGACATCTCCCATGCCTAAGATGTCTGTGGTCACGGTGGACACAGACTCACAACTTGTCCAAGACATTTGATCACCGCCCTCGGCAAGGCCTCCGAGTCTATGTATCTGCTTCAGAGATCTTAATTTCTTCTTCCCTAAGAAACATGTTTTAGAAATCAGCCATGAATAACCCCCACGTTTTTCTTCTAGGTGGTGGCTGAATTTAAAGGCCAAAATGTGTCCACCTCATCAGACCTTAAAAACCCAGTAAATGAGTTTGGGGAACTGTCAGTCTTTAAGTCCCTTGAGATGTAGCACTCTTTCTCTCCCCATGCTCTCCAAAGGGTGTGGTGAGTATATAGGACCGGCTGTGCGCCTTCAACGTGCCGTGTTATACGCCGCATTTACGCTCCAGGTCATAAATGAAGACATCCTTAGAGCACACAGGGAAAAGTCCAGGCCTGAGTCGAGATCTTATATCTTGTTATGTTCATACCTCGTGTTCCTGTCAATCCACCCTCCTCTGGGTGCATCCTGGTTCTCAGTCTCCAGCAAGGCTCTCCCTCTCCTGGAGCCAGGAACGAAGCTATACCGATTTAGGGAAAGTCTTTCCTGCTGGATGGTCTGTTTGGTCCACACACAGATGGGTGGGGATGGGGCGTGCATTTTAATTGACCAATAACCTTTTAAGAATGAAACAGAGCAAATGTGTATCGAGCTTATTGAGTGCCTACTATATAGCCAGCTTCTGTTGAGAGCTGCGTCTGCCTGTTCCTTCCATTAAAATGTTTTCCTAAGGAAGGGAGTCATGGGGAGAGAGTTATCTGCCAAAGTCACAAGCTAATCAGGGGCAGAACAAAGGTGAGACACACCTTGGCAGCCTTCAGTGCCTCAGGCAAGAATGCCTCCTTGGGGATTGCAAAATGGGGGCTTGCTTAGGAAAAGGGCCATGGCACACCTACTCCCCGTGGAGCCAAACAGAGCAGACAAAAGCTGGTATATTCTGCAGGCAGGAAGTCATTCTTCAGCCAGGGGACATTTTTCACAAAGAAACTTGGTGTAGTACCAGGTCAGGACCAGGGAATTATCTTCATTATTAGTTGAGAATTAGCTGGCCTTTTGTTACTTTTCTGTGGTGCATGTGTTTGTGTGTGTGTGTGTGTGTGTGTGTGTGTGTGTGTGTGTGTGTGAAAGAGAGAGAGAGAGAGAGAGAGAGCTATTCAAATCTGAGGAGTTTTGTGCTGTTTTGACATTGCTAATTGGGAGAATTCCTAGAAACATGTCTTGTGCTCATGGGATAGAACCCAGGGTCTTTCTCACATTCGGCAAACCCTTTAAGCTCCATCCTGTTCTTTCTCTTTTAGTCTCGAGGCAGTGTCTTGCTAAAATGTCCAATCTGGTCTCGAGTTTGTCATCTTTCTGCCCCAGCCTTCCTAGCAGCTAGGATCATCTGCCTTTGCCACCTGGCGAGGAACACTTTTCGTCTTCCGTTTCCCTTCTTGTGCGGTGTTTCCTGCCGGAAGTTCCTTCCTCCTCTAAGGATGCTCACTACTCCTGCGTAGCTGCTCTGGGATGTGGATGTCTGTGGTCTTCTCCTCCTGTTGCTATGCTAAGTTATGGCTCCCTTTCCCTGCTCAGTCTCCTGCTCAAGTCTGCTCCTAGCATCCCTACCAAGTGGCCTCCATAGGTTCAGTCTTCCTAGGTATTTCTTCAGCTCCATGCTCGGATGGGAGACTGCATTCCTGTTTAGGAAACCCATCAGGAGCTCTGGAGTACCAGCTTCCTGGCATCTGCCACAAAGACCATCCCCTCAGGAAACAAAACAAGTCCTATCTCTCAAGTCTCCCTGTTTCTTTTCTTTAAAGTTCCCTGGTGCAGCTGAGCTGCAATTAAGAGGCAGGATCAAAGGGACCTGCTGCCTCTGGGGCAGCTGGGGCCATCGGACAGCTTTGGTCTTTTTTAACTCCTTACTTCCCACGGGTTGTGCTGCAACTGCTGCCAGCCTGCTCTGGGCACTCAGGCACCAGAATGGGAGATGGCTTGGGTAGACACGGTAGAATGGGGCTGCACTTTCCCTACCATTGGGTGAAAATCAGAAGGAAGCTTCCAGTGGGAAAGGGAGGATCTGGTGCAGGTCATATCTATATCCAGTCGCTCCCAGAGCTCTAACAAGCAGATTCTAAGGACTGCAGCCAGTATAGACCAGCACGACCCCAGTTTCTAACGACTCCAGCCAGTGTAGACCAGCGCAATCCCAGCCAGTGTAGACCAGCACGACCCCAGTTTCTAACGACTCCAGCCAGTGTAGACCAGCGCGACCCCAGTTTCTAACGACTCCAGCCAGAGTAGACCAGCACAACCTCAGATGCACATAAACCACAATGTTTGCTTAGAAAATTCTTCCCTGTGCTGAAATGGAAGTCTGGCTCCCATCACGGTCAATGCACACCCTGTCTCAGCGCTCGGTATTCTTCATAAGCAGGCCACAGGTCTCCAAGAGGGCCAGTCCTTTGCATACTAGAGGCTGTAAGCTTCGGCTAGGGTCATTACGGCACCGCCCTTATTCAGAATATAATACTTCCATTTATGCAGCCCGAGACACACACCACGCTGTTCTGGCAGTTTTAGCCCACGGTTGATCCCTGTGGAATAGTGAACCAGCAGAGAGGGAAAGGGTTTTGAGCAGGTCCAAACACAACGAGAAAAGCAGATGGGCGTTCCACAGTACTTTAAATTCTCATCGTCTACCGCAATAATAGGCTGCTGTTGCCTCTGGAAACATCTGCTAGCATGCTGGACATTGGTCTAAAACTGGTAGATGGAACCAGCAGGCAAAGACATAGACGGTACACACGCAGCGAGAAAGATACCGTGTCACGTGGCGGGAAGAACCCACCAAGCTGCTTTTCAAAGATGGCGTGCAGATTTTAGGTCACCCCCACTTTGCAGCTTCCACTTCTCCCTCTGCTCCACCCTTACGGCCATTGTGTCTGCAGTAGTGCCCAGTCCTGAGGGGCTGCCCTCTTCCTCAGACACCCAAAGACCCGCTGTCCCATCGGTAGGCGCCAAGGTCACCAACGGAACTAATTAATCTTAGCTCCAGTCAGCAGCGGGCGGTGCCCACCTTCCCTCCCTCCCTGAAGCAGGAGAAACAAGGACATGATGGGTTTCTGGTTCTCTCCTTCAGCTACCTTGGGCCTGCTCAGAGGACCCAGGGTGAAGGAGGGAGGAAAGTGCCCAGCTGGCTCCCTGCTCGGGACCAGGTGTTAATGTCCAGAAAACCAGGGCATGCTGCAGGCCTCTGCGGCCTGCTTTGAGGCAGATTCCTGCTAGGAAAACCCTCGGGTTGATGTTTAACCTAAAGATCACTAAGCTGCTCTTCTACCACACACTGGGGCCCTCTTTTTCCTCCCCTGGCTTTCCCACTCCGCTGCTCTTGCTCCCCCTCCTCGGCCTCTGTCTCCTCCCCTTCCCCCCTCCCCCAACTGCCAACTGAACCCTGCCCACACTCTGCCATACTGAAATTTTACCTTTTCAATGAAAACTGCTAATTTTCTCACTGACCACTAAATAGCACCGATCCCCACCTCAGGCTAGAATGTATGTTATATAACCCAGACCCGATTAAATCATTGATGAGGAAAGTAATTGAGGGGCTGATGGTTGTAGAAATACTGGCCTGGGAGAGCTCTGTGTGCAGAGTTGGAAAATGTCACCATTCAGGATGCTGTAGAAGCCTGGCTGTTTTGCTCTTCTCCAGGAGGTATTGAAACTCCCCAGTCAGTGGTTCTGTGGCCGCAGACTTGTTTACTGTTCTCAACTGCACCTCCTATTTTGATGAATTAGAAGGCAAGAAAAAAATGGCAGTGTGGCCTGCACACTTGGTCAGGAGAGTAGAGTGCAGCTATCTGAGAGACTTAGCGCATCACAGCCTGTGAACCCGTTTGGTCCTTGCTTCCCTGGTTGCCAGAGTTGTGGACGTGAGGACCACCAGTGAGCTTCCTATTACAGTCTTGCAGAACTCAGAAAACCTTGGACTTGGTCCGTAACATCCCACCTTCCTCACTGGTTCAAAGCAGGAGATAAAAAACCGTATGTTCCATACAATAGCAGTCTCCTGGGGAACATGCGACCGTTGGCTAATTCCTGTTCACCTATGCACACACATGTGCAGGTCATGAGGGTGTAACCTGTGCTGGAAGAGGAGCCGGGAAGGCTTTGGCTGAGTCCTTTACCTCCCTCACGTTCTCCTTCTTCCCTCACATTCTCAGGACTGAAAATTAGAAGCACTTTTCTCCTACACACAAAATTACTCCCTCACACACATCCCCCCTCCTGCTTTGAAATGGCAATTGCTGCCAGAACAGGCTCCTGGAAGAACTCTCTCCTCTGCAGTGACTCCAGCTTTACCGAAAATGTAGCCAGCCAGCAGGACCAAAGGAATAGGTCACTCCTGGGGAATACCTAGGACCAGGAGAACCCTGAGGTGCTTTCCGGGACCCTGTCCATATCTGATTTCTTAATTTGGGTGGATGCTACATAGATAATGTTTGCTTTGTGATGTGAAAATTGAGTGGGTTGGACACTTAGAATTTGAGGCCACTCTGTCTTTAATAAAAAGATTAAAGATGGTAGCTGGCTTCTGTGTGCTGGCTGTGATAACACACTACACTGAGAGGGCTCCTGCAGAAGGCACGTGGCTGCGTCTACTCCCCCTCTGACCTCTTCTGCTGCCCCAGCCATGTCTCTTCTTACACTCTGGGTCTTTACGGCTCTGACAGTATCAGTGATCTCATGAGAGACCAGAACTGCAAAAGGCCATGTCACTCAGCTGGACATGTGACCCCAGGCCCTGAGGACGTTAATATTTCAAGTTGAGAAAGAAATACATCTTTAATAATGATAAGGACAGCAGTAATAATAGTTATTATCATTGCCCCTTTCATTTTCTATAAAGTATCTCCCTTCCTTCATGTTTGTTTATTCAAACACATGAAAGTTTAGCTTCCAGGATTTTTTTCTACCTGGATTCTAAGATTAGGAGAAATAAGAAAGACTAGAGTACCTCAGATCATCGCGGTTTACCCTTTACAGTGTGGCCCTCAGTTCCTCTTGCTTCATTTAGTGGAGAGAGATCTAAAAGTAAAAAGCTAGGACCGGCAAGTGGCTTAGTAAGAGTCAGTATGAATTCTAATTCCTTCAAGGAGTCTCAGAACATATGTAAAACACAGTTTTGCACAATGACATGTTTGTAATCCCAGCGCTGGAGAAGCAGAGACATCCCTGTCTTCTAGACATTGTAGCCTATTTGGTGAGTTCCAGGTCAATGAAAGACCCTGTGTCCATAAAACAATGTGCAGTGCCTGAGTTTGGCCTCCAGTGCTCATACTTGTGTGATTCTTCACACACAGCAACGTATATACACATAAACATATATGCACACACACACACAAAATAAATAAATAAAGTGGTTTAGGGCAGCAGACTCTAGTTCGCAGACCCTCAACACAGACTCCTGTAGGAAGCATGGCAGTGACCAAGTCACTTGCAACGCTGTTTAGTTCCTTTGCAGAAATCAGGATGATGAGGTCAAGGAAATGGTTCAGTGGGTGAAATACTCACTGTTCAACCAGCTTGAGTTCAATTTCAGGATGGACTTAAAGCAGGTGCGGCAACACAGGTCTGTAACCCCTGTCTTCCTGTGGCATGACGGGAGGTGGGGACAAGAGAGCCAGTCGGGCATGCAGGGCCATGAATGACAAAGAGACCATCTCAATCGTGGTGGAAATCGATGGCAGACACCAACTGTCCTCTTACCTTTAGATGTCCTCGAGGCTCCAGGAGCTGCAATAGTGTCAGAGAGCATAAAGCAGGAGGTGATGGGCTGTTACAGAGCAACGCAGTAAGAGCTTTGCTAGGGATTATGGAGGTCGGAGAGGACCTAGAGATACCAACCGGGACTCTGAAAATACCGGGTGACATGGATGACAAGAGCATGTGGCAGGCTGGAGTCCTAGCTGTCCTGGGAATTGTGGGGTGCAGGGTGCGGTGAGTTTGGTATTTATCCACAGAAGGTGGATATTTGAGATTAAAGCAGGACTTTGCTGAGGACACAAGTAACCTAGAAAAGAGTCGGTGGCACAGCTGTGGAGGATACCTAGGTATTCTGCATACGTGCACACCCAAGGTGGATGGCGTTTCAAAGAGGGCAGTTTGGCACGGTGTGTGGGCAGCACGACCTCTGTATGTGCTGTTGGGTCTATGTAGCAGATTATGTTATCCACTTTGTCCTACGTTAAGGTTTTACGTAACCAAGTAAGAGTGAGAAACAATGCCGTATCTGGAAGTTTAAGAAAGATAGGAACTGGGCGTGTAACCCTGGCATGATCTCTGTGAGTTCGAGACCAGCCTGGTCTACAGAGCTAGTTCCAGGACAGGCTCCAAAGCCACAGAGAAACCCTGTCTCGAAAAACCAAAAAAAAAAAAAAAAAAAAAAAAAAGGAAAAGGAAGACATGCCTGACCTTCGGGAACACTTTAGGGAGGATATTGAGTGGGACCATGAGCTCCAAGGAACCGCAAGTGTGGAATGTAAGCCTGTTGTCAAGTGTGTGATGTCATGGCTATCAAAAGAGATGCAGTGAGCCGATGTCTTAGTTAGGGTTTTATTGCTGTGAAGAAACACCATGACCACGGCAGCTCTTATAAAGAAAACATCCATCGTGGTGGCTCACTGACGGCCTCAGAAGTTCAGTCCGTCATTATCAAGATGGGGAGCATGGCTGTGTGCAGGCGGACTTGGTGCTGGCTATATCTTAGCTTGCAGGGAACGGGAGATCACTTTACAGTTGAAGGAAGCTGGAGCAAAAGAGACATCCAAGCCCGCCCCTACAGTGACACACTTCCTCCAACAAGGCCACACCTCCTAATAGTGCCACTCCCCTTGGGGGCCATTTTCTTTCCAACCACCACATCAGGCCAGGAGAAACAGGGTTAAGATTGGTGGGTGGGGCTTGTAGGAAGGTGTGCTGGGCTGTTAGGTACACCTTTGAGCCAGAGGCACCTTCTGGGGATGGATTGCCTGAAGCCACAGTTATAGGAATGGGTTTGAGTCTTCCATGGTAGGACAGGTAAAAAGAATCAGATAAATCTTGCGGCAGGTGGTAAACTGAGGTCTAAATGGTTCCCCAGGAAGCTTCCAGGGCTTTGTCGGAAATGAATCACGCTCATTAGAGTGAGTGTATTGGGGAGAGGCCAGCAGACTGCACTGGCTCCCATTACTAATTAAAGATGACCTGTGTATCACTTACAGGCTTAGCTACAAGGCAACAACACTGCCGCTGTCAAAAGTGCAGTGCAGCCGGACAGTTGTCGTTCTCTTGTTATTTTTCCTGGATTTTTGCTTGCTCCCTGAGCTTTATAGCAAAGGACGACTCTAGAGCCTAGCTCTGTTCCCTTATTGTAATCTATCACGGTAGACTATCATTCATGTTGACTACACTATCTTTTGTAGGAATCCTCATGTATTGTGTCGTGTGCAGAAGCCTGTGTCTGGTCATTAGTACGCACTCAATAAATGTTCTCTGGATACGTGGAATGAATGGAGTGTTTTATTATTGAGACAGACACTTCTTTAGATGAGGATTAGCTGTGAGTCAGACTCATACTTCACCACTCACGCAAACAGAGGCGGGACTTTCCATTGCAATGTAAACTGAATACATGTCACCCTGGAGTACACACAACTGTGTGCAGCAGAGCTTCGGAACACTGAAGACAGGCCAGCTGAGCCCCTGGATCTTCAACCAGGGATCGGTATTATTTTCTCTGTTTATTCAAACGTCACAGAAGAATGTTGGCAGGTAGAGGAAATGGTCAGAGAGAGAGACGAGGACTAACATACTGAACTAGGCGTTGTCTAGAGCGACCTCAGTTTTTACAAAGCGAGTTCTAGTTGCTTAGTTGCCACAGAAGCGACACTTCTGCTTGTGTTCCTCTGAGGAAGACGAACAGTGCATCTCACAAAAGGAATTGGCCTGTTTCTTCACCCTTGAGAGCCTGGCCAATTAAAAACCAAGTAAAAGACAGGCCTCCAAGGTCAAGGCCAGCAGGATGAGACTTGAAACAGTGTGACAGGACCGTGTATCTATGCTCCACGACTTTACCCAGCTGGGACTCCAGGAAAAGGAAAACCTGCTTTCTTGCTATCCCCATTCAAAAACTCATCACACTACTCCAAAAACTGGTTTTGTTGACTGCCTAAACTCTTTGGAAGCTTGTTTTTTTTTTTTTTTAAAAAAAAAATCAGATTTCTTGGCCTGTTCCCCAAGATTCTGACTTGGGATATCTGGGGTGGGGCCCAGGAATCTACATTTATTAGCAGAATCCAGTGATTTAAATGGAAATTATTCACAGCCCTCCAGGCACAGCCTTATGGGCCACTCAAACCCTGTAAATTCTGGTCTCACTGAAGACCAGATGCACGATTTCAGGCAACGCTATTTGAACTTACGCTTCCTCATCCTTCAGATGGTGTCTGTTGTCTGCTTCTCTGAGGAACAGGATTGAGTGGAAACACCTATATAAAGGGGGTACACAGATTAAACAATCAACTAAGTGTGTGATAGTTCACATGTATTTTCTGGGGTGAGTGCATGACTGCAGCCCTCTAAGGGTTCTAGAAAGATCAGCGACTTCAACCTAGGATTTCTGCAAATTCATCAGTTCTTGTTAGCCCTCACAAAGACCGCATTGTTTTTCAGCAAAATGCAGAAGGCCTTACCCGCAGAAATCTAGGCTTTGGGGAATGTTTACATTTGGTAGAGATGGTGAGACCCGGTACATGTCATCTCAGCCTAAAGGGGTCATCCTGCTTCTAATAGAGTTGAAATACAGTTGCTTTTGAAGACAGAAGGGCCTCCATTTGAGAAGTCTCTCCTATCAGCCTGTGTGAAAATGGAACACATGAGCCAGCTCCACAGCAGGCCGTGCCTTGAGCTGTTTTGGCACAGATAAAACTAATTGTCTCCACTCCGCCTGCTTTCAGGTTGTTCAAGCGGGTGGTGACTGGACCGTGTTAGGCTCCAACTCCTGAGTTCTTTGGAAATGAGTGAGTGAGTGATGGATCGTCTCTGGAGCGAAGAAAGGCTCCTGTGACAGCTGTTGGTCCATTCTGGCCCTCTGGTTGGTCCCCAAGGAAGGGCAGTGGCTTTGTTGCCTGGAGAGAGAATAAGCAAGGCTGCTTCCTTCCTGGATGCGGTGACCCAGTTGCCTGTGTGAGGAGCCCGTGTCACAGCCTCTCTCCCAGCCCCCGCCGAGAACCCGCCAACAGCAGAGACTTTCACAAGTCAAGTGTTTGCTGGAGTTCTGGGTCATACGGTTTGGGTGTTGCACAAACAAAGGAATGGAGCATGGTCCGGAATCCAGGGAGAGACCGGAGCAGAATAGTGAAAAGGAAACTCAGAAACAGAGAAGGGAGTAAAAATGGAAACATACAATATCCTGGGAACCAAACGTCTAAGGTTCAGCTTTTACTTAAGGAAAATTTTCAAAAATTTCCCAATCTACAAATTTAAAGATTGAAAAATCTTCATATGCATCCTGAATCATTTTCAAAAAGTTCAGCCCCTCCCTTTGGGAATGTGGATTGAAATCTGTTTGTTTCATACCCTGTTGCTAAAAAGGAAGCAAAACAAACTGACTGGCGGCCAATCAAGATGGCACCCTCCAAAGGCATGAGCACACACACGCACACACACATACATACACACATGCACATACACACATACATACACACATACATACACATGCACATACACACATGCACATACACACATGCACATACACACATGCATACACACATGCACACACACATACATACGCGCACATACACACATACATACACACATGCACACACACACGCACATACACATATACATACACACGTGCACACACACATACATACACACATGCACATACACACATACATACGCGCACATACACACATACATACACACATGCACATACACACTCGCACATACACACATACATACACATGCACATACACACATACATACACACATACATACGCACACATACACACATACATACACACACGCACATACACACATGCACATACACACATGCACATACATACACACATGCACACATTCATATGTGTGTGCACAAAGACAAAGAAGAAACTTGACATTAACTCCATTTGTGTTGACCCTTAACACATGATGCTTTACATAACAGGAAAGAGGGAGAGGCCACGCCGAGTGGGCGAGCTGGATATGATTGCAATTGGATAGGCCTTGCCTTACGTTGAGTAGTAACCTGGAACAGATAGCAATGAGTGAGTAGAACACATCCCTATCAGAGGAAACCACCTGAACAAAAACCAATAGGAGGAAATGAGTTCCCATTGTGTGTGCACATGAAGTTTCGTGGAGAGGAAATCGCCTGGTTCAGCACACTTCCTCTCCCTTCCGGAGCTGCCACGGAAAGACCAGAGATGGTGTCTCCCTCAGCCTGGGCTAGGCTGCAAGGAAATAAGTGGGGTTTTTAGCAACTCCACCCACATTCCTAGACTTCTAGAAACTTCTGTTATAGACTGGATCTTGGGCCCACCAAGGACAGTTACTGAGGTTTTTCTTTTGTTGTATTACAGGCTGTATGCATATAATGTAAAACAGCACTTGGCTTCAGCATCCTGCTCTCTTTGTAGACTTTATTCATTTCCTCAGCGTCCACCAGCCACTTCCATGTAGGTGTCATACGGGGCCACCTCTCCGCAAGGGCCCTGGTTCTCTGCCGAGGGTCAAACCATCAGAGAAGAGGCCTAGGATTAGCTCAGGGCGGCTTCCCTTTCAGGTCTCTTACATGGACAATAATGACACCAGCACTCCCGTTACCTGCTATTTTCTATAGAAATACAGTTCTCATCATGAGCATTTGATTTTGTGGAGCACTGTGTGGTGCCTGGCGCTCGTTCTGAACCACAGAGACCAGCCATTTTCGGTCTTGGAAGATATAGGGGTATAGCAGAGGCAGAGGATTGTATGTTCCAGTCACATAATAAGTGAATTACCTAGGTCTCTGGAGCCCCCAGGGTAGGGCTTGGAGACACCTAATAGTCCTCAAAGAGCTTGGATTGAGAAGGACTTATTATTTTTTTCTCCTTTATGTTGCTTGATTGACAGTTTCAGTACAGTTAAGCTCGGATCTGCAGGGATGCTACTATAACGGGCGTGCATGGTGGAGTCATTTTCCACTGACATCATCCTCTGAAAGAGGTTCCTGAGAGAGGGAAAATGAAAGCAGAGGAGGGAGGCGGAGGAGCCTGAGCGCCTTCTGTGCAGAGCCCGCCATCTTGCCTGCCGGCTGCACCTCCACCCTGAGCTTGGCTGAAGCCCAGTGTTACTGACCCAGTCCAGTTTCCTCTCCTGTCCTCCAAGGGACCGTTTGCCACTGTGGCCTGTGGCATCTGCAGACACTGTGTGTAGGAGTGAAAAATCGATTCAAAGACACTATTTCTTGAAGGCACCCAAGTTCTACTGCAGTTTACGTTGGAGTTGGTGACTTTCAATTTGCCCTGGAGGGTTAAAACAGTCTTGGTCCTTATTATAAAATGCCATTTGATGGTTCTCGGTTGATAATCCTGAGGGGAGCAGCCAGCGGGAGCCAAATACTATTCAGGGTGCTGGGTTCCCGAGATGCCCTGGCTTGGCCTCAAGGTCAGTTGATGAGAACACAGAACAGCGTGGTCAACCTCAAGGAGACAGGGCAAGGTTAGAGGAGACTGTGCTCAGAGTGGGTGGTCCTGGCTCTTCTGGGCAGTGGATCAAAGGACTGGCCTTTTCTGAGGAGATTTGGAAGCTCTGAAGGACAGCAAGCAAAGAAAGGGGGAAGGGGGTATCACAAAAGCACAGTCTTTCCAATTAACAAATGCCTGCTAATTACTTGCTTCTGGGACTTATCAAGTCTCATCTATAAACTAAAATTAAAGGGTGATTGAGCCTTAAGCTGTTAGCTTTGCTGTCTTCCTGCCTGCCTGCTTCCTTCTTTCAGGGGAAAACCATACAAATTAAGAATCAAATTTGCCAGCAGATAGCATACGGTTGCAGGGAAACAAGACTGCTTTCTGCAGTGTGGATAGGGCTGGGGCGTGGCCACGTTACCTTCTGGTGCACATCTTGTTCAGCAGGCCTGTGGGGAAAAGAATCCAGGGAAACATGTGCCTGGGTTCTTGCCTGTCCAGCACAGACTGTCTTCCATAGCAGGGCAGAAACATGCAAAGTAGCCACGTCTATCTGTCCTTCCTCCTGGACCGAATTTTACTCTCCCCTCAAGCTAGAAATGCCTGCGGGGGATAAAAACAAAGGCTTCTCACATGACACTGAATAATGGTGGTTTCAAAACGCCTGGTGGTTGAGTCTAATTTGCAGGGTGAGGTCACAGGATCGCCTGGAAAATTCCAGCGTGAGTTTATTCACATAGTACTGGACATCAAAAATAACAAAAAGTGGAAGCCGACTCTTGAATTGTTTGGGAGGAGTTTGTGTTTCCTTGCGTTTCAAACATCGTGACTTTTGTAGTTGTTATGAGCAAAATGCAGGCTGTAGTTTTAAAAGCAAAAAATTGAAGGGCATGAGAGAGAAATAGGCCAGAGCTTAAAAATGTAGCTGAGAGATCAAAGTCAGAAAACCCGAGGGAAACATGGCATCTGGAGGGAGAATAGGTCCCGGGTGACTCCTCTCGGCCGCGGAGGCTGATTGGGAGCTAGGGAACCTGGAGTTTTTCATGGATTTGTGGAATTCCTGTGACTTTGTTCTACAGTGCTGACCAGCGGGTAAGGTGCCTGCTTCTCGCCACTGGCTTTGTAATCTCAATGCTTTGCCTTTCATATAATGGCTTGTTTGTTTTGAGGCTGGCGCACACTGGCTGAAGAATCAGACATTTGTTTCACAGTGCTTGTTTTGAAGACATCAGTTCTGGGTACATCCTCACACTGCCTGTGAAAGGAGAGGCTTATCTGGGTGAGCTGCACCGTATAGGCAGGGTGGAGAACTATATACGTCTCCTACTATGTGGAATGAAAGTGAAGTACGATTAAACTTCATTTCAATCTAATTACTGAAGACCCTGAACTATACATTATTCATAGAGATGTACGGTTTTATTAATTAGGATGACATATTTGAGAGGGCCAGGGATACGTTACCTAATAATGACCCTTAAGAAGCTCTTATTAATGAAGAGATAAGAATGATTTATTAGTGGAATTAAGATATTTATATCTAAATGAATGCTGATGAAGTGTCTGAAAAGTTTGGGCTCATAAGTAGGGTAAATAGTTGTATCAGAATTAGGTTAAGACTGTTCATTTGTTCATTGAGCAAGCCCCTTATACCCCTTAATTTCATAATTAGTTCAGAGGTCAACTTTGGCCTGGTCTGGGGCGGTTTCAACTCTCATGGGAAATCTGCCGAGTTACTGGTGGCCATCTGCCTGGAAAATATCTTGTGAAGCGTTCTGAGGTGCCAAGCATAAGTTAAGAGGGTGAAGAAGCTGGGATTAGCTAGTGTTGCCTGCCGTCACCGGGGAAGGGAGGGTCAGATAACTTCGGTTGCTACCCTTGGAGGAGGCTCACCCCTTCATTCTCCAGAGTCATCTGTGTTACTGTTGGCACCATTTCTGGGTGTCTTGAAGACCCAACAAACAATGACTCTTCTACTGGAGGGGTCGCCATTCCAGTGTCTTAATTTACCTCTGCTCCGAAGAAGGAAGGATGTTTGAGTTGAATTTATTTCACTACATAGACAATATTTTTATTTTCACTACCTTTAAGGAACAAAATTATTTTATAACTCTTTTGAGTGTGTGAGAGTGTGTGTGTGTGTTTATATGGGAGAGGGTGGTTACTCTGAATGGGCCCTTTTCTGTTTACTGTTTTTATTGCTATTTACCGTTGTGAGAATTCATTCCACCAATAGCTTTGGTGTAATGGCCTTAGGCCAAGACTTCTGGTCTCCTTAAAAGGGAGAGAGGGTCTCTCTCTCTCTCTCTCTCTCTCTCTCTCTCTCTCTCTATATATATATATATATATATATATATATATATATATAATCTGTCTTGGGTTTTAAAGACTGAGTCAGGAGCCAGGCGGCATTCCCAGCTCCCTCCATCCCCAACTCCATGAGTCTGCTCTTCCCAGCACCCCTTAATAAATTGATACGTGTGTGTGTGTGTGTGTGTGTGTGTGTGTGTGTGTGTGGTTCATGCTACTTTACAATAATTTCAAGTGTAATTATTATTTTAGTTTATTAAGTAAAGTGTGGAAGCACTCCATGAAAATAAATTTGGAGATCAGTCCAGGTGCACAGATTACCACCACCTTCTTCCATTTTGCAGATAAATGATAGAAACCGTGAAAGACAGGAAAAGAGTGGGAATACCCTTGAATTGTCTGCTATGGTCTAGGCACTTTGGCTTTCCGTTCAAAATTACTTTTTAAATATAATGCTATCAGCTGTCCAAAAGATGGATATTGTTGTCCCAGTATACATAAACCAGGTTTTGAACGTCTTGACTATTCATCTAGCATGGAGCTGAAATCAGAACCAATTCTGTTATAGTTTTAGATTTGCATGTCATCTGTCCCAACTATTGCAGTGACATTTTATGCATCCAGTAACAAGAGCTGGAGAATTCAGCAGTGTGAGAACCCTCCATCAGTGTTAGCATGTTAGCTGCGGCTGTTGCTGCTACTTCTCCTTCCTCCCTCCCTCCCTCCCTCTCTCCTTTTTATTATTTTCTTTTGCTGAATTTGAATCTTTGACCCTGTGCAGAGAAAGGCCTACTGTCTAGAAGTGCCCGTGAGGCCAAGCCTCCCAAATGGCATTTTCCTTCCTGCCGAAGGACACAGTCCTTGGCTTTATGAGCTGCTAACAATCACTTTTTAGCACAGAGCTGGGAGATTGTTTTAATACACTTAGTGATGTTCCAAAAATAGCGTGGGGGTGGGTGGATCATAAATCTGAATCACTTATAGGGTCACGGTGAGACCCATGGATGCTGGTAATCTCGGGGAGAAAGTTGATGAGCCCCAAGAATGAGGCTAGCATGGGATGTTGTGTGACTGTCACAGCCCTTGTTGAGTGCCTGCTGTCTGCCTGTGGGATTGAAGGAGATGCGTGTGCTAAAAGCTTCTTTATTCACTGGGTAAAATGCGTCGTAAACATCAGCTGATAATATCCATGGTAATAATTATATTAAAAAATTATAAAGCCATAAAGAGAGCTCTAAGATGGCCAGCCCAGCGTGTTTCTTTGAAAAGACGATTCATTAAAAATGACAGCATAGTGCACTTGATTTTTTTGTTTTTTTCTTTTTAAGACTTAGAGGAGTAAGCACCTGGATTCTGGCTTCATGTTCAAAATATTAGAATCCTGAAGGATGTTTTTCCCCTTCGCTTTTGACAACTCGGGGTTGTCATGTGATCCCTGCTATACTGTCAGGTCAGCTGTGGACATGGCTCCCTTGAACTCTCAGAGATGGGGGCCTCACTCCCGTGTCCTGCCGACCTGACTACTGAGTCGGGGTCATTAGTACCTGTGTTACAACATAAAGGGTCATGGTTAGGGCAATGGGACTGCCGGCTTTAAGACAACTTAGGAGCATAGATGGTTTGTTTAGTTCATGCATTAAAACAGCTTTAAAAAAGAAAAGGATGATTGTACCCCTTTCTCCACAACCTCTCCAGCAAAGGCTATCATTGGTGTTTTTTATTTTAGCCATTCTGACAGGTGTAAGGTGGTATCTTAAAGTTGTCTTGATTTGCATTTCCCTGATCGCTAAGGAAGTTGAGCATGACCTTAAGTATCTTTTGGCCATTTGAACTTCTTCTGTTGAGAATTCTCTGTTCAGCTCAGTGCCCCATTTTATAATTGGGTTGATTAGCCTTTTACGGTCTAGTTTCTTGAGTTCTTTATATATTTTGGAGATCAAACCTTTGTCAGTTGCAGGGTTGGTGAAGATCTTCTCCCAGTCAGTACTCACTCATATTTGGTTTCTAGCCATAAATAAAGGACATTGAGCTTATAATTCATGTTCCTAGAGAAGCTAAATAAGGCGAATCCAAAGACAAACACATAGGCATCCTCAGGAATATTAACCTTCATCAGGCGATGAAAGGAGACAGAGATAGAGACCCACACGAGAGCACCGGACAGAAATCTCAAGGTCCAAATCAGGAGCAGAAGGAGACGGAGCACGAGCAAGGAACTCAGGACCACAAGGGGTGCACCCACACACTAAGACAATGGGGATGTTCTATTGGGATCTCACCAAGGCCAGCTGGCCTAGGTCTGAAAAAGCATGGGATAAATCCGGACTAGCTGAACATAGCGGACAATGAGGAATACTGAGAATTCAAGAACAATTGCAGTGGGTTTTTGATCCTACTGCACGTACTGGCTTTGTGGGAGCCTAGGCAGTTTGAATGCTCACCTTACGAGACCTGGATAGAGGTGGGCAGTCCTTGGGCTTCCCACAGGTCAGGGAACCCTGATTGCTCTTCGAGCAGATGAGGGAGGGGGACTTGATCGGGGGGAGGGGGAGGGAAATGGGAAGCGGTTGTGGGGACGAGGCAGAAATCCTTAATAAATAAATAAATTTAAAAAAGAAAAAAAAAAGAAAAAAGAAAAGGAAAGAAGTGAGGAAGGAGGGAGGGAGGGATGGAGGGAGGAAGGGAAGAAAAAAGGAAAGAAAGGTGAATCAACCATGTCACTCCACATTTTAAATCACATTTTGGTTTATTATTTATTTTATCTTTTTGTTTGTTTGTTTGTTTTTTCGAGACAGGGTTTCTCTGTGTTGCTTTGGAGCTTGTGCTGAAACTCATTCATTAGACCAGGCTGGCCTCAAACTCACAGAGATCCGCCTGCCTCTGCCTCCCGAGTGCTGAGATTAAAGGCGTGTGTCAACACTGACCAGCTAGCATTACTTTTATTTTAAATCCCTTTATAGACACGTAATATTTGATCTATCGGCTAGTCAGTTGATCCTCCTATAATTGACATTGTGTCCAATTAGAAAAAGAACTTTCTCGGAGGTGCAAACCTTCCACACATGCTGTGACCTTCTGTCTTTGCTGTGGCACAGCCTTGTTCTGGTCTAACATGTTTTATGTCCCGTGGGAAATAATACCTCCTGACAGCGACTCCTGGTGTCTATTGCTCCTCAGTCTAGCATGCGATCATTTATTTTCCCATAACAATTTATTCTTCATAGTACTTTGTAGTTGAGGTTGAGGCTCTTGTACTTGGTTGAATCTCCAAATAGGCCGAAGCATCACCCCTTAATGCCACAGATTTGGTGTTCGCCCCACATCTTGGCCACCCATCCCCGAATCATGGGTGTAGCTCAGTATCTCTGCACAAATCGTGACCAGACCAGACGCTGTGTGTTAATCATTGCTCTAAGATAATGCAATCGAAATAAGACTCTTTCTAGAATCAGTCCCTCTTTTCCCTCTGAAATCACATGAGCTCCAAGGCAGTCACGCGTTTGCGGGGCAGAACCCTTGCTGTAACCCTCTGACTGCCACTTAGGGTGGTTAATTTTACATTAGTTATGTTTTATTATTAGAAACAATAATAAGCAGTTATAATTTAACATTTTATGCCAAGCCTATGAAAAGTGTTATGCAAATTTGGCTATTATTAGGGAGCTCCAATTTGCAAGCCATTGTCATTCCTCTTCTATGGCTTTTTTAAATATAATTTGATCTCTTAAACATTGGCCAGCCCCACCACCACAGCCCACTGGCTGTGAATGGGAATTATCCAAATTACCGTCGAGTTGTTTAAATACGAAGCTGTATTTTACCTCACGACTTGTTCTTCAATAACACATAATTTCGGACACACAGTTTGGACAACAGACTGAGATTTCATACGCCTCTCGTGATGTCTCAGCGAACGTGGCTCTCAATAGAACGGCATCCAGGCTGAGTGACGTCGTGCGCCTTGTCTGTTTTCCCACCTTCTTTCATTGGAGAGTGTCCTGATGTCCTGGCAGGTGCATCCATGTTCCAGAAATGGTTCCGACATCCTAGTAACACATAAGCTGCCCTTCACTTTTACGTGCAGAGGCAACGTGTGTGTAAGAGTCAAGGTCAATGGGGAGTTTTTATCATTCTTTTCTTACCTTAGGTTGTTTATGTTTTCAGTTTACCTTCAGAGGGTCAAACCTCTTTTTCCTCAAAGAAAATATATTTAAAATCATATGGCCAAGTATTTGGATTTGCTATGCTACATTGCTAGAAAACCCACTTTTAAAGACTTAATAATACGGTTCTTATAATTCCATATGTTGAGATTATATTTGCTTTAACTTTTCTTGTTACCTAATATTTGATTGGTTCTGATTGCTTATTTTTGTACATTATGTTGTAATTATAATCCAAGCACTTAAATTCTAATTTTTTAATTTCTGATTTTTCTAACTTCTGATTTTTTTTCTCTCAGAGTGCATTTGAGGAGCTCTATACTTTTCAATCCTTTGCATCTCTTGGAGTATTTTATTTGCGTATGGGAACTATGATGTGATTGAATATTTTGTAACGGCTGTTATATTTCTCCTCAACACCCCCAGTTTGCTATTGGCTTCTACTGTTTTGTGTTCTAAGAGAGGAACTGGAGCCCACTCAGCTCATCTGTGGCTCGCTCTGGGGCACAGGGCTTCAGTCATTTCCCACATCTCCCACTGCCCTCATGATGGCTGGGAGAGTCCAGACCCGTGGGTGTGGCCAAGACTTTCACACCTCTTAGTATGTCCATTCTGAGCGCTCCCTTGATTCACTGCTTACATTTAATTTGTTCTTTTATTTCATTGTTTTCTCTCCATGAACATTTAAGCATTCTTAGATGAAGTCTTCATCTTCTTCCTTGGGTTACCTTAATCTCTTCCTTTTTTTTTTTTTCTCGGTAGTCCATAAATCCATGTATTTCCAGATCTGATGGGTTCTACTGGATATTGATAGTGCTTTCTACCAAATTCAGACTTGAATTCTGTCAGTGGCCTCCCTATCTAACCGTATGTCAATGGCTGCCACACTTGCTCAGTCTCTTGCTTTCTTCTTATCTCCCCTAAATTCAGCTTCCTTTATCTTCGTTGAATACTGGGAAATATGCAGCTACACAACAATCTCTTAAAGTTTGCTTTCCCAACACCAGACCTTGTCCAGCCGTCTTGATCCCCCTCTTGGTTTGTGGAATGCCTTGTTCAGTCCTTTCAGATCTTCCTGTCGTATCTCGCTGTTTGTTTTGTTTGGTTCATTCATTCATGTTGAATGAGAAGAGACTTGCCCAAGCCTGCCCTTGCTTTGTTCAAGCCAGAACATAGCATCTTACAGCCTATGAGTAAGATTTCCCTCTCTGGTGTAAAGTAGCGCCCTTGGTGTGATGTGATTCAGTTCAGCAAGGCAGCAGCTTCAGAACGGCGTGGCCGCAGCATGGCCTCGGAGCTTCATACAGTTGGAACAATGTCTCCCGACCAGGTCCTTCACTTCACCCCGTGCCAGCATGCAGCTCAGCCGAGCCTCCTTCCTGTCACCACCTCCACTTGGAGGGGCACCCTGGGGCTGCCAGCTCTCGATTTGCCTTGCTACTAAACAAAGCTTAGTTATTCGCTTCCCTTGTGACCAGTGACGCATGGAGACTTCAGTTAAGACTGGAACTGTCCCTGGTTCCTAACAGACTTCAAGTTGTCTTTGTACTGCAGACTGTGGGTCAAGTGGGGCTACCCAGGGCTCAGGCTGACTTCTGCTGTCATCAGAGGCTTCACGTTGGCTTTTATATCATTCTTATTTGCTTGCAACAATTTTGATTCTCAGAGGGACACGTGTGCCTGTTTTCAGCAAGAGAGTTCTATTTCCCCCTCTCTGGATTGTATGTTTTAATCTAATCAGATGGTGACCCTTAATGGGGAGCAGTATAAGTTTACTTAACTAACTTACTCTTTGTGTTTTCCAATTTTCCAGGTAATACTTTCTGAGTTGGGCATTGTTTCTCCACACATAATTTCTGTTATCCTGCATTCTAAGTTCTTGTGTATACTAAGATTTTGTTCGAGAAATTCCTGGTTGAGGGTGGAGTAAGAGGGCTTAGTGGATAAAAGAGCTTTACATACAAGCGTGATGGCCTGAGTTCAAGTCCTGGGTCTGCAGTGAAGCAAGGCTGAACTCCCAGACGCTGTGCTCTGACCCTAGCACAGGTACACACATGCACAGACAGAAAAAAGAATGTTGTAAAGGCATTTCCTGTTGATTCCGCTGATGTATATGTCTGCCCCTTCAGCAGCAACAAATGGTGGCTTTCATTGTTTTAAATAGCATCCTCGTGTTCCAAGACTTATCTCATGGACTGTGATTTCTTTTTTTGGAAATCTCCGTTCAGCTCTCTGTTTCTTCTTTCAGAGAAATACCAAAATAAATGTTTACATTCCCCCTACACTTACACAAGTCTTCCCTAACAGTAGAAACAATCTCTGAGACATTAATAAATTGTGCTGAGTCTACAACTTGGGTTAGTAGGAACTAAAGTTTTAATTGAAATTTAGGTTAATTTTTAGTATGTGTACATTTGTGTGTCTGTCTGTGCCACCTGTGTTTGCGTACCAGCAAAGGCCAGAAGAGGGCACTGGATACCCTGGAGCTGGAGTTCTGAGCTATCCAATTCAGACGCTGGGAACCAAAGTCAGGTCCTCAGCAAGAGAAGCAAATGCTCCCTTACTGCTGAGCCATTTCGCCATTTTACATCACAAAAGGTGAAGCTGGAGAAATGGGTCAGTGGAAAGGAACTTGCCTGGTACAGGTGAGCCCCTGGGTTCAGTCTCTAGCCCAGGGGTGTGAAAAGAGCAACAGCAGCAAACCCTGTAGCCTTGGATTTGATCCTCACAGGCGCAAGAAAAAAAAATCCGGAAAGAAAAAGAAGGGTGAGAGAAAGCGTGCTAGTCGACCTGTGTTGACTTTATCCAAATCCCACTCACATCCTGAAGTCGGCTTTACTCGTGGCTGTGCCTGTCCCGTGTGTTTTCCAGTTAGCATCACTTCCAGCTGTTTTATGAAGCTACTATAAATGAAAGATTTTTATTATTTACGTATTCTGCCTGTTGACTGGTGGAAAACTATTGGTGCCGGTCAGCTTTACTCAGTCATCTCCTTTCTTGTGATCTGACTGAGCCCACCTTTCTGTGTGAGGATTAAATTCCACTCTCTTGGATTTTCTGGGGCTATTGTCACATCATTTGAAGATAATCACATGTTTCCCCTTGTCCAATAACTGTGTCACATATCAGTGCATGTTTCTATTATATATTAATGCTCTATCTCTAGACTTTTGGAAATTTGTGAGCAGCTTGGATTTTACAACCCACTGTGGCTGCAAGTGTCCTCGAGAGACTATTAATGAATTATAGCAACCAGCAGCGGATCGTTTTTTAATCTTGCTAACTTAAATCTACTTAAGCACTGTATATTTATTAGATTTTTTATGTTAAAAGCAAAGTTTCAGGTAGTATATTTAAGACCCATTACTTGGGAAGCAGAGAACAGGTGGATCTCTGAGTTCGAGGCCAGCCTAGGCAACAGAGTGAGTCCCAGGACAGGCTCCAAAACTACAGAGAACCCCTGCTTGAAAAACAAACAAACAACAACAACAACCACAAAAACAAAAAAGTTGAATAGCCCTTCCTTGCTTTGATTCATTTTTTCATGTGTCTCTCCGTCCATCCGTCCGTCCATCCATCCAACAAGTCCTTGGTTCATCCTTGTTAAGACACATAGTTCTGCTTGCATAATTTTTGTCCCAAAGTTCTCATAGTTCAACAAATGCTATGAAGCAGAAACAAGCATACTCATTAAGCTCTTGTTATATTCCGATTACTACTAACAGGTTAGAGGCACCTGTGACAGAGTAATTAAAGCAGGCTTCATTCAGAGACGCCATTTATTTCTGACTGGGGGTCCAGCTCCCTGGGCTCCAGAGTTGCGCATTTGAAGAAAGTCTGGTGTTGTGCAGACAGATGGAGAGAATTCCAGCAAGTTTCGGGTGGCTGAAGTTTCTTACTGAAGGAAAGCCTTTGACTTTATAGAAGAGGGACACAAAAATGTCCTCTTTAGAGATGGCATTAGCATACGCATTAATACATGGAAATGATCACAAGATTTTTTTTTTTGGAAACTTGCACTCTAGAAAATGTGTTCGTTAATGTGTCAGTTAATGTTTTTCTAGACATGCCCAATTTTAACTGTTAATGCTGCTAAGAAACATTCAGATATTTAGATAAAACTTCCGTAAAATTGAGCCACATGCTGGTTAGTTTATATCAACTTAACACAGACATCTACATACCTGCGAAGTGGGAGTCTCATTTAAGGAATTGGTTTTCTGCAAATCGGCCTGTGGGCTTGTCTGTGAGACATTTTTTGATTGCTGGCTGGCATGGGAGGGCCCAGCCCTCTGTGGGCGGCACCATCCCTAGGCAGTTGGGCCTGGGCTGTATAAGAAAGCAAACTGTACAAGCCAGGAGGAGCAAGCCAGTACGCAGCATTCCTTCATGGCTTCTGTTTCAGTTCCTGTCCCCAGGTCCCTGCCTTGAGCCCACCGTGGTTCCCCTCAATGATGGATTAGAACATGTAAATCAAATCAACCCTTCCCTTCCCGTATTGCTTATGGTCGTGGTGTTTATCACAGCAATGGAGAGGCGAGGTAGCACAAACCATTTCCAGATCTGATGATAATTATGATTTTGATTTTTCTTTGAGAACAATTTCCACGTATGTGGAAACTTTGAGACATGAACTACTGTAAGTTTCAGATGCAGAGTGAGGGATTTGGTGGTAATCTTCAGAAGGGAAGGCACTTAAAAGCCTTCTGAAGTTAGGCCCAAAAGGTTTTGCTTGTAAAAGTTTCAGTGAAACAGAGTTGATGCTATTTGCCGTACCTTTGAAATATACCTCCAGAAAACTTACGAGATCTAAACATTTGGTTTGAACTTCCCTTTTGACATTTTTCTTTCCCCGTGCCCCGTGCTTTATTTTTGAATCATAAGATTGGAGGATTATAATGATACTCTACAGTTCTCAATCTCCCTTTAATTTATTATATTGTGCTCAGAGTCTAAGTTCCGAAGGAAATTAGCTGTCCAATGGATATTTTGGAAGCAATCATGCCTCTTACTGAGATTTGCAATTTCAACCGAAAGCCATGGCACGTCGGTTTGCAGTTGCACGCACAGCTGATTTCCTTATTTTTCATTAAATAAATTAGTGCGTGGGTTTCCCAGCCTTGGTGGTGGCACTGACGTCAGATCGTTCTCATGCCTATTGCAGGCCCTCAGTCCCGAAGCAGCGCTACCGCCTCCTCTGAGATGGGTTAGAGAGTCAGACGGAATTATTAGCCATAATGAACCCAGGCTTCTGCTTCAGGGTTAACAGAGCAAATCCCCACGGGTCACAGGCATCTCCCTGGACATCCGCCCTCTGTGAGGCAAGAGCACAGTTGCTAGCACGTCCGAGGCAGATAGATAGCATGCTGATCAGTATTTCTCAAGTGTCTCCCCTTGCTGCACCTGCAGAGCAGAGGCGCTGCCCCCTTCAGGGCTGCAAGGGTTAAGGAGCGTTTTATATTGACAAAGACTCCTACATCTTACTCTCTGCTCCATCACTGTCGGCGCTAAATACCGAAGATACATTTCGGATTACTCACCATTCCAAGCATTTGACTTCCTCTTTGGCTCCTGACAACTTGACGCACAGCTGCATGAAGCCCCTGAAAGCGGCAATGTTTACATGCGGCTCTGTCGCTGTTTATGTCCGGACCTCACAACTGCTGCTTTGTCCACACTCGTCACTTGTACGTGGGTAAACTGAGGCTGACAAGGTAACTGTGACCTGCCGCAGATCTCCCAGCTAGTTTGTGATGTGCGCAAGTTAAAACTTCGAACTCCCGGCTCTGTCCATTTTCTGACAAACAGGCAACAAGGCTGTCTTCCCAGAGGGGAGTCATGTGTATGCAGAGTAGCGCCATTACTGTCTGCACTCTGGAGAAAGAAATGCCGGATGCCTTTTCTCTCTGGAACCTGCCTTGGACCTAATGAGCTGTGTTTGGGGTGGAGGAAAAGAACATCCGAGTGAGTGTTCTGTGGAGCATCCACCCTCCACACAGACTCACACACACACCCCGCGTGACCAAGTGTGGAAGGGGAGTCGGGGGAGAACAGTGAACCCTTACAGTGGGCCAGCTTGGGGTCATAGATATTTATATCTGATTGATTAAAAAATGTTGGAACCATAGTTGGCGAAAGTTTGGAATGCTTGCTGGCCGGGAGCGACGAGGCACTAGTTACAGCGAGTGGCGGAGAAATGAGCTGGTAGCCTGACGGCGCATTTGCAACCCATGAGTCATTCTTACTGGAAAAGTGGAAACGGGCAGAGACTTCCATCCTGGCCAGCTGCTGCAGAGCCCATGCGTGACCTAACCGAAATTTCCATCCACCGTGGTGCAGCCTTCCTACCGGGGCTCCAGACGCTACAGTTTCTTGTACTGGTCTTCCAGACTCTTTCACGGACCAGTGCAATAGTCAAGTCTCAGAGCAGAGACAGCTAGTGAAGAACAGTGGTGGATGTCTTGTCCAGGGTCATGCCTGGACCTCTGGACTCTTAGCACTGAGTTTAATGAAGCGGCGTCTTTCCCATCAGAGGCTTCCTTTTGTTAAAGTGTGAGATATTCCAATCAACACCAAGAAGACACATTTCAGTACGCGACATGGCATTCGTGTTCACATGCATGGGGAGTTCCGTGGTAATCTTGACAGTCACTTCACGTGGCATTGCTAATTAAAGATAGATTGCCGAGTCACACTCTGAAAACCAAGGGTCAAGGCAGGGTGACCTTTTGCACATGTGCTAATGACCAAAAGAGATAGACTTGAAACCATCTTGGTTTGGGAATAGGCCAGATGCATACCCAAAGTACTTAACTAAGTAGTTATGGAATAATCTGCATACCGGAGAAAAGTGGTGTTCAGATCCTTATTCTCGCTTCCTCCCTCTCTCCCTCCCTCCCTCCCTCCCTCCATCCCCTCTCTGTGTCTCTCTTTCCCTATTTTTTCTTGCCCTTCCTTCCCTTCACTCTCTCTTTCTCTGTCTGTCTGTCTCTTTCCCTTCTGTCTCTCCCCTCCCTCCCTCCTGCCCTCCTTCCCTCATCTTTCTCCCTCTCTACCTCCCTCTGTCAGGTTTGGTTTCATTCTAAGCCATTGGTTCTCTTGAGAAAGAGGTCAGACCAGTTTGAGGAGCAAGCAGGCTTAGAAGAGCAATTGAAGTATGCACATGGGAACACAGATGATAAAATCATTTCAGAAAATAATGAACAAGTAACTTGAGAGTTTGTCTTGAGGGTGGTATCACAGGTTATGCCGGGTTATTAATTTTCCAGCTCAGCAGTGTGTCTCTTAAAAAAAAAAAACTTAAAGGGAAATGGAGATGCTTTTGAAAAGAAACGCAGTACCATGGGTAGAGGGAATAACTAAGTGGAGTCCATGAGCCGGTAGGCCTGGGAAAGCAAAAGTGTTTACAATTGGGTACTAATTGTGTGTTAGACAAAGAGCCAAGATGGCTGTGCTGAGAATACTGGAGTTTATAGGGTTCTTGGTTCACAGGCATTGTCCTAGGGCTTAGACCTAGGTGTTGTCACAGTGGAAATAAATGTGAATGATGGGCACAGCTTCATCATAGGGTGTACTCATGAGCACAGCTTCATCATAGGGTGTACTCATGAGCACAGCTTCATCATAGGATGTACTCATGAGCACAGCTTCATCATAGGGTGTACTCATGAGCACAGCTTCATCATAGGGTGTACTCATGGGCACAGCTTCATCATAGGGTGTACTCATGAGCACAGCTTCATCGTAGGGTGTACTTATCCTACAGCTTCATCGTAGGGTGTACTCATGGGTACAGCTTCGTCGTAGGGTGTACACATGGGCATAGTTTCATTGTAGAGTGTTCTCATGTGGCACCTAATATGGGGCTTGAACCCATGACTTGACCTGTTTCCTCAATTTCCCCTTCCATAAAAATGGGAAGAAGCTTGTTTGGTACTATATAGATGTGACTCCTGACCAGGGCCAGAGCAGCCTGTAGTCTCTTCCTTGCTCCCTGCTTCTCAGTAGAACTCTGCAAACTGTTGGCCCATGGTTGCCATGGTGACACAGCACTGGGTGAAGTTGCTTAGAAATAATGACAAGTGGTAGCAGCAGGGAAGCCGAGTTGCGTGGTGACTGGGCTCTGAGGAAAGCAACAAAAGGAGCTGTACCCAAGGAAAGGGAGAGAGAGGTGGCCACTGCAGTGAACACTGATGTCATCTTGCAGTGCCCATATGTGCCTGGGCTTATGTGTTGTAGATTATACATAATTGCCTGGGTCATTTTATTCCTCAGAGCTTAGGCTTGAAATACAGTAAATACTGGTTGTTGGTTTCAGTATTTATCTACTTATTTTCTTTGAAGATAAGACCAACTATTGGCTCAAACCATCTCTGTAGCCCACTTCATTCTTGTGGTGTGAGTCACTCCATGTCAATGACAATTAACCAAAGTATGGCTGGAAATTGACTTTTCATGTCCCTTCTTCTAGAGTTGCGTGAAATCACTGTAAAACTAGGTCTTTTTAAAGCAATTGTCAATCAGTGTCTTCCTGTTGCCCCTGAACTCCTGGGTTCTGCTCGTAAGTCAGATGGGCGTGGGAAAGACTTACTCTGCCCCAGGTCAATGGAGTTTCATCATCCCTGGGCTCAGGTCTGTCCATGCGGTGACCTACAGGGTTCAAATAAGATAGTAGTTTTCTGTCTTTCCAAGGTCTCAGAAACCAGTGGAACTTTCCTTCCCCATATGTGGTTCTGCACCAGAATCGCCGTGTCCTAAACAAGTACTGGGGTTGGTCTGATGTGGAGAGAGACCAAGGGCTGGAAGGCTCTTGGCATAATGTGTCCCCCTTAGAAAGCACACGTCTGGCCCGTCTTGGAGGAGGCCACTCTGAGGCCTTCCCTAGAGACCTGCTGATCCCCAGGGGTGTGTGTTACTCTGCGCTTGCTAGAAAAAGCCAAGCCAAAGAAGGGAGTGGGCCTGTGGACTGTCCATGGCCTCTCAGACTCAACAGCCATTCCCCAGACAGCCCAAAGCACCAGCACCACTGCCCTTGACATTCCGAAGCCCTCCCCAGATCCGCACCCTCAACAGCTCCCTCCACTGCACAAGGAAGACTGAAATGGCCACCGTTCAGGGCTTAGCAAGCAGAAATGGTCTGTATCCTGTGTTGGTGAGAGGAAGGAAACAGGAGGAGGGATAATTCCACCAGTGAGGTGCCGGTTCCCCGGACCCACATCCCTCGTGCCTTTGAGGGACAGACTGCCCAGTCCTCTTAGCCTTCTTCCTTCCTAACCCTCCTTAGCTGCTGAGTGTAAGAGGAACAGCATCAGCTACCTCCACTCCCCTCCTCACCCCCTTTACCGTGCCACCCTCTCACGTCTGCGCTCTGCAAATATCCCCCTTCCCATGACATATGCTCCCATTAGATCCCATGGCTCAAAGGGCCGGCTCACAAATCTAGGCCAAACACAGCCGAGTTGATAAGATTTTTCACAAGAGTCCCTAAAAATACATTTCTCCTTAAATCAGCCTTGCCAGTCACCGAACAGCCACAGAACTTGAAGGACAGAAGTGGCTTTAGAAACTGCCAAGCCCCCTTCTTCTTAAAGCTCAGAAACTGGATTCCTGGGGAGCAGAAATAATAGCAAGAACAACAGCGCTGCGGACTATTTCAGGTCCTATCATGAAGATGGAGCAAAGCGCGCCGTAAGGTCAGGCGCAGACCGTGAGCTCTGGCGTCTGTCCAGCTGTGTGTTCGCCCATTCATCTGCTCAGCCCCCATTCAGCAGGGATGTGTCCGGTGTTCCCTGTGTCCCAGAGTCAGATGTGTTGCTAGATGTCAGGGGATGCACACAGACCCTGTCCCATTCCCACAGCCGCTCCACTCCAGCAGTGAAATAACTGTGCACACTGAACACCAGCAGGGGAGCCAGCGTGAGCAGAGGAGACTGATGCAATATTACATCAGAAAAGCCTTCCCTGTAGGGTGACCTCCAAGGCATGGCTGTCTGCGAGAGTATTCCCAGCAGAAGGACCCGCGGGGCTGGAGGTTGGAGGCAGGATGTGTCTGGTTACCCTAGGACTGAGACGAAGGCCAGAATGGCTGGAAGGAAGGAAGCAGGGAGAGAGATTATCAGAGAAACTGTAGGACCAATCACAAAGGTCATTGTAGATGGTGTTCAGAGAAGCCGTGGGACCAACCATGACGGTGCTTGCATACCATTGTAAGGCTCTTGACTGTGACATCCAGGGACACAGAGAGGTGAGCTGATCTGCCTCCATTTCTGACTAGATTCCTTTGTGCTGGTTTGTTTGTCAAGGTGGGTTGGGAAGTAGTGTTGGCAGATGGCTTGGGAGATAATAGCACCAAGAAGCCCAGGAGAGAAGTAAAGGTGTTTGGGTGATGGAGAGCGGCCAGATACTGAGTCTTCTAAGAAGATGGCATCCACGTTGCCCATCTGTGTATCATAAGCAGGGTTCCTGGGAGAGGAAGAGAAGGACAAAAGAGAAAGAGAGGAGCAGAGAGAATAGATGTCTGGAAGAAACCACTGTCTAAAGCCATAGAAATTGACAGGGAGTTTAACTCCATGAAACTGGATAGAGATGTGCTTACGCGGAGGCCTGGTGGGTTCTGCTTGTGTTCCAGCCCTTCTGGCTTCCACATGCTTCTTTCTCACCTGTTAGCACAGGCCACCAGGCATGAACTACTCCGTAATAGATCTCATCCTTATTACCTTCCACCTGAAAAAATCTTATCGCAAATGATGCTGGGTAAATATTTGTTTTAAACGCTCTACCTGGTCTTATCTCACCGTTAAATATGCTTACCCCAGGGTGAGAGCTGTTACCCCGGTAACCTCTGAGTCGGCTGCACACTGCACTTCCTCCATCTTGCCTTTCTCTTGGTGACACTTGCCTGTATCTCTTACTGCACCTTAGTGCATAGAAGGGAAGCCAACCGACCATTCTGTTTTCTGAACGTGTCTGATAGCGGTGTGTCGAACCATATCAGCCACACCCAGTTCTGGCTTCACTCACAGCTGCGGCTCAGCATGTCCACAGCCACACGTATGCACACATGGAGATGTTCATGGGTTCCTATGATGTCTGCACAGTTTCTACTCCGGGGAGAACAGCCTTGCCGCTTGCCTCGGCTGCTGCGTCCTGCACACTAATCTCCCTAGACCTCTGGACTTTTTTATTACTGTTCAATGTATGTAGTAAAGCCCTTAGCCCTAGAAATGTGTGCCTTCCTTATGCTGTGGTAAAGAAGGTGACAAGACCACAGTCTTCCATCCAGGAGCAGGTCCTGCCTTTCCACAAAAGCTCCATTTTCTGATGCAGCTGCTATCTTTGCCTCTGCTTTCCTCTCACGTTACATTACCGCCGAAAGCCCGTATTCTCACGTTAGGCAGCATCTGAGGACCCAGTCCTCCTCTGCCCCCACCCCGCCTGTGTGGCAGGTGGACAGTTTACCTGGCTGAAATGGCAGGGCTGTGAGACAGCTCGCGCCTAGAGTTGATTTTCCAGCTGTGTGGCTCCAAGCTGCTCTCTTTCCACCCATGAGGGAGGATTGAGCAGCTTATCCTGTCATCTCAGGAACCAGTGACTTCTTTGCTCCTCCCTCTTCAGGTCATAGGTAGCTCACCTGCTTCCCCTCCACCCACCTGCCCCCTCTCCCCCCACCTGTTCCCCCTCCACCCACCAGCTTCCCAAGCTTTTTCCTATTTCCTTCCTTCCACCGAAAGAGCCTGGGAAGGTGAGTTGGGGAGGCCGCCCTCCTCTGTGTGTTCTCTTCATCCTTCTGTTTCTCTGGGCTGTCCAAATCTCATCCAACAGTGCAGAAAGCATAGGACATTCCCTCTTCTGGGTCCCTGTGTCCCTCTGCCACCAAGTACCCCAGGGTTGTGTCTTCCTCTGCCACCCGGAGAATCAGGAGCACCTCACTGTTATCAGCTGCCCACACACATCCCCTGATGTCCTTGCAGTGTAGACATCCAGCCTCTCCTTAGCGTTCTGCCTCCTCCCTTCATGCTGGATGATTCAGAGGAGTTTTCTGTCTCTCTTTTTTTTTTTTCCTTTTCTGTCATTTGCCTGGTGCTTCTTACCTCTGCTACCTCTAAGAAGCAAAGCAGACTGTGCCTTATCCTGTTTAAGTGGTCCTTTAATCTCCTAGAGACACAAGTCTGCCTTGCCCTTGCTCTGACTTGGTGAGTGTGCCCTTGTTCTGACTTGGTGAGTGTGCCTTTGCTCTCACTCACTCAGTAAGTGTGCATGTCTTAGCCATCCCAGGGCCTGAGGAACTTGGATTCCACCTCATGCTCACATCTATGACCATGACTTCTATATCCCATTTCTGAATGGCCACGACTTCCTGATTGACACTTCTCCTAGGGCACAGCAAGTCCTTCTCCCCACACAGAGCACACTCTTCAAAGTTCTCTTTGCCTCATCTCTTTCTCTTCTCTTACATCCCGAAAGGTTGCTGTTTGCTAATGAGTTTCTAACAGCCTTTCTTTGTGGCCTTTCTTTGCTGTCTGTAATTACTGTGGAGTTTTACCTGGGTTTTTCCTTTCCTCTTCAACCGTTGCTCTAGCGTTTGGCCAGATCCCTACCCCTTGCAAACTTTTCCAGGGAAATGTTTGGAGATTTGCTTCTCTATGGAGGTCCTCCAACCTAAATCTTGTCTTTTTTTTTTTTTTTGGCACTATTTGAGGTCCTCTCTGCTCACTCCTCCAGTGCACCATACCAGTTCAAGGATACTCGGGCATCGCAAGACCCCATGACCCTGTTCTGGATGAGGACCGCCCCCACTCAAAGTGCACTGTGGAAACTTAGGGCATATCTCTGGAACTTAGTGGACATGAGCCAACAGATTTTGATGTCTTGTGATGGACATGACTCTGTGAAGAACTGCCTTCTACTACTGTGAGCAACCCTGGGGTTCCAGACTCAGAACTGCCCAAGGTCCCATCTAACATCAGGGCAGCTTTGCAAAGCCATGGCACGGTTATGCTAGAGCCAACCTGTCTCTGTGTCCAGCACACACATGCTGTCTCTGTGCAGACATCAGCTCCCTACCATCCTCTAGGACATATGTGCCCTTGATAGCGCAATTGCCAACAGGCATGACAATACATTGACTGCTTTAAATGTATGTCCATTGGCCGTGTGAGGGATCCCTTTTCTTTGCTCATATTAAAAGTAGGTCAATGGGGAGTCCTAGGATCCGTAAATGTGTTAATTTTCTTTTCCCCACTGTACCTGCAATACCAGACACCAGCAGCTTAAGGAAGAAGGTGATTATTTTGGCAAATGGTTTCAGAAGCGTTTCAGTGCATCTTGGTGGTGAAGGCGTAGTAAATCTCATTTAAGGGTGCCAATAGTGTGTGGGCAGTCTGTTCGCATCACAGCAGCCTGGGGAGCCAATCAAGAGGTCCCACAGTCTCTCAAAAGAGCACCACCAGATAAGGAGAAAAATTCAGAACAGGAGGGTTACGGCAGACTCAAACCATGACAGTAGGCAGATGAAGTGGCCGTTAGACTGGTGTCAGCAGGGAGGGAGGGAGGAAGGTCAAAAGTCAGCTAGGGAGAATAGTCCATGGCAGACTGTGCCAGGGAAGGAGTGGGCATTCAAACAGAAGAATTTGGGGTTCCACCATGACCCTGTCTGGATTCTGCCATGGGTTCCTGGCCACCCAGGAGACAAATCCCATGTCACACTTGAATGTTATCTAATACAGTTGTTTTTCTTCCAATACCGGCGTCTCCTAACTGAATTACACTTGGACAGAAAGCACAATGGGAAAACAACCACAGTTTGAATACAGCTATGTGCTGAATGTATGCTATCTGGCTGTGGGTTTAGGAGTATATTTAGAATTAAAGACGGGATTTCTGTCTGTGTGCATTCCTGGAATTGGCCATGAAAGTGGATTGGCAAAGTTCACACATTAACATGAACCCTGGATTTGATGACTTTCACACTTACATTTTAAGACATGGCACACAAGGGGGAGAAAAAATTAGCTGAGAATCTTCTCCTATATTGCCTTTGTGGTGGATGATGCTGACCTATTGGTGACCTTGGGGGTCTCCGACTCATTTCCTTCAGCAATATATCAGGAAGCGTGTTCCAATGAACTGAGTAGCATGCGAAATAGAACCAATGACAGTCAGAACACCGTTCCCACTCAGGACGAGGGCTGGGAGCTGGCTCAAGGAAGATTTGTCAAAGGTTTCTGGAGCTCACATTAGAGAAGAGGTTCCAGGGGTCATATCCCCCATCAGGTAAATGTCCACACACACATGTATCATTGTTTTCAGACATGCACACAGGCGCGTGCACGCACACACAATCGACTTCCGAGGCTGGTAGTGACACAGACCCTCTCCACCTATCACTGTGCGTCTGTCTGTGCAGCATCTAGTTACGGACACAATTACGCCCAATAACACGGTTTTCCAAAAACTCCCAGTACTTTCTGGTGGCATTCCTAACAAGTTAAAGCACAGTCTTGCCTCAGTTTATAAAGCTGCCTCGTTCTTAAAGACGTCAGTGATACTAAGACAGCTTGGAAATTTAAAACTGACACTTAATGCAGTTATCTCTGCAGAATCTAGATGAAATAGACCAGCTACCATAGAGAGAGTCCCTGCATTATACTACTAATTATGTTGTATTACCGCAGATATTTATGGATTATGTGTTATCATCCCCTTGATCAGCCAGCTCACAGGGATTGGTCTGTCGCACAGTTACCTGGGAGGAAAGACTAGAAGCCAGGCTCGCAAAGTCTGTTTTCACCCCTTAACTTTCAGGGCACCATTTTATAGATAATTTTTAATAAAACAATTAGTAGGAGTTTGGAAGAACAAATATTTTTGGTGATAACCATGATGGCTGTCCTTCTTATTTCTGTGAAGAGACGGTTGGGTGCTTTCTTTCCTTGGTCTGTCTCTGTCACTACAGCCTGCCTCTTGGTCCGTTGAGCTGGTTTGACATCTCTTCCTCAAGGCAGTGATGACTGGACTCCTCAACCCTGGTGCTTCAGCTGGTGGCCCCTTCAGACTGGTCTCCAGTCACTGTGTCTGCACCGGAGAGGCTGGGGATGTGGCTGATTCATTGGTCAGTCAGTGGAGGGTGCTCACCCTGAGCTGTTTTAAACAGTCGGGGGGTGGGGGCAGGGATGCTCAGATAACGAGCTACGCCCAGGAAGGAAAAATTATTTTATTTATGTATATAAGTCATGTGCCATGGCATAGCCTGTAATTCTAGTCCTAGTGGACTGAGGCAGGGGAATTGCCAGAGTTCAAGGCCAGTTGGGGCTATTTAGCATGTACCAGGCTAGCCCAGGCTAAAGAGTAAGTGTGTCTTAAAGACCACCCACCCCTGCTTACCGCCTCCACCACAACTTGTGGAAAGCCCAGAGTGATATCACCTGTAACCCCCAGCCGCCTGGAGGAGCCTGAGGCAGGAAGGTCAGTGTGAGCTCTAGGCTCAAAAACAAAATCCGTAGTTTAAGAATTTAAGTGTTAAGAATGGGAAACCCAAAGACTGTAAAATGAGAACTAGGAAGTCAAAGAGACAAGAGCTCCTCACTGTAATTAGATGTATGCAAAATAAAATTAAAGGCGTCCTCGTCCGTGAGTGACTCCTTGGCTAATGAGTCCTCGGCTGTCTGACTCAGAACCGGTTTGTTTTGAAGGATCCTTTAATCACTGCAGCAGGAGGCCTTGCCTGGCAGCCAGCTCAGGCAGCCCAGGTGACCAGGAGAGCGCGGGAAGGCTGTGCCTTCGCACACAGCAGTTTCCCTTCGGGCTGTCTTAAATTTTGATCAGTCGCAGCCTCAAGATTGGACATGATTGATGTTTTTCCCTTCAGAAATGTGCAAATTACCCACAAAGTGATCGCTGCTGTGCAGGGACACCTGGGGGGTCCTCAGCCTGGGCTTGTCGGAGAGGGTGTGGAACCCCGGGGAAGCCAGCCACCTCCTCCTCTCCCACAGCGAAGGGCCAGGCATTCTGAACTTACCAGGCTGCATAATTCAGTGATTGTCAAAGAACCTCAGCAGCAAATTCTTTTATAAGGTCCAGAGTCACAGCTCTCTGAGACGCTAACACATAGAATAGCTTGAAATAAACTCTGAAAAATGGAAGTGGCGTGTGAGGAAAGTGAGGAAAGGACCCTAAAAATAGTTGACATTGGTGTGTAGAGTTGAATGGAAAGGCCTTCCGAATTTCAAGAAATACTATAGAAAGCTGTTTGGCTTTGAACTTTGAGCTAGTCTTTCCTTTAAAGATAGCAAGCCTGGATCTCGGGATTAGAAGAAGTGCGCACGCGCCTCACAAAATAGTCCTTTCTCTCCGACCACCGCACCACCAAGGGGCACCAGACGAAAGTCCTTTACAAAGGGAGCCCACCCTCCCTCAAAGGCATGTAGTTTGAAAGCCCCTGAGCTGAGCATGTCGGTCTGAACCCTTCTCCCAGAACACTCCCCTGGAACTGGTCTCCTGGGTATCTCTGCTCTTCTAGCTTCGCTTTGTTTTGATTGGTCAGATACATAGCCACCAGGGAATCCTCCTCCTCCTGAGCTGCTTCTGTGGGATTCTGTGAACACACAGACACCCTGCTGGTGACCTGAAGCAGCCATCTTTGTTCCTTTGCCCTCCCGAATAAGGCAGCAAGGGATACTGGTCAGGGTGGCTCTCAAGCTTGCAACACTGGTCACTCCAGAGGCCTGTTCAAGCAGATTGCTGGCTTCCAATGTAGGATCTCTGGAGGACCCAGGAATCTGCATCAGGGGTACAGTGCTTCCCTGCATTTGGGAAGTCACTGGGCTGAGGACAGCAGGGGTTGAGGCTGGGTTTTTCATCACTGGGGCAGCTACCCACCCCAGTCTGCTTGACAACAGCAGAATAAATCAGGCACCTGCTGGAATATCCCTGTAGGTCATAGCCAGGTGACCCTGTCAGAACCTTATTCCTGTGTCCTTGAATTTGTTCTGCATTAAAATGCAGATATTCATTGGAGGAGGAGAAGGAGTTCATTCAACAAACATTTATAGAACGCATTTTCTACAGACCTGGTGCTTAGCTGAATTCAACAGATTCCAAAATAACAGCCCAAATGTAGTCTATACACAAAGCAAATTCCATAAGAGTTTTCACTGTGGTGGGGGACAGTGGGGTGAGTCGGTTTTTATAGTGTTATCAGTATTTACTGTTCGTGTAAGGTAAGAAGTAACAACATTTGCTTAAAAATAAAGGACGAGGCTTGAGGACTGATAGAGGCCCTGTGATCTGTTCAGTCCTTTATCATCTACAAGATAGTGTGTTGCTCCCCAAATCACTGCTGGGGACATGGAAGAAAGTGGCTTTCAGAGAAGTTGACTTCCCAGGGACAGAAGATCAGGGACACCGGTGACACCGTGGAGTCAAAGTAGCCATTTGTCATGCAATGAACCCCCAGTTCACTATCGAGACGTCACCCCAATCGTGTCTCCTTTTCCTACCGTCTCTGAGCTCAGTGTACAGTCCACCAGCGCACACCTCGCTTTGCATGGTCAAGCTTCTTCTGGACACCTGCAGTGTGTATTCAGATTTCATAAAGTTTACAGATTGAGAAAGGGGGCTTATACTCAACATGGCCCAGTCATACTTGAGCATTTTCCAGTAGCTGAAGCGAGGGTCAGTTTGGGAAGGATGAAATATCTCAATAGTCATATAGCCACAGTGAGGTGGCTCCCATGTTGGACAGCACAGCCCAGTGTGTATCTGCTCTTCCAGCAACGTGCAGCTTAGCAGATCCAGTGTTGTGTTAGGTCTGCATGTGGACTCAGGCCAGCCTGGTCCCTTGGTCTCCTCAACCCTCTGGTGTCATCGTGGCTCATCAGTTATGATGGCCTGTGCCAAACCTAGCTCAAGCTGTCGTGTCTTCCAGGGTCCTACACCTTCTTGCTTGTGTCCGCTGGTGACAGTGTAAGGAGGTGGTGCCTCTAGTGACTGGTGACATAATCTCTAGGCTAGGGAAGGAGAGCATGCTGGGTCGACGGATGCATGTGCAGATTGATTAACAGACTAACAACAGCAGTGTGTTCCTGTTAGGTGCACACCCCCTTGCTTTAACGTAAAGTAACTTTTTTCATTGTCATCAAAAGCTTGCCAATCCTGTTCTTAAACAAGTTTATATTTAATGTTTATGTACAAAATCTTAAAAAATTATATGTGGAGTCTTCACCCCTCCTCCTGCAAAAAAACAACCCCTAGGAACCAAAAGAAGGGTTGTATTAACCAGGGACTATAGAATGGGTCAATGGGAAAAGTTGATCAAAAGATTTAAAAATTCAGTTTGATAGATTAAAAACAAAGTACCACGTTCTTGAAAATGGCTGGCAGTAGATGTGTTCTCACCCAAAAAGCAAGAAAGTAATTCAAATTACACATATGGTAGATAACTTGTTTAATAATTTGTAGTTGTTGCAAAACATTGGTTATACTCCATAAATACGTTCTGTTCCATTGGTCAATGGGAATAAATATTTTTAGAGGCCAGTTTGTCATGATAATTTGGAAACCCAAATTCTGGTTGCTTTATCATAACTCTTAAGTGGGAATCCTTTCTCTGAACCGAGAGCATCACCGTGTGTGGCTTCCATGAATAAAGATCACCGGGTCTCTGTTCTTGCCATCTGTACAGAAGTGCCTGGGTTTGCCTATTTCCGTCCTACCTATGAAGCCTGCGGGGGGACTCTGCTGCGTTTGAGAACGGCATGTACCCCATCTTTATTATTTTGTAGTCTGCCTAGGGCTTGAGGGCTTTATACAATGTTTCCTGAGCATGGACGAAATGTGTCTAGAACAGTGTCTGAGGTCCTTTATCACAGAAGCCCCTCTGCTTGAGAGCAGAAACGTTTCCTTAGCTCTTGCTTCCCCCACCCTTTGTTCTCCACCAGGTTTGGTGGTGGCGTGGAGGTAATGAAGCTCCAGGTCCAGGCTAGCTGGGGAAACCTGATGCCGAGTAAATTTGGTTATTAAACTCATCTTCTTAAGCTCCCTCGCCTAAGCTACTTGATGTTGCGAACAGACACTGCCAAACAGACAAGTGGGAACCTGCTTGGCTCCCTCAAATATTTTAATTGAAGTGAGCTATGTGTCATGGCTTTCATCCTTGCCTGTTTCCTTCAGTGCACACACGTACATCGCCCATGCAAGTACTTTCACAGACAAATGAGAGAATTGTGGGGTGGAAAATGCAGTTCCCACCCTCCTGGGAGAAGTCAGGTAACCGTACAGGACACCATCGCAGTCTCTGCCGCGAAGAGACATAGCAGCTTTCTCCAGAAAGGAAAAGCCCCAACTGCAAGAAAGTCTGATTGGCTTAGTTTGCCCAGAGTTGACTAATTTTCATCAATAGGGGGCTCACTTTTTCTGGGAACATTAGTGAACAACTCAATTACTGTCCTCCGAATTTCAATAGTGCATGCTGTTTAGAAATACCATCGGTGATGCATTCTGCTAAGTGCACCATTGGGCGATCACACTGTACACGTATCGTCAAAGGTATGCTTGCACGCCCAGATGATGAAGGTCCGTCACTGGATGCCACCTGTTGATGCAATCATGTGTTGAACACAGATATTTGAGGTGTTGAACACAAATGTTTGAGGCTGCCAGTTACGAAACGTGTATACCGTGTGCAATGAACACTTTCTAGTTAGCACAGAAGAGTGTCTTCTGACGTGACATGAGGTACACTCAATACAAAACAGTAGCAGGCCCAGTCCTGAGCACTGAGTGTTCACGCTGCCCTTCTACAGGACAAGCAGTGAAGTGCGCTTGTCTGCACCAGCGGTGTGCAAACACGTGTAAATGTATCACACTGGAACGCTGTGCTGGGAAGTTAAAAGTGACCAAGACCTCATTTGGCCGTGGGAACTTTCAAGCCCCATTCTAAGTTTATGGTAATGGTGCGTGAGTGGCATGCCATTGGTAGAAACCCCCTTAAGGGGTCAGTGTGACTGGTCTATTCACGTCTTCATGATGCGCCCTTCGCTGTGACTTGTAGAAGAACAGGACTGATCTGATGTATATGGTGGTTGATGTCACCTACAGTTTCTGCAAATGGCCAGTTTGCAGACTATAGTCTTTTATTCATGTTTACCTTGTTAATGTCTGATTTTAATGTTATTAATTTCATATCCTTGGGAAATTAGAGCAACCTTAGACATCCGCACTTTAACTTATGATATTGTCGTAGGTACACTTTTTAATCTTTACGTTCTAAATACAAAATAACTTTTTTAAAAAAATTTACAAATTTTTAAACTTTGTTTGTGAACAGTGTGTGGGAGTCAAACAAGAATTCTTAGAAGTCAGTTCTTCCTTGCACAATATGGGTCCCAGAGACGATGCTCAGCAGCAAATGCCTTTACTTGCTGACCCGCCTTGCCAGCCTGGAGAGGATTCTGTTAGGTTGTGTCTCGATTAAAACTTAGCTGAACTTGATTCACGTTAACTTGCATTCATCCTGTTCTAAGCTCAATTGGTTGACAAGCAGTTCTTGAGATCCTAATCGAGACCGTGAACCAAGGCACCTGGGAAGCGGGTACAAAACCTTGCCCTTCCCTAACAACAGGCTGCAGGGAAGACAGGCACCAGGCAAGCAGCAGAAGTGAGTAGCATTCGGAGTTCAGAGAGCCCGGTTCCGGGAGTTCAGGAGGACCCATTTACCTACTCCAACATCACATCTCCATAAACTCGAAAGAACTCGTGGAATAGGGAACCCATGTTTTTATCCAAAATAATATCATCTCCATTTCGTAGGAGAGACACATCCATACAGTTGTTTATAGCATTCCCAACAATAAAATCAATGGCCTAAATGTGAAATTAATTGGGAAGCACAATTCTAATACACTGTGTGGTGATTAAGCACATTAGATGGAATTGTTTCAGAGGGCCTAATTATTGTGTCTGCCACACTCATCTGTTTGAGTCACTCCTGACTCTTGGACTGCTGCCTAGATCATCCTGCCGCACAGTTGTGCTTCTAGGACGCCTTCCTTGCCTCTGTCCCCTCCTCCTCCCTTCCTCCTCTTTCTTCTCCTTCCCTTTCCCTCATGGTACTCAGGAAAGCTCTGAGGTCTAGCCTATGCTTTCATGAATTCTAGCTCTGAGCTTAGTAGACAGTTCAAGTGTTTGATGCCTCTGAGCTCAGATGCAGGTCCATGTCTTAGGTTTTGCAGGTTAGTGATTTAAAGGTGCTTTGCGGCATCACTTCTGCTGGCGGCAGCTCTCCAGACGCTTGTGTTCACTTCCTGTGGGGTTTTTGTGTTTGCTCGATGGGATGGTTGGTTTTCATCAGACATGCTTTACCCTGACCATGGGAGTGGATAAAGTCATCTGACTTGTCTAATCCTGTCATTTCAGAGTTTAAAAAGGACAAAGGAAAGGAAAACACCATCTTGCCCAAAGACGAAGATCTGAGAGGTGTGTTTTCCAGCATCCCCCAGAGCTGGGAGCATCAGAACTAATATCTTCCCAACGAGCGCCATTGCATCGAAGTCACTTTATCAAGGAGAGGTGTATCAGCTAAACAGCCAGGAGGCTAGAACCCTGGGAGCCAGAGATGACAGTGAGCACGCTTGGCTTGTGGCTCGAAGTCTTCCAGGGGGGCCTATTGATCGGCGAATGACCGCGTGCTGATAAGTTGTCTCTTCCCTGTTCCCTGGATTGGACTTCATTAAGGAATTCATTACTTTCCTTCAGACTTACATGTGGGAGTTTCCACAGTAGTACCTTGGGGGTCATTGACACTTGGATCGATTTCATCATTTAACAGAAAGGAACAGAATCCAAAGTCCTTCTCATCATGGCCTTGAACGTTGCCCCAGTGAGAGACACCAAGTGGCTGACCCTGGAAGTCTGCAGGCAGTATCAGAGAGGAACATGCTCGCGCTCCGACGAAGAATGCAAGTTCGCTCACCCCCCAAAAAGTTGCCAGGTTGAAAACGGAAGAGTAATCGCCTGCTTTGATTCCCTCAAGGTAAGACAATCATCTTACTTACGTGCACCTCCAGGCTGAGTTGGGCTTGCAAAGGGGACACTTGGCATTGCGCTCTGTAGAGTTTGCCGTTCACTTTGGTTGTTTTCTTGGTGATGGCTGCTGGGAGGTGTGTGTTGTGCTGTCGCCCAAACTTACTCATACCAGGCATACGTGAATTTTTTACCCATCTCTGTTGACATTAAAAATACATGGTTGTATGTCTCTGGTTTGGGATGGCACTCAGGTACCCAAGGATTTCGCACGAAAGCCAGGCTATTGACAACTGAAGTAAATGTTCTAGTCAACGTTTGTTCTTCTCTGGGTTACATAAAGGTGAAGAAGCCACGCCTGTCCCTTCCACGTGCCCGACACTGTGACTCACATCTCAAATAGTCTCTCTTCTTGTGGCTTTCCTTCTTAACCAGAGCCTTCCTAAAATGCTTCTGGAGAGGGTTTTCATTCTCTCTCATGTTTTATGGGTAGCAGAAATTACTGAGGGCACACTCAGTACTGTGTTCTCGGAGGGCCTACTGTCTGTCAGGAATGCCATCAAAGAGCTCGGTGTGGTTCCGATGTCCTCTTGATGAGCTCATGTCTGGCGGGAAAGTAGGGCAAAGCGGCAAATAATTGTGGTGCAGGAAGAAAGATGTGTGTCACACAGGACTAAGGCAGCACAGTTCCACAGGGGCCTTACCAGAGAGCTGGCTCCTGGCTGACAGGGAACGTTCCAGGAGGCTGGCCTACCGCAGGTTCACAATGGGTTTGGTAGAATTTGGGTTTGAAGAAATGGAAGATTCCAATGACAAGTTCTACTTGGAAGATGTGGGATGATTTAGCTTAGCTCTCTTTGAGGCTTACTGCAGCCCTAAAATTATGCTGCTCTGAGTTCCAGATAGGCTCAGGTAGTCTTACGTGCACAATGGCGTTGCCGTACTGGAGATGGTTAAGACATACCACCTTAATGTTTCTGCCTGTAGAAAACTCCAAATGTATTTCTCATGCTCTCGGCATCCTAGCTGAGAAGCCACGGAAGTGGCCCGACCCCATTCTCAAGTGTTTGAGGTGATTAAATCATATGTCAAAAATTATTGTCTCAAACCAGGGAAGTGGCTCAGTTTGTAAGGCCCTTGTCAAGACCTGAGCTTGCACACAGAATTCTGGTGAAAAAATAATGAAATAAAACAAAAGGGCAGCCATGGTGGAGGTCCCAGCCAGGACTTTAGTTTGCACGGGATGTTATCTATGTTGTTAACAAGCTGTAAAGAACATGAAGGCTGCCAACGCGACCTGACCTGGCACAGGGGGTCATCCTCCACCCTGTGCTCCCTGGCTTCTTTATGATTGGCTGACTTCAGGCCCTCAGCAGCAGAGAGAACCTATACCGGTGGCAATGGCAGAGGCGGGCACCACGGCTGGCGCCGGCATGCTCACTCTGCGGCGTTATTTAGGTCCCTACCACAGGCCACACAGCTTACAGCTGTGAGAAGTAGTAGCACAAAAAATGATGAGGCTAATCCCCCGAAGCCACGTGTCTCCTTCATTTAGCACAGGTTGATCTTCCCTTATTCAGACCGCCAAAAGGATGAGGCTTTTAAATCACGGCTGTAATTCCACCAGTAGGGGATTCTACATCTGACTTTATGGGATGAGTTGTAGTCAAAATTAGGGGAAAAAAATAAGGTTTCAGATCTGGGGAAAAAAAAGTCTGAAATACTTCTATCCTAAAGCATTTGTGGTGAAGAATATCCAAACTGTCTATTAAACAAGATGGCGCTGTCTGTGAAGCTGCCTGTAACAGCCTTCAGCGACCGTGTCTGGGCTCGGCCCCACGTCTTTACAGAAATGTTACTTTATCCCCTTGGCTCCAGCCTTCTCTTGTTTAGAGTTGATGCTGTTCTTACCTCACCATGTTCCGCCCGACTCCCCACATCTGTGTCCCTACCCAGGCTGAGGACGTCAGGGAGTAGCGCCGCCCTTTTCTCTCCCTTCCACAAGTGTCCCACGGCTGCTGCTGGTTTTGGTGATGGCCTTAAAGGGAGGCCGTAGCTCCTCGGTCCTACAAATCGGTCACAACATCAAAATATAATAATAATAAGATCCGCGATTTTGATGCCATCTGCTAAAAAATGTTTTATGAACACTATAGGAGTATTTGTGACAGAGAGGAATCTCTGCTGCTGTGTCAATAAAGGGACCACACATCTTTTTTTTTTCATGTTGTTATATTTGCACATATGGTTAAACTTTTTATAAGTACACGCTAAAACAAATTTGTGGGTGTTGAAAAATAGTTTGCCGAGGTGTTTGGAAGGTATGCGGGACATATAAAAATGCTTTAATAAAAGCTGTTTAGGAAAAACAAGTCACGCTTCTGATAGTGGTGTCCATCCATGCATTGTCCCGCTGTTCCCTGGCTGCAGCTGGTGAGAAGAGGGTGCGGGCAGCTGGGGTTGTGTCTGAAAGTTCCAGTCCAGTTGTGAACTGACATCACATCAGCGATTTCCAGGACAGCTTACGTTGTGGAACACTGTTCCACAAGTTCGGGTGACTCCTCAGAGGCCGAGCTGGACAAGACTGTTGCACAGGCAGAGTCCATCTGCGGCCAGGGCCTTGACCTTGACCAAACTGACCCCATCTCTGTAGTCCCTGAGATGCTTTCCCTCGTGGTCGCCATGTCCGGGGATTTCCTGTTCAGATTCCTTTCCTTGTAACTGTCAGGAATTCATCTGGACTACTTTGCAAACGGTAACATCTGGAAAGAAATACATGAATTAACTCTAATGTTTATTGAGACTAAGGGTTTCAGTTTTCTTAACAGTTGAATCCAGCCTTTAAATGGGAAACCAACTGTTAAAACTCGTTTTGCTAATTTTGGTTGAAAATATCCTCGGAGTACTTGAGAAAACTGTTTAGACAAGTTTTGGAACCTTAGCTATTACCTTTCTAAATAAAAGTTAGTTAATGGGCTGGGGAAATGGCTGTCTCTACAGTGCTAAGTTCACATCTCCAGCACCCATGTGAAAGCCAAGCCCATGTATGGCCCTGTGGTTCTATAACCTCAGCTTTAGGAAGACGGAGACAGGCAGATCCCTGGGGCTCACTTGACAGCCAGCCTAGCTAAAATGTCAAGTTACACACACACACACACTTGCATCCCTCAAGTGCATGCACACATGCGTGCACACACGTACACCCCACAGACACATGCACACAAGTGCTAGTTCCAGGGAAGACCGTGTGATGCCCTAGCAGCCAAGTTGGAAGTTGCTTCTCCCAGTTCAGGCCCGTTGAGTGACTTTTCACTTCCCGGAAGATAACTGGCTGGTCCAGTGAGATGTCAGCATCCTACACCAGCCATCTGGCTTCTCTGACTGCTGTCTGCTGCTCTAGCCACTTAGGTCTTCACTCTCCTCTCAGCATACCCAGCAGGCTTTGCTTCTGGGCTGTTGGTTTCTCCCTTTGCTCTGCTTGGGTCTTCTCGCTTCAGTTCTGTGAGCACTTTGTCCTCCCGTGTCCTTCAGCAGCTTCTCTAAAGCCTGGCAGTTAGTAGTGGGGCTTTCTGACAGTTGCACCAGGTCTGGGATGCCACTCCCGCTCCCTAGGCCTTCTGGGCTCCATGACACCATCTTGTTTACTGGCATCTCACCCACCTACTTCCTCTCTTCTGTGGGAATCAAAGCTGCATTAGGATGGGGCTTGCGACTAATTGGTTTTAATAATAAAAGCCTGGAGTCAGAGAGTAGGGGGTGAAAGCTGAAAGATCAAAGAAGCAGAGCAGCCAGCAAGTAGTTCTTCCCTCTATGAATTCCTCAGACCGGATGGGGTATTGTCTCTAGTCCTAAGACTGAATGCCTTGCGCTCCTGTCTCCTCCCACCTTCTAGTCCTCTCTGCACCCAGCTACATCCCTTCCTGTCTCCACCTCCCTAAGTGTCAGGATTTAAAGCCTGTGACTCCCAAGTACTGGGATTAAAAGTGAGAGCCACCACCCCCCAACTCTGTTTCTCTTTTAGACTGGGTCAGTCTAGTGTAGCCCAGGGTGGCCTTGAACTCACAGAGATCTGTCTGCCTCTATCTCCCGAGTGCTGGGAGTAAAGGTGTGTAGCACCACTGCCTGGCCTCTGTGGCTAACTAGTGACTTAGCTCTGCACTCTGATCCTCAGGCAAGCTCTGTTTGTTAGATCACAAACAAAATGTCACCACAGCGTCTGCTAAGATTGCTGCGGTGCCCCGGAGCCTAAAAGGGTGTCGTGTATAATAGATGTCGAATGGTAGGAAGTGTTTATCACAAAAGCATGCCAACTTCTCAGACAGGGTTGCTGTGTATGATTGTATGGGGTGGGTTCCACTTTGGGTGTGTACTCCGTCAATGGGCACCTGAAAGCTGTACGATACTTAGCCGTGGACTATGGACTGTGGCCCTAATGCAGGTAACCCAGCAGCGTTTAAAAGCAGGAACTTCCAGACAGGCGTGACAGTGGAAGAACAAGGCCCCACTGATAAACGGACGAACCATTTGCTCTTTCCAGCTGCGTGGGTTGTTGTCACGCCTGCCTTTTCCTACTTCCGATTCTTTCTAAATGCTCAGATGAGAGAAAGGGGTCTCATTATTTAATGGGGTACTTGTAAGAAGCGACCTGATGGTACAGTAAGCTACAATTTAGGTTTACAATTTTTGGGTAAGCATTTCAGAATGAAAAGAGAAATTTATGTCAAAATATATAATTGGCTTTGACCTGAAGCTCAAGTGCTTGAATTGCTACTGGCTGGTTAAATTGAGGCTAATTATTTGCAATAATTAACTTGGGTATTTTGTAAATCATGTACCTAGTTTTGATCTGGATTACAAATGCAATCTCAGACATTTAAAATTTTTCAGTAGTGATCATTACAGTCAGATGGCGCTGGCAATAGCCCACTTTTGTACCTTCTAATGACCTTGCTAGACAAATAGGTTAACTCAGTGTGATGTGCGTAGGCATAGATTCAAAAATGTAAACATTTTGTTTGTGACCACTCAACTTCTAAATGGTGGAGAAAGGACCTGGCTTCAGGTAGGTATGACCCCAAAGTTGATATTGTCCACTCTTCCCTCTCAACTCTGCTTGTGGAATACACCATTGGAGTAAATTTTAGAATTCCTACTATCTTAACTGTATTCATATTTAATAAGTTTAGTACTTTGAAGTGAAAATTTTTTATTTGGAAGCCCCCAGGAATAAACATGTTTATATACTAGAAATTTTAAAATTACACGAGAGAATTATTAGGAAAAAGCAAGCTACATGCAATATTTTTCTTTGTTTTGTTGTTGAATTTTTTTAAAGACAGGGTCTGACTGAATAGCCCAGTCTGGCCTAGAACTTACTCTGTAGGCCAGGCTGGCTTAGAACTCATAGAGATTCTCCTGCCTCTGCCTCCTGAATTGAAGACTTGGGAGCCCAAGGCAGGAAGATAGTTGCAAAGTTAAAGACAGCTTGGGACACATAATGAGTTCGAAGCTAGCCTGTGTGACATACCCTGTCCCAGAATTAATTAAACAAACAAACAGTCTTCTAATTCAAGTCTAATTGCCGCAGCCTGCCTTAGCCATAGGGGCATTCAAGTAACCATGGGGTGGGAAGTTTGAAATGCTTCTGAACTGAACCCATGCAGACTTTTAGACCTTGTCATTCCCTGATCAACACAATGTCACAGGTGTGTGCCTAACTAACATTTGCATTCCACGAGATATTTGGGGCATGCCAGGGATGAGTATATACAAGTATAGAATGTCAGTATTAGAAAGTGACGTGGGTGCTTGATGGGCACATACTATATATACACCATTTCATAGAAGGACTTGGGAATCTAGGCATTTTAGTATCCAATGGACGAATTGATATCCATTCACCATACATACCAAGGGCTTGTTCGTCTATTCATTCATTCATTCACTCACTCACTCACTCACTCACTCATTCTTGGTCATTCACCGCCAACTGAAATGAAACCAGAGAGATGACACACACCAGTGTTTCCGTTCTCAGTGCTACGGAGACTGGACAGTTGATGGAACGTGCAGACGTTGGTTGCAGAACACACAGTCTCTGAAGATGACAGCTGCCACCCGGGAAGGGACAGCTGTTGCTGCTGTGCTATGATCCAGGTGCCTTGAAGAACCAGCGGTCTGGTTACACGTGACAGTCCGTGAGCTAATCCTAGGTGCTGGAGTCCTAACAGGCCAGGTTGGAGGATGTGTACCGCCTTGCTCAGCAGACTGCCTTGCTTATCCTCTGAAGTCAGCTAACCTTGGCCATGAGTTGGGCACCGCCAAACACGGAGTCTAACACCGTGTTCTGTGTCTTCCATCCACACAATCTGAACGGTGCTGTATATCTGACCCAGTAGACTGGTCACTCTTCCCTGAGCATTCTCCAGTCACAAGAACCTGGTCTGCAAGACCTTTTCATCAGCTCTTCTGCTTGCCTGGAATTGTTCTTCATTTTAGTGTGGCATTAACTTAAATATCATAGCCCACCCACAAAGCCTTCTCAGAACTTACCCTTACATGGTATTTTCTGTTTGTCTTTTTTTTCTCCACTAGTAGGTAAAACCATGAGGTAGGGATCTCATTCTTCTATCCCATACCTGGCAGCTATACATAAATACATGCAGAAATACATAAAGAAATATATCCTGAAATCTTAAACTTAGAACTGTTATGATAAAATTCAGACCACCTTTCCGGCTATCTGCTTCCCAACTTTCCCTGTAGTTTATCGTAAATCCCGGGGGTCTGCACAGTAGGACTGTTTGGTTGACATCCCAAGACACTTATGGGTCATGTTCAGCCATTGTAGCTGTCCCAACAGGCAGGACACATGGAAACTTGTTTTGTCACAAACGTCAGTTAAAAGCCACTAAAATGTGTGGATTGAACTGGATTTGTGACTCAGTGGTAGAATGCCCACACAGCACATGGGATGCTCTAGGTTTGATTCTCAGTAATGCACCCACTGGGGTGGGGGGCAGGGAGGGACCTTTTGGACCACCATGGTGACCTGTACAGTTCCTCCAACTCATTACAGACTGAGGCTGGTGTTTGACAAGGACTCTTCACCAGTCAGTTCTGAAACCAGAACATTGACCTCTGCTTTTCCTATGAAGTTAGAGTCAGTTCAGAAGTTTTGTTTTTAAAGTCTGAGGTTTTCTTTTTGTTTCCCTAATTACCATAATTCTCTTTTCTTTTATAGAGTCATTATCTTTAGATGACATTATTCTTGTTTTTGTTTTCTTTAGTGCCCTGCCTGGGCAAAAGAAAGAGCAGACAGTTCATAGCCAGCTCCTATTAAAGACCACTGCCCCATAGATGCAAGGGCGGGATCTGCCTTTCTGTACAGCCTGCGCTAAAATGAAATGTCCCCACCGTAAGCCTTCTCTTTCATGACATACATGCTGCAGTGTTCTGTTAATTTTTCAAAATGCTCACTAAGCTCCATGCTACCTGAGAGGACTTTAGAAGTTCCTTGGGCATTTTTCTGTCAGCCAATAAGGCCAGTGTGACCCATCAAACAAGCAAACTTCCATTTTAAAATGGAGACACCCCTGGGCCCCTCCCTTCGCTGCGGAGACCCTGGAACGTGGAATGTGTTTGTCAGACAAGGCCAACTCCACACCACATCAGGGGGCACAGCCGTGGAGCTGTGGGGGGCAGGCTGGCTCAGCAGGGGCCACGCCCACAATGGACTTTCACTAGCTCACAGTTTTCACATGAACTGACCCTACCAAGGGTAAGCCGCAGATTCTTTCCACTTGGTTTGATTCGCTTCCTTCCTGCTCAGAGATTACGGTGCAGTGCGTGTTTCTTGTTCTCAGCAGTGTCGTGGCCGGGGCGGCACCGATTCTCTGAGGACTGATCCTCCCCTTGAGCGCTGACCTTTTGGATTAGCGAGTGGGGAGCGGGTAGGTGTTGGTCTGTTTCTTTGCCATCCTGCCCGACCGGCTAGCATTGGGGTGATGTGGCAGACGACCATTTTCTGACAACTTGAGACTGTCCACCCACACTGAACCTTGAGCCTTCCTGACGATGATCTCCAGAGGATGGTGGACTAGAAAATCCTATCAAGTTAAATCAGGAGCGTCAACTTCTGACTTTTCAAAACTTCACTGAAGATATGATCATCTTCCCAAAACATGCCTTTTAGAAACAAGAATGGTGCGTGTGACTTCTGACTGGAAGAGTGTTATTGGCTGCTTAAGTCACATGGATAGTCCAGAGCCGGGGAGATGGCCTGGTGGGCGCACGACTTCCTGTGCAAGAACGAGAACCTGCGTTCAGTTCCCAGCACCCATGGAAAGACAGCTGCAATGTTAAGGCGTGTATGATCCTAACACAGGGGCGAGGAGACAGGGCCATTCTGTTCATTCATTCATTCATTCATTCATTCATTCATTTATGGGCAGGAGTTTACTAGACTGACTGGTGACTCAGTCCTGTCTCAAAATAAATTAATGAATAAGCTCAAACAATGATTGAGACGTGACACTTAGTGCTTGATCTCAGACTTTCTCATCCACCAATGTGTGCAGGCACCTGCATCCCCACCCCACTGTAAGATACATTTACCATCATTTTAAAAACTAGGAAGCTCACTTGGTGAATACGGTGTCTGTAGGTTGTTATTAAATATCCACCCAGTTCAGGCTCAAATCTCATATGAAGGAGTACCTCAAGTGCTCCTAGCCCTTAGGAGAAATCATTAATGACACTAGAGAGGTCCTTTCCACATGTGCCGTGAAACTCGGCTCTGACCCAGATGCTTGGGATCTAAAATTAACCGTCTTCAGGCTTTGTCAGAGGCTTCTGCTTCACAGAGCCCTGCTTCCATTCCCACTGGGAGCCCAGCTCCACCGAAGCCACAACATCTGGAAAGCACCGGGTAGCAGCATTCCTAATGAGGAGTTCCAGTCAAGCCAGCGTGTTCTAAGCGGAATGTGAGGCCAGGAACAAACTTCACTTCCCGGAGAATGTGAGACACCTGCATTCACTTAAGTGGTCTACAAACAAACATTCCGCCCCTGCTTTGTGCCAAGCCCTGTGTTCCATTCCTGAACGAAAGCCGGGGACCTTGTTCTCCTGGAGTTCACGGTTTTTCGGAGAAACAACGACAGCAGCGGCACAAGATCAGACTGGGTTGAAATGGACAGGCCTCCGAGAGCTGCTGAGCAGACGCGAGAGCCGAGCCTCGGGTGACCTTGACTTTGTTTGATTCGCAAACCTTAGCACCAGCTACCCCTTCTCAGGGCCTCATGGAAAGCAAAAGGGAGCCCAAGTGCCACCAATCCAAAGTGCGCAGCCACTGAATTGGTCTTTGTTCAAATAAACTCTTTAAGCTTTTATTGTCCCTCGGTTTACTTTTTAACAAAGAAAATAACCATAACTTCTCAAAGGCACCATTCATTCCTGAGATACTGTGGCCAGTGTGAGTGCCCTTGAGCTAGGCGTTGGGAATTAGTCTGCTGACCTCATGGGTTGTCATTCTATTTGGGGCAACGTGCAAGTAAAGGGGATATAGGTTTTCTCCCCTCACAAAAATATACTTATGTTTCCTACCTGCTGCTATGATGGGAAAGAAGCAGGGTATTCCAGTTGAAGCAGTGTCACGATGTTAGGGGCAACTTTGTGCCGGAAAAGATGCTCGGGTGCTGCATGCAGGGTGTTGCTTCGGCAGCTCTGACCCTGAGAGGAGGAGAATGCCTGGGGAAGAGGGTCTTTCCGGGTACAGAAAGAAGGAAGTGGCCAGGATGGGATGGAAGTATTTACTAATGCCTCGGAACAGTAGGCGCCAAACCAGGTAGGATTTTACATTTTCTGTCTGGCACTGGGATTTGAATGCAGGGGTAGCGGGCCCTGGTTTGCCTTGTGGAAGGCTGCTCCACCTAGGGAAGTTGCAGAAGACATTGCAGACAAAAAGTTGGTATGGGGATCTTTGGATCTTTAAGTCCATGGCAGTGCCCCTGGCTGGGTGGTGGTGGCAGATGCAAGCCAGATGTGTGTATACTCACACTGTGTTTGGGGTGCACACCAGGGTTCATTTTATGATCTCTGCTGTGTTTTTGCAAAATTTTACGCCCCTCCTGCTCACTTTGTCCTCAGTGGTCTCTAAAGAAGTGGTCTCCACGTTCGCCCAGACGCTGAGTATCAGCGGCAGAGCCATGGAGAATGTGATTTATGTCTCAGCAGACTTAAATCTCACTATGTGTCCATCACAATCTTCCTTTTGTTCGTAGGCTCAAAGTGCCTGTTGTACATGAAGCCTTCTGTTGTTTTCAGTTCCTCCTTGGTCGGAGCGTGAGATCGTTTGGAATTGTATTAACTCTTTCCTGAGCACCTTTTGCACATCTTAAAAGTTTGTTTATTCTGTTTCTGGGTGTGTATGTGTGCTTGTGTCTGCAGAGGCCACAAGAGAGCGCTGTACTGGAGTCACGGCTGGTTGCAGACTGCCCCATGTGAGTGCTGGGAACCGAGTGTAGGTTGCCTGTGAGAACAATGAAAGCTTTTAACCACTGATCCGTCCTACAGCTGCTTCCTTAAATACTTTAAACAGAAAGTTCTACTTGTTGGGATTTTTTTCTTTCCTTCCTCCCTTCCTGTTTTCTAGACAGGGTTTCTCTGTGTAGCCCTGGCTATACTGGAACTTGCTTGGAGACCAGGCTGTTCACGACCTTAGGGATCCGCCTGCCTCTGCCTCCTGAGTCCTGGAATTAATGGTGTTTGTCACCATGCTGGTGTCTACTTGATTTTTTATTTCTCAGAATTTCCAACTTCAATCATAAATAAAAACCTAGATTATGCTTATTGGATCTCAAACCTTTTTTTTTTTTTTTTTTTTTGGTGGGGGGAGGTTTGGAGACAGGGTTTCTCTGTAGCTTTGGAGCCTGTTCTGGAACTAACTCTTGTAGACCAGGCTGGCCTTGCAAAGAGCTATGCCTGCCTTTGCCTCCCAGGTGCTGGGATTAAAGGTGTGCGACACCACCGCCCAGCTTCAAACCCATTTTTAGAAGATTATAGCGAGGATCAAAATTCCCCCCTCAGTCACTTGATGTCCTCCCCGATCTTCAGATGGTTGTGCTTCCAGTTCAGATAACTTTTTGATAAATAATTGAATTTCTTTATTTTTTCTAGAGCTTTTCATTAAATTCATCTTGGTTAACAAATCTCCTACAATTATTGTTTCCTCAAGGTTTCAACTTTTATCACCCAAAAGAATTAATTTTGCTCTTCTAAGTCAATGTTCTTTCTAAATACTATCTGTGGCTTTTTCCTCCCAAGGAGATTTTATATTATGTAGAGAATTTGTGTTTGGTTTTAATTATCAATTCTAGAAAAGATATATTTATTCTTCTTAAGATTTTAAAATTTAATTCTATCCTTGTTGTTTTCTTTCCTTTTTTGCCCCCTGCCCCGTTCTAAGTAGAACTCATAGTCCTGCCCAACCCTTGTTATTTGAAACATTTACTGCATTCTATTATTTATTATTTAAACCATGTCTACTATATAAAGCAGCTTTGGCCATACCTCACAGACTTTGGTTAGATAACATTCTCAAATTTGTGATATTTTTTTCTCGGTCTTGCTTATACAGGTGTTCTAAACTATGCAAGCCATCTGGGGCATTTTCCCTTTCCAGTCTCACTATTAATTTCTAACATTTCATCATGACGATAAGAAGCTTGCATCTTTTACTTGAGAAGCACACTCAAGTGGTTTTGGTGCAGATTAAAATTGATGTTTGCTCATGACACACGACACCCGAGAAGGAACGCATTTCCTGTTCAGAAGGTACAGGCTGTGTATACCAATGTGTCAGTCATTCACTCACGCTTAAGTAATTCAAGTACTTTATGTTCATAATCCTTTATCCTGTTATCCTAACACCAGCTCGAGAGCTACAGCGTTAAAATGTACTTCAACACCACTGTTTATTTTCTTCTATGTGCGTTTTCTTCCGTCTCTAACACCAGCTCTTCATGGAGCGGCGCTGTGCCATCCTGTGCTGAGTGTTTCCCTGGTCTTTTGGTGTTTTGAAGGTTCCACCTGGCTTCAATATGAACATGACCTTTGGTTTAGTTTCTGCATGTCATACGTGAGAAATGGCACTACTTGAGCACACAACTACTGCCCTGGGGGGGGGGGGAGGAATTTTCCTCATGTATCTTGTTCCGTTTCTGTATTTCCAACTTTATTACATTGACTTTTATCTCCTGTGAACATCCTTTCTTCGAATTTGACATTTAAAATTGGAATTGATCTTGACTCAACACACAATCATTAACCATGCACTCACAGTACAGGGATGCTAGGCCACATCACAGTCTGAGGCCCCTCTCGTTTGGGCCCTTTTATCAGCACCTCCAGGGTGGCTCGTGGCCACATTGTATCAGGTGAGAGGACTGCACCCAAAGCAATGGAGCTCATTGATCTGCTGGGGTTTTACACAGACTGGAAACCTTGTCGACAGTTAATTGTTGCTTGTCAGACTATTGGATACACATCATTAGCAGCCGGCCTTCAAGGGAAAAGATAGATACATTAGCGGCAACAGTCATCAAAAAAACGGACCTGGAAGATAACTTAATGGATGGAGTAGATTTCAGCTGAGCTAAAAGATCGGTCTTCATGCGTGGATTCCATGTCAGTAGCCTCCCCCAATGCTGTTGCTGCCTATCGGTCAGATCCAGAAATGAAGTCCAGGACTCTGTTTTACATATGGTTCCCCCGGTGATTTCAGTGCATGGCCGGATTTAGCAAGGATATGTTCTCATCGCAGACTCTGAAATCGCTTCCATCGCATTTAAGTCCATTGTGTATATCCTGCTGGATGCTTCCGTTTGTTTTCCAAGGTTCAGATAAAACACATAGCTATGTTAGCCCAAATACAGCATTTTCCAAGTCAATGTTAGTAACAACAACAAAGAGTCCAAGCACCTGCCCACACCACATCTTATTCCTGTGTCAGCCTCAGTTACTGCCTGGAAATCACTGGCTGCAACGCTAAACCAGCAGCCTCAAGTCCCGGCCATGAACAGTCTGAAGGAACAATGGTGTCATTTGTCAAGAAGGGAGAACAGTCGCTGTGAGAACATGTGTGGTATGATGGGCTGTGCCGCATATGCTTACCCCGGAGAAAGGAAGAATCAGAAAACATGAGAGCTCGCTCCAGATACTTGGAGCTGGCATCTTAGGAGGAATGGAACCAAAGATCTATAGGAAGATAGATACATCTTTGCTCAATATGGGAAGGAAGTGGATGAGCATGCCTCAGGGCTGAAAGTCCTGGTCTCAGGAATTGCTCAAGTAGATGCCTGGGATTGATTTTTGGTTCAAGTGTCTTTTTAAGTTCGTTCTACATGGGAGGAGGGGGGTGCGAGGAGACAATTCCATGCAGAGCTAATTGCTAAAGCGACCCATCCCAGCTTGGCAGTACATGTTTCCTCTGTTCTCAGTGTTGAAATATTTGGTTGCCCAGCAACCAGTAAATATCTGTGCCATGCATCAGAAAATGGTTTGTGTGAGAGTTGATTGTGTGGTTCCTCAAACCACATTGTTTCAATCCTGACAAAGATTCTCATTAGAGATTGCTGTATATCAAAATGGCGTTGAGCCGTGACTGGTACAGTCCTAATGTTTATCAAACATCAGCCAGCCGTCTGCTAAGCCACCTCGCACCCTTACTGCTGAGCCCTCATGCGCCCATTACAGCTGAGCCTCTATGCACCCTTACTGCTGAGCCACCATGCGCCCATTACAACTGAGCCACCATGCGCCCATTAGGAATACTTTTGGTCCAGGAAGGCAATGTTAGCAAAGCAGCAAGGGAACCTGCAACATTGTTAAAGACGGTTCTATGTGGACAAGTTTTGGGGCTGGTCGTACAAGTTGCATCTTGAACTCTTCAACTTTGAAATCCTGTGAGTATTTAACCTGTAGCTCATGCCAGCATTTAAGGTGTAGAACAGAGTTTAATGCAGAATGGGCTTCAGTCAGAACTCTGCACTCGTGGTCTCCTAGGAAACGGATGAAACATATCTGGCTCATTTAAGAGCTTGATCTCACTTATAAACAAGCTGTTTCATGTTACAGGAACCAAAGAACCATGATTTGCCATACTTCCACATGAAACATCTGCCAAGATATCTTATTAGGTTTGCTTAGTAATAATGACTCAGTACGTAAGAGAAACCATGGAACCCTGTCAGAGGCCATCCACGCTAAATAATGGAGACTCTCATTTCTGTTCCTTTGTGTGATCTCTCAAATCGTGGTTTTAGGAAGAGATTGGTTTTTGAGTCATTTCTTTGTCCCTGAAAGACATAGAACTGCTCTAGGTAACTTTTTATTAGCCGGTTCAAGACATTGGTGTAACAATATAATTAATCACATTTTTTTTAATGAAAATGATGGCACGTTAATTGGTAATTTGGGGATGGGAGTTCTTCCTAATTACTTATTAACCTTTAAATCATATATACACGAGGGAAAAGAATAAGATTGGTGTCTGACTATCAGGAAGTTTTTTCAAGGTGCTTTTTATAAAAAGAATTTAATGAAACCACCCCACCTCCAATCAGAGGAACTTTTTTTTTTCACATTAGGAAAAGTGACATGATGCTTAATATATTAACTGGCTATAGAAGGTTGCATGTATCTATTTTTGGCCCATCTCTGATTCATCATTAATAGAATTATGGTTGAATAAGGCGGTAGAAATGATGCTATCAAAAGGTTTCTTTTACCATATAAATTTGTAGCTAGCTGCCAAGGGTTCTGTTAAGAGGAGCAAATGCTATTTTTAGTTGAGCTGGTCTATTCGGGAATCTCAATCCACATACTAGGAAATGAGGAAAGCTGAACCGACAGACGAGCTCTAGAACGTTGGTCTGAAATGCTGTATGAAGGCACAGAGCTGGAAAGGTTAACTAGATCAACTGTGACGTGATCTAAACTCACTGCCGTTTAAACAGTGGCTTCGCTTAATTGGTAGGACACAAACTGGATGAAGAGACAGATAAATGGATTTCAGCGGACAAGGGTCCAATTTCATTTTCTCTGATGGGAAAAGGAAGCCCATCCTGGGGCTCTGTCTGCTTCTGGGCTCCTGTTCCGTTGAATATGAGTTATTTGAAGGTCAGGGTTGCTTTTTTATTTCTTCCACCGATTCATTTTCTGCCCGAGCCTTATCTCAGGGCCTTTGCCCTGATGACCTTCTGAGTTCTTACCTGTATATTCATGATCCAGTGGGAATTGACTGAGGGCCTGATGCATGCCAGGTTCTGTCTGCGGATAAAAGGTACCGCAGCGAGATTGCTGCAAGCTGCAGACAGTGTGACAAGAGATGGAGATGGGTATCAAGTGACTGTCAGAGAGGGTGATGGGTACCAGGAGGGTTATCAGTGAGGAGAGAGTGCGCAAGAGAGGCCTGTGGATGGGGGATAGGGAACTCTGGCTTGAGGATGCAGGGAAGATGTCTCGTTGGACTTCACTGGCGGAATAGGGGAGAAATGAATTCAAGGGCAAAGCAGAGATCTTACAAGGTCACGTGTCCTCAGCCGCTCCACCTTTTCCCTCCAGCATCTTCCATGTCTCCCTGTCCCATCATCCACTTAAAGAGTAATGTTGGTGAGGACCACCCTTGGCCCATTAGGCAGTTGTGCAGAATGAGATGCTGCTCAATGGACGTGCGGTGGTTCACGGAGGAGGCAGATGCTTCGGTTGGCTCCCATTTCCAAGAAACTGTGGCTCTCTCTGTGTGTCTTCCCTAGAAACTGTAGTGCTAAAAACCACATCCAAAGAAAATGCTGTAATGCTACAGTCGCAATAATGATTGAATAAATGAATGAATGATCACATAAATAAGCAGTCAAACAAATAAGTAACCATGCAGATAAATAAAATCTTTCTGGAAAAGGGAGAACAGGCAAAGAAAGATGTAATAATTATAGCTGTCTCTTGCTGAGTAGATACGAGATGTGCTGGGCTGGGTGGAGCCTTTTTGATGTATTACATGTGATTCTTCATACAATTCTGGAAGATGCTAAATTAAATTAAATCAAAATAAAATAAAGCAACAACCAAACCTCAGCTCCGTGGATGGTAGTCACAAATGGGGATTGTGTGGTTTGCTTAGGAATGGACTCCATAGACTCACATATTTGAATGCTTGGTCATCAGGGAGTGGCACTACTTGGCAGGGATGAGGAGGTGTGGCCTTGGTTGAGGAAATGTGTCACTGGGGGCAGACTTTGGGGTTTCAAATGCTCAAGCCAAGCAAGTTCTCTCGCTTCCTGCTACCTGAAGATCCAAATGTAGAACTCCCAGCTCCTTCTCTAGCACCATGGCTGCCTGTGTGCTTCCCGCCATGATGATCATAGACTGAACTTCTGAACTATAAGCAAGCCCCAGTTAAATGTTTTTCATTATAAGAGTTGCTGTGGTCATGGCCACTCTTCACAGCAGTAGAAACCCTAACTAAGGCAAGGAGTTAACTCAGTAATGCTTTTCTGAGTTAATTGATGAATCTATCTCTTAGAGTGTATCTCTCGCTCCTAAAATAGAAGTTCCTCAAGGGCAGGCACCTGGAAGGAAGACAGCCACGAGATCAAAACATAGGGATATCTTAAGTACTAACCTCACCTAAAAGATTCCGTACTTGATGTGAAGTCACACCAAACCAGGATGATTCTGACTTGTCAGCAAGTAAACTCATACTCTCTTCCCATCTGTGCAACAAAAATTGGCCATCTCCTTCTTCACAGGGCTGCTTTCTAAGTTCATAGGCCACTCTCATGTCCAGAAACCAACAAGGTTCTGTTCACAGGACAGCAGTGTGTACTCAGAAGATCCACCAAGCCTCTGTTACAGCGGGGAGGAGGGAGGAGTACTAATATCCCTCCTGATTGCGGCAAAAGAGGAAGGACAGGTTGTAGGTCCTTGCTGTGGAAGCTTCTTCTCAACATTGCAAACGCTAACCTAACTGGCACCAGAGAGCTCATCCTCCAGATTGGATGCCCAAGGTCATTCTGAGCTGGTGTGGATGCCCTGTCATCCTGCACTCTCCGATGGAAACCCTAACGCAAAGAACTTGCAGTGTGCCTGCATGGTTGAGGGAAAAGCATTAGGGAAAGATGGGAATTACAGTTCCCATCCTGAGAAATGAGAGGGTGGGGTTTGAAATCAGGTTCTCATCCCAATGTTTCAAATGATTCCAGATTTCACCATGTTGGAAACTTGGGTCCCTTAGGGTACAACATTTTAGCTACTTCTATTTAAAAAAAAATATTGATTCACTGTCTAGAAATGTCTTCTCTCTGCTTTCCTGTGTACTGAATAAAGCGTGAATGCTATTACTATGCTGTGTTAAATGGACTCTTCCAGTTTCCTATGGAATTGTGGACTTATGCCTTCATGGAAGTAGGAGCTGGTTTACACTAGTAGGAAAACATTGAAAACACATTGTATCATCCAACATTCTTTCTCTTCAGTTCATCCATCTCACTTCTAGAGAAATACATGTATGTGTCTACAAAGAGGCAGCATGTGGATGTTCATGCAGTGGTACGGAACAGTGAGAAGTGGACACAGTCACATAGCCGGCCCATGAAGGAGACCAAAGAGAGACTAGACAAAACATGGCTCGTCAATATCACGACAGTGTAGCAGCAGCAGGCGGCTTGTTCATCCAGGCCGTCCAGAACGAAAATAATCACACGGAAACTACATTATTTAAATCACTGCTTGGCCCATTAGCTCTAGCTTATTGGCTAACTCTTCCATCTTAATTTAACCCATCTGCATTAATCTGTGCCTCACTATGAGGTCGTGGCCTACCAGCAAAGCTTCAGCACATCTGTCTCCATTGGCGGCTCCATGGCTTCTCTCTGACTCTGCCTCCTTTCTCCCAGCATTCAGTTTAATTTTCCCCACCGACCTCTATTCCCTGTGCAGGCCCAAAACAGTTTATTAACCAATGGTATTCACAGCATACAGAAGGGAATCCCACATCATGACAGTTCAAATTTTTCTGATTTTATATATCTATTTGTGTATCAATCTATAATTTACAACATATGTATACTTTTGTGGTCAGAAAAAAAATGCCAAGGCATATTACTTAGAAAAAATGAAGAGTTTGCTGAGTTGTCTTGTGCATTATGATCTGTTTGTATTTAAAATATAAAAAGCATGTAGCTATAACTACATATGTTTTTTATAACAGCTCTATTGTGTTTATATAGCTACTACTATGTCAGTAGTGGATGGTCTAGCAGTTACACGCCTTTAATTGTAGGACTTAGATGAAGAAACAGGAAGCTGTTCCTCTCTTGTTGCAGAACATATAATGGCTTTTACATAATTCCTTATCTGTCACTGCTCTGCCATTCTTGCCACCAGAGGATGCTCCCTCATAGCTAGGGGTTTGAAATCCAGGCTCTAGAAAAGTGACCACTCATAAAACCACAACTGGATTGCAAAAGGAAGAAAGGAGAATGTATTTGGTAAGTCCCTAGCTCTCCCTTCTCCCATAGCCATAGATAGAAAACAGAGGGGCACATGAAATTTTAGTCTAAGGTAATAATGAGACAAGGTATCACAAGAGGACTTGGATTTGTTTATCAGTTTTCTTTAGATCACTTCTTGCGATTAGGGGAGATTATGGCTGAGTCCCGTGTCTTCACCTGCCTGTGCTCCAGCCTGATTCAGAGTGGTGCAGCTCTGTGCAGCCCGTCTGATCTTCCAGCCAACTCTTCTAGCATTGCCTTTCCCTTCCACTTGGCTGCATAATGTTTGAATCTCTTGCTTCTATGTTAACCCCTGGTGAAATGCTCCAAAGCCTGGCTGCTCAACATCACCCAATTATAACCATTAAAAAATTGGAACTGGGCAGTGGTGGCGCACACCTTTAATCCCAGCACTGAGGAGGCAGAAGCAGGCAGATCTTTGTGAGTTCAAGGCCAGCTTGGTCTACAGAGCTAGTTTCAGGACAGCCAAGGCTACACAAAGAAACTGTGTCATTTTCAAAAGAAGAAGAAGAGGAAGAGGAGGAAGAAGAAGACGAGAAGAGAGAAGAGAAAGGAAGGAAGAAAAGAAAGGAGGGAGGAAGGGAGGAAGGAAAGGGGAGAATAAAAGGTGGGTTGCCACTAACCTTACCCATACTAGCATTTCCCAATTCATTCCTCAGCTCCCACAGATATATTGGTCACTCCTGACAATAACAGATTTAATGAGGACTTGGAGTGATAAGCTAGAATTTCCATTGGCACTAGCCTCCCCTTCAGAGACCCCCATCTAATAGACTCAGCGAGACGTCCGTGTCAGATGAATGAATACCAGTGGCAGTTGACAGGTGCAAGTCAGAGGTCAGTCTATTAAGCTGAAAGGGACTTCAGAATGCAGGGGATGACTAGGACCCAAAGGCTCCAGGGAGGCTTCTGCAATGAGATGAGACGAGTAATTACACAGACAGTAATACATATCAGGAATATTTAATTCAATGCATCTCTAGATTTGAGAGCCTCATTTTACAGATGAAGAAAATTAGAACGCTGCCTGTCCCTGCCTGCTCCTGCAGATTCCCAGCACCCACCTGCCAGCTCACAACCATCTGTAATTCCAGTGCCAAGTGTACCGAACACCCTCTTCTGGCCTCTATGGGTACTACATGCACGTGGTGCCAGCTGTACATGCAGACACAACACCCATACAGATAACATAAAAATGGGTAAGACTCAAAAATCTCAATTAGATGAAATGGCTGGCATTAATGAATCAGGATTACATAAGTGAGTAAGACACAGGATTTGGGTCCAGATCAAAGGTTGCAGATAGTTCCAGAGCTGTGTGGTTTCTATTCACCTCACTGTGACTTGAAGCTTTCAGACTGGACAACCGACTGATGCAGTGGCCTATAGAGGGGACAGAAGAAGAGACGCCCATGGCAGGATGTCACGGGGCCCTTTTAGGATAAGGTCACCCTGGTGTCTGAGGTGCTGTGGCACAGGAAGATCGAGTTACCCACAGGAAGTGCCGTCCCAGGCTCCACCTGGTACTGTGTTCTCCCTTAACCCCAGAGAAAAGAAACCCTGTAAGTCGGTCCAGCTCCCTGGCCCGATTTCACAAATCAGTTCTGATGGAGGTTTTCGCCAGCTGAAAGGAAATCAGCCTGTATTCGCTGTGCAGTAACAAATGCTTCCAGAGAGTGCTGGAGCCGTCCTGTCTCGGGAGCACTGGTCTCTCCCTGTTGCTGTGGTCAGTTAGAAACAAGAGCAGCCTGGCTCTTCCTGTTTGCAGACCTACCTGGCCTCTAAGCAGTAAACCCTGCACCTCTCAGATTTCTTCCACTTGTGCTCTTTCTCCGTTCTTTCTGAGGTCACTGTTTTCTCAGTGGCCACGGCCTTTAGCTTCTTCACAATTTCTCCAGAGGCTGCCTTCGCATGCCCTTGAACTCAGAGCACCATTCCGTCCTGGTGCCCCAACCTCCTTCTTCCTTGCGAAGCCCCTCTCCTGTGGAAAGCCAGAAGCTAAGAGCGCCTGGTGAATTGGCTGCTCATTTGTTTTCTGACCCAAGCAAGTCTCAGCTTTATGTTTTCCTCTCGTTTCTTTTGTTGAGTCAAATGAGGAGAGGACGCAGTTCTAGGAACATACTCTAAGCTTTCTATAATATGGAGGGTCTGAATGCCAGGAGAAATGTTTTCCTCTGAGGGATTTGACTGTGGAGCGTGGTTGGGTAGCACCTCCTCAGGGGCCTCTGAGCAGAATGTCAGGAGAAAAGCCCGCCATGTGTGATGAGGAGCATCTCTCACCGCCTGGCTCCAGGTGAACCGACACTCCGCTGTGGTTTAGGGAGTGCTGGTATACGGCCGCACCATGCCAGGCTCTTGAGGATCATTTCTTTTCAGCTTTATAACCAACATTGTGAGACCATACCTGCTTTGGAGGCACTGAAGCCTGAGGGGTTTATTTTCCCTGCTCTTGGCAGAGCAGAATTTGACCCATAGAACTCCTTACCATTATGGTGTATGTAAATGCTTAACTGCTCCCCACAACAGCTAGAAAAAGGCGAACACACACTTGTGCTCTTTGTCTACTTCCCCAGCCCAGACTCTGTCGCCATCAGGGACAGGATGAGGGCGCTCCAGGGAAAGGCCACAGGCCCAGCTTCAGAGGACAGTGAGACATAGACAAGAAGACCTTATCCAAGGACCAGGCTGGGTCTCTTCAGTGCCATCAGCCCTCACGGCAACTCCATGAGAAAGTTCTTAGGTTATCACTTCCTCAGTTGAGCAGACGGATCCAGAGACCCGGAATAACCACAGCTCCTGGGTGGCTGAAGAGGGATTTGAATTCCACCAAATCCGGAGCACTTGCTAACCACACTGCTTCGAATGTGGCTCTGAGCTTGAGCCCAGAACAAGGAATTGATGGCGAGGGGTGAGGTGGGAGAAATTTTTTCAAGTAGAAACTTCCTGAGTATTTGTGGAAGAGTTCAAAGATTCTGATGACAGACCTTATGAGACAGATACCAGCTCCCCAAAAAAATGCCAACAAGTAGAGGGCTCTGAAAGCTGGGCAGGCCCAGGTGTGCTCATAAGTAGAGGCCAGAAGACAGTTGACGTCATGGGGAAATTCAGAGGGGACGGCGGGCTGAGGTCAGACATTCCCAAGGTTGAGGACACAGAAACAAACCTCAGAACTCAAGCACATCGCAGCTGGCCAGCTGTTAGCTCCTTCTAGCCCATTTAGGATGCTGCCATGATGTTTCCAATTTTGTCATATTTATTAGAACTATATTACGTTCCAGTAAGTGCTGGAGCCACGAAGGACAGTGAGGTGTGTACTCTCCCAGGTTCTAGTAAGTGCTGGGACCATGACGGACAGTGAGGGGTGTACCCTCCCAGGTTCCAGTAAGTGCTGGAAACATGACGGACAGTGAGGGGTGTACCCTCCCAGGCGTCGCCACCGTGGCCACAGATCGCTCTGTTTCACAATGACTTCCACTGGCTGCTTGTCGTGTTCTAATAAAGTGTTACTGCACATTTGCCTTACATAAACAGATAGAAAAATAATAATAGCTTGTACTCCCACTGAACATTATAGGAAAGCACAGACTTCCACTTAATGAGGTTTGGAGACACATAGCAATTTTGATATCCTGTCAAGCTTGTTAAATTGCGATTCTGCCAGGATTTTACATGGAGACAGAATTGGCACATCCCAGGGTACAAATTAGGATATGCATCAACTCCTTCAGGTCACTGGGATATAATTTAATGCCATAATTGAATAAACAGCACTGTTCTGACCTGAAAAGCCCTGTCTCAGGAAGTGGCTAGGGAAGTCGAGGCCATTGTGTGAGTGTTATAATAACAGGCTAAGCCCACATCCAGCGTTCTGTGATTTTAGAATTGCTGATGATATTGACCGTTGATTGAGCAAGGGCTCACATTTCTCAAAAGTTCTCTGGCTAATTTGACTGGAAAGTGGTTTAGGGAGAAAGATCTATCACATATTGTATCCACCTGAACTTTGCCGGAATTGAATCAAGGGGACTAAGTGAAGTAGTTGTCTCTTTCTTGCCTGTGCTGGCTGTTTGTCTGAGTTGAAATATATTTAAAGCATACCTTTCTATGTAAGTCCAAACTGTAAGCAAGTGCATTTACTATGCTAACTTTCCGTTTAACTAATGGCCCTTGGTTTCTGTACTCTGTGTTACCCGTTTACTGGGATAACCTTCCAAGAAGTGAGGGTTCCGTAGCCTAGGCTGAGTTTCCTTGGTCCCCAACTCCCAAATCAATAAGTTCAAAAAGAAACTAAACTTTCTGAGTGCCACATGAGGTGACCAGTGGATGCACGCCATGCGAGTTGGTTTCATACACAAAATTACCACTAGGGTATAAAGCTGCCCTCCACTTGTGTATATAAGATACATATGAAATATAAGTAAATGCCGTGTTTGGGCTTGAGTTCTAATTCCATGTAATCTAGAGTCTGAAAACCTCTAGAATATTAAATATTTCTGGTCCCAAGACAAGTCATGTTCAACCTGTGTGCTACAGCTGCTAACTTTCTAAATAGTTGATTTTGGATTCTAGTTATTTAGTTAAATAAAAATGTTTTAGTATGTGTGCAGGTGTGAGCTTGCAGGTATATGTATGTGTGTGTATGTGCAGGTGTGTGCGTGCAGGTGTATGTATGTGTGTGTATGTGCAGGTGTGTGCATGCAGGTGTATGTGTGTGTGTGTGTGTGCAGGTGTGTGCATGCAGGTGTATGTATGTGTGTGTGCGTGCAGGTATGTGTGTATGTGTGTACATGTTTGTGTGCCATGTAGGGCGAACGGTAACCAGTAGGAGCCTGTTGTTTCTTATCATGTGGGTCCCTAGATTGAACTCAGGCTGTGATGTCTCGCCCAGTGCCTTCCCCCTCGAAGCCACCTCACTGGTCCACGGATCTCCCCATGTAAGCATGTAAGGGACATGCTTCAGTCCTATTCTTACGAAGATGATAGGATGTTCTAAAAATGCCTACAGATACAATGTAGCACTGGATAGGATGGGGATAGTATGCTCTGTGGACCGTTCCTGGGGCAAGAACTATTGGAAGGAAATCAGCTTTGCTTAGTTTGGCTGTGTTTGCGTTTCATGCCTGCTCTCTGACTTACATGTGATAATCCACCTAAGGCTTCATGGGAAAGGCAACCTTCGGTGTTCCCTGGGCTTTCTACCCACATTCTTCCTTCTTTTCATAACCATTTCCGCTCCTGAAAGCAAGGAAATGATCACGATGACCTTTGCAAGGCTGTCAAAAAGATAACATTCTGTTCAGCTTCCTGCCTCCATTTATCAGTAGTTCTGGCTCCATGCTCTTGTTGGATTTAATACTAATAGTTTTGCACGAATTACTATTATTCTCAAATTCTCTCTCCACTACTCTTCTGTGTAATTAAGAAATTGCTGGAATAGGAGTATTTCCTCCTTAGCTAAGCGTAGTCTGATGCTTGGGAGTGAGAGTGGAATCTAAGATATACGTAAGTATAGGAGAGATCAACAAATGAATTGGCCCGCTGCTCAACCAGTATCGGGTTGGTATAAATGTAGACTCACTGCTTGAAGGCCTAACTCGCTACTTTAAGATCCAAGTTCTCCACATTTTGTACATTCTTCTGGTAGCTTTCACATGAAAAGTTCAGTGCATTTGACTCAGACAATACTTAGTTCTAATAGAACCTGGACAGGAAGAGGGGGGGGGCAGGGTTAGAAAAAGAACACAACAAATGGAGGAATTGCTGTCTTTCACACGTGTGTGTCTGCACTCCATGAGCACAAACAGATCAAAGGAAACCGTGGTTATCAGCGACTGAGCCATGTCTGTGGCTAGCCTGCGCCTCTTCCTTTTCCTTCCCGCATACAGGAAAGGTGGCGGAATTGAGATTTTTTTCTCTATATAGTATTAAATTCCATTTTTCTTTCCATCCCCCGACCTCCCTGGCCAGAAGAATCTAATTTAACAGGGTATTTCAGACGGAAGAATCTCTCAGCCTTATTTCCCACTGTTTCCCAGCTCTACCAATATTGCTTTTGATCTGATCACCAAAACGGATTTGATTGTCTCTTTATGGGGTCCTTTTCTGAAACCCTTCATTTTCCTCGAGGTCTCTGCAGTATTTAACAGCACCGAGGGCTCTGGTTTTCTGTCTGTCTTAAAGCCTGGCTTTCGTGTCTCCTGCCCCACATTCCCGAAGCCTGCCATTATCACCTGGGATGGACTGAGGGAGTCGCTCTTGCCACCGCTGTAACTGGAATGGTGTATGCTGCAGTATATTGCAGAGATTAGTTGGCAAGACAAGAGGTTGGTTCTGGGCTGCCAGTGTGAATGCCGGGACCTGCGTGACAATTTTACTCCCTGGTGGTCTTCACTTAACTTGCACCATTCAAGGGGGGAAGAAAGGAACTACTATTTCTAGGGAAAATGGAAATATTCCAAGCCCCAGCAAAGGGAAGGAGGAAGGGAAAAGCACGCACTAGCAGGAAGCAGTCTGTGGCCATTGGTCTCTTGGTACTCAGGAGAGCCTGAGATTGGTTGCCAAGTAGCTGTAAGATCCTGTCTAGTTGGGAATGGATTCTCTGCAGGATTCTCAGGAATTTAGGAAGTAGCAGCCTTGTCTACATTTCTTGATGTTTGTGAGGTCCTCCCACATGACCTTCAGACCTTTGGTTCTTATCCAGGGTCACGTCTTAACATTTCCACGTATGTTCCTGTGAACTCCCTACTTAAACCCATAACCTCCTAAAAAGACAGTGAGAAGCATAATCTCAGTATCCAAGGCATGATATATTCCCATAAGAGCATATAGACCGGGGGCTGGGAAGATGCCTTAGTAGGCAAAGTGCTTGCCACGAAAGCAGAGGCAAGGTCCTGAGCTTAGTCTCCAGCACCCCATGAAAATGGCCAGGAATAGCTGTATCTACATACAGTGCCAGTGCAGGCCAGCTAAGCTAGCCAAACTGGCAAATCCCAGATTCTGTGACAAACCCTGTCTCTAACAAAAAGATAGAAAAAAATGAAGGAAGACATGCAATGCCCATCTCTGCCCCCACCACACACGTACCCGTGCACCCACAGAACATACACACACATGCACGCACACACCCACAGAAAACACACGCATGCATACACACACGCACACACACCACATTGACTGACACACTGACCGACTGATTATTTGCCCTGCCCCCTACCAGGATGCCACAGCTCACCACATTACTGACTGACTGACTGACTGACTGACAGACAAGCTGACAGACGGACAGACTGACTGACCGACTGATTATTTGCCCTGCCGCCCTACCAGAATGCCACAGCTCACCACATTGACTGACTGACTGACTGACTGACAGACAAGCTGACAGACGGACAGACTGACTGACTGACTAACGGACTGACAGACAGACTGACTGACTGACTGACTGACTGACCAACTGATTATTTGCCCTGCCGTCCTACCAGGATGCTACAGGCCTTCTTTTTGTTTCCCTTGGTGGACACAAGTCCAGGGACTTTGCAAAGACATATTTTGTCTTTCAGCATTCCGCTTCCACTGATTTCTCTTTCACTTTGTATGCCAAAGACTTAAATTGATTCCAGTTGTTTAAAAGAAATGTATATTTTTCTTCTACACGTTTTAAGGGGAAAATATTTAATGTATTTTCCCTAGACTAAACCAAAACCAGATACTTTCCCCAGAAATGTATGAATGGACAAGAGAGCGATTACTTTGGGAGCGAATATTGGATTTCAGAAAAGTTAAGTGATCTTGTGCTCATGTGACTCCAGGTGGAAGAAAAGCTCCTTAGTCAGCAATTGGAGAAGAAAGAGCAAATTCAATAGCTCCCTTGTACACGCTCATGATAGAAAAACTGAAGAGTTCCATGTAGAAGCGGTGAAGCAAATTATATTAGTCAGTGGATATAAATTGCTTTTTTAAACAAAAGAATATTCATGACATTTTTCTCTATAAAGATAAAATAGTTCCCTTTATCTTGAAATCATAAAATCTTGGGTCTGGAAACTTTGGAGAATTAGATTATTTTCTGGCAAGTGCCAGGCTGGTGACTCTTGCAGGACAAGGGTCATGGTTTTCGCTTCCTGTTCAGAATGCCTGCAGTGCTGATCCTAAGCAGTGCCCACCGCTTAGAGAGCAGGCGTTGTTTCCATGAAGATGGTTGGGAGCCCTGAGGGTGGCTGAGGAGAAAAACCCTCAGCTTTGGAATCCTGCTTCAGGCTGATAGCGAGGCACGGAGCTGTTGTAACAATAGAGCTATTTCCTCGGGACTTCCCTGCTCCCGCTCATTAAAATGACATGCGAAGAATGACAGTGGTGCTTTTGTTGGAGAGCCTTGGCCTGCTGCCACAGTGCCCGCGGGCCCAACTTCACGGGGACTCTGCACGTTGACCCACCATGTAGAACCTGTTGTGAGAGGCTCATCTTCCTGTGAACACAGCACAGTGACTTACCCGGGGAGTTCGAGATCAGTCCTCTGCTTAGAGTTGGTTCAGGAAGTCCTACCAGCTGTCATGTAAGGGTAATTAACACATTTCTCTCAATTATGCATGCTGGGGGAAGAATTTCAAACATTTGGCTGGATAACAAATTTATCCCCTTGGTTAGAGAAAGGCCATCCCTCTGACCATCTGGATATTTACTTTTCTTTAGAAGTGAGCTTCTTGGAATTTTCTGTTGGTGGGGAGGGGAAATGGTAAAGACAAAGGGAATATTCTGGTAAAAATGATGCCGGCCCATATTCAACACGGCTCACGCCTACACATCAGGAGTCTCGGATCGCACATTAACCCTCGTGGCTTTTTATTATATTGCTAACAGACACCCTGCTTAGCCTGGATGCTGAAATGACGAAAATATCAGAAGTGATGCTGAAATGTTGCTGTTGACTCCCGGGGCAGGGTGTTTCTTTTACCGTGTACGTGTTCCTAACAGGAACAGGTTATCATTGGGGGGAAAGCTAATAGAAACCGCTGAGAGGACAGAATCACTGATAGGACCCAAGGCTTTAGGATCATAGATGCTCTAGCGAATGGGAACTCTGAAGTGAGTGTAAGCCAGCGGGCATGATTCTCAGTGACTAACAAGGCAAGCATGAGAAGGAGAAGATGGCGCCTCCCTGTGGAACTAGGAAAGTGCGGGAGATGGGCCCGCAGAGGAAAAATGATGTGGAAGTCCCCTCTGTGTGCTGTGATTTCCATTAATGAATAGAGAAACTGCCTTCGACCTATAGCAAGGCAGGACTTAGGTAGGTGGAGAAAACTAAAGTGAATGCTGGAAGAAAGAAGGGCGGAGTCAGAGAGACGCCATGGAGCCACCACCAGAGTCAGACAGGCTGAAACTTTAGAAGTAAGCCACAGCCATGTGGCAATACACAGATTAATGGAGATGGGTTAAATTAAGATGGAAGAGTTAGCCAATAAGAAGCTAGAGCTAATGGGTCAAGCAGTGATTTAATTAATATAGTTTCTGTGTGATTATTTTGGAGCTAAGCAGCCGGGAACCAACAAGTGACTCTCTCCCACCAAAAGAGTAAGTGCTGTGGACAGCAAGCTATTCTGGGTGTGAGCAAGGGGGAAATCCCATTATATTTGGAACTTGGGAGTAAAGCCAAAGAATATGGGACAAGTGGGGAATATTGATAGTGGGGAAAAAAAAACCTGTTATGTTAAAGGTAGTAAACAAAAGTTTGTATGAATCCAAATTTGAGCAAGCATGGCCTAGGAGGCACAGCGCTAAGTCTGAGTTCTCATTAGTGTGTGATCTGACCCAGAATAGTCCATAATCCCAGCTTCACTGTGTCACCTTTCTCAGAGTCCATGGATAAAGCAGTGCAGCCGGTCATATATATGATCATACATATATACACATATATGCATAATACGTGCATGTATAGGTGTGCATAGATGCATATCTGTGTCCATATGTGTATGTATATGTGTATGCATATGTGTATGTGCATATATGTGTGTTTATATGTATATATATAAACACACACATATAGAGAGAGCCTTGGACCATCTTCGGCCGCATATCCAAGAACACACAGTGTTAGCTGCAGTCAGCCCTGCTTTAGAATCAATACGCGCCCATATGAGCCTCTGCATTTGAACAAGAGTCACAGCCTACCTCTTCTTAAAAGGGAATTAAAGGAACTTTTAAAATTCAGCATCTTTTATTTTTAAAGGAACAAGTGAGTAGAAAACTGACCCAAAGGAGAAAGAAGCAGAGTACAGGTCACCTGAGATGAACTCATTCTTTGAATTTGAACTTTAGCACAGAGCTTCCTGGCAGTTAAGACAAAAAGAAAAACATGTGCTTATTGTCTGGTAAAAATCAGTGTAATGTGATTAGCTCTTGAGGGAAGCACATAGATGGGCTGAGGGCTCAGATGGGGTTACGGTTAAGAACATACCAGCTCAGAATGCATTAAGAGCCATGCAGAAATCCATACCCTTTAATCCAGTAATTCTGCTTCTACTGGGGAGTTTTAGAAGGAGAGGGGGCCGAGAGGGAGGACCGTGTGTGTGGCAATGCTTGTCTTGGAATCATCTGTGAGCGTGCCGAACTAGAAAGAACCAGAATAGGGGACAGAGTCACTCAGTTGCTGAGCATCTGGTCAAGCACATGTAGTGGGCACTGTAGACAAGGCTGTTCCCCAAGAGAGAAGCAAGGTTTATGGAGACTTATTAAGAGTAGTTAGAAGAGGGATTTGGGTCAAGATGGCTTGCCCAGTAAAGTGCCAACTGCAGCAGCCCAACTTCAGATTCCCAGCCACACGCAAGAAGTTGCGCATGATGTCATGGACTATAATCCAAATTCTGGGGAGGCCTAGACAGGGTCCTTGGGTTTTTAGCCTACCAGCCAGCTGGTCTTGCCCAGTTGGTGAGTTCTGGGTTCCAAAAGCATCTGTCTCGAAAGACATGGTGGAGAGCAGTAGAGGAAGGTGCCTGGCATCAGCCTCTGGCCTCTGCACTTCCAGCTGCGCACGCACGCGCACACACACACACACACACACACACACACACACACACACCAGTCAGGAGGTAGGATAGTGTGTTTACCAAGATTATCTCTATGAAAGTATGACATATCAAGGGAGAGTCCTCAGTCATGCTAGTAACTGTGATAGGGCTCTGCCTTTAAAGGTCACATTCCTCCACATCCCATATTTCCCCATTTTTGTGATGTTTATAGTGAAATTATGAAGCTGAACCAGCTCATGTGCACCCTACATTTGAGGTGTGCTTTATGGAATTATGTTTTTAATTAAAAACGAAGAGAAACATTTCAAAGTAGCAAACTGGAAATGTAGTATCTGGAAAGTGCTGTTAATGAGTTTCTTGAAATAGTTTTGGGTGTTTAGAAATGTCTACAAAGACACAGTCATGTGCATGAGTGGTGGTCACACTGGGATCTGGGTGTTTAGAAATGTCTTTCTACAGACACATTCATGTTGATGAGCAGTAGTCACACTGAGATCTGGAGGTGTAGAAATGTCTTTCTACAGACACAGTCATGTGGATGAGTGGTGGTCACACTGGGATCTGGGTGTTTAGAAATGTCTACAAAGACACAGTCATGTGCATGAGTGGTGGTCACACTGGGATCTGGGTGTTTAGAAATGTCTTTCTACAGACACAGTCATGTGGATGAGCGGTGGTCACACTTGGATCTGGGTGTTTAGAAATGTCTTTCTACAGACACAGTCATGTGGATGAGCGGTGGTCACACTGGAGACCTGGTGTTCGTTTTGAGGTCACTAAAGCTGTTGAAGCAAGCATGTGCTGAGATGCCATGACGGGGCCAGAGATGAGGAGGAGCCAGTGATCCCCTGTCCTCAGCATGCTCCTGGGCCACCACATTTGTGATCTGTCTCTTTTAGGGAGCTCCCAGGTGCCAATGGTTTTCCTCTTGGCTCACCCGCCCCTTCTTCCTCTTTCTGAGCTACTCTCCTTCAAACTCCTCTGAAGAAGAGGAAAGGTCGTCTCATTCCTTCTGTCCATTTGATTACAGTTACGGCCAAGAATCCACTCTGAGAGTCGGGCTGAAGCAGTGTAACTTTTAACATTTTTGAATCTCATTGGCATGTAAGAACATTCTAGAAAAGACTCCTCCTGTAAGAACATTCTAGAAAAGACTCCTAGGCCATAGCTTGAAAAGAAATGGCACATAGAAGAAAAGTTTTGGTGTGTATGCCTGGGTCAGAGTCCTTCTAAGCCTGGGAAAACAGGTTAATGTCATATACCATAATAGAATGAGGGAGGGAGGGTCACTTCAGCTGTTGAATAGAGAGACACAAATAAAATCCAATAAACCCTTAAAATCTGCCTTTAGTTCTTTGACTAATTTCATGGGTTTTGGGGTCACGAGTTCTGCCGTTTCTTTCTACTCTACCATCTTTGACTGGAGGCAAATGATTAGCATTTGTTTGCACTGTGTTTTTGATGGTTTCTGGATTGTTTTCATGGCCACAAATCATGGTCCAGAGCAGACAGGAAACACCTCCAAGAAATGCATGGGCAATGGCAGACTTGCACCTCTTCACATGGCTGTCAATGATTGGCCGTGCTCTGACCACGGCCAGTTAGTTTAGAAGTCAAATATCAGTGTAGAGCTCATGCTAACATTCCAGTTTTGATATTAAGTTTCACTTGTGGGTTTTTAAAAATTTTAAATTTCTCTGTAAGTGTTGAAGTTTTTTTCCCTCTGAGTTCCTGTGTGCTGTTTTCACTATCTCTGATTTAAGAAAAAAAAAACATTCTAGAAGTCTCTACGCATGCAATTAATGATTACATTTGAACCTGTCTTTTGTCCGTTGCGGTAGAATTTATAACGTTGGAAATGTCATATGAGTCTTTGCACAAAGCTTTCTCTACTGGTGGCTTTTGTTGGCATGTGTGGCCATATTGCCCGGTGGAGAACCACCACTACCCAATGGAGCAGCCATGCTCAGTGAAGGAAACCACCAAAAGCCCAGACAGGAATAAATTCTAGAAATTTCTTTGGAGAAATCACAGGTGTACATGGCAAAAAGAAATAAATGCCCAGAGCCTCAGGGCGTTGGTCTAACGAGCAGACACTCCTAGTCCACCCCTGCCCCCAGATTCTTCAAGTCCAGTGGCTCTCGTAGCCTGTGTTTGCCAGGCTAATGGTTCATCCCGTGCATTAGCTTAAATGAAAAAACAGAAGCTGAACTGTCCATGATCGCTCTGAGGGAGCGTTCAGTGGCTCTTGCTTTGCTTGTCTGCACATTTTTGTTCCCCGGCGCTCATTCCCCTTGCCTCTGCCCAGAAGACAGAGCAGGAAAAACCGAAATGACAACCAGATGATGGAACCTTGCCGCAAACCGAAAAGACCAAAGAACGTCAGGAGAGCTGGGGGTGTCGCTCAGTTGGTGGGGTGTTCGCTTTGCACACACAAAGCCCTTCATTCCATCCCCAGTGCCACATAAAAGCCGAGTGCGGTTGCACACATTCGTAACAGTAGCATGCAGGAGGTAGAGGCAGGAGGATCAGAAGCCAGAGGTCATCCTCAGCTGCAAGGGAGTTCCAGGTGTGAAGCCAGAGTGAAAGAAAAGCAGAAGGATGGGAACTGAGCGGTGGGCACTGGAGGGCTACTGTCTTGTGAGGTGGTGGTGTGCCCAGGGCTTTTCTCTGCTCTGTCATAGAGAAGCCGAAGTTGCCACCATGGATAGATGGCTTTATCCCCACCATGCAGCTCCCAGTGGTGCCTGCAGCAATGACTTTGTCCTTTCCCAGATACTTGTATCTTAAGGCTGAAACAAGATTGCTGGGAAGCCTGCTCCTCCAAGGAGGGACCCAGAGGGACCTGAAGGATGGCACGCTGGAACTAGGAAGCCTACCGCCTCTGGGCGTCTTGTATTTAAGTCCCCCAGACTCTCCCAGTTCTGACCCGCCCCACCCCCATCACAAGGCAGTGCTAAATGGAGTTCTGTATGAGATCAGCAGTATTTAGCGATTGCAAGTTTGACATAATGCACTTCCTCATAATTTATTAAAGTTGCTAATACATTTTAAAAAAATATGTGAAGGGCGTGGAAGCCTCGCGGTAATTCAGGGCAGTGCATTAACCCTCCATTGATTTTTTTTTTTCTTTTTGTTTGCATCTCACAAGAGCGAAAGCCAAACCCTGCTGATGACGGGTGAGCCCCACCCTCTGGGCACCTTATTCTTCTCACTGCACAGATATAAGTATTGCTCTTACCACATCGAGCGGCCCAGTGATGCACCCTGGTGGCCATTCCGAAAACGCCAGGGCCCTGCCTCCTGCACCTCTCACAGGGACTGTGCGCACCTTGGTCACTGCAGAAGTTGAGACATTCTACACTCACCCGTCTTTTCTCCCTAGGACTTACCATCATCATACTTGCTGTAATTGTGCGTGCACATGCATGTGTGTTCAGGTAAACATTCCTTTGTGTGCACTCGCAGAGACCGGAGGAGAGCATCAGATGCTCCCCTCCATCATTCTCCACCTCTCTCTGAGCCTGGAGGTTACCAGTTCAGCCAGACTGACTAGCCTGCAAGCCTGGGTCCTCCTGTCTCCACTGCCCAACAACGGGCTTGCAGGCATGCACCACCGACACCTCACTTGGGATGTGGATGCTAGGATCCGAGTGCAGTCCCTCAAGCTGATGCAACAGGAATTTTACTGACAGAGACATCTCCATGACCCATCACTGTTTATTTTATTAATTGATCCTGTTAATGTCTGATGTGGGATGTCTCGCTGTATGCTGTCAATATGTTTTTATTACCATTGGTTAATAAGGAAGGTGATTTGGCCAACAGCCAGGCAGAATAGAGCCAGGTGGGAAATCTAAGCAGAGATAGAGGGAGAAAGAAGGCAGAGTCAAGGAGACACCAGCAGCCACCAGGGAGCAAGATGTGAGGTAATAAGCCACAAACCTCGTGGTAAAATATAAAATAATAGAAATAGGTTAATTTAAGTTGTAAGAGCTAGTTAATAATAAGCCTGAACTAATAGGACAAACAGTTTGTAATTAGCATTAGCCTCAGAGTGGTTATTCGGGGAACTGGTGGGCGGGAGAGAAACCTCAAGTTACAAAGTCTGTCTTCCTGTTTTAAAATGTAAGTTTCATGAAGACAAGACTTACATTGTTTCATTATTGCTTTCTCTCTGATACCAAGAGCAGTGCCAGCCATAGACCACAATCAAATATGCAGCGGGTGAGTGAGTGAATGGATGGATGGATGGATGGACTGGGCAGCAGATTCGCTGCAAGGACACTACAGTGGGAATCATCTTACAGTCACAAGTCACGTCACTGAAAGAGTCAGCAATATGAACACCAAAGTTAGAACCCTGGTATCTGGGGACTTGCGGACAGGAGAGAGGAGAGTGGAAGCAGGGCCTGAGGAAGCCATGGCTTTGTAGGGACCTAAATTAGAATCTTTACAATCACTCATGGCTCTGGGACCACTGACAAGATGCAGAACAGAGAAGAGCAGACAGGACCCCAAGGTTGTTGTTATAAGAAACAGAATCATGTGTGTAAAACATAGGAAGGCTTTTTTTAAACCAAAACCTGTGTTCCTATTTAAAAGCCTTCTGTGTTGATGAGTAGAAGGTGACTTCCTTGATGAACTGGGAGTCTCTGTCCTTGCTGTTCGTTTTACTTTAAGGAATACATTGAATCTGTTTTAAGAAAGAAGGGCTGGCAGTAGTGTCTTTGGTTTGAAGGAGGACAGATCCTGCTACACACACAATATAAGGATTGCCAAGTGCGAAGAAACGGCTCTGAAACAGTTCCCATCTGCGCAGGCTCTGTCTGTTCACCCATAGGTTCCGTCTCCCAGGTTTGCAGGGCTCTTACCTTGGGAAATCTGCCTTCCGAAAACTCCTCTGTCTAGCAAACACTGACTAGGACTTGCTCTCCCTAGGGCCTCATGCTCCGTGCTGTTGGCTATTCAGGGAGGCTTGAGTGAGCTTCCGATTGGGAGGAGCATAGAGACCATATCTCAGATAGAATCAGGCATTGATACAGATGGTAACCTCAGCAGCAGCGGACATCAGGGGTCAGGGGCCATCCAGACATGCAAATTCTCCACAGAGGGACAACTTGTTTTCTCAGGAACCCTGAGCAGTGGCGGGGGGGGGGGGGGGGGGGGCAGTCAACTGGAGGAAGATGAGCCGAGCTAGACTTCAGCAGACAGTTCAGGACGGAGGAAAGGAGAGGAGGCTGCTGCCCCACGTTCGTAGAGACACCCTCCTCCTAGGTTTCAGGCATTTGGAAACAGACCGCTGGCTGATATCTAAAGGGCACAGCGCAAGAGTGTGCCTGCCTGCAGTTCTTAGGTGACAACTCCATTTACATCCCTGAAATCCAGGGCCTCAGTTTTGCCCTAATAGGGTATCTTCAGCTCCAGTATAAATAAAAGAAACCAGAGCAGCCTGTCAGGGTCTCTGATGACTAAGGTTTGATGTATTAAAATCTAACAAGATTTATAAAATGTACTCCATCACTTTAATTGAATTTGTAAAGATGTCTGATTTATGAAGCATTGCGTGGGCCCTTCTGGCTAATATTAGACTCACATATACTAATCACCGCGGTGTCTTTCTTTTCTGTCCCCATGTCTATACAGGTCTGTGTATCTAGAGTTCCTCTCGTGGATGGGAGCATCTCCCTTGTCACCCTTGTCTGCCGTTGGGCCTAGCATGGGTTCCAGACATGTGGCAAGAGCCAGTAATATGTATTCAGAGCAGGGGCTGGGGCTGGAGGCTGAATGGGACCAGATGTGGGACCGTCGCCTTACAGTGTGTGACCTTGGGCAAGTTAGCGTCCACGTATCTTGGCTCCCATACTTGTAACTGAAAATGAAAATAAGCCCCAGCACACAGGCTAATCGCCAACCTTAATAAGATCATTTCTGCACAATGCTAACACTGAGCTTGGTGCATTGCCAGATTTCATTCATTGTAATTTTTAATAATTAAATGACCATGTGAAAAAATGGTAACCAAGAGCAGGGTCTCTGGGGTCACTGTGCTGTGGTCACGTCTTGGCTCTGTCTCTTGCTACATATACTCGTGAGGACGTTATGATTGTTTGTGCAGGACCTGTGTCCTGCCAGCTGTCAGATGGAGGTGTCTCCATCTCGTACTACTAAGTGAACATTTTGTATAATACCTAGCATGCAACTGAAGAGGATCATTTAATAATCAATATTAAAACTGGTGTATATTCAGTTAGCTACCAAGTATTACTATCCTATACTTATATATGGGTATGTATGTACATATAATCCTCTTTTTCAAAAATATTATACTCCTTAAAAATGGATTAGTTAAGTTTACAAATAAATCAGTTTGACAGGCAATTTCCAGACCTCCAAAGAGGGAAAGGAAGTGGTGTGTTGCTCAGCCTTTGTTCATATTCCATCGGGAGTTAGTCCTGACCTGGACTAAAGATGCTGGTTCAGATGCTGGTGCTGAACACAACTGCCCAGGTCCCTGTCAGAGAAATACTCAGAAGCAAGGAGTCTAAGAAACTATCCCAGGTGCCTGCAGAGGATGAGCCAAGGAAGAATAGTCTAGATGGGCTTGGGGAAGAAAACACAGAGTGTGATCGGGACTTTTGTGATAGACAAGTTTACCACACCTGATAGGAAAACCAAAAGAGGCCCTGTGGAATCCTGAGACCTGAGATCTCTGATATCCAGTACGTCAGCCTTGCAGACATGAGGCAAGATGTGAGATTGAGAAGAAAGTAGCCCTGTGGGTTTCAAAACTGGAGAACCAAGGCAGCATCAGCAAGGACAGATTCAGGGTCCTTTCTGGATCATGCTGTCCCGGGAACTTGGACCTATCTGAGGTAGGGATAAGGAGAAGTTAATGAGTTAGGTGGCTGCACCATGAGGCACCGCATTAGACAGCATGGTCTTCGCTTCTCTCTTTCCCTACCGGCGCCACTCTCACGCTGCCCTGGAAGGCCGTCTCATTTCATGGGAGGGACCCCACGATGCCTGGCTACGTGTGTAAAGCAATTGCAGAATGTTGTCCGAGTGTATCTAGTCCCCTCCCCTTCCTTCGCATGGGAATGCTCTTGCCCCCACATGCAATTTTAATATCAAAGATCATTTTTTATCAAGCCACTTTCAGTAATCAGAATGTAAACACTATCCCAACATTTTTCTTGCAAAACAGATCTTGAGAGGCCCAGTAGGCCGTCCTGAATTACTGATGAGATCCTCGGTGAAATGTCTTCAGCTGTTACTAAAATAAATCTCTCCGATTAGATTTTCCACATAAAAATTGAGCAGCATTTAGGCTGACTGGTTACATCGGTAGGAAATCATGTAATTGCCAAAACTCTGCCAACAGTGGTCATGGTCATTTATTTCTAAACAAGCCAGGTAATCTGGCTACCCAGGTTGAGGAAATCAGTCCGTCTACTGAGTCAGACACTGCAGTGTGATGCCGTGACCTTCATTTCCCAGGAGGAAAAAATGTACCTTTCTTGGAGGTTGTTAGATCCTCAGGGCTGCTGGAACACGGGAGGGCTTAGAGCAATGGGAATCCATGCTGACGCCACTCTAGAAGCCCACAGTCAAGGGTCAGCAAAGCCATACTCCCTCCAGATCCTCCAGGAAGGATGGCTTTCCTGCTTCTCTCACTTAACCTGGTGACCTCACTGTTCATTGGCATAGAGCAGCCATCTCCTTCTCACCACGTTCTTTCTGTACAAATTGCCCATTTGACAAGTAGCTGGACCTGAAGGCTTGTTGGCACAGGCCTCCTCCCAGGTGCTCTGGAAACTGAGGCAGGAGGATCACAGATTCAGTACCTGCCAAGTCAGACAGGCAACGTGGTGAGATCTTGTCTCTTTCTTTCTTTTTTTTTTTTTTTTTTTTTAAAAAAAAGTCAAATAAGGGCTGGGAGAGGGTGGAGCACTGGACTAGCCTAGCGTATGCAAGCATGATCCGTACTACTGCAAAAAGAAAAAAAGGCAATTTAAGAATGGAAAAGACAAAGCTAAAGCCCAGTCCCACGCGACCTCATGCTCATCCAGTCACATCTGAGCAGACCCTGTCCCCAGATAAAGTCCCCTTCACTTCCACGGGTCACGAGTGCTAGGACTTCAGTAGGGCTTTTTAATGGAAATTACAATTCAACACAGAACACCCGATATTCTGACCACCCAAAAGTTCATAATCAGCTCATAACCAGATCATCTCTGCTTTTTAAACTAATCTTTCATAGGCTGAGCCAAAAATCTGTTCCTCGGGAGGGAGTTTCTTCCATTGTCCCCAGGAGGCAGTGGAGAAGACACACGTTTTCTCATAAGGACTGGACCGAAAGGCATCTTTGTTTGACTTTCATATGACCTTGGAAAGTGACTCTTGTGAGTCTCTTTCTGAAACTCACCTTTCTTTACCCTTAAATCGGGGTAACAGATTACAGGGGTGCTATGGCGCTGTCATCAGATACTGTGTGTGACGACGGCTTTGTCAGGTGTGATGTGAGCGTCCCGCCGTGAGTCTCTTAAACATGGCTCTGCAGAGGGCGGCAACACAGAGCTGAGGCCAGTCTGCCTGGATGGAAGCCCAGGTCTGCTCCCCATGAGCTGCGTGGCCTTGGTACGCTGTCACGTCCACCTCCCCGTGCCTCTGTGCCATCCCATAAAACAGGGCTGTTAGCAGCACCTCTTTTAAGAGCTTGTAGTGAAGATTAAATCGGAGTGATCTTCCAGAAGTTGCTTGAAAACTGCCTGCTACACGATCGGCGGCGCCGTATTACGTAACTCTTTGCTATTTTTGTCAAGGGCAAGGCCACAGCACCGTGTCCCGTGTGCAATTCCATTCCAGCTTCTGGTATAAAGCAGATGCTCCAGAGCCGTCTGTAGGACGGATAAAGGGATGGAGACACCGTTAAGCCCCCGTGCTCATCTTCCCTGTAACTGCTAGGCTTCTTCTCCAGCCAGTACTCCAGCCCTGTGCTGTGGTACAAGCCCTGCCCTGCACCTACTCAGCCTGACTTTTCTGAACAAAGTGTCATTGCCCAAGCCACCAAATCATCCACAGCGACCTGGAAAGAATGTCTGTTCCTCCTGTGACTCAGCATGAATGCCCTTCTTCCCCCCACATCTTCACACTCCTCCCCTTTAGCACCCCTTTCCCTTAGTGCTCTCCCTATGACATCCAACCCTCTCCCTCCTCTTCTGAAAATGTTGCACTTCTAATACAAGGAACTGTGCCCTGTGGCTTTGTCACAGACATGCTGATCTCAGTTTACCTTAAGTACAAACCTACTGGGCAACAACCAATCAGAATGCAAGGAAGCTCTATATGGAAGGTCCCCTGCTGGCTTGAGTTTAACTGTTTGACAGCTGAGGTCCTGCGCTGGTCAGTAGATTGGAGGTGGCTCAGGAGTAGACAAAGAGGAGTAGACAGACAAGTGCAAAGATCCTTGACAATGGGCTTGGGGAAGTGGCTGCTTCTGTCTAGAACAGGAATTCCTGTGTTTTAATAAATGACACAGACACACCGGTGCATACTTGGGGAATGTCAGCCTTTAAGGCTGTCTGTCTGTCTGTGTCTGAGTTCCAGGACCTCCCTCGGGGGTCAGGCTGGTGCCTCTGTGCAGACAGTGCCCCCTTGGAGACCCACCAGCCTCTGGAGTTGGTAAAGACCGGTGACAAGGGTGGCAGCCAGCTAAATCATCTGAGTAGCCTGTCCTGGAACTAGCTCTTGTAGACCAGGCTGGTCTCGAACTCACAGAGATCCACCTGCCTCTGCCTCCCAAGTGCTGGGATTAAAGGCGTGCGCCACCACTGCCTAGCTTAGTAGCCACTTCTTACCCCCTAACAGGACCCTGTGCTCTCAACTAGATAATCTGACTTAAGTTTGTAATGTCGGTGTCCAGCTGGCTGGAGGGCCAGGCTCTTGGCAGTGTGTTCACATGGCACCCGGTATTTAACCCACCATGACCTTCACCACTCTGAACCTTCTCTGTCTACCCGTGTGCATGTGTGCTCATGTGTGCAGGAATGTTGGTGTGCATGTACATGGAGAGTCCAGAGGGCAGCATCAGCTGTCACCTGCCTACCTTGTCCTTCGAGATAACATCTCTTATTGGTCAGAACACTCGAAGTGGTCTAGGCCAGCTAGCCGTGGGGCCCGAAGGATCTACCGGCCCGTCTCCATGTCCTCAGCACTGGGGTTACAAGCCTGTGCCACTGTGCCCTGCTGTTCTCCACTCTGAACCTTGTTACCATTCCATGTCAGAGAGTGTGGACCGTGATAGGGTTGGCACCTGCCTATGGAGCAGAAGGAAAGCCATTGGTGACATCACCTGCATGACCCTGTGTAAGAGCTTGGTGCTGTGGTCTCTGCAAATGACGCAGCCAACGAGGCCAGCCCTCCCATGCAGGAAGAGCCCTAGAGCCACACTGAATATTTCATGGGCTCCTGCTTCACCCCGGCACGGTACACGTGTATGGACAGTATGTCAGAAGAACCCACAAGTCAGCACTAGACAGGCTCCTTGCTAGGCTGACAAGCATATCGAGGTCTACACCGACCAATCTCCGCTCAGAAGACACTTACATTTTAGTGGAAAAGAAAAATGGAAGTGCGGAAGTTTTCAAACGAGGCGTTTGGTGCCCAGAAATTTGTTTCCCTAAATCTCTAGAGACGGAAGGGTTGTTTTTGGTTTCACCGATTCCTCCTTATAGGCAGGTTTCTAGCTCTAACATAGAAAATGAGGAGGAGGAGCAAACTCAATCGTCAGGACAACAGTGAACAAGACTGCCAGGCAATCAGAATCCATTTTTAAAAACCTACGCTTACATTGGCTTTGAGATGCCAAATGCAAGCAGCTTGACCCCTTTACCTTTCTTCTCCATTTCTTGTTTTACCTATTTTAAATTGTCATGGAAATAAGGGCATGCGCCAACCCCACTAATTCCCAAAGGAGCGGTCAGTTCCCTGGTGTTGACTGAGTCAGCCTGAGCCTGCCTGCAGAGTGCACCTGGGACAGACAGCATCCCTTCCCCCAGCCCTCTAGTGAGGACATCTGCCTTAAATGCAGACGTAGAGAGAAGCAGCAAGGGCATTCAAACCCTTCCATGGTTAGTGGCCAGCCCTGTGCAGCACCCTGGCCTCAGGCCACGGCCCGTGTAGACGGAAGAGTGACACCCGGATGGCTCTTTTGGAAGAGAAGGTGACAGCGCACACAGCTATGTGTCCTGAGTCCCACTCTTTCTCCTGCTCCCTCAACTGCAGCAGTGCTGTCCCTGGTGTGGCACAGCCGGAGTTGCTCACGACCACCTCCTGGTGTGTATGGCTTCTCCCCCATTGTGAATCTTCCTCCGAGCTTCTTGTGTGCCCCCCCCCCCCCCGACACACACACACACCAGGAAGGGACAGGAGAAGGAGCGCGTTCCGGAAGGGAGGCAATGGCAAATATCCCACCCCAAGATCTTTAATAAGTCTAACAGTTTTGCTATTTACCAGGAAATCATTACATAGAAAGTCCATAAAAGACGAATGCATTATAAACTGAACCAAGTAATAGGCAGAAAAGACCTGCTTTTGATCCATGCGTAATGCCAACGACATAAGTTGTTCCTTTTGATGGACGTTCTGGTTATCATTTTCTTCCAAGCCTATAGTTTCCTTCCTAATCTCAACACCCTTGTGTGCGTGTATTTTATCTGCTGTATTGTGTGATTGGAGCTAATAATACAAGGGACTTCTGTGGCTCAATTCATTTATTTAAATTCAAAAGAAGGCTAAAAAGCCTAATCTGTCCCTTGCTTTGAGCAGAGCTGTTCTGGGCCCATAGGTAATGTTATGGATTGAGTTCTGATGTAAATAACCGTTCCGTTCCCTGGACCTTTGCTGGCAGAAGGACCAGAAGTTCCAGTCAGACGTTAAATTCCATCTGGGTTTCCTGTCTCTGGCACCTAAGAATAGTGAACCTGTGAAAATCCCTATCAAACCGCAGCCCACCCCACCCCACCCCCCCTTCACAAAACTTGACAGATTTTGACTACAGGGAAACTGAGTCTGTGAACACCTGGCCCACCAGAGGTTGACTCTCTTTGGAAATACCAGCTGAACTCTGTCTTTAGCACAAGGATCAGATGGAGGTCTGTCAGGTTTGGGTTTTCACATCTGAGGTGTGTATACTGTTGGCGCTTAATAAACCCTCCTAGCCCTAATTTATCTGGACTCAACCCTTGGCTGCCGATGTCCTCACACCGGGCTACGCTGGCTTCTCATCATTCTGAGAACGTGGCCAGCAGAGGTCCCCAGTGCTGCCTTTTACTGTAACTGTTGGCTTTGTGGATTTTTTTTGTTGTTGTTGTTTTTAGCAGGTTGGGAGGATTCAAGAACAGGGATGTTAAAAAACCATACTCAACCTTTTCTGTATATTTTTGGAGCAACTTCTGCTCTCCCCCAGGCTCTAACAACTGTTAGAAAGCATTGATGTTGGGGAATCAAATTGCTCTCATCTTGCAGATGAGAAAACCAAGACGTAGGCTTCTGTAAGGTGCGAGTAAAGTTCCCATGGCCATCTGGAGAAAAAGCCACACTCAGGGCTGTTCCGTCTGTAATGCTCAACTGCTTTAAGATCTGGGTGAATCATGCTTTGTGGACCAGCCCTGGCAAGTCTCAGCAGAGGAGACAGATATTAAAGAGAGAGAGAGATCTAAGGCGCTTTGAAACGATAACTACCCAGAGTTGGCACCGGGTCTGAGAACGGGAGTAGCGAAGGGTTAAAGAGCTTGGTGCCCAGGCCAGACAGAGCCACAGCTGCGGAGAAACTACGCATGCTGTAAAGTGGCTTCACTCATTGAGTAAAGAAGGGGTTAATGGTGATGACGATGATGATAATTATGACAGTTAAGCTCACATAGAGCATACTGCTTGCCAGACACTTTTAAACATTCCATGCCAATCAACTCTGAGTCTTGGTTGAGTAGCTATGACGTTTAGAGAACTGTTAGTATCTGTGTTTGCAGATGGAACAGATGGGGGCCGTAGGTCACACTTTCCAAGTTCCCGCAGCAATAAGAGCAGAGCTGGACTTTAAGACCTCTTAGCCTGGTTCCCAGTCTGTTTCTTAATCCTTAGTTTAAACTACTTCTCCAGGCCACATCGGGAACTCAGGAATGTCACCCCTGGCCAAGAGCAAACTTCCTGACTGTGGGTTTCAGGAAGCTTATGGAATGCCAGGATCTAAGAGGCCCTTCTGTGGTTTTTGTCTGTGTACGTTAGTGGTCCAGGACATTCAGTGTCCCCGGGAATCACCTTCCATGGCTAGTGGCGGGATCTAGGATGCAAGAGTGTCACTTTGAGACCACATATCATCTGCCCTGATGGTTACATCCTGCAAGGCCTGCCCCCTGATCCCGCCCCAGTGTGGCCTGTTCCAGGGGACACATGCCTGTTGAAAGTCCAGTGGCCAAGCAGAGCTGGGAGGGACAGAGCTCAGAAGAGTCCTCACCAGGTTTCCATCCTCCCCAAAGGAACCATATCCAAATCCATGAGCCATCATGTAGCTGAGGTGAACACACAATTAAAATTATTCCTCATTAATTCACTGTTTCTGCTAGGGGCCTGTGCTCCAACTGTAGGTTCACCAGCGCGGGGGAATCAGTGGGATAGAGTGTCTGTTACCTCCTGTAGAAGCTCTTGTCCAGGGGCAATCCTTCACTCCTTAGTTACTATATTTTCCTTCTTGCTTCCATAGTCCAGTTGATGTTCTCAATTAGCATACTAGGAAAAGATCTAAAAATTACTTGTTTTTTTTAAAAAAGGCAATTAAAAAATCATTTTTCTATTACGCTTTTTTTTCTTACTCCAACCTGATTCTGAGATCTTTTCTGTGCCAAAGCTGCAATTTTTCAATCCCATGCCACATATTTTAATGACTGCATAATGCTGGTAGCTCAAGCATGTTGTTCTGCCAGAGACGTATTACATTCATTCAGTGTCTCACTTTGTCCCATGGCGGAGCAGCATGGGTTCTCTGTACTGAAATCTACCAGGGTTGCTTATTTTAATAGATTCAATTCTGCTTGAAATTCAAACTTCATTTTAACCACCATCTCTAGTCTAAATCTTCCTGGAATAGAGATTCAGGAGGTAGAATCAGCCAAACAAAATCAATCAGAATTCTACTAGGATTTTTTAAGCAAGTCATACTGACAACAATACAATTAGCCATGTAAACCCTGAATAATCAAGGCAGCAGTTAAATGGACATTAATATATAGATTAGATCCGACGTGTTAATCTCCTGCTTCCAAGCTTTCAAAGGCAATGAAGACTACGTCCTTCAGCTGTGATCTCACTTTTTTGTGATCTGGACTCTACCCACCTCTTCCTGCTTCATCTCTCACCTCCCTGGCTCCTACTCACGCCCACTCCAGGGTCCAGCCCTGGAAACCGCATGCAAGTTCTTAGATGATACATTCCTTCCCAAAGCATGTACACTTACAGCAACATACAACACACATGCTCAGTACACGTGAACATACCAAACACAACACATATAACCACATAGTATGCACAGCATACATTCAACATATGTGTACAACACACAAGCACACACACACACGTGCATGCATACACAGACACACACACGCGTGCTTTGGCAACCACCCATTCCCATGTTGGGCTCCTGCGTATCTTTTGGTTCTCTGTTTAGGTAGCTCTTGTCATTTCTGGTCCTCTCCTACCCTCTCATCCCAGCGTTCCCCTCTAGAACACACCTCGTAATTTGTAATTACGATTTTGGTTCACATCATCGTTACCGCCAGCCCACAGGCTTCATAAAGGAAGACAGTATGTCTTATGCTCCTCCTTGATAAGCACGAAGCGTGGTGTTCAGTCGTGAATATCTGTCAAGTGAATTGGTGGAAAGACCTGGCCTGGAATCTTACAGCCATCTACCCCTCCTACGCCTGGCGGCCTCCCTCGTGAAAGGTGAACAAGCTTGTGTGAGCCTTGCTTTGCAGACTCAGATCAGTCCTTCTTGTGAGCTCGCCTCTGGTGGTGCTGTGCTCCCAACTCCAGCCTGCCCGGCTTTCCCAGGGTTGGACGTTGCCTCCCGCATTCCCTGAGAAAGGTCTCTACCAAGAAGCCAAAGAGAAGAAACATCAAAACCAAGGAAAAACAGGAAACGCATTGTAGCCGCTGCAGGGGAGTTTCCACTGCACCCTTGTCTTCATTTCTTGGGCTAACCCCAGGAGACACTATCTTTGACACCTCAATTTTGTTTCATGATGGCCTCTGGAGATGCGCCCGTTTCTTCCCACTGTCCCCTCTGTCATTTGTGACAACCTGCTTTGATAATCAGCAGTTTCCTTGTGCAAAGTTGTGTGCGTGTCCTGAGAAACCATGTGCCTTCACGGGAATTTCTCTACAGATTCTTCACTGTGTCCGATAGCTCATTATGTTTGGACAGTAGTTTTTCCTTAGGATTTTGGAATCCTGTAGGGTCTCTTACTAAAGTTCTGTCTCCTGGAGTCCCACAGTGCTTGAATTGGTATGCCTCAGATATCCAGGAACCAACATTTCTTAAAGTATGGATACCAGACTGAGCTAGAGGCTCAGGGATATTTGTCTATATAGGAACAGTTGCAAAAATTATAGAACTGAAAATAACTTCAAATATGATACTGGAAGGATCACAATTAGCCTTTATCACAAAAGTTTATCCCATAGGAAAAATAAAAAACTAGTAAGAATAGTCATAGATCTGTGATCTCACACTTGCTCTGAACAAAATGCAAGTATTTCCTTCGATACTGCTAACATTCTCAGAACTTCCTGTGTGGCAGACAGCTCTCTGAACTGTGTGTCTTAATTTATTTGACGGCATAACGTCTCTACAGGAGGATGTAGTCATTATTGTCATTGTATAAATGAAGAAAGTAATCAAACAGTAACCCAAGACATACAGGTAGGAAAGGGCAGAGCTGAGCTGTGAGGCCAGAACATGAGTCTAATGGTGCCTGAGCATCCTCCAGTGCACAGACCAAATCCCCACGTATGCGCATGTCAGTAGATTTAAATTTTGTTCTGCATCCTATTGTTTTGTGAAGGATGCAGGAGTTCTAGATTTGTTATCTCTTCTGCATTTTAACTGTTGCAAATAAATATCCCAGTGAAGTGATAGAATCGAGTTGAGCAAGACATGGATTCACAATACAGCCCCACTTACTAGCCAACAGATGAACTGGAAGTTATCTCATTCTTTGGGTCCTGGTTACCGTTCGGTGAAGTAGGCAATCATCGCTGCTGCTGTAAGGAGAGGTGAGATAACCACCTATAAACTGCCTGGCACAGTGGTGATCAATACCATTCTGTACTCAGAGTGTGTCAGTGAGGACAGCGGGAAACTGAATTAATCCTCATGAAAAGAGGAATCCTTCAATACATGATGGATCTAATGGTGTAAACCATGTTCTATCACCAGAAAAAAAAAATGGCTAATATAGTTCTCAGGGGCTCTGGTTGTAGGAAGGAATAGCCACGTCAACAAGAAAACCATTTGAAGTCAGTTTCAATAGCAGCAAAGCATGGATTAGAATAGTGATCAAATTGTTAATTATATCTCTGAACATTATACCATCATGATGCATTGTGGGCATTTTGCTGATTTCACCCCTCCCCCCCACACACACACTTAGATTCCTGCTTTTCGAGCCCCTGCGTTCCCCACACCTACACACCTGTGTACACAGAGCCACACTGCTTCAGGTGTGCAGTCACTTGGTTGTCTGGTGCCACGTGCAGAGTGTCTGGCTGAAGAGTTGGGGCTCTTAGCTTTTGTATGGGAACCTTCCTGTGTTGGATGCCCCTGCGCTCCGGCTGAGGAGAAGTGGCTGTTTCAGGTCCCATCTGTGTGTTTCAGTCGCCTTCCTTCACAGACAGAATTCATCCTGGACATCAGGCGTCAAGGCAGCTGACTCACCAACTGGCTGCTCGCTGAGATGAAGGAGCTGGCCCCGTCGGAATGCTCTCCCGGAGGCTAGGGGCGGGACCGTCAAGAGAGAAGAGAGAGCTGGGAAGTGGAAGATGCCTGAAGTGAGCTCTTAGGAGTGGAGGGGCCCCGGGAGTCACAGAGCCTTGAGTAAAGCTAGAATTCAGAAATGGAAACAAAAAGCTGTCCGGAGAAGATGTGCAGCAGATCAGAGAGAGGGAGGGGGAGGGTAGAGTCAAGTCCAGGACCTGCTCCAGCTTCCCTGGTGCCCTTGCCGTGAATTGGGCCTTACGATGTCTGTTTGCACGCAGGAATCAGAGTAGGAAAATCCATAACAAGAACCTGAAGCTAAGGATCTGATGTTGCTTACTCTGAAGATTTGTGAAATATCAATCGTTTTCGTGCTTATCCCCAAGACGGTGAGGTAGTTGTTGACACCGTTGAGTAGAGATGGCTTCAAATGGCACAGGTCGATGGCACAGACCACCAGGACTGAGCCTGAAGCTCAGGTCTGCCAGTCGCCATTGCTTCTAGGGGAAATTCTCACTAGAGGAGAAGCTAGGGACGCCAGAAGTGCAGCTGGAATTAGGGAAACACAGATCTCCAGATGTTCTGCATCAGCGTCGTTGTAAACAAACTCATTCCTCCAGCTCCACCAGGCTTGCCTTAATTTCTTTTTTATCTGATAAACAGACCCATACTCTTTTTTTGCCTGGTTGGCAAATAGACTAATTCTTTAGGGAATGGTGATATTCCAACTGACTAACACAGTTTGCTGCTCTTTCTCTGGAAATTGCATAATTCACACATCAACGTAATTCTCCTATGACTGGTAGTTTTGCAAACTTTGGAACTTTGCAATCCCACATGCAATTACTTTTCAGGTCTGATTGTATACACACCCGTCACCTGCTGGTTTGTTTGCTTTTTTTCTCCTCTCATCTTACCGGTTTCCATGTTCCGACGATAACACAGTCATGAAGACTCCTGATTCTGTCACGCTGCGGGACTAAATGGAGTCTCCTTTCCTGGGGAAGGGCGGGGAAAGGGTAGCAGCTCTGTTTATGTATCCAGCCCACAGGTGTTTGTCCCAGCTCGCACTGAGCTAGCACCTGGGTGGGTTTCAGCAAGCAGTTCCAGGAGTTCTGTCCCCATCGCCTCACCAGCAACAGCTGCAGACTGCTTGCTGTGTTTGGCCAGTCTGGAACTCACACCCCAAACCCTGACTCTCATCTCCGTCACACGTGTGTAGCAGCCCGCTGTTCATGTTTCCGTCACTCAAGCATATGCAGACCAGGGAGCAACAAAGACCTTGTGGGTCAAGATAAGCGTGCCTCTCTGATTGTGAAGGCCTTCCTCTTTGCTCTCGGCTGGCATCAATTTGAAATGAGTTGTCTAGGTTTGACATAAAGAAAGATAGAAGGAAGAAAGGGAAGGAGGGGGAAGGGGAAGGAAGAGAGAGGAATGGGAGGGACCTTGATAATCATGTAATATTTGACTCATTCTTTGTAACACACACACACACACACACACACACACACACACGCACGCACGCACACACGCACAGCCTTGAAGATAAGAAATGAAAGTAATGACGTAATGACTGTGACATTGCTGGCACTGGAGTGGCTAGCTTCCGCCTGCAGTCCTAACCCCAGGCTGTCCATTTTGCAGGGCCGCTGTTCGAGAGAGAACTGCAAGTACCTCCACCCTCCAACACACTTAAAAACTCAACTAGAAATTAATGGGAGGAACAATTTGATCCAGCAAAAGACCGCAGCAGCGATGCTTGCCCAGCAGATGCAATTTATGTTTCCAGGAACGCCACTCCATCCTGTGGTGAGTGTACCTTCTATAAGGATGGGCGGGTGACTGCCCGGGCAGTGCCGTGCGACCGAAAATGACCTCCCCTTACTCGGTCGCTTTGGTTGCAATTACAGCGGAGAGCTCTGAATTGCAGTGGGTGCTAAAAATGAGCTGCATGTTTTTCTCTTCATTTAATAGAAATGGGGCAAGGACTTCTGATCAATACCTGGGAAATTTGCACCACGCCAGCTCTTTCTCATCAGTGAACTCCGCATTTCAGACCGGCTTCATATGGAAATCGGTCCACATTTCTAATTGGAGTTTGTGATGTCTGGCTATGTGTCGCAGAGGTCGTGATGCCTAAAATAAGTTTAGCGATGTATTGGGTATTTTATGCAGTTAAGGGCATCACCTAAGGAAGAGGAAAGGGAGACTGGAGACGAATGGGCTCTCCAGTATCATGCAGCTGAAACGTTGAACTTGAACCAGGCCATTAGCCAGGGTGCTCTGCACAGCTTGCTCCAGCTGGAGGCCGACAGCAGCTGCATCAGAATGGATGTCACCAGCAGCCACACACCAGGAGATGGCCTCCTCACTTAGTCTTCTGTCTCCCCCAAGCCTGCAAAGGGTGTGGTAGCTGCTGCAACAAGAACCCCAGATTCCATGCCCCAGGGAGTTGAGTGGATGAATATGTACTGTGTAATATTTTTCTCCTCCATGTCAGTGTTTGAGTCTACCACTTTAAAGGTCTTGAAATTGCTTTAGAAGTAAGGAGTGCATCCGATGCCAGTGGGTTTCATTTACAGTGTGAATTATGTGTCAAAAGCAAGGTGATTTTTAAAGAAGCCAAAGTAAGTGGATTTTCACAGAAGATTACTCCACAGCAATCAGTCCGTATTGTAATAAAGGTCTGTGTGAGTGAGCGCAGCTAAATCAGAAAGGATGGTGACCAGTGAACACCACTTCCTCTGAGGGGTCCCCGTGAGGTGGGTTGGGGAGAGGAGGATGGGCAGGAAGAGTGGAGAGACCTTAGCCATTTTCTGGAAGTTCCACGATTCACCTTTGCCCAGAGTGGGGATAATGCAGGTGATTCCGAGGTAAAACAGACACAGCCTTTGGGGATAGACAGATGGGAGCACAGGGCTGAGGAAGAGCCAGGCAGAAGAGAGAAGGAGATTGCCCAAGAAATGGTTGACTGGAGGAAAGGGGTATGAGTAAGCCATCACCCAAGACCCGACAGAGCTGTACCAGACGGGCAGACCTAAGGCACACAGAGCTCAATCGAAACAGCATCCATTTCAGTGATTCCGTTTAAAACTCCGCCATGCATAATTTAAGATTCATTTTTTGATGTGCACATAAAATTTGTTTTATTAAATTACCTAAATGTTAAAATAATGTACTTATACATATCAACTGATGTCTATGGCAGTAAATTTAATATGAGCCAGGTCGATGTAACAGCGGCATGTAATGTATCTCAGTCATTCAAACTATACACTTCCTGTTTGTAGAATTAATAAGAATCGACCCTCGTACTCAGTCCTGTTCATACTAATAAGAAAAATATATTCATGCCTTAAATATTACTTGAACTATTTAAGAGTTTTTTCGTGTATTTTTGTATCTACCTAAGATATCAATCAGAAGTTGATCACTATTCCATAAAAAAAGGAATGGCCCACTTAAATATTGCAATACCGGTTTCAAAATCACAAGAAGTACTAGAGTACAGAATGTGCTGAATCTAATATTCAACAACTTACCAACAAATTTTCCTTAGAATTTTAGAGATGAATTTGTATCCTAGTCAGCTAACTAAATAATGGCCCTCACAGTTCTTGCTTTGTATAGATGCTGATAGACAGGTGATAGGTAGATGGATGGATGGATGGATGGATGGATGGATGGAGAGAGAGGACGGTGCCTTTGCAGTTGCAATTATAGCCCACAGATGGTGAGATTCTCTCAGAGTAAATTTAGTCACAAGTGTCCTTAGAAAATGGAAGAGATGGACAAGGTGGGGTTGGTCCAGACAGAAGACCACATGTCCACAGAGGCAGAGACTTGGTATGGTCACAAGCCAAGAAAAACCAGCAACCACCAGCAGATGGAAGAGACAAATGACGGATGTTCTCCCCCAGAGTCTCCAGAGGGACTGTGCTCTGCCAGTGTCTTGCTGATAGCGCGGCAAAGCTGTTTTCGGGCTTGCGGCCTTCTGCACTCTGACAGGATAAATGAGCGTCGTATGGCCCAGCAGCGAGAGTCAACTCAACAGCAAATAAACTGATGATCAAAGAAGAGAAAACCAATCCATTTGGTCTCCTCCCAGCCTCAACCTCTTCACGGGGCCGCTTCTTTTTCCTTTCGGCCTCCCGTCCGTCCCTGGAGTCATTCCATGGAACTTTCTCCACAATATTCTATATTTCCAAGCTAGTGTCTGCTTTTTCCTTCCTTGTTAGTCCAAATGCTTAATTACCCACACTCCCCAAGTCGAAGCCCTCCCCTCTCGGGGTGACATGATTTTGAGGTTTGTATTAGGCAAGGTTCTCTAGAGGAACAGATGATAAGGGGACCCCCTAGACTGCTAGCTTCCACAGTAGGGGTAGGTGAGTCCTCCAACATGGACCTGGAGAGGCACATCACCATGTAGCTGCCAAGTCCAGGAAGCTGAGCGGGTTCTCTCTGGCCTGGAAGGTATCTCAAGAACTGCAGGCATTAGCTCCGTGTTGAAAGGCGGAAGAAGCCGGAGTCGGCTGTGATTGGAGAATTACAGCAACGGCAATAGACATCCTCGGAAAGGCAAGGGCTGCCTTGGTTTTGGTTTTAGCTTAGGAAGCAAACATTTCGTTTGTGCTTCTCTTTGGCTGATTCCCCTCCACCCTCTGCTCCTCCTTCATCTTTCTGTCTCCACTCTTTTCCCTGTTGTCCCCCGGCCCCACCCCAGTACCTGAGGACCTTAAATTTTCTTCATGTTACTAGGCCTAATGACTTCAGTATTTAATTTTGACTGTGGCCCATAAAGTCCTGTGAATTCTACTTTCCACCCAGCCCTGGTTGCTTTAGAACTGTACTAGGAAGGTAAAGAAGAGAAAAGCAGGAATATGGAGGGAAGGCAGAGGAAGAAAACACTAAGACCAGCCCTGCAGAAGAGATTTTCTTCACGAAGCCTTTCTGTGGATCTTCCCTCGGGCCTCTTCAGCTGTGTGTTCACACTGAGCGCTGACAGGCACCAAACGGAAAATGTCTTAGACCTCTTGGCGGCAGCACCATGCAGAAACTACAAGCTTATCATCCAGACGGGAGCTGGTGTGGTCCCAAGAATGGGGTCCTCCGGAGTGCCTACTCTGCTCCTGTCTCGGCTGCCTGTGGAAAATCGATCTCAGACGCCATGATCCGTGGCTGGCATGGATCCTCTCTCAGGCATTTCATCTTCAACCAGGATCTCAGAGCCTCTTTTCCTAGGCAGTAGGAACCGACAGCGCTGCTCAGAGCAGGTCCACACATCTCATCTACAGAAGGCTCAAGCCAGTGCTTGCTGTCCATGCTCCGAAGTTATGCGGACATGGTATATTGATTCCAAGCGGCCTGATCTGGGGAATGCTCAGGAGTGGGCATCAGCCCACGCTGGGAGGCAGGAGACCAGGATGCTTTGCTTAGACTCACCCTCAGTAGCGTTGGCTGGGGCTTAACCTTTCAGGATCTGCTCTCTGACCAGCTCTCACCTGCAAGGCTGTAATTCCTTCGGCTGTGCTTGCTTCTCATGGCTTAGTTTGGGGAGATTAAAGAAAACAGCATGCGTGACAATGCTTTGAACACGCTAGAACCATTCCCAGACGCAGAGGGCTACGGTGTGTCCCACGACTGCTACAGATCTCACATCTCAGCAAATGACCTCACGTGTCTTTTTCACTCATCGACTTCAACGAAGAGCACTCTGTGTGCTAAAATGATGCTGTCTAATGTCTAATAGATCTGTCTTCATAAGGCCTGTGAACTTTTTTAAACATTTGAGTTTCCCGCCATAGAGAGTATTTTCCCAACGTACATTTTAAAAAAAAAAAAAAAATGAAGACCAGATACTTGCTGCAGTTAAATTGCACGATTCACATCTGTTGAGTGTATTGCTGTGCTGATTACACTCACATTAGAGAAACACTAGATAACTGGAGGCAAAGACCTTGATGATGTGAATGTGCATGCCGCCGATGACAGCAGCTATTTATAGAGGTTGGACAGTGGGAAATAGAAGAGAAGCGGCCATTTGTGCAGATGAGCCTTTCAGTGATTTTACGTGTCCATTGCAGGTGAGAAAGCTTAAAACTCAGACACGCCAATTTCCTCTTCAGGAAGCAGAAATAAGCAGGAAAGGACTGGATTTGAACATGGGTCTCTCAGCATCTAAATCCTGCAATTGCTTTTCTCTTCAGTGGCATTATGTCCTAGTGAAATGTTGCCACTGTCATCTGAAATGCACAATTAATAGATTTCAGAACATTAATATATTTCAGGTGAACAAATAGCATAGCTTTGAATGCCCAATTTGACATTTTGTTGGAATAAGTTCGTTGATATCAAAAAGGGTTTTGGAAAATACATCTTGAGGTTCTCACTTATAGATAGATATCCAAGGGCCAATGTGCAGTTATATCACCATGATCATCTGTGGGAGAAGAGACTTGGAAATCTATATGAATTTAAAAAAAAGAGGGGCTGGAGAGATGGCTCAGCAGTTAAGAGTGCTTGCCAGTTTTCCAAAGGACCCACACTTATTTCCTAAAACTCATGTTAGGCAACTCATGAAAGCAGTTACTAGAGCTCCAGGGGTATCTAAACCTCTCCTGTGACCTCATGGACACCTTTAAACACACACGGCATACACGTGCACAGGCACTGTGAAATAAATAAATGCAAAAATAAAGCATTTACATCCAGAAAAATCAAACCAGAGGTGCTCGTGGGAGTTTCCATTTGTGTGAATACTAGCTTTGTCCATTCTTCTTCGAATTGAGTCATGTGGTACGAATATAGCTTTTAGTACCTATTTTCATTCCTCATTTTTGAGAATGGTCCCCAACTCTGGTCACACACTCTTCATATAGTAAGGCTTTTAACTGCCGAGACCTATTCCAGCAGCATTCGTGGCTTTAGGAATCGCACGCCCCCCAGGGCAGTTCAGATACAATGGGTCCATTGAATCACTGATGTGTGTGGTCTCTCAAGGTCGATATTTTTAATCCTAAAAAAAATATAGACCTTATACTATTAGGTTACTTTTTTTCCATAGTACTGAATTACCAAAGGGACGGTTACAAAACGCCATAGCACTCCAGTGGGTAACACATCCCATCCACGGAAAATTCTGTAGAAAGTCAAGGAGGAAAACACGCGAAACCACCAGCCCCTTTCAGTGTGCAGAGCTCGTGTTGCAGTTTCTCCCAAAGCAAACATTATTTCAGAACCATAAAGCTGTAAGAGTTCCTCATGGGAGAACTAGGCAGCGTTCCTCCCAGACCATTAGAATCCCCTCCTGTAGCTCTCAGCCGCTTCTCCAAAGACTTCGCAGCCTCTCTGGAAGTCTCTGCACCAATTGCCAATACTTTGCTGTCTCCCGACATGGTGATGTGGTCATTCGTGGTCATTCGTAAGAGATATTGCTCTGTCATCCTAAATGAAAATACATTCGCACAGACTGCTAGTTTTCCCATGTGCTAAACAACTCATCCGGGCTCTAGACAGACAGCGAGAAGGTTACCCACAGTGTAAAAACAGAGAAACATTATGACCCACGGCAACGGCGTAGCTCACTGCTAGAAAGTCATGTGATGACCTGGCTGGAAATATTGGGGAATTTATTGTGGAAACAAACAGTATACACATTTGTCTGTGAGTCTGGGATGTAGCTCAGTGGAAAAGCACTTGCCTATCACATGGGAGACCTTAGCTTCAAGCCTCAACACTTCAAAAAAGAAAAAAAAATCTGTAGCTTAAAACCAAGCAAATAAATAAAGAGCCATTAGGTCCAGTTCAGTGTGCAGTTTATTCTTAGAAAAATCCTTGGAAACCATGTTAACAGTGGTTCTTCAAAGGTAAAAATGCATAGCTTAATTGGTGGCTCATGCCTATAATCCCAGAAGGCTGAGGCAGGACAGTGCTGAGTTCACAGCCAGCATGAGCTACGTAATAGTTACCATCTACCCTGGGATGCATGTGGAGACTTTGTCTAAATAATAAATAAATGTGAAATAAGGTTTGTGGTCTAACTATGCATATTGTATTTTCTGAAAGACGGCATTATTATTTAGATGTCCGTTAGATGGAACTTTAAGAAATAATCATCTTCCCAGCCCACAGTGTGACTCTTCTTAGTGAGGACTGTAGCAATGGGAAGCACGGTTGTGCTTGTCATTGCTTCTCTGACTGTGTGCCTCTGGGGTTTCAGAGGTCATGTGATTGATGGCGTAAGTCACAAACAATGCCACACCAATTCGGGGTTATGATTATTAGGATGGTATTTATTTAAAGGGGAAAAAACTTACAGATCACTGTCCCAGGCAACAGCCCTCTACGCAACCAGGAAAGGAGTCTAGTCGCAGGCGGAGCAGGAAGTGAAGAGAGAGCGGAGAGGGAAGTGGCCGCTTTTTTAAAGGGAGAGAAACCACGCCCCAGTGGGCTGGTACCTCAGCGGTGATAGGCTGGAGGAGTGGGAGGACCTCCCGCAACACCTCCCCCTTTTGTTTAAATAAGAGAGTTCTAAACCTACTATGAAATTATATACAATAAGTACAAATATCCTATTCTAACTAGCTTAGGTCTTGTATAATAAATAACTTGGCCAAGTCATGAGAGAAAGTAACTACATTTATATAGTCTTCAACCCCATCGAAGATCTGAGAAGGGAAATAATGTTACCTGGGTAATTAGGAAGTTCAGTAAAACAACTTCCAAAACATGCAACAAATTACAGAGACAACTAGCTACCTGGGCAATCACCCAAAGTCACATTAGCAGCGTTGAAGCAACCAACTTTGGCTAAGGCCTAACATAACTGACATACCATTTTCTAAGGCAAGCAACTTTTCAAAACTATCTTACCCTGTCTTGGCAGGATATGACAGTCCTGTTTTATCCATTGATGCATGCTCTGTATCTTTGTCAGTTGTTGAGGTATGGGCATTTCTTTGCCCAAACGCCAGTTCTGCCAAAAAGAAAGGCTCCAGGTGGAGTGTCTTTGGTGCTCAACATTCTCTCGGGAATAGAGTGGTGTTGCCAGGAGCAATTGTGTCTCACTACCACAAAACTCTGAGTTAGATTAAAGGCCATTTTCTACAGCTCTTTGAAGAAGTTGAAGATTATCTATCTATACTGAGTATAATCTCTATATATCTAAAGAACCTGATTAGTCTATTATAAATGACAAACTTAGATGACTATTAGTCTATATAATTCTCAATATCTATCTAACTTAAAGACTAAGACAATAAACGACTGTGAAACAAATGAGGACAATGACCTCCAAATATAAACAATGTACAAATATACATTGCAGTAGGTAAATATATATCAATACACAATCATTATATAAGTATCTTAATCAGAGGTAGAAATGTACACTGCAATATGGTAAATATATACAATATATATATATATATATCAATACAATATATGTCAATACATAAAAAATGTTTTAAACAGAGGTAGAAACATGCATGCGTACAATAGTCAATATAATTTAACTTTGTATCAATATACAAGAATCTATACCAATGTATTTGTCTAAAAACAGTAACTCACAATTACAAATCTATTATCCCATCATCCCTCTTTTTTTTTTTTTCAAAATGATCCCTGAGCGTATAAAATTCCTCCCCCAACACTGCATCTGTCTGGAGTGGGAGAACCATGGCGACTCCTTGACTCAGCTTCTTTCTCCCAGCATTCCGTTCTGTTTACTCCGCCTACCTAAGGGTTGGCCTATCAAATGGGTCTAGGCAGTTTCTTTATTAATAAGAAATCACTCCCACATCATGTGATAAAATATTCACAATTGAAAACTGCAAGCTCTCCCATCCAACTTTTTCAGGATGGAAGGATGTATCCATCTATCGACACATAGTAGGGGTTAGCAACACATAGTAGGTACACACAAAAGCGCCTATGAGTTGGGCATGTCAGTACTAGCGATGAAAGATGGGCACATACTGGTAAGCCTGAGCAAAATAGATCCCTAGGAAGTTAACGTGTGAAAATGTGTGAGTTTGGCCAACTTGACTATCAAGTTATAATCAAGGGGTGTTTTAATTCATGTCCCCTGTAGAGACCTGTAGGAAAAGGCAGAGATGACCAGTCTATATGTTGTAGGTCTTACTGGCTTTGGGTTAGAACTCTCAATAGCTTGGAATGATAGGTAATTTGGGTGTTCCTCTGATGCTCTCCAATATGTTGATATGGTTTGGGTAGGAAAGGATCGATAATGTTTTCATTTTTGAGGATCAAAAGATAAAAAGAAGAGGGAGTTATAAAAAGATAAAAAGTTCTAATGAACTTTTGTAATTAAGAGTTGAATTGTATAACTGATACAAAGGATAATCTAGGCAGGAGAAATTTTTTTCTCAAATAGCATTTACTAGTGATTTGTGGAATTTTGCTCAACTGACACTTGTTGGTAAGTTTTGAACTAAACAAGTTTTTCCTGTGTTGTTTTCCTTTAACAGCCCACTTTTCCTGTAGGTCCCACCATAGGGACAAATACAGCTATTAGCTTTGCTCCTTACTTAGCGCCTGTCACCCCTGGAGTTGGGTTAGTCCCAACAGAGATTCTACCAACTACACCTGTCATTGTTCCCGGAAGTCCACCCGTCACTGTCCCGGGCTCAACTGCAACTCAGAAGCTTCTCAGGACTGATAAACTGGAGGTACTTCAATTATGCTTGTGTTCGGAAATGCATTGATGGTAGAAATGTATGTCTGTTAGAATGGATGAACGCTTGTGACATAATTTCATCCCTCAGAAATTTCAGAATTTCATCCATGCACACACAGAGTTGTAAACACTTGTATTCACAGTTCTTTAATGTAAAATTAAAAGAATAACTTTGATATAAGCAAAAGTCATTTAACATAGGTTCTATGCATAAGAAGAAAATATTGACCAGATATGGTGGCCTGTGTCTGTAATCCCAGCACCAAGGAGCTGGAGTGAGAATCCTGCCACAGGTTCAAGTCCAGACTGAGCTACAGAGAAGTCCTGGCCAGTGTGGGCTACAGAGTGGGACCCTGTCTCAAAACACTAGAAAAATGTCAACCAATAGAATATGGACATCATCAGGATATAAGCCGTAGAGTTGGCTCTTGGTCTTCACACGCTCCCGCTGTGCACAGCGGCAAGAGCTCTTACCGGACTCCAGGAAGTTCTGAAAATGGTCAGAAGCCGACAGGGAAATGGGAGCACTTACGGACAAGAGGACAAGAAAGTAGCACATTAGTTCCCAACAGTTGTACGAGTCAAGCATGGGTACTCCAGCATGTTCCAGATGCCACAGCATCTTAATGGTGTTGCTGCTAAGTAGGATTTATGTGGTTATTGACAGGTTGTCTTTTACATATCATATTTAATTTAACATAACATATTTAATTTGACATAAATTCAAATATTCTATAAAAATCAGGATTGAGTGCATGTATTTACACACACAAACATACACACATACACTTTTACATTTGGATCAAGCAAATCCAACTGGGCTTTGTTGAATAAAATTTTTCTTTAATCAGAGCTAAGGATTTGCCTATTAACCCTGCTTCATTATTCCATTTATAGTCAACAGAGCATTCCATATGGCTATGTAAAGATCCTGATAGGTTTCTGAAAGGCTCCATTAATTCCAGTATTGATTAGAATTGTTAGGCAGTCTGTATATACTTAGAATGCAGGCCTATTGAGAATAGTCTTCCAGTGTGCATTCATTTAGATACTAATCAAATAAATCTTGAGGACAAGAAATGTTTATGGGCCCTGGCAAATGTTTTAGAATTTAGAATTCAGGATGTCAAACTTAGATATTTTCAAAAATGCATTCTTTTCACTCAGCTTCTATCTGGAGTATATGGGTCTCTAGAGGAAGAGAATATAAATCCTATTTTTTTTTTTTTTTTTTTACCATTTTGGAAACTTTAGGTTATGCTATGGCTCCTGAATCTGCCCTGAGGATGGAGGTGTTTGGGGCTCCACCTGCTGGGGCTGAGGAAGCTTAGATGCTCAAGATATGATAGTAAAAACCAAATAAAATGAGAAGGAGAGGCAGGAGCCTTCACAGTCATTGATCTTTGTCCCCATCCTCAGGGAGGTGAGCAGATGCACCATCTTCCCAGAACTGTTTACACACTGTGCTCGCTTGGTCCATGGGTAAACCATCCTTCTGTGCCAGGACTCTGTAGCACCCTAAGATGATTATCCAAGTAGGGGTACCCAGCTGTACATATGTGTGTTGTGTAACCAGCACACAGGCACTATAAGGCATAGGTAGGTAGACTGACTGAAGAGACCCTGAATGGGAGAGAAGGGAAGAGAGGGAGGGCAGGGAGGCAAGGGGAGAGTGAGAGGGAAGGGAAAATAAATGAGAGGAGAAAAGACGGTGTGTATGAATGCAGAGCTATGGCCACACAAACATTGTAAAATGGAACAAAGAATGATAGTACATGATAGAGAGATAGATGATAGTAGGTAGATGATAGATAGATAGATAGATGATAGATAGATGATAGATGGATAGATAGATAGATAGATAGATAATAGATAGATGATAGGTAGATAGGTAGATAGATGATAGATAGATAGATAGATAGATAGATAGATAGATAGATGAGAGATAGATAGATAGATAGATAGATAGATGATAGATAGATACAGACAGACAAATGATAGATAGATAGATAGATAGATAGATAGATAGATAGATAGATGATAGGTAGATAGATAGATGATAGATAGATAATAGATAGATGATAGGTAGATAGATAGATGATAGATAGATAGATGATAGATATAGATAGATAGATAATAGATAGATAAATGATTGATAAATGATAGATCATAGATAGATAGATGATTGATAGATAGATGATAGAGATAGATAGATAGATAGATAGATAGATAGATAGATAGATAGATAGATAGATATATGGATGGATGATAGGTAGAGATAGACAGACGCACATACACATGATGCGTGAGTTGTGTGATGGTGGATATGTTCATGTGTTATGATTCTTATAACTGTGATAAGTATTCAAAGACATGTATGTAAGTAATGAGAATCAATATGGCATTCTTTTCAGCAACAGTGGTGACTTTGTTCAATTATTTTTCCTTTGTTGTTTTAGGTAAAGAGCAGATTTCAGATAAAATTCTCCATTTCAATATTTACCCTAGAAAAAGGGACAATGCAAAGCCCAAATTAGTTTGTTAGAAATTTCGATAACTTGGTTCAAGATCATAACAGTTTTCCCCTCTGTGAACCTAAAAGCACCATGAGGGGAAGTGGAAAGGGTGTTTCCTCGTTCTCCTTCCTCCTTTTCTCCCTCCTCCTCAACTACCTCTTCCCCCTCCTCTCCTGCCTCCCATTTCCCTTCCCTCTCCTCTCCCTCCTCCTAGTCCGCTTTCTCCTCTCCCTCCTCCCAATTCCCCTTCCTTCTCCTCCTATTTCCTAACTAACCCCCTCCTCTCTCTCCTCTTATTCCCCTTCTCCCCTCCCTTCCATTCCCCTTCCTCCTATTCCTCCTCCCCTTCCCTCCTCCTCTCCCTGCTCCTGGTCCTCTCTCCCACCTCCCCTTCCGTGGGCACGGTGGGCACCAGGCTTTCTTCTGCAGCGCTCTGCTCTTTCCCCTTGTCTCAGGTATGCAGGGAGTTCCAGCGAGGAAACTGTGCCCGGGGAGAGACAGACTGCCGCTTTGCACACCCGGCAGACAGCACCATGATCGACACAAACGACAACACCGTAACCGTTTGTATGGATTACATAAAGGGGCGTTGCATGAGGGAGAAATGCAAATATTTTCACCCTCCTGCACACTTGCAGGCCAAAATCAAAGCCGCGCAGCACCAAGCCAACCAGGCCGCGGTGGCCGCCCAGGCAGCCGCGGCCGCGGCCACAGTCATGGTAAGTGCACCGCCCGCGCCTGCACCGCACACCGCCTCCCAGGCCGCGGGTGGTGCTTGCGGGTGGGAAGGACAGCTGGGAGACGAGGCTGCCATTCCTGCTGCTCCGCTGCCTAAGTTCTGTTGTCATCCCCCCACCCCTTTTCGTTTTGTTCTGTTGTCCCCTCCCTTCTTCACAATAACTAAATCCCCAAGGTGCAGGGAACCCCAGCTGTGAGCTTTGTCCCTTCTTCAATCTACCTGTGCGTTCCCTTTTTAACTGGGATCATGGGCTTAGGGCCTTAATGAATCAGAGGGCAGTCAAGAAAAGTCAAACTCAGAGAGCCCACAGGAAAACAACAGATGCGGCCAGCTGCCGAAGTCCCTCTAGAAGGGAACTGGAACCTCCAGAGATACCCAGCAGCCCGTGACCCAGCCAGACACCAGCTACTCTTCCTGTTGTCTCTTTGCCCTCACCCCGGGCAGTGCTTGCCAAGGGCCCCAGGGAGATGTCAAATGCAACTAAAGAGAGAGTGAAACTGGAAGTGAGGGAGTTGGTGCTAGTCCTTCTCGGTCCCTCGGGAACCAATGCTATTACAGCTCCTGAATCTCACTGTCCCTTGGCCACTGAAAGCAATTATTTTGGCCACCTGAAAGCCTGTAAAGACTCCAGAATCCTAAGTCTCACCTAGACTCTCAGGATCAGAACTTTAATTTTTAAAAAATAAATTCCCAGTTCAAACTGAGAAAGGTAGCTCATTGGTTAAGAGTATGCCCTGGTCTTTGGGAGAAGGAAAGTTTAACTCCCAGCCCTCACCTCAGGCGACTCACAGTAGCCTATAGCGCCATCTCCAGGAGGCTCTAACTGCCCTAACAAATGCACATCTTCAAACACAGACATACGTACACATAACGTGTAACAATTCCCAGGTGTTTTGCATGGCGTTGCTATTGGAGAATCATGTACCTAGACCACGCCCCAATCTTGGCCATATTGAGAAATCAGGTGAATGGGTTAGAAAGGATCTGACATTGATCTTGACCCTAAAGCAGCTTTTCAGAGTGCTGTGTGCTGGGCAGGGACCAGGGGCGTGTCCTCCAAGGTTTCCAGGTGGCTCAGCTCCTGGGTTCAGCCACAGCTGAGAACCAGGGTGCTAGGATGCAGACATTTCTAGTGGATTCCTGAGAAATCTGCTTTAATGCAGTGGGCACAGTGCAATCATTCGTGGACAGCATTAGAAGCCTGCCAGCCATGAAGGACCTGCTGGGTAGAGTAAATAAAGGAGGCTGGTTGCTGTGCCCTCGAGGAGCTTGGTATGTCTTAGTGGGAGCAGTAGTGCTTCTCACTCACAGACTGAAAAACATGATGGGCTCGTGGGGGTAGGATGAACACAGGGGGCCGGTCCTCCCTGGGAAAGAGTAGGTGGGACTTCAGAGAAAGGTGTCACCCAAAGCATGGTCTAGGTGCTGAGAAACAGCTCAGTGGTTAAGAGCATTGATTGCTCTTCCAGGGAATTCAGGTTCTATCCCAAGCACCCACATGGTTCACAATCATCTGTACCTCCTGTTCCAGTGCACCCCACACCCTCTTCTGGTCCTCATAGACACCCAGGCAGGAGACACTCAGACATAAATGCAGGTCAAACACCCTTATATACACAATACAAATAAATCTCTAAGAAGTTGTTTCGAGAACGCTTTCTAGCCTAGCAGATACAGTCCCACAGTGATGAGCACCCAAGATAAAAGGGGGGCTGCCACATCCCAACACCTCCTCTCCACTCAGCTTCCCTTACATGAGCATTTGTGACAGTCCAGACCTGTCCCAAGTGGTAGGGGCTCAGCAGAAAGACACTCGGGGCTTGCCGGCGTTAGTGATTGTGTATATAGGTCTTGATAGTCTGAGCTGTAGGTGTGTCATTCCTCTACCTTCCTGGGGATTTCTCAGCCGCCCCTTAGTGTCTTTGTTCTTTCCTTTCTTACGTGTTCAGACAGTACAGAGTGTCTGAGTCCCTGCACATGTGGGGCCACGTGGGGCCACCTGAGGGAGAAGTGCTGCCGTGGAAGGGCTTTAGGGAAACCGAGAACTCTGAAACTTGGAGACAGGGAGGAGGGATGGAAAGATAAAAACATGCAGATAATTCGATGTATATGGACAGTGAATTATTTTTAGAGCAAATATGTCCTTTGTGTGTCTCTCAGTGTAGAGGACTCTGCTCCACGTACTTCGTGAGAGTCCTCTATGTGGTCACTTTCAGAGCAGCTTCAATTCAGTATTCTGGGTGTTGACTCTTGACCAGTAAGGTCATTCATGCATTTTATAAGCCGTGCTAGGTACTCAGGCACTCCCTGGGCCAACTGGGCCTCTGGTATTGAGACAATGCTCAAATGACTTGACTTAAATGACCAAGTTTATTGACCAGTGGCTTTTCTGCATCAATTAACACCCCAAGGGAAGGGAAGAAAAGCAGGACTTGGGATGTCACAGCTGTGACCAGCTAGCAGCTCTGTCTCTCCTTGTCTTCAGCGCCCCCCTCCAGCATGTCAGTTCCACGTTCTGACACCAACTTCTCCCCATGAGACAGCCCATGGCTTGAGACATCTCTAGGGACACATTTTTACATCTGATGACAGAGAAAACAATGTTTTCAACACAGGCTCTAATTAAGGGGGAAAATCATTGTGATTTTGTCGTCTTTGTGGCTCTCTCTGTGGTCAGAGTGATAGGAGCTGATTACCTGGGTCACAGTGGCCGTCTCTCAGTATAACATATGATAAGCTCTGGAGATCAATATGTAAATGTTTATCCCTGTAACTCAAACACCTGTGAAGATTAAAAACACGATAGTCACAGTGACTACCATGCTTAGCCCTGATTTTCTCCAACCTCCGGTTATGTCTGCCTGTTTTCTAGAAGCTGGAGTTCAGTCCCTGAAGGGGGAGTGGACCTAGTCTGGGTCAGCAGCCAGTGACCCAGGCTGGTGGGATATGAGCAGAAATGTCCATTCACCAAACGGGTCATCCCTCAGCCTCAGTCTGAGCCATAGTTGTCTCTGCCATAGGCCCTCCTCCACACAGGTCATCCCTCAGCCTCAGTCTGAGCCATAGCTGTCTCTGCCATAGGCCCTCCTCCACACAGGTCATCCCTCAGCCTCAGTCTGAGCCGTAGCTGTCTCTGCCACAGGCCCTCCTCCACACAGGTCATCCCTCAGCCTCACAGCCTGAGCCGTATGTAGCTGGCACTACCACACGCCCTCCTCCACATTCTCACGGACGCTCACCAGAACACGTGAAGGTTGCTGCAGTAGGCGCTGTGAGAGCCAGTTACCATAGTTTCCTGGATTGTTACACTGTGCCCAAATTTGGCGTGCTGAGAAGTCACAGGATCTCGAAGCATCTTCCGAGGCAACCCAAAGCGATGTCATTTCAGAACAAATCCAGTGCCTTCGTGACAGTGACAGGAGGATTACTGAACCTGTCATGTCTTTCTGGTTGCACAGGTGTCTCCTCTGAAACCAGCCTGGGTACGGTTTGATGAACCTCACAGGCACTGTTATCCAGAACACCGTGGAAAGCCTGTTCTATTTTCTTATTTAGAAAGGCGAACAGGACGCTGGGCACAGTAGAAGACATTAACAGTCCGTCCACCTGAGTTCCTTGGCAGACAACAGCGTACTTCCATGGTGTAATTTCTTATTCTTGTCCAGGGATTCCCACCCCCCCTTTTCTGAAATAATCAGACATTAAGAAAGAATTTAAATCTCTGACTCTCGAAAAAAAAGAAGCATTTATCCCATTTGAACCTTATTCTTTCATAATACCTCTTAAAACATAAGCACCACTCTCAACAAAACTTTCCAAATGGGAGAGTAAGCTAGCCGGAGGTAACTCTTCCGCAGTTTTAACACAAAGGGTGCTTGATCTTCATGTGTAGTCCTTGTTCACATAAGCCAAAGTGGGAGACAACGGAAAGAACTAGTGTGCACAAGGAAACAGGACGCGCTGCTGTTAGTCAGATAACACACACAAGAGCTCCAAGTACCATGCTTCCCCTCCACCTCGGTATACGAAACCGGTAAAGCAGCCCTTCTGACTGCTCGTACAGGGTTTCCTGGGCCCCGGGTTTGGTCCTCAGCTGTCATGCTGGCCTGGATGATTTTTCTTCTCACCTTTACCTGAAGTGGGGTGGGTTTCTTGACTCTGAAAAAGGAATCTCTGCTTCACATAAGTCTTGTCATGTGTGTTCATCCATTCAGAACAGCTGGAGAAAACCCCAGGCCAGAGGCTCAGTGATGCAGACAGGCCAGCAAGAATAGAGTCCAAGTCTCCGGCATGAAGTAGAGTTACAGTTAAACGAACCCTTCCTGCCCTGGTACCAAGCGAACTCCTAACACACTCTGGGCTCCACCATCCCTAAGGTCGGACCTAAGCCTGAAGGTTGACAGATCATTCAGTGCAGGGAAACATGCCAACGGTCAGTCTCACGCGGACCAGCACGCATGAAACCTTTATACTTCAAAACCTCAGTGTAAGCCGGGCGGTGGTGGCACACGCCTTTAATTCCAGCACTCGGGAGGCAGAGGCAGGCGGATCTCTGTGAGTTCGAGGCCAGCCTGGTCTACAAGAGCTGGTTCCAGGACTGGAACCAAAAAGCTACGGAGAAACCCTGTCTCGAAAAATCAAAAAAAAAAAACCTCAGTGTATCTTAGAAGATAGTTGCACCTAATAAAGGAAATATACCATGCAGCGGGAAAAAAGAAATGCCACTGCCCTCAGTTCACAGTTCTCAGCTTCCTGAACTCCTAGGTTACCCTAACCTCTAAAAGTTAGGTTTCAGCTACCTGAGAAAGGAAGAAAGGAGGGAGGGAGGGAAGAAAAAAAGAAGGAAGAAGAAGAAGAAGAAGAGAGAGAGAGAGAGAGAGAGAGAGAAAGGCCATTAAACTTCCATATGCCCGCCCTAGAAAGAAGTAGTTGCCATTACTTTTTCTACATGCAGAGTTCACTAAAGGATGCTCTGTTAGTCAGAAGTGTGTCCCTGAACACCAGCCTTTAGAGACACACAGGCTCATCCAAGGCCCGCCCACTGGGAGCTTCAAGGACTGGGAAGCTGGGAAACAGAGGCTGAAAGTTGAGGGCAGAAGGCTTTGGACGCAGCCATCTGGTGAGCATTCCCAGTGTGATCTGGGAGAGCAGCCATGAAGTCCTCTTTAGTAAATCCAAATCAGCTGAAGGTCCAAAACCACAGTAGGTGCTTAGGGCCCACAAGAAGGTGCGGTTTGTAAAGTCCTTTACCGACTAGCCTGGTGGCCCAAGTTCAGTCCCTGGGACCTACATGCTGGAAGGAGCACCGCCTCCACACGCTTCATCCTACATACATGTACAAGTGCACACACAGATAGATAAAAACAAACCAAACAATGCAGACCCTCCCTGTGTTAGTTAACAATGTGAAACTATACAGGGATGAAAGAGTTTAACCAACGTGGAGTCAGGGAAGTTTCATGATACTGTACTTAACATTTAATAATGCCCAGGAGTGGCTAGGTGTTGTGGCCCATGCTTTTAACCCCAGCATTCTGGAGGCTGATGCAGGAGAATTGCTGTGCTTTCGAGGCCAGCAATTCAAAACGAAATAAAAGGACTATCTAAGAGCTTGAACTGTTTTTATTTTCAACATTCAGTTTTATTTTGAAAAAGGAAATCAGTGTTGTGTTATTGGATGGCCTTTATCCAAACTGCCCTTCCAGAACATTCTATCCACTGCCGGCCATTCTCTGCCCACAGTTCCTTCCCCCACGTATTTCTCATCTCTTTCCCTAAGCTCCACAGTTCCTAAGTTATCGCTTCTCGCGTGTTTGATCCCAAATCATCAAGTAAGGAGCAGCCCTGCCTTGGCCAAATTAATTGTTCCCATCTTGAGGGCAAAGCACCTCAGCTTTCTTCACAAATGCCATCATTCTGTGCAGAACTCCAGCCTGTGAATTCTATCAGACAGACCTTGGGGATTTACCTATTGTGCCAGCCATAGAGGGGGATATCTCATTGTTCCTATTTGCACTGAAGCTGCTCCCTGGATTTCTTTATTTTCACAGAATTCTGTCATAGGGTTTTTCTACCTTTTAACGATAAACTAGAAAAGAGGAATTTTTTCATTGTCATCTAAATCAATCCAGATTCAATGCTACCTTGGTTGTTTAAAGGAAACTCTCTTCCTGAAAGTACGGTTCTGAGTTAAAGGTTCACCTCCCTTCCACAGGCCATTTTAACTCTGCCGTTTTAACTGCTTGTTCTAGTGAAGGTCCCACTTGTCGTTGCCTGGTTTGATCACTGAGAGTAGCTAAAAGTACAGATAGCTTAACTAAAGAGAAATTATTTTAATACCCAAGGACACGAAATGCCTTTCCCAAGGGTATTTTCTTAGTCTAACCCGGTAAGTTGTTTGAAATGGATTATAATTTCAAATAAATGCAGTAGAAACAGAACGGATGATAAGTTGGTCACAGGCACCAGGGTAGAGTGGATGTGGAAAGTTTGGAAAGTTCCTTTTAAATTCGAATCCCACTAGGTGTGGGACATTAACCCTCGTGCTAATCCCATCCTAGCAGAGTGAAGGGGAGAACTGAGACAATCACCCGCGTGATTCAGCCAAAAAATAATGACCCAAACCCAAACTGTTTCGCCTAAATAATCTTGTGTTTGACTATTTTTTGCCTGAATTTTTTTTGTCTCAGTTTGCCACTTCATTTTGTTAGGTTAGATCTGAATCAAAATATACCCAAACAAAGATTTTCAGGGTGGGATATACTTTATTTCTTCATTGTTTTTATCGGAACTAACTTATCAGATGTTCTTCAGTCTTGTGGTCCCTAAGAGTTTTGCATCCCCCCTCCCAAGCAATATAAACAAAAAGTGCTTATGGTGTGTATGCAAGCTGCTGTTTTAATATACTTTCCTGAATTTCAAACATCTATATTTTACTCTCTTATATGCTTTTAACTAAGGTATAGTAGATGCATTTTTGCTTCAATACTAATTTAGGGTGTAAGATTCATTTCTTTAGAGAACGTTTTTGTTGTTGTGCATGCCTAGTGTTTTGTACGTTGTATATTGCATTCAGAATATTTTTTTCCTTCTCACCTATCCACAATGCAATGCCGTTCCCATGATGCACCTCTGCTTGCTGTTTACCTGTATGTTAATTCGCTTGAATCCCATTGGCCCACTGCCATCATGTGCTCGCTGCCTGTTATTAAAAGACTCAGTCGACTGCCAAAGCACTGAAGCGACCTCTCGAAGCAACTGTAGACCTGGTACTTTGACCTTTCACCTTTCGCTTTGCATGTAGCTTTTCAGAGAACCAGCTGAGATTTGTATGTAAAATACTGGTTGCAGCCTAATCATTATTATTAATTTTAAGATGGAGGAGATTCCATAAGGTGTTTAGTCATCTCATTTGCATACGTAATCTGGGAAGTAAATGTATCCTAACAAAATTTAATACCTGTTCCAAAAGAGTGAAGCAAACTTAAATTATGTAGCTCAGGGAAATGCTCATTGTAATTCCTGTTAACCTTTAAATTCAAGAAATTGCCATTCAGCTAAAGAGTAGACATTAATAATAACGCCAATGCTCCTTTCTCCCCCTTAGAGTAGTTTAACCTGTTTTAAAAGCTGAAGCCGTTTTATTTTATTTTTTTCCATTGTTGTTGCTTGGTAGTTTTTCTTTTCCTTAGTTGAGATGCTCCTGTTTTTGGGTTACAGAATTCATGCTTTCGCTCTCAATAACAAATTCTCACTCATTCGACATTGCCGCTCTTTAAATTAAGGTGCATGGCAGAGGCATCTCCTTAGCTGTCTTTTTTAAAAGAAAGAGAAAGAAAAAGAGAATGTTGCAATTGATGATCTCTGTGGACATGGAAGACGTGTTTGCTTTAAGTTGGACACATCCTGTCCAATTCTTCCCTTCCAGGCCTTTCCTCCCGGTGCTCTTCATCCTTTACCAAAGAGACAAGCTCTGGAAAAGAGCAACGGTGCCAGCACCGTCTTCAACCCCAGCGTCTTGCACTACCAGCAGGCTCTGACCAGTGCACAGCTGCAGCAACACGCGGCGTTCATTCCCACAGGTACGTGCCCTGACCGTCACGTCTGTGTCCGTGTCCTTCCGGTCATGTGCTTTCTTCTCATTTCTTTAAGCTGTTTGGTAGAATCTAGTTTGCATTTAGACGTCACAAAGACAGCCTTGACCCCATCACAGCCCTAACGACCTAGACCTATTGACTTGCTTTGATTACTAAAGACAGTCAGAGGAGTCTAAAGTCAAATGTATAGTGGGATTTAACTGAGACACAGGAAGCAGTTAAAGCTTTGTGTTTCTTCTGCTTACCCAAGGCCTGTAAAATAGTTTATGTAAGATTTCTTATTAGGTAATTGAAATTTGACCTTAACACTCTATGACCTAAAAATATAAATTCCAATAAATACTAACCATTTTTCCCCCGCTTCTATCCAGAGCACTAAAATGTCTGAGGCTTTTCAGATTAAAGTCATCCTCTACTCATGTTATTATATCCATTCTCTCTCTCTCTCCACCCTTCTCGACTGTCACCACGTTCCCAAGTGCCGGGAGTGCTTGTCTTCCATCTCTGAGCCAATGAGTGATGAGGGGGGGCTGCCCTGGCTTAGCCTACCACTCACCGAGACCGCCTGCTAACCGCGGGGTCTCAGAGGCCAAAGGTCTTCGTGAATCCCTCATTCAGTTGACTGTTTTACAAATGAGAAAACTGAGGCCCCCCCCACCCCACAATGATGAGAAGTGACTTTCCAAGGTGGCATTGCGGACCCAGATGCCAGGCCTGGTGTTCTCGTGCCTGGGTCAGCTAACACAACATCACACCACCCCACCGACTCCCACACGGGCTAGGTAGACTTCTCCCCAAAATCAGATTAACATGCAATTTTTGTGGCATGAAAAAAATCAATTCGTGTGAAGAAAAACAGTGTAACACGTATCCACTCTGACTCTCCTCCCCCGGCTCCATATTTTACCCAGTTCCATGATTCAGACACAGCCACGCACACACACACACACACACACACACACACACACGCACACCCCACACCTCACAAGCATGGTCATCTTCGTTCGACCGGTCTCTGTTAGAAACGGGTGGCGTGAACCTTGTTGGGAAGAACGTCCATTGAGTTTTCCCATGTGAAACTCCGTCATCCCGGGATAACAAGTAGACATTGTCACTACTCTTTATGACTGGATTATCATCTCCTTAGATTGCAGAGGATGTGAGGATTAGCATTGGCAATAGCTGCATCTTGCTTCCATAATAGTCTTTGTATAAAAACTATAGATGAATAGTAGCCCACATGAGTTAGTATTTTAGATGAATTAGTAACCTCTAAACTGTACAGAAATATAGATGCAAGAAGCACTATGTCAGAAAGTACCTGAGTTGTGATGTCTTAAAATACCTTCATTTTTTTACCCTATTGCAACATTAATTAATGGCACTCCATGCTGTTCTAGCTTAGCCACATTTGTGATTGTAACCCACCTAAAATAACGTAATTACCAGTAGGGTAGCACATCCTGAGGGCCCTGTATGTTACTACAAGCATCTCGTTGTAGACCTTGTGGCCACTACATATTTTAAGAGAGGAAAAAGTTATTGGATGGAAAAACATGAGAGGCAAGTGTGTTTGTGAAGAACTGGTCACGCAGACACCACCATCTCCCGGGAGCACCAGGTAGACCCTGAGCTGAGCCTTATGAAGGCCTCAGCAGCCCTCTGAGACATCTGGGATACTTGAATCCAGTAACGACTGGAGGCTAAACCCCAAAAGCTTCCTCATTTTAAGTATTTCCCAGGCACAGGTGAGAAACATAGCTTTAGGCCCTGGGAGCTGCGGCTGTGTATGCTGCCCTCTGGTGCCTTCCCTAGGAACAGCTCAGCTGTGTTGGCAGCCTGTGGCCTTTAGAAGGCAAGGGATGGACTGTGGCCCACTTAGTTCTGTGCACTGCAACTGTTTATGGCATGTTTGCTATGTGGTGTAAAGATCACAGTGGATAATCATGTGAGTTTTGTGTACTGGAGTGGTATCTGAACTCCCGATAAATTCATCACACTTGTCTGAACTGATAGAATAGAACATAATTTTATTAAAATAAAGTTAGCCTAAGTTCTCTAGCAATTAAATCCATAGCAGAAATCTCCACGGTCGTATTAGGAGATTTTTTTTTGTTTCTTTGTTTGCTTCAGGATATATTTCTGACAAACTATATCTTCAACTCTGTGGCAATGATAATCATCCAAGATTTATCCTGGTTGTTTTTAAACCTCTGCTGATCGGGTAATGATGTTGTACGACCATTTTTAGCAGATGGTTAGCCATTATTTTTAACAAACATTCTTTATAAAAGAATATTTCTGTTAATGTTATCCATACGCAATTATTGCAGATAGATGGATCAGGGGCATTTGCGTGTATGTGTGTGTGTTGAAAGGCCATCCATAGTAAAGTTTTGATAGGAACTAAAATCCTCCTATTGACAGTGAGAATTTGGATTTTAGGAGCTGTGCCTCCAGGCTGTAAATATTGAATGTAAAATGTCACACAGGGTGTGGGCTTCTTCCCCACAGCCATGGTGAGATAATTACTACCTCGGCTGGTGCCTGCACATTCTAGTGGGTGGGACTTTGCTTCTTTGCTTCTTCTTTTTTCTGATAGGGTTTATTTTAAATAAGAAGTTATACATTTGCTCTGCTATGGTAGGAAAGTGGCAAACCACACTGGTCTCAGGAGCAGCAGTGTAGTAAATAGTTGTAGGCATCTGTGTGGCAAGTTTATTCCGAGTCGCTGCAAGCGTTATTGTAGACATTGCCATTGTTCCTCGAGATGTCGCAGTTCTAAAGTGGCAAACAGTTGTGTGCATTTTGCAGGTGGAAAAACTGAGGCTGTGTATATACTACAAAATGGCATGCAAAACTAAGAGTGTTCCCAGAGAGCTCTGGCTCACAGTGTCTGTGCAGTGGAGGAAGCAAATGTTGGAGAAGGCTTTATCCATAGCATCGGATTCCTGATGAAATGCCCTGCCGGTCACGACAGAGGCAATGCAGTCCTTCCTTGACCCTCCTTGAAATACTTCATTACATTGGAAGTGCGTGTGGAAGCTTCTAGGCCATGAGAAACTACACATATTACATAAAGTTTTCACACACTAGTAAAAGGATTGTTCATGTTCGGTGGAAACTGTCTGCCTACGTTAGAATGTATGGATTCTACTCCATTCAGCAAGCCCTCCTGGAACACGTGCTATGGTCCGGATTGCAGACCCACAATGAGAATGCAAAGGGGTTAAGAGCTGGGTAGAAACACAAGTCCACAGTAAGATGAGCGAGCCTGGATTTGAGCATGGGCTTGAGGGTGAAAGAGACAGGCAAGGCGTTCATTTCTAGCAGGCAGTGGGAGAAGCAATGCAGAGAAGGAAGATTTTTCCAGAGCGGGAGAAATTTGCTAAGCACTTTGAGAAAGAAGTACGATTTTACCCCTAGAGGAAGAGCATGCTGGGCAGGTGTGGCCAGAGCAGGTTTGGAGAAGAGAGAGAGCATGGTTTGCTGTGGTAATAGTTCAAAGTACTCACAGGACCTGTGGGAAGAACAGGGTAGGACGGAGGTGAAGGGTGGGAACGCGGCTCGCAAAGCTGAGTGAGTCCAGAATCCGGCATAAAGAGAGAGATCTACATGTCAGAAGCCCCACACTTCCGATGTTCAAATCACTCTTGGCAGGTAGAGAGAGAGGGGCTCCAGGAAGTAGCAAGGTCAAGCACTTCCCACATCCAGGACACAAGCCAGAATGTCGCTGTGCAAGTCCTGTGTGGGTCACACCCTTTGTGACCCAGGAGGCCCTGGAGCAAGACCGTGCAAGACTGTTCATTCACTCTGGGGTGCAGAATAAAGGGGGGATTTTACAGAAGGAACTTTGGAACCTGGCGTGGCTGGCTTTCAAGTGGGATATAAACCAGGCTCTTTATAACGTTCAGGAACATATTTCTCCCAGAGCCCTTCTTACTGCTGGCTGGAACAGTGACGCCACGCAGAGGTATCCCGAGAAGCCCTGTTCACCTTCTCAGACAGGCTCTCTGCCCTTCTGAGTTCACAGCGGAATGGGAGAGAAAGATGCTAAAATTCATACAAATAGGTTGTTAACATTTAGCGTACTATGAACAAGAACGCAAAGAGCTCAGATAACTAAATAGAAATTAAAATAGAAACTAGCATAGATGGCGGGGGAAGTGGGGAAATGTCACATATGTTGACCCATGAGAGATGAACGTAGTGGCTACAGATCTCTAGACACGGGGAGGGGGGCGGCTGTGGGAAGCCCAAAACTAGGTTAAAAGTATGATATGTTCAGTTGAAATCAATGAAGGCCCATCCAGATGGACCCTGGTACCAGGGAAGGGGATACATTGGGGAGGTGGGCACAGCCTGGGCTAGCAGGGCCTCCATTGTTCAGCATCAGAAGCCAGCAAACCTTCCAGAGTTGAGGCAACTCCGCAGAGGAGTGGGAGCCGGGAGTAGGCAGGGAGCAGGAAAGCCAGATGGAGTTGCACGAATGCTTGAGGCTTTCAGAGCTGCAAAAGTGACTGATAAGCAGACAGATGCTCAGCGAGGCAGACATAGCCTCAGGCTGGCTTCACAGGTCCTGGGGATGCCATGAGGGAAAACGGCATCGCCTAACAGCTGAGGCCAAAGCGCTCCATGGGTGATGATACCCACCAGGTGTTTCCAGATATGGAGGAGACAGTGTGAGAAAGAGCACAGCTGGGTGAAGAGACCTGTGACCAGGCAGGACACAGAATGTGGAAGCCATAAGTCCACTGGTAACTTTGAAATGTATAGGTCGAGAGACACCTGGAAGACCCACAGAACAGAAAAATAAAAATAACCCAGGACAGGTTCTAAAAACTCCAGCATGCATAGAGAGGATTCAGCATAAGCTTTTAGAGTGTGGTGTGTGTGTGTGTGTGTCCCCGACTAAGAATTCGAGGGAAGAAATTGACTTAGCATACAGGGTGTAGACACGTGCAAAGTGGCTCTGAAATTGTAAGTGAAGATGTAACTGTTCTTCCAATCTGGGCAATAAACCAGCTGGAGAGGACTGGAGGACAAATAGAAGCCGTGAAGCTGGGTGTAGGGACTGCCTAGACACTGGGGAAGAGCAGGAAGATAGGGCTGGGGGAGAAGATCTCATCAGCCCAGAGGGCTTTGGAAGCATGTGAGTACCTCTGTGTGTGTCGCGGCGGGTGCGTGTATGAGGTTGGATGACCTGGCACATCTCTGTAACAGAAGTCCGTGGTGGCCCACTTGAGAAGCCTTTTCCCAACTGAGTAATGTCAGCCTGGTCAAAACGTAGGTCACGCCAGAAGTCCTTATCAGAGTAAATTAAGACAAGCAGTTTGCAGAGTCCACACCTAAGCTCTCAGTGGGTGGTTCTGACACCTTCAGCAGATACACCTACATTCATTACATAGACCACTCATATGGACATCCCTGAACTCCCAGGAATCCTTCTGTTGCCTCAGCCTGCATACCGAGGGGCAGGACCGGTAGCAGATCATCCCTCAGTGCTCACAACACATCTGACTGGAGTCTCCAGTGATGCGTGTACATCAAGACCATCCACGGATAACGTAGTTCTTCCCAAGGAAACACTGACACTGTCACTAACCTAGAGCCCAATCTGAGAATCTGAGACGTCCTACCCTCTTTGATCCCTTTGAAGTTACCTTGACATGACCGTAATCAAATCTCTCACCTGGGTCCTAGTGGAACCCCAGATCTGCATGCTTGCTATATAATAGTTAGACCCCACCGGTAGGTGCCACCCCTTTGTCACAGCGAATCCTAACCAGAGAGACCCCAGAGCTATGTTCAGGAGCCTCCGTAGTCATTACTAGCATCCAAGTAGTAGCTTAGGATTCCCCTGCCGTACCTGGCACAGCTCTGATTTAGAGGCTAGGAAATCTAAATTCACTGTTCCTATCTCACCACCGCTATTGGCACCCCACACATTTCATCCCCAAGCAGACTTTAAAGCCATGAGCGTGGTGCACTCTGACGAGTACCAAATCTGACCTGAATTTAGCATGGAACTCGATTCCGGCCTTGCCCTTGACCCACGCTGCACATGACCTTGGAGGAGTTACTGTGCCTCAGATTTTTCATCTGTAAAATACAGCCACTCTCCGCCTGAGAGGGTGGACTTGATAATGTCCGGACAAGAGTCTTCAGAGGGTGCTGTGGTGCTATCACCTGCCCTCCCTGTTAGAATCACGTTGGCCTAGATGAACAGAAAGCGGGGAGTAATGGGAGAGTGGGCCCGGAACCTTATTGGCTTAAAGTGAGTTGGCTATCTCTGTGTCTATACTGACGGTGTGAACAGTCCTAAAACAGTGTGAACTAACCCTACTGATTGCTGGGTGTGCTTCAGTCTCACTTTGAATGTTAACTCTAAACCGCTAACCTGTTTCTTTCCCTTTATTCACTTTCTCCACCCCCCTTGCATGACTTCAGGGTCAGTTTTGTGCATGACACCCGCTACCAGTATTGGTAGGTTTCAACCTTTTTTTATTTGTCTTTTATATGATGTACAATGCCTTCGCTGTTTAACATTGATTTCAGAAATGGTAGAAAATGATTTAGGAAGTAGACCTGAAGGCTTTAATGGCTTTAGACTTAACGTGTAAGCTATGCTTGTGTAATTAAGAAACGATAGTTGTTGATGTGTGACCTCTATGCTAGAACAATCACTGCAGAGATAAAACCACAAGTGCAAGAGTGCTTTTTAATGATTTGTGTTCTGTTTCTCTTTATAGTTTTTCTGGTTTAGCATGAGGCAAACAGAGGCAGGCTAATTTCATCAATGTTTTAAAGTTTCATAGTGGTGTGCCTTGATCTCCTCTTTGCTGTGTGTTAGAGTTATCAGAGCTTCCCAGAAATATTTACTTTTGGAAAAAAAAACTATACATGGATGTATTTTGAAATCAAGTTTCTGACCTTTCTTGCACAATTATCTTTTTAGAGTGTTGACTTATATATGAGATATATATATATATATATATATATATATATATATATATTCTACCTCCATATTCCCGTAGGTGGGAAACTTTAATAGTGGAGTCTTCTCTTACATTCGGGGCCTTGGTGCAAAAGTCTGTCTTCAGGGCATCCAATCTGTTTCATGTAGGAGTCTAGAAAGTAAATATTGACGAAATGGATCTGGTCACTTCACAGTAAATCCTTTAGAACTGCACCAAGGCCATTTCTTTTGCCTTACTGTTTATTGACCAAAATAAACATAATCCACTGAAATTCCAGTTTACAAATGTGATTCCAAATCGGAAAAAAAAATTTACATTAACCATAATTAATTCCAAAGCTCATCTTATCTTCTTAGGTCTTCTGAGCCTTCAGTGTCTTAGAATTTATGATTAGTCTGCTTTGGTTAAAATATATTCTCATTTCATTGGATATTACAGTCTCATGTTTTGAGAAGTAGCCATTGTTACAGGCCCGATACACTCTGAATTGGGAATGACTCTGTCTTTGAAAGCAAAATGTTTATGAATACATCAATCAAAGCAGTGTGCTTTGGCCTTTCTGGGAATCACTGATTATGTTTGAAGACTTCCTTTAATTGTACTTGTAATAAGCTATTTTCCCTTTTTATTTCTCTCCCATGCTTCCTTGCTTTGCATTGTGATTGCATGCCATCTGCTGGTTTAACCCATGATGGCTTGCTGCTCTGATATTCACCATGCCAAATACCACTTCTATTACCATAATGCTACACCCTCCTGTTCATTGCTCCCATGGTTCCCCTCCTGAAAGTACCCATGATGCACAGCGCTACGTCCGCCACTGTCTCTGCAGCAACAACTCCTGCAACAAGTGTCCCCTTCGCAGCAACAGCCACAGCCAATCAGGTTTGCTCCTTTTAAAGCTTTCTTTCACAAATCCCGAACTCTAAATGAGTGCTGATATTTAAAAAAAAAATTCTCGGTGAGAATTTTTTTTTCATGTTTATCCATCAAATTTTATTTTTTTAATTAGTTTATAGCAAGCATTTGTGGACAGGTTGCACTTATTTAGAGTTAACATTTACTGCAAATAATGATGTAGCTATGTTTTGTGTTGCACTGTTTGTTTTCGTACCTAATATTGTGTAATTAACCTGACAGGCTTAAATTCCTTTAGTACAGCATTTCTTGTCCAGTGGTTTGTGAGTTGCCACCCAAGAAATGTAGAACCACACCAGTGGGTGCTCCCAAGACAGCTCCACTTTGATTCGGTTCCTTCTCTGGTGGAAGAAAAATGAAAATTCTCCTTCCATATTCTAAGCGTCTACTTTGAGGTCTGAATAATTCTGATGAACACTGACCTTGGTCACAGGTTTTGCCTCAGTACCCACTGGCGGATCTGTTCAGATCTAGTGTAAGAGCCGTGCCACCCCAAGAGACCAGTGTGGCTACCACTGGGCTCACCATGGCGGGGTCTAACTGAATATGAGTGTTTACTGTGTTGGCTTAATGCATGTGCCACTAGGCCAATGGGGACGATTCCCAAGGGGGAGAGCCAGTGAACTATTTCCTCTGCGGTCACAAGCTGGCCGTGTCCTTGATGCTGCCCAGCCGGTTTACACATGTTTGCTGGCCATGAGGAACAAGTGAGAGACAGCAGCATATCCTCTTGTCTCACTAGAAAAGCACCTGACACAGAGGCCTTCCCTTCGTAGGATAATTTTGGTTTTTTTGTTTAATTTTGTGTTTTGTTTTCTTTTAAATAAACTCAACTTTGATGAGAAAGGGTGGAAAGGATAAAAAAGTAGTTTGGGGTACTGGGAGGAAGGACAGGCAAACAGGAAAAATGGTAAGTTAAACTCTGGGGAAGACTTGCTAAGGTAGAGATGGCTGTCTCTAAGCTTCAACCTGAAAACTGGAAGAGCAAGGTTGGCTCGAGTGAATACATGACCCCAGTGCCCTGGACTTCCTCCAAAGGAGAGGAGGAGCTACACTGAAGGACATGAATAAATGTTAACCCTACTGTGTCATCTGGTAAAGCAGAAGACTGAGCAGAAAGGGAGGGATCCACTCCACCAGAGACAGTTAAAGAGGACATGTCTCCACCTCTCTGCCCTTCACAGTGCAAGCCTGGCCACAAAGGAACACTAGCCTGGCTTCCAAACCAGTACTACAAAGAGCAGCAAATAAGTTCCTGAACTAGGAAGACTGGGTTTCTGTTTATTTGGTTGGTTGGCTGATTGACTGGCTGGATGGCTGGTTGTTTGGATGGATGGATGGATGGATGGATGGATGGATGGATGGATGGATGGATAATTGAATGGCTATATGGCTGGTTGCTTGGTTGGATGATTAGTTGGCTAGTTCATTGGTTGGATGGTTGGTTTGCTGGCTGGAATTAGTTGGCTGGCCAGTTGGTTGGTTGGTTGGTTGGTTGGTTGGTTGGTTGACTATCTGGTTAGTTGATTGTTTGGTTGATTGGCTGACTGGCTGGTTGGTTGACTGACTGGCTGATTGGATGGATGACTGATTGATTGGCTGATTGGTTGGTTAGTTAGTTGACTGGTTGGTTGACTGGCTGGATGATTGGTTAATTGGTTGGTCGATTGGTTGGTTGGTCTATTTATTGATTGATTGGTTGACTTGCCAGTTGGTTAGCTGGTTGGTTGGTTGATTGGTTGGTTGGATGGCTGACTGGCTGGTTGTCTAGTTGGTTGGATGACTGGTTAGTTGGCTGGTTGATTGGTTGGCTAGTTCATCCAATGGTTTTAGACAGTGATGGGACAAAGGAGAGAGACTTTGCACCCTTGTAAGTTGGTTCAAAGCCCCCCTCTCACTCACTTGTCATGGGGCAACTGGTTGCCTGCTTTGTAGGTCTATGTCCTGCCTCTCAAAACCAGATTCATGTGAGTTTGATCCACTTATGTTGCAAAATCCCTGTTTCCTAAGGAAACAGGCTTCAGATATAATCCCAAAAGAGTACCCGTTTTAGTAAAGTTCCACCTATACTTTATGACAAATCGAGCACTCCCGATCCTAAGAAGTCTTTCCTAAGAAAGGAGAAGGGGGCAAGATAAAGAAATGCTTTAAAGCTTTAGGGTAAATCCCAGCCTGCCTCACACGTATGCAGCCGTGAGTGACAGATGATAGTTCCTGGCCCAGAGATTCTTCAGGCTGTTTGTAGGAAGAACTAAAACGGTAAAGGTAGAGTAAGGCTTACACAGGTGTGCAGGGGAGAAAGGAGTATGCAGGCCAGCCAGACGCTTCAGTGCCACTTCAGGGTGTGATTGATGAAGGAACTAACAAGTATAATTGGGACTTAATACAGAGCAGGGAAACTAGAGGAAATCTGAGTGGCTTCCCCAGATTTGCAATTTGTAAGACGGGTGTTGTTGGGAGGCACACTGATGGTGAAGAGAATGGGGTGTCAGCTCCTTTGCAGGTCTTCACATATGGGGGGAACGCAGAACACTGAAATGTAAGCTTTTAGATTTGATACTCTTTATTTATCTCAATGAACATCGAAGAGCCAGGCGTCTACCAAAGAGCTCTCAGCACCTAAAAGCAGGCTATCATCTTGTTAAAGTTCACTCTTTAAATGCCAATCGAATCAGGCCCATGTGACCCACGAAAGTCAATAAAAGCTCATGAACAGATAGATGACCTTTGAGATCTGTGAATGTTTTACAGACCCGAAGCTCAACATCAAGGAGGTGAACTCAAGGTGGGGGTGGAGCTAGGGAGGGCAAAGTTCACTGAGTGACAAGCACTTGGCCAGCTCGTCCTTCAGGAGTCATCAGTGTTTGCACGAAGTGCAGTTGGGTTTCAGCGGTGTGTCTGCTAATTCAGATCGTCATTTCAAACGCTGAAAACTGCAGAGGGGCTTGTAATTAGATACAAGATTTGAAGGAGGAAAGGGCACAGCAGAGCTCCGCGTCAGCCCTCCACTCAGAGCTCTCTACGCCAGCCCCAGGCGACATACCACCAGTTGGTAAACCATGGCCTCAGCAGAATTTCCACCAGTCCCAGGAGACACCACCAGTCAGTCTTAGCCTCAGTCAAACACCTGGGACAGTTTCACAACCTTAGACTAGTAGCTTGAGAAAGACAGAATATAAATATATTCCAGAATGTTTTTTTAAAGAAAAGGCTGCTTAGCTCTAGGAATAGATGTGTAAACAAAAATATAGCAAGTAAATTTATTAAATAATTTTCTGATTAATTAATTAATGTCTTTGAATCTCAATATATTAAACCGTGACTAATAATAATAGTCATAATAATATAAACCACTTCCTATGTAGCAGGTATGATTCTAAATGCCCTCTGGTATATTACATAGTATGTCAAATGTTTGACTTTATTACAGAAGATGCATAGGTAAACAACTTAGAACATTTTGTCTAATCAAAGAAGGATGTGGGTTAAAATTCCTATAACCTAAATGATTACAGAACTCTGCTACGGTCTTTTGTTTTGTTTGTTTAGGATTTGGTGTTTTCAAAATCAGCTTCTGTTATTTGAAAAGAGAAGAGATAATTTACATTTTAGCTTCTTCATTTGTATTCAGAGGTCATTTAGTTCCCTTGAGTAAGCCTTTAAAGGCCCATCTAAAATCCAGCTAATGTTGAGTCTTCCCTGAGGCCCCGCCCCCAGCTCAATGTCCTCTGACTCAGGAACTTTGTCTGCACAGGGCTTAGACAGTGCTGTCCTTGGTCAGCGGGATAAAGGCACAGATACATGGAGGTGAGGTTTGGACAGTTTTGCTGGAGAAGAGCCAGTGATCTGATTGGCCGGTGTGTGGGCGTGGCATAAGTGTGTCTGACTCTTGTTGGGTATTAGCCTTAATGTCAGGTTAAAGGACTCAGCTCCTTTCTTGGCCACTCTGGGGATGGCACACAGAATAGTCTCGGGAACAGAAGTCAGATGACCGAGCAGATGGGTCTGAGACAGGCGAGTCTGCAGATCTAAACTGGAGCAGTGGCAGCTGGCAAGCCGCCCGGTCAGCCTCACCTGTGTGCATTAGGCACGGAGTGTAACGTAAAGGCAAAGACAGAGAGGTTCAACACCTTGACACCATGACAAAATCCGTCCTGACAAGACAGGTGGCAGGAAGAGATGTGGGACTGCCTGAAAGGTGGCCACAGGAAGTCACTTCTTCTGCTCCGAATTCTTTCCAGACCAGAACTTGGTGGCCTCGTTGGTCATACACATCCAGTGTGCCTTCCCCTCCCCCACAATATGTGATTAGCCAGAAGTACCCAGAGCCCCACCCACACTCTGATGTGTAGGGACCTCACTGTCCCTGACTCTACATTATAGTTGTATGGATAGAAAGGAACAAACAAATCCAGTTCATTCTACTTCATAAGCTGTCTGGGAGAAAAACCATTATAGCCTAAATATTAGGACTCTCTTGAGCTCCCATACAGTACCTTCGAAACTGAAGTAAGATGACATTTCCGGCACAGTGTGAACTAATAATCATATCTCCAAAATGTGCCAATTCTTGATCGTGCTCATGACCTTCAGACTTTACCACGTCTTTTGTACACATGGCCAGAGGCTAAGCCCACCACAGATTTGGCCTTCAGAAAAGTTTACTGGAAATTGGTTGATAATGTATACAATATATCATGCCTATATCACCATCTTTTTCAGTTACATTTCTTGTGTGTGTGTGTGTATGCATGCATGCGTGCCCGCATGCGCATGTGTGTGCATAGATGTGGAGCTCGAAAGATAGCTTGCAGGAGATGGTTCTCTCCTACACTTCTATGGTGATTGATTGACCTGGGTCGCCAGGCCTGGCACCCAGTGCCTTCACCCCCTGAACCATCTCACCAGCCCCCATCTTTCTATTGAAATACCTGATCAGCTGGAAAATTCTGGTTTTTTGGACATGCCAAATACAGGTTTGCTGTACCTGATAATCAGCATCAATAGTATCCTATCAGAAGAACAGTATAACTGCCTGTAACCAGAATCACACACTGTGTTTTAACTGACTGCTTCTGAGGAAGGACTGGCTGGCCAAACTTACCCCCACTGCACCTGCAGACATAACCCCAGAGCTACGGCGGTGAGATGATGTGGTCCCCCCCACCCCCCGCGCGCAGCTCAGCCTTGTGAAGTCTCTGTTATCCGATGCCATCTGTTGGGACTATATTCGGACATCTGTAGGAGGCATCAGTGGTACCCGCTCTCCATCACTTGACCCATTTTAGGGCCTGTGTTTGTTTCACAAGAAAGGTTCTGCAAGGCCCAGTATGGGAGGAGTAGGCCCTGTCAGATCCGTCTCCAGAAATGCACAGCAGAGTGGCCAGCCCCTGTGCCGAGCATCAAAGTGCTACACACTCCTTGTTCCTAACCTGCCGAAGTGGTGAAGCCACTTCAAACATTTTGCTTGAGCTCTTAGTTCAAACTGCTTGGCGCCTGAATCTAACTTCCTGTGTGCAGAATGGAGTCGTCCGGATTCCCTAGCAGGGGAAAGTGTTTCCACAGGTGGACGTATACTGACAGTCTTAGGGGAACTTGGGTGTGTAAGGAGCAATGTAGAGGGAGGCTTCTTGTGTTGTTTGTTTTCTGTGAGAAGCCAGGGAGCCCCACCACAGAAGGCTGCTCACAGGGGAAGGAGGGAACTGATTCCTGAAAGTCCCCAATCCGCATATGTGTGCATCGTGACACACATGTGCTAGCATTCACATATACACACTGTGTGCGCGTGTGAGTTTGAGTGTGTGTGAACACACAACAAGAACTCAGAAACCCAGAGACAATGGGCCCTTTCCACCTCAGAGGTAGCTGCTGTGGGGAGGCCAGGGAGCATAATTAGTGAAAGAATCCAGAGATTCTCTAAGGAAAGCCAAGTTATGTAAGCGCAGTGATCCGGTACCACCCCATTTTCATGAATAATTCACACCTCATGGTGAGAAGCTTGGGCAGGCTTCTTTTGTGTATGGCACCTGAAGACGTAGGGCAGCTCCAGTTCCCTGTGGCTGAGGAGCTGACAGGTTCCTTCCTGCCTGGTGCTGGTTCTACTGCAAATTCTGCATTTCAGTGGGACTTTGGGGTGGGGCTTCTTTTTGAATGGAAAAGTTGCATTCCTCGGAGTGCTTTGGCTTTTGCTGGGGTAGTAAGACCGTGCTCCACCTGTCTAATTTGCTGGGGTAGTAAGACCGTGCTCCACCTGTCTGTCTAATTTGCTGGGGTAGTAAGACCGTGCTCCACCTGTCTAATTTGAGGCTGCTGGGTTGGAGCTGCACGGTATGCAGTCCATCCTGTGTGTGTGTTATTCCCAGCTAGAGGTTTGCAATGAAGGACAAACTAGCGGTGGTGCATGAACTCAACCAGTGTCTGAGGACTCAGGGGTGGCTAGGGTTTTCCTCTGTAATAGCTACTCCAAGCAGAACAAATATCCATCCCTTTCTGCACCCAAACCTGGATGCCTTCTTTAACCTCTACCTGAGTGTTGGGGAAGTAACAAGCCTCTCTCTCTCTCTCTGTGTGTGTGTGTGTGTGTGTGTGTGTGTCTGTGTCTCATCTGTGTGTCTGTGTGTTTGGGAGGGACCCCAAGAGACTGCGGCTGTATTTACCAGAAGTGATGTTCCATAGGTCACAGGCAAATTGGGTTTTGGTCTGGCCTCTGCCCCCTCCAGCTACTCTCCGAGGCAGACAACTGGAGGAGGCAGTGAGTCCAGACACCGCCTCCGTCTGAGTCTATGGATTATTACGGAGTCTATTACAGTTGTGGGGGAGGATGCTAGAGAGGCTCAGGGGTCAGTGGCTTCGTAAAGAGATGTGAAATCATCAAGACAGTGTCATTAGAGATGAAACCCCATATGTAAAGATCACGGCATGGAGAATAAGCTCCAAGGTAAGGTTTCATCCCTAAAGTAGCCAGGGACAGAGCTCTGTGGGATATGGAGTAGACCGGGAGATGGTAAGATGCAGACCAACTCGGAGAATATATAAAAGGTAAAGACAAGGGGCTCAGAAGATGCCGTGGCTGGGCAAGTTTGGGCACCTAAGCGCAGCCCCCACCCCGAGCCCAGAGAACATGGATGGATGCAGAGCTTCCCACCTGTAGTCCAGCAGTGGGAAGGTGGAGGAGGGAGATCTCTGGGTCTTGCTGCTCAGCCAGGCTAGCCAAATATGCCAGCTCCAGGTGTAGTGAGACCCCTATCTCAGAGCGGAAGGTAAAGGCCAGTGGGTGGCTCACGCAGCAAACTGCTTGCTGCACAGATATTGAGAGCATGGCTTCAATCCCCAGCACCCCAAATAAAAAGCTGGGTATGGTGGCGCATATCTGGAACCGCAGCTGAGACACGCAGAATCCTGGCGCTCACTGGCCAGCTAGTCTAATAGACTCTTATAGTCCAGATTCAGCGAGAGACCCTGTCTCAAAAAAGATAAGATTGAGATTGGTTAAGGAAGATGCCAGATATCAACATCTGGTCCCAAGGTGTAAATACACACACACACACACACACACACACACACACACACATATACACACATATGTATACACACACACACACTGCAAATACATATACACATAAAGTGGAAAGCAATTGAATAATCTGATATTGGGCTCTGGCTTCCACGTGCGCGCACACACACACACATTCAGAAACACAGGACACATGTACACATGAAAGAAATAAGTGGTGGAGACAAGGGTAGGTTAACAGGAAAAGGGAATCCAGAGGTGTATTACATTGTACATTATTGGCTTTAATCCTATAGCATGGGTTCTCTTGTCCCGTCTGCATCTGGAGAATTGAAAGCGTAGGTTTGGTCATGGCCTTACTAGGCAGCAAAGCCTCTATCTGACCCTAAAATCTGTGTCAGTCAACATTCTGCCACTATGACAAAGCACCTAGGACAATCAGCTTCATGGAAAGAAAGATCCCTCTAGGCCCAGTTTGGGGTTTCAGTCTGCAGTCGGTTGGCCCATTGCTTTTGGGTCTGCAGTGGCATCATGAAGGAAGTGCATGGCAGAAGAGGCCTGCCCACCTCATGAGAGGCCAGAAAAGAACTGATCACAATATCCCATTTAAGGCAACCTCTCCAAGACTCAGTTCTCTGGTGAAAGTTTATCTCCTGAAGGTTCTCACCATCACTTAGTAGAACCAAGCTGTATATGAAGCCTCTAGTGGGCCAGATCCAGAGTATTGTAAATTCAGTGCCCCCCCCTTAAACACATCCCCCAAAGAATCCAATACTTCCCCCACATCCTACACACATCCCCAACAGATCCAGTACCCCTCCCCTTAAACACATCTCCCCAAAGAATCCAATACTTCCCCCACATCCTACACACGCCCCCAGCAGCATGTGTAGTATAGAGAGAATTTCAGGATCAATCTCAGGGCCAGCAAGATGGTTCACAAGCTAAGGCACTTGGCAATCACACCTGAAGATCTCCGAGTGTATGTATGTGTGTGTTTGTGTGTGAGCATGAATGTGCATACACACACTCACGCACGCATTGTTTTTTAAAGAGATGCTACAGTTGCAATAGATCTAAACAGGGTAACGGTTTTTCTCAGGTGAGCTAAAAGCCTTGCTTAGGTCCTGTCTGGTGGGAGCATGGGGTAGAAAGGGCTATGGCCACCCATAGAAAAGAGAGCTGAACAGGGGAGTCCAGGACACCGGAGGCTGTGTCCGCAGAGACTGTGGGAGCTCAGAGGCCAAGGGTGAGTTCACCATGAGGTAGCTTCTCTATCGGTGAAGCACTAGAATCAGGACTGAGGGGAAAATGAACTCTGGGGAAGAGTGATGGGCTATTAGTGACAACAGCCAGAGAGGTTACCTACAACGTAGCCCTCCTCCGTGGCATTTCCCTGTTGACAGGGGTTTATGAGGAACTATAGCTGTTCTGGCCATTGGAACCCTTCCGTCTTCAGCACCCAGTGTGATGCACTGTGATTCTTGGTCTGTTCCTCTGGCCTTCGGCAATCAGTCTGTTGGTCTTTGTCATCTCACCTTGCTCTACAATACTCAGAGACACAGAACCCATGTCGAAAATCTTCAGTTAGCAAGTCCCAACCCTCGTCACTGTTTTCCATGAGGCATTTCTAAAAACAGCATCATCAATTTGGTCACTGTCGGATGTCACTCAGTGGCCCCTAGTTGTGGTGCATCAGGTATGAAGACCAGCTACAATTAAATAATTCTAGTGACAATCAGGAAGTCATAAGAGCAAATTTGCCAAACTGTGGTGTGTGTGCATGTTCCTGTGTGTACGTGGGTACAGGAACACATGCATGTTGAGGCCTGAGGCCAACAGTGGATGTCTACCCCAACCACTCCCCATCTTATTTGTTTGTGTCGTATCTGTCAGTGAACCTGAAACTCACTCTTTTAACTGGACTGCCTGGTCAGAAATTCCCAGGAGTCCTCCTGCTTCCACCCTCCCAGCACTGGGGACTGTAAACCATGCCTGCTGTAGCAGCACCACTGCACCAAAGCCTTTGGATGGATGCTGGCGATCCCAGCTCCACTCCCCGTGCTAGTGTGGCAAGCACTTGCCCCCTGAGCTCCATCCCCAGCCCTAGGATAACATTTTTATGTGATACAAGTTACATTATAAATTGTAATAGGAGCTGGAATCCATCAGCAAAGTGCCTTGCCCAGCGCACATAAATTCGTAGAGGAAGCAAACCCAGAACCTGAGGATTCGGATCTGCCTAGAGCAGTCTCTTCTCCGTGTGGCCAGTCGCCTTCCTGAGTATGTGCTTTAAGTAATGTGGAAGGACCCCAAGGACTCCAGAGCACACAGACAGCACAGATGTGACTCAGGCCACCTCCAGCTTGAAGCACTTGCTGTGTACCGAACATCGTGCACCGCCTTTGATACGAACTCTCTCTCTCTGAAAGCAGAAATGCCGCTGAAGGGACCATTAGACGTGCTGGGGAACATGTCCAAGGTCGTACTGTTAAGAGGCAAAGCCAGATTTCCAACTTCTCCAGACTTTTATAAAAAAAATCTCCATTTTATAGTGAAAAGACCAAGAGCGTTGAAGTGACTTGCTCAGGGTTATACAAGGCTGAGAAACTCAGTCCCCTAACCCCACATCTAAGTCTCATTTGCTCCACCAAAGCAAGGATCACGCCAAGTTGCTAACTCCAAGTTGCTTTGGAACAGCCCAAAACTTTGCTTCCTCATTAGAACGTGCAAGGTTTGTAACTAAACAAAGGTACCCAGAGATGTCAAACTTGACCCTTTGTTTTTCTACAAGTGTTTTTCCAGCTGTAATTTCATAGCTGTTCCACAGTCTTTCTGCTCTAGTTGTGTGGATCAGGACAGGAGGCAATGTTTGAATAGATTCCTGCCGCTCGTATTCTCTGCTGGGCTCCTCTTGACTCTGAAACATGAACTAGGAAAGAAGTTTGGAAGGGGAGACCTAAGAAGTGTGTAACGGTGAAAAAGAGCCCACAGTATGCCTTGGACAGGGAGTTCTGAGTTCCTGGCTTGGGACTGTATGTTGGTTTACTAAACAAAAGCTAGAAAGTCCCTGCTACTTCTGCGGCCTGTGCAGGAGCTACGTGAGAAGTGAAGGCTTGGAAGTTGAACTCCAGATGTTTATTTGCCAAACAAGATGGGTGCACAGAAGTGCCCGTAAATAGTCATTGTCTCTAATCACAGTGATTAGAAATAATTAATAAATCATAGCTTGTGAAGATGTTTACATTTTGTGATGTCAACTAGGAAATTAGGATAGTTTCCAAGGCTGGAGCTGGAACTCAGTGGAAGAGCACTTGCCTCACGTGCCTGAGGTCCTAGGTTCAACTCTTACTGCTGCCCAAAATTAAAAAGATAGTTTAATGTTGTCATATAATATTGTCCGTAGACACTTGTTAAATAGTGAAGGGATGCTCACAATACAATAGGAGGGAACCGGCTTTGAGTTCCCATCACGGAGATGAGGAAGCTCAAGAAGAAAAGAGGTTGACAGGCTTGCCCACAGCATGCATACACTAAGCCTGGCTGTGGGGTTGACCCGTGTCTAACTCTAAGGAATGGGAAATTCTGCCCATTGGAGAATATCAACTTCCCACGGCAGCAGGCACTGCTCACCCAGCACTGGTGCAGACTGCACCCCTGCAATCAAAGGCTTCAGTTTGCAGAACGATTATTCTGCCGGTCAAAACTTTAATGAAAAAAAAATCAGAGAAATTCAGTCTTGCTTAGTCATCTGAGACAGTTAACATATGTGCTTTAGAGAGGGGAGCAAATGCATCTGCTATTCCAAAAGACGTTAGTCTCACCGAAAACCAAACATTTCCAACATACGAGGCACCATGCAGACCCATATTTAAATGCACAATAGAATAATTTGAATAACTATCTAAACAGAAACTGAAATCAATTTGATTTAGGATTATGAATCCTAAAATAATAGCCTTAGGGAAAGAAAGCAGCCTTATCAAACACCTCTAGTACACATCAGACTCTTTATGTGCACTGTTCTATTTAATACTCGCTATTGCTCTGCAGAGTACCTTATGCATTTTCCAGATGAGAGCAGATCATCCGGAATAAATGGCCCACAATTCAAGCATGCGTGTGGTGGCTGGACAGGTTTAGCCTCGGGCTCCCACGCCTTCACATCCTGTGCTCCCTAGCACATTTGAAAGGCTTGGAGTTTGTGGTCCCTGTGGGAACTGGCTGTACCAGTCAAGCTCAAGAGAGAGCAGTGCTGTTGCTCAGCATGGCAGCCTTTGCCTGTCTCGAGGACATGAGGGAATGTATTCAGTCCCCAGCACCATCAAAAGATTGGAAACAAAGATTCAACTGCTACGTTTAAACATTTTAACCATTTCAGGAGCTCTCACAGAGATGAAAACTTTCTGAAGTCTAAATCCAGTATTAGAATTTGTCTGCAAATATCGGTGGTTGTTGAGATTGCCGGTTCAGATTTCAACTCGGTTAGAAAACGTAGGGTGCATGGGAAAACAGGGGCTATTTCTCCATCCCAGAGTAATAAGCCAGCGGGAAACGCTGGAAAGTGTCAAGCAGAAGTCCAGTGTCCCCACGGAACCTTCTGGACACATCAACCTCAGTAAACAAACTGAGCGCCCCTGTTAAGAAGCCATGCTGTGGGCAGCCTGCAGGAGACGGATGGAAAATGAGCAGCCGCCAGTTCAGCTTACTCCTAAGTGAGGATGGTGACGGGTCCTGTGCAGAACCAGGGAGCCCATCGTAAAGCCAGAAATGGGAAGGATAAAGGGAAGGGCAGGTATGGGTGGGAGCTGGTTACGGTTTTGACAGACACAGGGTGAAACACACTGTATGAAACCAAAGCACCTAGACGGCTAAGGCAAGAAAGAGGGTCTCAAGGCCGAGGCCAGCATGAGCTGCCTGAGACCCTGCCTCAAGGATACAAGGGCTGGGAGTGTAGCTCGGTGGCAGAGAGTGTTTCTGTCATGTGTGTGCAAATCCCTGGTTCAGCCCCCAGAGCTGAAAATACAAGTGTCCAGGAAAGAGAATTCAGAGTCGGTGTCCAGTTGGTGCAGTTTCGATTAAGGGGTGAAGTTCTGCAGCTGGACTGGGATAGCAGGACTCACAACTCTCCACTCAAAGTGTTTTAAACAGATGTTACCTTATGTATACTTTACCACGTTCCTAAATAGACAGGCGATCTAAATGAACTCTTCTCCAAAAAAGAAGGGATTAAGAATTGTCGAGGAAGATGTCAGAGTACCTGGGCTGTTGCTAGGCTTACTTTCCCTCCTGCTAAAATTCCTTGTCCCCCGTGCTTCCCTTCAGGAGTTCTGTTTTCACAAGGATGATGACTCTGTGCAGCTGTGGGTTTTTCCTCAGTGGCCTGAGTTCATTAGAAGTGAGGTTTAGCCTGGGACACCTTATTAAAAGAAGAAAGCCTGCTATTTACTTGGTGACAGAATGTCTTCTTGCTCCCTCTCCACGCTGGATGCTGGGAGTTCCGGGGCTGAGCCAATGGGAAGATAGCCCCCTTGCTCGTGGGCCTTACATACTAAATGGTACAGGCAATGAAGAATGTGCAAATAATTATAGTCAAAGTAATTATGGGGTTCAGATCACCTCAGAAGGACCCAACTATTGGTGGGGATGTCTGCCAGGAAAGCAGTAGAATGTGGCTGCTCTCCTTGGTAAGACACCCTCCTCTTGTCTTACGCCAGGGTCTTCCTGGACTTCCCGAGGGGTTGTTGGGGAGAGCTGGTTGTACAGTCCTCTGCGTACCCACCACACTGAGAGGTACTAGCGCACTACAAGCAAAGGGAAAGCCTGAGGCTCAGGCAACTCACAAACCAGTTGGTGGCATAGCTGAGATTCTCTGTCCCTCACATCTACTTTCTAGGGTTTTTTTCTCTGTACTTGAGGCTTATATACAATTGAGCAGCTAGATTAACCTCTCTCTCTCTCTCTCTCTCTCTCTCTCTCTCTCTCTCTCTCTCTCACACACACACACACACACACACACACACACACACACACACACACCTCACAGGCAAACAACTAAAATGGGACTCCAGGGCCTTCATTGTGCTGGCAAACGTGTTGGACAGCAGCAGCATCTCCCTGCTTTGAGAAGTGCCCCAGGTGATTCCAACACAGGATAATACCCTTCCCTATCCAGTGCTTCACCTCCATCTTGTTCATCCCACTGAATGCAGCGTTTGATGCTGTTTTTGCCATCAGTGCCTTAAAAGCCAATTCCCGATGGGCTGAATTACACCTTCTGCCTTATTGTGAAAGCAGATATTGTCGCCAGACTGTGCCCAGATTCCAAGCTTGATAGTGGTAGGCAGTGAGCAGGATTCGGGGCTGTATGTTACACACACACACACACACACAGCAGGAGCACATTTCTGTGGGTTTTCTGTTTTTCTTCTTGACTTGAATTTTATTTATTACTGTGAGGAAAACCACATGGTTTTAAAAGCGCCATGTGTGTGAGCAAATCTTCTGAAATTTCCTTGCAGCTGTGTATAAACTGATGGTTTTTAAAAAGTAAAGCACCTGCTTCAGGTTTGTTTTGACTTGGACACTGGTGTCTTTTATTCATTTTTCATTCTTGAGTTGTTAACTCATAGCTTGTGAAACCTTTAAGGTAAACCCGATATCAAAACTATAAGCAAAAACTATAAGTAATAGACACATTGATTATTATCCATTCATACAACAAAGAAAGCCTTAATAATATCTGACCTTAGTAAGCTTTTACATGTAATTTTTTTTCTTAGATTCAGCATCCATGCCCAGAGGTCTGTGTCAGTGAGACTACTCAGGAGTGGGCTACTCAGTTAATCACAGCCTCACCCTGCACATATTATTGCAAATATTCTAAAGATTGTAGGATTTATGCGACCCCATTTTATGTTTTTTTTCTTGTTTTCTTTTCTTTTTTTCTTTTTTTTTTCAAGAGAAGATTTATCTTTGTAACAGCCATAACTGTCCTGGAACTCACTCTTGTAGACAATACTGGCCTTGAACTTCCAGAGATCCTCCTGCCTCTGCCTCCCGAGTGCTGGGATTAAAGGTGTGCGCCACTACCGTCCAGCCCATTTTATGATTTTGATTCGGTACGGAAATGTGGGCTTCTTCAACATACGCAGTCTGTATTTGGAAAATGTATTTTCTTTGACCAGGGCCTTAGAGCTCCATTTTCCTGTAGAAACAGCAGTGACCTTGATGGCTAGGTCCCCATGTTAACCTAGAGATGCAAGGGGCCTGTGAACTGAGATAGGATCTTTAGAAAGGGGTTCTCTGTGTTCTTTCTGACCAAACAGACTCCTTAGGGGAGCTCAGTACCCAAAGTGCTTTCTGCAGGAGCCTGAGCCACAGAAGGCCCTCTGGGTGCCCTTTACAATTTAGTTCAGGGAGGGAGGGAGGGAGGGATGGGGAGAGAGAGAGAGAGAGAGAGAGAGAGAGAGAGAGAGAGAGAGAGAGAGAGACCCGACTTCTAGAGTGTGATGAAAACAGAAAAGCCCCGTCTGTCTTTCCACTAGAGATGGAGGAGCCATAATCCATGCCCAAGTCTGCTTTGACAGTCAGTACGGGGGCGTTCTGTGGGTACTCGGTACTGGGGTGTGCAGTGTGGTGAACACCTGGGGTGTGCAGAGCTGGCTCACGCAGTACAGTGCTTGTCATATGAGTGTGAAGACTTTAGTTCAAATCTGCAACACCGGCAAACAAAGCTGAGCATACAGCCGAGCATCCATGACCCCAGACTGGAGCACCAGAAATTCTGGGCTCACAGCCCATCTAGGCGTCTCCCCGCACCCCCAAACAAGGTGATGAGCAAGTGAGGCAAACACCTTGCCTGTATTAACCGCCAGCCTCCACACTCATGCACACACACGTGTATTCACTCCGTAAGCACACGCGTGTGCGTGAACAAAATCCAAGACTAGTTCCTGGGTGGCTATGAACTCCTCCATGTCAGCCTTCCCTTCCCCTGCTCTCATTGTGCTATGGCCTGCCCTGCCTGCTGCTTTTCTTCCCGGCTCTCACCTGACCCTTCCAGTCTAGGGTTTGATTTTAGTTTTTCCCGTCTTTTACAGCTGCAGAGCAAACATAATCTCATAGCTCTTCTTTTATGAATAAACACACAGCACTCTTCGATATGTTGTTAATAACACCAAGGGGACAAAACCAGGGAAATAAATACCCCCATCCTCATTTGTATGCAGAAGCCAGCCATTCTTGGGGGACATATATTAGAATTTCATATACTGCTCAATTACAGCAGCATATAAATGTTAGCAGAAGAGGTGATCTGAGGACAGCCCTCCCTCCTCAGAGCAAAGACAGTGGAAATGATCCTTAGGAGTCACCCACAGGTGGAAGAGTTAAGCTGGACCCAGAGTGGGGGAGACAGGCCTTGCTCTCAGAGTTGCATGGAGAAACCCCCATCAGACTTAATCCCCACCCTCTCCCCTCAACCACCATGGATAAGCTGGTCCTGCACCCATCGCTGAAGGTCAGATAGAGGACACACAGGAAGAGAGTTCCTTTTCCTGTTAGAAGGGATTCACAGTGGCAGGAAAACCCGCGTTCTCCGAACACAGGGCACACCTGAGTAACGAGCCATCTGTAAGGGGAGGTGGCTTTTGTCTGGTTCGCGTACGTTTAGCGATTTCTTTGCAAGCATATGCAAGCCCCTTACTTCCCTACATTATTGTGTGTGTGTGTGTGTGTGTGTGTGTGTGTGTGTGTGTGTGTATTTCAACCACGTAATAGTTGTGGACACAATTTTTTTAAGCCAGCTGGTGATTTCATTTGTATGGCATTTGGCAAAGCAGGGAGTTGTTTGTAACGAATTATGTGTGGTGTGGAAATGCACTTTCTAGCGGTCACACCAGGGCAACCTCGAGCGCTTTAGAGCACACGTGAAAGACTCGGCCCTGCTTCACTGTGAAAACTCTGCAGAGCTGAGATTCAGAGTCACATTGCAGTGCACACCAGGTCTAGATAGGCGATGTAGATGCTTGATCAAGTCAGGAACTTTCACTTAGACATTTTATCCTGATAACCTGTCAGTATGGGCCTTGGTTGATAATATTTAATAAGGGTATGCTACCACTTTTCATATAGAGAGAGCCCAGTTACTAATATTTTACATGACAGTTACATATATACAACATATATAATATATGTATATTATTAACAACAGGATGGAAAATTTTTTCTAAAAATGAGTCACCAAAGATTGGCATCACTGGGAATACAGAAATTATATTTCAAGGTGTTAACGTTCTGTAGCAGCACAAAGCAGAACCAATTGGAACAAAAGTGCCCTTGAAGGAGCTACCGAGACACACCATCCAACCTCAGTTCACTTTTCTTGGAGTGAAGCTGTCAGTCTGACCATTTGCTCCCAAGACCCTAGGTTATACATTTTATGTACAAATAAAATCTGCATTTGAAAGTCAGTTAAATGTGGTAGCACACTCTCCTCCCCTAAAACAACAGCCCCCTAAAATAGCAAGTAAGACTTATTCTCAGACTCTGGGGGATATGGGAAGTGGTAGCGGTTGCTAGCGTGCTCAAAGCCCTGGGTTCAGTTTGTAGCATCTCAGAAAACAATCCAGGAGTAGTTGGGTAGAGGCAGGATAATCAAAGTTCAAAGTCATTCTTGACTGCCCAGCAAGTCTGAGTCCAACCTCAGACTAAATGAGACCCTGTCTCAAAAACAATTTTAAGACAACTTTTTTGAGTCCCCTTGCACGCTCCACCAATAATCTCCGAACTTTTGGCACAATTGATTAATAAATGGTCATGAGATAGGCTGAAGAATACATTTACTTGACAGTATCCATGTGCCAGCATTAAAATTATTGGTTTAATTAATGATTTCAATTAATGATTTAAGTCTGGTATTATAAGTTCACCAAGAGTCATAACAACTTTGTGTTTGCCTTCAGAAAGTCTTACTGTGATTAAATACCAAATTGCACTGGCCCAAAACTCTACAAATGTCTGTGTTGCATCAGAGGACTCCCGGGTTTTCCTTCGCTGGCAGCATCAGGAAGCCAGACAGCAATGGCTGCCACATAGAAGTGTCGTGGAGCTGTAGAGCCAAGAAGGGGAGAGAGTTAAGCAGCAGAAAGTGTGAGCAGGAGTCAAGCCAATGGGGTAGCAAAAGAACAAGGGGAGGAGAGAGGTTGGGACATCCCTCACGATCAGAGCTCAGTTAGCATATGCAAGACCTGGATTCAATCCCAGCACAAAGAAGTAAGCTAAGAAATAATTATCAGGACGGTGGGCGACAGGCAAGTCTCCTTAATGTAAACAGTGAGTTTTGTTTCGGAAACTAGGAAACATCCTTGTGCAGCTGCAGGGCCCTGTGGCTGTGGAAAAGCCCTTCTAAAATAGCTACCTCATTTAGACATTTCCTTCAGGTGGAATGTTCGCAAGCCGCGTTTCCCTCATATTCTGGTCCCAGCCTGGAGAACCATTCCTTTCGCCTGTGTACGGCAAGAAGCGAAATGCAGTGGGGTAGGGCAGGGGTGGGAGAGTTAATCTATTTTTCCAAGATATTTCACATATCCTGAAAGGCTACAGAGATGTCTTCTGTGGTATAAGGTTGCCGGCCGCCCGATTCACTCGATGGTCTTCTGTGCTGTTCCACTGTTCTCAGTCAGTGCCTAGGAATTCATCCAGACACTCAGCCAGATCCTGGTGACTCCTGTGTGCCCAGCCCCCACCCTAGACAGCAGGGACAGAAAGATGAATCCCACATCCCTCCTGAGGAGTTTGCTGACGACTTTGCTAATGTACCTGCCTGCAAATATCCTCCGCGGCTTGAAGTTCGTGAGACCAAGGTCCTCTGAGGTTCTTTGTAGTTCAGCGAGGCCACACAAATATTGTATAAGGTATATTTTATCTACCTCCCCAAAGTCAGCACTATAAAGACAGGATTTGAAGGCTGGTCATGGGGGAAATTTAAGGGAAACACACCTTGCTCATTTTCATTGTTTTGTGGTTTGGGTGCTCGGGCGTATTTGCTGAAATGTCACCCACATCAATTAAGCAAAGTTGTTCTTAATGAGTCTAGTATTTGAGCCTACCGTCTCTGGAGATTTCTGATCCTTGGCATTGAGTGGTTTCTGTAGAAAGTGTGAAAGTTTCTAGAAGCCATGTAAAAACTCACCCTTCTGAGAGTATACATTCAGCTGCCAAAGATCACCCATAAGTAGTAATCTCAGGTATTAATAGGTGATCTCTGAAATACTAGAGAAGCCCCATGATGTCTTGCCTTCTTTCTCCTCCCCCCCCCCCACATGAAGACAGACTGAGTCGGGTGTTGAGTTTATGGCACTGATGAGTTTAAATTCAGTGTTTTCTTTTCTACATGAATTCTTGGGCTTTCGACTATTTCACACTCCAGTCAGATCTCTTGCAAGTGATGGATGCTCAGCCTAAACCCATCATCATTAAGAAAGAGACAAGACAATGAATATGTCATAGCTGGTGACTGAGTCTAGGACAGAATGGTCGTATTTTCTTTTTAGGTGGCAGGTGTCTGCTGGCCTCGTGCCCTGGGAGCACTAACTGTCTGGAAGTTTCAGGGTTAACTCCCCAGTAGACATTCTCTCCCAGTCCTTTTTCCTGCCACTGCCTGTCCTCATGATGCTACAGCTATTGCTCAACTCAGGAAGCAGCAGTCTTGACTTAGTTGAGTGTCTCCTCCATGAAACTGAGTCTGATGCATACACACACCAGAAGCCTGTTGCTGAATCCAACCAAAGATGGATCTGAGCCACACAAAGTCGTTTTCTGTCATGTGGGTCAGTATACCGACTGATATGATTGCAAACTGGCTGTACACTGACTGTTCTGACTGTACACTGGCTGTTCTGACTGTACACTGGCTGACCTGACTGTACACTGACTGTACACTAACTGTACACTGACCAATCTGACTGTACACTGACTGATCCAACTATACACTGACTGCTCTGGCTGTACACTGACTGCTCTGGCTGTACGCTGGCTGATCTGACTGTACACTGGCTGTACACTGGCTGTACACTGACTGTACACTGACTGTACACTGGCTGTACACTGGCTGTACACTGACTGTACACTGACTGTACACTGACTGTACACTGGCTGTACACTGACTGTACACTGACTGTACATTGACTGTGCACTGACTGCGCACTGACTGTACACTGACTATACACTGACTGTACACTGACTGTACACTGACTGTACACTGACTGTACACTGGCTGTACACTGTCTGTACACTGACTGTACACTGGCTGTACACTGGCTGTACACTGGCTGTACACTGACTGTACACTGACTGTACACTGGCTGTACACTGGCTGTACACTGACTGTGCACTGACTGTACACTGACTGTACACTGGCTGTACACTGGCTGTACACTGGCTGTACACTGACTGTACACTGACTGATCCAACTATACACTGACTGCTCTAGCTGTACACTGACTGCTCTGGCTGTACGCTGGCTGACCTGACTGTACACTGGCTGTACACTGGCTGTACACTGACTGTACACTGACTGTACACTGACTGCACACTGACTGTACACTGAGTGACCTGACTGTACACTGACTGTACACTGACTGTACACTGACTGTACACTGGCCGTACACTGACTGTACACTGACTGTACACTGACTGTACACTGACTGTACACTGGCTGTACACTGGCTGTACACTGACTGTACACTGACTGATCCAACTATACACTGACTGCTCTAGCTGTACACTGACTGCTCTGGCTGTACGCTGGCTGACCTGACTGTACACTGGCTGTACACTGGCTGTACACTGACTGTACACTGACTGCACACTGACTGTATACTGAGTGTACACTGACTGTACACTGACTGTGCACTGACTGTACACTGACTGTACACTGACTGTACACTGACTGTACACTGGCTGTACACTGGCTGTACACTGGCTGTGCACTGGCTATACACTGACTGTATACTGGCTGTTCTGGCTGTACACTGACTGTATGCTGGCTGTCCTGACTGTACACTGGCTGTACACTGGCTGTGCACTGGCTATGCACTGGCTATACACTGACTGTATACTGGCTGTTCTGACTGTACACTGACTGTATGCTGGCTGTCCTGACTGTACACTGGCTGTACACTGGCTGTGCACTGGCTATACACTGACTGTATACTGGCTGTTCTGGCTGTACACTGACTGTATGCTGGCTGTCCTGACTGTACACTGGCTGTACACTGGCTGTGCACTGGCTATGCACTGGCTATACACTGACTGTATACTGGCTGTTCTGGCTGTACACTGACTGTATGCTGGCTGTCCTGACTGTACACTGGCTGTACACTGGCTGTGCACTGGCTATGCACTGGCTATACACTGACTGTATACTGGCTGTTCTGACTGTACACTGACTGTACACTGGCTGACCTGACTGTACACTGGCTGTACACTGGCTGTACACTGGCTGACCTGACTGTACACTGACTGTACACTGGCTGTACACTGGCTGACCTGACTGTACACTGACTGTACACTGGCTGTACACTGGCTGTACACTGGCTGTACACTGGCTGACCTGACTGTACACTGACTGTACACTGACTGTGCACTGACTGTACACTGACTGTACACTGACTGTACACTGACTGTACACTGGCTTACACTGGCTTACACTGGCTGTACACTGGCTGTACACTGACTGTACACTGGCTGTACACTGGCTGTACACTGGCTGACCTGACTGTACACTGACTGTGCACTGACTGTACACTGACTGTACACTGACTGTACACTGGCTTACACTGGCTGACCTGACTGTACACTGACTGTACACTGACTGTGCACTGACTGTACACTGGCTGTACACTGGCTGACCTGACTGTACACTGGCTGTACACTGACTGTACACTGACTGTACACTGACTGTACACTGACTGTGCACTGGCTGTACACTGGCTGTACACTGGCTGACCTGACTGTACACTGACTGTACACTGACTGTACATTGACTGTACACTGACTGTACACTGACTGTACACTGACTGTACACTGGCTTACACTGGCTTACACTGGCTGTACACTGGCTGACCTGACTGTACACTGACTGTACACTGACTGTGCACTGACTGTACACTGACTGTACACTGACTGTACACTGACTGTGCACTGACTGTACACTGACTGTACACTGACTGTACACTGACTGTACACTGGCTGTACACTGGCTGTACACTGGCTGTGCACTGGCTATACACTGACTGTATACTGGCTGTTCTGGCTGTACACTGACTGTATGCTGGCTGTCCTGACTGTACACTGGCTGTACACTGGCTGTGCACTGGCTATGCACTGGCTATACACTGACTGTATACTGGCTGTTCTGACTGTACACTGACTGTATGCTGGCTGTCCTGACTGTACACTGGCTGACCTGACTGTACACTGACCGATCTGACTGTACACTGGCTGTACACTGACTGATCCGACTGTACACTGGCTGACCTGATAGGCTCAGCATTTCCTTATACACAACCTAATTTAGACCACCTCTCTGTAACTTCTGCTGCCGTTCATGTCACACACGTCATAAGGACGCAAGAACTGGTCAGTGGCTGCACATGTGTCTGCCGGGAAAACACGTTTGATGCTTCTAGGAGCCATTCATGCTTTGTCTTCAAAAATATCAGATCACGCATGAGCTATGCTCGCATGGCGGGGTACAGAATAGGGTACCTGCATACTGAGGAGAGTCATCAGACTGTTAAGTACAACAGTTAAGGAATATGGTTCAATCACTATGATTTGCTTTTCTTATTAATAAGATGGTTCTATTGCAACCCTCTGATGTTTTGCCTCACACATATTGATACAACCAGAGGAACCCCAAATGATTGTGAAGGTAGCCCTGACTGGAGGTCCAGTCTGTTCAGTTTTTTCTAAACTGAGCTGTAGATGTTGTGGGTATCAGTGGTCTTCATTTTAGTGTGTTCTCCTTTTCATGGGAAAGGGATTTGAAAACCATATTTTCAGTCCAAAGTCTTCACCACCATACATGACAGACCACAATCATACTTAAGAATCTTGCCTCCCTCTCTACTCACAGTCTGCTACAGTAAACAGGACTTAAGAGAATCGTCCACCAGGGAGATACATAGGCACGTGACTTGTTCAATACATTTGCTTTGTCTCTGTTGTAGCTGAAGCAGTGGCACTCTGGGGTAGGGTGACAGACGTTTCTTGCATCCATTGGGAGGAGGTTAGGGAGGGATGTAGGTGACCACTCAGGGCCAGCACCAGCTCCTTCAGACAGTATGCACTGTCTCCTGTTTCTTGCACCTCCTGATCCCTCCAGACTCGCCCAATGGTATCCCTTTCTCTGATTCGCGGGCTCCAGCGGGTTCTTCTGAGCATCCTTCTCAGCTGGCATGTTGAGAGGTACAAAAGAGCCTTTGGAACCGCAGATGCCCCCAGTTCCTGGCATGGGTCTGAGACAGGCCGCCCATTTCGTGCCCTGAAGATAATTCTCAAGCCAGAAGCAGAGTGAGCAAATCCCTGGTGTGTGCAGGCCAGTTCATACTGCACAGACTGCCACAGCTGCAGAATGCACAGAATGCAACAGCAAAACACTCTAGGCTCACAGCCGACAGATGTTCTCAGAGCGTGCTGGCAATTTAGAGTGTAGACACCAAAACAGAGAAGGCCCTTTAGGATAGGTTAGCTCTCCATCTGACTTGCAGATAGACTCTTGCAGACCGAATGAAAGCTTTCAGTTACCTCCTCCTAGAATGTGTGGGCTACAGTGCCCTGAAAAGGGCACCGTGGGTAGCAACCTCAGCTTGGACGAAAGGCAGAAAAGAAATCATTGGCATTTAGACTGTTGTGCTTAAATTTGATGGGCTGTTTTAAAAGTTTTCTTTCAATGTGTGTGCAGGGTGTGTGTGTGTGTGTGTGTGTGTGTGTGTGTGTGTGTGCGCGCGCGCGCGTGCGCGCATGCATGTATAAAAATTCCCATAGAGGCTGATGACCCCATGATGCTGGAGGTATAGGCAGGTAGTAAGCCTCCTGACGTAGGTGCAGAGAAACAAACTGGGGTCCTCCGAAGGAGTTGGATGCACTCTTGACCACAAGGCCATCTTTCTAGCCCTGATGGTAACCATGTTTCAAGTGTACAAACTGGAAGTTAGGGTTTGTCCACATCAGGTTGATAGTGTGTGTGCCAGGTCACCGCTAACACCGATGAGCCTAGTATGTTAAGAAGCCTTCCATCAACCTGGGTGTAAAACTATCATGAAGAATGGTGGAGAAACAGAGGTAGGGAGGTGAAGAAGGGTAGTGGGGGAAATACCAATGATCTGGAAGGAATTCTCTGGGGCAAGCCTGCGGAAAAGCACAGAAAATGCACCTGTCTTTAAGTTGTATCCCTTTAGCATCAATTAAAATAGAATCTGAATAAAGGAAAGAAGGAAAAAAACCAAAGAGAAGTTCCTAGTGTCATCCTCCCACTTCCTGTAGCACCCCCAAACACCCAGGCCTCTCCCCTCCTGTCCATCACACACTCCCCTCCCCCTCACTTCCTGCAGCACCCCCCCAACACCCAGGCCTCTCCCCTCCTGTCCATCACACACTTCCCTCCTCCCCACTTCCTGCAGCACCACCACAGTGATCAAAGGGATAATTTAAAAATGAGCGGCATTGGTTGGCTGTTGTTCATCACCTTAATATTCTATTTCCATGGGACACATCACTGTAGGGCAGTGGTTCTCAACCTTCCTACTGCTATGTCCCTTTAATACAGCTCCTCATGTTGTGGTGAGCCCCAACCATAAAATCATTTCACTGCTGCTTCATAACTGCAATGTTGACAGTTATAAATTGTCATGTAAATACCTTATATGCAGGATATCTGCTTATGACCCCTGTGGAGGTTGTGACCCACAGGCTGACCTCTGTCCTAAAGTGTACTTCATTCAGACAGTCCCAACCACTTAAGTTCTCAGAAAAGAAAACTGATAATGAATGATACTTTCGTGGGAAAATGTTGCCACCTGAAAACTGATAATGAATGATACTTTCGTGGGAAAATGTTGCCACCTACAAATGGAACTTCTAAGGAGAAAAAAAACTGAATGTTTTCCTGACCCCTGATGTCAAATTTTGGAACTCTGGAAGTGCACAGCTGCTAAAGAGTTGTCTCGTCCTGTTTATCCGGCACATGAACTTCCCAGAGAGACAAAGGTGCAGCTCCGACCCGCCAGTTTTCTGGTCTAGGTTCAAGGGAGCAGTCATGACGTCATTTCGACACCATAACTTCCTTTTGGCTTTTGAGTGGCTTGGGGTAGAGGGAAAAGGCACCCTGGGAAAGTCTAGGCAACCTTTAGTTACAGCTTTGAAGCCCATTTCCTGTCCAGTTCCCCATGTTCTTTCTGTCACACACGAGTTCAAGGCATCACTGTTAGTGTCTATAAAGCAAATCTACACACTCTCACTGTGCTGGGCTTTCCGTAAGGTGCCTGACTTTCCTGGCATTTGTAAATGTTTGTCTAAGTAAGTAGAAGATTCCCCTAAATCTTTCAGGATCTCGTGATACAGTAGGAGAAAATAGGGGAGGAAAAAGGACTTGATTTGAAGGCTTAGGAAATGTCCTGTTGTACAGATAGCAAGGAAGCTCGGGATGAACTAGAAGGAATTCCTATTTAACAATGAACTATCTAAATCTTTAAGAAAAAAAAAGTTATAATTCATTTGGAAAATGTAAATATTACCTAACTGCAATGGTATCATTCAAATATAATACGATAAACAGATTCACCTATTAGATCCTGTGATAGTATCTACATATAAAAATTGTATGATGCTCCTATTCACATCTACTAATATGTGAAACAAGGATTCTCTTTTCCAAATTAGCCTCAAATTCCAAGGAATTTTTAGGGGGCTGGAGAGATACTCAGAGGCTAACTGCACGTGCTGCTCTTCCAAAGGACCCAAGTTTGGTTCCAGCAGCCAGTCGGGCCGTTCAAAACCTGCAAAGCCCTCTTCTGGACCCCCACCCGCACGTAACATTCTCACTCACAGACACACGTGCATCTGTATAAGTAAAAATAAGTAAATAAATCTTAAATGAACGGCCTCAATGTTTGAAGTTTTGAACTTTCATTTTACACAAATGTTAGTCAGTTCTAGGTACATTTATGTGCCTCAATATGTAAAAGATGGACGGGTTCATCATTCAGACATACTAAAACATTATATGTGAACCATTGGAGTGCTCAAAGAAAAAATACCCATGTGCATAAATTCTGATACAATAGGATAATAAATTACATCTATAGAAATGGCCCCTTTACTGGGAATTGAAGCCTGGTGTGTACCAATATTAGCTGATGTTCACCATAAGGGGTTATGTCAGTTATTTCTTACAGGTTTTTAGCTATTTAGCAAATAAGCTTTTGTTCATTAATTATGCAAAGTTAAGTCAAAACATTGCACAAAGAACAAATATTTTTTTTATAAAAATTGTTTATTTAAGCTTGGTGTTTAATGGCATCAGCCACATAGGACAAATCCCCTCACCTTTACAGAAGCATGGGGTTAGTAAGGGACGTGATTTCCCTCACCTTTACAGAAGCATGGTTAGTAAGGGACGTGATTTCCCTCACCTTTACAGAAGCATGGTTAGAAAGGGACGTAATTTCCCTCTCCTTTACAGAAGCATGGGGTTAGTAAGGGACGTGATTTCCTCACCTTTACAGAAGCATGGGGTTAGTAAGGGACGTGATTTCCTCACTTTTACAGAAGCATGGGGTTAGTAAGGGACGTGATTGTACTGGGATTTAGCTCCACGGCAGAGTGTTCGCCGTGCCAGGCCCAGGACTTAGACTCCAGGAATACAAAAGCAGGGACTTTTGAGATTGATCCCGAGGACCACAGCTTGGATTCAGTAGTAAGCTATTAAAGCCTTGCTTTAACTTTATCTATACTTTTGTGTTTATTAAGCATATTTTTAACTGCTTAATTGGGTTGTTATCGCTTTCTCTTTACTGTGGCATGTAAGCATATCCTACCTTTGAAACTGGTTGCTGTTATATCTTAGAAACAAGATTACGTTTGATAAGACGATATCTTTGAATTATAAGTTAATATCTAGTTAAGTCTCACATATTTAGAGTTAAGTTCATAAACAACTTTCAAGGAATAAATTCTCTGATTAGGCTTTCTTAAGGCTAGAGAAGGTATTAGTTTGATAGTCATATGAACATACAGCGAAGAGATACGAAGCACAATGACTTCAAAGATTGAGCTCTGAACAGACGCCTGCCCACATCCATGCTGTCGCGGCGTCATAGAAAACACTGTGTTTGAGTCACCGTTCCTTCCCACAGCTGCACAGGGAAACTGCTCAGAGTGAAAATCCTCAGCATGAGGAGTGGGGGTTTTGCAGAGTTAGTGCTTGTGTCGGGATTATGAGAAATTGAAGATAGTTCTACTTTCAGATGCCTTTTTTGTTTTTTAGCAAAGAGTAAGACTTAAACTCGTTTTTCCTGCAGAAAGTCTAAATGGTGCTTGTCTTTTTCTTCCGCAGATAATTCTGAAATAATCAACAGGAATGGGATGGAATGCCAAGAATCTGCATTGAGAATAGCTAAACATTGTTACTGTACATACTATCCTGTTTCCTCCTCGATAGAATTGCCACAAACTGCATGCTAAATTTAGTTCTTCTGGACAGACCACAACCCTAAGGCTAGTTCTGCTATGTCATATATGAGTATTAAATATGGTATGCTTAGTATATTCCAGCTAAGATAGTTAACTACCTGAGACCAGCTGCGACGTTCAGAGACATAAAAGATGGGGTTTTCTTTTACAGGGTTCTAAGCCTAGTTTCTGTCCTAGGAATATTGTCTCATCTCCGTAACTATAGCCGATGCAGAAAGTCCAGCCGATATACTCATTTCGACTCAGAATATTTCAAATTTAGCAATAAACAGTTAGCATTAGTTTAAGTACTTATTCCAAGGGCAGGTTCGATTCTAACTCCAAGCGCCGTCATTTCATTTCCCGACTGGATCCAAGGGTATGATTCACTTCTTGAGGAGACAAGCGCGGCGGCAAAGATGAGAAGTGAAGTAAAACAGAAAACCTGCCTTGCAGGTCTAAAATTTGAATGGCAGTTCAAGCACAATTGCTGGGGACACATCAGAGAGTGCGATTCGGTTTGCCTGGCGATGCCGCACTGAATCATGGGATTCTAGAGTCACGTTGCTTAGATTGAAAAAAAAAAAAAAAAACTTTGCACGGTATGAGCTTCATACCCCACCCAACAAAGTCTTGAAGGTATTATTTTCCAAGTATATTTTTAAAGTTGTTTTATAAGAGAGACTTTGTAGAAGTGCCTAGATTTTGCCAGACTTCGTCCAGCTTGACAAGAAAGAAAGGCTCACGCCAATAGTTGAATCTAAGGGATTGGTCTTTCAAACTCCACCCCCGACACACACCCGCCCGCCCCCAGTTGCCTGTTACCGAATAGCTCTTTATTCTAAAAACCTAGTCCAACAGGGAAGCTGTAGGTGGGGAGGTCTGTATAATATTCCAGTTTAAGTACGTCTCGGTTTAGTCACTGCGGATCCAGACTGTGACTTTAATCTAAATTCCTATGTAAACAGAAGAAGCCGGTAGTCTCACTTAGTATCCATTACTGTTTTCTGCATTTCAGAAGGTGGACTGAAGGGTTGTAACTAACTACAGCATGGAAAAACATAGTTCTTTTAATTCTTTCACCTTAAAGCATATTTTATGTCTCAAAAGTATAAAAACTTTAATACAAGTACATACATATTATATATACACATACATATATATACTATATATGGATGAAACATATTTTAATGTTGTTTACTTTTTTAAATACTTGGTTGATCTTCAAGGTAATAGCGATACAATTAAATTTTGTTCAGAAAGTTTGTTTTAAAGTTTATTTTAAGCACTATCGTACCAAATATTTCATATTTCACATTTTATATGTTGCACATAGCCTACACAGTACCTACATAGTTTTTAAATTATTGTTTAAGAAATGAAACAGCTGTTATAAATGGATATTATGTGTAATTGTTTAAAACATCCATTTTCTTTGTGGACATTTTAGTGATTGAAGTATTTTGATTTTTGAGATTGATTGTAAAATATTTTAAATTTTGGTATCATCGCCTGTTCTGAAAACTAGAGGCATCAACCATACCAATTTTTTTTTGATTGAGGAAAAAAATCTGCATTTAATTAATTCATGTTGGTCAAAGTCTAATTATTATCTATTTATCTTACATCATAGATCTGATAACTGTATCAAAAGAGAAATCACGTTCTGAGTATAATCTTGCGTAGTGCTTGTATGGTGTCTGTTTTAATTTGTGGATAGGTATTGTATCTAACGTGTATCACTTCACTAGTTTTCATCTTTATGTATTACTGATATTTGTAATTTTCTCAGTTATAACAATGTAGTTACGCTACAACTTGCCTAAAACACTCATACTTATTTTTTTTCTTTGTTTATTCATTTAAACTCATTGAGAAGTTAGTAGACGCTACTAAAAGGTAAATTATGGGAATCACTGAAATATTTTTGTAGACTAATTGTTGTAACTGTCTTTTTTTTCTTTCATTTCATGATTTTTATTTTAAAAATTATTAGCACATAGCTATTTTCAGCCCTTTAATAATGGAGCATCAAAAACATCACCTGTATTCCCCCAGCAAATATAGATGATTGTATTTTTTACTATGATATCCATTTTCCAGAATTGTGATTATAATATGCAGAGAGTCAAATATGCCATTTACAATAAGGAGGAGGCAAGGCAAATGCATAGATGTACAAATATATGTACAACAGATTTTGCTTTTTATTTATTTATAATGTAATTTTATAGAATAATTCTGGGATTTGAGAGGATCTAAAACTATTTTTCTGTATAAATATTATTTGCCAAAAGTTTGTTTATATTCAGAAGTCTGACTATGATGAATAAATCTTAAATGCTTTGTTTAATTACAAAAACAAAATCACCAATATCCAAGACAGGAAGACGTCAGTTCAACAGCTACAGCAGTTAGGAAACTAACTCCACTTGTACGGGACTCCATTTCACTCTTGGTTTTTCAGGGTGTAACCGCACTTCACAGACGTGTCTCTCAGCCACATGTCACTGGTCACACTTCTACTAAATCTTTCCGTAACACTTCTTAAAGAATTCCCTCATTCGTTATCTTACAGCGTGAACAGGAGTCTAATTTGTATCAATTCTATGTTTGGTTGTAACATTCAGTTCTCACTCACCCAATGTACAACCAATGAAATAAAAGAAGCATTTAAAAGGATCATGTGGTCTTCCTTCTTGTTCAGACAGGTAATAGCTGGACAGAAGTGTTTTTACTTTTGTGTAGCTAGCCCTCAATGATATCAAAGAGCAAGTAGTACTCTTCAGATGGGAGCGGGACAAAGCTTGATATTAGTTTGTTTGTGTGTTTTGCTTTGGGCTTTGGCTCTTTTCTTTTGCACATCCTTCTGCCAGGGTACATACCACTGTGCATGTGGAGAGAGAGTTGATTCTCTCCTACGATATGGGTCCTGGGGTTTGAACTTACATCATCAGGTTTGACACCAAGCACAGGTATCCAGTATGCTATCTTTCCAGCCCCAGACTTTGGCTTTTCAGAGCAAGAAAAATAATTCAAAGTGGCCACTTGGGAAATACATTCAACATCATTTAAAGTTAGCAACAGAGCATCCCACCGTCCAGTCCTTTTGTTTGTGGTTCTGACTAACAATGAAGAGACATGAACATTGGTAAGCAAATCGGGGCCAGGTGCAAGAACATGAGTTTCATTAAAAGGAAAGAAAGTGAGCATTACCTGTGCTGCAGGCTTCTAGAAGGAACTTAAGTGCAGTGTGAGCTGTAGTGCTGAGGGGAACAAAGAGGCAAGTCCGCTGTGTGCAGAAGGCCTGACCACACAGACTGAGAACAGAACAGGACCGTGGGTTGGAGGGAATCTGTGATTCCTGTGTCTACGAACCACATGCTAGCAAGAGTGTACCCCTACGATTGCATCTCAAGGGCTGGAGAGATGGCTCAGTACTTAAGAACCCTGACTGCTCTTCCAGAAGACCAGGGTTCAATTCCCAGCACCCACATGAAGGGTCACAACTGTGTGTAGATTCAGTTTCAGGGAATCTGACGCCCTCTTCTGGCCACAGGCACTGCATGCATATGGTGCACACACATACATGTAGGCAGATCACCCATACATATAAGTAATAAAAATAAGGCTTTAAAAATAACTTTATCTCAAACCTGAGAGGATATGAAAGCAGCCTACTTTATCATAAAATTATTTAGATATAAGATGTCAAGAGTCCTATGTAATTCTTTGTCAAAAATATTTCCATTTGAACTATTAAAATGATATTTCAGACCCAAAAATTCATTCTTTGTCCTTTACCAAAGTTTGGTGGGTTTGGGGTTTTTGGGTTTTTGTTGTTGTTGTTGTTGTTGTTGTTGTTGGGTATTTGGTTTTGGTTTTGGTTTTTCCCAATACTACAGAATTAGGAGCAGCATAGCAAACTGAAATAATATTCAACATTCTGATGCTTTTATAGCATTAGAAATATTCAATATACTAACTCCCTAAAGAATAATTTCCCCTATTTCAAGAATCCAAGTGCATAAGAAATTGGGCAGCTATTGCTGTTGGACGCGTCCCTCTCCATAAAAATGACTGAGTCATTGTGAATAAATATGAGTCACAACGAATGAATCGATAATGGCTTCCCTCTGTCTCTTGGTGGAGAAGGTGAAGGAGGTGCGTGGCAGGGCTCCAATCCCCAATTCAACAGTTCATGCTGTGTCCATGAAAGGAACTGCTGATGATTGGCAAGTGATTCCACATGCTGGGAGTTCCTAGCTCTGAGCAGCAAACACATAGCATTGTGGACAGTGTGACTCCAGACCTGCAGTGCCTTCCCAAGTCTACACCCCAACCCCCGCAAGTGCGGAGATCCATAGCTCCACCCAGCTCCTTGGGCTGGCGCAGCCCACAGACCTGGCCAGGCAGCACACAATTTCAAGTTCTCCTGTTTCAGTCCCTTTAAAAGCTGATTGCCCGCCAACGGGAGGTGTCTTTCCAGCACAGCGCATGCAACTTTCACAGGTGCTAGTTGACGTAATTTTTAATCAGGTCATTTCGGGCGCCCCCACACGTGGAGCAGTTGTCAGGCAATGAGGCAGAAGCCGTGACTGATTTGGTTCACATACATTTTACATGGTGTCAAGGATTCCTTATACTCATGTTGTCAATGAGAAACAGAAACTCATAAGAATTAGGCAACCCTCTTATGGATTGGAATGTCAAACCTTGGCTCATTCCAACTCCACAGCCATGTTGCAATGAACTTGCTTCGTGGCCTTCTCCAGGCTAGACTTCCATTATGGTTCTGAGTACAGTATACACGGAGGTTAAAACTGAAGTGTAAACTCTAATTTTTTTTTTTTACTTCAAATAGATAGGTTTTCTTCCCTATCACAGAAATACAGTGCAAGAAATACTTGGTGGTTACAAACTACAGTGTACTCTTAGAGATTTAGGACAGAGCTTGAGCCTTTTTTAGGAGCAGCGGTGCCTTTTCTCCGGGGTATCTCAGTTTTGTTTTGCTTTTGTCAAGTTCCATATGGTTTTGCCCAGCAATGATGTTTCATGACGTCACAGAGCAGACAGACCCATAGATAGAGTCCCTGAGAAGATGTGACTTGAATGTCTGCGGGAAAGAGCCACAGAGAATAACTTTGTGATAAAGGTCACCAAAGGTCACACATGGAAGGCATTCCACTAAGTCTGATGGTGTTCAGGGCGGCTGAGAAGTTGGATTTTACTCTTGTTTTGCCTTTGTCTCCTAACTTTGCTGTGGGCCTTCTCAGGCCTTTGGTTTATATAAGCAAAAGACTCTTTTTTTTATTTATTTATTTTTTGCCTGTATGCTCATTAAAACAATAGAAATGAGGTCAGTCTTTCTCTCTTGCTTGGAAAGCTCTCATAAGCACACAAGCCAAGTGCTGTGTCTGCCAGGGCCCCCTTCCCTGGCCTCTGCTGAGTCCTCAAGCTGAGGGATGAAACCCCGTGCATTGAAATAGGAATACGTGGGTTTACAGAGGGAGAGACGCACGCACAGCAGGCTGACAGTGTAAAGAGCACTAGCCCCAGCGCTCTTGACATCTGGAGGAACTGAGCAGGTTTATGCAGATGGACCAAAGAAAGCCCAGAATAAATGCATATCCAGGACTCTTATATATTTATATGGAGTATAATCTAATATTATTAATGACAAATTGCCTTTTGGTTCTACAGAAAGGCAAGATTAGCGTCTGCACGTCACAATAGCTTAGTGGCTAAGAGCTGAATTTCTGCCCACATTTAACTCTCAAATCTACATCTGAACAACAAGCATCGATTTTCCTCATCCATAATCTGAGCCTCACAGATGAGTCTATTTCACTGAGACATAACGAGATTAAAATAAGAGGATATGGACAGCCCCGTGGAGGAGCCCTTGACACAGAGAAATTGGTGCTGGCCATCGGTTACTCCCCCTAAAATAGTATTCAAATGAGTGCTTGGGACCCACCATAATCATTTATCTCCTTGTTCTGTCCAAACATTTATTGACAATGCAGAGAATCCTCTTCTGTTTCCTCAGTGACAATTAATGCCAGAAGCCTATGTGTAAATGAGAGGAAATGTTTAATGACAATAATGAACCTCATTCTTTTGTGGGAGCCTCCTATTACATCAACTCAAGAAATACCCAGTAAGCTCAGACTAAGCAGTTCTTAGCAGTTAGGATGGGAACATAAGCAAAGATCAGCCCTGTGCCCGCCAGCGGCCCTCTGACGGTTCCTCATGAGGCTCCGGGTAGAATCCTTCTGGGCGGTCCAGTTTCCAGTGGAGGCTGCCAATTCTTGGCATCCTTGACTTGTAGGTACGCTGCTCCAGCATCTGCCTCTGTTACAGAGGGCTTCACCGAGGAGAAGGCTCCAGAGATGGAGCTGTGGGAACGACAGGTGCCGAGCTTTGCACGGTAAGAACTCCTGTTACACGAGAAACAACAGGAACACGGATGGAGGCGTGGGTGGTGAGGATGGCTGAGGGAGGCCATGTAAAGCACTTGCTACACAAAGCCTGAGGACCATAGAGCAATCTCTGGAGCCCATAGAAAGGGGGGAGAGAACCAGCTCCATGGTGCTGTTCTTTGACCACACATATGCACGGTGGTACTAGTAGCACCTGCACACACACACACACATGCACACACGCGCATGCACACACATACACATGCATGCACACACGTGCATGCACACACATACACATACACGCACATGCATACACACACACACACAAATGAATAAAGAGAATTGATGGAAGATGTTCTCTACACAAAGAAATGAAAGGTACTCCAAACATTGAAGGGAGCCAGGAGGTGGTAGTTTGGGCCTGTAATTTCAGCACTTGGATAGTGGAGGCAGGAGAATCAAGAGTTCAAGGCCAGCCAGACTGTGATGCGTGAGACCTTATCTCAACAAGCTAAAAACAAAATAGGAGACATCAGCTTTTACAAGCCAAACACTATAGACCTAAGTTTCTGTCCCGCCTGGTCCCACAGCCATTCAGTCCCCAAAGAAACACACAGAGGCTTGCATTAATTATAAACTATTTTACCTATCGGCTCTGGCTTCTTATTAACTAGATCTTACAACTTAAAATAATTCTTGTCTCTGTTTAGCCACATGGCTTAGTACCTTTATTCAGTGAGGCATTCTTATCTTGCTTCCTCTGTGGCTTGCTCGTGACTGCATCTCTGCTTTTCCTCTTCCCAGAATTCTCCTAGTCTGCTTGTCCTGCCTGTACTTCCTGCCTGGCTACTGACCAATCAGTGTTTTATTAAACCAATACGAGTGACAAACCTTTACAGTGTACAGGAGCATTATCTCACAGCAAAACACAACTTAAAGACAGAAAAGATGAAGTTATGGTATTGTGGTAAAGCATTTCTCTCCCAGAACCCTAGACTGCACTACAGAGAAAGGCCCGGTCCAGAGTCCCCCTCCCTCCTTCAGCATGGCCCCTGTACCACGGCACGGGGAAAGAATATAAAACTACAGCCTTGCCCAGCCTGGAGCAATGGTGCAGCTATCCTCAGCTCCCCATACAAGCAGAGGCCCGTGTGAGTCAGCTGTGCACCGCTGCCCAGCCATGCCTCCTTTCTTCTCTTCCTGACAGGTTGGGTCAGTCCTGAGTGTTCTTTAATAAATTTCTTGCATGATGGCCTCCTGCCTCCCAGGGAATCCAAGCGAGGATCAATCACTGTCACACCCCACTGCCCAAGCTCTTGATGACACCCTAAACTGATATGGAAAATATGTTTAAATTTAAAATTTAACTCTTTTGGACCAAGAAATTTGACCGTGAAAGTGTCTTACCAAGATGGTGTTAAATTCACTCCAGCAGTAAAGGAGGACTAGTGAGAAGAAAAGTCTAATTTAAATTTTAATATCCATTTAAAAGACGGCAAATTTCCACGTACCTTGAGGGGAAATCCAACTTTTTTTAAAGTCTGGAATGTTATTCACAGTGGTTTACATGCCTAAGTCCATATCAATACTTCTTTGAAAAGAACCCAGAAAAAAAAACCAAGTCAAGTATCTTTACATCAAATTCAAATATACCAAGTTTACATTTGTCAAATCAAAGGTAGAAGCAAAATTTATCGAACTCCAGAATACAGTTTTCACAGCCAATCAAAGTGGTTTTAAAGCTGACTGAGAAGATTTCTCTAGGTTGTTATGTATTGTTTGCAAATTTAAATGGACCACACTTGGGAATTAGCAACTTTGGTAATGGACTATTGATAACAGCTTCCATTAAGACATCAAGGCGTAATTAAAAATGCATGTGCAAGTGGTCAATGTGTGGATTATCCCATGTCCTCCGACAGTCATCATTGTGATCTAAACGCAAACCACATGTTAGGTGTTTTCCCTGTGATCAAAACCTTCACACAGATCAATCGACATACTTAAGGTCTTAGCAATGGCACAAATACAGTTACTTTATGGTCGGTGAGCATGGCACCCTCTGTTGATGGTTGGTGTAGACCTCACTTCATGCCGCGACCTTCCAAGGCAGCACATGTGGCTCCAAGCATGGATGTGGTAGGTAAGCTGGCTGAGCCCTAGGCCTGGCCGTCCATTTTCTCCCTGTGTGACCTCAGGCAAATGAGGGATTTCCTGGCTGCATTCTTTGATGATAAAGTTTGGTCTCGTGGGGTGGCTGTGAGAATTAAATCCGTTACTACACACAAAAGGCTTAGGACTGTGCTCGGGGTATAAGCAGCAATCGCTGCCCTTGACAAAGCCAATGCTCAGTGTCTACTGCTTACAATGAGTTTCACTGTGAACATCATTCCACGGGCGGGCCAAGCGCTCAGCCCTGCTCTTGGGAAGGCTAATTGGGATGGGTGTCGAGTTGCCTTGCAATGGAATTAGGTGAAGCAGGGTCGTCATCAGGAACTGGCCTATCTCAGCAGACAACTCGGCCATTCGTATCTTAAAGTAATGAGCATCCAGAAGGCCACTTCTAGGGCACCATGGAGTGAATTCACTGGATGGGTCTCCAGAGACCACTAGAAAAATATCATCAGAACTACCTCCTTGAGTGTATTGTGGGGCTGAGCAAGAGGAAGCAAAGGCGTAATGGGGTAGCATGACCTAGCTGTATCCATCTTCCCTAATCAACTGGACTCACCAAGAAGACCTGCTTGTTGCCAGCAGAGAAGCTGTAGAACCAGTTGGCAGCCTGAGGCCAGGCCAGAATTCAGCAGCCCGTCTTAGGCACGGATTAAAGGAAGAAACAAAAACACTAGGACTCTAGGGATAACCTTAATGTTTTTTAGTCAAAATCATCAGTGCTGGAGAGTTCTTTTAGTTAAATGCCTGCCCTGTGAGCATGGGGATCCGAGCTCAACTCCCAGAACTCATAAGGATTGTCAGATGTGGTGGTACCTGTTTGCAATCCCAGAAGTAGGGAGCCATCCTAACCCTATTGGTGAGTGTTAGGCCTGTGAGAGATTCTGTCTCACAAAGCAAGATGGATTGCCCCTGAGTGCCATGATACTCCGGGGGGGGGGGGGGGGGGGACCGTTAGCTTCCGTGTGCATGTGTGCACACACACAAACACACACATTCAGCCTTGTTCACATGAACACGCAAACACACACACACATACACAAAGACACACACAGGCAAGCATACAAATGCAAAAAATTAATTTTTTGGCTTTTTTGAGACAGGGTTTCTCTGTAGCTTTAGAGCCTGTCCTGTAGACCAGGCTGACTTCAAATCCACAGAGATCCACATGTCTCTGCCTCCCGAGTGCTGGGATTGGGAAAGGCGTGTGCCACCACCACCCAGCCAAAAAATTAAAATTATTTTAGAAGTTCCTTTGGGAACAAAATAATAAAATTGTAAACAAAGATAGGCTGTTGCTATTTGTTTGATTTGCAGCTCAAACAAAGACAGTGAAGTCATAGGTAAATGTATTCATGGGAACAGATCATGCATCATCAGTGTGATGGAGAAAACCATGTTATCTTCCCTAGAATATTAGACCATCAGATAAAGACAGCACACGTTTATAATAAAAGTCTCCTGACAAGCTAGTGCCACACAAAAGGACTTAGACAGAAGTCCCGCACCAGACCATGGGTGAATGATGTGTGTTCAGAGGGTTCTTTGTTCTGCCAGGAGCAAGGGAACTGTGAGCCTTGGCTGCTTTGCTTCCACGCCGACAGGAACTCTTGGCTGGTACTGAGATATAAGAAGTGAAAAGCACAAGAGAGAATGGGAAGGGACTAGGCAAAGCTCGTTTCCAGGCTGTGAGGTTTGACACTCAGATGTGTATGCGAATGTGCATTTCAAAGTCAGGTCATCGAGCTAGTCCCCTTGTTGTTTTATACACATCTCAGTGCTTTCATGAAGAAAAAATGTTTCTCATAAGGCTAATTAATAGAGAGCAGGTGCCAGAGGGGCCCAGCTCACCGCAGTCACTGCCGAGAGATGCCCCATACACAGCATGTGACTTCCAAAGACGGCAGGGCGTGAACACCCCACAGCGATCCAGGAACAGAAAGCAGGAGGCTTTAAGGGTGGTGGTCCTACGCCAGAACCCAGCGAGGGCAACAAAGACAGCGTGGAACTGGTAGACACGGTCGGACCAGAGCAGAATGCTGAAGGCAGACTACTCTAGAGAAGGAAACCTGAGTCACGACAGAGGGGAAGGCAGACAATGAAGATCTTGGGCACAGAGACCAGCGTTAAAAAATCTAGGTCAAATCCACACCTCCACCCTACAAGAAAACCGTTGATTCGATTCTAATTAGATGGAAGTGTTAAAGAGGAAAACACACATTTAAACAATAAACTTAAGTGTAAAACAAAACCTTTGAGGGAACATGACTGTGCTTTTTGTCAACGTGACACAAGCCAGAGTCATCTGAACGGAAGAAACCTCGATTGAGAAAATAAGATTGGGCTGTAGGCGCAGTGCTTGCTGGGCAATTTCTTTTATTAAAGGCTGAAGTGGGAGAGCCTAGCCCGTTGTGAGTGATGCTACCCTAGGTAGGTTGTCCAGAGATACATAAGGAAACAAATTAAGCAAACTACAGTGCAATGTTTCTCCATGTCTCTGCTTCAGTTCCTGCCTGCAGGTTCCTCCTCTGAGTTCCTGCACTGACTTCCATGAGTGATGGAGCATGGCCCAAAAGTTGTATGATAAACTCTTTCCTCCCTACATTGCTTTTGGTTATGACATTTTATCAAAATAATAGAAAGCAGACTAAGACAATGGTACAAAACATCTTCCAGGTAGAGCAAGAGACCTTAGATGCTTAAAAGGAAACTCGGAGGCTTAAGGGAGAAAATTGACAAATTTAACTCTTTTAAAAGTGAGACTTTCAGAGGCCTGGAGAGATGGCTCAGCAGGAAAGGGCACTTGTCTGAAAGCCTGACTTTCATGGAAAGTAGAAAAAAAATTGATGTAACCTCTGATCTCCACATACGTGTTATGGTACACACGTACCTGAACATCACACACACACACACACACACACACACACACACGCAAATAATAAATAAAAGTAAAATTTGCAAAAGAGACTTTCCATGTATGCAGAAGCACTAAAAGGACACGAGATGGCACGAGCCAAAAGGAGACACTTAGTATAAAAGCTTAGTGTTTGAATATGTAAGGAATGCCTGTAGCTCGCGTGAAAACAAAAGGCAACCCAATATAAGAGAGGGTGAGGGACCTGCAAAGGCATTCATAGGAGACAAAACAATGTGCAAAATCCACCACTTCCTTTAATAATTAGAAAAGTTCACACTGAAATCACAATAAGACCGTCATGGTGTCTCACACCCCCCACCCCAGCACTCAGGAAGAACAGGCAGCAAGAGCAGGCCTTTGAAAGCCGCCTGAGCTCCTCAGTGAGATCCGTCTCAAAAACTATCAGCCAATCAATCCAGCACAGGCTGGGTTTGTTGCTCAGTGGTGGAACACTTGCCTGGTGTGCACAAGTTCACATCTATCAGACCGTCCCACGTGTTGAACAAGAAATTTGATAGCATCCAATTGCAGAGAGTTTAAATTGGCACCGTTACCTTAGAAAACTTGTGGGGAATATCTTGTAAAGCAGAGGACGTGCAACAGAAAAGGCCTGAGGTGGATCGCTAAGCCCAGCTTAACCAGTGATTGGCATCAGCTGAGACTGATAAACACACAACAGAACCACTTGTATCAGCCACTTGCACCAATGACCTAGGTTATGTCATTAAATACACAAGGGTGGTGGTGTGGTTGGGTGAGTGGCGTGGAAATCAGTTTCTGGGCTCCAAGCCTGGCTCTGATCACTAGTAACTCTCATCCCTAAGCAAGGGAACCTCTCAAGGTCTATGTTTCACCATCTACAAACGAGGAGGAATATTTGGTGAGTGTTGTCCTTGTCATTATGATTACTAATTCATAAAACAATTGTAGTAGAGGTGAAGACGAAGGAAGGCCACGGCGGCCCAGCCTGGAGTGACCTCTGCTCACACACTACTCTCTAATTTTACTGTCCACAGGTGTGTCCCAGGAAAAGCCACACTTGGCATATTTGCTTGTCTTAGCTAGAACATGGTGCGGTCTTGACAATTTCACCTAAGTTAGGAAAGGAATCTCATAAACCCTGTGTCCAGTTTCTGAGTGGAGAAAATGAAGTCACTGCTATTCTCAAAGCTAATTGCTAGTAAAACATTCCCATTCCCATCTCCAGTGAAATTAAACTCTGCCTTTGAAACAAAAGCTGCTAACCCTCACCGTCATCTCCAGCTTTCCTAGTGACATCATTCCACCCTTGACACCGCCTATCTGCCTTCTAGCCTGCTCTCCTGCCATGATTTAGCTCTGTATTCTAATTGTTAAATTGATGTTTCTGGTTCCTCAAATTCCTACCCATCTGGGTATTCTCTTCCGAAATTTGTCCTGTACACAAATCTCCTTTCCTTTTGGCTATTTGATACTTTCTCCTCTCCTCTCTTCATCTCTATATTTCTTCCTTTTTCTCTTTGGACTCCATCAAATTAATGAGGATTTTTCTTTATGCCTTAATAAGTTTTTCCTTACCCTAAGGTCATAAGGAAATCTTCCTGTATTTTCATCTCTGGTAATTCTACCTTTCAAATTATTCCACTGAGGATTTGTCTTTGTGTACACACTGAAGCAGGAGGCCAATTCCATTTTGTTTTTCCCCTGAGGGTACTGAAAGATTTGCCTGGCACTATGTGTTGAATGGTGTATTCTTCACCCACAGTTGTGCCCATTTACACAGGCATAAACCAATTTTCTATATGCAATGTATGCCTTCCTAGTTTTGTTCTGGACGAAGTCTGTTTCTCTCCATTGAAATGGCCCCCTTAGTAGCCGTGGCTGGAAAAGCCAGTGGATAGTAATATTTCTTACAAGAGTGGGAACATACGTGCCTGTTTTGAATAATAATGAAGAAAACACACAATTCAGTTTCCTTCAACATGCAGAAGATATTGTGTTGCCTTCTGAACCCCACAGTCAGTCGTACAGTGTGAAGGTGTGCTGCTCTCATTGGTTTAATAAAAAGCTAAATGGCCAATAGCTAGGCAGGAAGAGGTTAGACAGGACATGCAGAGAGAGTACTGGAATGAAGAAGGGTGGTTTCATCAAGAGACATGGGGGAAAAGCAAAATGAACATGCCACGTTAAAGAAAGGTACCGAGCCACGTGGTGGATAAGATATATGGGTTAATTTAAGTTGTAAGAGCTAGTAAGTAACAAGCCTAAGGTATCAGCCAAACATTTATAATTAATAATAAGTGTCAGTGTGATTATTTGGAAGTTAGCTGATGGAACAGAATATTACATCTTTATGATTGTTAAAAATTTATTTTTTAAGATCTAAACCTGTCCCAACATCTTCCAAAATCCCCACATTGGAATTGATTTCTGCCTCCTTCCTCCTCCCACATAGACTTTCCTCATATTTCTAGCTTAACACCAATCTGCCTGTCTCACTTTGCTATCTACAACTTCGCTTCTGCGAGTGTTTTGTTTGCTAAGACCAAGTACAACATCCTCTGTACCAAAGCTGCAATAAATATTTATCTAAGAAAACTGGATGAAAGTGATCTACAAAGTGATTTTCCCTCTAAGATTCCAATTTTTACTTCTCCATTTGATATTTATCTTAAAACAATGTCCAGGTTTTGTTACTAAGCCAAGCCTTGAGAAATAAAAATAAATAAAATAATAATAATAATAAAAGAATGAAATCTTGAATTTGTTTTTCGGTGTTCAAGAGAAAACCCATATACCATCCTGAAAGAAAGAGAGGAACTAAATCCACAAGTGTGGGGTCACAGAACAAAAGGAAATCCTATTTCCTCATCTCTAAGTGGCTAAACTATGCTATTGAGCTTTAGCAATAACCATGGCATGGGAGATGCTTTGCTGGTGAAGGCTGACCACAAACCCCTGTCTCTGGAGGTCTGGGGGAACCCCTGCCTAGGTGCCACATGGTACCAGGGAAAAGAGAGAGAGAGAGAGAGAGAGAGAGAGAGAGAGTTTTAAAAAAGAAAAAAACTTGAGAACAATTTTATCAGTGTTTTAAAAAATATACCTATGGGAAAGAAAGTTTCAAACCTCAACAGCTCCCCAGAAGGGGGAATTGAGGGGAGAAGGAGGCCATGCTTATATTTGTTTTTAACTTTTGAGTTAAATTGGCAAGGCGTTTAGTCTCTGTGGAGAAGGTGGTAGTGTGGTAGGGAGGAAGCTGCAGAGACTGAGAGAGGAAGCTCGAAGTAGCAGGGAAAGAATACTAAAGGAGGAGGCAAGAGACAAAACAGCAAAAACAAAAGCTGCAGCCTTCTGAGTAAGGAAGGTGGGCAGACCCAGCTAACCTTGTAATAGTCTCATGGTGGCTTGTAGGGACCCCACGATGGGGCAGGAACTCTGTGAAGGAAAAGTCCAGTATCTCATTAAGGGGGTTATTACTCTGCCTGATCTTTGAATTTGCTTATAGTTCTCTGTCTAGGATTGAGGCCTCCAGAGTTCCCCCCTTCCATTTTGACATGTCTGCTGGTGTCATCTTTGTTTAGGACTTATTTAGGTAGCCATGTTGGTGAGCCTTCCTGGGCCTAGCCTCTGACATGTCCAGAAGACACCGCCTCCCAGCAACCTCCCTGTTCCTGCTCTCACAGTCCTTTGGATTCTCTTCAGCAATGCTCCGAGCCTCAGGTGTGAAGGTACATGTGTGTTGTAGAAGCATCGGCTGGGACTAGGCTCCACCACTCTGCTTTGGATCACAGGTTGTTTTCTGTAATCGCCTTTGTCTGTGGCAAAGAGTTTTCTCTGTGAGGGTCGAGAGCTCTACTTACTGCGGGTGTAAGGGTAGATATCTAGAACAGTTAGGGATTATGCTGGTCTAGTACAGTGGACAAGGAACTCCAGCTAAGAAACGCTGAGAGTGGGAGACAGGGACTTCCCCAGGGAAGAGCGTGCCAACCGGTAATCAAATGCGCATCCCTGAAAACACACACACAAATAACAGTATGCGGACTGAGAATGCTGTACTTATAGTCTATATCACACACTAAGTGAATAATTTTAAGGAGTTAAAAGAAAAACCATCCCAACAACAACAAAACAATACCACTTAGGAGTTCTGCGAACTACAGAAAAAGTAAGATTGGAATTGCTGCGCACCGCGCCCCAGTGTCTGCACTCTGTGCGCTGGCACCCAGTTCGCGAGCTTCGGGCAAGGGGGCTGGAGGTTAAAATACACAGACACACACAGACAGAGAGACAGCCACACGGGTCATCCTTGAATTCCCCAAGAATGCCCCCTTTATTGTGTTCAGGGGCAGATTATATAGAGATAGCCACGCCCCAGCCAAACCCACCAGAAACCACTCTCCTGCCATCAGGAACTCCTGAAGGTCTTGTGCTCAGAGCAGCTGTAGGCACTCAGATCAGGGGATTACAGGAAATTCAGGATCTGGGGTCTCACTGCTCCCAACAGGAGTAACTTTCAGTCAGGTCCATCCTAGTCCTCTCTGCTTTCCATCTTCCACCTGAGACAGAAGTTGGCGTCTGTGTGGAAGCCAGCTGTAGATTATTAGGCATGCAAAGGGAAGGTTGCTGCTACTCATTTACATAGTCAGCCTCTGGCTTGTAATACCTGTCTTCCCCTCACAGGAATGCTAACCCCTGGATGGTTCTGAAAGGCACAAAAGTCGTGTTTCCATCCCTTCCCTCACCACGTTCAGGAAGGTCCTTGCTTCTCTGCTAAACATTCAGCAAATATTGGCGGAGGCCCTGCTGAACTGGGTGGACAACAGAAGGCAAATGATGCGGGAAAGCAGGCATGACCCCTGACTCCATGGAGCTTACTTTCCTTTGGGAGAAACAGACACTAATAAGATAATTTCAAGAATGGATGTGAGTTTTCTGGCTATCAAAAGCACTCTTGTGGGAAGTGCTAGATGTCCGAGGCCACTGAGGAGGGACGGGGCAGAGAGAGCCGGGCTTGACCTTCCATCCTACAGGACTGTGTTTATTTGCGCTCTCAAAAGGACAGCCTTTCTCCTACACAGGGCTGCTGCTAGAGGAAAGACGGCTATGACACACAGCTATACAGCACATGGCCCATGCTGCACATAGCTTGTACCCACATTTCCTTCCTGTAGCCTCTCCTGGAGCTTGCCTGGAGGTAAGGGAAGATGGGAAGTTTATCTTTTAGCAGGACGCTATCATCCCAAACCCAAAAGAGGTGTGTGAAATGGGGGCTGGGGGTGCGCATTCTTTCTTCATGCTGAGGAGAATTGTTGCTGGAGGGGAGTTCTGGATCTGTTGAAGGGGGATGGGTGCCTCTGGTCAGTTAGCAGGAGAAGAGTTTTAACTTGGTCAGCACACAATTGCCACCCTGCCTTCCTGGAGAGACGCGTGAAAAACAATAGTTAGAAGGCTGTGAGCAGGTGAGCTGAGAGGTGGCCGGGGAGGGAGCAGAGGGTGAGCGGCAGCCGAGGGAGTGATGGAGTGAAAGGGTGAAGAAGGGACACAGAGTTGCTTCAGGGTGGCGGTGACTAGTCCCTCTGCCTGGAGTGCCACACCCACCTGAGCTGGCAGCAGCCACAGGGAGCTGCAGAGCCTCAGAGGCTGGAAACAGGAGGTAACAGGGCACTCTTGTGAAGAATGGTATCTGGCCTGGGTGGGGGGATAAGGTCCCCTTGCTGCAGTCCCTAAAAGGTCTTTGCAGACGAATGAGGAACAAATGCAGCTGTTGTAGGGTGAGAACCGTGGGAGCATATCGGGAACATTTGGGGTCCTGCATGGTATGGTGATTTGAATAGGTGTGGCCCCAATAGACTCACATGTCTGAATGCTTGACTCACAGCGAACTATTAGGAGGTGTGGTCTTGTTGGAGGAAGTCTGTCACTGTGGGGCGGGCTCTGAGATCTTACATGCTTAAGCTAGGCCCAGTGGGATACAGTTTCTGCTGATTAAGATGTAGAACTCTCAGCAACTTCTCCATCACCACGTCTGCCTGCATGCTGCCATGGTTCCTGACATGATGATAATGGACTGACCCTCTGAACTATTAGCCAACCCAGTTAAATGTTTTCTTTCGTAAGAGTTGCCATGGCCACGGTGTCTCTTCACAGTGATAAAAGCCTAGCTAAGACACAGGGTTTCAGTAAGTGAACATTTCAAAGGCAGAGTAAAAACGTAAGCATGAGGATAATAAGAATGAAGTGATCCAAGGGAGGAGCCAGAGTGGGAGGGAACCAGAAGCCCATACATAGGAGAAGGCTTGCAGTTGGATTTTTGTCTGCTCCCTGTCTCTGAGGCCCCATCTCAAACCAGTTAGAATCTGTTAGTGTGGAAACAGCATCCTTTATGGAGGAGAATTCAGATTACAGCGTCAGTAGTAGTCATGCCTAGTCTTGGGGTGCTGTAGTAGACCAAGGATCGAGCTGGTCTTGAAGGCCATGAAACTGATCTGAGATTGTTCCAAGGTGTTTTGAGAGCTTGTGAGACAGAGGGTTAACTGATACAAATAAGGTCAAGTTCAGCTGTTTTGGTTTCCAGTCCAGAAAGCAGAGGCAAAGTGGCAAACAGAGGAAGAGTTGGGAGGCCCACCCCTGGAACTCCCCTTTAAGAGGTCACCCATACTGCTTTCAGGGTTTCTTGGGTGGCGGCACCAATCTCTGTAACTTCTTCACGTTGAAAAGGGGAGAAGGGTGAAATGGGCAGCAGCTAGAGCGCCTCAGAAGAAAGTCTGTCCACGGGGCCAGGACAGAACTTAACAGATGGCAAACATCCAGAGCATGCGCCAGCTGGTATAACCTTGCAGGGAACGTTAAAGTTAATGAGGACATTTTTTTTTACATCAAGATTACCATAAGTCAATACAAGGTTAAATATAAAGTTGACATAAGGTTAAATGCAATTGAACAACTGGCTGAACCGTGTTCTTGTAGAACGATAAGGTAACCAATTAGCTCTTTGTGACATCAGACTCCTGCACAAGAAGCAAACGCCTGGAAGCTTTATAAAATAAGTTAGTTAGAGTCACCATCTAATGGACAATTTAAAGGAGAAACAGAATCATACGGCACCATTTTCAAAGGAGTGTCTAGCAAGGTCTCCAAAAATCACACTTGGATATCCTGGATAACTTTCCAAAGCTGTGAATTTGATGACAGAGTATCCCTCAGTAGGTGAGAAGCCCCTGGAACCTCTGACCAAGTGAGTCCCAAGACAAGATGGAGTGGGGCTCCCATGAGCCTCTAGTGCATGAGTTACCTTGTCTAGATATTTGGCTGTGTTGCCTGCATGGCTTTGTCTGAGCATGGCCTGTCTCTGTTATACACTGTGTCAGAGACAGACAGAGAAAAGTGAGCAGAGAGAAGAATGGGAATGGAGAATGGAAAATAATGGCTTTCGGAGAGAGATGGGTGCCCCTGCCAGGCCCAGTGGATAGGGTGATGGAGGTCTAACCATGTGACCTCAGATTTCCTTCTGGGGTTACCATATGTTAGAATTCTGCAACAGGGTAAAAGGGACAGGTGCAGAGAGAGAGAGAGAGAGAGAGAGAGAGAGAGAGAGAGAGAGAGAGAGAAGCTTGACTATTCAGCAGAAGAGACTTTCTTTTGGGTGTACACAGCAAGGGGGGCAGCCTCTTTCCTTTGTGAATGGTCAAGACTGCCAGAGGAGAAAGACAGCTGTGATCCTTTACAGTGATTGGGGTAAGGGTCAGAAATAGCTATGACACACAGCCCACATAGCCCACATTTCCTCCCTGCACCTCTCCTTGGCCATGCTCAGTGGTAAGGGAAGCGAGAAAGTGGTAGGTGCCTAGCGGTAAGGGAAGCTAGAAAGTGGTAGGTGCCTAGCAGTAAGGGAAGCTAGAAAGTGGTAGGTTTTAAGAATTTGAGGGGAGTAGAGAGATGGCTCAATGGTTCAGAGCATGGTCTACTCTCTCAGTCTTCCAAAAGACCAGCATCCTGTTCCCAGCTCCCACATGATGGCTCGCCACTCTCTGCTACTCAGGTGTCAAAGGCTCCAACCCTCTCTTCTGGTTCTGCCAGCATCAGGCACACACATGGTGTATATACACACATACATTCAAATGAAGAATGAGTAATATACACAGTTAATATGGCATAGAGCAAAGGACGATACAAATAGCTGTGTCCTGAGATTTTTTAATCCACTTTTTATTTGGCAATCTCGCCTCTTCCTTGAGCCCAGAAACATGGCTATAGTACCTAATATTACTTTACTCTTAACTTTACTCTCTGCATTTTCAAAGGAAAGCCAGGTGCACAAAAACTACCCGGAAAGCATTCTCACCATCGGTTTCCCGGAGCAGCCTGTCCCTGGATATAAGGACTAAGCCAATGGAATACTCTAGTCCATTTCGTCTGAGGATCTTGTGGTAGAAGTCAGTATTGTGTAGTTGTGGGGTGGCAGCTCAGCTGATTAAGCGCTCGCCTTGGAAGCATGACTACCTGAATTCAAGCCTCAGAACCCACGTGAGAAATACTGGATTCGTGCATCTAATCCTAGCCCAGTCGGGGGTGGGGTGAGGGTGGAGACAGATGGGAGTCTCTCAGCCTAGCCTACACAGTAGCTCCCAGGCTAGTGAGAGACCTTGTTATAAAAACCAAAAGGAATAGGTCCTGAGGAATAACAGTCAAAGTTGTCTTCTGGCCTTCATATGCACATGCACACATGTGTACGTCACATAAGCACACACATGTACTTCACATAAGCACACACATGTCCTACACAATGCACACATCCTTCACACATGCACACACATGTCCTTCACAATGCACACATCCTTCACACATGCACACACATGTCCTTAATACATGTGCACACATGTCCTTCACACATGCACACATGTGTGCTTCATAGTGCACACATCCTTCACACATGCATACACATGTCCTTCATGCATGTGCATGCATGTCCTTCACACATGCACACATTTGTCCTTCACACAAGCACACACACGTTAATACCCACACAGTGACTTTGAAACTATTGAATTCTGTTTTAACCTACTGGCCAGGGTGCTCTGGTCCCTGTCTCAGCAGAGGTCATACAGTAATCCCACCCACCTTCACCGTCTTGACATACAGGATTTCCAGGATTTATTAGTTCACTCAAATCAGTTTTCCTTCAGCTGCACTGCCTCCAACACTCTGGACAAACCATGCTATATTTCCAGCAGAATGTAAGATGGGTCAACAGTCTCCTTCTTGAGCTGGAGTAATGAATAAAACGAATGGCTGAGACCGACTACCCCTTAGATGGCAAAGCACAGACTCAAGATGGATCGGGTTGTCTGCAGCTCTGTGACATATATTAACTTCCAGACATGAGATAAATAATTCATGCAAATAATCAAGAGCACACATCCAAGAACCAAGTTGTGGAATAGATGACAAGCCTCATGAACACTGATTTATGATATGCTCTTCACATATCTCTAATTGTCACCCGAGAGTGTGCTGTTAAGAAGACTCTCCTTAACTTTAAGTAGTGACGTATGTGTGTGTGTGCGTGTGCATGTGTTTGTGCGCAGGTGCATGCACACGCATGTGTGCAGACCTATGGGTGCTGGAAGCTAACATATGATGCCGGCTTCAGTTACCTTCTACCTTGTGTTTTGAAACAGGCTCTTATTAAAGTTGGAATGCGGTTGGCATTCCCAGTGTAAGCCACTGTACCTTATTTATTTCCGCAGGTTCTGGGGCATTGAATTCAGGTTCTGATGCTTATGTGGCCGGCACTTCACCAACTGAGCCATTTTCCCAGACCTGAGGGACTTAATAAATAAACAACAAAAACTAAATATCCAGACCTCTAAAGAAGTCATGTATATATTTTTCTCACATGACTCTAAGGTGAATCTTCAGATTAGAAGATTAAAGTCCCTCCAGTAATTTAACTAAGGGAAGGGTAAAACTGTCACGAAGGATATGAGTGACAGATTCATATTCTTCCATTTTCTCCTGAGTGGATCTCTGAAGGTAAAATACAGAGTAAGTTTTGATATTTAAACTTCTTACGTAGTTAAATTAGTAGGTCTCAAAGTAACATAACCACTCACCACCAGCCGGGTTTTCAGTCTGCAAGGCAGAGAGGGTTAAAATCTTCCACAGCTTAGACTAGACACAGTCATGATATCAGCGAGATCCTGTCGGGAAGACAAGCAAATGGGCGAAGTTGTGATTGCTTCTCGGTGTCCTCTGTGAAGAACTTCACCTGTATCCTCGCTTGAGGGATGAGAGGTGTTGGACCCAATGACCAGGGGACACTGACCTCTGCCCCAGAGATGCAAAGATAAGCCATTCTCTAGCCTCGAAAGGGAACCTCACAGGGTATTGATCACTCAACAGGGAGCACACAGCGCTTTGGTTAGTTAAATTCTGCCTGGGAGACTGTGAGAAAGCAAACTAGGTTTTTCTGGAATGTTCTTAGAATACTTTGAAAAATTATGACTTTGTTGTGACAATGGTAAGTAGTTAATTTGATTTTTTTAATCACTAGATAGCAATCATCATCATCACACTTGTGATGTTTCTAGTCTAAAGCAGCCGAGCTGGAGGGTGACAGAGCCTCCACCCAGCCCTTGTGCTCCCCCTACCATGCTAAGCATGAAGAAGCAGGGATTTAACACTTGGGCTCTCTTATGTGTTAAATTTGCTTTCCCGGCCTCAAAGGTCAACTCATCTTTATCAGGGATCATTACTGAACCTTTAGAAATCCAGCTTTTTGTTGAGGGGTTAGAACCGTTGTCAAATATTGCCAACAGCAACCTGACACCGTGGCATGAGATTTCCTGGCATGGCTAGAGCCACATGACCTCGGATGATACCACTACATCCTGAACCAAGTCTCCATTTGACAAGTGTCTGTGGAGGTTAGGGATGAATGAATGAGGAACGTTTAAACCAAGCAAAGATGAAGTTGCTGGATACTTCTGAGTCCATGCAAGCAGGTTTGAAACTCCAGCGTTTGGGGTGAGGCTGTGGCATAGAAACCTTTGGAGTTGCCCGCTGTAGCTCCAGATGCCCTCTTCCCCATCATATCTGAACGCTCGCCCTTCAGTGTCTTGCACTTTCTTTGGGCCTGCTCATTCCCTTGATCTGTCTGCTTTATGTTTTCTCCTGTCATCTCTCCATTACTTCTTCCTTCCTTCCTCCCTCCCTCCCTCCCTCCCTTTCTCTCTTCCTCCTTTGCTCTCTCCCTTCTTTCCTTCCGTCCTTTCCCACAATGGTTTGTGCTTCTAGGCTGCCAATGTCTCTAGGCCCCAGCCTAGGACATAAGGAGAAAGCAAACACAGGTAACTAACCCCCGCTGTGTCAGTCTTAGACTCACTGCTCTCTAGCTTTCAGAGTCTTAAGTTTGTTCCGTGGATCAGCACCAGAGTTCTGAGCTGTGCATAAGGAAAAGCATGTCTCTGTCATTTCACCAGAATGGCCACCCTCCTGTCTCTTCTTCCTCAGTCATCAAGGTAAATACATACATTAAAACATTTCTGTATCTCGGTGTGCAAGTTCCCTGGCATGAGCACGTTCACAATTCACGCCACCACCGTACCCAGAATCCCTTTGCTGCTCCCGATAGAATCTTATGCCCAGAAAACACTCATTTCCATTCTCTCCTAGAGTAGGCTTTTGCGCAGACTCGTGCAGCACTTCGACGTCTGGGATTGGCTGATTTTACTTCAGACAGTGTGGTCAAGGTTTGCCGGTTGCTATAGATTGGCTGTCCTTCAAGCCAAACAACTGCCATCTTCATCCCATCTGCTGTGGCTGCTTGTAAGAGACCTGCTGATGCTTCCTCAGAGACGGAGGTGTCAGGGGGGTCGTCTGACCACCACCTGGAATCCCAGACCCTCCTTCCAGCCATCTGTATGCAATTCTGTTCTACTTGTATGTGGTTTGGGGTCTTGGAAGGTGCTAGAATACAGGCTGGGAAAGGGCTAACGGAGGGGGGGGTAGCACCTATGAGGCTATGGGGAAGCCATCGTGATGGATAAAGACTTTCTGGTGCATCTGCTCTGGGGGGTACCCCCTCAGTTCTGTAAGCAGCCTCTCACGCTCTGTAAATAAGGCCGACAGCTTTATCGGTTCCCATAGTGAACTTTGTTCGGAGAGTACTGTGGTTTGTCATCGGAACCTTAGGGGAAGACACAGGTGTTGTTTACCTCTCGGGGAAAGAATCCCACAAATGCTCATATCCCAGTGTATACGAAAATCTCCTTCTTCTTATCGGCTGGATAATAGTCGCTTCATAGAGACATGCCGTACCCCAATCTGCATACTTTGTTTTCAGCCGATGCATGCGACTGTTTCCTTGCTTGCTTTTTCACGGGGCAGTGCTGCAGTTTTGGCGAGAATGGGAGTGGTCACATGAAATGGGGCGTGGCCATGTGAGGAGGGAGTAGGCACGCGGATGTCTTAGTTGGGTTTGCCTCTTTGTTGTTTCCTTGGTTCTACTAAAGGTGGCCGAACAAGGAGACCTTGATCCTTCAGTGCAAGTCCTGACCTCTGAACCCATCTGCGTCTATTTTTCCTTTAGGACATCAGAGGCAGGTATTCTATAAGGCTGGCAGACCGGTGCACGGAGACTTCTGTAACCTTCCAGCATGGATGTATCCACAATGTCGTCTGCTATTTTTAAATGTCAAGAGGAAAAGGAGAAAAGAAAGAAAGAAAGGAGAAGTAGTCTTGAGAGTCTGCCTGCATCCCCACTCCCTGAGGCCTCATCAGTCCCTGTCAGAGTGTAGCCTGTGCAGACTGCTAGGAGCTGTCACTGAGCCTCAGGGAGCCAGCCAACTGAACCTGTAAGCAAATAAGAACCGGGAACCCTGCAAGCAACTGTGGGCAGGTGCTTCTCCACTGCTGACTGCTCTTCCAGAAGACATGGTTAGTGTGCTAACTCCTATGTTAAGAATGTGAGACTGTGGAGCTTTGTGGTTTGGGATCAGAGGTTTGCTGGTGGGAACTCTGACTCCATAGGGGCAAGCCTACAGTCTGCACCCTGGCATCCTCCGTGCTCCCGGAAGGTAGAGTTGATTCACTAGGATGTCCATACATCTACTAAAAATAACAGCCTGCCTCTGTGAATATCCTTAGCATTGTATTGTGATCTGACTCTTTCTCCTTGCCTCACCTCGCCTTCCCTCCCCTCCTCTCCTCTCCTTCTTTCTCTCTCTCTCCCTCCCCCTGTACACTAGACTGTCCTCAAGCTCACTGAGATCCACCTACCTCTGCCTGTCTTGCTAGTGCTGGGATTAAAGGCGTGTGCTCTACCACCCCCACCACCCAGCTCAAATGACCCCAAAGGCACATGCTGGTTCTCCAGTCGGCAGCCTACAGGAAGGGGGATAGAACCTTCAGGAGGTGGGGCCTGGGAGAAGGAAGTGAGGTCACAGGCGCATACACTTGAGAAAGATGTGACTCTCCGTCTCTCTCTGCTTCCAGGCTGCTGTGAGGAGAGGACCGCAGTCCCGCCGCGAGTCCTCCGCCACCTTCTGCTCTGCCTTAGCCTGAAAGAAGTGCAGCCGGCTAACAGTGGCCATGAGCTAAAGCAGAATTTTCTTCCTTTTCAGCAGGCCGCTTTGGCTATTTTGCATGGTAACAGGAAGCTAACAGACTTGGTGAGGCAATAACCCAATTGCCTCCCCCGGGTTTAGATTTTGAAGTCTCACAATCATCGTAGCCTCCGATTAATTCAGGATATACATATTTTAGAGCAAGGCTGTTGTTCTGTCTTCGCAAACAAGCCCCTGGGTGCCCAGATTTGCATACCAGCTTTAGTTTCCCGTGTGTCAGTTCTGTTCATGAAGGCATGAGGCTTTGCATTGTGGGACCCTGATATCAGAAGATAAATCTTTATTTACTCAATCCTGGAGACTAAACCAATGAAGAAAAGTTATTGGTCCCATTCCAAACACATGAAATGTTAGCTATATAAAATATAACTATACCAAAGTCAGGGCTGGCAAGATGGCTCAAAGGGGGCTTGCTTCCAAGCCTGTTCGATTCTCAGGAACCACGTGGTGAGAGAATTGCCTCTCTTGTTGGGAACATCCTGGCCTCCAGCTGCTCTTCCCTGCTAGAGATCTTTACTTTCCTTCTGATTTGAGTAACTGAAAGCTGTATCAAAGTTGTTTACCAGCTCTGCTTCACGAGCACGTGTTGCCTTGCCTTGAGGATCAGAGGATAAGGTTTTTACCTGCTGGCCCACCTGACTGTTGGGTATATAAGCCTCCGTGGTGCTATTGAATAAGGGGCTTCTTACCAGTGACTAGAGGTCCGTGTCTCTGTCTCTCTGTCTGTGTGTCTTTGTGTGTTTCAACCTCCAGCCCCTTGCCTGAAGCTTGTGAACTGTATGGTAGCGCATAGAGCGCAGACAGGCGTTGTGTGCTGCACTCTCTCAAATTGTTTCTATAACTGAATGTATGCACGCATGAACACACACACACACACACACACACAATTAAAGTCAAGAGTGGAAGCTAGAAGAAAAATCTCTGGGTATAGAAACAGGAGAAATTCATTCCTAGTAGACAAAGTAGGGACTGGAGTTGAAGCTGTCCACAGGGTGACAGGATCCCAGTCTTAAGTCCAGGGTCATGTCTGAATACAGGTTGAATACCCCAGTCAACAGGCACAAGACCACACCATGACTCTGCGTGCTTTTCATTGCTCAGAGCTAGGATAAAAACCTATGATAGCGCTGCAGCTTGCCCGAGTCTGCTCCAAGGCCTGTTGTCAGAGGCTTATATTTAATGGCATCATGGTTTGCCCTCAAAACTGTCCAAATGTGGGTGATTAACTATATGATCTGGGGTTTTTATTTCCAAACTAATGAAATATAAAACTATTTGGGAGACAAGTTTGCCAGTATTACATAGTTCCCATTTGGAGGTCCCCGAGCCCCTTCATTTTAGGAATGGCAGTATGGAATTCCCCTTACTCACGAGGGAAATTCCGCCTGCATTCTGGGTCGGAAGGTGGAACCAGACGGCTTTGTTTCGCTTTTTGGTTTCTCTAGAAGACAGCTGGGAGATGGTTGCTGCGTAGGAACAGCAGCGACTGCCTGTCAAGGAAGAGGCATCCTTCTGAACTTGCAGACTAGCTGCAGGAAATGCTCCAGCCTTCTAGAGGGCTTGTGCCAGGCTGAGCTGGGAGACACGGGGCAGCCCAGGCCTCACTTTGCATGAGGAAGCTGTGGCCTGCGGCTGCCGTACTATGCTCGATTATTGAACCTGAAAGTGAGAATGTATTCCATTATTACAGCAACAACAAACTATCTCCCCTTGGGGCATCTGGCAGGACCTTGAACATTGGAAGACTCCAGAAGTCATTGTCGTCAGCTAGATGCAATTAGATTCTGAGTAATGGTTGGGTCTCAATATATAATTAGTGCTGGCAAAATAACAGTAGAAAGTCATTTGTTTCTAATGTGAACGCAATAGGAGGTCGTGAGAACACATTATAGCAGAATCGCTCAGTCTTTGTCAGAAGTCATAGAAGCTCTCTGATGTGAACACTGAGGATATGGCTGGCCTGTATGAGGGGTGTCAAGCACTCATGAAGGGAACTCTCTGGAGCAAAGAGAGATACCACCTACATGATGAGCCAAGCCCCCACCGCTCTAATCGCAAAAGTCAACATCTCTGACCTTTTCCCATGTTGTCGCCCTCTAAAGGTTTATTTGCAGTAGAGTCCAAAAGGCTTGCTCCAGGCAGACTTTCTACTCCCTCATTCAAGTGTCTAGTCCTCTAGAGTCAAGTTAGGCTGCTAAAAGCAAATAGACCAGGCTGTCCCATGAACTTGGAAAGATACACCATTTTCTATGCCAAGGAATACATGTGTTACAAACATGGGTCCTCTAAAATAAATTTAAAAAAAAATTCAAAAGGGCCTACAAAGAGATAAAAATGATTGTGTGTGTTTTACTCCATGGCTTCAGTACCAAGAATCTCTTTTCTCTATTTTTTCCCAAATACATTTGAAAATAAGCTGGGCATATGGGCACGCAGAAGCATCATGCTCTGAGTAGGTAGAGATGCCTTTTTAGCATGCTCAACTGTGCCTCTAAAAACTTCTGTACGGAAGCAGATCATTGTGTAACCCATGAGCATCATGCCAAGGCCCCAACTAGGCAGCCTCTGAGGACTGATAAAGAGGCAGCATCCTCCCAGTCCCCCACCCCTACCCCCCAGGCTGTTGTCCTTGGGCTCCTCCTGCCTGAGCCCCTGCAGCCAAGCCCCATCCCTTAATCTGTTCTGGCCTTTACCAGCCCCCAGGCTGTGCTGAGAGAAGAGACTCCAAGAAGGGGATAAATGCGCAGGAGCGTCCTGTGCCTCTTCAAGCCCTGAAATTCATGCATCCTTGATTTCTAACCACAACAATGAAAAGGAAGAGCTCCTGAATTGTTGACGGGATCACAACTATCAAGGACATGCTTGAGAGGTTTATAAATTAGCCTATTGCTTTTTATCCTTGATGAATAATTTTTAAAACTCGGTTTTGCCTTGATGACGTTTTATTACTGTTGGTGTATTTTTACCCAATCAGAACAATCTTGCTGATTTTATTGAAGCAGAAGTTGGTGTGAGTCTTTAATGAATAATGCCATCTTATGTCTCATGGCACTGTAATTGTTTAATTAGGGAGAACAAAGACTTTTAATATTCCCTTATCATTATCCCTCAGTATGCGTCAAATTGTTAAATACTGGACCTGTTCGAATTTTTCTTATTTTTAAAGTTGCTGCTTGAATTGCTCACTGGAGACTCACATAAAAGATAATTTAGAGAATTATGGCTTGGGATTAGACAGAATTTCCAAGAATTTGAGAAATGTCCCTCAATATCCTTTCGCCACTCTGTAACTATGCATTTATTAGAATTGGCATTCTCAACAGTGACAGTTATAAAATCAAAACATCAGTAACTCCGAAAGCAGCAAAATGGTCTGCATCCTGCGACTTCATGGGCCAGCGTTAGCTCTCTGTAAAAGTAAACAGTCTCACTAGTATGCAAATTCACTTTCATCCTCGCGAAATGCTAAAACTAAATGCATACCAACGAATAATTTTAATTTCTTGTGACTTACAATATGTTTGATTAGTAGTCCCACTTTACCTATTAAACACACACAACCAGGGCCCTAGAGGGAGCTCAATGTTCCAAGAAGTCAGCTACTTGGGGACTGCAGGCGATAAATAGCTGACCTTCCCCCAGACACCTTGTGGTTTCAAAAGGAGATAACAGACCCTACCGTTTCACAGACAGCTAACTGAGGAAAACAGTCAACTCGCCCATGCTGCCTCTAGAGAAACCCCTTCTCCCCTCCCTTTCACTACAGAACCCTCCGCTTGAAGCTTGGTGTTCTCTTGAGCTCCAGTCATTGTTTTAGGTCCTGTGCCCCCGTCACAGAGTTACCAGGTCATCTAAAGTCCCATCTTCTATTTCTTCCTACACCTTGTGAGTTTCAGAAGGCCCAGTACGGGGAGCTGTCTGCAGCATCGTGGCTTGGCTTGCTCCACCCTGTACAGGACAGCAGCTTCTCCTAGGTAACTCCCATGATGAGGACTCAGCCCAGGCAGCAGTGACAATCAGTGAGTTTTTGAAATAAAAGACATACTAATTTTTTCATATTATTTATTTTTGACTATGGGGTGGACTACCAGGAAGCGTGTGTGAAGGTCAAAGGTCAACTTATAGTAGTCAGTTCCTCCAGCAGAACCACACCTACTCCAAGGAGACCACATCTCCGTTAGTGCTACTCCCCCTAGGGGACATTTTCTTTCAGATCACCCCAGGGTCACTAAATGTGAGCAGTAAATTGTGCCTCCAATAATAAAAGATATGTCTACATGTGTACTATAGTTTAGATTTTAAAGTATTCTTAATATAGGTATAGAAAATAACAGCAGGAAAATCATAACAACCACATTTAACCAGAAAATACACAATGGGAAACAAACCTGTGATGTATAAGTTCTCATTATAGTTTCTCTACTGTTACCTGAGGTTTTTTTCCTAAAATATTTATCTCTAATTTGTTACTCCTCAGTTTCATTTTGCTGTTGAGACTTTCCTATAACAAGGTACAAAAGGCATTCTAAGGAAACATTTTAAATAAAATTATTTATGCAGAAAGATTGTCTTTATATTTCCTAGCCTATTGAAATGCTTCTTTTCAATCTGATTCTTTTTATTTTTACATAATGCATGTCAGAACAGCTACCAGGAATAATAATCACAAGCAGCTGTCTCTGGCCTGTCTTCATTTGGTCTACTCTTCCACTTTCTACTTTGTGGAAGTTTGAGTCCTTTCTATTCAAGGCCCTTGAGTTCACTGCTTCTTCCAAGAATTCTCTTATGATGCCCACGTATAAATCACTGTTTTGAATAATGCCTCATCGGAAATGCAGCCTCGCGCTCTTCTTTGCCTTCTGAATATTTTTGTGTATGTATGTACATTTGTGTGTAGGTGCATGTGTCTGCAAGTTCATGTGCACATGTGTGCATACACACATGTGGAGACCACAGGCAACAGGAATGTTGTTTCTCAGATAATTTCACCATTCCCTCTACTGTTTTTTCCCAGGCAGAATAACTCTGTGGACTGGAATTCATCAAGTAGTGTAGGCCATGTGGCCAATGTGTAGGGGAATGTGTTACAGTAGTGTTGCAGGGATATCCTGACTTATCGGGAAGCCAGGATATACTTAGAGCCATAATAGGACAGCTCTGGAGGGGTAGAGCCATGATAGGGCAGCTCTGGAGGGGTAGAGCTGCAATGGGACAGCTCAGCCCTGGAGGAAAGATGTCCTGACTATCGGGAAGCCAAGCTACCTGAAGCTGGGGTGCATGGGGGATGGTCTCCCTGCAGATTATATAGGAATTCTGCTCTTCTCCTGGAGAGCCGCTACAGCTGAGTTCTGCTCTGCTCTCCCTGCCCCCCCCCCCCCCGCACCACGTGCTGGCCTTGCTCAGCCCCCCTTAAGGAGCATCCTAGCCAGGTTGAGGGAATGAAGGTCATCACCCAAGACTCTTTTGAGAAAGAGATTTATTTGGGAAGGAGGAATCCAGGAGAGTGGCTGCATCTGCCAGGGAGAGTTTAATGGCATCTCTTAACTGAAGCACTGGAGAGGCTTCTATAGGGCTTTTTAGGGGCGGAGTTTTCCCAGGGAGAAGGGGGATTGGTCAGTGTAGCTGGTCAGGGGCATGGATGACTGACTTCATGGCCAAACTGTGTTTCTTTCACTGGTCCTTTTTAGCTTTTTGACTCTAATCTTAGGAGCAGGGCGTATTTCTTTCACTGGCTCTGATCCTAGGGACAAGGTGTGTTTCTCTGACTCTAGTTTCAGAGCCAGGGCACATGTCTTTAGCTCTGAGTTCAGGGATAAAGATATTTCTTTCCTGGCTTAGGCCTCAAATACAGGGTGTGTTCCCTTCTCTGATCCTGAGTTCAGAGTCAGGGTGCTCAGTGATTGGTTGGTTTCCTGCTCCAGTTGTCCCTCTTACCCTACAAAATGAGCTGCTGGAACCACATGTCCCTGACTTCTCAACACTGGTTTCACATGTGTATACCAGCACACCCGGTACTTCATGGATTCCAGGGACTGAACTCTGTTTTATCAAGTGAGCCACATTCCGTGTCCTCTCCTGTCACTGTGAGCACTTTATCAGGTGGACCACATTCCGTGTCCTCTCCTGTCACTGTGAACACTTTATCAGGTGGACCACATTCCGTGTCCTCTCCTGTCCCCGTGTGAACACTTTATCAGGTGGTCCACATTCCGTGTCCTCTCCTGTCACTGTGAACACTTTATCAGGTGGACCACATTCCGTGTCCTCTCCTGTCACTGTGAGCACTTTATCAGGTGGACCACATTCCGTGTCCTCTCCTGTCCCCGTGTGAGCACTTTATCAGGTGGACCTTATTCCGTGTCCTCTCCTGTCACTGTGAGCACTTTATCAGGTGGACCACATTCCGTGTCCTCTCCTGTCCCCATGTGAACACTTTATCAGGTGGACCACATTCCGTGTCCTCTCCTGTCACTGTGTGAACACTTTATCAGATGGACCTTATTCCGTGTCCATTGAACTGTGTAAAACCCATGTCGTACAATCCCATCCCACGATGTTGGAGGTGAAGCTGGGATTCACGCCCACGCCTGCACATCCCTGCAACTTCTCAACACAACACGTTGACAACTGCGGGGAGCAGGGAGAAGAAGATAATTAAGCCTTTCCGTTTTCTCTTTTCTCTCAGCAACACCCTTCTGAGGGCCCCTGTGGTACAAGTGTTAGGTGCTAGGTTTCCACTGCCAGTCAGGTTTACATTTCTGAGGAAAAACTGAATTTATTCTTGTGACGTTTTCTTGTGTCTTTCCCATAAACACAAGAATGAAGACTTCATCTTTGGGGATCACTGTTGGAATAGGGCGTATGTGGACACGGACGGGAACAGGATTGCGATCACCACACAGACACCAATATCTCACCTAAATCTCTGATTACGATCACCATACAGACACCAATATCTCACCTAAATCTCTGATTACGATCACCACACAGACACCAATATCTCACCTAAATCTCCGATTTGATTTTATTTTTCTGGTACTGGGGATCGAATCTGTCTTAATTAGGGTTTCTATTGCTGTGAAGAGACACCATGACCACAGCAACTCTCGTAAAAGAAAGCATTTGATTGGGGTTGGCTTATAGTTCAGAGGTTTAATCCGTTATTGTCATGGAGGGAAGCATGGAGGCAGACATGGTGCTGGAGAGGGAGCTGAGAGTTCTACATCTGGATCCACAGGCAGCAGGGAGAGACACTGGGCCTGGCTAGAGAATCTGAAACCTCAAAGGCCACCCTCAGTGACACTCTTCCTCCTCTGGCAAGGCCACACAGCTTAGAGTGCCACCTCCCTATGGGCCTGTGGAGGCCATTTTCAGTCAAACCAACACAGAACCTAAGTCCTTTTGCTCTGTATGCTGAGCAGATGTCCAACCACTGTGCCATATTAACTCTTTTTAATCTTAGCTTAAGAACAGACCCTCACGAAGTTTCACAGACTGGCTTTGAACTGACAATGTAGCCTATGCAGCCTACAGTTTTTATCACTTTTACATTAGGAATCCTGGGATTAGTCAAGGAACATGACATAGGAAGCAAACACACAGGACGCTGTCCTCAATCACACAATCTGGAGTAGATCTGCATGTTTAAGGAGAAGCTGCTTTAGTGTGTCAGATTTTTTTCTTTGTTTCCCTTACCTTGATGAGCATCCTGCTTTCCTTGCTTCCATCCTCCCTCGTGACTCATCCAAGCAGTCCTGTGGCCACTTCCTCCAGAACAGGGCTCTATATTAACACTCCTTTAATCATGGGCTAGCCCACTCCCCCTTCTCCATTTTTCTTGGCCTTCATAAATACATGTATAAATTACACATAACATTATCAGGCCCTGGAAACTATTACTGCAATTTTAATTCTTTATCTGTTATAGGACATTTTATTATTTATTTATATTGTCTTACACACCCCTTCTAATCTGATGTTCTCTTATTTGGATTAATTACAGCTAGTCCAAATGTAATCGATAGTATGTTTATCTTTCCTGCTAGACTACAGATCTTTTGGTCAACTGTTATCCCTAGAACACAGAAAAATACAGCAAATGCCTAATTAATATAATACCGTCGCACTGCACGGAGAATGTTTACAAGATGAGAATTCCTTCCAACACTTGCTGCCTCCCAAGCACCTCTTGGTGGTGTCACAGACGAGGTGCTTGCTTGCTTGTTCCTGGATCACAGACACCCCCAGTCTGGTGGTCTTCCTGTACTGACGAGAACAGAGCCAGGTATCTTATTCTGGATAAGCACGGGAGGCAGACACTCTGCTGTTAAAGGCCAGTCAGTCCTGCCTGACTCCCCCCCCCCCCCACCACCACCAGCTTCTTTGGCAATAATGGAGGGAGACCGCTGGACAGGCCAGCAGCTCTGCCTGCCCCTCTGCTGTGTTGGTGAATGACACTGAAGCTCTGTGTCTCTCAGAACCTTGAGCTCTTGAGCTTTACCAGGCTTTTCCTTCTCTCCCGTATCCATCAAGCCTTCTCTTTCAGAAACCATCTCCTCACAGCTGCCTTCTTGACACTTCTTTCACCCAGTAGATTTCTTTCACGGACTCATGGCATACCGTGTCTGCGGTCCAGCCTTTTCATTTCAAAAGGACCACGATATGTTAAGACTTCATAGGACAATGTTTATTTTACCCCTCCTTTCTCTACACGTCATGCCTGTAGATTTGTCTCAACTGTGGGAGTAGCTCCAGGCCTACAAGGTTCCCCCATTCCCTCCCAGGCCTACAAGGTTCCCCCATTCCCTCCCAGGCCTACAGGGTTCCCTGTTCCTTCCCAGGGCTACAGGGTTCCCCCATTCCCTCCCAGGCCTACAGGGTTCCCCCATTCCCTCCCAGGGCTACAGGGTTCCCCTGTTCCCTCCCAGGGCTACAGGGTTCCCCTGTTCCCTCCCAGGCCTACAGGGTTCCCCCATTCCCTCCCAGGGCTACAGGGTTCCCCTGTTCCCTCCCAGGCCTACAGGGTTCCCCCATTCCCTCCCAGGCCTACAGGGTTCCCCCATTCCCTTCCAGGGCTACAGGGTTCCCCTGTTCCCTCCCAGGGCTACAAGGTTCTTCTGTTCCCTCTGTCATCTCCAGCAGCATGGCCAGAAGCTCAGTGTCCTTGCATGTTCTTCAGGTTCTCCCCGTTATGATTCACAAAACACCAGGCTTTATAGCAGGGAACAAAAGGCAAGACCTAATGACCTAGATGCACTAGTTAAGTCACAGATGTCCCTTACAAACTTGTTCCCATTAAACTCTGTGCATATTCACTTCCTGCTGGGCTCACGAAGTCAGAAAATGTGGTGCACTCCTATTTCATTCCACCCTTTCCAGCATTTTTACAGAAATAAAGGAGCCAGGTTTCCATGGTAACACAAGTGTGACAGTTGAGGGTGTCTGGATGTAGGTGAGCTATCTCCCTTCAGATCCAGTGGGGAGAAGAGAAATTAAGTTTTCGTTTTTTTCTTTTTTTTCTCCCAGCAACACACGTCTGAAGCCAAGGGAACCCTGCGGTGCCAGCGTTCAGTCCTAGGTCTCCACTGCCAAGCAGGTTTACCCTTCTGAGGTGGAACAGAATTTCCTCTCAGCACGTTTTCTTTTGTCTGTTCCACAAACATATAGATGAAGACTTAAGCTTTGGAAACTGCTGTTGCAATGGAGCTTACATGGACATAGAAGAGAGTGTGATCATGATCAGGGTACTGGGGGGGGGTGTTGAACTAAGACCTGCTGTTCTGCATGCTAAGCACATGTCCTTCCACAGAGTCCTGTTCTCAGCCCTTTCAAGTCTTAGTGTGTAGTGATATTTTGTTTGTATTTTAACAAATAAAGCTTGCCTGAAGATCAGAGTGTAGAGCTAAGCCACTAGAGACCAGAGAGTGGTGGCACATACCTTTGATCCCAGGACTCAGGAGACGGACGCAGAGAGATCTCTGTTAGTTCAAGGCCACCCTGGGCTATGTGAAATTGATCCAATCTATAAGAGAAACAGGGCTCACACAAAGGTCATCCCAGCACTTTGGATCCCATGCCTTTAATCCCAGGACTAGAGAGGTGGAGACAGGAGTGATATGGCTGGGCAGAGAGAGTAATATAAGGTGGGAGGAGACAGGAGCTCACTGTAGTCTGAGGATGCAGTCTGAGGACAGGATCCCCCTATTGGTCTGAGGATTCAGTAGTGGCAGAAGGTCTCTCTAGTGATTGGTCTGAGGATTCAGTAGAGGCAGAAGGTCTCTCTAGTGATTGGTCTGAGGTTTCAGTAGTGGCAGAAGGTCTCTCTAGTGATTGGTCTGAGGATTCAGTAGTGGCAGAAGGTCTCTCTAGTGATTGGTCTGAGGATTCAGTAGAAGCAGAAGGTTTCTCTAGTGATTGGTCTGAGGATTCAGTAGCGGCAGAAGGTCTCTCTAGTGATTGGTCTGAGGATTCAGTAGAGGCAGAAGGTCTCTCTAGAGATTGGCTGCACTGCTTCTCTGATCCTTTGGCTGTCATTCCCTAATATCTGATTCTGGGTTTTCATTATTAAGAACAATTAGAATTCATGCTACATTAGTGTATGAATAAACCCTTATTAAGTTCCCCATCCTGGCCTTGAACTTACCATGTGGCCTAGGCAGGCCTTGGGTCTTTGAACTTTTGCTTTCAGACATCCTAGTAACTGGGATTGGAGCTATGCACCGCCATACTCCACCCTGACACCCTTCCTATTATAGCGGTCCACATTTCAACCAGTGTTCCACATGCCATGACAAGTCAGAACCGTGTCCTTATTCACCCCGTAACAGGTAAGAAAACTGAGGCCCATCAGAATGGAACACAAATGAACTGCAAGCACACCACAGGCTGCATTCTTTACACACAACCAAAACAAACTGCCGGGGAGATCAGCCCGAGAAGTGTCTCCTCCCAGCCACGCTAGGTGATGGGACTAGGCCTCCACTCCACACTTCACAGCCTCACAACTCTGGAGGGAATCAGGAATCGGAAAGAGACTCGCTTTAGGTTATCTCCTGGATCCCACATCCTAATATAAGTCCATGCCCCAGATACTGGCCCAGTGTAGACTTTCAGCTCCACCACATTGCAGACGGACAGACAGACTATAGATACTATAGTTACTATAGTTACTTTCTTTCAGTTGCCCACTAGGCTGGAGTAAAGAACATCTGTGGCAGTCAGAGGCACACTTCTGGGCATGTCCGAAAGGGCTCATCCACACAGGATTAACCCAGGACAGGGAAGACCAACTTGACTGTATTCACCACCGTCTTACTTGGTGGGGAACTGGCCTGATTAAAAAGGGAAAGAGCCGTGAGCTCCAGAGCTCCACTCTCGCTTCCAGACCTTCCACTGCGGCCACAGGAAGCCATCTGACCATGGTGAGACTCGATCCCGTGAGCCATGAGTGAGAACAACCTCTTCCTCTTGAGTTGCTCTGGTCAAGTATTGCTCACAGCAGTGAGAAAAGCAACCAACACAGGCTGTTCCATCCACAAAGAAAATGTGACGCTTCTTGGCTCTAGTTAATCTCCAATACACCTGGAAATGGTAAGCACCCAAACACACACCTTTCCTCAGAAGACCATAGCTGCTACTGAGCTGAAGTAATCCCAAGCAAGCATGTCAGTCTTACAGAAAACCAGGCTTCTAAAATCCAGCCACATCACTGTCAAAGTCATCAGACACAAAGCACCTGGGCACACTCCCTCAATTTTAGTCACTTCTGAACACGACTAGCTTAAAACCAGGAGTCTCTCTTCAGTTTCAACATCCATAGAACATCGTAATGCTTCGACAGAATTTTTCTTCACTACCTTATTCTCTGGCTAAGATTGAACTTCTTAAAATCTTCATAGTACATGACTGAGAAGTAATGACCGACCTATACAGGCAGAAATAATGACTGAACTACATCAGCAGCCCACTGTATTCATGCGTTCAAGCCAGTTCAAAAGCTTTGGAGGAGTTCTGTACTGAGATAGGTTTTTTTTCTGATTCGTTTCCCCCTCCCAAATACTATACAATAACCATGTGCCTAACATTTACAATACATTGGGCATTACAAGGAATCTAGAAATAACTGGCATCTAGGAGGATGTGCAGGCTAATCCAAATGCGGCATTTCACATAACGGATTTGAGCATCTGCAGGCTTTTGAGTTCAGGGGTGTCCTGGAACCAAGCACCATGGATATGGAGGAAGGAGGGGAGACAATAGTTTACATTCTCAACTTGACACAACACTTGATCTAAATTGTTTTAAGAGGACATTGTAGTTAAACGAGCTAGGAAATTCAAGCATACGGAGACCTTTTTAAATGTTCAGAAACAACGCACAGTCGGGGACTCCTATATTAGAAGACATATTGGTACTCTGACAAGTGACGGGAAAGATGGCAAACAAATGCCTGGTTGTTAGAGGAACTCAGACCCATAGCCAATCTCCAGTGACCTTGTTGGGAATCGGAGCGGTGGAAAGGTACACCGAGCTCTGACAGAACCAGGAAAATATAGTATTCTCAAAAAATGTGAGGTAGTCGTGGCCAGGGGTCGTCATTTCAAGGACATAGTTTAATGTAGATAAATGCAAAGCCCAGTTACGTGCAGGTTGAAGGGTGTAACTTCTCAGACGTCGCGGCTGTGGCTGGAGGGTGTGACGGTGAATCGGGGGCCAGAGGCACAATGTTTGAAAACCGAGGGAGAAAACACATCTTTTCAGGAGGCACCTATGGTGGACCACAGCAAATGATGCACGCTGGACGCCTCCCGAGGGACGGGAAAACTTCTCACCCTCAAGACAAAAGTCTCCGTCCTCTCGTCCAGGCAGAATGCCACGGAGGCGACGTTAAGACACAATCCATCCCCTACGCCTCCAACGCAGCCCGCCGCTTAGCCAGACTTGCGGGCCCTGCCCACCCCACCCCTGCAGCCAGCACGGCCTCTATTCCCCAGACAGCCGGGCGACGCACCGGCAGAGTTCTGATTGGCTCGGCCTATACTCCGTCATTCCTCCGCTGGCTTGCGATTGGCTACTAGAGCGTGCGCAAGCGCAAACGCCCAGACCCGCCGTGCTCCAGGAAGGGGGCGTTGGCTCCGTCTAGGACTGGGTTCGCTCCCGAATGGCTAGCGAGACGAGACGCCTTTTGATTGGTCAGGAGTGGAAGCCCAGCGCCCAGAAACGTGGCCTGATTGGCCGCGGCGAAGCCAAGCTTCCGCGGAGACGGTCCCTCAGGCTGTTGCCGAGGTGTCCTGAGGTCTCCTGACCGTGACTGGCGGATCCGCGATCCAGGCTTTCCAGGCGCCCCCGGCTGCCTGTCAAGGTGTGGGAGGAGCTAGGCTTAGGGCAAACCCTGAGGAGGCGTGGCTAGAGGAGAGGATGGGTGGGGCCCCGCAACGTCATCGGGAGGCGACCGGGTCAGCGCGTGGCTCGGGCGTCGCCGCGGCCGGACACCGGGCTTCGGTTTGCTTTTGTACCTCTGGCGGCGGCCTCTCACGTCGCCGCGTTTAACGGCACAAAGATAAAGCTCTGCCGGCCGCCGGCCCGTCGTGGTGTCCCCAAGCACGGTGTCCCCACGGCCCCTCTCCCGTCACCTTCTGAGCGTGGGAGTCTGACGTCACCCGCCTGGGGGGCGGGAACAAGAGCGCGCAGGCGCGGCACGAGGGCCTGCGGGGCTGGGTGTTGCCAGGCGTCTGCGGAACCTGCTTAGTAAAGCGCCTCACGGCTCCGGAGCGCGCGGCCGGTCGCTAGGCGACAGCGGGAGAGGCGGGGCTTGGCCTAGGTCCCGCCCCATCCGGCTGGCCCCGCCCCCGTCAGCGCTGCGGCTCCGGCTCGGGCGCGCGCTCCAGAACCCGGGAAGCGGCGGTGGCTGGAGTTGGGCGTGGAGGCGCGAGGGGCGGGGCGAGCGGCACTGCGGGCCCGCGGCTCGGGCGGCTCCAGCTCGGGCTCGCGCTCCACTCGGTCGCTGCCGGCGCCTTCGGGGCTGTCTCGCCGCCCGGCTCAGTCGACTCTCTCCCAGGGCCGCGGCTCGCTCAGCTGCCGCCCCGCCGCCGCCGCTGCCGGTATCCAGGGCACTGACGCGCCCGTGAGCCGGCGTGTCCGCCAGGGCGGCGGGGCCGCGGGGTCGGGGCGCGGCGCGCGGGCGCAGGTCTATGTCGCGGGCGGCGGTGGCGGCGGCGGCCGCGCAGGGACGATGCGCGAGTACAAAGTGGTGGTGCTGGGCTCGGGCGGGGTAGGCAAATCCGCCCTGACCGTGCAGTTCGTGACCGGCACCTTCATCGAGAAATACGACCCCACCATCGAGGACTTCTACCGCAAGGAGATCGAGGTGGACTCGTCGCCGTCGGTGCTGGAGATCCTGGACACGGCGGGCACCGAGCAGTTCGCGTCCATGCGGGACCTGTACATCAAGAACGGCCAGGGCTTCATCCTCGTCTACAGCCTGGTCAACCAGCAGAGCTTCCAGGACATCAAGCCCATGCGGGACCAGATCATCCGCGTGAAGCGGTGAGCAGAGCGGGGCGCGCAGGGGCTCGGAGGCTGCAGCGATCCCCGGCCCCGGCCCGCCTGGGCTGCACCACCTCCTCCTGGGGCTCAGCTTTGAGGGCTTTGTTTCACAACTAAAATTGGGCATCCCGTTCAACCCCAGCTCAGCCCCTTTCTCTCTAGGATGTTGGTAGCTCTCGTTCCGTACCCGGGAGAAAACAAAGTTTCAAACTTGCAAGGAGAGGAGGGATGAGTAGGTGGGCGCGAGGGAAAGGGGAACTAAGTGTAGGCGCGCCTGTGCAGAGCGCGCGCTCAAATCCACCCTTAGGAGGTTTGACAGCCAAAACTTGCACACTGGCATTCTGTGACTGTCAATACGAGTTAGGAGGGCCTTTCTCATCGCGGAAAAGAGGAAGTGTTGCCAAGAGGTTGGCAGAAATGAATTAGTGCAGCACTTTAAAGACACATTGTCGAATAATTTGAAGATCTCACAATATTCAGCAGGTTTGGAATATAGAAGCACGCTTTTGACATTTACATTTACTCAGCTCCCCCCCCCCCCCGCCCCGAACAGAAGTTTGATATAAGCTATGGCTCGTGTATCAGCTAATTTAATGTTAATGATGCGGGGGGGGGGACTGAGGCAAATAGGCGTTTCCTGATGTAAACTGTTCAAAGAATGCATTTTGGATGTGGCTGGTGAGACAAACGCTTTCAGTAGTTTTGGTTTTGTTTTATTTCTCTTAAGTCGATGCTGTTTATCTTCCCCTTAACTTTCAAGTACTGGAAACCTAACTTGTTATGGCAGAGTTTTGGCAACATTTTCCAGTTCTTCTTGGCTGATAACTTTCTTTTCTGACCCTTTTAGACTAATACTACTGGTACCCTTTCAGGGCCCTTGAGGTTGTAGTTCATCTGATGTCACTGTGGAAAGTTTAATAGACACAATTACATTATCAGTTAGGGTGTGCTCATTTCAGAGCCCAGAGCAGGTCACTCACAAACTCATTACAAAGGACATGCCCCTCTCCATGCCCTCCTAGCCGCTTGAGTGTGCATGTCCATAGCCATTCTAAAAGTGTCTACCTTCTTGTGTTAAATTCCAGATTAGAGACCAGCGGACATTTTTATGATTTCTTTCCAAAGCTGGTAACACTTACAGCCTTAACTTCTCTAGTCTTATTTTTCTTTAGAAAGTTGTTTTCAACACATATGTGTGCACACATGTGGATACATCATGCATGTTCTTGAAGTTGTTCACACACATGTGTGCACACATGTGGATACATCATGCATGTTCTTGAAGTTGTTCACAGATACAGATAATGATCTGAGTACTGCAGCTGTCCGGCCTTCACGCCTCAGTCCATCCTCACACATCTGTGCAGGAGACTTTAACCCAGGAGCCTCCCGAAACACTGGTGGGATGACCGGCATCAGTTATAATAATGCGCTGATTTGTGGATTGGAGCAGTCGGTCGGTTGACACTCAGAACAGTAGGCTAGGCTTCTGCTCACCTGGACTCACTGGTCTCAACTTTGTTGTAAGAAGACCATTGTGGAACTGAACTAGAGTTGAGCGGCATTTTCCACTGGGATAGAGAGTCGTGTCATGAGGAGCTCTTGGGACTACTTCTTCTTCCTTCTTCTTGTTCTATTTTTTTTCTTTTCTTTTTTTGCAACAGGGTCTCTCTATGTTGACTTGGCTATCCTGGAATTCGCCATGTAGACCAGTCTGTCCTCGAAGTTACAGAGATTCTCCTGCCTCTGCCCATGGAGTACTGAAACTAAGATGCCCACCTCAGGCTTGGGCACCTACTTCTATGTCCTTTCTTCTGTACTTCACCCTAAGTTCGGCATTTACCTCTGGGCCCGTGGTGTCTTACCAGCTCAAGTCTAAACAGAGAGAGGGTGAACTGCAGGCTATTTGTATTACACTTCCGTAGATAAGGCATTCTTAAATGGCAGGTAGGAGGGGCCTTACAAAATAGTAAAACATGGTTTTCAAAAAAGTGGGTTTTCTACTCTTTGGGGAGGGGCAGTTTTAACTAACCAGTTGCTCTAGGAAGCATTCAGTAATCCATGTGTCCCTTTGCTCACTGTGTCATCTGTTTACATATTATATATAGCAGTTTGGGGTATCACTTAAAGGGCCATAACTGAAATGCCGAGATTCGATACCTGACCCATGACCAGTCATTGATAAAGAGGATTCTTAGGATCTCTTTGAATCCATATAGCCTCTTCTACACAGGTCTGTCTCTCAGCTTGGCGTCTGCTGGCCTCTCCAACCTCCAGCGTGCGTGCTAGGACCACACTGTTGGAGAGAAGGTGTGAACCACGTGGACAAGTAGAAAATTTGTGGTAGCTGATGTTTAAAATGAGCATAAAGAAGTAGTAATTTAGTAGTACATTTCTTTAACCAACTAAATATAAGCTAATGTCATTTCAGTATGCCATTTTATATTAAAAATAATCAGATATTTTACTTTGCTGTGCTGCCTTAGAAAACTGTCGGGACTAACCACTGTTCTGTAATCAGGGACTGTTCATTTGTTCCCGGCCTTCCAAATCCAAATAATCACACAGAAACTTTGTTAATTACAACACTGCTTGGCCTAGTAGCTCAGGCTTCTTATTAACTAACTCTTACATCTTAAATTCATCAATTTCTATTAATCTATGTATCACCATGAGGCTACCGGTAAGATTCTGGCAGCCTCTTTCTCCTTCGGCAGCTACATGGCATCTCTTTGACTCTGCCTACTCTCTGTATCTCTTTCAGCCTGGCTAGATTCTGCCCTGCCATAGGCCAAAACAGCTTTATCCATTAATCAATACAGGTAACACATACACAGAAGGACGTCCCACTACTGTTCAAGTGCATATTAGCCATAGGCTACTATATTGGGCTGCACAGTCTTAGATGCATATGCTTTAGGGAAGTGCTTGCTGATGTTATAGGCCTGTGTTTCCTTTTCTGTGAAATGGAAAATAGCATGTACCTCTCAGAGTCACTACAATGACATGCTACCACATGTGTGAAGGTGCTCAGGATATGTATGTCTCCCATCACTAGGGTGACCTGACACCACATGTGTGAAGGTGCCCAGGACATGTATGTCTCCACATCACTAGGGTGACATGCTACCACATGTGTGAAGGTGCTCAGGACATGTATGTCTCCACATCACTAGGGTGACATGCTACCACATGTGTGAAGGTGCCCAGGACATGTATGTCTCCACATCACTAGGATGACATGCTACCACATGTGTGAAGGTGCCCAGGACATGTATGTCTCCCATCACTAGGGTGACCTGACACCGCATGGGAAGGTGCCCAGTCCGACCCTCAGCACACAGACATTACTCAGAGTTCTTGCTGTCATTCTCTTAGCGTTTGCCACTCTAACTTCCATTAGTTCCACCCCTGATTTACCATTGCAGTTTGGAGGGAATAACTCGTATTTGTAATCACAGTTTGAAATAACAGACTGAGAGCAATGCAAATTAGTCACGGGGAAATATTTAGTTGGTTTTGTTAACTATTTTCTTCTGTGGGAGACAAGAGGGTGAACCTATAACTGAAGTTTCATAGGGATCTTGGCAGCAGAGGAGTGGGGCTCTTTATTTATTGATACTTTCTGGACTGCTTCATTTTTAAAAATATTAAAATCTCTTCCAGTGTCATGTTTGTGTACACACATGCATACTTGTCTTTGCATTCATGTAGAAGCCAGGGTTTGACGTGTCTTATTCATTTGCTCTGTGCCTCATTTCTTGTTACGAGAGTGTTTTTATTCCATATGTGTGTGTGGAGGCCACTACTCATTTCTTGTTACAAGAGTGTTTTTATTCCATATGTGTGTGTGGAGGTCACTACTCATTTCTTGTTACGAGAGTGTTTTTATTCCATATGTGTGTGTGGAGGCCACTACTCATTTCTTGTTACAAGAGTGTTTTTATTCCATATGTGTGTGTGGAGGTCACTACTCATTTCTTGTTACGAGAGTGTTTTTATTACATATGTGTGTGTGGAGCCCACTACTCATTTCTTGTTACGAGAGTGTTTTTATTCCATATGTGTGTGTGGAGGTCACTACTCATTTCTTGTTACGAGAGTGTTTTTATTCCATATGTGTGTGTGGAGGTCACTACTCATTTCTTGTTACGAGAGTGTTTTTATTACATATGTGTGTGTGGAGGCCACTACTCATTTCTTGTTACAAGAGTGTTTTTATTCCATATGTGTGTGTGGAGGTCACTACTCATTTCTTGTTACGAGAGTGTTTTTATTCCGTATGTGTGTGTGGAGGCCACTACTCATTTCTTGTTACGAGAGAGTTTTTATTACATATGTATGTGTGGAGGTCACTACTCATTTCTTGTTACGAGAGTGTTTTTGTTATTCCATATGTGTGTGTGGAGGTCACTACTCATTTCTTGTTACAAGAGTGTTTTTATTCCATATGTGTGTGTGGAGGTCACTACTCATTTCCTGTTACGAGAGTGTTTTTGTTATTACATATGTGTGTGTGGAGGTCACTACGACTTGTGCAGCAGCAGCTCCTTTGCCCACGGAGCCACTGTCTCACTCACCGTTCTGTTGCCGTGAAGACACCATGACCACGGCAACTCGTATAGAAGAAAGCATTTAACTGGAAACTTAACGTTTCCAAGGCTTTCTCCATTGTCATTATAGTGGGGAGTGTGGCGGCAGGCATGACTCTGGAGAAGTGGCCGAGAGCTGTATCCTCATCCACAGGCAGAGGCACCTGCACCTGGCGTGGGCTTGTGACAGGCTCGCCCTAACAAGCCACGCCTCATAATCCTTTCAAATAGTCCCACTCCCTGCTGACTAAGCATTCAGATACAGGAGCCTATAGGGCCATTCTTTTTAAAACCACCACAGCCATCTACCTTTTAAAATGACGTCCTTATCTTTATTTTATGTGTATGAGTGTTTACCAACAAATACATATGTATGCCATGGAGGTCAGAGGCTGCTAGGCCTCCAGGGAACTGTAGTTACGTATGGTTGTAAGCGGCCATGTTGGTGCTGGGAACCAAACTCAGTTTTTCTGCTGGAGCCCCAAGTGTTCTCCTCTGAGCCCTCTCTCCTGCCCTCTTTCTTGATGTCCTGCTGAATAAACTGACAGCCAGGGAACCTCCCCCTTCTGCCTTCGGAAATACTAGTTTAAGAGGGTTCTGGGTTCTGAGCTCAGGCTCTAATGCTTAGATGGCAGACGCTTTACCAAATGAGCCTTCTCTACAGCCCACGGTCTCCTCATTGTGCACACACACACATACACCCCACGGGGCTTCTTCTCAAACCAACCGAACCTCTGAAAATTGCCTTCGTGTGTAAGTCATGTGCTTTCTTCTTCCTCCTCCTCCAGCTCCTCCTCCTGTTTCTTGAGTTTGGATTAGAAAAAAAAAGAGTAGTAAGCACATATATTTTAATAAACCAGAGTTCTTACTGGTTAATAATTTCCTGTTTGTATGTGTTCCAGAGCTAGTTGTGGTCCTGACTAGAAGTATCTTGGGATGCCCATCATAGGTTATAGCCCCCAGACTTTGAGCCTGACCTGTACGTCCAAGCACGCTCTGGTCCCTCCGTGGCTCCACCAGCGTGTCCACTCCTACTTGCTTAGAACGCTTTCTCTGGGTTTTCCTTCAGCCCTAGAACCTGTTTGTCTTTCGACAGAGTCCATTTCTACTCATTCTTTCATCCCTGCTTAAAAGACTTTCTCAGCTTAGAGAAGCCCTTTCCTCTTACCAAGCAGAATGGCTTGCTGTCCGATTTTCTCACGTAGACTAACCCCACCGAGGCAGCCTGCAGCCGCCTATTCTTCCCTTTATGTTTCGTACCACTCATGAGCATTGTTTGCTGCCGGGATGACTTGTAAGCCTTCTCATGGAGCTCTAAGCCCAGGTGGCTAGCACAACAACCAGCGTACAGGAACAATAGAAATATGGTGGAAGAGGAAGCTTCAAAAAGAAGAGCGTTTGGACTCAGTTTCCCTGGGCATTTTGGTGTTTCGAGTTGATTTTGTAAGAGTGTTTCCAGTTAGGCCAGCAAGGAAGATGTCAAATGTCTGGTGAACTGTAAAGAATGGGGGGGGGGGGTCTTCTGGATGGAAGAAGTGGCACGGGAGATGCATAGAGTCCTTTCAGAATGTTAAAGAGACCGCACCGACTAAACTAAACGTCCATGGATGTGTTGCGGGAGGTGAGGTTCCGGATGGTAAAACTTAGTGCTGGAAGGTTCAAACTGTGGCCTTAAGCCTCTGGTGAAGACCAGTAACCAGAATTTGCAGAAGTAGTAAGAGGGGTGAGATGACCGGCATAATGGCCGTTCTGTTTGAAGGACGGCAGTTTTAACTAGTATAATATAGTATCTGTATGGTGTACAAAGGTCGTGAGCCAGCATGGCGTCTGTAGAAAGACAGGAGTAAGTTGTCGGGAATGGATCCATCCAGTTGTGGGAGAGAGAAAGGTCAAAAGCGCCTTTCACATCTGAACACGAGTGAATGAGATCAGAGTGGAGTAACTGGGGGTTTCAGCTGATACGGTCTTCGTTAGAGCACTCCTGTGTCTGATAACTGGGATACTAGAAAAGGCCTTGAGGGTCAGATCCTGCACGATGTGAAAACCTCTGCCTAGTTCAGGCTGAGATTAGCTGAAACCCACTGTGTGCAGCAGAAACAAATAGATGTGGCTGGGAACAGAGATGAGCAACAAATGCATACACTTACGGGTAGAGCTGCAGAGTCACACGGCCAACAGTGACGACCGCAGACATCGTGCTAGGCTATGGCCATCAGGTGTTCTAGATTGCGGACAAGGCATTCGGCCCTTCTCAGAAGCCAGCGTTGAATCCAAAGCTAGGCTTGCAGGGTACAGGGCCTAATGGCTGTGAGTCACTTTTTTTTTTAATTATTTTTTTTAAATTTATTTATTTATTAAGGATTTCTGCCTCCTCCCCGCAACCGCTTCCCATTTCCCTCCCCCTCCCCCGATCAAGTCCTCCTCCCTCATTTGCTCGAAGAGCAATCAGGGTTCCCTGACCTGTGGGAAGCCCAAGGACTGCCCACCTCTATCCAGGTCTCCTAAGGTGAGCATCCAAACTGCCTAGGCTCCCACAAAGCCAGTACGTGCAGTAGGATCGAAAACCCACTGCGATTGTTCTTGAATTCTCAATATTCCTCATTGTCCACTATGTTCAGCTAGTCCGGATTTATCCCATGCTTTTTCAGACCTAGGCCAGCTGGCCTTGGTGAGTTCCTGATAGAACATCCCCATTGTCTTAGTGTGTGGGTGCACCCCTCGTGGTCCTGAGTTCCTTGCTCGTGCTCTCTCTCCTTCAGCTCCTGATTTGGACCTTGAGATTTCTGTCCGGTGCTCCCGTGTGGGTCTCTGTTGTGAGTCACTTTTTAAAATTAATGACTCTGTGTCATGAAAAGTTGATGACAAATCTGACAGCCTAACATAGAACAAGGAATTTAAATATGGAGCAAGAGAGTAATAGGAAATGTTGATCCATTTAAACACAAAACTAAGAGACAAACACCATAACAGTTGTGGTTACAAAATAGAATATTAGCATTAAAACCTTCAACGATACGGAAGGGTGTTAACCCTAAGTACAGAATAAAAAGAGTTTTAGGTGCCTAATTCCTTACCTTTCATTCAAGGACTTGAGTAGTTAAAAACCTAAATTTACTTTAAAAATAATCCTAAGAGAGCTTGCTCTTTGAAAGATGAGTTTATTCACTAACTGGTGTACACATCATCTTTATTTGGTGTTCACCACACTTCAGTGCAACCGTCGCCCAAGCCGTGTCCAGGCCTGTGCATCTCTCCATTCGTTTACCTTGAGCCGTTGTCCATGTGCTCCAAGGGTGCTTAAGGTGGGTTTCCTTAGCAGGTTTTTAGGTACCTGAGTTTTGTTAGCGGGAGACAGCATGCAGTAAGCAGTCTGTAGGACTCAACTCATTGCATAATGAAGGCTGTGCCTATGAGTTGCTTTCTGTGTTCCCAAGTTGGTTGGCTTGTGTTTCCTCTTGAGGGGGAACTTGCTTTTGCTGTATTGTAAACGTTACATAATATCATTACGATACAATAGCTTTCTCGTGGCTATTTTAGGATTGGGATTTTTAAGTTTAATTAACATTAAGGAAGATCACAGCCAATAGGAAGACCTGACACCATTGGAGTCTTATTTGCTGACATTAGTAGTGGTGAAAACCCTTGGATGGGCCAGTGGCTGTGCACGGTTACACGTGGCACGCTCAAGTGCAGTGCAGTTCACATTTATGCATATTTCTAACGAAACCACGCACATTGTACTTGACTTAAGAGACTTCTCCGAGGATTTTCTCTCATGCACGCTTTCCCTGAGGTCATCGTCTTCAGATTCTAGGGAGTCTACTCTGGGGTCTGCGGTAGAATTTTGACTTTCCTCTTTAGCTGTTGTTCTCTATTCTTTTTTGTTTGTTTGTTTTTGTTTGTTTGTTTTTTTGAAGACAGAGTTCCTCTGTAGCTTTGGAGCCTGTCCTGGAACTCACTCTGTAGACCAGGCCGTCCTGGAACTCACTCTGTAGACCAGGCCGTCCTGGAACTCACTCTTTAGACCAGGCCGGCTTGGAACTCACTCTGTAGGCCAGGCCGTCCTGGAACTCACTCTGTAGACCAGGCCGGCCTGGAACTCACTCTGTAGACCAGGCCGGCCTGGAACTCACTCTGTAGACCAGGCCGTCCTGGAACTCACTCTGTAGACCAGGCCGGCCTGGAACTCACTCTGTAGACCAGGCCGTCCTGGAACTCACTCTGTAGGCCAGGCCGTCCTGGAACTCACTCTGTAGGCCAGGCCGTCCTGGAACTCACTCTGTAGACCAGGCTGGCCTAGAACTCACTCTGTAGACCAGGCTGGCCTAGAACACACAGAGATTTACTTGCCTCTCCCTCCCAGTGCTAGGATTAAATGTATGTGGCACAATGCCTACCTTTTAATGGAAATTTTATAGTATGCAGAAACAAATATTAAAAGCATGTAAATAAAACATAAATATGCATGTAAAATTTAAAGAAATCAAAAATACCTGGAAAAGTCACTATAATTTTATAATAGTATATAATGGATATGAAACAGCTTAACTTTTTTTGTTTTGTTTTTGTTTTTTTAGCTTTTCACTTTTTAAAAAATGGAAATGTCTTTGGGAATAGTCAGCCTAATCCAACAATATCACCTTTATTCTCCTTGTGTGAAACCTGTAAAAACCGAACAGAGCCTGATTTTTTGAGTTAATTCTGTTGATCCCATGTACACTCCTCCTCCACCTCCCCTTCCCAAGTGCACCCCCTCTCCTACACACCCAGCTTTGTGTCCTTTGAAAATAAATGTGTTGAAACTCAGCTGTGCTACCCAGGTGTTCCTGGGTGTGTGCCTTAGCTGGAGCATGGCAGACTTAGAGCCGTGGTTCTCACCTTCGAGGCTGTGGCCCTCCAGTGCACTCCCTCACGTTGTGACCCCAGCTATAAAACTATTTTCTGCAATATCGCTACTGTTATGAATCGTAATGTGGATATCTGATATTTGGTGCCTGTGAAAGGGTCATTCTTCCCCTAAAGGGTCGCAGCCCACAGGTTGAGAACCGCTGGCTTAGGGAAAGCTGTCTTCCTCTCCTAGCAGCTAGGAGTGGCCGTAGTTCAGTGGATGTGGCCTGCCAGGCCAGTCATTGCTGTAGCTCCCAGAGTTTACAGCTGAGTATGATTGGTGATTACCTTTCTCCTCTGCCGGTGTTCACAGCTCTTGCAGCATCATGAAGACTAGCCAAAGGCTTTATTTCACCATGTCTGTAACTCAAGCGTGTGGTGTCTACAGTTCCATTCTGGAGGAACCAAGAGCAGTGGCAGTACCTTGTGATGTTCCACGGCCTATGACATATCACTAGCCAACAGCTAAAAGAAGTCACTCATTCCTGGCCCTGGGCTTTTCATTATTTAGCCTCTGGTGTCTGGTGGGCATCATTGCCCCTATAACAGAGTACAGTTCTTAATAAATTTCTGTTTAAATTGAAGGTTGATAGTGATATTGGATGTGATGTTTTGAAGTATGTGAGGTAAAGTAAGGTTATGGGTATTGGTCATGGCTGGAGAAGCCCTATCACATGTCAGCACTGGAAATTGGATGCAGCAAATACTGAATGTTGGAATTGTACTTTTAATCACATGTTGAAGAGTGTTTCTGAATATGGTGTTTAAAATAGATTGCAGCTGGTTAAATAGGCAGGCTTAAATTATACAACCCTGTTCGTGATGTCAAAATACACTCACTGGATGGGGTAGGTAGGGTGTAGTTCGAGGGTTTGGCTTTATTTTTTGTTTGTGTTTTGGGGGGTGTTTTGTTTTCGTTGTTTTTTTTCTGTTTATGGTATATGTAAGATTTAAAGGCATACCCCAAACTGACATTTTGATGAGAAATGCCATGACTTATATAACTTTATGTGTTTGAAACTCCTGTAGTAATGAGAACACCGTATGCTTACGTCTCTTAGTCGTCCACTGGTCGCCTTCACGCTTGCTTACACAAGGCCCACCGCCACTTTCTGCCCTGACCAGTGCACAGACACACAAGGACGGTGCCCAGCATGCCATTAAACTAGCCGTGTTGTTGGTGCCTCTTTCTGTCTGTCCTTTTATTCTCTGTTCACCAAGTGCTCCCCATGACCTACCCGAGTGCTCTCACCGCACAGTGTGGAGGTGCCGGCTCAGGTCACTTCACGTAGTGGAACTGTCTGGTGCTGTGAACCAGCTCTCCTCTCCGGTTCTCCTGGCTTTCTACCATGATGTGCTATTTCAGAGTGTGAAGACAAAATACTTCCGGGTGTGAGCTGGCATCACAACTCAGGCAGAGGTAGTGCTGAGTAGTGTAATTCAGTTCATCCAGTAAGGAAAGCTTGCTCCTGCCGGTCTCAGCCTGAGGCCGAGTGAGGGATGCTGTTCAGGGCGAGCATCTTCACTCTAGAATTTCATCTGAACCCAAAAGTGTTCCTAACCCTAAGCCTGACAGCTCAGCGGAAGAGCCCTACACCTGACGTCATGTGACTGATGGCTCAATGGAGGAGTCCCACACCTGATGTCATGTGACTGACGGCCCAGGGGAAGAACCCCGACGTCATGTGACTGACGGCTCAGCGGAAGAGCCCCACACCTGATGTCATGATCTCATGACACCTGCGCTCAAATCCTAGGCGCACTGCACATACTGTGCAAGCTCGTGTCTTAGATGTGTTGGAAACTTAATGAATTTCATGCTTAGATGTGGGTTGCAGCCATGCAAACCTTCCAAAATCTACCATCTGAAGTGTGTCTGGTCCCTCGTGTTTCAGCTAAGGAGTATTCAGTTGGTACTTCGTGTATTTGCCAAAACAGTTGGGAGGATTCAGGGACAGCTGTGCTGGCTCAGGGTGCTGTTGAGTCAGTGAATGGGTGAAGACGACCATGGTTGTGGAGAACTCCCAATCACTTAGTAAAACCACCCAGGAGGCACATTGTAAACCTTTGCTTAACACGTTTAATGTAAGGGAGTTGTTCCTCATACTTTCTGTCACCTCAGAAGTTAATAATTCAGAGTGGAAATCCTGTATCATATTAATTATTCAATGCATATTAGTAATTTCTATTTTACCAGATGTCTTTACGGCTCTCTAAGTGAAATATTAGTATATTCCCCTGTCAATCGCTATGTTATTTTATTATAGAGTCTGAATATGCTCATCTTCCAGTTTTCAATGAATGTTCAAAATAGTCTGTATACGTCTCAAATATGAAATTTGATTGTGCATATTTATCTTCCTTCCATCTGTGGAGACCATGAGTGTGGCTGTGCTGAAGGTGAGCTCAGCCCTGGCTGGCTGTGCAGTCAGCTTTCTCTGCATTTCAATCTGTTCATCTGCGCCATGGGGATGATTAGTAACTGAAGAAATAGTGAACATGGGATGTTTGTTTACACCACAGTCCCAAAGTACCAATAAGAAAGGTTCAGGAAAAGTCACGAAAGAGGGAGTAAACCCAGGCCCTTCTAAGAGTGTGTGGTTTCTCAGGACTAGCTAGGAGTGAGGTGGAGCTGATCCGAGCACGGTTCCTCCTGCTCCTCCACTCCAGCCTCATGGGGCGTGTAATGAGACCTGTACCATAGACCTGTGCCGCTTTGAGTTCTGAGTCCTTGCCAACCCTGGTGATGAGGACTTCTTAGCTGAGAAGAAATTGTAATGGTTTTAAGTATATGTGTTTTAATTACAAAATGATATACAAAAGTAATCATTATAGAGTATTAGTATTTTTAAATAACCTTTTTTCATCCTGAGAAGTTGGAGATGAGAGTAGACCTTTCCATAAATGCCGAAAGCCCTGCGTGCTTAAAGGGAACATTAACACTCTGTAGCTGCTTATATACAGTGAAGTGTTGACAGGTTTTTCTTAGTAAACCAATTCCTGAAAAAGTTTTATCTGACTTTGTATAAAAATCATAACTGTCAACATCAAACAATATGGCTTAAGCCGCCTCATTTGCATAGCATTGCCCTGGGCGTTATGCAGAAGAAATGCAGGATGCTATCTTTAGTCCATGTGCCGTGCCAGAATGCACTGTCAGTGAATATAGACTTGACAGTTCTAACTTATACAGACGTACAGACTTTAAAACAGCTTGATTTTTAACTTTCAAAATATCTCCCACCAGAAAGAAACATTGCTTTATTAGGCCACCTGTCTTGGGGAATCTTTCACTCGTTCTAAGTCATTCAAATCAGAAAGCTGCCTGTAGGAATAATAACAGTTATATATTTACGTTGGTCAGTGCCCTAGTCCTTTGGGGCTGCTATAGACTGGGTAATTTGTAAATAATAGAATTGCATTGCTCACAGTTCTGGAGGGTAGAAAATCCAGAATCAAGATACCAGAAGACCCGGTGTCTGCTGAGGGCCTGTTCGCAGAGACCTCCTCTTGCTGCATCTCCGTGAAATTGGAAGAGAAAAACTGAGCCCCCTCGACCACTTTCTAAGGGCGCTTAACAGTCTCTTTCACGGGGTAGCCAATCACCCGTCAAAGTCGCTATATCTTAGTTCTGTCGCACTGGGGATGAAGTTTAAACCTGTAAGTTGTGGGAAAGCTCAACATTCAGAGCACAATGGGTGGATGTTCAGAATGTTTTTATCTCCTCTATCCAAAATATGATTTTCCTCTCTCCCTAGTGACCCATGTTTGCTCACACTGTTTCCTTGTCTAGCTTTCAGAACCAGCAGTCTAAACAGCTTTGGCCATCAGTGACCTCCGTCAGTAAAGTTCACCAGATGCCCTCCCTGTTAGGACCTGTTGTTAAGTACAAGCACACCTGAAGGCTGGCTAGAATCCCTGCATACACATGTGAAAACTGTCAGGACATCAACTAACAAATGGCGCCCATGCATGAAAGCTCGCTAGAAAGTGAGCCAGGCTCCATATTTGTAGAGCATCCTTCTCCGTACGGACGCATGGGCTGAGCACAGCGTGCTATAACCCATCCACTAGTGGCATCCCCTCAGCAGCCTGCCGGCCAGCTGGCGCTTACCCCCCGTCTGACAGATCACTGCCTCGGCTGTGACAGGCAGAGCGCTTCCTGTTAAGGCCACCCAAGCACACCATCTGGCACTGTTGGGAAACATGGCTGTTTGAGGAAGGAGGCTTCTCCCATTGCCCTCACGGCACATCCTTTCCTTCGTAGGCCATGGCTTCCAATAGTCCCTTGACTGTCCCTTTGAATGAGCTCTTTTGCTCCAGAGGTGACCGAATGTCTTTGCGTCCCTGGGTCGTAGGCTTTCCATCCATCTCAGCGATACCCTGGTCTGGGTATGAATTGTGTGGTTGCCCCGATTCGACCTCAGACTCTGCTCCCAGAACTGTATGAGTTCAGTGTGTGCGTTTCTGCCTGTGACTGTGAGTCCTGACCTGGCCGGCATCCTTACTGCTTCTGGTCATTGGTTAATCCTCACGAGCTAGAGATTTGGTCGGTTTAAAAGCACATTCTTATTATTATTATTATTATTATTATTATTATTATTATTATTATTATATTATGTGACCTAAAGATGACCACAATTCGTTGATACAATTTCCATTGAGAAAGAGCATTTATTATTCCTCCTTTTGAGTGTGGGCTGAACATTTTTAACTGTGCCGAGGAGATGCCCTGCCAGTTAGGGGCCATTCTGCAAGGTCTAGCCACTTCACTTGGGTTCCTCGTCCCCTGAACTGGCGTTTCAGGAGTGTAGGAAGCCCATTGTTTCTGCTGGGAACCCCTGAGGAGGCCTTGCGGCTACAGGGAGGGGCTGTCTTCCTCCATTCTTACCACTGCGACTGTCCCACCCGCCCCAGCTGAGCACCTCTGACTGACTCCAGTTAATGGGATGCAGACGAGAAACTGAAGTGCCGCCCAAATCATGACCAACAATGTGGAGTCTAGTGAGATGGCTTAGGCAAGCTTTGTTGTTTTGGTTTTGAATATTTGTTTTTCTTCTTAAATATTTAAAAAACAGTCATATCTTTAAAAATGTTTCCTGAAGATAAAGACTGGATGGATGGATGGATGGATGGATGGATGGATGAAACTTAACTCTTGAAAGGTGGCCCAAACCCCCTGCCATCTGCCCCTGGAATTTACCTAGTGTCATTCAGTTGTTCAGGCAGGACTGTAATTTAAAGATCGTATTTACTCATCTTAAGAGTATAGCATATTCGAGGCTGGAGAGATGACCCAGCAGGTAAGAGCTCTCACTGCTTTTACAGGGGCCCTGAGTTCAATTCTTGGCACCCCTAGTAGGCAGCTCACAACTGCCTATAACTCTGGATCCAAGAGAGCTGAAACCATTCTTCGGGTCTCTCCATGTCCTTGCACTCACACGACACATCCCCCTCACAGACACATAATTGAAAATAAAATCTTTTAAAAAATTCTGTTCATTAATGTATTTTTAAATGGTATAGCATATTAGAGCGTCAGCAGGAAAATCTGAGTGTGTAAACCTTTGCCTCTGCTTGCCCTTCCATGTAGCCGTGTTTGTTTATAAAGACAGCTGGTATAGACCATCTCAGTTATGTTACTAAAAAAGCTTCTTCCGTGTAATGGTGTTTTTCTGCACCAGCTTTGACATCCAGCACCTTGGAATATAGAAAAAAAAACCTCAGCAAATATTAGTTGAATTTATGAACAAGGTCCCTTTGGGTCATTGCATGCGTGTTTTGACCATTTCCCTTTCCCTGTGTCTTCAGGGACCCTTAATAAATCCGTCTAAGCAATCACAGAAAGGCCATAGCATGGTCTCAGTGACATGTCTGCCACTTGAAGCAGCCTGAAGGTCATGAGGAAACTCCTCATTCGAAATCCATCCCTTTATTGTCCTGCACGAGTACCTGTGAGCATCAAGCAGCAGCCCCAGCAGTGGGACACGGGTCAGACACGGCTGCGGGCCATACGTTGCTGCTGGCCGTGGCTTTGTGCGCACAGCTATGATGCAGATGCAGCACCGCTGGTTCGTATGTATTAATACTTTAACACGGCAGAGCTCTTGTGTGTCCCGCATTGTCTGCATCACAGCCATGGCTCCTGTCTGGTGGCCGCAGTATGCGGTGAGAAGAAAGGTCTTAGACTAAGGGAAGCTACTTGTTTGTGGAAGAGGCTGGATTGTCAGCTTGCGTATATCAGGGAAACAGTGTCTCTTATTTTTCTCTTTTCCGTGGAAATCAATGACTTTTAGTCTTAGTAGTTAGATTTGGACACTTGGACCAGAGAATGTAAGCCAGAAACAAGAGGAAACGATGCTCACTCAGCACAGGTGTGGCGCATTTCTTTGTAGCTGTACCACGGCACTTCAGTCTTCCGCACTGGCGTGCTAACACCGCCTGAGGACCCTAGATGACTAGCTAGCAGCCCTCTAGTAGTTTGCACTAGCCATATTACTGTAGTGGATAATTGAGGGGAATGCCGAGTGCAGAGTCTGGCACATACCAGCCCTCTGTAGGTGCTGGCTGTTAGTAATGCTGTCGCTATCATTGTCGTTAACATTGTAAGTTACTATTTCTATCTCATGAGCAAAGAGCCAGTGATGTGGGAGTGATTTCTTATTAATAAAGAAACTGCCTAGACCCATTTGATAGGCCAACCCTTAGGTAGGCAGAGTAAACAGAACGGAATGCTGGGAGAAAGAAGCTGAGTCAGGGAGTCGCCATGATTCTCCCACTCCAGACAGATGCAGGTTAAGATCATTCCTGGTAAGCCAGCTCTTGGGCTACACAGATTAATAGAAATGGGTTAGATCAATATGTAAAAGCTAGCCAATAAGAAACTGAAACTAATGGGTCAGGCAGTGTTTAAAAGAATACAGTTTCCGTGTAATTATTTGGGGTAAAGCTAGCCGGGTGGCGGGACACAGCCCGCCGCTCCGTATTTCAACAAGCCAGGGCTGGGGAAAGGCAGACAGAATATCTAGGTAAACAAACATCCTTCTAGTTCCTTTCTGTGTTGTGTGCCCTCTGTGTTTCTTCCAGCCAATGACCAAATGACCAGCCTTGACTATTAGCCTAGGAGTGAGCCTTTCTCCAGCTGTCATGGGGCCGTCACACGTTTTCATAGGATACTTGCTATGGGTTGTTTGGCCTGTAAAAGCAAGGCTTTAAGTTAGCTGCCATGGAATTGGTGTAGAGGGGAAGGTAGCGGGGTGAGAAATAGATTAGAGCTGTCACAGACTGGAGCTCAGGTGTGAGTTATATTAGAAATGAAGGGTTTGTGCATATGAAAATTATGGGATGGATTTTCTCACGGCCCATAACTCCTGCTCCGCCCCGCCCTGCCCCTGTAATCACTGCTCCGCGAGGCCTGTTGTTACAGCCCCTCCTGTCCAGTACCTGGTGATGATTAGAGACCCCACCCTACCTCGCGCTCTCCCACATCCCAGTAGTTTTCCTTGTAACTATCTGTGTATGGTTTTTGTGTGAGTGTTGACTCAAGCTCCGTCACGCACCCGTCACTTGTCGTTTCTGTTTGCTGCTGTGAGGAGCCTCACTCTGCCGCAATCTTCGGCTCCATCTCCTTCACTTCCATCCGTTTGTCTCCCACTGGCCACCTGCCACATCCCTTGCTTCACGTCTGTCCTCACAGACCTAACCAGTCAGCCTCGTCACCACGGACCAAGGGTGGTGCCCGTGCCTGACGCCCTCTTCCCCTCCTAAAGGAAGGGGTTTCCTTCCTGAGGAATTCCTTACTGGGGAGAATAAATGCTGACTCCATTATTGTCATAACCTTTGCTTTCTAGAAATGCAAATGGTTGAAATTTAGCATTTTTTGCTTTGGCTTTTGTGGGGTTTTTGTTTGCTTTGTTGTGAGGCAAGAACTCCCTGTAGCCCAAGCTGACCTTGAACTCGTGGAGTCTTCCACCTCAGTCTCTCCAGCGGCTGCAATCTCCTGGCTCTTGGCTTTAGGTCTTTCTTGGGGTGTGGTGGGGGCTCTTCTGTTCTGTGGCTTGCAGGAAGGAGAGAGCTGTGTGTAAGACTTTTTACGATAATACGTGGTCTCCCAGTTAGACACTCCTTGTTCTCAGTTTCTAAAGCCTCAGCTCTCTCTGGTGCAGTAGAGGCAGCTCCCATTCTAGCTGCGGGCTCGGCCTTGTCACATCCGGTGTCAACCTGTTTTAACCAGATTCCAGGTTCAGCGTTCAGCTAGAGGTGAGGTGCTGTAGTGTTTGAATGACCTTCCCCCTTCTGATAAAGCTCTGTGTTCAGAAGTCTGTGCGCCTTTTGACTGATTTTTCAATTGTTGGGTTTAATTTGGAGCCTAAAGGCACCTACAGGAACAAGTCCGCCAACAGCTGTCCCTGTCTCAATTGTGATCACAGCTGGGACGCTTGTAGCAGAATCAACCCTTTGCTCCGTTTTCCCACCCAGTTTCTAAATGACGAGGCCTCGGGCCTGCCCTTGCAAACATCTCCTCACAGATACACGTTTCTGGCATGAGTAATCTCCATTTCCAATGACAAAGGGCCAGATCGAACATAAGCATAGTTTCATTTCCCTTTCTTAAAGAATTAAATTTATTCCTTTATTTTACATCCCGGCCGCAGTTTCCCCTCCCACTTCTCCTCCCATTTTAATGTGGGTGGTTTTGAACGTCCTGGCACTCCTGAGAAGATCTGAGGGTGCAGTTCGTGGGCCTGATGGTGAAGAAAGCCTTCAGAGCTGCACTCCTTTGTACGCCCAGCGGCACACATTCTGTGGCCTCGGTGTACGCAGTAGGACACAAAGTCAGCAGTGCAGAAGGTGAATTTATGATTGGCAGGAGCCAGCAAAGGAATTAATTAATCAACCTAACTGCGTTTTATATTATTGAAGCACCACATGCGTATCCCCTCAATATGTCTTGAAGGTTATTCTGCTATCCTGCTTAGGTGAGGATTTTGTTTAGGTATTATTTTTATTGAGGTATCCCCTTCATGCAGTGGAGCACAGGTACCTGCAGATACATGGCTAGATGCACTCTGAAGGAAGCCCACAGTGGAACACACGAACCTTCAGATAGATGCACACGCTGAAGGAAGCCCACAGTGGAGCACACGAACCTTCAGACACATGGATGCACACGCTGAAGAAGCCCACAGTGGAGCACACGAACCTTCAGACACACAGATGCATGCTGAAGGAAGCCCACAGTACAGCCTGCGGCACAGCAGCGCCTTGCATATGCTGAGCCCCCTGCTTTCTCTTTGCCTGCTCTCAGCCTGTGGTCCTGTCCTCCATCATCTTCTTTGGGCACCTGTCCACTTATCCGGGGTAACAGAGATTCCTACCACACTCTGCAGACCATGGAGCCCGCGCCCCCAGCCGGAAGTAGGGTGTTTCTCTCACAGGTGCCGTGTTTGCCCTCCACAGAGTTCTCACGAGTTCATCTTCCAAGCGTAGTGAGACGAAGTGAGAGGGAAGAGCTGAGAGCTTCTACCCCTTAGGCCGCCTTCCTGGATCTTTGAGCTGGGAAAGCAGTTGTTGACATTTGCTCGCTGAATCGTGTTGTTGCCCTGGCCTTGTGCATAGCCTGATGTGGTTGCTGAATGCATTTACGATGCCTGTGAGTTACCTCCCATCTCACTGGGGCCATCCGAACGAACCTGTAAGGTGCCACGTGAACCCTTGTAATTTCTGTGAACAAAGTTGATTTTTCCTTAGACGGCACGGAGTCCCTGACGACTTTGAATATCTTCTTCATATCATCATGTTTACTTTACATTATAAGTTTCTCACTGTGTGTATGTGCGCGTGTAACTGGTAAGTGGGTCTTTGTGCTACAGCTACATTATCATTGTCACCTGTGCTCCTAGAGCCAGGGTACTCAGAATAGTGTGTGTGTGTGTGTGTGTGTGTGCGCGCGCGCGCGTGGACCCTCAATTAGGCCATTGGTTTGCTCTCTTGCCAAAGGAAAACAGGTGTGTCCGTTGGGGATATACTTGGCTCTGAGGGAAGTAAGGAGAAGCATTTTGACAACAGTGAAACTGTACAGAAATCACGGGGAGGGGAAACTTCCTGTAACTCAGTTTCCTAAATGTGCTGTGTGAGTTGTGCTTCAGTGGGGTCTTGCCTGCTTCTCTCTTCTGGAAGGTTAGCCGTCTTTAGTCAGATCGGCTAAGACCTACATACAGTCTTGCCAAACATAGACACTCACCAATTTACACTAAAATCACAGAAACAACAAATGCTTTGAAATAGCTTTTAAAGTGAAGGGTTGGGAGTGGTGTCACATGCCTCTCATCTCAGCACTTGGGAGGCCGTGGCAGGCAGATCGCTTATGAGTTCAAAGCCAGCGTGGTCTACATAGAGTCCAGGCCAGCTACATGGTGAGGCCCTTTCTCAAACCACAGGGTGAAACCTAGGACATAAGCTGTGAGCAGCACTGGGTGTTCTTGTCCCGACAGGTGTCATGTCCTGTTCCGTGTGGAGCACCTGCTGTGCCGGTGGCTTGGCACCTCTGGTTCTCTACTCTTTTCTTATCATTTGTTGGTCTCAGAGTTCAGGTTAGAAGAAAAAGAGAGGCAACATCTCATGAAGCTAATAACTAAAATTTTTAATCCTTAAACAGTAAAAAAAAAAATGGACTTTTTCTGCTGGCTGATGCCGTGTGAGACAGGGTGTGCCTCTAATGCTTTCCTTTTTGATGAATTCTATTACACTCTTTGCTTTCATTTTTTTGTCCAGGAGCTATTTAGAAATGATTTGTTTGCGTTCTTACAGAATACAGTAAAATACAATTATGTTCGCAGTAAAGCTCATCATTGCATGACTGGCTGACGTTCTGAGCGAGCGTCTCGTGGAACAGATAGCATTTAAATTAAGAGGAGTCAGTCCAAGATTCTGAGAATAATTCCCCAAGTATATCTGGAAAGGATACATAATTGACTTTAAAGGATACATAATTGATTAATTGAAAACATCGTTTGAAAAGCCCATTTACGATCCCCTCTGGGAGTGGTTTCAGAATGCTCTCGGTGAGGCTGAGCCAGCTGTGCAGGTTTCATGTGGCTAAAGAGATCATTTACGCTGCCCTATAGAAGAGAGGAGATGTGTTTGCCCTGCCTGCTAACCGCTACATGCATGTGTTTTCTTCCAGGTATGAGAAGGTGCCAGTCATCCTGGTTGGAAACAAAGTGGACCTGGAGAGTGAGAGGGAGGTGTCCTCCAATGAAGGCCGCGCCTTGGCCGAAGAGTGGGGCTGCCCCTTCATGGAGACGTCTGCTAAGAGTAAAACAATGGTGGACGAACTCTTTGCCGAGATCGTGAGGCAGATGAACTATGCAGCTCAGCCTGACAAAGACGACCCCTGCTGTTCTGCCTGCAATATCCAATAGCACCCACCATGGCTGTCCTGGACAGGACGCATCTAGGCTTGTGGGCAACAGTAGCCTTGTCTACTCCGTTGCAGTTTGTAGGATGGCTGGCGGGAATCCACAGTGCACCGCAGCTCTCGGGCTGGATGTCAGTTGTCACCTCTGAGTACTCGTGGGTCCAGTGACTCAGTCTCCACCATTGTCCTCAGCCTCCTGTGCATCTGCAGCCTGCAGGCACCCCGTGGAGCTACAGGGTGATTTCATTTGAAGTGACCATGGTATTGCCACTGAGTTAACAGAAGCCACTGCTGTGTAAATTAAAAATAATCATGAGAGAAAAACCAGAAGAATTCCTATGACCACTAACAATTAAAATATTTTGTCGTCTTTAAAAAAAAGTAAAGGAGAAATATTTTCCTACAAGAGTACTGAAGTTAGGAATTGATGGACTGTCTGGCCAGCATATCCCACCAGTGAAACAGCTGGCCCACCAACAGCATGGCAGGGAGTCTGCGCACTCAGCTGACAAATTTCTGTTTTTCAAATTGATGCTTAATCGCAGGTGTTTTCCTAGTTTGTGACATGAAATCCACTCACCTATCAATCCTCGACAGTAAAAGTCAGAAAAGGTCCTATGAAAAGCCAATCCGGCTGCAGAATTTGTTGAGTCTCCTGCTTTGCCTCTCATGGGTTCATGAGAACTGAAAGTGTGCACCCACCCTCTCTTCACAGAGCAGGGATGATCTTCAGTTACTGAGCAGGAAGGAAGCTGCTGAGATGGAGAGGTTGCCTCGCCTTACTAACGAGCACTGCAGTCAACTAACCGGTACCATCGTGGAAGGAAAATGAAGCCATGTGACACCCACACGTTCCCTTTTGCAGACACCTCACAGGACAGGACAGATATTTGACATTCTGTGTGTGTTCATGAAAGCGGCCTTTAAGGGCTATGGTTGATACGACCCTTGGCTCTCCTGCTTGGGCAATCTGGGTTGCTGTAACAGCTTTATTGTAGGCACAAAACAAACACAGATGGGATGGCCTGTGAAGTAATCTGGGCTGTAAAGTAGGATATACATTATGATAGAGCGCCAGGAAGGGGCCACAAACCTCTTCTCCCTCCCGGAGGGTCGTGGAAGGGTTACTGAAGTGGCACACACCGCTAGACGGGGTCTTTTGTTCTGAAAGGGTGCTTCAGCTCACAGCGTTTGGTTTCCCTAGCCGTGAAGTGTTTATCATTTGCATGAGCGATGGCACAGGAAAAGAATCTGTTCAGGAGTTTCATGATGAAGTGTGGCCGAGTTCTCACCTCACTCCGCAGATAAGTGCTGGCCAATGCCTTGAGCCGCCTCTGCAGATCAGCCAGGCCTTCAGCACTCTGTGCCGCTGGGCCTGGACGCACTTGGTGCCCACATCTCCCTGGTTCCACAGTCTTGTGCAAGTAACCGCTTAGTCTTACGTGTGTAACTGAGAGAAGAGTGTGTTTGTGTGTGCATGTGTGTTTATTCCTAAGAATTTGGCACAATTCAGAGATCATTGCCTCTACTGAGAATCTATACTGCAGAACATAATGTATGAGAAAACATTTTTTAATTATTAGTCTCTTATAAGCCATTGAAATCCCCTCGAGTGTTTTAGTAACTGGCTTTAAGCTTAGAAGATAGGAAAAAAAAGGTCAGTGGTGTTTGTCATGTGTGAGATAAATAAGTAAATAATGTGGGTAAAAACCAGGTCCTGGGTGTTAGAGAGTCCGAGTCTGTTTGGTCTTCAGTGTCGTTTTCTCCAGCTAGGAAGCACTGCGTTATAGGACAAAAAGTCCTAAACAATTTTCTTGGAACAAAGTTTATTATGTAAAAGCTGATTCGACTCAGACATACTGAGAAATCAGATTCAACAAGTCTGTTTTACTTACTGAAACAGATGTTAGTGCACTGACTTCTGAGGCCTCTAACTTGTGAGATGATTCTGATGTTTAAAGTCCCATCGTGAGTAGCAGTTCATGATACTCCATATATTGAGAGCAGCTGTGCAGATTCCACACTTTCCCATCATGCATGCCTGTGCAAGCATGCAAAGGGTAACATGTGAGAAGCCTGGCAAGGTGTGAGGTGGAGGTGTTTGTTCCTGGGACCCAGTGTTTGCACCGTCCTTCCTAGTGTGCAGACTTCACTTCCCCAGCACAAACTGCCACCTGCTCGCTGTCCCTCCAGTGTGAATCTGACTGTTGTGTGTGAAGTTTGCCAAGATGGGAATAAAACACCCGAGGACAGGAAAGTGGCACGGGCACATGAGATAGGGCCACAGAGCAGAGCGGGTGACTTCGCTTGCTAGTTCCTAAAAGCCCGGATTCAACTAGCAACTAGAGAAATGAAAGTTTTTTCTAACATGCCTTAATGATGTCATGGTTTGACCCAAAGACCCACTTTTTCTTTAGCTATTATCAAGTTTGCTTTGCTTTGTTTTTTACTTTTAACAAAAGGCAGATTTTTTTTTTTTTTTTTTTTAGGTTTACTTCTTTGAAGGTGGAACTTTCAGGTTCTTTTAAGCTGTGGTTGTGATGGTAGCCGATGCCTTTCCACTGTTAGGCTTCCATGAGACGAGCCAGCACGTTCTGGGAAGCCTTCTGGGTCTTTCCTTCGCCACTGAAAGGCTCTCTGATGCGCCCACCCTTTGCTTTGTTGAGTTGGGGTGTGGCCCGGTCACTACAGCTGCCACCACTCTCTGGGCTAAAACTACTGATCCTTGCTTTTCTGTGTGGCCCAGGACGCCTGCTGTTTGCGTCCCAGCATGAGTGTGGCTGGTGACCCTGAAGCCTCTTTGTCTGCTGCTCTTGGGGTGGTTTAGTTTCTCAGTTCTCCATCAGTAGCCCCGCCCCCCGTCCCCCGTTCCCCGCTTAGCACTGGTTAAGCTTTAATTGTCTCCTCAGCCAATCAGATGTTAAAGACTGTGGGGGTCCTTTCTGTTTAACTTGTCATTGTGTATCTGTCAAAGCTCGATCAGGGTTTCTAGAATGGCTGCAGTAGATTTTGAAAACAGACTTACCATTATCGATTTGGGGGTTCCCAGAGATACAGTTCACAGTTAATTGTTGAACTCTAATACAGCTGACCATTTAAAATTGAACAACAGTTTATTGTTTTGTAACAATGTCGTGTAAGCCCCGACATTTCAATTGAAACATGAATTGTAGTTATAACTCAATGCAAACTCAACAGTTGTATTTGGAGTTAAATTATTTTAACAAATAAATTTATTTAATGAAACTCTGACTTGTTGGTTGCTTCTACTTGGGAGATGTATTTGTTATATACAAAAGCGGAACACTGCCTCATAATGAGACCAAACGCTCTTCATCCAGAACCCCTTGAACCAAACTAATCAAGGGTTCATTCCGTAAGAAGGGACGGTGATCATTTTTGTGGCCTTTGAAATAACTTGAAGATTTGAAATCAGCATAAATACCTTCTAAGTATTTTCTCTTCTTTATTTTAATGATAGCTGGTCAACTTGAAGCCTGGTGGGTTCTGGGGAATTCGCATTAACTGGCAGGCCTTTGTGGTCCTGCCAGCACCACTGGAGGTCTTCAGAGTCCACCCACAAAGGCCGGAGGTTGACTTTGTTTTCAGGTCGGGTCGTCCAAAGGTGCCTGAAGCTGGAGGTTGCGGTTCTGTGGGGCTGGAAGGCCAGCTTGTATGTGAGGCCCTGTGAGCGTGGACAGACGCTGCCGATTGTCTATGGCCTCAGCTGTGCTGATAGGGCGTCCATTAATTCCCTGCCAGCTTAGAGGCCGCCTCTGGTTATGTGCGCTTCAGACTCCCAGCGCATTCCGCCGGTTGAGAAGCTTCATTGTTTTAGAGTATAGGAACGATTTGAATGAACATAACAGAGGCACTGTAAGCATAATGTCAGTATCTCAAGGAAAATGCCTATATTTTAGGACTCAGTATCTGCTGACTGGTTTTGTATTCTCACTGGAAGTACTTAAAAGGTGTGCTTTTATCAAATTATTACTTTAGGTAAGAGAATATCTGAGGCCCTAAAGGAATATTCTGATACACTATCAAGTTTGCATTTACGGTTTCTTAGAGGTCCATGAACAAAAAAGAAACATGGCTGAAGGAATCAGATATCACCCAGTATCAAGACCCGCTGACCTCTATGACCTATGAGGCCAAAGATGTTGGTTGTCACAGAGTCCCAGGAGACACCCGCTTCTGAGAGTGCTGCATCCTAATGGTCCTGAAGATGCAAAACGTAGAAAGGGACTGAAGAGCGATTGACAGCACCCATCAGGGGCTTCAGGTGTGTCGCCAGCCTTTAATGGGGGTAATCTCATTTCTAGGACTGTAACTCAAGAAGACAGGAATAAATGCATTAGTTGGTATATCACACATAATGACTCAGATGTTGAATTGAGAGTCTATTAAGGAAAACACAATGTAGCCACAGGAGAACACATTAGACTATAGCTGCTTTTGCAAATAAAGGGCTATAAGTGGTGTTTCTGCAAGATGGAGCAACACATGCAGGCTCCTGCCAACAAGGCTGACCCCTGAGTTCAACCTGTGGAAGTAACATGAGGGAAGAAAAGAACTGACTCTCACAAATAAGCTTAGGACCTCCACATGTGCAGTTTGACACATGTACATACATACATACACACACACATATTCCCCAACATTCACGCACCCACAATATAAATGTATTTTAAAAGAATGATGATTTGCAAATTAAGTCCTATAGATATCCATGTGTCATAAATAAAACAGTTACTTATTTCTGAATTTTTAATAGACAAACATTTAAAATTATTTTTTTAGAATATTATACTTGATAGATATTTAAAATTTTACTTAAGAACAAATATCAACTATAGAAGCATGTTGACTTGTGAGTCTTTGTTAAAATGTACACATACAGCAGAAGATGGGAACTCTGCAGGGCCTGGGAGAATCGGGAATGTATTAATGTCCACATCCATTGTCCTTAAGCTACTCAAGGAGAGTAAAAGCAGCTGGGGTAAAAACCAGCAGCAAAACAAGTGATATACATAAAATATTCAGAAGTCTGCAAGGAGAGTAATTGTGAGAAAGAGAATCAACATAGAATGTGCAGTGTTGTTTGGCACTGAGATCTCTGACCTGTTAGCCCCGAGCCAGGGGACTGTCTCCATAGAAAAGCAGTTCACACACTGGCTGCTGGCACGTGGGGGTTATTTCCATTCAACGTTGTGTTGACTTCGTCACCAAGGAGTGGAGACAGGAGTGGGCAGACAGGAGTTGAAAGGTTTGGAAACTAGTAAGCCCAGATAGTGAAACTCTTGGTTCTGTGAACGGAGGGAAAGCTAAGAGGCAAAGAGCCCAGGGAGCTAAAGAGATCCGAGGAACCACCCTCCTTGTCCTCCTCACTGGGTGGAGGCAGATTAGCTAACCTGTGCTTGTGACATGCTCTAGTCTCAGGACGTCTCAGAAATGTTACAATCATAGGGATTAAAAATGAAGAACTTTCGGCCTGAGATTTTGAAACATGCTAGACAAGTATGTCAGGAATTATTTGCCAAAGATAAGTCAAGTTGAATTCACTTTCATCGAAATGTTACATATCACTTTTAAAAAATAGAGAAACGTATCAGGAAACCAAAGCATGAATTCCTGAATGCCTGCTGCCTTCTGGCTGAACTGAGCAGTCTCACATTTTTTAAAAAGATTTATTTATTTTTATTTTATGTCTGTGTGTAAGTGCCTGCGCGCCCTCAGAGGCCAGAGATTGTGTCGGATCCCTGGAACTAGAGTTACAGGTAGTTGTTGCATCCCTCTGTGTGAGTGCTGGAACCTGAGCCCAGGTCCTTCGCGAGGGCAGCAAATCTTAGTGAGTCCAAGTCTCACTGTGAAGTTCCAGCTGGCCTGGAACTCACTACATAGACCAGGCTGACCTCACACTCAAAGATCCAACCAAGTTGACTCTGAAGATTTACTGGATCTCTTCTCTTGCAACTTTCCTCTCCAGGCGTCTGTTCTGACAGACCTTCACCCTAGCTCCTTTACCCTCTCCTATCTGCCCCTTGCCTCAGGGAAGAGCTGAGTTCTCTGCCCACACCTGCTTTCTCCCTGTGGAGTGATAGAGTGTTGTGGATATTTGCGATCATGGTGTCTCTCACAGACCACTGCTCTTTGTTGCCTGGTTTAAAGTGTTTACAAATCATCTCATGTCTTTACCACATTTTTGGATTGCTTAAGATGTGAGAATCAGCTTGTTCCTTGGTATTTCACCTTTGCAGTAAGAAAATCTGGGGCTTGTTTTTCCCTGATGGGACTCCTAATAATTTAAACATTTTATCTACCAATTTGTTCCCTTGCTACTTTTTATTTTTTGTCTGTGAAAGGAGAGAGAGAGAGAGAGAGAGGAGAGAGAGAAGGGGAGGGGAGGGGAGGGGAGGGGAGGGGGAGGGGAGGGGAGGGGGAGAGGAGAGGAGAGGAGAAGAGAAGAGAAGAGAAGAGAAGAGAAGAGAAGGAGAGAGTGGGGGGGAGAAAAGCTATTTAAGGGTGGTTATTTTTTGCCAATTTAATTTTAAAATCTTTCAGCTTGAAAACAGTGCCCACCTTTTGTGTAACAGCTGTTTGGCACTGAGATCTCTGAAGTACCCAGGTTTCTTCAATATTGTTTTTACAGGAAGCTGATGCATATACTTCCTCATCAATGTATCAGCTGAAGATAACTTTGACGCTATTTAATTCCTTCCCGCTTATACTCCCTAACCTCCTGAGCCTCAAAACATTATACTTGCTACTAATCACATTTACACACTCTGGTACTTCATATTTCTGTTACTCCTGAGATCCTCTCCGAACGCCTGATCTTCAAGACCCCGAGACTAGTTTTCCTCTTCTTTGGCGAGTCTATTTAGACTACAGTTGAACAACTCTAGAGGGTTTTTTTAAACTATTTTTTAATGCGTTTATTCTATATTTTCACTAGACATAGAATTTTGACTTCAAACTCTACTACAGAGCTACAGAACTAAAACCAGCCTGGTATTGGCATAAAAACAGACAGGAGGACCAATGAAACCAAATCGGAGATCCAGATATTAATCCACACACCCATGAACACCTGATTTTTGACAAAGGAGCAAAAATATCAAATGGAAAAAAAGCATATTTAACAAATAATGCTGGCATAACTGGATATCAACATGTAGAAGAATGAAAATAGATCCGTGTCTATCACCATGCACAAAACTCACGTCCAAATGGATCAAAGACCTCAACATAAATCCAAACACACTAAACCTCATAGAAGAGAAAGTGGGAAGTACACTTGAACACATTGGCACAGGAGACCACTTCCTAAATATAGCCCCAGTATCGTAGACACTGAGAGAAACAATTAACAAATTTGACCTCCTGAAACTGAGAATCTTCTGAAAAGCAAAGGACATGGTCAACAAGACAAAACGTCAGCCTACAGAATGGGAAAAGATCTTCACCAACCCCACATCGGACAGAGGGCTGATCTCTAAAAGAACTCAAGAAATTGGTCATCAAAAGGACAAATAGCCGGGCGATGGTGGCGCACGCCTTTAGTCCCAGCACTCGGGAGGCAGAGGCAGGCGGATCTCTGTGAGTTCGAGGCCAGCCTGGTCTACAGAGCTAGTTCCATGACAGGCTCCAAAGCCACAGAGAAACCCTGTCTCGAAAAAAAAAAAAAACAAACAAACAAACAAAAAAAAGGACAAATAATCCGATAAAAAATGGGTACAGACCTAAACAGAGAACTCTCAATAGAGGAATATGAAATGGCTGAAAGACATTTAAGGAAATGTTCAACATTCTTAGTCATCAAAGAAATGCAAATCAAAACAACTCTGAGATTTTATCTTACACCTGTAAGAATGGCCAAGATCAAAATCATTGATGACAACTTATGCTGGAGAGGTTGTGGGGTAAAGGGAACACTCTTCCATTGCTGGTGGGGGTGAAAACTGGTACAACCCCTTTGGATGTCAGTGTGGCGATTTCTCAGGAAATTAGGAAACAACCTTCATCAAGACCCAGCAATACAACTTTTGGGTATATACCCAAAGGATACTCAACTGTGCCACAAAGATGTGCTCAACTATGTTTATAGCAACATTGTTTGTCATAGCCAGAACCTGGAAACAATACAATCTAAATGCTCCTTGACCAAAGAATGGATAAGGAAAATGTGGTACATTTACACAATGGAGTCCTACACCACAGGAAAAAAAAAGTGGCATCTTGAAATTTGCAGACAAATGAATGGAGCTAGAAAACATCATATTGAGTGAGGTGACCCAGACCCAGAAAGACAAATATCATATGTGCTCACTCATAAGTGGCTTTTAGACATAAAGCAAAGAAAAACCAGCTTAAAATTCACAATCCCAGAGAACCTAGACAACAATGAGTACCCTAAGAGAGACATACATGGATCTAATCTACATGGGAAGTAGAAAAGGACAAGATCGCCTGAGTAAATTGGGAGCATGGGGACCTTGGGAGAGGGTTGAAGGGGATGGGGAGAGGAAGGGAGTGAAGCAGAGAAAAATGTATAGCTTAATAAAACCAATAAAAAAATTTGTATTCTGTATTTTCTCTGGACATAGAATTCTAGAGTAACATTTCTCTCCTTTTTCAAAAAGTGGGAAGTAACACACATTATATGATAATACTATTTTTATCTATTTTTTTTCCCTTTCTTTCCTTTTTGGTTGTTTCAGGATTGTTGGGAGTGTTCCCTTTTCAGCAACTGTGGGGCTAATAACCCTATTATTTTAAAAACTTCACAATTATTTAATGCAGGATGTCCCAGATGTGCCATGGCCTGTTTGTGGAAGTCAGAGGACAGCTTGTAGGAGTCAGTTCTCTCTCCGTGTGAGTCTCAGAATGGAACTTGTGTTGTTGAGCTTGGCAGCAAACCTCCTTACCCACTGAGCCATCTCATGAATCAGCAGATCCATGTTCTTCAGCTAAAGCTGTCCTTCATCCTGTGAGCTGAATTATTCAGTCATCGTACATTTCAGTTGAAAACTTCTGTTTGGCTCCTTTGTAATGTCTATCTCTTAAATGTTATTTGATGATCTTAAGTTCTCTGCTGACCCTCCAGTCAGACCCTTAGCCTCCTCATCCATCTGTGTCTGATTGTTCCCAGGGCAGGACTCCTGCGTACCTGCTTCTGTAGCTTGTTCTTTCTGTTTACCTTCATCCCAGGTTTCCTGTTGCGTTCCTGTCACTGCGTGCCTTTGATGAGGTTCCAGACAATGCATTTGAAAATGTCTTTGTGTAAACGATTTGAGGACACTGTGCAGCCAGGCAGATGATGTGCTAGTGCCCACCTTCTACTAGACAGTTTCTTCAGCTTTTCTGCATTAGCCGGATGACCCGAAACTGGATCCTAGCCCACAGAGAACATGATTGGCTTCTGGTTTGCTCTTTTCTCTAGGCTATGACTCAAAGTAAAGGGCTCCTTGGGGTTCTGATCTTACCAGACTCTGGATTGCAGCCTTCAATCTACAGACACACTGGCCCAACCCTCGGCAGTGCCTCCATCCCTGCAAACATCCCCAAGGCAAGGGAATCAAATGGTATTCTCTGGGTTGAACCCCCACTGTTACCCTCAGGAAGAATTACATGTCCCCAGGTTTTCTAGTTATACTCAGCACAGAAGCTGGTCTGAATTTAGGTAGTGTTTAAATTTTGGATTTTCTTTGTTCTTATCAGTGGGGTTGCTATTATTTTTTACTTTAAAAATTCTCTGCATTTCCCACTGACTTGAAGATTAATCTCCAAAATCTTTAATTCACAACTTTCTCTACTATTCCATCTAATTTTACAGTTGCCAAAGAAATACTTTTGGGGGAAAATGTACTATTAATTAAAATGTATTTTGATAACACATATAGTAACAAGTCAAACAAAAATATCAAATCCAAACCAAGCTTTTTGGTAAAATTTAGATTCTTTTGTCTGTATTTCTCTTCTAAATGAACACTTAAAAAAATATTGCTTTCGGGCTTGTATTAGTTATTTTTCTGTTGCTGTAATAAAACACCCAAGTTAGCTTTTAAAAAGGATTCATATTATGGTTTCTGAGAATTAGATACTGTTAACGCTGGAAAAGCATAGCCCAACAGTGTCAGGGCGGGGAGCAGAGGACCTGCAAATCACATATTGTCTATGCACAGGAAGCTGGGAAACCTGGAAATACGGCAAGATTATAAACATTCAAAGACACCCCCCCCAGTGGCATACTTCCTTCAGCAAGGCCACACCTCCTCCTATAGGTTCGATACCTATATATAACCCAACTGGTGATTGAGTGTTCCAATCCATGAGCCTATGAGGGACTCAAACCACACGAGGCCCAAGGCGCATCTCATTATTGATGCTTTCCTAGCATGGGCGAGGCATGAACTCAGTCTCTCTCTCCCTCTCTCCTCTCCTAACCCTCCCCACACTGTCACACAGAGAGTTAGGACAGCCCAGCTATCAGCCTCTCAGGCATTTTCAGAAGTTCTACAAGGAGCTGGGACCCTGGCTAACACCCAAAAGCAGATGCCACCAGAACTGCCATATTGGATCAAGAAGCTACATCTCCAGGTGAGTACTTGACCAAATAGCCACATTCATAAAATATCTGGAGGAGGAGGTCAGGCAGAGTCTCCTACTTCTGTTACCTAGGGCCTGGGTTGTTTCCAGCTCTGTGACTAGCAGGTCTCATAGAGGATATTCATTTATTTTGATTACCTGTGTACCCAGTCACAGTCACAACAGAGCTCTGTCATCCTTAGTCTCTGCGCTTGTGGCTCTGAGTTTCTCATTCTCCAGCCTCCCAATGAGGGAAAAAGCAAAGGTCCCTTTGCTGAACAAGTTTTAAGTCCCAATCCCAGGAGCTCAGCCTCAAATACGTTCTGTATGATTAAGTAAACCCCAGAGAAACTGGACTGCTTCCTCCCAGCTACATTTGACCTTTGACACCACAGGTGTGGTTTCCTGTGTGACTAAACCCTGAGGACCTAAGAGGTCCCGAGGAGAATGGTGTCACAGAAAGATACCTGGCTTACAGACGGCCGCCACGGGGACAGGTTCATGAGCTGGATGAGTGAGATTTGTTTGACTTACCTCAAGCTTCTTAAGTCAGTGAGCTCCCCTGTGATCTCTTACATGCGGAACACACCTACCCTAAGTTACGCCAGACAGTGAAAACGGTGGGTTTCCGGTCGCACCCAGGAGGACAGGCAAACGGCACCATGCGCCTACCACTAGCTTCCCAGCATAGACCGATAAACGACTTACGGCTGGGAGCAGAAAGGCTGTCGCTCTGTAACTTTCCTGGGTAAACTGGGAATCTGCACACAGGCTTATTAGAACCTTACCTTGAAAGCTTCAACCAAGAACTCTCAGACTCACCAGACCCAAGAAAGCTGTAGCTCCCTTACCTGTCCCTCAAACATGGACAGCTAGCACCATGATGACCAAGCACCCCACTGGCTTGTCGTCTGACCACCTGGTACAGGCATCCAGAGACCAACACTATAGGGACTCCAGGGGTCCCAGGGCATTAGTTTAGTTCGGTCCGTGCTGTTGCTACTGCCCATTGGAACGGCACTATGCCTACCCTCCTGATCCCTTCCCTAGACCTGCATCCATTCATCTACCTTATTTCTTCATCTAAAATCAGTCTTGTGCTTTTGCCTCTGCAGCAGACTCAGCTCTGCAGCTCCTGACCCTCCAGTCAAGTCCTACAGTAGCAGCCGCAGCACAGACATTCTCCGGAGACCGCCCGCTGCTTTATTAGCTCCCCCTGCAGACACTGGTTCCTAACAGGTCCCCAGGTGGGCCTCCTACCCTTCTTGTTTCTTTAACTCTTCCTTTGTAGTCATTTGTAACCTATATATACACATACACTATGAGATACGTTATGTGTGATATGAAATTAATATTAGTAAATAAGTTGGAAGGAATCGGTGTTTGGACTTCCTGGGGGGGGGGGGCGTCAAGAAAAGTGGGAGTGTCTGGGAAACCATCACACCTTGTGAACTTATTTCCGCCCCCCCTCAATATTCAAAGCTTTTTTTTTAAAATAACAGTAAGATCCAGGGTTAGTTTCTGTAACCACAGCCGGCCCTTCGTCCTCAGGCACACTACATCTTCCAAGCCTTGGAGCGGATGCAGGGCTTGGTATGGCTCTGTGCGGTTCCTGGGGCCCTGGGGCACGGTGCCATGACTTGGGAGACTCAAGGGTCAGCTGGATCTTACCCCAGCCTTGAGGACGCGCGATCAGACCGCTGACCTGCAGTGCACTTCAGCTTGGGCGCTTCCAGAGTCTGCACATCATCTGTGACCTTCTTCCTTTGTCCTCTCGGCCAGGAAGCTTCATCTTTCAGATCATCGGGGACAGGGACGGAGGTGGCTGGTGAGCATGACTCGTGAATAACATTCAGAACCTGATTGGTACCTCTTAACTACAGGTACAGGTAGATGTCCTGGCTCTTGGGCTTCTTGTGCTGAATCTTCAGTCCTTGTTCTGGCAAATGTCAACACCCATGATGGCATCCTGTAAATTTATTTTTATGCACTAAACTCTGACATCGCGGGACAATAAAAACATGTTTATGAATCTACGACAGGATGCTCATGACACTGCTTTCAATGACAAGATCAACCCTGTTTCGCTCTGTGACATTCTCAGTACCTCTTCTACAAACAGGTGGCCAGGGGGCATTTTGCTCTATGCATATAGAAATTACAGATAGATAAGAAATGGTTCCCTTCATGTGGGTGCTCCTGAGCTCCTGGTTCCCACAGGCTGAGCTTCCTAGTCCAGTTGTCTGCATAGTGTTAATCCTTGATACCCAAAGCCTTGTGGCTGTATAAGGCTACAGTCGTGAACAAGAACTCCTGGGGAAAAAGCTGTGAACGCAAAGGCTGACTGACTAATTAGAACTTCAGCGATGTTGAACAGTTGGGATGTTAGGTGCAGGACCAAGTCATCTTGGGCGACCTTTAGGGCCCTTAGCAGCCATAGCTTCCTGCTTTGTGCATGTCCTAACATTTAGGTGGCCATTAGATGGATCCTTTGGAGTGTTCAAACAGACCCCTCAGGTCCACTAATCAAAGAACCAAGAATGTTCTCAGATAGTTCGGGGCCTATAGCAGACTCTTTACCCATTTGCTGAACCTTCCTATTTGATGTATTTGAAAAGTATGTCAATTTATGGCTTTGTTCCATTTCTATAAAAGTTCATAAAACTGATACCTTATAGAATACAGTGTTTAGAACAAACTGAACCTGTGTTTCTAGGCCATGGTCACTCATCTTTTGATTTGTAATAAACTATCTCCTTTCTTCCTTTGAGGAGAGAGTTGTTTCTTCCATTGACACAGTACCCCATTAAGTGGGAGCATAGTTTCCTCAAGGCATTTATGAAGTAGAAAAGCAGTGGGCTGACATAATGATGGGTAAGCTAGTTGTCAAACGAGGGAGCATTATATTGACAGCTCTCTCTCCAGGCAACCACATACAAGGTAGGGGACTGACAGCTGTCAATCATAAGGTTAAATCACCTTGACCACCAACAACTTAGCTTATCTGACTATAAAACAATACTGTAGGGTTGGGGTATAGCTCAGTTGACTCCCAACACTTCATGAAGCAGATATAGGAGTTTCTGTCTGTAATCTCAGCATGCAGGAGATAGAAGCAAGAGGCTCAGAAGTTCAAGAAAATCCTCTCTTGGCTGCCTAGTGGGTGTGAGACCAGGCTGGACTGTTGGGCTGTCTCAAAAACAACCAAACAGGGCTGGAGAGATGGCTCAGAGGTCCTGAGTTCAATTCCCAGGAACCACATGGTGGCTCACAACCATCTGTAATGAGATCTGGTGCCCTCTTCTGGCCTGCAGGCATACATGCAGAATACTAAGAATACTGTATACATAATAAATAAATAAATCTTAAAAAAAAACAACCAAACACAATTCCTGCAGTAAGACCATCATTAACTAATATTCTTACGATCACTCCAAGCCAGAGTGCCCTTCTGCAGAGTCGGGGTCACCACATCTGTCTTGCTTCCACCCACACTTTATGGCTCCTTGTACCCTATTTTCTCACCACTGGCTTTTGTAAAATGCAAGGAAGATGCCCCAATGATCTCCAGCGGGCTCTAAGATTTACTTCCTAGCACTAGGCACTCTTTTCATGCCGTAAGCATGCCATCAGAAACAAGTCTGCAACCTTCCACGGTGTCCGAATTTATTAAACAATAATAAATTTACAAAGCAAGCGGGTTCCAATGGCAGCAATTTGCAACATTTGGACAGGGGCTCTGCAACCTTCCACGGTGTCCGAATTTATTAAACAATAATAAATTTACAAAGCAAGCGGGTTCCAATGGCAGCAATTTGCAACATTTGGACAGGGGGAGCACCAGTTCTCTTCATTCTGATCTTCATTACCAATATTGATTCTTAGATTACATGTTAGACATCACATAGTAAGTCTCTGTCTCTCTTTCTGTCTCTGCATGTGTGAGTATGTGTGTGCATGAGCATAGGTTAACTACAAAGGGTTAAAGAGATAAGGAGTTCCCAAGAGGCCTTGGAGACCAAATCACCAAAACCAAAAGGGATGTATGCATGCCCTTACTGACAAGATAACAAACCTAACCAGGATGGAGAGACTGCTGCAGCCCTGAGCCAGGTGATGTGGGCACAGGTTTGCCAGGGAAACTGTACAGCTGAGTCCAGCTGCAGAGGAAGAGGGACAGGACCAGGTCTTGAGGAAGGAGTGGGGAGGTGGATGGATGCAGATCCAGACCAGCACATACGCAGTGGACTGCTAGCGATCCCAGCAGGCAGCCCCAGGTCATCATCCAGACACGAGAAAGAAAGATGAGAATGTCTCACTGAAAAAGGCACCAAGCCACATGGCTAACACAGACAAGAATTATTGGCTAATATAAATTATAAGAGTTAATAAGAAGCCTGAGCTAATAGGCTAACCAGTTTTAATTAATGTAGACCTCTGTGTGTTTCTTTGGGACTAATCGGATGTGGGACCTGGTGGGACAGAAACCTCTGTCAACAGTGTCTCAAAAAAACAACAACAACACAAAAAACCAAACCAAAACAAAACACGAAAGACAAAGACCCAAGGTTGTCTTCCGATTTCCACAGATGCACCACAGAGCGCACACCTTGTGTCTACACATGCACACAGAGAATGAATGAATGAATGTATTTTAAAAACCAGGGTCTCTTTGGACAAGGCAGAGCCTGAAATCCCATTGATTTACACATATTCTACAGAACAAGCTGGAGCAAGGCGCTCATTCTGCTCCTGTCTGTGTTCACCTCCCCCCCCTCCCCAATCTGCTCTGCTCCTCCACACTGCTCATCTCCAAGAGCAGCGTTTGGGAAGCAGACTTTCTTTTATCTCTATGTATCTGCCTGTGTCCGTTCATCCCCCTCACATGCAGACTGAAAGTACTATTCTCTTGTTTCTATGGTAACTTTTTCACATCCTTCAAGACCTGAGAGAAAGATTGTTTTCCCCAGTGAAGCCACCAGGGGAAAGACAGCACTTTCCTGAGTCTTCTTACAGGTTCGTCCCTTATCTCCATTGTGACTGTCATTGCTTCTGTTAGTAAGACAAGACAGGAAACGGGTCCTGCTAAATTTTTTACAGTCGGCATGGAACATGTTACTGGTGCTTAAGCAGCAAACAGAATGAATGACTGGCCACATCCGGATGTAAACCGGTTCCTGGACTCTTCTTTCCTGCGCTCTCCTGTTACCTTTACAAACTCACTGAAACCAAGCTAATTGCCCAGTTGTGCGAGGGTCTTCGATCTATATTCTAGTACCTACACTTTCTTGAATTTTCAGTTTGAGGCAAGCTAAAAAGACAGGAAGAATTAAGAGTCCCAAGAAAGGAGAGTCCCCTCACCCGACATCTTTGCTGTTAAAAAGACCTTCCTCCTGATGTCTAAGAACTTCATATGCATTAACTCCACACCCATACACATTTATGTGCCCCAGCCCACGCATCCACGCACAGGAAGTGGGACTGAAGTGGCCACACCACCACTTATTCTCCAAGATAAGCAAGGACATCACGGAACAAGCACTTACACTGCGGGTCTTCTCGTTGGTGGCCGTTCCCCAGTTCTGCCAAGATCCTGGACCTCTCCTGCTGCTGCTTCTGTCATCAGATGTGGGGCTGGACTGTAATACCCTCACCTTCAGAACTTTTGACATAGCACAAGACAGACAGGAGCTGACAGTCACACAATTACAAGCTCCACACACAGTGAGTGAAGCCTGGGGTGTTCTAAACCCAAAGGACTTCACGGGAGGTCTAAAGTGAGACCGTTTGGATGAGCAGTAATCAGCAGATGAAACGAGAAAAAAGAATTCCAGGCAGAGGGAATTCCAGGAGCCAGGGTGCACAAATGTCAGCTCATAGAGACCAGGGGGAGCATGCAGAACCCAATGGGAAATTCAGGGCTTAGATTTGGGGAAACAGCGAAGGTCCACAGATGTTCCTTAACTCATTTTTTTTTTTTTCGAGACAGGGTTTCTCCGTAGCTTTTGGTTCCTGTCCTGGAACTAGCTCTGTAGACCAGGCTGGCCTCGAACTCACTTCTTAACTCAATTTTTGATAGAAAAAAATTATTCTTTCATAGACTCAAAAGAGTGAGGTGTGCCGATTAGAATCAATCATCAGAAAACCGCACGTGGAGTTCTGTGATCACAACATGCTCTTCTCACTGACTCAACAGTGACCATAACTCCCTGTTTTCCACCTTTCTCTGCACCAAGGGGTCACCGTGTTAGAGAACTGGGGCCAAATGGATGCAGCTTAAAGTCCTTTGGATGAGGATCATGGCCCCTCAGAAACAGGCCACGCTTCCCTGGATCATGGCCCCTGCAGAAACAGGCCACGCTTGCCTGGATCATGGCCCCTGCAGAAACAGGCCATGCTTCCCTGGATCATGGCCCCTGCAGAAACAGGCCACGCTTGCCTGGATCATGGCCCCTGCAGAAACAGGCCACGCTTGCCTGGATCATGGCCCCTCAGAAACAGGCCACGCTTGCCTGGAGCACCTTTCCTCCACATGTTTACCTGTGACACAGAAGAATGTTCTGGAGCTACAGCAGCCCCTTCACAACCCTGAGGCAGCACACTAGGAACGAAAAATCCAGAGAGAGAGAGAGAGAACACAAAGGATACAACAAGCATGGACACTTGGTGGGTGTGTCAAGCAGCTTCTGTGATGTCAGCAGGTTTGTTGGCTTGTTCTTCTTCAAGGGTTCATGCCTGGAAGTAAACTCCTACATGGTTCACCTCAAGCTTCTGGCATTTCTATCTGGTTTTTATCTCCATGATTACATCTGTTCCCACTGATGTAGCATTGAGTTGCTTGTCTTTGAGATGCGTAAAGAAATACCTACCCACTCTGCATAAGGTGCCTACAGATAAATAAAAGGGTTCCACTGAGACCAGCTTGGAGAACTGATGCGCTCATTGTGGTTACTAATGGGAGCAGGGGTGAGAGGCAGCCTAGAGGGGCGTGACTGGCTCCCTCCAACAGCCACACCCCCGGAAAGCCCTAAGCACGGATGACGCGGACTCTCGAAAACTCCAACCAAAATGTGCTTCATGACCCCAAGTCAATCTTCTATCTCGGATGTGGGGTGGGGACAGGAGCAAGTGGTGACTAGGATCTCTTAGGGGCCAGTGACTCTCCCTTTTGCTTTTTCAAGGTGCTGTTAAGCACCTCATCACCCCCACCATAGGCCTCTCTGCTGTCTGCTTATTTCATCGCTGTGCCTGTGGGACAGATATCCTGGGGTCACCGTAACTGTTTGAGGATGGTCAGTGGTCAGGGAATTGACCTGCTACAACATGTAGGTGACTCAGGAAACGTGGCCAAATTGAAGAGTGGCCCACAAGGTCCCAGGAAGCTGTGCATGACATACCATTGGCCCGTTTGGTGGAAGAAGGAACAGTTGTCTCTCCTGCTGGGAAGCAAAGGAGGAGGGGAATGATGCCTTGAGAAAGAGTACGTGGGTCGACATGGACTATCCTTTGTTCTGTCAACTGTGGCACAGAATCAAAGATGACTGGGTCTCCTCTTCATGGGACAAGGGTTTGTGCTGACATCGAGAGAAACTTGTTGCTTCTGCCAATCGGTCAAGGATAATTGAGAAAGCCATGCACCGCGCCCCCGTGTCTGCGCTCTGTGCGCTGGCATCCAGTTCACAAGCTTCGGGCAAGGGGGCTGGAGGTTAAAATACACAGCCACACACAGACAAAGAGACAGCGACACAGGTCATCCTTGAATTCCCAAGAATGCCCCCTTTATTGTGTTCAGGGGCAGATTATATAGAGATAGCCATGCCCCACCCAAACCCACCAGAGACCACTCTCCTGCCCTCAGGAACTCCTGAGGGTCTCGTGCTCAGAGCAGCTGTAGGCACTCAGATCAAGGGATTACAAGAAATTCAGGATCTGGGGTCTCACTGCTCCCAACACCATGGTCCAAAAATAACCTTCAAAAATGAGAAAGGAGATTTGAGAATCTGACAATGGGTACCAATCTTTGCTCTTCTGGTCCCCTGGTTAACTACTCATGACCATGTAGTTATGTAAAACAGAACAAATTCTACTAAATTACTAAGGAGACAATATAATATAACCCCTACTCCAGAGGAATCCCTAGTTTGACTCATACTGGTAGAACCAGTGAGGATTGTCACAGGCCCCCAGACCTTAACACAACTGATGCCATGATGGAAGTAACATTCCAGTCTTGGGATCCAGCACAAAGGCAACACCACCTGCCAAAATGAGAATAAAGACATAATCCACCAAAGTCCATAGCGCTAGGAAAGTCCCTAACTGCACTAACCTTGCCTTCTGTAGTTCTGCTTCTGGCTAACTGTTCTTGCTCACTGAGGTGTGTAAACCCAAGATGCGGTTTTTTATGTTTAAAAGCTTACCCTGAGAAAGACTCAGGGCTGCAATCAGGTCCTGATCACCCAGTGTAGTGGCAGCTGTTTGCTTGAACCCATGTGTGGGTGGTCTTCACACATGGATACCCCACAACATGACATGAAAGGTGGTGCTTGCCGTGTGGGAGGGTGCACTTGTGGGGGTCAAAGGACGGCTTTCTGGAGTCCGTTCTCTGCTTTCTCAGGAAGGGAACTCAGGTTACCAGGTTTAAACAGTGATCACCTGTTTCGTTGTCTAGATTGCCAAACCTGGCAACTTTAACTTGCTCTGTCTATCTGCAGTGTGCTTAGAAGACTTTAGTGAAGGGAAGCAGTGTTGCAAGAATGAGCCTTTGGATGTAAAAAATAATCACAATTTTCACTACAAAACAATACATACTCACTGCAGAAAAATTAGTAAGAGGGTTTTCTTATTTCAAGTAATCTTCATTTTAAATCCATTTGTCCTACCAGAATGTTCTTGACTAGAGGCACCAAGGGCCTGAGATACTACATTTACCCTCCTGTCAAGGGAAACAACAGAAAATACTCGAAGATCTTGAGTGGGGAAAATGTGAGTATGTCACAGCCTGACAGCAGATCTTGTCCTGTATCTGGGAACGTCCAGCAGTGTGAGTTCACACTTGCGGCTGAGCTCTCTCAAGTGGCTTGGTGTTAAATTAAGATGGGACAGACATCTGACTGACTGACAGCCCAAGCTGGGCCTCCATGGAGAACTGGCAGAAACTGAGGCTGTGTCTTTCTTGTGGACCGCTGCATGCTCTGCACTCGGCATGAGGCTGGACGCATGATGCTGGTCACATGATGCATGACCACATGGTGCTGGCCACATGATGCTGGGCACATGATGTGTGATCGCATGACGCTGGACACATGATGCATGACCATATGATGCTGGCCACATGATGCATGACCACATGGTGGTGGCCACATGATGCTGGACATACGATTCATGGATAGACTTTACACTTGCTGCCTATGAGCTCAACCTGATTTGAAAATTATGGCCCTATGCAAAATTCTCTGCAGAGAATACCTAGTTACTGTGCCTTATATTAGGTCCTTCTGTTAAAACAAAACAAAGCAAAAAAGCAGAGAAGAAGGGGAGGAAGAGGAGGAGGAAAGGAGGAGGCTGTCTTAGTTACTTTTCTCATTGCTTCAGTTTGAGGGTGTGTAATCATCACAGGGAGGAAGGCCGGAGACAGGAGCTCGGGACAGCTCTTCATACAGCATCTATGTGTGTTTTAAATGGGAATGTCCCCCATAGGCTCATTTGTTTGAATATTTGGTCCTCAGTTGGTAGAACTGTTTGGAAAGGATTAGGAGGTGTGGTCTTGCTGAAGGAGGAGTGTTACTGAGGGTAGGGGTGGGGCATTGACTGTTCAAAAGCCCATGTCAGGTCCAGTCTCTGTCTCTGTCTCTGTCTCTCTCTCTCTGCTTCCTGCCTGTAAATAGAAGCAAGCTCTCCGCACTCCAGTGCTGTGCCTGCCTGCCTGTGTGCCTGCCATCATACTCCCCACAACAATGGTCATGTACTCACTCTGAAACTGCAACCAAGCTTCCAATTAAATGCTTTCATTTATAAGTTGCTGTGGTAATGGTGTCTCGTCACAGCAATGGAGCAGTAAGCAGAGAGAGATGGGGGCTGGCATCTGATTTACTGTCTATCTTTCATCCAGACAAGGACTGCAGTCCATGGGATGGTGCAAACTGCCAGTAGGTCTCACGACTCCATTAGTCTAGTCTAGAAACTCTCTCGTGGATGTATCCAGAGATGTAATGTCTAGGCAATTCTGGATTCTGTCTAGCGTCAATCAATACTGACTGTGAGAGTGTGTGCAGGGCAGGAGGTTCTTTCAGGTATAATCAAGCCAATTGGATGCAAGCAATGGCAGAGGGCGTCCTCCAATGATAGCCACAACAGATGCTTTGGAACTTCACACATTTTACAAAGGACACCACTTTACAAACACGCACTGACTTGATTCAGCTTCCTGTTTTGGAAGAGACCCATAATGCTTAGATTACTTTTCTCACAAGTGGGGACAGAGCACACAGCTTTTCCTAACCACCAGAGAAGTCACCTCTTTAGGGTTGCTTGATGTGCAGAATTTTCAGCATCATGAATTGGGGACATTTGGCCTGTTGGGCACACAATCATAGCCACAGCCCTATCATCTGACTGCTGTGGCCAGACCCTCCACACACCTGTTGTAGCTTCAAGACATACTATACTTGACTTCTCTCACCAGAGAGCATGACATTCTGGGTAAGTAAATGTTTGCATGCTGTGGTGGTCTGAAGGTGAAATGTCCTTCACATGCCCAAGCGTCTGGACATTTGGTCCACAGCTGCTGGTACCTTTTTGAAAGGTATGAAAACTTTGGGAGGTAGACCCTTGTGGAAGGAAGTGTGTCAGGGGCAGTGGGCTGTGAGGGTATTTAGCCAGGCTCTACCTGTTCTGACGTTGCTTCCCGACTGCCTGCTCCTGCTGCCGTACCACCCGCACCATGATGGACTGGAACTGTAAGCTAAAGTAAGCACGTTCTCCCTGAAGGTTGCTTCTGTCAGGGTACTTTGTCATAGCAACACAAAGGAAGCTAACACAGGTGGCTTGACAATTAGAGATGCTATATTGGAGGTTTCTAGAAATTTCTCTATCACTTTTCTGCCCTCTATTGGAGGTCACGGTGATGGTACAGCTAAGAGCCGAAATCATTGCATAGGTCAGGGTCCCCCAAAGGAACAGAAGGTACAAGCAAATTAATAGAATCTAGGAAGGGCTTACTTATAAAGTAGCTAAATTACAAAGTTATGGGATAAACAAAGGGGGAACCTCAAGCGGTGGCCGGAGAGAGCTGTCATCACACCTGTACTAGGAAACCCCGTAGCGAATGTTAGAACATGTAGAGGCTGGGGCGAGCTGGGTCATTAGTGAGGGGTACCACCAGGCCACAGCAGCCTTACAGGAATTACCCGCCCCCACTTCCTCCCTTCAGTTTTCCTGCCAGGAATTCTCATTGACTAGACCCCAGAGGAAGCAAGGGGGCTGGGATTCCTTTGATAGTGTCCACACAAACCAGCCTTCCTGAACAGAAAGCAAAGGGGATATGGGGGAGTGAGGCTCTGGAAGGAGAAACTAAATATCTGGCAACCAGTCAGCTGGACTATAAATAGCATGAAGCTTATGGAGGGCTTGCTCCAGCTAGGAAGGCGAGAACAAGCTTCAAGGCCAGATGGGGCACCAGGATAAATGGCATGGGAGGATGGCCTTCTTCCTTCTGTCCATGATAACTGCAGGATTGAGATAATAAAGCAGCCCATGGCCAGGAGTCAGCGAATTGCCTTATTCTCTGACTGTTGCCCTAAGAGGTATGTAGGAAACATCTGGACACAGAATAAAGCCCTTTCTAGTGGGTCATGGGACAATCTCACACATCTGACAGTTACACAGAACAAAGATGCAGGGAGAGGTAGGAGAGGAGGTCAGAGTCTCATTGAGAGAACACACCACCTGAAGGGGCATTCCTTTGTTGATTCAGCAAATATTTATTAAGCACCTATTGTACATCAAACGTATGAACGAGTCAAAAATAATGCCTTCAATGATGTGTATGCACAAGTATGCACACACATGAATGTGTATACACACATGCGTATGTGTGCACACACGCTAGTGCACAGGACCCCTTGAGGGGGAAAAAGACAGAGACAGAGGAGACAGAGAGGCAGAAGGGCATTTTTGTTTGTTTGTTAGTTTGTTTGTTTGAAAGAAATAAGTCAGGATTGCATAGATAACTTCATTAGTAATCTGCTTTCCCTACAAGCATGAGGATCCAAGTTCAGATCTCCAACATCCATGCAAAAGCCCAGTGCCATGATACATGTCTGTAACTGCAGTGTGCAGTTGGGACGGGGAAATAATTGAGCCCTGGTGTTTTCTGGCTAGCCCGTCAGCTGGATGGGTGAGCTCCAGGTTCAGTGAGAGACCCTACCTCGAAAATCTAGGTGAAGAGAAACTGAAACAGACTCTCAACATTGGTCTTTGGCCTCCACACCTGTGCACAGGTACATGCACCACACCTCCACATCTGTGCACAGGTACATGCACCACGCCTGCACACCTGTGCACAGGTACATGCACCACACCTGCACACCTGTGCACAGGTTCATGCACCACACCTGCACACATGTGTACACATACGTGAATGCATGCACATATGCAAAGTAAGCAAGCCAAGTGTGGTGGCCTTCACCTGTAGTCTCAGCACTTGGGAGACTGAAGCAGGAGTGTCTCAAGTTCAAGTCTAACCTGGACCAGAGAATAAATCAAAGTCACAACAGCCATGGCAATAAAAGGTAAAGCATCCAGTGTGTCGGGATGGGATGAGCTATAAGGGAATAATCTAAAATGCAGGGGGGGGGTGACAGAGAATGTGAGGTTGACATCAGGGGGTCTGAAGTGTCTATGAGGTATGAAATCCTGTGCATCTATTGGCTCCTGCTACCAGCTACCTGAGCACATTGCTTTTACATGCAGCACAGTCAGAGCACACGCCCCCATTGCAGTGGGGGACGCGCTGGGCTGTTAGAGTCTCAGGTGAGGGAGAAATATGGAAAAGGCTATGGTCTAAAATCACAACTTTGCTAGGGTTTAAAGTTGCTGATCCTATTGTAGAGGCTATTTGTTCCTCTTACCTGAACTTTGAAATGATAACTTGATTTATTATGAGTGTATGTGTGCATGTGTGTTCATATGAGGAAGATGGGGACAATTTTCAGGGGTCAGTTATCTCTTATGGTAAGTACTCTACACACTATGAACACGGGGCACAGATCAAAACATCTGCATAGTGAGGACAACACATCTGTATGGCCTGCCTTCCAACCCAACAACTCCAGTGAAGGACTGGATATGGAGGTGTCCGAGGAAAAGCTGGGGAACCTCTGCACCAGGGCTGAGGAGAATGCTTCACAGCTCTGACAGCAGTTAGGTAACCATTTGGTCCCTAGAGCCTTATCCTTGGAATAGACCGGCCTTTTCTCATCTCTCTCACACTTGTCTGAGAGCCAACAAGTCTCTAGTGGGTAGAATGGGAGCAAGGATTTCCCAGGCCTGGGATAGTCCCAAGGTCAACAATAATTAGTTCAGAATTTCCTGTCTTGTTCCCACTCAGGGGTCTTCCAGTTGGGTGTCCCACTGAACAGCAGTCAGACTGTCCCAACACGTGTGTGGTCCCAGCTGTTTTTGTAAGGATCTGCTGCACCTTTCTATGCGATAGGCAACAAAAGTCAATCAATCAATCAATCAATCTTTACACTTTTAGTTTTCTTTCTTCTTCCAGTCAGACTTATTTTAGCTTTGTATGCAAATGACCCTTAACTGTTCCTCGGGTTTTTAAAAATGTTTGTCACCAAAATCACTTTATTCCTCCCCCCTGCTCCCGTTGTTAACAGCTTAGATGTGCCCCTCTGCCTGAGGAAATGGTTTGAGATGTATGGGATTTGGGAAATAGAGTGCAGGCCTCTTCTTGTACCTATGCCAAGACCCCCGCATTGAAGAAGACTAACATTCCCCATGGCAGTTTCTTCCTAATGTTTTAAATACTTGCTTAGTTTTTCCCACAGGAAAAACTTCGCAGTTAAATGTCAGTCCTAAATCTATCCTTGTTGCTTGTTCCCCCAGTGTTTTCCTCTTTAGCCATCATCCCGCTGACTCCTCACTGTGGTGCAGAACACTTCCTTTCGCATTTGTGTGGTCTGGTTAGTGACAGTTTTCTCATGCGTTAAGTCAGCCTGAGCCATTTTCTCCTTCGAGACTCCTCTTCCCACATCAGAAGCATCTCGAAACCCCTGTTGGACCCAGTATTTTATAGTCTTCCCTGGAATCAAACTCAGTAATTTTCTGGACAATAGTTCTAAGCACTCCTGAAGGACTGGCCGTGCAGAGCAAGCCCCGCTAAAATCTCAAAGCCGGGACTATTCATCAGGTTCTGTGTCACAGTGATGCATGATGTTTCGCAAGAGGAAGCAGGGACTCGAAGGTACAAATGAGGAGTTGCTGGCAGGCCTAGGAAAATGCTTCAGGTTGAGGCCTCCAGGGATCATTTACAGCATTTACTTGGGGGACATAACTGGACCCGTCAAGAAATAGAACCAGATAACAAATATTTATCCTACCACATTGGAATCAGCCAGCAAAACATCTGTATGCTGAAGTCCTTCGCTTTCAGTTCTTGTGGTGGGAAGTTCCGGTGAGCTGCAAATGAGACAGAATTTCTGCAAAACAGAAAACCAGGGCAGAGTTCCTCATCCAGAGCCCTTTTCTATCAGGGACCAAAGACCCACTGCCATTGGCTTGGCCAGTCTGGACCGGAACTTCCTGAATTAGATAGAGATTTACACGTGGTGGTGTCTCCTCCCACGACTGGCTCTGTTCACTTGAGATCAGCATGGGACCCCAATATGGGCCTCGGGGGTGGGGAGGACTCAAGCTACAAAGCGTGTCGTACGACTGAATCTAAACTGAGTTTCCTGTGAGTGGTGTGAATATGTAGACCCTTCCGCCACTGTTCTAAACGTGACTGTCTTCTTCCATGACTCCCTTCTGGTGGGTGGGTGGCCGGCCTAATGTCTAAAACTGGTCAGTCCAAAGTATACATGGCCACAAACAATGCTAGAGACCATAGCCTTTTTGAAGTCTGAGGAAGACTGCATTAGAGAGTTTGTTGTCCAGCAGGAAAAGAAAGATTGCTATAGAAGTGGTTATAGTATTGGGTGGAGCAAACTCAGTAGAAGTCAGTAGCAAAAAACAAACTGAATTGCCTCCAGATGGAAGAAGTAGACCAAGAAAGGGAGGAGCCCCTGTGGTCTTCAATTGTAGGTCATCAAGACTGCTGCTTTTGGAAGATCAAACCTAGAAAAACTGTCCCTTTTTTTTTTTTCGGGACACTTGAGGTCATACAAAAAGATACATCAAATAGTCTACATCAAATATGGGGAGGTATAAATGCATGACAAGTCAAGTTGGAAAGAAAGAGGAAAGATACATATGCAGCAAACAAAATCAAATCACCACTCTGCATTATGATAAAATTATAATAAAATTACAATTAAAAACACTTGTCTAGAAACCGTAAGAGCATGTCGAAGGAGAATGAGTTAAAAATTTAGTTCTGGGATAGTTAAGAATGCTGAGCTCTGTCAAGCTTATTAGAATCCCTTCCACTTCTCATGGGAAGGCAAACACTTGGAAGAAACTGTCTTCAAATCTGACCACCACAGCTGTGTGGTCAAACCACAGATCCTGCTTGCTGAGAAGAAAATGTTCTACCAGCTACCTGAAATGTTTTTCCTTGTGAATGGGTAATAGAAATACCCCTTGGAGGTCATAGAACACAAAGGCCACCCTCAGATGGTCAGAGATTTCAATATTGCTATCCAACTGTCAAGCATGGAACAGACATGTTTTCAAAGCCTTAGCTTCAGTCTCAGCCCGTGTGAATAACTGAGCTCTGTGGTCACTCCTTCTTTGGACCACCAGCCCCCAAATAATGGCACAAAGACTCCTTATTACTTACGGAAACTTGGCCTTAGCTCATGCTTGTTCCCAACTAGCTCTTAAAACTTAAATTAACCCATTTATATTAATCTACATTCTGCAAGGTTGGCTCTGTACCTCTTCAGTACAGTACGGTTGACTTCCTCCATGTCTCACTGGTGAAGTCCCTGCCTCTCAGAGTCTGAAGAACCTGGGAGTCCGACCTATCCTCTCCTGCCTAGCTATTGGACACTCAGCTCTCCATTAAGTCAATCAGAAGGTGCCTCAGGCAGATGAGGTAAAACAGAGACATTGTGACACCGTGGGATCAAATATCCAGCAGCTCCTGCTCTCTGCCTACCCACTCCATTCTTCGCTAGCAGTGTTCCTGCAACAGGAATAAAGACACGCCTGGAATCTATAAGACGTCTCCTCATGATAGGGGATATGGAGCACATATAAGCCATCTCTATAACCAGGCAAGGCTCCCAGCAGTGGGGCTGGGACATCAACCCAATGACAAAATCTTCAATCTATACACTTTCCTGCCTGCAGATACCCTGCAGTAAGGGTGGTACAGACTTGTGGGTGTGGCCAACCAATGCCTGGCCCAACTTGAGGCCCACACCACAAGAGGGAGCCCATGTCAGGCACTACCTGGATAGCCAGGAACCAGAGTCTGGACAGCCTAGGGACCCAGGACAGAACCAGACACAACTGGCAAAAAAAAAAAAAAATCAAGGAAGTGATTTCTAATTGATAATCGATATTTTGCTACACTCACAGATTGGTGCCTAGCCCAATTGTCATTGTCATCAGAGGGGTGTCATCTAGCAACTGATGGGAGCAGATAGAGAGACCCACAGCCAATCATCAGTCAGAGCTCGGAAGAAGGACTGTAGAAGTCAGAGGGGTCAAGGACACCAGGAGAACACAACCCACAGAATCAGCTAAGCAGGGCTCACAGCGGCTCACAGAGACTCAGCCGACAATCACAGACCCTGCACGGTCCTCAGCATATGTGCTGTGGTTCTGAAGCTTGTTGCTCTTATAGAACTCCCAACAGTGGGAGTGATTTGTGTTTCTGACTCTTTTATCTGCGCTTAGGACCCTTTTCCTCCTTTTGGCTCACCATGCCCAGCCTTGATACGAAGCCATGTGCCTAGTCTTGTTGTAACTTGTTCTGCCATGTTTGGTTGATATCCTTGGGAGGCCTGCTCTTTTCTGAAGGGAAATGGAGGAAGAGTGGATCTGGGGTGAGGAGAGGTGGGAGAGAAACTTGGAGGAGTAGAGGGAGGGAAAACTATGGTTGGAATGTAATGTATGAGAGAATAAGAGAAGAAATTATATAACATATATAAAATTAAAGAAAAAGAATCCATAAATTTGAAAGTGAGCAAGTGGAGGGGGGACCCATGGTAAGATTTAGAGGAAAGGGAAGGGGAAATGATGTAATTGTATTATTTGTATGGCAAGTCCTTCTGTATATGTGTTGCTTTTATTGGTTAATGATTAAAGAAGCTGCCTTCAGCCAATGGCTTAACAGAATATAGCCAGGCTGGATATATATATATATATATATATATATATATATAGAGAGAGAGAGAGAGAGAGAGAGAGAAAGAGAGAGAGTAGGCATAGTCAGCAATAAGCCACATAGGCCCACCAAAGACAGATGCCAGATGCTGGACAAAATTTTACCCAGTAAGCCACAGCCTCATGGTGATACACAGATTAATAGAAATGGGTTAACCAAAGATATAAGAGCTAGCCAATAAGAAGCTAGAGCTAATAGACCAAGCAGTGATTTAATTAATACAGTTTCTGTGTGGTTATTTTGAGAGTCTGGGTAGTCGGGAATGAACAAGCAGCCTCCCACAAAAAAATTTGAATTTCAAAATATATAGTTTTAATTTATTAAGAGAACAATGTAGTTACACACATCGCACTAAACAATGTAAAATTATTTTTAAGTGTTAAAATCAGCTAATGATTGATAATTTCACAAAATTCAGATTTACTTCTTAATAGACGTCCCTAAATAACAATTGCAGAAAAAATTCTAGCCCCAAACTAAATATCACTGAAAGAAATAAAAATGAGTTAACCTGCAATATGATTTAGTGAATAGGAGGCTTGCAACCAAGTCTGACAGTTGACTCTCACCCCTGGAACTCACGTGGTAGGAGGAGATAACCAGGTTCCACAAGCTGTCCTCTGATCTCCACATGTGAGTGATGGTACACACACGTACACATGTACACACCTACACACACATGCAAACATGCACACACATACACAAATACATATGTACACACAAGTATACACATACATGCATGCACACACAGACACATGCACACACACAAATAAATAAACACACAAATAAATAAAAGTTAACTGGGAACACAGACAGCTGGAATCCATTTGTGTAACACTGGGCTGGGATGAACTTGTTTTCAACAACGGAGGACAGAGGAATTCCTAAGAGTTGGCCAACTAGAGGAGCTGGCAGCTCTCAGCCTGAGGCGAAATTCTGAAGAGAAGCGCTTTGGTCCCTGAAAGAGAGCATCATTGTGCGGGCTGAAAGAAGGACTTTGTGGCATGCTTCCGTCTTCAACCTCCTCTCTTCTCTTTGGGAGCTTCTCCATCTTAGAGCTCTGACAGAGGTTAATAGCCTCTCCATGAAATTTCTCTTATATCCGTTTTCTGCCATGCAAGAATTACCCACACCTGACCCAGCCAAGCCGCAGAGACTAGGTGAGCTCAGGTGTCAGGGAGGCAGACCGTGAGTGCTCTCTGTCCCTCCCCACTTCTCCAGAGCTCAGGAAGGAGCAGAGCTCCCGCCCACACTGAGGACTCTTTAAGGGAACTCCCCGTGACCTGAACTTGTTAGCAGGTCACACCATGGATGTCAGTGATGCCCCAAGGATGGCCTCTGTACAGCCTATTCAGAGGCTTGGGATTGAAGAACCTCCAAGTTACAAGCTACATCAACGAGCTTTCGAGCCTTTGTTCCTGTTGGTCTCCTTTCTTAGACTCCCCCACTCATCCTTTGCTCTCTGAGGAATATCAGCTCATCCAGGTCCTGATTACTGACCCACACCAGCATGCTGTTTTCCTTTGCGTGAAGTTTGATTATCTACAACTCTGGGCTTTGTTCTCAGTCGCAGAATCAAGGAAGAAAGGAAAACTCAAAACTGTGTCAACCATGAAAACAAAGGGAGTTTAATTTCCGCATTGTTTGCTGATAATGCACTACATTGGTGGCAATAAAATAATACCCCAAACTGTATTACAAATCACATCTGTGTCCTAAAATACACCTGGATTGTGTAGAACAGAAGCAGTCCGCATAGCACGGAGAGCGTTTGAAAAAATGCCCATCTGTCTTTCCTGGGAAGTGCAGCTGGGTGTGTCAGAACGCTCAGGGACTTGCACAATATTAATCATTCCTTCACTGCTTGACTTTCTTTAACAGGGCTCCTTTGTTTAGGTGTGTAAACAAGTGAACACACAGGTTCACTCAAGGTCAGACATGTTCCCACTAGAAACTGTCATCCTACACAGTGGCCTCTTGAAGGCCAAGCACAGTTGATGCATTCGGAATCAGAAACAGTAATTTGGGGTAGGCAGATTTTTTGCTTATGGTTTTGGAAACAAAAGGATGCTCAAGAGAAATTCACAAAAGGTAGATGCTATAAATGTAGCATGTGACTTCATCGTGCTAAGAAAGAGGGGGCCATTTCCACATAGTCCCCGCATCAGGAGAAAGAGACTTAGCTGAACTTCTGGCTTCCCCCTCCTCTCTTAACACCTTCCCTCCTGCGTCTGAAAATGGGTGTTTGGACTTGTGGTTTTCTTTCATCACAACAGGAGGGCCTGGCTGAGGTAGCTCAGTGCTGGTAGTGGGTGCATGTTTTGGAGGTTGTTCACATCGAAGCAGACCAGAGAGCAGAGGGTAGGTGTAACATCAAAGAATGGCCCCAGTCCCACATACTAAGGGTCCTGTACCCTCGGAGACAACACCAACCAGTGGAGAATAACATTTAAAATAAGTGTCTCTGGGAGATGTTTCTATTTCAAACCACCACACCCTCCCCTTTTTCAGTTTTGCTAGTCTACCTTACAATCCCCACTCTTCTTCACTTTATATTTGTGTGTGTGTGTGTATGTGTGTGTGTATGTGTGTGTGTGTGTGCGTGTGTGTGTATGTGTGTGTGTGTGTGTGTGTGTGTGTGTGTGTGTGTGTGTGCCCTCGTGCGCACGCACACGCATATCTTTATGGACACACTTACGGGCAGGTACTCTGCAAGACAAGAAGAGAGTGTTGATCCCCTGGCTCTGGAGGGACGTGCTTGTGAGTTGCCCAGCACAGATGCTCTAGAACACATGTCTGCAGTTCAGCCCATCGTGGTGAGATAGCACGGCAGAGGGGCTAAGTTCACATCACAGCATGCCAGGAAGCAGAGCTGGGAATTCTGGTGCTTTCCTCCACCCCACTCCTTGTAACAGTGACATCTACACTGGGGGTGGCTCTCTCCCCTCTAGCCATTCTCTGGAACCAAGGGCACACACAAAGGCATACCTTCTAGGTGATTCTAAACCCAGTCACGTCGACAGTAGGATTACCCTTTGCAATCTTCTTAGAAAAGAAATTAGAATGTTACTGGTCGCATGTGGAAACAGTTTTCTGGTAGGGTTTAGTGGGATTCGAACAGATCCTAAGAGGCCATAACCTGTCACACAGCTGAAGGGACAGCCAAGACACTACTGACTGTATCTAATGACTTCTTTGTTGCACGAATTCTATTTGGTCTTAATGATAAAAATCCAGAGACAGATATTAGGGGGTGAAAGCTGAAAGACCAGAAAAGCAGAGTAGCCAGCAGCCACTTCTTACCTCTACTGAGTCAGGCCAAATGGGGTATCCCATCTCTACAAGTCCTCAGACTTGCCTATGAGTCCCCATCTTCTCCAGCCTTATATTCCTCTCTCCGCCCAGCCATGTCCCTTCCTGTCTCCACCTCCCTAGTGCTGGCAGTACAGGTGTATAACCCCCAAGTACTAGGATTAAAGGTGTGAGCCACCACCTCCTGGCTCTGTTTCTCTTTTCTTTTTTTTCTTTTGATTTATTTATTAAAGATTTTTGCCTCCTCCCCGCAACCGCTTCCCATTTCCCTCCCCCTCCCCCGATCAAGTCCCCCTCCCTCGTCAGCCCGAAAAGCAATCAGGGTTCCCTGCCCTGTGGGAAGTCCAAGGACCACCCACCTCCATCCAGGTCTAGTAAGGTGAGCATCCAAACTGCCTAGGCTCCCACAAAGCCAGTACGTGTAATAGGATCAAAAACCCATTGCCATTGTTCTTGAGTTCTCAGTTTTTATATTTTTGGTTGTGAGCCTAGCCTTTAACGGCTGAGCCATCCCTCCAGGCCAAAAAGTTCTCAGTTTTTAACTGGATCAATCTTGCATAGCCCAGGGTGGCCTTCTCTGTGGAATTTACAGAGATCCATCCACTTCTGCCTCCAGAGTCCTGGGATTAAAGGTGTGAGCCATCACTGTCTGACTCTCTACTAACTAGTGGCTTAGCTCCACACTCTGATCCTCAGGCAAGCTTTATTTGTTACAGCACAAACAAAATATCACACTTCGTTCCTTCTGGGAGTCAGCCTAGCCATGACAACCACTCCACTGTTTTCTGCCCCTACAGAAACAGTCTCCAACCAGCCAGACAGCATTTGTGATAAATTTGGACACACATTTACTTATAACCAAGTTGATTAAAAAGGCTTTTTGTATTTTTCACTTCTCTCTATTTTGCACTTTCCAACTCTGGTGACAGAAGATTCAATGGGGAGAGTCAGTTAGGTTTGCAGCCTAAATGTTCCATCTCTGTAGCTCATCCTTCACCCAGAGACTCCTCCCCTAACTGTCCTCCCTCCATCTCTGTAGCTCATTCTTCACCCAGAGACTCCTCCCCTAACTGTCCTCCCTCCATCTCTGTAGCTCATTCTTCACCCAGAGACCCCCTCCCCTAACTGTCCTCCCTCCATCTCTGTAGCTCATCCTTCACCCAGAGACTCCTCCCCTAACTGCCTTGCCTTCATCGCTGACCTCTCTTAGTGGAGAGTTTTCAGTGGGCAGCCTTGTGCCCTTGTCCTAGTGAGTTTCCCCGACTTTACACGAGGCTTTGTTGAAGGTCTAGGAGCAATGAGACAACTCAAGGAGGAAGATGTCTGTGTTTGACACGCCATATGGGACAACAGCTCATGGATTAGTCTTCAGTAGGTAACCCTACAGATGGGAGTCCCCTACAGAACATGGATACGGTCATCTGTATTTGCCATCCATCAAGGTGCTCAGTGTATGTCCAAACTACTCAAATTACAATCCCAAAAAGAGGACATGGCTTGTCTTCTCCTGGGTCACCTATATTATACAGAAATCTCCCATCGTGGACTCCTGGAAGACTTCAGTTCCACTTCAAATGCCAGTGGGGCATAAAACACTTCATGCAGGAAGGTCCACTCATTCATTCATTCATTCATTCATTCATGTTATTCATCAAACCCAGGATGCTTTACTTCCTTCCCACTTCCTTCTTTTAGTGATAATTCTGAAACACTCTCCTTTTACTTCCACTTAACTGCACGGCTCTTGTTCTCTTGGTCTTAGTCTCAATATCCCTTCCTCCAGGAAGCCTACAAGACTCCCTGTAGCACTTTGCTCTTCATGTGGTGTAATTCTTAGCCTTTTTCATCTTGGTGGCCTCTTTTTTTTTTCCATTTTTTTTTATTGAGAAAAGGAGAAAAAAAATAAAAATAAAAAAAGTTTCCACCTCCTCCCAGCCTCCCATTTCCCTCCCCCTCCTCCCACCCTTCTCCCCCTCCTTGTTGCAATACGGAGCGGTGGGCTGTGTCCCGCCACCCGGCTAGCTTTACCCAAAATAATTACACGGAAACTGTATTTTTTTAAACACCGCTTGGCCCATTATATCTAGCCTTTTCTCCGCTAACTCTCACACCTGGACTAGCCCATTTCTTATAATCTGTGTAGCCCACGAGCTGGTTTACCAGGAATGATCTTAACCTGCGTCTGCCTGGAGTGGGAGAATCATGGCGACTCCCTGACTCAGCTTCTTATGATCTTAACCTGCGTCTGCCTGGAGTGGGAGAATCATGGCGACTCCCTGACTCAGCTTCTTTTTCTCAGCATTCCGTTCTGTTTACTCCGCCTACCTAAGGGTTGGCCTATCAAATGGGTCTAGGCAGTTTCTTTATTAATAAGAAATCACTCCCACATCATTTCCCCTTTTTCTGTTTAAACAAAAAAGAAAGGCTTTAACTTTAACATAGTAAAATTATATATAGCAAAACAGTTATCAAGCAAGAATTACAGTTACAATATTTATATCTATTTTATCTTTTATCATAACTAAGGAAAACTATAACTATCTATTCATTCTTTAACTCCATCAAAGACTCCAGAAGGATATAATACTACCTAAGTAAACAAGAAATAAGAAAACTCTAGAAATGACAGAGACATCTTGCTGCCTGGACAGTCACCCAAAGTTATTTTGTATGGTTGGGGCATCCATCTTCAGCCTTCAGGCCCATAGTATCCAGCAGACATTTCCATGAAGCAGGAAATTTCAAAGACAGTTCAGTCACTATCTGCTGTGTCCTGCAGAATGTCTCGCAGACTCTTTCATGAGTCATGAACCCCAAAAGACCGTCTCACCTTTAGGCAAGTTCAGCAGTCCTCTCTCTGCGGGTTCTCTGTGTCCATTTTATGCAACAGTCCAGGCAAGAGCAGTTTCTTGCCCAAATGGCTATCCAACTCCATAAGGATCCTCTTCGATGCCCATCTTCCTCTCGAAGTAGATTGGTGCCACCAGGAGCAGATATGTCTCATTGTCATGAAAAGTCCTAAGTTATTAAAACATTAAATGCCATATCCTGCAGTCTTTGAAAGATATGAAGAATGTCTCTCTAACTGAAATGTATCTCTATATATCTAGAAAATCTAACTAACATGACTACAAGCTTGACTATTATTGATGATTAACCATTAACCTATAGTTCTTAATTATACATTACATTTTTAAATGAACTACACAATCACAATACCTTAATCAAGATCAGAAATACATATACATATAACAAAATTGACTGTAAAATCCACACCAATGCAAATTACTCATACCTATATCACTTCCCCCTTTAAATGTAAAAGAACATTTATAAACAATATTTTGGGAACATGGGCGCAGTTTTTTCTCTCCAAACTGCTTTCTGCTGAATGGGGGCGTCGTTAATGAGGTCTTTCATGGTATAACCTGTGTGCTAGTTTCATCTCAGTTGGCAGTTGAGCGAAGTAATTTTTTGAGGGTGTTACAGCAACCTTTCAGGAGGGCGTGGTCTATCATACCATATCAGGATAGATGCAATCCACAGGGTCTGGTCCTCTGTGAAAACAAAAGAAGACCCTTTCCAAAGCATCATATCCTTAGACCCAAATTTTGAAATTGTAATACCCTTATATCCATTTTGGTTTAGCTTGGCAGCCCATGTAATGAAATGTCTGTCTGTACTTAGCTCCTTTACAGTCAAAAATTTTAAAGAAAACACAATGTACATAATCCAGACTTTCTGTGAATTTTCCATTTTTACGTGGCTTATTTTTCTTTATTTCTTTTAATCTCTTAACTATCTGTACTTTGTCTCTTTAAAGACTTTACCCTTTTTTTTAAGACATTTACTTTATTTTCTATATTCTTATTTTTCTCTCTCTCAAGCCTATGTACATTTATCCAACATTGTGATCCACTGAGGTCTGTTATGTCTGAATCTGTTTTATTGTGAATCTGTAATATTTTTACTATCCAGGAGCATTTCTTAAAATGTTAAGCACTTCTTAAAAACTTAAGTTGCACCATGTACAGGTAATACGGTACCACCTGTGTCCTGTCCAGTCTAAACCTTAATTGTGCTGTTATTATGGTAATTATGGTAGTTCCTGCCTGAGACCAGCACAGTTCAGCATGGCAGAGCTGAGCCAAGCCGCTCCTGCCTCAGAGCCATTTGGTGTCCCTGAGCCACACACAGTTCCAGGCACACAGCAGTCCACATTGCCATCAAGCAAGCCGTAGAGCTTTACTCCAAATGTTCCATTTAAAAGCTCTGTCTCCCACAGGAGCCAGACAGAGATTGCAATGGTGGCACAGCCCAGAAAGCCGGCATTTTAAAACAGCCAGTTTTTTCCTGTTGCTGAGTCAGGACAATTTCTTTCTGTGGCACGCCACCCATAAACAGCAAAAAGCTATCTTTTTTTTATTTTTAAGCCTTCTCAGGTTTTTAAGTGGATTTAGCCCCACGTTGGGCGCCACTCTGTTGCAATACGGAGCGGCGGGCTGTGTCCCGCCACCCGGCTAGCTTTACCCAAAATAATTACACGGAAACTGTATTTTTTTAAACACCGCTTGGCCCATTATATCTAGCCTTTTCTCCGCTAACTCTCACACCTGGACTAGCCCATTTCTTATAATCTGTGTAGCCCACGAGTTGGTTTACCAGGAATGATCTTAACCTGCGTCTGCCTGGAGTGGGAGAATCATGGCGACTCCCTGACTCAGCTTCTTTTTCTCAGCATTCCGTTCTGTTTACTCCGCCTACCTAAGGGTTGGCCTATCAAATGGGTCTAGGCAGTTTCTTTATTAATAAGAAATCACTCCCACATCACCTCCTCCCACCCTTCTCCCCCTCCCCCCACTCCTCTCCCCCTCCCTCTCCAGTCCAAAGAGCAGTCAGGGTTCCCTCCCCTTTGGTAAGTCCTAGGTCCTCCCCACTCCGTCCCTATCTAGGAAGGTGAACATCCAAACTGGCTAGGCTCCCACAAAGCCAGCACATTAAGTAGGATCAAAACCCCATGCCATTGTCCTTGGCGTCTCATCAGCCCTCATTGTTCGCCATGTTCAGAGAGTCCAGTTTTATCCCATGCTTTTTCAGTCACAGTCCAGCTGGCCTTGGTGAGCTCCCAGTAGATCAGCTCCACTGTCTCAGTGGGTGGGTGCACCCCTCGTGGTCCCGACTTCTTTGCTCATGTTCTCCCTCTTTCTGCTCCTCATTGGGACCTTGGGAGCTCAGTCCAGTGCTCCAGTGTGGGTCTCTGTCTCTATCTCCATCCATCACCAGATGAAGGTTCTATGATGATATGCAAGATATTCGTCAGTATTGCTCTAGGATAGGGTCATTTCAGGTTCCCTATCCTCAGCTGCCCAAGGAACTAACTGGGGACCTCAGCTTGGGCACCTGGGAGCCCCTCTAGGGTCAAGTCTCTTGCCCACCCTAAAGTGGCTCCCTTAACTAAGAATTGTGGTTCCGTGCTCCCCTATCCAACCTTCCTTTATCCCAATCCTCCTGTTTCCCCAAGTCCCCCCCCCTTCCCTTCTACCTTTTCTCTCCCCATCTCCCCTTACCCCCATCCCACCCCACCCCCAAGATCCCAATTTTCTCCCCGGCAATTTTGTCTATTTCCCTTAGCCAAGAGGATAACTATATGTTTTTCCTTGGGTTCACCTTCTTACTTAGCTTCTTTAGGTTCACCTATTGTAGACTCCGTGACCCTTATTTATGGCTAGAAACCAATTATGAGTGAGTACAACCCATGTTCATCTTTTTGGGTCTGGGATACCTCACTCAGAATAGTGTTTTCTATTTCCATCCATTTGCATGCAAAATTCGAGAAGTCATTGTTTTTTACCGCAGCGTAGTACTCTAGTGTGTATATATTCCATACTTTCTTCATCCATTCTTCCATTGAAGGGCATCTAGGTTGTTTCCAGGTTCTGGCTATTACAAATAATACTGCTATGAACATAGTTGAACAAATGCTTTTGTCATATGATAGAGCATCTCTTGGGTATATTCCCAAGAGTGGTATTGCTGGGTCCAGGGGTAGGTTGATCCCAAATTTCCTGAGAAACCGAAACACTGACTTCCACAGTGGTTGCACAAGATTGCATTCTTGGTGGCCTCTTTTATTGTTTGCCTCTGTCATCAGATTTACATATAAGCTCTGTGAGTAGACAAACCTTGTCTACTTCATTGGCCATTGTAGGTTCAAGAAGGTACTGCATAAATGTGTCTTGAACAAATAGATTGTATCCCATAATATATTGTACATGGAGGGCTATTGGCAAATGTTAGTGAGATTAAGCAAAATGCTCAGATTGGATTGTATGTGTGGGGTTACTGCACCATTAGCCACAAAGAGCTTTGAAAACCATGTTATATAATTTCCTCTCTTTTGTCCTAAAAGGAAAGAGTCTCCATATATTGATTTGCTTCCTTTATTCTAATTACATATCCTGATTCTGTAAGAGTATTTAGTTATATTAACTAAAGAATCTATTGAACTAACTGGACAGTGAGGCAGATAAGAAGACCCTATATTTGTTTCTCGCTATTCACTTCCTTGTTTATGAACTAAAATATTAGATAATCAGCCATTCTCAAAAATTCTTAGGTGCATCTATGATTTTCAGTTGCGTGTAATGTCTCATTTCAGCTGTTATTGGTATCCGTGAGGGGGGAGGCACAACCTGATTGAAGTGTCATTTTGCAAATTATTGTTGACTGTAGAGTGACTATCAGGCCATCTGCACTCATCTCTGGCTTAACTAGAAAGGATTCCTGACAGGCCAACATAGATTGGGAGCAAGGTCTTCCCAATGGGGAAGACTGAATCTACAAATCCCCTGCGTGTCCGTCATGCTCTGATCATTGTTACTCTTGATGCTGTGACTTCCAGGGGAACAATAGCATGTGGCAATTTTTTTCCCCTTCGGGGGAAGTTGAATCAGACTGTGTATCACTTCCTTCCGAATGCTATTAATCCAGAGTGGAATGTGGGGAGGAGGATAGGTCATCTCTTATAAACAAGTTTATTTTGGTCTCTACATCTAGATTCTCTGTGTTGAGAAAGAAACACTCAAGAGATTTTATCCTCCTTTATGTTTGCTCCATAAGCTCCATCTCTACTACTAAGGGCCTAACTGTTTACTAATCAAGACGCTCTTCAGAGAGAAGCACACCCCCTGAATTTCCTTTATGGAAAAGTCAAGCCATGCTCTTTGGTTGGAGGACATAGAATGATAAGAAGTTGATCACAGAAATGGCCAAGGACAAACTCCAGGAGACCTTGTGTTAGAAGGCCATCCTTTCCATAAAAGCATTTGACAGTGTCGGTCCCTGCAGTGTTGAAGAAACAACACAGATCGCTCAGAGTAAGATGTATACGTATAATTTATATAGATGCACACTAGCCTGGATTCTAAGCAGGAAGTAGCTCTTATCACCAGAGGACTTCCACATCCCTCTCCCATGAGGTCAGAACAGGATGCTGATGGAGCTGCTGGCAGACCTCATGGTCAGTCAGAGAAACTTATGAAACGGAGGAAAGAAACAAACTTATCCTTATCCTTTTGGCCATCAGACAAAGCAGCAGCAGCATTTGCAGAAGAGAGGGGGAAGCGCACCCTGCACCAAGACGTTCAGGGGACAGTCATGGTGTGCAGCTTTTGTTTCATTTTTAACTTTTGAAAAATTGACAGCAGCTGGGCATGGTGGTATGTGCCTGCAATCCTAACAAATGCATAACTGTATACTGTTATCAGTTTTGAATTTATATTTGTGTATATGTGTGAGCTGTAATGAACGTATGTATTCTATGTGTATGCAAGAACTCACCGAGGCCAGAGAAGTCATTGACCTAGAACTGGTTACAGCTGGTTGTGAGTCTCCATGTGGGTGCTGGGAACTAACGCAGATCCTCTAAAAGAGCAGCCAGTGCTCTGAACCACTGAGGTACTTCCCAGTATCCGTGGTGATCATGAGAGGAGAGAAATATTTGAATGTCAGTTTGGGGAACGAGAATGAATAGCAGCCCTCTTGGGAAGACAGTGTGTATTTAACTCCCAAAATAAAAGGGGAAAAGAGAATGGGAGAGTTATTATAATTTCACAAGAAGATGTAAACAGGGAAGAAATGAAGTATAGAATGTGGAAAACAAACCAAAACAAACAAAAAATAAGCAGAAAAAAACAGGAATCTAAATCATAAATTAAGAAAGGTTCATGGACTTAGCACTTGGTTTCCAGGACAGCATTGTGAGGTGTGTTTTAAAGAGTAATCATGGGCTTTTGGCAGAGATCAGTGATTAAGGTGGACTGGATGGAAAATGATAAACCAGACAAATACTAATCAAAAGAGAACTAGCAGGAATATCTCAATACCATCCCCAGAGACTTACTGTGAAGGCATCATTTCGAATGTCACCAACATGTCAGCTTTCTTTTTCCTACTGTGATATGTCAATAGGAAGTTCCCCTGAATCATATATTTCATATTTTTTAAAATTCATAATTCCTAGGCTTATTTATTCATTCATTTACTTATGCATACGTGTGTCTTTGCACGTGTGCATCCTTACATGGAGGTTTGAGATGGCGATGGATGTCTACCTCCATGCTTACCACCTTGTTTCCTGAGACAGAGTTCACTGACTGGGCTCGACCAGCTGGCCATGGGTCCCAGGGATCCTCCATCACCATCTCCCCAGAGCTGAGACTGCAGATATGTCTGCTGCACTCAATGTGTTATTTTTTTACGTGAGTGCTGGCAATTAAACCCAGGTCTCCATGCTTACAGAGCAGGCACCGTACCATCTGAGCCATCTCCCTGGCTACGTGCTCTAACAGCCTTTGGCAGCCGGAGAAAATTCTAGCATCTCAGAAATGAATTCATCGTCTTACTTGCCTTTAAAAGAATTTATTGAGCATCTATGCTAGGCAAGAATCTTTGGGGGTGGGGGGATGTTGACCGCCTTTCTGACCATGGCACTTAAATCTGTCATGTTGGTTTCTTGCATCTCCCCCACCTGTCCCATTCCCTTATCCTGTTTCCAGTGAAAACATGGCTGATTTGTTTTTACAGTGGATTTGTTCCTATCTTGCTGTTTGTAGAAATTTCACTTGGATTCCACGGATAGTCCCCTAAATTAAATCCTTATTTTGTGGGAGCTGGCATTCTCTCACGGTCCAGCTCTCTCATTGGGTGTCAATGGATTTTCAGGTGAAAACATAATTAACTTTTAATGAGCTTCCAGTGGCTTTGTGGTATTTTAAGTACCAACCGTGACTTAATTAAAGCTTTGCATTTTTATACATGGGTCACCCGAAGTCAGCTTCCTTTGCTGTAGGATGTCACATGAAATCGACCCCGTTCTTCTACTGAGGCTTGGACAAGAGCACCTTGCCCTGTTTTACTCAGAGATCAGAGAGTTTAGATTCTAGTTTCCGTCCATGGACATGTGTCCCTGTTACTTTGAATTTGGGTGAGGCAAGCATCTCTGTAACCACCTTAGGGAGAATGTGGAAGAGAGCTGCTCACCTGCTGGGGGAAACAGGGGCGGGGGGAGGCAGAGGAAGAGAGTGGAAATGGAAGAGGGAGAAGGAGGGAGGAGTGGAGTCTGATTGCCTGTAAGAGAAGACACATGCAGATGGTGCATACCTTAAGATCAGAGCCTCAAGAGATCACAGGAGGGAAAACAAACCCAAAACAAGGAAGAATTCTTACCATGTCCAGCTCCAAAGTTAGCTGTAGAGGGAAGGAACCTGTGTACTCTCATAAAAAATCAGAGGCAGAAGGCCATCTCGAATTATTTCCAAATACAGCACGCCTTCCAAAGGGTATAAACAGACTATTGATTTCTGCTGTGGGGAATGAAGTCTCTTTTCTCCCTTTTAATTTTTCAATTTGCTATTTTTAGAACAGTCTTATGTTTCATAAGAGTTCTGCTCCAATGTTGCGAGGTGGTGGGGAAGACCTGAGCCAAGCTGTGCCAAGTGAGTCACATGTTTTGATAGCAGGATCAGGCCAGACACTAGCCTGGTCCATACTCTGAGGAATCAACGCCTCAGAAGCAGAACTTTTCATGCTTTATGGATTCCTGTTGTCAGCTCCTCTTTATTGGGATTATCTTTGGGGCATCCCCACAAGGCCTCTCTTCATGGTTCACCTCTCTAGAGAGGATTTCCATGGTATATACTTTTTCTAAACATCTGGGAGTTAGTCCCAGAGTGATGAATTTCAGCATCTGGTTTTAATTTATAAGTAATTAATATTTTTGTGCTCTGTGGATGATTTTGAGGGTATTGTTCTATAATCCGAGAGTTTGGTCCATGAATGTGTTCCTTTGGGATTTATTGGTGGTTTTTAATAGGCAAGGCATGATTTACTTCCACGACTGTCTTATATACGTAGAAAAGAATTTGAATTGGTTTAAGCATATAGACATATCTATATACCCATTTTCACAGGTTTGCAGACTGAATTATTTGATATATCTACATTATTACTTACAATTCAATGATATTTAAAATATACATTTATTGTTCTAGTTTTTTTCTTCGGTTGTGATAAAAAAACACTCGGACAAAAACCAGCTAAAGGGAGGAGAGGATTTATTTGGTTTAGAGTCCATCGTTAAGGAACATGAGGGCAAGAGTTCAAGCAGGAACTGGGCAGGAACGCTACTTGCTGACTCACAAGCCCAGGCTTAGCTAGCTTTTCTTACACATTCCGTGACCGCCTGCGCAGGGACAGTACCACCCACAGTGGGCTAGACCCTCCAGCATTGGTAAACAGTCAAAATAATCCCCCCCCCAGGCTAGACCCTCCACCATTAGTAAACAGTCAAGATAATCCCCCCTAGACAGGCACCATCCACAGGCCAGACTGAGCTGGGGATTCCCTCAGTAGAGATTTTCTTCTCAGGTGACTCTAGGCTGTGTCAATCAGCTAGGGCAAAAGGTCCGGGGCCTCTTCTAGGATTTTAGTTTGCTTGTCTTGCCTTATGTAACTTTGCCATGTACCTTAGAGGGAGAAACTGTATCTCTACCATCACCCCTTGTAGATTTTATCTTTTCTTGTTTTCTCACTTACTTCAAGGCCTCAGATTCTTCTTTATTTGGTTTTGTGTTTCTGTATCTGATCTTCCCTTTCTTTGTTCTATTTTGCTTAAAATATTTTTCTGTATTACATTATTTTCTACCCTTTTTGACTGTTTCATATTAGGTGAACTTATTTTTGGACAACATATAGCTAGAATTTGTGAAATTCCAAGTTTCTAGTTTTTGATAAAAGAAAGAATCCTCCCTTCCTTTGTTATTAGTATGTTTTGTTTTATTGTTGTTATTATTTATTATTGTTATGTTTACAGTCTGTTTTATTGTTCATTCTAACTTATTTTCTTCATTTGCTTTTTTAAAAATTTGCTTGTAAAAACAATCTAACATATCTCTAGAAATTAATGATATTATTTATTCAACCTGTGTCTCCACTGTCTTCATTTGTTTCTCACCTAATAGCGTTCTGGTTTTATAAGTCACAATACCACCCATAGGTGTGTCTGTGTGGATTTGCAAAGGAATTTCAATACTCCTCATATCAATAATTGTATTGATCTGTACTCTAGGCCACCAACCCAACCAAAGCAAGGGTTTTCTGTCAGATTTGTTCCATTTTTGAAGGCCACTGGCTTTTCTTTTTGTGTTTTGCTTTTGTTTTGGGGTGTTTTGTTTGTTTTTGTTTTATTTTGTTGAGACATGGTCTCAAGTATCCCAGGTTACCCCACACTAACTATGTAGCTGAGGTTGGCTTCAAACTCCTGATCTCCCTGCACTCTGGGATTGCAGGTGTGATCCCTATTCCTACCTTTCATCAACTTTGAGACACTTAGACACACACACACACAAAAAGGACTCAGATCATCTCCAGACCTAGCCTGGACCGATTAAAGACTTACTTATGACTGGACTCCTAATCTAGATACTCATTTGTAGTTACAAACCAGTGCTCGCTGCCTGGGAACCCAGCTCTTGTTCCACAGAGAGACACTTGGTTTGGTTCTTCTGATAGGGAATTATTACCTCCAAGGGCATTTCATAGTATCAACATCATCCTTGAGACTTAATCACACATTTACAAGAAGATTGCTTACTGCTGCTTTATGTGTTCCTCCTCTTCTCTTATTCTGTGATCTAGACTGCCCTTAAATTTTGTTTGTTTGGAATAATTTCACCATTTTTATAAGAGTGTGTCATTCAGTGAGATGGGGTCTAGTGTGTTTAAGAGTTGCTTTCTTTGGTTCTCGCATTTAAATGATATGATTTCCGTTTTCTCAACCATTTGCAGACATTTCTGTTTTCTGGTTGCTAGATCTGTAAATACAAGAGAGGACCCAGTGTTGGTCCTGTTCTCTTCTTTGTTCAACAGCCTTTTTTTTTTCTGCGTGGAGGAAGCTTAGGAATATTTGTCTTTCTTCTTGAACTTAAGATAGCTCAAGTGAATGAACCCAATTTCTTGTCATTGCCCCCAGAATCATTTCAAGATAATAATTGAAGTTCTTCAATATTAAAAGACAAGGTTTGTTTTTATGACAGATGGCATTGTTTGAAAAGCCTCAAGGTCACTCCTCTGACCTCAAGGTCAATTATATGAAACCCTCATGAGATTGATACTCCTCCAGGAGGAGGCATAGAACAGATCACATCAATGTTTATTTTTGGGTTGTCGGGGAGTCAGGGGCCAGCCATTCTGTCCTGAATCAGAGCTACGCAGGTGCCTAGCATCAGCCATCCTGGCCTATTGGGTATCCGTATCAGTGCTATGTTGTCTAAACTGTCCCTCATGACTGTCTGTTCCCTGAAGAAGGAGGCAAAGGGGGGATGGGAGAGCTAGCAGAACACTATATATAGACAAATAAAAAACTTCAATTAAAATATGAAGCTGTAAATATTCATAAGAGCTAAAAGATGTAGGAGTTCTCAGTGAGGACAGTTATGCAAATCTTCTAAAATGATTTTGGTATTGATTCCACAATGATGAATATACTAAAATCATTCAATTTTATATGCAAAGGGGTGAATTACATGATTATATCTCAATAAAGTACTTTTTAAAAAATGTTGGTCCATGGTGGGAGAACAGCCAGGACTTTGACACAGTTTTAGGATCAGGCAGACAAGCTCTAGCCTCGGATGTGCTGACTGGATGAACTTGGTCACGCTACGACATACCTCTTGGAACTGTGTCTTGTTGTAAAATGGGAAGCTATCTCTTTCTTGGTATGAGGAAGAGTGACAGAGGAAACACAGAAGAGATCAGGATGTGGTTCCCTTCTGTCCTCTGGCCGTTTGGCCACTTTCCAGAGCCATAAACTCCCACCCACAAAATAATACTTAAAAAGTTAAAATACTTGCCTAAGCAAAAGGCCTTGTCGATGTTGTTTTGACTCTGTCCTGAAGCCTGGTGAGACCAACCCGTCTTCCCCACCCCCTCGTTAGAGCCTTTCCATCCCTGGGCTTGTGCTTGCGTTCACTGCCTTTGTTCGAGCCGGAGTTTTAGCAAGAGTTTTAGCAACCGAGAGGAAACATTCACCAGAGAGTCACCCTTTGTAGCAGTAATGACACAAATTACATCGTTCTCCAGAGCCGAGAACACCCGGTCATTAAGTTTAACCATGTGAGCTCCGCAAATTGTTTCAAAAGCAAAACAGCTGTTTCTCTTTGGCTCCAGCTTTCAAGGATTTTCTCCAAGGCCTAAAGACATACCTTCAATGCTACCACCAAGACACCCGGTGTCGCAAAGCAGAATGAGGCCTTCGGTTTCATTTTTAGACATCTGAGAAGCTTCTATATGCCAAGCAATATGGCGTTTATGAGGTGTCAGGCACTGGTCTAAGAATCTGATGACTAGGTTGTTCGGACATTGTAAAGTAGGTATTACTATGATTCCCGCTTTGCAATAAACACTGACGCGTGGAAAATGCAGCGACTTCTGAAGATTGCATAACTCCTAATGAGCAAGGTTGGGGCTACACGTGGGCAGACTGCCTTGATGGTCCTCATTCCCATAGGCCTCTCCAGACCTCCCCGTTACTCAATTTCTTTCACTCGTTCCTATTTCTTACTTTATTCCTAGTCATGTGTGTTCTGTTCCTTCCGTGTTCCTGCCCAGCCCTCCCTTCATGACCACTCTGTGACAACCTCCTGCCACCACCAGGGGTGGCATCCACTAACCAGTCTCTACTATTGGAACTATCCACAGTGCCCCTCACCATGGGACAGAGTAGCGAGCGGGAAACCCAGCTTTGGTCAGAAACTCACAAAGAGACGCACAGCTCGGATGAAAACTAGCACAGCTGCAGCTGGGGAAGGCTTGACAGGAGACCGTGTTTTGTGCACCCAGCCATGAGTGTCATCGGTGGCACATGGGCTTCCAAATATGTTCAGTGTATGTGTAAGCATGGGCTTACATCATGACTACCACTGGCCCATGTAAGACCCATGAATGAATTAGAGAGCGGACCCCCTATCCGGGCACATGCTGGTTGAAGTTGGGTACAGCAATCAATGAAGAGATAATCCCGCTGTGGTGGCTCTTCACACCCACCCTACCCCCATCCCCTGCTTTGAACTTGTGCAGATTTCCAGGTCCCCATGCATACATATACATGCATATACATACATACATGAGTGGAGAAAAGAGTAAGTGGGCAGGTGCATGCATGCCACCTTCGGGAAAGAGCGGGCATTACACAGGAAGCAGAACCAGACCCCAAGCAAAGAGAATAGGACAGACATGTGTATTTGCCACATGAGTAACTTCAGAGATGACCAGTGGAGGCGCTGGCTCAATCACTAGTTCCTCCGAGAGCAACAATTCCTCCAAGACATTTCCTGGGGACCTGGAAATCTGCACAAGTGCAAAGCGGGAGATGGGGGTAGGGTGGGTGTGAAGAGCCACCACAGCGGGATCCCTGCCTCCTATGGTCACTATCAATAACATTATCAACAGAGCCTTAAAAATCAGTGGCATAGTTATGTCTGGTACATAGGAGGGCAGCAGTGACCACCTGTATCAATGGGCACTTATTTAAGAGAGTCATGACGCTTGACACGTGTTAGGCACCATCAAATATACATGCATAATACATACATACATGTATACATATACATACACATACATACACACATACATATACATACATAATACACACATACACATGCATACATGATACATACATACATTATGCACACATACACACATATACATGCATACATGATACACACATACATAATACATGCATGCACATATACGTACATGATACATGCATATGCATATACATTCATGCATATACACACATACATATACATACATACATGAGTGGAGAAAAGAGTAAGTGGGCAGGTGCATGCATGCCACCTTCGGGAAAGAGCGGGCATTACACAGGAAGCAGAACCAGACCCCAAGCAAAGAGAATAAATACAGACATGTGTATTTGCCACATTTTCACCTAAGCTCCCCAAAACAGCAGGCATTAAACCGAGTCACAAGCAAGATCTCTGTGGCCAGGAGCTAGGATCTGATCTGTCAGCTCAGAGCATCTCAAGCTGGTCTACTTTGGTCTCTGATTCTGACTAAGGGCATCTGGGCTGGGACCTAAGCACCGCCTGCTCTGATGAGTTCTGGGGCGGCACTGCTAAGCTCATCTATGAGCCATCCACACGGAGTGGCAAGGCGTGAGGTGGCCACTGAAGGATCTGGGGAAGAAGGCAGGCATGTGGTTGTCCCCTGGAAGAGCTTTGAGAAATGTTACGTGAGAACAGGAAAGCATAGCAGTCTCTAAAAACTGATTGGCAGGTTTGCCCAGGTTCACACATTGCCTGGCCCTGCCCAAAGACCCTCCAGTTCTTGCACCAGCTGCCTACCTGGTAAACATCATCTCTTCTAATACTAGAGAAGAAAGCCCTCTCTCAAACTTCATTTTTTCTGACCAAGTAGCCACTAAACTCACGTACGTTCTCTGAGTAATTTTAAAATAAAATTAAATCATATTTAAATCACGTTGTTAGCCAGAAATTGTTTGGGTTGTGTAAAATGTGTTCAGACATGCTTATTTCAGGGACAATGGCATTTTTCTCTCGAGTCATGAGCCCAGGAACACTTTTATTTGAACCCACTAAGCCGCTGCACACATCTCTGACTCATCTCTGACTGCGACATGGTAAGAAATGAGCTTCAGCCTGAGCGTTTGGTCACCCCACAGCTACGGACTCCTGAAATAGGCCCCATCGCTAATTTTAAATTTAAAATTACACTTTACTCTCTGCTGAGCTAGCCTTGGGTGTTTCTGGTTGGTGACACCACCTAAAGCTATATTGTTTGGGCTGTTATTATCAAGAAGAGAATAACTGAGCAGGGAGGCGAGAAATAGCAGAGAGGGGGTGGAGTACAAGGAACAGGAGACCGGAGAGCGGAAGGGACCAGGAGAGGGGAGAGGAAAGTGGAGGGGAAGGGAGAGGCACAGACCAGCCCTGCCCTCCCGTGTCCCCCCCCCCCCCCCCCCCCCCCCCCGGCATGGAAGTAGACCCAAGATTCTCTGCCTGTTGACTTCTGGACTTGGTGTACTCAGCACACCTGAGCCCAGTCTAGCTGAGTTATCAAGCCTCGTTATTTGCATTGGGAAGGTCACCTGCAGTGGGGGAGCGAAGAAAAGTGCCTGAGCAAAAAGACAAAGCGGAGGTGAAGAAAATGAAGTCAGGCACCCGGAGGATGGCCATGCTCCTTCCGGCCCCTTCAGGTAACAAGCGAGCTTCACTTGTATTCTAGAATAAGACCTGAAGTCAACTCCATCCTGTGCAGTTGTGGCATACGTCAGCCCATGAACCCCAAGGATGAAGGTCTCGGTTTAAAGGGATGGTTGCTCTAAAGAATAATTCCTAAGAAATACTTAAAGTTAGAGCATAAGCAACCAAATGCAGGAAAATCACAAAACATTATATAAGCATGTGTATCTATGTATCTATGGGTATAGACCATCTAAATCTATTTTATCATGACCTCCGTTTTCTGACAATATAGCACACGGCCCTGTGTATTTATTTTAATTCATATATAAGCCATTGAGTAGAACTACGAGGACATTTTCCTGCTAAAAGGCAGCACTTCTCTCAAAATTTAGAGGCCCCTACCCGACACCTACGAAGCTTTTGACGTTCTCTCCAAGGGAAACCAGGAGTCTTGTGCCTTGTGCCTTGTGCTCTGAACTCTGTGTGTTCAATAGTTATTTGGTGGATTTCAGAGTCACACTTCTTGAGGGTGCAAGGTCACGTGCAGAGGACGCTGGTAGTTTGGTCATAAACAAACTTCCAACCTGACTGCCGTCAGCCCCAAGGGCAGCCAGGAGGCAACGAGGAGACTGAAAACCATCAGAAGCAGCTGGGTACCTGTAGTAATAGGGACGGCGGGGCTGCATCCCCAGCACCCGGCCGCCCCTACAGCTAGCTTTACCCAAAATAATTACACAGACACTGTATTCTTTTAAGCACTGCTTGGCCCTTTAGCTCTAGCACTTACAGGCTAATTCTCACATCCCGATCAACCCATCTCTAATAATCTGTGAGAACCGGTCTTACCGGGAAGATTCTAGCCTAGTCCATCCTGGGTCGGAGCTTCATGCCGGGAGCGGGGCATGGCGTCTCTGCTGAGGCGTCTGCTCCCGAGAGAGCAGAGCTGTGGAGTCTCTGACCTCACTTCCTCTTCCTCCCAGCGTTCTCTTCTGTTTACTCCTCCCACCTATCCTCTAACCAATAAAATGGGCCAGGGCAGTGCCTTTATTAGCCAATGACCTTCCTCCATCAGGTACCCCACCTGTATGCCTCTTAGGAAAGCCCTGGAAGCAGCTCACAGCTTAACTGGGAGGCCTTTTGTTCGCTCTAAATGAGAGAATTTTAAAAAAATGATGGAATCTCCAAATCATGGGAAATGGGTCGGAATGTAAAGCAGAGTGGGTCTGATCAGCATTAGGGGTCTCTTAGGGAAGGTGCTTGATAAATCTGGCATGTCCACCACCATGGCAAACACTGGGTCAGGCAGCCCTGTGCCCTGTGGAATAAGGATGTACCAGGCTTATTTACAGCTGGCTTTGTTTACAGTCTCTAAAGTATGTATTTCCATTCTGTCTATAGAGAGACTACTTTGGTAGAGGAGGAATTGGATGGGTATGGGTGTGGGTGTGTTCTAAACACAATGTATTTGTGTATGAAATTATCAAACAATAATAATAAAAGTAGGTGATGGAGAGATGGTTCAGTGGTTAAGAGCACTTGCTGCTCTTCCTTGGCCCTTGAGGAAACTGAGGCTCAGAACCTTACGTGGCAAATGGTGACTAGTCAGTTCACCCTCGATGGCCAGTGCCTGAGCTCTGGCTGTGAGAACAAACATGCCTCTATCTCATGGTTGGAATGGCAACTCCATATCAAGGAGCTGCTGGCTTCAGCTTGTCCAGTGTGCAACCTGCTGTCAGGCTCAAGGCCAGAAACACGGAGAAGACACCAGGCACCTGCTGAGATAGGCCAACCATTACTAAATACGCTCTTAGATATTTTTATAAGATTGTAAGTGTGTATTTGGATGGGGGCATGCACACCATATGTGTACGGGTGCCCACAGAGGACAGAAAGGAGCACTGGGTCCTTGGAGCTGACATTCAGGTGGTTGTAAGTTAGCTGGTGCGGATGCTCAATAACAAACTCGGGTCCCCTGAAAGAGCAGCAAGTGCTCTAAACCTCTGAACCTTCTCTCCAGCACTTAATATTATTATTGTTGTTGTTGTTGTTTGATAATTTCGTACATGAATACATTGTGTTTAGAACACATCTCCACACATACCCATCCAATTTCCTCCCTTCCAATATCAGAGAAATATATACTTTAGAAACTGTAACAAAGGCAGCTGTAAATAAACAGATTCTCCTGGGTACTCGCGTTTCTGTCCCCACAGAGTTATGCAGTGAAACCCGGACAGCCCATAAAATCCAAACGGCCATTGCTTTGGCGCGGTAGGAGTCTTGGGTACCGTATTCGAGCACCGCTTTCGACTTTATGAGAAGCGTCATTCGGGGCTTCCCTCTTCCAGTCTCTGCCCAAAAGTGGCACACGGATTTTCTATTTCTGTCACTGGGTCAGCACAGAGGAAAGAAAGCTTAGGAAAGGGAACCCATACCAAAGATGGCGGGTGTCTGTGGGCTGCCACCAACAGGCCATCAGCAGAAAACTACGCAAAGCCGGGTGGATTTGATTTGGCTGTCTTCAGTTTTAAAGACGACAGAAAAACAGCAAAAGGCTCCAGTGTGTTACATCACGGGAGCCCGCCAGCCCTCCTCCAACAGCAGTGTTTTTATTTTACAGATGCCAGTGCAGAGTTAGAGATGGTGCATGATGAACACCTTCCTGGGAACCTGGGGTTAGAATAAAGCATACAGCCGGTTCTCCTGATTCCAAATCTCATGACCTTCAGGCGTGCTTGCAGAAGGAAGTTCATACATTTTGAGCTGGCATGCCCACTGCTCTTTCCAAAACTATCTAAGATGTCTGGGCTGACAGGGTTCCAACGTGGGGACACTTCCAGCCTTTAGCTGCTGGGCCTGGCCTGCATCTGTGAGCCAGCAGAGGTGCTGTGCCCCTTGGCCCCATGTCTCGGTCCTAAGGTTTGTAATAACAATAAAGGAAATGAGTTGACTGTGTTCGGGGGTAGGACCTTTGAAGGGCAGCTTATGCTAAGGATGAGGTGCTGGGGTGTGTACTAATATGTCAGGTGCTCTTAAAAGAAAGGGGCCTGAAGACAGAGAGAGACAGTCAGAAGGTGGCCATCTGTAAGGAGAGGGACCTGGAGAGAAAACAAACCTGTGGATGCCTTGATCTCAGACTTCAAGTCTCCAGGCCTGTGATAAAGCAAATCTGTCTGCCTAAATCATCTGTAGAAGCATTTCATTTGTATTTTAATCAATAAAGTTTCCCTAAGAGATTCCTGGAGGTAGGATCGCCATTTTTGCACTGAGGTCGAGGTAAAAGCCAGTGGCTGGCTGCTTTGCTTTTCTGACCTTTAGGCAAGCTTTATTTATTAAAATACAAATGAAGCCGGGCGGTGGTGGCGCATGCCTTTAATCCCAGCACTCGGGAGGCAGAGGCAGGTGGATCTCTGTGAGTTCGAGACCAGCCTGGTCTACAAGAGCTAGTTCCAGGACAGGCTCCAAAACCACAGAGAAACCCTGTCTCGAAAAAACCAAAAAAAAAAAAAAAAAAAAAAAAAAACCAAATAAAATACAAATGAAATGCCACTACAGCCATCCAGTGTGGGATGCTTTGCCTGGCAAAATAACAGACAGATTACACGTGTGTATACGAGGGTTCTCTGAAGAAACATCAAATAGGACATGTGTGTGTGTTATGCATGTACACATGTGATGTCTATGTGTGCTGTATAAACAAGCACAGAGAAAGACGTATTTTAAGGAGTCAGTGGCTAGAGCCCTGGCCATCAGTCTGAAGGTAGCAAGTGGGGAATTCTGACGTCGGTGAACACTACAGCCTAACTTCTGGAAGCTGTGTGAGGCCAACATCTTCCTCCTCAGGACACCTCAGGCTTTTCTCTCGAGGTCCTCAGACGACCAATCGGAAAGGCCCCCCCCATGTTGAGAATGGTAGCTTGCTTCACTCAGAGTTTACCTGCCTAAGCATGAATCAAATATAAATAACGCCTTACCTGCAAGACCTGGATGGATGCTTGGCCATGCAACAGTGCACAAGGTGACATATAAGATTAAATGTTACCTACGTGTGCACGTGTGTGTGGGAATGCGTGGGGGCCTCTCTGTGGTTCTGTTTGTCTGACTGAACTCTGATGGATCAACATAGGTGTTCTATTAAACTTTTTTAAATTAAAACTTTTTAATTTAATTTAATTTTTAATTTTATTTAATCTTTAAATTAAAATTTTAATTTAAATCAAGAAGTTTCTGGTTCTCACCTTTAGCATCAAGATAGCATCTAACTGCTGAGAGAAAATTCAGCACTGTGCCAGTTGCCTGGCAAAGGCTGGGCCCATCTGCTGATGGGAGTTGCCCTTAGGTCTGTACATCTGAAACAGGGTTCTCCGGTTTCGTTCACTTCAAAGTGCCAAGGGGCTGCTAAAACAGGTCTGTGGGGCTGGAAGAGATGGCTCAGTCAGTGACCAGGTGCTTCCAGGCAAGCGTGAGGACCTGAGTGTGAATCCCCAGGATCCAGACAAGAGCCAGGAGGAACTGTGCGTGTGTACAGCTCTCGTGTTGGGCTGAGGAAGGGGTCATGAAGATTCCGAGGCATCCAGAGCATGAACAGTAAATCCCTTCAAATGATTCCTCTTGCTGTGTTATCTCCTCCCAGTTTCCCATCTCTGAGTGGGGATCAGGGCTCCTTGCCATTGCTGGGCCACTCAACGTTTCTCCAGGGCGCTGAGAGTTGGGTTTCGGCTGTAAGCCCCCTGACCTCAGGGACCCAAAACCTGGGGTAATGACACTGAAGAATCAAGACAGTTAGAAGCTAAAACACCTTTGTGTGCACCACCGGGAATGCCCCAAGGGTGTGCGCACACGCTTAAATTTTAGTGTGCTGTTGTTAGAAAGGAAAGAATTTTTAAAACATTGCCAGGCCACAGCAACCGGACTGGTAAGTGGTCCAGAACAGGCTGAAGTAATAAAAAAAAAATCTGTGAAAATGTCCAGATTGATGATACATCCTAAAAATAAGTTTCAGAAAATAGTGAAAGAAGCGGAGTGGGCCTGGCTCCCATACGCGCCATTTCATGTTTTATTTTTTGAGGGCTAAAATATTCAGTTTGAAAATGATTTGAGCACGGCCATCTGGTACGGAGAGCAAGTGAAAAGCCCCCGATCTGGGACAATAGGAAGCTGCGTCTGAAGAGCTAGGGAGTAAAGCCTAACACGCTGAGAGCAAACAAACGGAGACGCAGCCCTGTGTGTGTGGAGCTGACGCCGCTCCACGCGTGTCTTCACAGTGGTCTAAGTGCGTACTCCCTAGCAGGTGCCGACTTAGCTTAGCAGTCCCTTACTTCTCTTCTCACGACTTGGAAGCAGATGAGCGTTGCAGCATTGCCAGCTTAAAGAGAAAATGGTTTCCCGTTATAAATTCTAGCCGTAGACAAGCAAGCTCCCTTTCTAACTCTGACGAGGAATGGAGGGCTCTCGCACAGCGGTGTCTTAAGAGAGCTCTGCCAGCATTGGTTAGAACTGCACCACGGAGCTTGCTTTCATCACAGAAAACCAGGGTTCTGGGTGTATGCTGTAAAGGAGTTACAAGGCCAAGTCACTCTGGAGGACACTCGGGTATTTTTATGTTTCTCTGTGAGGAGGGGGACTTTGTCCGCTACCATTGTCCAGGGGCTTGGGGAGGAGTTTGCCATCACACCTGTCAGTCAGGTCATTCCCAAGCATTAATTAGGTTGGGCAGGAAGGATGACCAAAGGCCTTGCTGGACCTTAGAGACTGGAGAATGAAAACACAGAACTCATATCTGCGACTAGTCTGAAGTTCAAGGGAAGGAATTTGCACAAACACACACACACACACACACACAAGCAAATCTATTCTGGAATTCAGAGATGATCCCTAAAATAGATTGTATCATATTTATAATCGATGCCACTAATACAAATGAGTATAAATAATGTGAATATAAACACTCAAGTTTGGAGATTGAGTAAATATCTATTCATTTTAAGTTGTAATATAATATTTGAATTTATGCATGTAGTGCATAAAAAATCAGGCTAGGCACCTGGTATGAGCACTGCCTGAAATATGTGTCATTTCCTTTTCATGAGAATATTGACAATATCTGCTATTTTGAAACATACACTTGTTGCCGACTACAGCTAACGTACTGGGCTGCAGAATGGTGGAAGCTATTCTCTCCTCCAACCGTATCCCCGCCTGTATCCATCAGTGGGATCTCCCCCACCTCCCCTTCTCCACCTGCCCAGAAGCTTCAATGAGCCTTTCTTGTTATTTTCATCTTGAGGACATCGTCCTCTGCCTGCCGTGTGTCTGGGCTTCAGAATTTCCTACACTGGTGTAACAGACCAGACCAGCACACTCTGAAGTTCTAGGCTTGAATATTATCTTCTACCCTCCTGCTGGAGGAGTTGGGAACTTCTTCACACAAAACCAAACAAGAAGCTCTGACTTTTAGCCTTGCTTTTGATGGCCTCCAACTCACCTTAACTACTTTGCATCTCTAAGATTCTGTGTTGCCTGAGATTACCCTCACACAAGAGCATCCCTTTCCACTGACTGACGTATCTCTCAGTTCGCCAATGGCAGCAGCTTTCCCAGTAAGGAATCCAGGTCAGGTAGGACAGAGTGGGGAGACCTCCAGTTCTTGTCATTGCATATTTGAGACAGTGCTGACCTCATAGTTGGAAGCACTATCAATATCTCGTACTTTCTCTTTTAAATTCATTTTTTTTCTGGCTTCCAGGGTTTGTAAAATGAATTGGAGACATCTTGAAATAACTTATAAATACCATGTCGCCTCAAATGACAAGAAACTCATGTTTCAAAGTTATGAAATTGGTCTTGGGGTGTCCTGTGTATTGTGGATTGCCACACTGGTGCTCCTGAAGACACTTGCAAATGTGGGCAAAAAGGCATTTACCCTTTGAAATGAAAGACATTCATCAATCTTCTGACCTTACACGACTTGAGAGGAAAACCTAACGCTCCTGAATCATACCAGTGATGTTTGGCAAAGCAGCTCATTATTGAAGCCAAGCTGTCTGTAAAATGAAGGCCTATGCCTTACTGTAGGACAGGACTGCCTAGCACAGGTGGGATCAACTTGGGTTTCTACTCCACTTGTCTATCAAAGGCACAGAAGAGCAGCTGTGGGTACCAGGGGAACCTGAGCGTTTGGCCAGTGAGAGAGCCCTCCAGAGGAGGTGATTTTGAGGATGATTTTTTGTTACCTGATATTTCTGCAACTTTAGCGGGGAGTTCAGTTGAAACAGGCAGAGTATTGAAGGGGATTGATGAGAAATTAACCGCTGATTGGCAATGGCTAGTGACCAGGGAGTCTATGCGCTGGTTAAGGCCTGGCACTTTCTCTGAATGATATATTTGCTCCTGTAAAACAAAAATTCTAATTAGAATTTCCCATCATTTTCAGTCTTGAGCATCTTAAATATTCACGTTCTGCCATGGAACAGTCAACACTCTCGTGGCTTCCGTTGGTGAATGCAGATAATACAAGAAATCAATAATCTCACAGGGTTCCTGCTAATTGGGATGAACTCAGGCAGCCGATATAATGCATTATTTGTTTGACTTGAAAGTGTATTTTTCTCTACTCATATCCAGGGTCAAAATGATGACCTGAGCCCGCTGTGTCAACGTGAAGAATGTATTGCAAAAGCACCGTTCAGTTCCCTATCGGTCTCTCTGTACAGAGACTAATTATCACGGTTACGACATTCCAACATGGGAGAGTCCTTGTGGCTTGACTGCCTAGGAAGTGTGAAAACCCAGCATCAAGTCACTGTCAGTATGAGAACGGTTATAACGCTGTCACGTGCAGCTTCGGAGTCTTTCTAGGAAAGATGTCATATTGGAGAAAAGATGTTCTTAGCAACTAAAATGTCACTGTGTGATAAATTATCACATTATATATAAAGTAACACATATCTTGCTCACACATTCTGACACAACTTTCACAATTACCCTGAGTGTTTTAATGTACAGACATCGTGAGTAATGGGAACCATACACGGACGGAAAGCATTTGCTTTTAGCATTTTCTCTGATGTCCCTAATTATTTCCCTTTTGGTAAGCCAGGTCACAACAACGGATAAATCCCAAACACCAGGTGATTTCATAGCCATGTTTTACAAACTCTAAATTTGCTTCCATAATTAAATGTCAGATTGCAAGCAAAAAAGAGATAAAAGGAAGACAGGAAAGGAAAGCAAGAAGAGAAGGTGGGGTTGAAAGGGAGATCTGTGCAACGAGCTGGCTGGGAGGACTGTGTGGGAGAAAGGAGCAAGGCTTAGAAACAGCGGCGGAGCAGAGAGTCCGTGCTGGAAATACCAGGCAAACTGAACTCTTCGTTTCTGGTGTGGTGGCTTGAAACTTCCCCCAGGGCTCGTGTGTTTGTCTCTAGGGCAGGCTTTGAGAATCTCTAGACTCATTCCTTGGCCTGCTCTCTCCCCTTCCCTCCCTCTCTCTCCGCACCCCCTCTCCCCCTCTCTCCTGCATGCGCTCCCTGTGTATGGATGACAGCTGTGACAAGCCAGCTCCCTGTTGTTCCTGCTGCCAGCCATACCTTTCCCACCACGAGGGACTCCATCGCTCTGGGACCAGAAGTCAAAACAACTCTTTCATCTTTATGTTGTGTTAGGCCTTGAAATTTAACACAGCAAAAGAACAGTATGCACGGTGCAGCCTGTGACACACACTACGGCCTTTGCAGCAGACTTTCAGAATGTCCATGGCTGATCGGCTGTCCAGAGGCTCTCCACTCTTCCCCCTGCTTCAGGTAACTGTGTGAAGGGCAGCCATGTTCCCTAGAGAGAAATATGTCTCTAAATTTTTGGTAGCACTTTTGTTGATAGTTCAAGAAACGTTTCTCTACTTCCGTTTTTCTCAAACTGTGAAGGTCATTTGGGGTCAAATGACCTCACAGGGGTTGCATATCAGATATTTACACTACAGTTCATAACAGTGGGAAAAGGACAGTTATGAAGTAGCAACAACCGCAACATGAGGGACTGGATTAAAGGGTCGCAGCATTAGGAAGGCTGAGAGCCACTGCTCTAGATCAACTCATTCAGTTTGCAGATGATAAGGAAAAAAGCAGAGAGATGAAGCGAACATTGGTTACAACCAAGAACACAGGCTTTGGAGTCCAATGCCCTGGGGATAGATGCTGTCCCCATCTCTACCAGCAATGGTCTGGATTGGGCAATTTCTCTGTCTATTGGAATTGTATAAAATCCTATTTGACACATTGGAGCACCGGACAGAAATCTCAAGGTCCAAATCAGGAACAAAAGGAGAGAGAGCAAGAGCAAGGAACTCAGGACCGCGAGGGGTGCACCCACACACTGAGACAATGGGGATGTTCTATCGGGAACTCAACAAGGCCAGCTGGCCTAGGTCTGAAAAAGCCTGGGATAAAACCAGACTCGCTGAACATAGCGGACAATGAGGAATACTGAGAACTCAAGAACAATGGCAATGGGTTTTTGATCCTACTGCACGTACTGGCTTTGTGGGAGCCTAGGCAGTTTGGATGCTCAACTTACTGGACCTGGATGGAGGTGGGTGGTCCTTGGACTTCCCACAGGGCAGAGAACCCTGATTGCTCTTTGGGCTGATGAGGGAGGAGGACTTGATTTGGGGAGGGGGAGGGAAATGGGAGGCAGTGGCAGGGAAGAGACAGAAATCTTTAATAAATAAATAAATAATAAAAAAATTGTAACATTTAAGGCAGTGGTTCTCATCCTTCCTAATGCTGTGACCCTTTAATACAGTTCCTCATGTTGTGGTGACCCCCAAGCATAAAATTATTTTTGTTACTATTTCATAATTGTAATTTTGCTACTGTTCTGAATCATAATGCAAATATCTGTGTTTTCAGACGGCCTCAGGTGACCCCTATGGAAGGGTCCTTCGACCTTTGAAGGGTCGTGACCTACAGGTTGAAAACCACAGATTTAAGGGATGACTGGTTAGGTTACTTGAGCGATCAAATTTAAAAATTATTCAAAATAAAATACAGATGGAAACCATCCATATACTTTTAAGAAAAAATCCTATTTGTTCGGTTGGCCTGTGGTCCCTTAAGACACTAATGAGGCATGCTATGTAACACTCCCGAAACGTGAGCAGATGTGGTCGGGGCTTGCGACTGTGACCACCACACTTTGCCCCTGAACCTCACTGCCTCACCTACTCTCCACTGCGCTTCCTGCTTTCTGGTGTAACTGAGAAATGGTGAAAGTGAATGAGTCATCAACTTGTCAAAGGAAGTATTGCTGGATTCCTGACGGAGATCTTTACTGACAATGGTTACTGGTCTATTTATGTACTACTCAGTACTTGACAGAGACACGAGAGGGAACCAGGGAAGGAGAGTTTCCCAAGCCACCACTAAATAAACTCAATGTGGAAGCAAAGGCGTATGCCTCTGAAAGAATCACAAAGAAATAAGAAATACCATGTCAGCAACTTTACTGAAATATGTTTATCTCGGGGTGTTAGGCACATAATGAATGATCAGACGTGATAAATGATCATCACAAAGCAAGTGGCTTAACGTGGCAGAAATTTATTCTTCTTAACTGTGAATGAAGGTTAGGGTGTCAGGGATACCGTGTTTCCTCCTGGGGTTCTAGAACAGAATCTTTGTCTTCTCCTGGCTGGCATGGTGATCATCAACACTCTTTTTTTTTCAATATTTATTTATTTATTATTTATTTATTATGTATACAATGTTCTGTCTGTGTGTATGCCTGCAGGCTAGAAGAGGGCACCAGATCTCATTACAGATGGTTGTGAGCCACCATGTGGTTGCTGGGAATTGAACTCAGGACCTCTGGAAGAGCAGGCAATGCTCTTAACCACTGAGCCATCTCTCCAGCCCCCGACCATCAACACTCTTACATCCCTTGGCTTGCAGCAGCATCTCTGCCAGTTTCTGCTTCCATCTTTGTCTGGTTACCCTGCTGTGGTGCGTGTCTGTCTCCTGACCTCCTTCGACTTCCTGGTACAAACATAGTCACTGAGGCTGGGCGATTGTTCAATCACTAAAGTGCTTACCAGAATTCATGTTTAAAAGAAAACCTCTGGCCGTGGTGGTGTGTGCATGTAAACCTCTGGCCGTGGTGGTGTGTGCATGTAAATCTCTGGCCGTGGTGGTGTGTGTGTGTGTAAACCTCTGGCCATGGTGGTGTGTGTGTGTGTAAACCTCTGGCTGTGGTGGTGTGTGCGTGTAAACCTGGCACAGGGTGTGGAGACAAGCAGATCCCTGGGGCTCACTGGTCTGCTAGCTTAGCCTGTCTGGTGAGTGCTAGCCAACCAAAGACGTGTCTCAAAACAACAAACGGTGTCTGAAAAGCAGTAACTGAGACTGTCCTTTGATAGGCATACATGTATGAGCACACACATGAACATGTACACAAACACACATGAACATGCATGTACATATACGCACGTACACCCCAGTCACTGGGTTTAGTATGTTATCCTGACTTGATCCATCCATGAGGATGTAGTCCAGCGGCAGAGAGCTTGCCTAGTGTGTGCACAGAAACAGGTTTAGAAAACAAACACATCACAATTACTAACGTCCACCCACACAACACTGTTTCAGGAAACTAAATAGAAATACGAGCACAAAGACGTACCATGATGTCCATTCTTATGACTGCCTCTCTCCTCCTCACTAGGAAATGAAAAGGACAGGACATCATCAGTTTGCATTTGCTCCACATCATCCTACGAACACACATCACCATAGAAACCATACCAAAACATATGCACCTGACAGATTATCACGGTAAAATTTTCTTCCATCTGATCCTCTGGAGTGAAGCCTCCACTCCTATATCATGGGGCATGTTTTATGTTAAACAATTCATGGTACTATTAAAATAGTGAGGTCATTTTCAAAAAAAAATATAAAGTATTGTTGTCAGCAGTTAAGAGCACTGGCTGCTTTTCCAGGGGACTCAGGTTTGGGGCCCAGCACCCACACGGCAGCCCGTGATCATCTGTTACTCCAGTTCCAGAGGATCCAATGCCCTCTCTGACCCCTGTGAGCACCAGGCATGCACAGAGGACAAAGATACAGATGCATACACACTTAAAACACCCACATCCACATCTTCTCTAGCATCGGTTGAATTCACTGTGAACACAAACTACAGGCTCCTGAGGGAACGCCTGACATTTTGGAAACTCTCTGAGACCATAACACAATGTTCACATAGTGATTTGGTCCCAGCACAGATCCATTCTGGGAAGCCTGGGCTACTGGGAAGTGTTTCTGCATCGGGAGGCTCACTGTGATGGAACAGCCTGATGCCTGGCCCTTCAGGAATGGCTATCCTTGTTCATTCTGAAAATGGACTTCTGCTCAGTGCTCTACCAACAGACTACTCTGCGGGCCACATACAGCCTGTGTACAACTTCCAAATCCCATGTTTTACTGACACCATTGAAACAGAAAAGGGTAAGATGCAAAAGGTGAGGGACTTTCAGAACTGACAATGTTCCAGAGCCCAAAGCCCCACCAGTGGTCCTGGCTCCTCCATGACGCAGGCATGTTTCCTCCTTTGAAGAAAGTACATTCTCTCCATCCCCTGTTGGATCCAGTTTAAAGCAGAAAGCTGATGGAGCATCTTCTCCACGTTGTTCCCAGGGCAGTGCGGTGTCCAAAGTAAGGTCTAAGAAAGCTCCAGCCCTTTGTTCCTTTGGCTATGGCAGCCAGGACAGCCCATAAATTTCTTTTTCCTTCCCAGAATGCCCCGCACACAACACATTCTTAACTACACCTGTGGGCTTATCCTTCTGAAAAGAAAACAACTTTAGTAAATGAGACAGGGTCCAACAACCTGTTTCTACTGATTAAGAGAAACAGAAAAACCTGGGGACCTTCAGACAGAGTACACCCTGCACCGTATGTAGTCAGGCTGTGATTTTTGTGGAAAAAATGTCACTCACTGGCGACTGGGCTCTTCTGATTTCCTGAACAAAGGCTGCTCACCGCTTGCTCATGTGATGGCTGTAATTACCAGCATTCTCCAAGTCTGTGCATGCCCTTTGCCTTCCGCTCACTAACAGCAAGAGTAATGACAGCCCGAAGGGGATGGACACACGTCCCGTGTGCTGCTTTCCTATCTGCCCTGGCTGCATCCAGAACATCCAGTTCAGCCTTCCCCAGCCTTCCGCCCAGTTCACCAGCATCTGACACAGCAGAGGGAGAGAGACTTGTACAACTGTACATTAAAGAAAGGCTAGAATTCTCACTGAAAGAATAGGAGCTGGGTGTATTGGCTCATACCTATCATCTCAGAGCAATAGGAGGATCGGGCAAAAGTATCATGAGTTTGCAGCCACCCTGGACTATACAGCAAATTTGAGGTTAATCTGGGCTACACGATGAGACTTCACCTTAAAAAATAATAATTATTATTATTATTATTATTTGAAGTCCAGATTTAGCAGTTTTTAAAACATGTAATCCGTGGTCCTACATCCAGTCTGGAGGTTTTGCTCTCTTACTAATGAGCGTTTGCTGGTTCCTCCTAATCGAGGAGCTGCAGGGAGAAGAAGGGGCCTTTGCATCTTTTCACATTTCCTCTGCCAACTTCACACGAGCCTTTCAGCTAAAATCCGTAACTACCTATTCGCCCATCATCCCTGAGGCCTGCCCTTTCATGAGCATCACGAAGGAGCCAATGAGTCTCTGTGTCCCGTGGGACCCTGATCCTGTGGGAGCCACAGGGTCCTGCAGGATTGTGACAGGCTTAGTGACCAGAGGGTGACATGGGAGCTGCTTGAGGATAAGGCAGCTCAAACGGACCCTTCCCAGAGGATTGCGTATAGTTACCTGGGAGAAATGCCATCGGTTGCCTCTTAGGCCTTTGCTTTGTGAGTGACAGTTTCCCTTAGTCTCTGAAGATTTGACAAAGTGTCCTTGGTGTGCTTTAGGTGTTTGAGGTGACAGGGCCTCTCTCACCTGAATTCAAGATGTCTAGAAGGAAGCTGGTGGGTTGGCTCATGGGCGACAGTGTTTTCCAAGTGAGACTGGTGACCTGAATTTGATCCCCACAGTGCTTGGTGAGAAGAGAGAACCAACTTCCCCCCAAAATTGTTCTCTGATGCACACACATCATGCACACACACACACTACTGCTACTGCTACTGCTACTAATACTAATACTAATACTAATGGCACTTTTAAAAGATGAATAGCTGATAAATCAACCAGCAGCAGCTATGTTTATTTGTATAAGACAAGTGTAAGATTAAGGCAATCAAAATTCCAGCATGGACAGAGGAAGGGATGCCTTGGCCCCAGTCCTAGCTGTGAAGCCACTGACAGTTGCTGAGAAAAATGAGGGTCACGCTTCTTTGAAGGTATGGCCTGTGGCAGGTTATCCATGCCCCCAGAGAAAGGTTCCAAGCCACATGTTGACCCAAATTGGTTATAGGAACTATTAATAATAATAACTAATAAAAAAGAGGACATGAAATCAGAAGGGAGATGGGTTGGTGAGTCCCAGTGGCTGAGGAGATGAGGCTGGATAAGATCAATACATTGCATACATGGAAGAAATTTTCAAAAAATAAATTTAAAACATAATTTTAAGAGTATTTTCAAAAGGAAAATGTGTAGAAAGACTAGTCACCTGGAGAAGTAACTGTGAGATTGGACAAATCCAAAGCCATGACTCAGAAGCAAGGGACAGCAAAGCAGGAAGGATTAGTGGAAGGTTGAACGTCCCCAGGGGAGCTGAATAAATACTTGGGTTAAGATTCAGCAAAGTCAATGTAAAATGACCTTGTCCTGTTTATAAAAAATGCGGCCTTGTAAGGAGCAGAGAAGCTAGGATTCTGCGGTGATGCATTCCCTGATGTCCCCTGAAGCAAGCAGGAAGCTTGGAAGACAGTGTCTCATGACCTTGCATTTTCAATGAGACCTCAGAAGATCTGGCGAGCTGATAGGTCTCAGAAACAGTCAGCGTTCATGGAGGCTTTCTGGAAGCTGATGGTCTACCCATCTGAGAACATGCAGACACAGCCACATCCTGTGATCTTTGTACAGGGTAAGAGCCGAGAGCCTGTGCAGCAGAGGTGAAGGGTTCAGTACCATGTGGACATCACTGTTAGGTTCTTCACCGAATGACCCTGCTTAGATGGGGAGAGCATCCCATGAGTGAAGCAGGGAGTCAGCTTCTCATGAAACTTAGCTGCATCTAGCCTTCCAGCTGAGAACCTACTGTGTGTCAGCTCCTCCTGCACACATTATTCTAACTCACAGCACTGATGCTTCGTGGGAGTTAATGCTACTTTTGTGCATAATGAAGTCTACTTCACTTGCTTAAGATCATGTGTTGGGACCATCCAGGCCATGAAGAGATCTGAGACGGCCACTGACTCAAAGAAGGATAAAACACAGAACTTGGTGGAAACAACTAAGGACAAAACACAGCACTGACGATGCTCAAGCCAGACAGCCCTTAACTCTCCACAACTTGAAATGACAGCTGAAGATCATGGGAACCATGACAATGAACACAGACCTCCCGTGACAGGCATGTAACTAACCAAGGCTGGTTCCCATGACTGCTCCCGCCAGTGTGAATGAGCTTAGGTGCTGAAGCAAGCAGCTACCAGGTTCCTCTGACCATTGGCTTTGGGCCAAAGATTCTCAAATGACCCTAACAAACCTTTCCTACGCCATACCAAAGTCCATGACTCTGCTATCAACAGTCCTGCCTTGTCTTCTCTGGAATCACATGAGAAAGCAGCAACTCCCACAGCCTCCTCTGCTGCTCTGTCCGTTTTCTCTTACACAGAAGAGTCCCCTGATGACATCATCATGGTTTTTTTTTACCCCATCTGCAACACAGACTAACACACAGAATCCAGTGTTAGATTTGATACCCCACCCAAACCATGACTCTCCCACAGACAAAGTAAGAATTACAGTAGTTCATGATATTAGATGTGTAATCATGGTTAGCCTATAGAGCCAAGTCCAGAGCATAGGAGTGTTCCTCTTTCTCTATTTTCCTAAATATTTATTTTAAAAATTTAAAATAAATTTTTATTTTATATGTGTGTGTGTGTGTGTGTGTGTGTGTGTGTGTGTGTGTGCGCGCGCACACCCACACCTCAGTGTAATGCTCATGGGGTTAGAAGAGAGCCTCAGATTCTTTGGAGCTGGAATTACAGACAGCTATAAGCTAGCCAGCTGGGAACTTCTGTAAGAGCAATACATGCTCTTAGCTGCCAAGAAATCTCTCTGGCCCCTTTCTTTATCTTTTAGATATGATGTTATTGTTGACTTTTTGATGATTACATACATGTATGTGATGTATTTACAACACATACGGGGTCTAATTTGTGCCGTCCATGTACACATGGGCGTAGGGCCACCCACCGGAGCGTGGCCATCCCACCAGAAGCCACACCCTCCCAGCATCCATCAACTGTCAATAGCTTCTCAGCTGGGGTGGGCTCATGTTCCCCTCCCCCATCCATGCTGGCATGTTGACTGACTTGATCTCATGCAAACAACCGCAGCTACAGATTCACAAATACAATCATGGTCATGTCTAGGGCACACTGCTTCACCCCAGTCCTCACCCATCCCTGCTCCTACAGTCTTTCCATTCCTTGAGCTTTGGAGAGCAGGGGTGTGATGTAGATGTCCCATTAGTGGCTGAGTATGATCTTTCTGTCCTCTATCTTATTATACCTCTGCAATGGGTCTTGGAGAGCGGGTGTAATGTAGATGTCCCCTTGGTGGCTGAGCACTCCAGAGCTGTTTGTGCTCTGCTCTTTGACCAGCTGTGAGTCTCAGAAGTAGCTCCTGTCCCCTGATGAGGACTTGGAGAGGTGTTGTTCTCCCCTGGCTAAAAGTGCTCACCCCTTCCTTACAACAGAAACATGGAGGGCAAGCTTCCATTTACATAACATTTGATGGGAGAAAATTGAAAATAACTAGATTCTGCCACATCCACAAACAAAGTCCAAATTGCTCAATCTCAACAAATTTAACACAAATTTCTTTCTCCTGATCAGAGAAAGAATACTTATATTACTTTTACTTCAGATAATAGGAAGGTTGAGTTCATCATGGTGGGTAAATCCCAAGAGACCCAGAACACTGAAGATTTTGCTCTCCTTCATCTGATTCCCGACAGCTTTCTCTTGGCCATTATGCTTCATATAATGCATTCTAATGGCTCAAAATGACAGTGTTTTGTTTACAAATGACTCCATTCCTCGGGAAACCCAAGAGTCTGTGTGCACTAACAAGGCTATTGAGAGATGATGAAATGAACAGTGCGACAGGAGCTGATCCCACCTTCCTGTCCTGCTACCCGGGTAGAGGTCAAATCTGCTTGTTTATCAGCTCAGGGCCAACGTCTGAGGAGCACAGCTGAGCAAACCCACAGGAGAACAAGGCAGAGAACTCCACGGCAGTGAAGCTGGCTCCAGCGCTGGGTTCACGCTGAAGACCCGGACCTGACCCACAGTTTAGTGTGCATTCTGACACTCAGGTCCTTTGATCCTGTGAGACTTTTGCCTGCTGCTTTTAATGACCAAAATGCAAACCACTCGTGTTGGCTGCATAATGGCCAGCTGGTCAGTGACGGAGCAGGTGCACAGAACACAGCAGGAGTCCTATGAGATCATAACCTCTAGCGACTTATCACCTCTTAGTAAGTACACGCCCTAATGTTGGCAACAATGGCTCCTGAGTTTGAACACTTGGTCACGAGTTGGTGATGCTGTTTGGAGCAGTTGCAGAAGCTTCAGGAAGTGGAGTCTCCTGGAGGAAGTTGGGCTCTGAGGCGCTATAGCCCCACCCCACTTCCTGCCCACTCCCCCTGCTTCCTGAGTACAGGTGCAATGTGACCAGCCAGCCTCCTGCATCCATGCCTTTTCCTGACCTCTGCCATGTCTTCCCCACCACCATGGCCTCTATCCCTCTGGAACTGTAACCAAAAAATAAACTATTTCTCCCTTAAGCTGCTTTAGCCAGAGCAACAGGAAAAGACAGACAATGGCACACTTCTTAGAACACTTCACTTGATCACACAACTAATGACTCTTGTCTACAGCCATGGAGGAAGGGTGTCTTTGCGAAGGAAGCAGAATTACAGCTCAAAGCAGCAAATTAAGATTAGTCCCAAGGGACCCAATGCCATGCTGTTTGCCCATTTTGCTCTTCTAGGAAGAAGAGGAAGGGTTTTGCAAGAGACTTAGTTCTAAAAGATGTCTGGAACCAGGAGGTCTTGAGGTATAAACAGAGTCTTTCTGTGTTGTTCTAGCTCAAACAAGCCATCTGGCCCTGGATTGTAGCCAACCCCACTTGAGAACTTTTAGGGCAGTGACTATGTCATTGTCATTACTGTCTTAGCACCCAGTAGTGCAGTCATGTAATGCTAATCAATGAATGTAGGGACAAATATAAGTTATTTAAGGGTTTAAATACTGGCACCTTTCATTTTATAACTGAACCTTTTGAAAATATGTACTACACATATATGTGTGTGAATTATATACATATATATATATTCTTTATATATATTCTTTTAGAATGTAATGAAACTATATATATATACATGCTTTTCAAATATAATGGAACCATATTCAGTTTTGAAAAGAAAAAAATCTTGATATATGCCAGAATGTGGATAAACTTTGAAGATGTTGTCCTAAGTCAAGTAAGTTAGTCATGAAAAAAATAAATAGGTAGGTAGATAGATAGATAGATGATAGACAGACAGACAGACAGACAGATAGATGATAGACAGACAGACAGATAGATAGATAGACAGACAGACAGACAGATAGATAGATAGATGATAGATGTCTATGATGACAATTCTGTGAGTTATGCAGAGCAGCTGAATGACTAGACACAGAAAGTGGAATAGTGAGTTCCAGGGGCCTGTGAAGGAAGCAGTGGATGGAGAATCTCAGTTTTAGAAGCCAAAGAAGGGTCGGTCTGTTTGTTACAAAACCAAACGAACATACCTAAACCAGGCACTTCAAACAGCAGCCATGATAAATTTTATGACATGGAATCTTACCAGAACTGTAAATTTCAGAATGGATAAAAGGGTATTTGCTGAGATTTTAGTGTTTTTGTTTGTTTGTTTATGCCAGTGTCTGCTGGGAATGCTCCAAAGGACTTGCTTTGGTTATATTCATTGGGGGAAAAAATCTTAGCAAGAACTGAAGTTAACCTGTATCTTAGTAGTCTATTGCTGTGAAGAGACATCATGACCATGGCAAGTCTCATAAAGGAAAACGTTTAACTGGAGCTGGCTTAGAGTCCAGAGGTTTAGTTCATTATTGACACAGTGGGAACGTAGGCAGCGTGCAGCATGCAGGGGCTATAGAGACAGCTGAGACTGCTACATCTGGATCTGCAGGCAGCAGGGAGAAAGAGAAACACTGAGTTTAGATCGAGCATTTGAAACCCCAAAGCTCACCCCCAGCGACACACTTTCTCCAGCAGGGCCACACCTTGTAATGTCTCTCAAGTGGCACTGCTCCTTAATGACGAAGCATTCAAATATTGGGGCCAATTATGGGGGTCATTCTCCTTCCAACCACCACAACCTAGGTAGTTTCCATTACTGGTTTCAAGAGCTCTAAGCAAGTCCTTGGACTTCCGAGGGAGGAGAGGAAGAAGGTGTCCTTGGGATGCCTACCAGCATCTCCCAGCAGTTCTTAAGAGGAATTTCTCTGACTTCTCATCTTGCCCATCCACTACACAGAGTCCTAATCAAATAATCGTGAGCTAAAGCAGTCCCCACTCTATTTATTAACCAATGTTCTCCTGATGGGTTGAACTGTCTGTATTTGCTAAATATGATCCATATTCCCTTGGCAAACAATAACTACAAAATGACATCATGAACAAAGGACAACAGAGAAAATGTATCTGGAATTTGCCGAATTATTACATAAAAAGAATGGCCTATATATCACATTATGACTGGCAAAGCTATGTAAAGATAATGATCTCCCACGCTATCCTAGCCCACGATCCTGATATGACTGTTGGGAGCAGTGAGACCCCAGATCCTGAATTTTTTGTAAACAACTGTTTTCCCCTGATCTGAGTGCCTACAGCTGCTCTGAGCACGAGACCTTCAGGAGTTCCTGATGGCAGGAGAGTGGTTTCTGGTGGGTTTGGCTGGGGCGTGGCTATCTCTATATAATCTGCCCCTGAACACAATAAAGGGACATTCTTGGGGAATTCAAGGATGACCCGTGTCTCTGTCTCTCTGTCTGTGTGTGTCTGTGTATTTTAACCTCCAGCCCCCTTGCCCGAAGCTCACGAACTGGGTGCCAGAGCACAGAGCGCAGACACGGGGGCGCGGTGTGCGGCATATGACCACTATTGACATACTTTTGTATCTCCCTACATCTTTTCTTACGCACATACAAATGAATGTATTTAGTCGTATACAGGATGAGCTTTAAGGGGTCTACACAATAATCATATGGATCATGGGATAGGCCATGGGTTTCTAAACTACTCTGACCATTTTCTAACAGCTTTCTTTCGTTTATGTAGCTCTGGATAACCAATAAGGGGGCTCCTCCCTGGGAGAAGCTAATTCTCCCTCACCTACCAGTTATTATCTGCTTACATTTTTGTTGGCCAGGGGTGAGACCCCCACAAAATTCACCATTGCACATTAGCATGTCTACAATGTGGGCATTGTTCTAGGCTCATTCATGCAGCTGTTTCGAGGTGAGACTGCTCCACAGCAGACTTCCTGGTTCTGGGCTCTTACAATCTTCCCACCCACTCTTCCCCAGTGTTCCCTGAGACGAGGATGCAGATGCAATGCAGCCTTCTGTAAGAAGTCACATAGCTGGAGACAGTAGGAAGGAATTCACTCAGCCATTTGATTTTCTTCAGACAGTCTTTTTACCTTACATCACAAACAATATTGTCCTTATAATATCTCTATGTGGTTGATTTATTTATAAACGTTGCTCCTCCAATGGAGTTTCTGGATGGAAGGGTACACATAGATTGCATTGAATAGGTTACTTTCCAGAAGGACCTCCCCTGGCACTGCATGGCCACAGCATGTTGTGAATTGCCAGACTTTGGCAGATCTGAAGGGCAGAAACTGAAACCCCATCAATGGATGTCTGTTCACCTAACAGGAAGCCGCGCACCTTTTCATAGTGTATTGACCACTTACGTATCCTGATTAGCAAGCCAGCGGGGCAAGAAAGGGCAAGACATGTGTTATGCACACATAGGCCATGCCACAATGAGACACATTATTGTGTATAAATAATATATGTTAATAGAAACATTTAAGAAACAGTTCTCCTTGGTTCTCACAGAGCCGGGACCTGCCTTTCTGTTGTTTTCTTGTTCTTTTCTTGTGACTCAGTCCTCCCTAATGCTGCGTTTGTCTTAAACATACATAATTCATGTTTTGCTGCTAACTCTGGCATCTGAATTCTTGGAGGGGTCTAATTCTGCGTCATTTTTTATATTAGTCACCCCTATTTTCTTCAGCAAGTTGAGAGTTTTCACACAACCAAACCCAAATAATTTAACATAATAGTGAGTGTATATCTCTGGGGTTTCTAGTAAAAATAAGATCAGGAATGTCATGTTAAATTTTGTATTCAGTGAATGGCCACAGTTCTCCTTTTCTCAGCGCACACCCAAGTCTTACCCTACTGAGGATCTGAGGATCTGTGTCATTACTTGCTTCCCTGCCTCCTCTCTCTTCACCATGCCATGCTATAGCCACCATCAGAGGGTGCCTTTAAAATTCTGAATCACGCCACACACCTCCCTTGATTAAGGATCACCAAGCCTCTTCCTGCTGCTCTTTGCCAGGTGTACAGGGCCTTGTGTGACCCACTTCTCCTCACCTTCTGCCTGCCCTCCCTGAATCTCCCCTAGGGTGCACATGCTCCAGCCACACCAGGCTCCTTTGTCTTCCCTGAAGCCAATAAAAGTGAAGGGGACTTAGTCAGGATGAAACAGCCAAGAAGAAGAAGGTGGGGGGAGGTTAGTGCTTGTGGCTCCTCCAGGAAGAAGGGAAGCAGAGTGAGAACCTGTGGCTCGTCCCTGAGACACTGGGTCAAGCTTTGCCTGAAGTCTGTTCTGTCTTAAGGTTCTGCAAGGATTTCCTACCGCTCTTCCCACCTCCTTCCCTTCCCAGCAATCTGCTCACATCCAGACATTCTGGACAACAGAGCTTGGCCTGCTGTGTAACTTTCCCAGGGATGTTCCTGAGACTTCTGGAGGAATATTACAGTCAGTAACTGTGTTAAGCCATCTTTAAAGAGACCTGAATTCTAGGTGATCTGGGTTTTGCAATGATATCTTGAGTACTCCTCAAAAGAACAGTGGTTCCTTTTCTGAAAGTTTATGGATCATCAGATTAATAATTCTGCCATTTTAATTTCATTTCTTGAAAGTTACAGTCAGCTTGGGAAACAATGTTCACATCTTTAATGTGGAATGTCAGCCCTCACTCTGCTGTAGAGAATGGCTTTTTGTCCTAGGCAGGCTACTGTAGGTCATGGGTCAGAATTCTCTTGATGTGTGGTCCACCCGCTTGTATATTCTGCCTCTTCTGGAACATTTGGTATCAGTGCAGCACTTAAATGGTCAAGCGTCTGCAGATACAGGGAATTCAAGAGGGTCTACCATTGGCCATTGGTTGTTAATAATCCCACAATGGGAGGACTTGTCAAAGGATGAATAGAGGAGCCGTGTCCAAGCTGCACGCATCTCAGTGGAAACAGGAGGCCTGTGGTGGAGCACCTGCACCCCGAGCTAGAAACTTCTCCCAAATTAATTACAAAGAAAAGGCCCAAAGAAGATGCGGTCCACACTGAACCTAGAGTCCTAGTTAAGGCTGCCACTGCTGTGAAGAACACCATGACCTAAACAAGCTGAGGAGGACAGGGTTCATCCACCTTACACTTCCACATTGCAGTTCATTGCTGAAGGAAGTCAGGACAGGAACTAAACAGGGCAGGAACCTGGATGCAGGAGCTGACGCAGAGGCCATGGAGGGTGCTGCTTACCTGTTTGCTCCACATGGCTTCCTTTAGCCTGCTTTCTTATAGAACCCAGGACCACCAGCCCAGGGAAGGCACAACCCACCATGGGCTGGCCCTTGTTCATCAATCATTAATTAGGCAAATGCCTTACCCCTGGGTCTTATGGAGATAGTTTCTCGTTTGAGGTTCTCTCTTTGCAGATAACTCTAGCTAGTGTCAAGCTGCTGTTAAACTAGCCAGCACACCTGGTAAATGTCCCTGATCTTATCCCTTCAGGGGGAATAAGTAGGTGTGTGACAGGGATGTGTCTGAGAGGTCACACCGCCGTGGAAGCAGCTCCTTGTCGGTGTTTACAGAGCAAGGGTGTCCGGGGAAGTTGGTCTGGTTTGTTGCTAACGTTTGTCATTTTTGCTCGAGCCAATTATTTACGGCAGAGCTGCCTTTCACATTAAAAACCCAGTGGGCAACTTGTAAGCATCAGGTAAACGGCTCTGGGGATCCATCTGTAGGACCCGTTATCTGAAATTGTCAAGATCCTTAGCTTCACTGTTTTTAGGGCATGGCAGGGACAAAGTGTTTACTTTATTCTACATTTCCTATGCTGACAACCAAAGCTCAAAGGCGCATTCCAGGATGTAGCATTGCCTTCCCAATCTTTGCAGCTTCTATGAGGTTAGCGAGATAGAAGGGGTGACTGGGTACACTAAACCAGCCTGAGACACTAACAGAATGGACGCCCTCCCCAAATCAGGCAGGCAAGGCAGGCTGGAAGACCCCTCCAGCAGCATCAGCACCACTTCTTCCAGCAAAGGCCCACCAATCAACCAATACAGGGTCCCGCTTAGGAGGGTAAAGGTTAAGCCACAAGGGTATAGAACCCTTCTGGATCAACAGACCTGACTCAGAGATGGTTGCTCACCTCACCAGCACTGCCTCGGTTTCCTGAACCACGTTGGTGTGCCCTGTGAAACATGATACAGAGAAGCCTTTATGCTCCGTGACTTGTGTTCTGGTGGCCAATAAAAATGAGTGAGGGCCTCAATTTCCTGATTTGTTTTTGAATAACTGAGCCTCTGCCTCCTAAAGCGATGACTGGGCATGTTCCCAGAAAGGAAGAAAATAGCAACAGATTAGCGAGCCAGAGCCCAGGGCACCTTTGCTTTCGGCTTCAGTCACCTGCCCAGACTGGGCTTTCATTCCTGCAGAGCCTGGGGAGCTGATTAGCCTGCTCCAGCTTCCAGAAGTTACCTTGTAAAAGGCAGATTAGAAGGCATGAATGTCCTGTTATGTTTATTTGTGGCTGACAGGGTCGCAGCTCAGAACTGGCCATTCCATTGTGTGTAGGGCGGTTAACAAACAAGCTTCATTTATATAACCCTGCTGGGCACTGCATTTGCTGATTCTAGACATCACCAAAAAAATTAAAAATAAAAACACATGGAAGCTACACATCAAACAAAAGGGATTACCTGCGACTAAGGAAGAAATAAAATAAATTAAATCAATTAATTTTCCAAACTGCAAGTGTAACCCACAAAGTATTAAACATTGGGATTTCAGAAATGTCAAAGCCATTGTTCCCAAGTGTCTTCTGGTCTACAAATCCAAATTTCTCTATTCATCAGGGTTCTCTAGAGGAAGGGAACACCTGAGATGAATATACCTGAATTTACTGCTTACCTGATGTGTCTGAAGGCACACTCTCTGTGCTAAAACCTACCTCACTTGCTAGTTATGTGTGCATGGAAGACCTCACCTTTCCACACTGATAAACAGACTTCATGGCAGCAGTCTGAGGAGTTGGAGGGTTAGAAGGGTACTTGGGGTAATGTGGGTCATGTGACCACTCTTACGGAGAACTTCCTCTGGCTCTGTCAGGCCTCTGTCACAGTTTGTCGGACCACACATAAACGTGATAAATGTGACAGAAATTCACTGCTCCCAGGTGTGCAGTGTGGGAAATCCAAGGTAAGTCATCCGTGATTCATGGTGAGGAGATCTTCAGGTTTACAGTCTGCTTACCACTGAATACACCCATGGCTGAAGTCTCCAACAGCCTTGTCTCTCTGTCCAGTTCATAAGTCAGGAGACAGCCACGTGGCTAGCTAGTATCTTAGTTACAGCTACTTTTTGTTGGGACAAAACACCATGACTAAAGCAACTTGGAAAGGAAAGGCGTATACCTCTGCATAAGGGAGTCAGGACAGGAACTCAAACAGGACAGGAACCTGGTGTTAGGAGCTGATGCAGAGACCATGGAGGACGCTACTTACTGACTTGCTCCCCATGGCTTGCTCAGCCTGCTTTCTTACAGAACCCAGAACCATCAGCTCAGGGATAGCACCACCCACAGTGGGTTGACCCTTGCCCATCAATCACTAAGGAGACGCTCTGCAAGCTCACCTAGAGCACAGCCTTAGGGAGACATTTTCTCAGTAGAGGCCCCGCCTCTCCAATGACTCCAGTTTGTGTTGAGTTGACATAAAACTAGCCAACACAGCTACGGTGCTTACTAATGGTGTTCTGTTCGGTAGGGTTTTGCCATGAGTTTCTGGGGGATATCTGGGAGCAACGGCAATTGGAGGATATCTAAGAGCAACAGTGATTGCCTGTAGTTTGTATGGGGCACTGGGATCTATGTGGCCCCATTGACCAACAACTCAGAGAGAGGTAACCCATACCTGGCACTGGGCTTCTTATCTGATAGCTTGGAGTACTTGGGAGATTTGTTTCTCCCCCTTCCCCTCCCCCTGTGAAAAGATAACTCCATTTATATATGTAAACACATGTATTTTTGGAAACTTCCTGTTTCCATACAGCATTTTTTAGGAGTCAGAGGTAGTGGAGCTCTGCAGTGAAGCAGTGTTTGCCCAACATGAACTCATGATGGCTAGGACTACACACACAAGATTCACACAAGAAGAGGCCAGTCCAAGTCTCAGCATGAATAGGAGAGCTCTCACCAAGTCCCACCAGTGCCTAGCTGAGAACTGAAGGCTTCTATGGATCAGTTTTCCTCAGGCCTGTGGACCCTGAGCGGCTACTCATGTAACACAGACAGTCCTACTCTGTAAAACAGAGAAAGCACTAAGTGAGAAAGAGAGTACATGAAATTGAGAGAGAATAGTGGGGGCTGGGGAAAGATTAGAGGGAAGTGTATGGGATGGGATGGGCAGATTTGATCAAAACACATATGCAAAAAATTCTCAAAAATAAAGAATGGGGGAGGCATTAGAAGAACAGTAGCCATTCCCAGAGACCAGTCAGCTATCAGCAACCACTTTATCCTCCCTCAAGTTCTTCTGGGATCCAGTCAGAAAGTGCTTACCTCTGCCAATCAGACACTGACGCTAGATCAAGCTGTCGACTACTGCAGGTCCTCTGACTTGCCAGACAGATGCACTGAAGGATGAAAGATGAAATGGCATCCTGCTATTTATAGCCATTGTATTTGTTTTACCTGCCACAGCTCTCACAGTTCAGGCTACTTGGTAGAACAACTTGAAGGAGTTCAATCTGGAAAATTCCTGCTTATGAAGCAAATCCTTTTAAAGACACTGATGCTGTAGAAAATGAGGTTCATGTGAAAGGGTGTGTTAATGATGCTTTCCTAAAAGACACTCACATGCACACATGCTTGCATGATGGAGGAAGGTCATTGGTTAAATAAAAAGAAACTGCTTGGCCCTCATTGGTTAGAAGATAGGTGGGAGGAGTAAACAGAACAGAACGCTGGGAGGAAGAGGAAGTGAGCTCAGACTCCACGGCTCTCCTCTCGGGAGCAGACGCCTCAGAGAGACGCCATGCTCCCAGCTCCCAGGCAGACGCACACAATGAAGCTCCGACCCAGGATGGACATAGGCTAGAATCTTCCCAGTAAGCGCACCTAGGGGTGCTACACAGATGATTAGAAATGGGCTAAATTAATATGTGAGAATTAGCCTAGAAGAAGCTAGATAGAAATGGGCCAAGCAGTGCTTAAAAGAATACAGTTTCCGTGTAATTATTTTGGGTAAAGCTAGCCGTGGGGGCGGCCGGGTGCTGGGGACGCAGCCCCGCCGCTCTTATTACTACACTTGCATGCACACACACACACACACACACACACACACAGAGAGAGAGAGAGAGAGAGAGAGAGAGAGACAGAGACAGAGACAGAGACAGAGACAGAGAGACAAAGACAGAGAATCAATTCTCAAGTTGATGCTCTGAGCTGGAGTTAAAAGTCTAGAAAGATGAAGAATTAAGGGAAATATCTAAATCATGTTTATGGTGCAACAGTGAACTATAAAAGCCATCTGGTCAATCTACTTGAATGGAACTTCTTGGAAGGTTTGACAATAGCCACCTGACGGCCCCGCCGCTCCTATTACTACAGCCACCCGCTCATCTACCCCCAGTCTAAACACATTAGCATACAGTCCATTTCTCCCTGCTTGAAGCAGAAGACACTGACTAAGAATTACTAACTCTAGGCTGAGCCAGGCCAACAATAACTCTCGATGGTTAGTGTGGATTGCCATGAGGTGCAGGCCCCCTGACACTTGCAGAGCTCCCAGCAGGATAAAATTCCAGTTGTCCACACTCACCTCTTCTTTGAAAGCACATCCTTTCGTTGCTGCCTTCCCTTCTTGGTCTCCTTTCCCTTCTCCTCGGGGGTCTGGATCTGCTGCTTAGAGGACCCCAACCTCTCGTGAAAGCTGGTAGAGGCCCTCGAATTCCTTGAAGGAAGGATGAAAGATGAGACTCTGGAAGTGGCCTGAACAGCATCAGTCAGAGAGCTGGGAGCTCATGATGCGGGTGTGTTTCTGATAGCAGTCCTCAGAGGACTTTTGTCTCTTCTGCTCTAGAAAAAGGACACCTTTTCAGGACACCTCCAGCACTGCTGTAGACAGTGCTGACCCCACTGCTGGCTGCATTCATACGAATACATCCCAAGGTTCTCTTAATGCCACTTCAAGGATCAAGGTCCCAAGAAGAGCAAATACTTGGTAGTTCCCAACACAAACGTGGAGGCTGCCAGGTGGAAAGGGAAGTGTCATTGGTTCTCTTGGGGGAAGCGAGGCTGGCAGTCACTTCGGGCATCTTTCTTTCTGTCACCTTTGGTTCTCTGAGGGGAGGGGAGGCTGACTGTCACTTCTGGGGTTTTTCCCTATTCAGCTTGAACTTTGATTGCTAAGCAGTTAGACAATATCCACCAGAGGGACTGAATATTGATGATGCTCTAATCTTCAAGTCTTTCTGTGGTACTTTCTGATAAGGATTCAGACTTTTGCTCCTGATCCTGTCTTTTGAACTCATTTGTTCTAAAGCATATACATCACCTCATTTCCCCCATTTTAAGATCTCTAGAAATTATTGGCTTACCACCGATGGAAAAGGCCTCAAGGTCATGAGGAATGGAGGACGAGGTTCAGATCAATGGTATCTTGATGGTTTATAAAGCCCTATGCCAACATCCAGTACTTAAAAGGGGGAAGAAGGAGAAGAAAAGAAAAGGGAAGTAGAGGAAGGAAGGAGAAGAAGAACAGGAGGAACAGGGAGAGAAAAAAATAAAAGAAAGAAACGAAATTCAACCAGAGACATCACTCTTCCAAGGCTTTCAGTCTGACTGCTTCCTCCAACAACTCCTATGTAAGGTGACTGATTTCTCACTTGTTATATCTGCTCGGCAAGCATCCGTACAGCGTTTGACTGACAACAGGTCCTCGAGGCTCTAGGGAAGCCGTGGTTTGGACACAGAAGCTCGTACTTGTGCTCTTTGCCCAGACTGCATTTCACGGAACTCCACTCCACTCTCTCACGCTACTCTTTTAGACTCTCCTCCGTGCTGAGTGAGTGCATGACACTGGAGTTCCAGCTTGAATCTAGGTGATGTCCACCCTTGGATGCTGGCATCTGTGGAAGGCTGACTGGGTGGTCCCTCAACAGTGTATCTGGAGATGTTCATGGACACGCAGCAAACATGCTGCCTTCAATCACCAGCAACCAGCCAGTGTCTCCTGAGGAATGTGGTGGCCTCATCGTCTCCACCTTAGGACCACACACGCTGTTATCACAATGTGGCACACAGTATTCCCTGGAGACATCCACTGGTGTTAGATGACGAGGACCACTTAAATGGGACCCAGATGGTCCTGGAATCCGGGGTGAAGCAGTCAGGGGACCTTTGTTTGGAGACCCTGTTCTTACTCTCGCACTGTGCCTACTGATCTATGTGGATGATAGAACACTAAACCAAGAAGCCAAAAAACCAGCTGGAGCTCACATCTGGGGTTTTGGAGCAAACTAGAAAACAACAACAACAACACACACACACACAATATCTTCAGAGCAGGGGGACTTAACCAGCAAAATGGAAAAGGTGGATAAAAACAAAAACAGTTGTGTAAGAAGACACTGAAACCCATGACTTTGTAGGCTAATCTAAAAATATGACCTAAAAGATTTAAAGATTGTGAAGATAACTCAAGGAAAATTAGCATGGGCAGAGCAGACCACAGTCCGTGTGAGCTGGTTCCCTGCTGTTCCTGAGTGACCAGTGGCCTGAGCAGGTGATGGCCTCTCAGGACCCACTTCCTTCCCTTGCTGCATGGCAGGTTCAGCTGGTCAGGGAGGCAGCTGATGCCCGCTTACCTCTGGCGCTGTAATTCTGCAAACCCTGGTTTATAATCCTCAAATACTGCTGGCCTTTACATTGCTCCCAAAGGGACTCAACCAGCAGGACTTGGGCCCAACAATGGCAGCACCCTACGGTGCTCCAGGCTTTGACAATCACAGTGGAAAAGCAACTGGAGACTGAATGTACAATGTACTGAATAGCCAACGGGTGTACCCCAGCAGCTTCGGTCGGCAAAAATAGGCTTCGTTTTTGGAAGATAATGTGTAACTGGCTGAGTGTGTTTTGATCAAACAAAGCACACATGTGGAGAAATTGTTGGAGAATGTTCTCTCACCCCTACAGAGAACACACCCATGTTCTTAGCAGCCACGGGTAACGTGATGTCACATCTCACCAAGATCTCTGTAAGCAGAACTTTTTCAGTGTGAGGTCTGACTGACACTTGGTGAACATTCATCTTTTCATGGTGTCTCATACGAATCTCCATTTTGATTTCACAAAATCTGATGGGAAGTCAGCTTTCCTTATGCGCCTGTCACAGGAACTTGTGTGCTCTAAGGTTGGCATAGGTTTCTCTCTGTGAATTCTGCTTGATACCCGACAGTCGGGTATTCCAGGCCTGTTCCATACCTCTCCTCTGACGCCATGGGCCAGAAGGATTAGGCCATCCCACAGGCCAAACACACCTTGTACTTACTCACCAGGCAGTGTATTCTTAAAGCCCTCTTTAACACTTCCTACTAAATATTACCTCCTCTTTATTGCCTTGTATTTGTGTGTGTGCATATGTGTGTTTATGTGTATACAAGAGCGTGTGTGTGGACTGGTATGATGTGTGTGCACATGAGTGTGAAGGTCAGAGGTGAACCTCAAATGTCTCTCCAGCACCATCTACTTCATTTCTTGAGACAGAGTCGCTCACTAACCCACAATTCACGTAGTAGGCTAAGCTGTCCAGCCAGTGAGCCCCAGGGCTGCTGAGAACCAAACTCAAACCCTTCTGCTTCCACAGCAAGAACTTTGCCAAGTGTGCCATCTTTCTCTCCAGCCCACTTCTGCTAGCACCGTAAAGCTTTCAATAATCCTCAGACTCACTCTGGTGGCTAATGCGCTTCTAGTGGGCTGTTTCCCGTGGGTCTTGATTATAAAATTCAGGCAAGAACATAAATAAGCGAGGCAATTATAAGGAAGGATGAGGCATAGGAACCACCAGAGCAGATAAAAAGCATCATCTAGAGCTATAACCACAGCAGGGACAGACCGACCAAGCAGAGGCAAGAAGCCCAGAAACAGAGGCATGCCTCGAGGCACCTTTATATGCGACAGAGATGCTGATGTAGAGACAAGAGGGCATACATCTGGGAGAATTAATCACATGTCTTCGTCTCCCTCTACACCAATTTCTACATGGAATATACATACATGTCAAAGCCAACAATAGGGTTCCCACTAATCGCAGGAGGTGGGTGCCACTGCCATTCTGAGGGCAGAGAAGAGCTCGCATCGATCACGTCGTTCCCCTCAACAGACGGATAATGAGCACGGAGTGACTTATTCCTGTCTGTCACCCGAAGCTTGTACTTTGCCACTAATCCTCATAGCCTCTCCCTCCACTGAGTAGCCTTTCCATCGCTGAATTGATTTTTTTAAAGTGGATTTCAATATTCCACTTCAATACATTAGCCCCTGATCTCTCTACCTACGCTTCAGCCCTCACTTGTATCTACTGTCTATAAAGGCCATTATCTGAGCAGGCACCTGGGTGAAGTCAGGCACCTCATCTTGCTTAGCATTGCTTCTGACAGGTCTCTGGTGTGGGCTCTCGGCCACCGATCTTCCTGGCATCATAATCGTCACTGGGGTTATTCAAAAGCCACATCTAAGGAGCTGTCAAAGAACGGAAAAGGTGGCTTTCAAGTGCTTACTCAGTGTGTGTTCCTTTTCTACTCTGCCCCCCATGACAACACCTTCAGGAATGATTTGAACCAATTGTCCTGGAAAATAGGGGTTCATCGGGAGTTTATGATGCAAAGCTGCCATCCCTCCACTGAGCTGATGGAAGAGTTCTTTGATGCTGTGTCTCCTGTGCTGGCCCACATCATCTTCCCGTCAGACTGATGCAAGTCTAACAGGAAAGGGTAATTTTACTTCTAACTTCTTTTCTTTCTCAAACTATTACACTACAGGTTCGCTGTTATTGGGGTTCAAGCTAAAGGTCAGAAAAGCAAAGCAGCCAGCCACCGGCTCTTACCTCTACCTCAGTCTGAAATGGCGATCCTGCCTCCAGGAATCTCAGAAGGAGACTGAGACTGAAACCTGTCTCCTCCCGTCTTATATTCTTCTCTAGTGCTGGGATTAAAGGCCTGCACCACCACTGCCCAGTTTCTATGGCAAACTAGTATGGCTACTGGGATTAAAGGTGTGTGCCTCCACTGCCTGGTTGGTATGGCTAATCAGTGGGGCTATTTTGCTCTCTGATCTTCAGGCAAGCTGTATTTATTAAAATACAAATGAAATATCACTACAGCTGTAGTGCTGGGTGTCAAACAAATAGTGGTTTTAAAGAGAGATGCTCATTTCCCCCACACCGAGAGGCACACACAGAGACAATCATGGGCGTTTGGCTGGAAGCAGGTACTGGAGGTCGGTGGCCTTTTCTCATTTATCTGCCATCCTTAGCCAGTTACCTCAATGTCAAGGTAGCTGCTCCCATTTCCACCAGGTTCAACCCAACAACATGAAAGGGAGAAGCAGAGGTGCAGTTCATTATCATCGTGGTGCAACATGGTGGCGTGCAGGCAGACGTGGTGCTGGAGAAAGAGACAGAATGATGGAGGAATGATGGAGGAAGAGACGGAAGGGAACTGATGATGATGATGAAGATGATGATGATGATGATGATGGAGGAGGAAGAGACGGAAGGGAACTGATGATGAAGATGGAGGAAGAGACGGAAGGGAAACTGATGATGATGATGAAGATGATGATGATGATGATGATGATGATGATGGAGGAGGAAGAGACGGAAGGGAATTGATGATGATGATGGAGGAAGAGACGGAAGGGAACTGATGATGATGATGATGATGATGATGATGATGATGATGATGATGATGATGGAGGAAGAGACGGAAGGGAACTGATGATGATGATGATGATGATGATGATGATGATGATGATGATGATGATGATGATGATGGAGGAAGAGATGGAAGGGAACTGATGATGATGATGATGATGATGATGATGATGATGATGATGATGATGGAGGAGGAGGAAGAGACGGAAGGGAACTGATGATGAAGATGGAGGAAGAGACGGAAGGGAAACTGATGATGATGATGAAGATGATGATGATGATGATGATGATGATGGAGGAGGAAGAGACGGAAGGGAATTGATGATGATGATGGAGGAAGAGACGGAAGGGAACTGATGATGATGATGATGATGATGATGATGATGATGATGATGATGATGATGGAGGAAGAGACGGAAGGGAACTGATGATGATGATGATGATGATGATGATGATGATGATGATGATGGAGGAAGAGACGGAAGGGAAATGATGATGATGATGATGATGATGATGATGATGATGATGATGATGATGATGATGGAGGAAGAGACGGAAGGGAACTGATGATGATGATGATGATGATGATGATGATGATGATGATGATGATGATGGAGGAAGAGACGGAAGGGAACTGATGATGATGATGATGATGATGATGATGATGGAGGAAGAGATGGAAGGGAACTGATGATGATGATGATGATGATGATGATGATGATGATGATGATGATGATGATGATGATGATGATGATGGAGGAAGAGACGGAAGGGAACTGATGATGATGATGGAGGAAGAGACGGAAGGGAAACTGATGATGATGATGATGATGATGATGATGATGATGATGATGATGATGGAGGAAGAGACAGAAGGGAACTGATGATGATGATGATGATGATGATGATGATGATGATGATGATGGAAGAGACGGAAGGGAAACTGAAGATGATGATGATGATGAAGATGATGATGATGATGATGGAGGAGGAGGAGGAGGAGGAGGAAGAGATGGAAGGGAAACTGATGATGATGATGAAGATGATGATGATGATGAAGATGATGGTGGTGGTGGTGGTGGTGGTGGTGGTGGTGGTGGAAGAGGAAGAAGGTAAAAAGCAACACAGGACTGGGGGAGCTAAGTGAAGTGGGAGAACAGAGGAAAGTGGCAGAGAACGTGAAGAGGAGCCACCACAGCTACATCCTGAGCCATCACAGGAGGGCACTCCAAACACGGGATCAATTTTTATCCACCAAGTCCAACATGACAGAACCAAAGGTCTAAATTTTTTCTTTAAATTCATTAGTTTTTTCTCAGCATACAATAACAAGCTTATGAATGAGATAGACACAAGCAAAGAGGATCCAATGGGCCCTAAAGCGACCAGACTGACGGCTGCAGTCTGTAGGGTAAGAGAGCTAGACAGACAGGAAGGCTACTCAGTTCCCAGAATACTGTGACACCCCAGCTCCACACAAATGGAACCCCACTCACACACTATCCCGACACGTGGCAAAACTCATGACTGCGCCGCTGCCCCACTAAACCGAGCCGTGTGGGCTCAGAGCCTGCTGGTTAAACTGCTCTGTCCTGATGCAAATGCCATCGCTATTTTCAGCACCGGGCTAATGAATTGCACTTCACCACATTAAAAAATAATGATTTGGAAAGGCTGCAATTATGATATTTAAGAGACAAATTGTACCCAACAGATAATAAATGTGGGTTTCACATCTCTCCTTATACTTAGTGTCTAAAAAATACCCTTTTAATCCCCTAGAAGAGAATGGGCAAACAAAATGATCACAAAGCTCAGTCCAAGCCATTAAAACTGTGTGCAGCTGTGGATGTACAGATTGAACCAAACACATATCTTTAATAAAGACACCTAGAGTTCAGGAGTCAAATCAGACAGCAGTGGAAGGCACAGAGAGCAACAAATGTCATAGGTGTGCAGAAAAGGCTCTGTTTCGACTAGAAACGAAAATCATGGATGCATATGTATGTGCGTGCGTGCCCACCCTTACAGGCATTTGTGTGTGCGCATCCTCACATGCTTCCACTTATATACACTGTTTGTACTGACGAAATTATTCCCATTTCTACAAAGATGTGATGCTTAATGGGATCATCACCTTAACCATCTCAACTTAGAGCACGATGTCAGAGATTGGAGGGTGGAGCCAGCTAGTTAATCAGAGAGGTCTGGAGGTCTGTACAAAGAAGAGACAGGAAGTGACAACACAGGGTGGACAAAGGAAGTGATAAGGTGGGCTGTAGACAGGCTCTTGGCCCTTTCAGTCTGCGGATTCAGAGGGGTAAGAAGTCTCCGGTGGCTGATGCTCTTTCTCTCTTCTTTCAGCTTTGACCCTGATATTTGACTCCAGGTTTTTATTGATAAGACTAATTAGGATCACAAGTCAAGTCATGAAAAAATGTTCAACGTGTTCAATGAGGTAATGAATAGATAAATTTAAAAGTACACTCATTCAACTATGTAAGAAAACCTAATCACACCGTATTTGTGTTAACTATACCATGTAATCCTATGTTGTAGGGGTTGGGGAAGGTCTCGAAGAATCCAGTAAGTATCTTACGCTAGCGTGTAGAAATTCTATAAACTGAAGATTTTATATTAAATCACATTTAATTTGGAAAAAGCTGTCTCTGAAGGAGGCTAATGGAAGCCTAGTTATCTAATGCTTCTTTAAGAAGATGTGTTATAATCTGTATAGGATTTGCCTAAGAAATAATTAAATAATTAAAATCTGACTCCTAAAGTTGGTTTGAGCTCCCACACCACTCTTTAAATCATTAAATGACCTTCTTAGCACGGTGCTTTGTAAGACACACCTGGCAGGTAAGAATTCTGCTCACCTGAACTAATGGGAGCCCACCAACTCCTGTCTGACAGTGAAGGAACCAGTCTAAGGCCAAACTAGGCCCTCGGAATGTGGGTGACAGTTTTATGGCTGAAGTAGACTGTGGGGCCACTGGCTGTGAGACCACGGTTTATCCCTACTGCTTGTTCTGGCTTTTTGGAACCCATTCTCTCTGAAGGGATACCTTGCTCAGCATAGATTTGGTGTAGAGGGCTTTGGTCCTGCCTTAAAGCAATGTGCCAGACTCCCCATGGGAAGTCTTACCCTCTCTGAGGAGTAGATGTGGATGGCATGGGGGGGGGGCGAGGTGGAGGGATCAGGAGGAGGGGAGGGAGTGAGAACTGGATTTGGCATGTAAAATGAAAAAAGATAGTTTTTAAAATAAATTTTTAAAATGAAAAAAAAAAAGACACACCTGGCATTCAGTTCCAGGTCCATTCATCGCCGGCTGTGTAATCTGAGTGATGCTGTTTCCCCACAGCATCCTTATCTCTAGAGGCAGTTTTAATACATCCTTCAAAGGGCTGCTAAGGTTAAATCAGCAAAGCACTCACAGTAGTACTTGGCATACAGCAGTGTTTGCTCTTTTACATTACCCTGCATGTTTTTGTATGTATATGGACACATGTGTTAGAATGGGTCTACCCTTGTGCGTATGTGCATGAGGAGACCAGAACAACGTTTTTATTCCTCAGGAGTCACTGGCCATGTTTTGTTAAACAGACTCTCCCACTGCCCTGTAGTCCACTGAGTAGGCGGAGCTGCCTGGCCAATGGGATCAGCATGTCCCTGCCTCCCCAGCGCTGGGCTTACACACTCACCACACCTGTGACATTTTTATTGGGTTTGGGGATCAGACTCTGTAACACACACATCTGAGCTCTATGCCCTACCATGGAGTTCGTGAACCAGGCAAGGGGCTGGAGATTGAAACACACAAAGACTCATAGAGACACAGGTCATCCTTGATACCAGAATGCCCCAAAAATACCCCCTTTATTGTGTCCAGGGGTAGCTTATATAGGGATAGACATGCCCCAGCCAAACACACCAGAAATCATTCCCCTGCCATCAGGAACTCCTGCGGGTCACGTGCTCAGAGCAGCTGCAGGCATTACAAGTTGTTTACCGAAAGAAATTCAGGATCTGGGGATTCACAGCTCCCAACAAGACTCAGGTCCTCATACTTGTGAGCAGACACGTTACCAGCCAAGCCACCTCCCGGGCCCACTACCCTCTATTTTAATAAATAGCAGCCTTAGGTAGAGAAATGGTCAATATTCATTAAAGGGAAAGCTGAGCATAGGGCACAAGGGGCAGTGTTGGCAGCCATCGTTCCTTCACTGCCTTCAGTTTGCAGGGGGCATTCAGGGGCATTATATCACAACATACTACAGAAAGGAAAGGCATGGAAACAGACACGGATCACTCGGTGTCTAAAGGGGGTGTTAGCTGAGTCATGTGATCCCACTTTTCTGTACCCTTCAAGGTCCTTGGGCTCCTTTGTAGCCTTCTGGGTTGTAGATGCCCACCACGTGTTTCTTGTCCATAGACACTTGCAGATGAGTTGAGTTAGCAATGAAAATACACCGCCTGCCCTTCCTCCTGCTCCATCCCCAAATCAGTTTTCACTTCGTTTATAAACTAGGGCTGTTTCCTGTTACTGACATGTGACTCTTAAAATTCTTCTTGAGACAGGTGTATCCAATGGCTGTCTGATTTAATGAATGAATCACAGAAAACTCTGAACATGCTTTCATTTTATATGTAGGTGAAAGCCATATATATATATATATATATATATATATATATATATATATATATATATATACACACACACATACATACATACATACACATATATACACACACACCTGATTTTAGTTGTTGTTCCCTAACAACTTGTCCCTGTTGGTCTCTTTCATTCATTTGTCCCTGACTCTAACTGGAGGCCCCAAATTTGAAAGCATAACAAGATTTATATAAAGTTCAAAGAGAAACAAATGTGCTCTTGCCATCAATATGCTCAGGAAAAAATATAATTCCAGATTACTAAAAATCCAGCCTGCAAGTACATACCTGAAATCCAGCGCTAGGAAGATTAAGGCCAGAAGGCCAAGAGTTTGAGCCACCCTCGGCTTCATGGTGAAACCCTGTCTCAAACAAACAAAAATAAAGCATGTCACACACCAAGGGGGACACTGCGCCTGCTTGGAAGACGGGATTGGTGAAGGACATTTTCAAGGATTTGTGTCTTGGCAGAATCCAGTTCAAGGCCCTGGGGGAGAGTGTGGGAAATTACTCGATAGAATGGAAGTGTGAGGAGTGAGAAGAAAAAGATAAAGAGGAAAGTCGGGATGGATATGGAGAAGGCAGGAGGGAGATGCCGAGGACCCTGAGCGGAGAGAGAGTCACCTACCTTAGAAAGACGAGCTCCCTTCTAGGTGACTGCAGAGGTTTGGGACTGGGGGTCAAGGCTCAGTGGTGAAGAGCACTGGCTGCCCTTACAGATGTGAGCTCACTGCCTACCCCCACATCGAGCAGCTCCCAACCACCTAAAACTGTAGCTCCGGGAAACTGGATGCTCTCTTCTGGCCCCTGCACGCACACACGTAGCATTTATTCACACAGACACATAGACACAAATAAATATAAAAACAAATCTTTAAAAACCATTAACTCCAGAGAGAGAAATCAGGAGGCAGCTTCCAGAGTGCAGGGGAAGAGCCTGGGCTAGGACAGGGAACAGGAGGGAAAGACAGGCGTGGACATTATGTGACCATCACCTTCTCCACTGTGCCTTCTGCACCACACCAAGACAGTTCGCTGTTTCCACTAGCAGCTCTGGAACAAGAGCCAGGCCGTGTTCTTGGTTTTCACTGTGTATACACCAACCCTTCAGTTGCCACTGTCTGACCTCCCCAGAACACACACACAATGTGCCCCTCGTCTGACATTTGCACATCACTGCCCCTCAGTAAATGCTTCTAAATGACTTTGAACTACTGCTGAAATACGCTCACAGTGCGTTCCTATCTGACCTATGGATTCACCTCATTCCTGGCCAGCAGAACGCTCCCCGGCGCTGCTTATGCATGACTAACTATTTTAATCACGACAATAAGCTTCCTGTCAGTGACATTTTGCAGGTACAGGTGCAGAGATTTCGGCAATGGCAAAGTGCGCTCTGGCACCATGGCAACCAGTCCGTCAGCTGGCTAACACTCAGCAGTTCCGGAAGGGTAGCTCTCCACTCACTTTAGCTGACGACAAACCCCAGGGATGCTTTGGTCTGCCTTTTCTTCTCCAACACAGCTGTCTATCAGGGAGGGAAATGGTTGGCTTGTCTCTGATCGACAGGAACACTGGTTTTCTACTGTGGGAGGATTGAGATGGAGGCTACAGCCCAGCGTGACTCGGTACTGTCTGTTGGGATGCAGAGGTTGCCTTCCACAGGCTGGCGTTCTATGCGGGGGCTGGCTGCTGCTTTGCCACATGCGTTGCACTGAATGGACTTGAAAACACTCGTCAGAGCCTTCTTTCCCCTGCAGCCAGCCTCACATCTTAGGGGCTCACAGACCCCTCCGTACTGGGTATTACTATTTTCGCTCCTGCATTAAAAGATTTATGGTGTCAGGGGTGCCAATGCCCTGGGCATTCTCATGGGAATTGGACTAAATTTATCATGGACATAGAAAGGCTGTCAGGGATACTCAAGTAGTTTCTGTCCCTTTTCCTCCCTCATTCTCTCCCTCCATCCATCTATACCTTTCTTTCTCTTGTCTAATTCTTCCCTATTCCCTATGATCTGTCAACTATATGACTTGTCATAAACATCTCTCTACTTTGAGCTCCAGATCAGCAATGATATAGATGATTAGCAATGATAAAGATTTTTTTCATCTTTTGCCCATGAAAGTGCCCTGAATGGACAGCTCTGGGCCATATGTCCATCTCCAGTGAGAGCTATGATCATCAGAAAAGAAGCAACTTAAGGGAAAAAGGGTTTATGTTAGCTCACGATCTGAGAGGGTCCCCCTCCCCATCGTTGGGGAAGGCATGGTGTAACTGCAGTGTTGTGGGTGCTTACTCTCATCTCAGTGGACCCAGAAGGGGGGTAAGCAAGAGAGATCATGCTGGCTGCAGGTCCATCAGGGCAGAATATAGCCAGGCTGGAAGAGATATAGAGAGAGAATAGGTGGAGGAGTCAGGGAGCCACCATGTAATATTTTTGGTTTCTTTGTCAAAAATCAGGTGTTCATAAGTGTGTGGATTTATATCAGCGTCTTTGGTTCTATTCCATTGATCCATGTTTTGATGCCAATACCAGAAATTACTTTTCTCCTGTCCTCTTCTTTCCTTCATTAGTACATTCTTTCTCTTTACTTTTTGTGTGGTACTCAGGGTTGAATACAGGGTTTCCCGCTTGCTGGATAAGCACTCTGTGCTGAGATGCTGCCCTCGCTCTTTAGGTGGCTCTGGCTGGTCTTAAATGAATGCTGTAGACGAGGTAATACATCAGCTTAGTGTCTCTTGCCCCAGCGTCCTGGGATCACAGGACTGTGTCACCAAACCAGGCTAAGGATATATAATTTAATATATAATATTAATTTAAGCAAAACTTAGGAATTCAACAAAGATTATCCTGAAAGAAATCCAGAGCTATAACCAACATTGTGTAAGCATCTATATATTAACTGCCTAAGATGTTTAAAAAGATTTGAAAATTACAAGTTTTTTGGGATTCATTTTGATACACAGTCATGTTATGGATATATATCTAGCATATTCTGAGTGTGTAAGATCTTTTTTCTGGCTTCTCATTTTAGTGTCCAGCTTCACAGGTACTGGCTTTCCCCCACAATGTGCCAGCTATTGAAACAGCTCACTCTATGGCATGATTCTGTCTCTCTTGCACAGACCTTGCTTTTGGAAGACATAAACAAATACCACTCACTACAAATAAAGTTGACTAAAGAAATATGGTAAGCCATTTTCCTATCTTAATTTATAATTTAGAAACATTCATTTGAGTAAAAACATTTATTTTTATAAAAAGTTGCAAAGGAACTTGAGGTTTGGTTTGATGTCTTCTGCCTCCTTTGCTTTGGAAGGTCTGCCAATATCAAGTGTTGGCAAAGACATGGGAGAGTGGAGATGGGCATATTTGCGAGAACAATTTGGCAACTTCAAGAAAAAGCTTGTGTTTCAATCTTCATAGTAAGCTACTTTGTAAGTAAGGTAGCTAATACCCAAAGGGATTAACTACCTCTCCCCAAATCATACTGCTTCAGGGATCGAGACCTGTAGACTGAGCTTGACCTGTTGGCTATGAGAGCTGCTGAGCTTCCCCTTCTGTATCCTGTCCTGGTTCAGCTGCCACAAGCCCTGCCTATAGTATATCCTGATGACAGGCTTTACTACTACACTGAAGAGCCACCATTTTCCACACCACTCGTTGAGTGTAACAGGGGCTGGAACATGACATGTACCCACAAAATGGTGTGTTGAGACAATTTCCCACAGTGCTGTATAATTTTTAAGGACTAACTGTGTTTGCAACCATGTGTATAAATTCTCCCATCAGAGCAGAACTCTCAGTGCCATGACCTCTTGCCGTCTTTTCTATTGCTATGAGAAAACACCATGACCAAGGCAGCTTATGAAACAAAATGTTTAGTTGGAGAATTGATTACAGTTTCAGAGGATTAGTGTATGATCATCATGCTGGCAGGCAGGCAGACACAGCTCTGGAACAGTCTTGAAAACTTACGGGGGGGGGGGAGGGGGGGCTGAGGGGCTGGGCGTGGTCTTTGAAACCTCAAAGCCAGCCTCCAGTGACACAGCTCTTCCAACAAGGCCATGCCTTCCAATCCTTCCTTTATAGTCAATCAACCAGGGACCATGATGAGCTATCGGCACCATTCTCTTTTAAATCATTGTATGTGCCAATGAATTTTTAGGATAAAAATCTGTTTCAGTCTAAAACTTTCAAGTCAAAGATGAGGTTCTGACTATGATGTAGTTGGATCTCTGGCAAGTGTGTGACAGTTTTCTCCACTGGCACCCTTCTCCGGAAGCATGTAGACCATCTCCCAGGCAACGGCAGCTAAAACATCTACCTGGATTTCTCTTCTCAATGTCAACATCAACCTTCTCATATCACGATTTCTTCTCATTCACACTAGCAAGGAAATTAATTTAATTTTCATTAGTAAACATTCTGTTTCTAAAAATGAAATTTGGGGGTCATTTATTTTGGAGGGCAAGCAGGGTTTTGTTGAGAGTGCTGGCTCCTCACAACAGAGAGTTCTGCTAAGAATGGGTTTCCTCAGGAGCCACTTTCAAAGAGTACTTCTATGTCTATCCCAGTTCAAACCGGATAAAACGGCCTTGTTCTGCCGCCCCCAGATCCATCCATCATTCACTTTTCCACTGTCTGCTCGGCTCCCAGTTTGTAGTGTAGGCCTGCAACCATGGTCTTAAACTCCTCCTGCGACACCACGTCTCCCTTTTTCCCTGTGCTGCAAATAGGAACCCTAAATACTAATGCTCTAACAGGGAGCTGGGAAGTTGGGATGGTTCTTTACGGACCACTTGGCAAGATTCAGAATCACCTGGGAGACAAACCAAGGCTCAAAACAGGACTTATCTATAAGGATACTTCCAGAGTATCAATATCAGTTCAACAGAGGAAGGAAAACAGGCCCTGAGGGTATAATTCTATAGGTTAGGGTAGTCTATTATAGGCTGGGGTACTCTCTTGGCTGGGGTATTCTATAGGCTGGGGTACTCTCTTGGCTGGGGTATTCTATAGGCTGGGGTACTCTCTTGGCTGGGGTATTCTATAGGCTGGGGTACTCTCTTGGCTGGGGTATTCTATAGGCTGGGGTACTCTCTTGGCTGGGGTATTCTATAGGCTCAAGTCCCAGGCTGACTCCAAAGGAGAAATCAAGTAGAGTCATTGCATGCGTCTCCTTCTGCTTCATGACTGCGCACGCATAAACTATACCATAACTAGTGACCTCATACCCCTGCCACCATGACAGACTGAAGCTTCAAACATTAAACCAAAATAACTCCTTCTTTCTTTAAACTGGCTTTGTTGGGTATTTTGCACAGCACTGAGAAATAGAAATAACACCATGACCCAATAGAAAAGGAGGAGAGTAGGGTTTCCCACGTCTTCCCATAAGCTTCAGCACACACTCGGGTGGCACAAATGGATTCTTCCTGCAGGGCCAGACAACATGGTCCTGTGTTTCTGGCTGCCTCTTCTCCCAAGCCTCTGCCATCTCCTAAAGAAGGAATATCCCAGAACATTCCTGGCAACTCTTCAGTTCTAAACACAACTGAACGGATGTTTCACCAGAACAAATAATAAGCAATTTTTGTTCAGTTGCGTGCTAAGTTGATAGATGTCAGGAGCAGAAGGGGCCCCTTTCTAATAGAGAAAACAGCTGAGGTCAGCAGGTAACGTCATTATCTCCTATGTGTTTTCCGTATTTGAGTGCTTTCTCCATTCACAGTTTTAAAATAGTCATTTTCCTTGACTTATTATTTTCCAGAAGTACTTCTCACACCATTAAAGACTCTTAATATCATTTTTAATAACTGTTGTGCTGTGCAGGAACCGTAATTCCTTAGTGGTTCCTAATATCAGGGCTCTTGAGAATATTGGCCCCACACTGCTTCCCATTTACTTGGTACCCTCATGGCCCACAGCTCAGCGACATCTCTCGGAACTTTGAGGTGACAATGCCGTCCTTCTGTCTGTGCTGGGCACCTGACTGCAGCTTCCTGATGAAGTGATTGCCTCTCTCACCAGCTTTTTTCCCTTCTTCCAGCACATTTTCTTCTACTTTACATATTTTCCGCCTTCCCGAAAAATTTTCAAAACTAGCCTCAGACTGGCTCTGAACAGGTTTCTCTCCGACAAGGCGCTCTGTGCTGTTTTCTAATCATCTTTATGGACACTTTGGAATTAGATCAGATTTTTAAGCAAGAGCTATTTAAGAGATTTATAAAGGGCCAGGACTGCTGCATAGACAATTTTGAAAATAAGAAGAAACTGCACCGTTTGGAAAGAATGTGCCTTTGCATCCCAACAGTCAGAGCTGTGTTGGAGCTGGGCTTCCAAACACAGTGAAAAGCCCTTCCCAGAGCAGGGTACAGAAGCAATGCCCTAGTACTAGAAACCATACATCAGGCATCTGTCAGGAGAGAGGTGCCAGCTCAGGATCTGCCTCCCTTGCTCTCCACCCTGCGGCTCTCGTGCTGAATCCAGCACACAGAAGTTGCTGAGAGCAGCGTTCTGAGGATGGAGATGTCGGCAGCAGGCATCTGTGATGCCCTCCCTGCTGCCAGACTCACAGAGACCACCTGACATGGCAGTGGCCTGGAAATTCAGCAGATCTGCAAGGCCAAGTTAGGGCATCTTAACGCCCACCCTCTCATCCGAGCGCCATGCTGGGAAGGTACGAACAGGGTTGGGCTTCCGTCCTTTAACTGCTCGGTAAAAGTCAAGCAATCCTCTGCCTTGTGTTCAGCTCAGGACTAAGGGAAGGCCACGGAGACAGCTCGCTAACAGACTCATGACCACGATAAGAAGGAAGGCAAATGAGTACACAGGACATGGCTGCTGATGGGAACAGATAGCTCTAAGTACAGGAGGTGACAACAGAAGCACCAACCAGCTGAGCTGTGTTGAACAAACTCTGGGCAACTCAAGGTTGTTGTCAAGGGGGTTTCCACACCACTGCTGTGCCCATAGAGATGCTTGGGAGCTGCTCCACAAGAGGGAGGGAGTTCTAGGAATGGCCTAATCTGATTCTCTTTTCCATTCTACTAGATCTGCTAGGGCATAGTGGCACACATTTTATAGGATGGGTACACTGGGGCAAATAAAACTTGTGTAGACTGTCATCAACCAGCAAGTGGTAGGGACTGTGAACACAGTCAGGGTGGTGAAGTATGAGGTGTAATGACCTCAATATATGCATGAAAATGTCACGAGGAGACCTATCATTTTATATGCCAACTACAAACAAAGATTTAACACACGTTGGCAGAGGCTGCTTGTTCGTTTCCTGGCCACCCAGATCTGAAATAATGACACATATACAGAAGAACTCCCTATGAAGGGTTCATCCACTGAAACTGTTTACCTGAGCTAATGGGAGCTCACCAACTCCAGCTGGCCTGGGAAGGAACAAGCATAGAGCCAAACTAGTCCCACCGAATGTGGGAGACAGTTGCATGGCTGCGGCAGACTGAGGGGCTATTGGCAGTGGCACTGGGATTTATCTCTACTGCATGTACTGGCTTTATGGGATCCTGTTCTCTTTGGATGGATACTTTGCTCAGCCTAGATGTAGTAGGGAGGGCCTTGGACCTTCCCCAAAGCAAAGTGCCTTACTCTCTCTGAGGAGTGGATGGGGATGAGTGGGAGGGTGTGTGGAGAGAATGGGAGGAGGGGAGGGAGTGAGAATTTGGATTGATCTTTTTTATAAAAAAAAAAAAAAATCTAATAAAAAAAAGAAAGAAAGAAAGCTGAAACACTAAAATCCACACCTAAGAGAGAACATACAATATTTGTCTTCTGGGTCTGTGTTGGGAGCAGTGAGACCCCAGATCCTGAATTTTTTGTAAACAACTTGTTTTCCCCTGATCTGAGTGCCTACAGCTGCTCTGAGCACGAGACCTTCAGGCGTTTCTGATGGCAGGAGAGTGGTTTCTGGTGGGTTTGGCTGGGGCGTGGCTATCTCTATATAATCTGCCCCTGAACACAATAAAGGGGCATTCTTGGGGAATTCAAGGATGACCCGTGTCGCTGTCTCTCTGTCTATGTGTGTTTGTGTATTTTAACCTCCAGCCCCCTTGCCCGAAGCTCATGAACTGGGTGCCAGTGCACAGAGCACAGACACAGAGGCGCTGTGCGCGCCAGGTCTGTGTTTGGTGTGGAAAGCCCTTCTGTATACGTGTCATTATTTCGGGCGATTGGACATGAGGTCCCACCCCTAGACAAGAAGCTCTCTGCAACTAATAGCCGCTGGCAAATGGGGAAATCAGTTTTCTCCAGTGGGGTCTTACTGTGTGTCAGCCATACTTCCGGGCAGGACCCGTGTTCATGAGTAGTCAGCCAACACACACACACACACACACACACACACACACACACACACACAGTGGTATTCTTGTGGACTTTTTGCTTAGTTTGGGTTTGTTTTTGTCTTATCAGTCTTTTACTTGCTTGTTTTGGTTTTCATTTTTGTGTTTTTGTAGGTGTATTTTGTGTTTCTTGTTCTTCTGTTTCTTTTAAGAGATAGAGAAAAAGATTATAACATTGGGTAGGTAGGGAGGTGGGGAAGATCTGGGAGGAACTAGGGGAGGAAAAACATTATCCATAAATTATATGAGAAGACTTTTTTCTGTCAAAGTGAGGGAGGAAATACAAACTCCAGGTGAAGATGAAGACCAAACTGCCAAGAACTGCGAGCTCCACCAGACTTCCCTTCACTCATAGCACAGACAGGAAATGTACCCTGTGAAAGCACACAACAGAACAATTGTTGATGTACTCATTGCCTGTATATATTGTATATAGTTATTATTCTTACTGTATATCATTTCTTATATTAGTTATTTTAGACAAAAAAGGGAAATGTGGTGGTATTTTGTTTGTGCTGTAACAAATAAAGCTTGCTTAAAGACTAGAGTGCAGCTAGCCACACTAGTCAGCCATAGAGGGCAGGCAGCAGGGGCACACACCTTCAATCCCAGCACTCGGGAAATAGAGGCAGAAGGAGCTTTGTGAGTTCAAGGCCACCCTGGGTGATGTGAGATTGAGTCTAAAAGAAACAGAACTCACACAAAGGTGATCCTGGCACTTGGAATCACACACCTTTACCCAGCACGAGGGAGGTGGAGAAGGGAATGATATGGCTGGGCGGAGAGAGGAATATAAGGCAGGAGGACACAGGAGCTCAGAGCATTCGGTCTGAGCATTCGCAGGGATAAGATCGCCCCTTTGGTCTGAGGATCCGGTAGAGGTAAGAACCAGTGACTGACTGCTCTGCTTCTCTGATCAGCATTAACCCCTATATCTGACTCTGGGTTTTTCTTATTAAGACCAATTAGAATTTGCACTAAACACATATTGCCACAGCAAACTGGGTGTACATCACAAGTCAAAGCATAATTCTTTACTCCATCATCACTCAAATTTTAGGGTGATGTCTTTGTGTTTAACAATAGCACTAATAACCAGTAAACAATCTCCTCTCTCCATGGAAATAGCCTTTATATATAGCCACGTTTATTTATTTTGGTTCCTGGCATGCAGGGGCTACTGGGATTCTAAGTGTCTTTTGTGTATTAATGTGTTGCCTGGTTGCTGGGAGTCCTTGGGCATCTTCAGAGTAAGCAATAGTGGGTAGAAAGACCAAGCCTTGATTAAAAGTGTAAATAGCCTTGTCCCTAAACAGAGGGACAGAGGAGCTGGAACTCAATCACCAAAGGCCAAAAGATTTGGTGATCTTGTCTACTTCATGAAACCTTCATGAAAACTCCAAAATGATGGGGTTCGGAGAACTAAACTGACAAGTGTATTTACACGCCAGGAAGAAGGGTACATTGTAATCCCATGGACAGAGGTTCCCACACACAGCACCGCTCTGGACCCCGCCTTGTGAACGGAGAGGAGAGGAACAGTAAGTTCTGTAAGGTTCTGTATGGTTTGATTGGAAAGCATCTGGGATGCTCGTCTGTCCGCATCTTATCTCCACCCGTATCTGTGGGCGGCAGCCTGCAGTTATGGTCCTTCCTTCAACAATAACTAAGAGTCCAGTGTGTGAGAAAACTCTAGGCTATGCAATGTTCATCTTTTTCCTAAGTATAAAAATATTTATGATTAGTTGATTAAAGATAAGAAAATGTTCCATAATGAGGTCTCACAGAGCCTCAGATTTTTGTATTAAGAGGTTTACTACAAAGTATTGGAAACCTTGATTTGAGACATTAGGTCATTCTGATTATATTAATGGCAGATGGGGGAAAGGAGGCCAATTTGGACTAAAGGCTCCCCACGATGATGCAGCCCTACCTAGAATATGGCCAGCCTGGTGATGACTCAAAGAGTTGACCTAGACCCTACCATATTCTCACTGCTGTAAAAATCCTGATGACTGGGAGAAGTTGGCATAGTAAGCTTTCTGGAACTGGGCTGAGCTTCTAGAAGCCACTTAATTATCAGCTCCATTTGGACAAGTCAGTGGAATACCACACCATTTTAAATCTTGTTTCCTATGAGATTTAACTATATGAATATTTTAAATGTCTAATAATAGGAAATTTTAAGAACTGAAAAAGCATATTAAGTAAATCGAGACAGACATCATGTGTTGTCTCATTTCTGGGTCTTAGACTTTATAGATTCATAAAATCATATCTGTACAGATGGTATAAAAGCAAGATTCTGGGAAACAAAGGAGACAGGCCAGAGACAAGGCTGAGAGGGAGGAAGGCAGCGAGTGGCGTGTTGGCACCAGGTGAGATTGCTAGCTTTAGTAGTCAACTCACTGCCTGGGAAGAGGGTCTCTCGCCTGAAGAACTGCCTCTATCAGACTGGCTTCTTAGCATGTGTGATGAGGAGGACCCAGCCCACTGTGCATGTCATCCCTGGGCGGGTGACCCTGAGCTATGTAAGAGAGCAGCTGAGCAAGCCAGCCAGCAGCGTCCCTCCAGACTCTGCGTCAGCTCTTTCCCCAGCCCTGGTTCCTGCCTTGAGTTCCCTCTGTGGTTTCCCTCCACAATGCACTATGACCTGCAAGCCAAATCAACCCTTTCTTCCCTAAGCTGGTTTTTATCACATCAGCAGAAAGCAAAACGAGCCCAGGGGAATGTGTGCAAGACACTTTATACACTTGCATGCCTTATTCAACCCTTTACAATAATTTCTAAAGAAAAATTAAAGCTCAGAATAGTCATAGAATGGAGTTGTATACATATATGTCTATGGTTTTTCAAGACTCTCGACTTGTTTTTAAAATGCATCGCATGTTATCTAGAAGCAAGATGAGATACATAACACCACATGCCATGTGATCTTGCATGCACGAGCTTGTATGTGTGCCCTTGAAGATATTTGGGGTGCACAGGTAGACGTTGGGGTTATAATACCTAGAATGAAATCTACAAAATGTCTACAAACATTCCCTGGAGATGAGGGGATTACAGACTTCAATTGTAGACTTTCTAAATTAGGGAAATTTTTATAGTGAGTAAGAATATTATTTGTTCTTTAATAATCAAGGGAAAAGTTAACTTGTAAATGAATATTGTCCTTATGAGTGAGTTTGAGAAATTGCACAAGAATGATGCTGGTCTCTCCTGTCAGTTCCCTGAGCACAACTGTGTACAAAATAAAGAATGAGCTCTCTCTGTCCTAAGGGAAAGGCCTTAGAAAAATATATAGACAACATAGTAACATGAAATCTTACAGAAGTGACATTGTTGCAAGCGTGGCTGTTTTGGGGGGTCCATGTTTATTTGAAACACCTTTAAGGAAGTTACAATCCAGAAGGAGATGTCACAAAGGTATTTCTGTTAAGAAGAATAAATAACAGGGCTGAAGGATACTTTAATTGGCAATGTGCTTGCTGTGCCCCTATAAAAAGCTGCATGTGCTGGCATGCATTTAAAACTCAAGGGTTTTTGGGAGCCCAGTCCAGTGCTCCTATGCAGGTTTCTGCCTCTGTTTCCATCAGTTGCTGGGTGAAGGGTCTATGGTGACATTTATGATATTCATCAGTCTGACTACAGGGCAAGGCCAGTTTGGGCCCCCTCTCCTCTATTGCTTAGGGTCTTAGCTGGGGTCATCCTTGTGGATTCCTGGGAATTTCTCTAGAGTCAGGTTTCTTGTTAGCCCCATAATGGCTCCCTCAATCAGAATATCTCTTTCCTTGTTCTCCATCTCTGTCCTTCCTCCATCTCGACTACCCCATTCCCTCAAATTCTCCCCCCTTCTCCTCCTTTTCCCCTTCTATCCTCCATTCTCCCCCAACTCCCACTGCTTGTTCTGTTTTTTGGGGAACCTATTCTCTTTGGATGGATACCTTGCTCAGCCTAGATACAGTAGGGAGAACTTTGGACCTTCCCCAAAGCAATGTGCCTTATCCTCTCTGAGGATGGATGGGGGGTGGAGTGGGGGGTAGATGAAGGGGAGGGAGTAGGAACTGGGATTGGTATGTAAAATGAAAAAGTTTGTTTTCTTTATTAAAAAAAAGAGAGGAAATTATTTTTTAAAAAAAAACCTCAAGGGTTGCAGGAGTCAGAAACAACAGAGCCCTGGGGGTCACTGGGCAGAAGCCCAGCCTAATCAGCGACTCCAGGTCCATGGGAGAAACTGTTCCAATTAACAAAGTGGGCAGTACTGAGGTTGATTCCTGGCCTGCACACACGTATATGTATACACAACACATACACAGTGAACACATCAATGCACACTTATACGTGTGTATACAAGAACATATACCTTCACATACACATGTACACATGCATGTACACACATACATACAATATACACAATTGCACACAGGCACATGTGTGAGCACGCACAAGCACACAAAAGAACAACCAACAGGTTCACCTTAAATTGTGTCCTTAGCATTTATGTCCATCACTAGTAGAGATAAAGCTTGGGGGACCCTGGATTTGAGGTGAGCAGGACCAGCACTGGATGTGCAGGCTAGCACGCAGTTGCAGCAGATTAGAATTTTGTTGGGTTTATTGCTTTTATTTATTTATTTTTGTTACAAATAGCTGTTGATTGTAATACTGTTTTTCTCATAATCCCTCTCATTTTCAATCAACAGCTTTGCAGAAGGCAAGACTTTTAGGAACACACATGCAGAGTTGCTGCAAAAGCACTAACGTAAAACTTGATGCTGATAAAGAAAATGTTAGTTACAGCATTTGCTATCACTGTTCCTCCCCTCCCTTTCAAGATTCAGGCCTTCTGAAAAGGTCTTTAGTCACCACTATGCCACTGCCACATCTTCATCCACGCTAGCTCGACCACTACCCGACCTTCTTGCTCAGTCTTATTTTGGTCTTCCACCGCTTGTTAAATTTTTTCGTAGTGAACACCGACTGAAGAGTTCTTGGTGTTCACTGGACGATGTTGACCACACAAGAGAAGGCAAGCTCTCTGGGCATAGGGACTGTGTGTGTCTCATTAACCACTGTACTTCCAGAACCCAGCAGGCAGACCTGTTCCATGTGCTCAGTGAGCCAGGGGCCACCAACATAAAGACCCGTAGGTTTTCCATGTTATTCACACCCCAGAGCCATCAAGGTCGAGAAATGTTTCTACTTTGGTTGTAAGAAAGTTGACCTAGAGACAGGTAAATGGGGTTGACCTATAGGTAGGTAAATGGGGTTGACCTATAGACAAATAAATGGGATTGACCTATAGGTAGATAAATGGGGTTGACCTATAAACAGGTAAATGGGGTTGACCTGTAGACAGGTAAATGGGGTTGACCTATAAACAGGTAAATGGGGTTGACCTATAGACAGGTAAATGGGGTTGACCTGTAGATAGGTAAATGGGGTTGACCTATAGACAGGTAAATAGGCTGCTACTGCACATGGTCAGAGATGGGTCTGCTGTTGAAGGCAGACCTTTCTTGATGTGGTATGTCCTATATGTGTGTGTTGCTTTTATTGGTTAATGAATAAAGTTGCTTTGGCCTATGGCAGGGCAGCATATAGCCAGGCTGGAAGGGACATAGAAAGAGTAGTCGGAGTTGGGGAGATACCATGTAGCTGCCAAAGGAGACAGATGCTGAAATCTTGTCAGAACCTTACTGGTAGGCCACAGGCCCATGGTGATACATAGATTAATAGAAATGGGTTAACTTAAGATAAAAGAGCTAGCTAGAAACTAGACGCCTAAGCTATTGGGTGAACAGTGTTGTAATTAATATAGTTTCTTTGTGATTATTCAGGTCTGAGCAGTTGGGAAACAAAGAGGCAGTCTCCTGGGCTAAGCCTCCATCTTAACTCTCATAAGCCTTTGGATCAAGTTTCCACAGTTCAGCTACTTGCTTGTAAGGTTTACTCTTCTTTGTCTGCTTGATGGGATTTATGGTCACATGTTACCATGGAAACACACTTCTGAATATGTCTATGAGAGTGTTTCCAGAAACACTTAACAGAGCAGGGACTGTACACCCTGAATGTGGGCAGCACCATCCTATGGTCCACAGCCCAGACTGAGTAAGAAGGAGAAAGTGAGCCAAGCACCTAGTTCTCTCTCCCAGTCCTGACAGCGGGAACTACGTGACCTCACACTCCAGCCTTCATGTTGTCCCTCCATGATGAACTATACCCTCAAACTGTGAGCCCAAGAGATCCTCCTCCCTCCCTCCATCCCTCCATCCCTCCCTCCCTTCCTTCGTCTCTCCATCCCTCCTTCCCTTCCTCCTTTCATCCCTCCCTCCCTCCATGCCTCCCCTCTCCTGATGGAAGTACTTTCCTCAGATTCTCACCATCAGGGCCTTGTAAGGCTCCTGGGTACTCACAGGAGTATAGGGCTCTACCACTGGACCCTCTGGAGTCTTTAACCCTCACACTGATCATTCAGAAATCATTACTTGGGGGTCCCAAGCATCATTTTGGCCCATGCAGAGACCTCTGATTTGATCCATCTTTGTCCCTTCTGTTGGGGAACAGCCATTTGTGCTGTGATCTTGTTTCTCCCATGGGTCCAAGAAGAGTTGTTCTTTTTCAGCAGGTATTGTTTTTTATTTGCTGTTCCAAGCTCCTTTCGTGATGGATGAGAAATAGGAGCACAGACAAACTGTGGGAAATTACTAATGAGTTTGTCATCTCACCAGAAAAGCAAAACTGACAGGAAGAAGTGACCAGAGGGCATTAGTCACACAGAGGGTCAGAATACCCACAGAACTGCCCACACCGAAAGATTAAGAACAGCGTGATGAAAAGATCCGTGGGGAGGATGGAGTCAAGTACAGCGATAACGGATGGGTGGTATTGCCCAAATATTAGCCTGTCTTCCCCTGAGTGTCTGTTTTCGCCCACCCACATAAAGCTAAGTCAGGCTGGAGTCACTGCCTCAGGGAAAGATGTGAATCCGCGAATAAGAGAGAAAGAATTCTTTGTTTTTCCAGTTTCAAAGATAGATGTCCTTGGAGAACTAGAAAATCTGAACATTGTGACAGCCAGGAGTGAAAGAGCTCTTTCCCGATACAGAAAGAAGTTCCAGGACTCATGGAAGATGAAGGCAGGAAACAGATGGTGCATGCCTGCGGTGAGCGAATCAGGCAACAAGAGAAACGTGGCGGCAGGTCTCAGGTGACGGGTCTGGGCCTTGTTCCTGGGCTCTGGTCCCACCAAAGCAACAGAGCTCACCAGAGGGCCAGCGGGACTTGGTTGAAGGAACCTATCCCTGCCCCTCACAGAGCACCACAAAGGGTGCAGGACTCTTGAGAGGGATTGTATCTGCGTGTGACCAGCAGGGGCAGCGCCAGTTCATGGTGGATGTCTCTGTGGACAGAGCGATGGAGGACCTGAGAGACCTCAGCACCATCTAGCTAGGCGTATGCCCACCTAGAAAGGGGGTGAGAGAAATACGCTGAGAGCTTCCACGGTCCCCAGAACATTCAATTGAGTTCCAGAAAAGGAGGAAACATCTCTGGATTGAGGTCAAGAGTCATAACCTGCCATAGGCCAATAGGGAAATTTCAGTCTCTCTGCTTTGTGTGAATGCTCACTGTGCACCATGACTCAGCAAAGAAACCAAGGGCTGCCGAGTTCAGGAAAGCTGCCAAGATGGCCAGGCCATCGCCAGACGGCAAGCGCCCCTCAGACTATGAAGCAAGATAAATCCACTCCTCCCCAGGCTGCTGTTGTGACTTTTTCTAAGATGTGAAAAAGCATCCATTGACCTCAGATAAGGAGCTAACAATAGGCCAAAGTCTTGGTGAATCAATGAGTTTATTAAGGTTTCTTACAAGAAAAGAAGTGAGGAGCTACTAACAGAGGCACGGATGACCTAAAGGCAGCTGCATCGCCAAAAGGCCCACCCCAGCATGGGAGACAAGTTATGAAAGATGCATTTCTGGGGCGACTCCTACTACTTGGGCAGCTTGACAGGTAGGGAGCATTTATCTCTCCCAGCGGTCCTTAGAGTTTATATAACCTTGATAAAAGGACCTTGTGAGTTTTCTAAGTTTCAAGACCTTCCTGAGATTAGTGAGCTATACATGTCTTGAATTGTGCCAGTTCTTTTTGTTTTCTGAGTCTTGGGAGCCCCTCTTCCAGGTGGAATATTTCGGTTTGGAGTGACGTTCTAGATAGCAGTCGCCTCTTCCTGTGTTTTAAACAAGAACTGAAAGCAACACCTAATATGCATCCCCTTGGCGGGCACAAGGTCAGCAGACAATGTTGGGAGCAGTGAGACCCCAGATCCTGAATTTCTTGTAATCCCCTGATCTGAGTGCCTACAGCTGCTCTGAGCACGAGACCTTCAGGAGTTCCTGATGGCAAGAGAGTGGTTTCTGGTGGGTTTGGCTGGGGCGTGGCTATCTCTATATAATCTACCCCTGCACACAATAAAGAGGGCATTCTTGGGGCTTTGGTATCAATGTAAAAAGGTCTGTGTGTCGGTCTGTCTCTGCGTCTGTCTGTGTTCTCAACCTCCAGCCCCTTGCCCGAAGATCACGAACTGGGTTCTAGCGCACAGAGCGCAGACATGGGGTCGCGGTGCGTAGCAAGACAACTTCAGACCACAGTGCCTGTCTCAGCTCAGAAGAGCTTGGAAACAAATTCCTCTCCAAACCCTCTAGATAAAAGGCAGTCTGCCACATTTTGGGTTGAGCTTTTCCTTGCAAAATCCTAGGCAGAAAATCCAGATAAGCCCACCGAAACTTATGACCTTCGCAGCGTAACTTCATAAATGTAAATCACATTAAATTTTTGTGTTGTTAACAATTTGTTTGACAGCAGTGCACACCAAGTAACAGCTATAAATGCAAGGTAAAGCAATTGTACACTGCAAATTTCCCCAAGCTCAGGCTGGGCACTAGTATAGTAAGGATTTCTAGAGAGACTTTACCAAAAGTCTCTCACAAAGAGATTTGGACACGTGAGAAAAGCTAACCAAACGGAAAGAGTGATGGGCAACTCAAGATGGAGAAAAGGCGATGAATAGTTAATATTTGAGTTTTCGGTAGAAACATGAATTTTTACCTCTTTAATCCCGGTTGGGGACAAGGGAACCTGCCCGAGAGACAAGAGGCAGGATTGTCATCGTTAGCACATCCAGGGAGCAGCCATCTTGAGTTAGTTAAGGGGGCACAGGTGGAAATCAAACCAAAGAAAGCTTAATGAAAGAGTCCAGCAGACAAGCAGGGCCCAGTGACCCCACAGGGGACCAGACACATGACACAGACTGACCTTGTTACTGGGCAGTTCCCTTCACAGGCCCCGCCCTGTGCTCATCTTCTCTCTCTCTTTCATATGTGTTCTTCAAGTATCAATACAAATTCCATCTCTCCCAGAAGTCCCCCTAAGACCAAACACCTGCCTCAATCACCTGAACCTCAACTTCTATTCCTCTTGGCTCTTCACAGACCCTTTATACTGAATTACTTCCAAGGACAATGACATAATTGACCACTAAGGGATGTTTCCTACTTGATTAGTCCTGTAGTCAATGTCATTTCGTCAAGCCATAAGCCATCCCATTTCAAAGCCCTTTAAATGACTAAAAACTCCTTCTCACACTGAGCCAACACCTACCACTTAGCAACCGCGTTGTGTCAAGCAAGTGACTGTCTCTCTGAGACTCATTTCCGCCTTCACAAATGGCAGGAAAAGTGTACCTTTCCCCGAAAAGATTGTTGAAAAGATTAAGTAAAATCAGCCAAATGGAATGTTGTACATCTTACCTGAATAGGCAGGCATTGATAAGTGGTTGTTACTGAATCATGGAAAGAAGCATTGCAAGGCTTCTGTTAAGATGCCTGGTGCCCCATTGCTACTTCCTGAAGGATGCCTATGACCTGCAATAGATATGACAGCTGGCTAAAACCACGTGAATCCCCATTTCCTCTCTTCTGCAGCCAATGCCTTCCAAATACACGGAGACAAGTGTGTGCACTGCCAGAAATGGTCTACATGACTAATACATATTACTGAAGTGTTTCCTGAGCCAGGTAAAAGCTTCCACATCACAGGCCATGTTCAGACACCTTCCAACGGGATAGATGCTTTCCCCAGAGAGTTGTATAAATCAATATCATTTGTGAGTTTCTCTCTGAAGAGAGTTCTGCAGATGCGATGAATTATGAGATAAATAAAGAAACCCATACCCTACCTTAGTCTAGAAAGGCAGAGTCAAGTGGGCAACTTTTAACCAATGTAATAAAGTCAAAAGTTCATGCTGATCAGTTACAGTTTTTTAATTTGGTCTGGGATTTTTATTTGAACTTTTTTTTTTTTTTTTGGTTTTTCGAGACAGGGTTTCTCTGTGGTTTTGGAGCCTGTCCTGGAACTAGCTCTTGTAGACCAGGCTGGTCTCGAACTCACAGAGATCCGCCTGCCTCTGCCTCCCGAGTGTTCTTCCTGTTGGCCATGTTAGATTTAGTTGTTGGGTTGTTTTTTTTTTCAAGTTTGAAATCTGGAAACTTAACAACCCACTTTCCAAGTTTCCATCCCCCTTTGTCATTAATTTTGTTCATTTATCTGATTTCCCCACTAGTTATCAAGACATTTATGCATGACAATTTCTTGATTTTATAATATCCTCCTTCACAGATTTTAAAGTTTGGGATAATAGTCTAACATTTAATATTTCAACCCTGTCGACTCACATCTATATAAATCTGATCTGATATAAATATTTTCTAAAATAATTATCTTAATTATGCCTCTGATATTGTCTAGTCTTGTTGGGCTTTTTAAAATTATTATAACTAATTGTAGGCCAACACCATCTGATGGATTTTGTAACGGATTACCAGATCATTGCCCACAATTTGCCAAACACTTCTCTATTAAAAATGCTTTAAATTCCTTTCACTAAAGTGGTATGTTAAAAAAAACAACAACAAAAACAGACCCCTGCTGTCTGCTGGGTGCCCTGGTTTCAGAGAGAAAACTCCAGAAATGTGGCTGTTCACAGGCCATCCCTGTAAGAATGGGTTGTTTTCCTCATATGCTGCTACAGAGAAGGAAGTATGTGATACAGAATGGAAGAAGTGAAGTACCCCATCTAACAAGCATTGCGACTGTGGCGTGATCAAAGATTATTAGTGAAAGCAGATGTGGAAGGCAGACATTTAAGGGAGAACTCCCATGGGTGCCTACATTTCCCAGTGTCTTTTGAGCAGAGCTATTGGCTGCTCTTTCCTGGCCTGTCTTTTCAGAGATGTCTGTCACTCAGTGGACAATCTTTAGAAGAATATCCATAGTTACCCAGATGTGTCTTCATCTGGAACAAAGCCCGTTTGGGCTCAGGAGAAAGACAACGCCTCCTTGGGGCAATGCGTGTGCCGTTTGCTGCCCAGCCTAGGATATCTGGGTCTCCAGTTCAGAGATTCTCTCCTTTTCTATGATCCTGAGGTGTGACGATGTTGTCTTGCCCTCTTCACAGCCCCTGGAGAAACTCTGGCCCGGGACCACAGGAAATGCTAATGTTCTGACTTCTCCAAACACAGTGAACGGTGAACTGTCCTCAGTCCTAGACATCTGGTGTCTTCTGGCATGCCTGTCATTGCAGAGGGCTGTCCACACATTACAACAGCTAACATTTCTGACCTTTTGGTACTATTTGCTTTTAAGTCAGGGTTTGGTTCATATCCCAAACTTTCCCAAAGTCATAGTGTAGACTAGGCTGTCCTCGGACTTGAGAGCCTCCTGCCTCTGCCTTCTAAATGCTGGACTCGGTGTGTACCACCATGCCTAGCCTTCTGTGTGTATGTGTGTGCATGTGCATGTGTGTGTGCATGCTTGTGTGTGTGCATGTGTGCGTGTGTGTGGTGCATGCACATGAGTATGAGAGTTCATGTGCCCGTGTGCACATGCCGTGGCCAGAGCAGAATGTGAGGTGTTCTCCTATATCACCCTGCTTTAGAACCTTGAGAAGTCTCTCTCACTGAGTCAGGAGCACACTGTTTTGGCTGTGCCAGGGAGCTCTTGGGACACACCTGTCTCCACTTCCCAGCCCATTCCCAGTGCTGCAGTGACAAGCATGTGCAGCCATACTTGGCCTTCACACGGGTATCAAGGATTCAAACTAAAGTCCTCATGCCTGTAGAGCAAGCACTCTGACCTGCCGAGTCATCTCCCCAGCTCCCCTACTCATGTCTGGCTCGGTGGTCTCTCATGTTACTTGTTTCAGCAGGTAAAGTCTATGCCTTGAAATAGCAAGATTCTGTTTGATTCTCTTCTCATTTATTCATCCAGCAAATAAAAACTTACTGAGTCTGATGGGTTTCCAAAGGCTGGAGATAAACAGGCCCACCATTAGGCAACACAAATGTTCCTAGTAAAGAATTAAAGTCTCATATAAAACAAAATCTAGGAGAAAAGACAGAACATCCAAGTCATCAAATCAGGAAATAGGATCTCGGAGAGAGGACTGCGAGCTGGGTCCTAAAGAGCCTTGGGGGCTTGGAAGACAGTTGTGTGTCTCTTCTATCGTTTCTATAGTGATTCCCCTTCATATCCTCCTCCCTTCTGGGCATGCCTACACAGCTCTTGGTGGCTCCCTTGATGTGTCAGCAACCCCATGGTTCTAACGTGTATCTGACAGAAGCATTGGTTTATCCATGCGAAGTCAAAGAGACTTTAAAGACTGCCTTTAAAGTCTTTCAGGGCCATCTCCAAAGGCCAAATTCCAGGTGCCTGATATCAGGAAGGAAACAGAAATGCTTCCTGATACCCAGAACAGGCCCTCTAGTTCAAGGTTAATTCAGGGCTATAGATGCTTATCATTGACTAGAGAGGAATAAAGTGGCTTCCAGGGGAGTCTGGGATGCTTCTTGAAGGATCTTATTGACACTCACCAATCAGCGACATCCTGAAGGGAAGACAGAGGAAATTGACCCAGGTCATTAAATTGTTTGATCATTTCCTTGCTTCTAGACCAAACTCCAAACTAAATGGAAATTCACCTAATCAAGCTGATCAAATCAGATGGAGTGCCAATAGAGTCAAAGAAAATTAATTAATCTATTGACTTAGAGAAATCGGGTGCTGTAGATTAAAAGTCCATATGGTGTCTCTAAATGTCTAAAAATTGACTTTTGTGCTTTCTAGGAAGTAGGGTGACTCCAGAATAGATCATAGATAACCTAATATCTAATAGATAATCCTTCAGAAAAAAGGTTCTCTAGAACCATATTTGGTGACTGAAGTTCATTATGATGCCATTTGATTAGACAAGGGTACAATCCACACAGCCCGTGCCTGTGTATATGAGGTTCTCTTCCCTTTCCTCCAGTAAGACACCCGTGATTTCATCTCTAGGGTCTATCTTCTTGGGAAACAGAGAATTTTCACAGCTAATTCGTTTATTCACTTGTCAGCCATCATTCCCATAGATGTGTTGTTAGTGTCTTCACCGACAGCTACGATGGAGAACTGCAATGACTTCATCACCATGGTATGACCCTGGGAGATTAGGAACTGCTAGAATAGAGGACATAGCTGTGTCGAGCCTCTGAGCGGGAAATAGGAAGCTGCTATGAAGGTAAGAGAAAGGGGTTCATTTTGAGACCTGATCCAGATGAGTTGGTTTTGAGTGGGCATCCAGCAGATCCAGCAGTGCTATCAAGGCCAAGACTCAGATGGTTGCAGTGCACAGTGCTATGAATATAAGGCCCTGCAGAGTATGCCCAAAAGGTCAACTAAGAGAAACCGAGGGTTTCTTCTAATGACTAGCCACAGCATTTGTGTTTTGGGATTTGGAGAATGTTGTTTTTAGAACCCAAAAGATCTGACAAAGGAGGGTGATGGGAGTGTCCATGGCACCTGGCTTCTGGAATCCCACTTCATCCCGGGGACACAGTGAGTATACAGCCAGACTGCCACCTACTGACACCGCAGGGTGTGGCTGAGCATTGCCACGGGTGCTTAGGTAAAGGAAGGTGTTGGTGGTGGCAGAGCATCTGTTAGACCCCATGTGCAGCTTACGGAGAACGTGGTAGAAATAAAGCCGTCATCAGTGTGAAAGTGAAATTTGTGCTTATGGTTGAGGAGGAACACTCAGCCTGAAAATATCTAATATCTGCTGATACGGCCAAAATAGAAGACGAAGCTTGTCATGCTGGGATTGAGTTGGACACATGTGGTATCTTCTTCAATAATTCTTCCCATCTTCAGTATGAGACGAGAGACGGTCAGCTTATTCTCCTGAACTAAAATCCTCTGGGGGCCAAGTCCATCTGATGTCATCACCCATGGGCTCCTAGTCCTGACATCTTCCCATCCTACAGCAATGGCTTACTTGTTACGTGAGTGATTATAATTTTACTACTAATAAAATTAAAACCCAAATCAGTGGCTCTCAAAAACCAACCAAGTTCACTGCAGATTTAAATATTGTTACTGACGGCTTTGTTATTTTAGCAGCCTAGTTAACATTGCTGTTTCATTCCTCTGCCTACATTGTTGGGTTGATTTACAAGGATGAAATGTTGATGTATATAACTCGCTCTGCACACAGCAAGCCTCAAGGAATAGACATTTTGAGGTGTGTTGGTTTGACTTGAGTTTTTGTTTGTATTTGTTTTGTTTTGAGACAAGGACTTACTATGTAGCCCAGCCTGGTCTTAAACTTGTAATATGTCGGCCTTGACATCCCAAATACTGGGACTGTAGGTATTCAGGAAGCTCTCACAAAAGTGAAGCAGTCCTAAGGTCACAACTGCCACCCATGATGATCCCAGGATGGACAGAGCCCCCACCTCTGCCCTCCCAAGTGGTTGGAAGAGGTTCTCAGGAGACCCAACAGTTTGCCTTCACCCTCTAAGTGACCACAGCCCAGAGACCTGAAGCAATGCAGCAGAGGGAGGCAGAAGCTTAACCAAAGACTCTTCTCATTGTTATTTTTAGTATAGAATGGCCGGAAGACAGCCTGTGCTGAATCCCACCTAACTAGCTAGAAGGCAGAAACACGGGAGGGGGAAGGGATGATCGTTAATCATAAGGAAACTTGGGAGGGCACTGAGACAGGAAATGTCAGCACCAACATGTCTTTACTAACCTGTGTCAACATGAGCCCATCTCCAAACCCGCGTACTAGAACTCTAACAGAGAAACAAAACGTAAAGCCAGACAGAGAAACAAAACCAGGAAAGATGAGACAGCACGCCAGAAAAGACAAACCAAAAATAAATCGTGTTTTCTTCCTAAGTTGGAGGGACTTGTTCTTCTTATACCAGACTCCCGCATTCCTGATGAAATTTGGGGAATCCTTGAAAGAAAATGCTCTCCTACAGATGGGTGGGAAGGCAGATGTCACAATGGCCAGCAGAGGGAGAGTATGGCTTCATGTGACATCCCGAGCCTCCATTTCCCTATCTGTGGAATTAGCTATATTCTGTCTTTCCTTCCTCGCGGAGCTGTGAGGAAGAAAGTGTAAAGGTAGCTTCCAAAGGTCTCTCCGTCCTTGTCTTCTGGAAGGAGAGAACAGATAGTGGGGGGGGAGGGGGCAGGGAGGGCTGCCCCAAAGATCGGGTGACAACTCAGCGGGTTCTGCACTGAGAACCTGAAGTTCTGTGAATATTCTTATGGTGGGGACACAGTCACAGGGAGCCTCCCCCAAAGCACAGTAGATGGATCTTTCCCTTTCAGGATTTTCCTCCCATGATGCTTGAAAATGTCTACAAAGGGGTGGAACCCAAAACTGCAACATAAATGATACTACAATTAAGTCCTTCCTTAGCACACATAGGGAAAAGCCCTGGCCCCACAGTTCTCAGTGCAATGGGGACAACCTATCTACAGCCTCCGTTAACCATAAAGGGTTTTTTCTCTGGCCAACAGGAGACAGCAGCACCCAAAAGACTACTGTGGCTTTCTGGGTCACCACACACCTTGCTGCCTCTTAAGGCTGTCTAGGGCCCTCTGTTGGTTAAGACATCCTCCTGCTCTTTAAATAGGGGCTTTATAGTAGGGGCTAGGGCCAAGGAGTTACACCAGACCAGCAGGCTGCATAAGCCGGAAGCAGAACTTTGGCTACGTGGGGGGTCCCTTTCCCCAGATCCACAACTCATGTCTCATTCCTATCTAACGAAAGGAAAAGAAAAGGGGCTGTGCCCCCTGAAATTCTTTTGGCCCCTGTCAGAAGAAAAAGGAGGAGGAGGAGGAGGAGGAGGAGGAGGAGGAGGAGGAGGAAGGAAGGGAGGGAGGGGAGGGGAGGGGTGGGGAGGGGAGGAAAGAAAGAAAGAAAGAAAGAAAGAAAGAAAGAAAGAAAGAAGAAAACATAGGTCACATGTCAGTCCTGAGTTCAAGATCCATACAAAAAAATGATTAAGGTGCCATTTGTGAAATCATCTCTATGCCTATATATTTATACATAAAGTGGGAAAGTAATGGTCTCAGAGAATGCTCCAGAGATTGTCACATAACCCAAACCCCTCAGGCCTATGTCATCTTGTACACTGACAACATGTCTTGTATACTGTAGTCTGTGATGCCCAATAGAGTTATCTTTTTAATGAACTGGCAGCAGGTTTGCGCTCACTCATTCACTGCTGATTCCACACCCCAGGCACCGTATGAAACCGTGCATTACTAAAGTAAGTAATGCTGGACCGTTCAGTCCAGCTGTTGAGAGAAACACACAAACAAATCACGGCAAATCCTCACCCAGAGGAAAATTCTTCTGCATTGCTCTGATCTCCAAAAGAGAGTGATCAACTCTGCTTGGGTAAAGGACGTCACAGTGAATCTCAAAGAATGAGGACTTTACATGAAGAGAAGAGAGAGAGACATTTCCTAAGGATGGATGGCATCCTCTGTAGTAGTCTAAACAGTAAGTGAAGCAGGGAGACTGACAGAGAAGGCGGGTCAAAGTGGACATTACACTTAACTAAGCTGCAGGAGATGGGGGTTAATGAAGTGTGAACCCACAAAAGTCTATTCAACAGTTTATTAAGGGGTGAAATGAAAAGCAGATTCACAAATACAGAATAAGGCAGATGCTGCTGATCCATATGCTGCTGTCTCATCGATCTCCCCAAGGCCATGAGGACCAACCGCAAGGCTTGCTCCAGCTCCAACCACCCAAAAGAGCATGTGACCCTTCTCCTCCTCTGTTTCATCTGGTCTCCAGGGAAAACCACACCCATGGCAAGTCACCCCCAAATGTCATTGGCTAAACTGATCGAGCTCCCACAACAGATTAGAAGAACTGAGGCCGGGCCCGTGTACAGAGCTGAAATAGTATCTTGCAGAAAGGGGGTGGTTTGAAAGGTTCTCTGCATCTTTTAAGATGACTCCAGCAGCCTAAATAAATTAGCACAAGGCCTTGGGACAGAAGTGCCGCTCCAAAGCTCGCCTGAGCCCTCTATGCTGAATTAAGGTGACAAGAAGAAGAGGACAGAGGTGAAGGGCCGGCAGGAAAGGTATCCTAGAGAAGGCATGGGCACCGTTTGGAATGGTCTAGAAGGGTGAGAGCCGTGATGGAAAAGAGAAAAGAGAAGAATTCTAATTGAGCTTCAACAAAGGTCGGAAGATTTTTGTTTGTTTTCAAATATGCCTGAGGAGCTTCTCTGGTGGGTACTGGGAACAGAGAAGCAAGCAGGCTTGGCATTGAATAACTCAGTTGTTCTAATGCAGAACTGAAACTTGACAAAGGGTTTGTGTGCCTCGTAGTTCACGCCATACTTCTGAGCCCCTCTGCACAGCTGCTCTGAAAGTGGATCCTTCAACTTACCCTACTGCAGAAAAACAAAAACAAAAAAAAAAAAGCTGTATTTATTTTTAACAGCTGAGGAGGAAATACATCCTTGAATGAGCAGAGTAGGGAGGACTCAGGGGCCTCAAAGAAGAGCCTACACCCATCCCATACACCAGAACCCACAGAAGCGGAGCTGCCATGGGTTTGGGGCATGAGCAGGAGTTGGTCTCACTGTGCAGTATCCAAGGCATTCTAGCAGAGGGGAGCATGGTGACGGAGAGCTGGCAGTGCATGCAGGGTGATCAGCTGGAGAACTAGTGTGGGGAAGACCCAAGGCTCTCTGGGTGGCCTGGACAGCAGACAGGCTGGACTACTTGACACTCAGCTTCTTCTGAACCCCCCTAGGAAGAGGGGCACAACACACTATAGGCCCCTAAGTCTTCAGATACTGAGCAGCTAACAGCACCAGACTTTTGAGCACCGCTGGTAGCCAATGGCTTCTCAATGTACAAGAAAGCTGTGGGGAAGGAGCCTCAGCCAGGAAGGTGGTCTCTTGTGTGACTGCTTAGGTGTCTTCATTACTGCAATATTTAAGAATATAGGACAGCAGTGTCATGACCACTTTCTATAGACAAGAGGTTGTTTTGGATGTTGGGATTAATGCCTGGGCAAGAGAGCTGAGCAGTCATGAGTGGTACAAGGATGCTGGCACAACAGTGTGCACCTGGAGGTTGCCAGCACATTCCTCTGTGAACTCCAGCTCCGTTGAGCAGTTCTTTGTGAACAGAGGGGAAAAAAAGCAAAGATAATAGCAGCCATCACCGCAAAATGCAGCTACAATAAACGCTGTCAAAAAATAGGTGCCTCTGATCCCAAGCACTGCAAAAATAAATAGAAAAGAAAAGCATAAATGTGTGGCGTGTGAACCTCCTGATTGGAAGCTGTGCCTGCAGCTTCTGTCCACAGACTGCTGATTGTGCTGCCTAAAACCCTAAGGCTGACAGACAATGTAGATTGTTTTTGATGGAAATACCTGCCTTAGGTAAATTCCCATAGCCTATCTACCCGGAGCCCATGCACCTTCTCTGTTGTTTACATGCACAATACTGCAAACACAAAGACATCTCTCTCGACATGCAATGTTAATAATCAAAAGAAACTCGCTCATACACGAAGTTCACCCTCATGCTGCTCACATCTATTCAACAATGCCTTAGCAACTGCACTCAGTAGTGTGTGGCATTATTGGGAGCACCAGAATGGGGTCATGTTATTTTCTTTTAAAAAATAAGATCAATAGGGAGACCCTAGAAGCTTCCAAACACTGCATGAAGTAGGTGGCTTCTTCCGTGCCTGTCGTGGTCCGGTGGCAGCCTGAACCATAAATTATCTCTCTGGACCAGCGTGGAGGCACGAGAAAAATTGAGTCAACTCACATGGCTTTATCAGGAGGAAGATTCTCAGTGATCCCTCATGAAATCCCTGAGTTCACATCCTGAAAATTCCTCTCATTTATTCTCCAAACAGAATTTATACCAAAACATAAACTGAGGGGGAAATACATTAGCATTCTGTTTCCTAGGTAACCAGGTGAATGGCTTTTAGTCACATCCACATCTACCTATACCTGCTGTGTCACATCTTCCTGGGGATGATATAGATGTAAATGATTTGCATTGATATGGATTTTGGTTTATTGATACAAATTTAAGGCCAATTTTGTTATATGTATATGTATTTCTGATCTTGATTAAGGTATTGTGATTGTGTAGCTCATTTAAAAATGTAATGTATAATTAAGAAATATAGGTTAATAGATAGTCATCTAAATAATAGTCAAGATTGTAGTCATGTTAGTTAGGTTTTCTAGATATATAGAGATATATGTCAGTGAGTTAGGTATTCTTCAAATCTTTCAGAGACCTTCAGAATATGGCATTTAAATGTTTTAAAAATTTAGGATTGTTGACCAACCAGTGTTGTAATTAATATAGTTTCTGTGTGATTATTTTGGGTCTGGGTGGCTGGGAAAAGAATGAACAGTCTCCAGTTACAAAATGGCACCCACCATCTGAGGCATGGATCCAAATATGACTTCAAAAAGCTTTTTTTAAAAAAAAAAGACAGGGCTTCTAGACCCCCCAAACCAGGAGTCACGTGAACTTTCTTGGTAGCTGCATTTTTTTTTTCAGATAGGCTCTATTTGCTGGCAGTGAGCAGAGGTGTGACTTCTTTAAGAGATGGCTTCCTGACTCAGCAGTATCAGCAAAACTGCAGGGCTCCTTTAAAAGCTGGCTTCCTGGATCATGCTGGCAGCAGGAATTCTGGCTCTTTTGGGCAGCCCTACATTGAAATGAGTTTTGTGGGCAGCATGCTACTGATTGCTTAATGGTGACATAGAACCACTGTGTCCTTGGAGCTGGAGCAGTGATCATGGCTCAAAGAGGCAGTGAATATCTCAACAGGCAAAGTCTCAGCATCTAGTTCTAACCAAGCCGCTCAGCATTTTAAGAAGCACTCTGGTCAGAAAAGGATTACAGATAGACAATAAAAACAGATTCAGACAAAAATAAACCGCTAAATGGGACACAGCATGTTTTTAAAAATGTTATGTAGGCTTGGGAGAGGAAACAGAGTATAGACAAGAGTACAGACAGTCATAGATTAAAGGAGTAAAGATAATAAAATAAATATTAAAAAAGTAAGTAAAAAATAAGTCGTGTAAAGATAGAAAATACACAGAGAGTCTGGATTATGTATGTTATTGTGTTTTCTTTAAATTTTTTTGACCATGAATAAGCTAATAAAGCTACAGAGAGACATTTCATTGTATGGGCTGCTAAGCTAAACCAACATAAAGGTATCTTGACTTCAAAATTTGAGTCTAAGAATATGTTACTTTGGAAAAGAGGCTCTGCTTTTGTTTCCATAGAAGATGAGAACCTGTGGATTTCTTCCAGGCTAATGTGGTTTGATGGAACTAGACTCCCCAAAAAGGTCTCCATGAACCCTAAAAACATTTCACCCAACAAACAGCAGGAAGCAGTTTGGAGAAAATAATGCCCTAATTCCCAAAATGATTGTTTTCATTGAAAGGGAGTTGATTATAAGTGATTAATGGTCATAGTCAATATCTACAATAAAATAATAGGGGTATGATATAGAGATGAATACTTTGCACTGGTATGTACTTTGGTCTATTGATACAAACTTAAGGTCAATTTTGTTATACTGTATATGTATATATATTTTTTCTACTCTTGTTTAATGTATTATGTTTATATAGCTCATTTATAAATGTAAAGTATAATTTTAAAATTACAGATTAATGGACAGTCATTTTTAATAGTCAAACTTGCAGTCATGTTAGTTAAGCTTTCTAGATGTGTAGAGATATATTTCAGATGGATAGGTATTCTTCAAACTTTTCAAAGACCTACAGAATATGGCATTTAAAATGTTTTGTTAACTTAGGACTTTTCATGACAATAAGATACATCTGCTCCTGGCAGCACTAATCTACTTCAAGAGGATAATGGGCATTAAAGAGACTTCTTTATGGAGTTTGTTAGCCATTTTGGCAAGTCTTACCTGGACTGCTTGATAGTATGCTGTATGAACTGGGCATGCAGGACCCACAGAAAAGTGACTGATGAAATTTCTAAGACAGGATAAACCTTCAGGGTTCCTGCTTCACAGAGGGAAGTGCCAGACATTCTGCAGAACACATAATAAAGCAATTGGTGAACTTTGCCATTACAAGAAAGAAAAGATCCTCAAATGTCCTGCTTCATGGAAAGTCTACTGGATACTATGATCCTGTAGGCTGAAGAAGGATGCCCAACATTACAGAAGTTTTTTTGAGTGACTGTCCAGGCAACGAGATGTCTTTGTCAATTCTAGAGTTTGGGAAGTTGCTTACAATGCACTTTCTGTTTACTTAGACAATATTATATCCTTCTGAGAGCTTCAAAGAGTTGAAGACTGATAGCTATAGTTTTCCTTAGTTAAAATAAGAAATAAATTAAATATAAAACTTTAGAATTACAAAGATAGGATAGATATTTTCCTTAATTTGCCAATTGTAAATGGACTAAAAATTATAAATAAAATTCTTGCTTGATAACTGTTTCATTATTTGTTAAAGTTAAAGCCTTCCTTTTTCATTAGACAGAAAATGGGAGATGATGTGGGATGCCCTTCTGTATATGTGCTGCTTTTATTGGTTGATGAATAAAGCTGTTTGGCCAATGACTTAGCAGAGCAAATCCAGGCAAGAAATCTTAACAGAGATATATATAGAGAGAAAGTAGGTGGAGTCAGAGAGATGCCATGTAGCTGCCGAAGGAGACAAATACCTGAACCTTACCAGTAGGTCACAGCCTTGTAGTGATACTTTGATTAATGGGAATGGGTTAGTTTAATATGTACAAGTTAGCGAATAAGAAGCCTGAGCTAATAAGGCAAACAGTGTTGTAATTAATATAATCTCTGTGTGATTATTTGGGTCTGGGCAGCGGGAAAACAAAAAAGCAGTCTCTGTTTACAACAGATAATGAGGTCTGCAGCTGAAATTCGTATGAGCAAAGGATCTTGTTCAATTTCCCATCCTTTTTGGAGTCTACAGCCTCAGTTAACTTCTTCAAATGCAACCTTCAATAGAACTAAGCCAAACTTCAGACATCTGAACCCTGTTCTATAGAGACTATGGGATGATGTTTGTCATTGTCTGAATCCTGTTCCATAGAGACTATGGGATGATGTTTGTCACTGTAAGTGCATACATTTTGGAGTCACTGTAAGTGCATACAAACTGGCCTTTTGGACTGCAGTAACAGGCTCCCTTGCTAAAATCTGACATCCAGTTAGATCTGGCTGGTAAGAGAATTCATGAAGAGAGAATGGAGGTAGGAGGGTCACAGGGCAGAATGGGGTCAGGATGCTGGCTCACCAGCTTCCTCCTCACGAGTCACTGTGTGCTCACCATGAAAATCTCAGTTCCTATTTTGTGGTTCCTCATTCATCACAGCTACTGGTCCCAGATCCTAGGAACCAACTGTCCCCTGGTGTTGTCATAGCTGGATAATACAAGTCATTTTGATTTGTATTTCCCTGATATCTAAGGATGTTGAGCAATTCCTTTAGTGTTTTTAGACCATTTGAGATTCTTCTGCTGAGAATTCTTTGTTTAGATATGTACCCCACTTTTAAATTGGATTATTTGGTATTTTGACGTCTAATTTCTTAAGTTCTTTATATTTTTGGAGATCAGTCCTCTGTCAGATGTGGGGTTGGTGAAGATCTTTTCCCATTCAGTTGCTGCCTTTTTGTCTTATCAACTGTGTCCTTTGCCTTACAAAGGCTTCTCACTTTCAAGAGGTCCCATTTATTAATTGTTTCTCTCAGTGTCTGTGTTACTGTGGTTATATTTAGAAAGTGGCCACCTGTGCCAATGTGTTCAAGTATATTTCCCACTTTCTCTTCTATGAGGTTCAGTGTGATTGGCTTTATGTTGAGGTCTTTGATCCATTTGGACTTGAATTTTGTGCATGGGGATAGATATGGATCTATTTTCATTCTTCTACATGTTGACATCCAGTTATACCAGCACCATTTGTTGAAGATGCTTTCTTTTTTCTATTGTATAACTTTAGCTTCTTTGTTAAAAATCAAATGTTCATAGCATGTGCATTAACAGCAGGGTCTGCGATTCACTTCCATTGGCCCACCTGTCTGCTTTTATGCCAATACCAAGTGGTTTATATTACTGTAGCTCTATAATAGAACTTGATGTCAGGGACAGTGATGCCTTCAGATGTGCCTTATTGTACAGGACTGTTTTGGCTAGCCCAGGATTTTTGTTTTTCCGTATGAAGTTGAGTATTATTCTTTTGAGATCTGTGAAGAATTATGTTGGTATTTTGATGGGGATTGCATTCAATTTAGGGTCTAGAGACTGTTTGAACTTGTTTGTCCAGTTGGGGGGACTGGTCACTCATCTCTTGGCCTGTTCTCAATTTTACATTTTATTTATAATTTTTTCTTCTCTATTTTAATCCTACAAGTTCTTTGTATAAATATTATGGCCTCCAGACTAGTGTTTTCTTGGGTCTCCTGAATGGGCAAACAAGTGGGTCTCTGTTTTGTGGACCTTCCCTCAGACTCTTTTCCCTTCTGTTTGCTTTTGTCCAATTCTAATGTGTTCCTTCTTGTTCTATCTTTAGTTTTTACTTTTTCATTTTATTTCATTATCATCCCTTGATGTAGGTGGGTCTTCTGTCTATGTGTTATTTTCACTGGTTAATAAAGAAACTGCCTTGGCATTTTGATAGGGCAGGATTTAGATAGGTGGACTAGACTGAACAGAATGCTGGGAGAAAGAAAGCAGGGTCATGCAGATGCCATGGAGCCAGCCACTAGGTCAAATATGCTGAATCTTTCCTGGTAAGCCACGACCACGTGGTGATACACAGATTACTAGATATGGCTTAACCAAATATGTAAGAGTATAGAAGGAGCTGTGGGCCACTTTCCGCCTCCCAGCTCCTGGCCACTGGCTAGCTTTATCCAGAATAATTACACAGAAACTGTATTCTTTTAAACAGTGCTTGGCCCATTAGCTCTAGCCTCTTACTGGCTAATTCTCACATCTTGATTAACCCATTTCTAATAGTATGTATAGCACCACGAGGTGGTGGCTTACCAGGAAGGATCTTAACCTGCATCCATCTTGGAGAGGAGAGCTATAGTGTCTGCCTCACTGCCTTCTTCCTCCCAGCATTCTGTTCTGTCTTTCCTGCCTACCTATGTTCTGACCTATCAGGCCAAGCAGTTTTCTTTATTAATTAACCAATGAAACAACAGATAGATAGAAGACCCACCTACATCATAAGAGTTAGCCAATATGAGGCTAGATATAATGGGCCAGGCAGTGTTTAAAAGAATACAATTTGTGTGTTGTTATTTCCGGGGCTAAGATAGCCATGCGGGAGCCAGGTGGGATGAAAAGCAGGCCTACTTGCCACATCACTACAGTGAGAAAGGGAAAAGGGGAAGAGATGTTGGTAAGGAGGCCGGGAGCAGATCTGTGAGGCAGGCATGTGCAATGTGCTGAGGAGGGATGGATTCGTGATGGTTCTCCGCCATGGGGGTGGCCTATATTTAGCTTCTGACAGTTACACACTCACCAGCAATCTTCTTTCTCACCCCTACTTGGCTTCCTAACTGGTGAAGGGTGGCAGGCAGAGCTGGTGATAAGCTAACGACATAATGCTACACGTGTGTGCGCGTATGTGTGAATGTGTGTACTGGTATGAAAGCTGTCAGAGGAGGCTCCTTGTTACACAGTCCTACAGGAAAAACAGCCTGCAGTGCAGTGCCTGAAGATTAGACGGCTCTCATCATGGCGCCAGTGGGTGTCCGTGCCTCATCCCCACCTCTCTGGCTAATGAAGAGGGATTGGTTGTGCATTCTGAAGCAGTACATTCAGAACTGAGTGAGAAAAAAATTACCCCTAAGCTGAGAATGGGTGCTCAGCGTGGGCCTGGGAAATGGAATAGCTTCCTAGACCTGGATTGGCCACTAAATACAAGCAAGAGTCACAGCTAATACATGCTTCAGCCAGCAAGCAAAACCCAAGCTATTCCATAAAATAGGAGTAGAAACCAAGAAGTTATGGGCAAGATGAGGTGAGGGAGGTCTTCCTTGGCCAGAAAAATCCCAGGATGCTGGGAGCCAAATCAAAGTTCCTCTGCAAGAGCAATAAACATTCTTATTTTATTCGTGTGCTTGTTTGTTTGGTTGGTTTTTCAAGACAGGGTTTTTCTGTGTTACAGCCCTGGTTGATCTGGAACTCCTTCTGTGGACCAGGCTGGCCTTGAACTTACAGAGATTAAGGACATGCACCACCAGGCTGGACCTGCATTATATGTTCTTAACTTCTCAGCCACCTCTCCAGCCCCAACGCCTCTTCTTAACAGACTCTAACTTGGCTTCAAAAAATGAAAGTTAAACAAAATACAGGTACCATTTTATCAACGCATTCTGAAAAAACTATCCATCCAACATTTCTCAGGATTTAATGACAATAACTCAATAAATAAAAAGAGAAATAAATGCTATATATTAAAGTGTCATAATTTTTACTGGGCTGTTTTGTAGAAGTCTGTTACTTTTTTAATGTTCTGGGTTTATATCATTTATGATGCTTTTTTTTTTATTATCAGGAAGCTCTGCTTTCTGCTAAAATGAAGTTGCAGTGACTACCTCTACTCTCCCATCTCAAACAGGGAAATTCTAAAGTGATGGAGAAATAATTGCTAACTAGTAGGTAGCAGCTACGAAGGAGGGGTCACAAGACAGGGGACAGAGAAGGTGGCAGTGTGATTTTCCTAGCTACTGACTTGGGAGTTTCCAGTCTTAATAACAGAGAAATGTGGCTCAAAGGAAGCCCAGCAGATCCTTGAGTCTAGAAGATTGAGCTGGAAATCTAGAAAGAGAGAGCAGATAGATTTTCAGACTAAGGGTGTTGAGGAAATTTCTCCCGACAGCTCTAATCATGGGCTTGTTTTCATGCTGACCTTAAGAACAGTGCCACATAGTGGGTATTCAGAGGGTTTTGGCTCAGAGATGAAACAAAATGAACCCTACTAGGTGTGATTTTTACCCCCAGGAACATTTGGCAATGTCTGGACTGTTACTGTTAACAATTTACACCATCAACAGTTTGGATGCTGGCCACACTGGTGGGTAAGTCGGGGATGCTTGGCAGTTACCTAAGGCTGTGACATTCTGGCTGCTCTGAGTGCGTCTTGGGTCCGGCATCAAAGCAAGACCTGAAAAGTTCAAACTGTTTCCAAGTAACTTTTTCCAGAATACGGTTCAAGAACATTTTTAAGAATTATAAAAAATAATACTCACAATGTCTGGAATCCAATTTAAAAAAAACTGCTATGTATGCAAGGAAATAAAGAAGTATAATGCATAATGAGAAGTAGGATCACTCCATTGCCACTGAACCAGAGCTGAGATGTTGATTTCACAGACAAGGGCATTACACCATTATTATAGCTTACGTTCAAAGAGTTAAGTAGAGACACAGATGGTATTTTCTTTAAAAGAGACTAAAATTGAACTTTTAGAGAAAAAATAAAATGAAATATGTACTACCTTATTTTATGGCAACTTGACACAAGCTAGAGTCATCCAAGAGGAAGGAACTACAATTGAGAAAATGCCTCTAGAAGATGAGGCTGCAGGCAAGCATGTAGAGCATTTTCTTAATCAGTGATTGAGCGGGGAGGTGCCAGGTCACTGTGGGTGATGCCACTCCTGGGCTGGGGTCCTGGGTTCTATAAGAAAGCAGGCTGGGCAAACCATGAGGAGAAAGCCAGTAAGAGCATCCTCCATGGCCTCTGCATCATTTCCTGCCTCCAGGTTCCTGTTCTGTTTGAGTTGCTGCCCTGACTTCCTTCAGTGATGAACAGCAATGCAGAAGTTTAACCCAAATAAACTCTTTCCTGCCTAAGCTACTTTTGGCTATGGTGTTTTACCACAGCAACAGAAACCCTAAGGCAGTAGATGAGATACATGCTAGATGGGACTGATGAAAACCAGGCTTTACAGAACTAATTAATATATTTGAATAGCTAGGAACTGGAGCTATGCAAAATAAAATATATAGAAAATGCAGTTTTATTTTATTTTTATTTAAAATTTATAAACTATATTTTGATCATATTTCCTCTCTTCTAGCTCCTCCCAGATCCTCCCCAAATCTGTACCTACCCAATTTCTTCATTCTCTCTTTCTCTCCCCCCCTCTCTTTCAAAACATAAAAACAAAACAAACAAAAAATCAGTAAAACAAAAGCCCACACAAAAATAAACAACAGCAACAACAACATGGAGTTCATTTTGTGTTGGACAACTAGCCCTGGGCGTGGGACCTGTCCTGGAGTGTGGCTAATGTACCCAGTGACAGCAGTCCTCCATCGAGAGGATAAACTGAAAAAGTGTCTACCTTCCTCTCCTACCATCTCGATGTGCCTGGAAGACACTGTCCTCTAACATCCAAGACTCCTACATTCTTCCTAAGTGACCTCAAGGTGTGTTATTAACTCGGCTGTGGGGGTCAAGTAAAATTTCCTGTCTCTTAGAGTGTGAGAGATATTTTCATAATCAAGTCTCGTCACAGCATTGTTCTTGGTCATCTTCCAGAAACTGATGGTAGGACTCATGGCTGAAGACATTACGTGCTACATTACAATCATAAGACATGCAGAAAGAAACCTGTTGCTTATGGGGAAGCTTCATCCCCACTGTCTAGCTTTCACAACACCAGAAGGTGATCGGTGCTTTACTGAGGAACAAAAACCATCAACAGTCTTAGCCAGCTGTGAACTCTTTGGGTTACAATAACAACTTGCCTGGCAAGATAAGCCTACTGGTACAGTAGTGGTTTGTATCTATAGGAGAACAAATCACCTTCTGGCTCATTTAAAACCTGCTCCACAAGACAAAACTCAGGCCTGACACTGTTAACTGGGCAAAGAACCTGGGGCTATGTGGGCTATATGACTTAGAGGGAAACTTATTACTATCTCCTAACTGAATGGACATAATAGTAAACAGTACACTGAATATTGATATTTATACACGTAGAGTGGTGTAGCTCTCAACCTTCATCAGAGAAGCTTTTATTTTTCAGGAGATGGTGATTACAGAGGCTCACAACTGGACAAAGTACAGAGAGTCAGAGACTTGGGGTGTTCAGCCCTAAATGGAACTAGTTCTTGTAGCCCAGGCTGGTCTCAGACTCACAGAGATCCGCCTGCCTCTGCCTCCTGAGTGCTGAGATTAAAGGCGTGCACTACCAACACCTGGCAAGAATTCAGTTTTAAATCATCAGTTTAGCTCACTCCTCTCTCTGGAGCCTGGATCTCCCTAAGATCAGTCCGTACAATTCAACCAAAACCTGAGGGAAAGATGGCTTGCAGGGTTACCCCAAGATACCCACCTGTAGTGGGTTGAACACGACCCTCACCCTCATCAGGGTCACCTAGGAACAACTAACCGAAAACACTGGTCACAGCAACCACAGTGGCAGGGACAACTTTGTCTCGATCCTGAAACTCACAAAGCAGTGCCCTAGGGGTCCACAAAGACCTCTTACACCACAAGGCTCCCCACAGCCCTCTTTGGCTCACCAGGGCCTTAGCTCCAGAAGGAGACGGATGTCATTCTCTGGATGCTGTTCCTGACTCCTTGGGGCAGGCGGGAGGTTAATTTTTAACCTTCAAAGTTTTCAAGGTCATCCAAACTAAAGAAAGTCTAAGAAACTGTCACAACCAATGAGAGCCTAAGGAACTTGCCTCTGAACATAATCGGGTGTCCTAGATGTGATCCCGGGGTGGAAAAAGCTCACCAACGGGGAAGTAAAAATGAGCAGAATTAAGCTGTTGTTAGGAAACATCGGAGCACCCTCACCGCCTCATTACTTCCACCAAGTCAGGAGTATGTCAGAGAAATGACTAGGCATCAGTAATGACGGAAACTGGATGCAGGGGACATGGCTCTCTGTGCTGCCTTCCGGTAGTTCTGGAAATTAAAACCCTTTCTAAGACAAAATATGCCTTAGCAACAACAGCAAAGCCCAGTCGTCAGCGGAAAGCAATGTCCACAAAGGGGGTTAACTCGCATGCGATCGACTATCCAGAGCGGAACAAGCACATCTCACAAGGGCAGGAAAGTACTTCCTGTGGAGAATGATGCTTTTCTCTAGGGTGCCCACAGTGTGGGTGGGGGCCGGCTGTTAGGAGCCCTACGTTTCCTTCCATCTATATGCCAAGCATCTCAAGAAGCTTGAAAGTCCAGCCTCCTCTTCAATGGCAGTTCTCTGTTCCCCTCCCCCACACCTCTGGCATTTGATTAGTAATATACCTGAACCTCTTCATTTTCCCTGATTATTTCAGCTTATCCAAGTGGAAGTCAGTGCTGAAACCATATTCAATCCCAGAGGAATATCTCTTAGAAAGGGGACTCGCTGGCATTCGTCTATGCCCTGGTAAAGGGCTCCAGCCACTACCTACATAGGATATCCTCCAGGGTCTCCCTCCTGCCTTGCCCCTGAAACCATTCACCACAGGGTCTAAGCATGAAAAACCGGATGTGCTGCAAATTGAAAACATCAACAATTACCTGGAACATTCAATGAGCACTTATATCTGCCAGCTGCTTGTTTTTTAAAATAATCTCTACTCAGAAGAAATAAGCAACTTTATTTCAAAAATCCAGTCCAGTTTGTTTGTTTGCTCTTTGTCTTAATTTGGGAGGTGAGGGAACGAACAGGCTCTTCCTTACTAGGTTATCCAAGCTGACCTTGAACTCATCACAGTCCAGGCAAGCCTTGAACTTGGAATCCCTTCTACTTCAGCCTATAGAGTGCCTAGGACTTTGAGTCTGTGTCCCTGATGTTAAACAGGGCTTCGGTCTCCTACAGGCCCCCAGGGCTGGCTCAGTCGGAGACCTGCTTCTTCGGATAGGTCTTTCTACGCTGTGCCCCTACCACTATCTGTTTTCTCCACTTAGCACCACATTGCTAGTAAGGTGTCGGAGGAAGGGAGGCCAAGAGAAGTGAATTTCTTAGCAAGCGAATACTATTTCTATTTATTTCCTGAGAATTCTACACAGGCACACAATGTATTTCTCTTCGATTTACCTTCCGTTTCCCTCCAGAACCTCACACACGTCCCCTTCCCAACTCTATGTCCTCTTTCTTAAGCCCACTAATTTATATATGCATAGGTGTGGGGCCATCCACCGGAGCATGGCTGGTCAACCGACCAGGGACCACACTCCTAAAGGAAACTGATTTTCTGGCTCTTAGAAGCCACCAGCTGTCACTTAGCCTATCAGCTAAGGGTGAAGGGTTATGTGTCCCCTCCTCTAAGCCACACTGGAATGACTGGCTTGACCTTTGAGTTCACGAGTGCAATGACCCCTTGTTGTCCAGAAGACACAGTTTCACCTCACCTTGTGCCAATGTCACTTCATGCTGGGTGGGTCTCTTCAGAAGAGACTGTCTACTGACTGCTACCTGGCTCTACTCTTCTGACACAAGCCCCATAAAATCAAATCATCTCTCGGTCCCAGTTATGAGTATCCTTCATGATTCTGTTTTATTAGAACTACCTGGCCGTGTTGAGAAACTCTCTAGAGGTGGGCCTCTTCAGGATTATTACATCTAACCACTTCCAGAGGGTCACTCTAGAGCAATCTGGGGCATCCCACTGTGTGCAGGTCCACCTCTGCTTCAGACTCTGCCCTTGTTTGGCCATCTGGATAGCTCTGGTCATGGGAGACTTTGCCCTTTGCACCAGGTTTAAGCCTAAAGGTGCTAGCAAGAGGTGCTGAGGAAGTAGAGAGAATGACGTAGCCTAGTCTTTTCAGAATGCTGTGTTGGAGAACCCTGCATGCAAGGTTGCAGCTCACCATGTCCAGAGAGCTCTCTGAGCTTGACCCAATTGGGGACTCTCTTCTCAGCAGAACTCCTCTTCTCTGCCTGACCTTATTTGGAGGATGACCCTATGCAGAGCTCCCTGCAACCCTGTATGACTCAGCTCATAAATCCCCACTCCTGCCTGTATGATAATGAGGTGCTATGGCATGACCAATTAGCCTTCCCACCTGTAACCCTAAGAACCCTTATATACCTTACCCTTGGAACAATAAAATGAGCTCTCTCTCTCTCTCTCTCTCTCTCTCTCTCTCTCTCTCTCTCTCTCTCTGAAGCTGACTCCCAGAAGTGCCTTCCCTCATGTTCAAGGCCATCTGCACATCAAGGTCATTTGAACATCGCCTGCCACTTCTGTTCCCTTTGCCACATGGCCCCCAAAGGAAAATGAAGCCCACAATAGTGTAATGACTGTTTTAAGCTGGGAGGCTTATAGTAGCAGAAATGCATTGCTCACATTTCTGGAGGCTAGAAAGTTCAAGGTCAAGGCACAGTTGGGTTTAGGGTCCAGTGAAGGCTTACTTGGCACACGGATCTTCATATGAAGAAAGAGACATGGGCTCTCTTTCTCTCTCTGGTAGTCTGAACAGGAAAGCCACCCAGACACACACAGTTACAGAAATCAGCTTCTGAGCACACAAAACTCCCAGTCACCATCACAAGGTAACACTGATACAAGATGCTTAAGTGTTTGTCTGCTGTTCCCTGTCCTCTCTTCCAACACTGCTAGAGGTGGGCACTGAATGGGGAAAACTGAGATGTGGAAATAGAAAGGTCAAACCTTTACCTCCTCCAATGGTCAGGCCTCTTTTCTGTGGGTCCTGATGATTTTCATGAGGACAAAGCCCATGTAACATGATGTGGGATTCCTCTCTGTATGTGTGAATATGTTTTACTACCATTGATTAATAAGGAAGCTGTTTCAGCCAATGGATTGGCAGCGAAAATCCAGGTGGGAAATCAAAACAGAGATAGAAAGAGTAGGCAGAGTCAAAGAGACACCTTGTGGCTGCCAAAGGGGAAAGACACCACCACCAGAACCTTTCCGGTAAGCCACAGCCTCATGGCAAATCACAGATTAGTAAAAATTGGTAAATTTAAGATATAAGAACTAGGTAGGAATACACCTGAGATATTGGCCAAGCAGTGTTGTAATTAATATAGTTTCTGTGTTATTATTTGTGTCTGGGCAACCGGGAAATGAACAAGCAGACTCCATTTACTCTCCCAAAGGTCTGTCTCTTAATGCCATCACCTTGGCGGTTAAGGTTTCAACACACACATTTGAGGGAGACTCAGCATTCAAACTATAACAAGAAATAAATGAGCCAAATATGCCTTTACTTCCATTTTCCTCATAGTAAGTGTCCAGAATGTGTCAAAACCAAACTGAAGTGAAGAAATAAGAATTTTTTTCCACTGAGTAAGGAAAAGTTGAGTTAGAATGTGTACACTGATTAGACTCTTTTTTAGACAGGGTTTCACTATATAGTCCTGGATATCCTGGAACTCACTACATAGACCAGGCTGTCTTGGAACTCACAGAGATCCTCCTACCTCTGTCTCCTGAGTGTTAGGATTAAAGGCATATACCAGTACATCCAGTCAAGATCAATAATTTCAATAAGTAAAACAAAACTGGAGTCCTTAATGTGTGCAAACAAAGCCTGGAAGGACCAGGCAAACAGTGGGGCCAGCTTAAGGCACGACTAGAAGACAGGAGAGGGAGGGTGAAGACATCAGTGTCGAAAGACAGAAGCAGGGAGGAAAAAATAGTCTTTTCACAGATTACTCCCACTGTGGACAGAGTGTTCCAGGAACAAACCATATACACCAATTTATCCTTATAACTGTCTTATGATGTGATATACTAAAATAAATTCTCTGAAGAAATCAACGGTTCTTAAATGAGACATTTTGATCATTCATCAAAACAAGCCAATTCCTACTTATCTTCTGCATGGAATTTTTGTGGAGACAACTCCAGTCTAGTGGCTGTTAGCTGAGGGAAAATCCAAAGTGGAAGAAATCTAATGATGGAGGTACTTGGAAAGAGTGTGGGAGGGAGAGAGACATAGATCATTGGGGCTTGCTGGCCATCCCATCTACCCTAATTGTGGAGTCCCAAGTCTGAGGGAGAAACTCTGCCTCACGAAACAGGTGAAGAAAAGGAGGAACACCTGAGGGCAGATCTGGCTTCTGCACGTACACCTGCAGATACACACACACACACCTATAGATATACGTCTACAGATGCACACAAGCACACCTACAGAAACACACAGATACACACACACGCGCACACCTATAGATACACAACTACAGATACACAACCCTATAGATACACATCTGCAGATTATTACAGATTATTTCAATGACATGTAAATATGACAAACTTGTTTTTTAGCAAAATGTTTTTTCTCCTTTGAAGGGTGAAGAAAAGAGAAACTCATAAAAAAAATCTGCATACCAAAATTCTAGGTAAGAGCCATAGCCTGATAGGATAAAAAGTTCCTAGGGTAGGTTTCTATTTTTTTAGTACAAAAAAGGCACACTTTACTATATCCCTAACTGAAGAAATGATTGCTTCCACAGAGTTACATGCCTACATTCCCAGCGACTCAATCTTATTTTCTCCCCAACAATAGTTTAATCAAATGGGCAATTCTTCATGAAAATCTATCCTTTCGTTAGAAGCTACCACAAATGTCTCAGTTAATCAGCCAGCCTTCGTGATATAAACTAACATTCATGGTTTAAACCTGTAGTCTACAGAGGTTGATTAAGCAAGGAGAAGCAGAACCCATTCGTACCAAACTGGCTTCAGTCTAGCACAGTATCATTGAAGTCCTTCCGTACGTTATTAGCTTCCTATTATAGAATACACCTAGCATACTTTAAATCCATAAGATGAGCAAATATTTAGTTTTTTCTTTTATTAAAAAGGAGATTTTTTTCATACAATATATTTTTATTCATTTTCCTCTCCTCCAGTTCCTCCCTTTCTCCCTCCCATCTGGATCCACACCCTTTCAGTAATTCAGCTAAGGTCACTTAAGAAATTCTTAGGACACAAATCATGCACAGTTTGATATGATCTGGAAGTTCTTGTTTTGTTTAAAAACTCATCTACAATAGTAATTTTAATGTCCCTTTTGAAAACTAAGTAAGATTGAGATATTGTTGCCAATGAGGCCATACTTCGTAATAGTGCCATTCCCTCTTGGGGCCATTTTCTTTCAAACCACCACATGGAGGCAATAACTTGGAAGAATTTCAAGAATTTGTCCCATATAAAAGACACTAGAGAGAAATGCCCAGCAAAGGAAAGTGACCAGGGGAAACGGGACTCCTTGCAGGCGGAAGTATGGAATAGACCACTACAAACCGGATGAGGACACCATCAGGGTGATGAGAATGCTCATTGCTCTGATTTTAGTTATATTTAATGGGTACATACATAGGCCAAAACATATTGAACTTTACACTTCCAATAGGTGTTTCTAAGTGGTACAATAAAGCAGCTAAAATCGAAACAACACCTTAAAAATGCTCTTCCTAACCGACCAGTGCCTAACAGTGAGTGCTCTCTGACCACCTCCACCGGCGTTTTCCTCTTCCCTCCTGAGATCCAGGACTACTTACTGCCTCTCTGACTCACCTGACTTCTCACGCTCCCTGCCTCCCTCGTGTTGCCGGTAATTGTTTGCTGGGCAAACAGAGCCAACATCTCTGGTCCTCCCTTGGCCCTGGAAGGATTCTTTGCATGTAGTAGACCCCCACAAATGCTGTGTTGAAAGATATTTTTCAGGAGACAAATTATAGGACTTCCTCCAAGCCTTGATCAAGCTGATAGAAACAAATTCCTAATTTAAACTTAAGCAGCACACTGCCAAACACAGCAATTTCCAATGTGGGAGATATTAAGGAGTCCAAACACTCCAATAAATCATGTCTGACAAAAATCAGTGCTTTGGGGCCAAGAATTAGAGGAATTCACATCAAAACCCATACCATTAACCAACCTGGCCAAAATGAATGCATCACGAGGAGCTGATTTGAAAGCGTCCTCATTTGTTTCTTCGTCTGTTTATGTGCAACCATTGCAAAATATGTGAACAAAACAAAGCAAACTGTAACCTCCCAAAACTCATGGATCCAAAATTCTCAGCTTCTGAAAACCTAGTGATCATGCCAAAGCTTTGACTCCGTCCTTGAACATCAACAAGGAATTTTTATTACACAAGACCCCAGCATAGGGGAGGTGGGAGCAAATCTACATTTCTAGTTGAAGCCCACTTACGTCTGTGCAACCCCCCCCCATCCCAACAACACGTGAATGAAAGGCTGTGGGGACTCACTCACCACTGAAAAGTGTCACCACGGCTACCCTGTCCTGAGGATCCTCACAGGTGAGCGGGTGAGCAAGCCCAGTTAGGATCCCTCACAGGTGAGCGGGTGAGCAAGCCCTGTTAGGATCCCTCACAGGTGAGCGGGTGAGCAAGCCCTGTTAGGAAACTTTTGGACACCTGTTTTATGCTGTCCAGCCTCAGATGCAACTCTCGGCTAATCTTTGACACAGTTGCCTCTTGGACAAAGTGTTTTTGAACTTGTGTTGGGCTTTTCATGAAGCTCAGGCAGAGCCAGCTTAACCCTGTGGACTGCAGGCAACTTGAGATGGAAGAATATCCAACCTTGTCTGTCTCAAGAGCCCCGTTGGCTCCAGGGGACCCTTCTCTGCCGGCCACTTAGGCTGTTCAGAGTCCCCCTACTCCATCCTCTAAATGGCTTCTCGTGCCCCCTTGTCCCTGCTGCCATGCTTCCTAATTCTCTTCTCTGTCCTGGTTCTCTTTCCTCTGCTCTGCGTGCATTTCCCTTCCTGTCTTGATGGTGAAATGTCCCCACACAGGTTCATGAGAAGGTTGTGAGGAGTGGATCCTTGCCAGAGGGTGGGGCACTGGGGTGGGTCTTGAGTGTTTCTAGGTCATTAGTACTTCTTGTTCACTCTCAGTTTACTGATGGCTGATGCAGTGTGACCAATCAGCCCCACTCCTGCCTCTGTGTCCTCGCCACTGTGACAGAATAGAGTCCCTCAAACCATAAGCCAGAGAAAACCTTTCTTAAATTGCTTCTCGGTAATTCTTTTTGATAGCAAGGAGAGTAACAAATACAGTCCCTCCACCTCCATTCCCCACTGCTGCTTCAGCCCTGTCTGGCCATGTACACAGCTCCCATAAAAGATGAACCTTAATTTCTGGTTTCCATACTATTTGGCAAGCTTTGATTTTAATCCAAAGTCTCACTGATTACATTGGAACCATTCTAATGGAGCATAAAATATTTTAAAAGAAAAACTTTAAAAGCCAAATCATGTCACTATCGGGCTGTGTGGAGACAGAGCCAGGGTTTCTCTGCCACTGGGGCTCAGCCTTAACCCTACCCACACACCCTTTTTTCTTTTCATTTTTGCCATCGAATCATACTAAGTTACTCAGGCTGGCCTTGAACTTACTCTGGAGCCCAGACAGCCTTGAAAGCACAATCCCCCTGCCTCAGCCACTGAGGGTGGCTGGTAACTAGGATGGCAGGCATGTTGATGCCACCAGGCCCAGTTCAGATGCCAGTCTTAACTCTGTTTTTCCCAAAAAGGTGTCCTTGAGCGCCTCTATCATTAGTTGTCCCTTCTGCTATCTCAAGATTCACCTTGTCGTGGTACCTCTGTGGGCTTTCTCTTCCACACCAACTCTCTGCATCCACACCAACTTCCACAATGAGAAAGGAATAAAATATTCGGTATTTATCAATCCAAGTACTTGATGCCAATTATATTTGGTTAAAATTGGACAGCAAGTAATTGGTTCCAGACAGATATGCAAATCCCTATGAAAGTGCAGCCATCAAGACGAAAGTTAGAGATGATCTTCTACACCCACACAGCAGCAGAAGCAGAGAGCTCCGCAGTAGGTACACTGTGTGCCCCTGATCAGCCATCCTCCTCTAGAGGCAGGCTTCCTTCCAAACTTGACTTTCTGCTCTCATAAATGCATTCTAGCCCTGCCGCCTCTGGAATTCACAGTGCCCACTTCACCAGACATGACTCACACTGGGCATGTAGCAACTCCTTTCCATTTGGATATCATTCAGAGGCACAAAACAGAAAGAATATACACAAATCCAATGCAAAACAGCAAAAAGAAATGGTCTCTCGGTGAGGAGTGTTCACCGCCTGCACCCTCAGTCAGCCTTTTAAAGAGCAAGCACGAAGCAAAACTCTCAGCTTGCTGAAGATAAAGCTGCATCTAGGTTTCCTTTACATACGACTTCAATTAGCTTGGGCTGGCAAGTGTTCAACACCTATAAGCCTCATGGAGTTGATTTAGCACAGCCATGACTCTGAGAAGACATGTATATGTGTGCGTTATGTGTAAGGCTATATACATATGTATGTCTATATCCACTATAGTGAAGGAGGCCTTGGCTATAAGTGATTAGTATCTGGGTTTGATTGCCACCATGTAGACACCACAACATGTCACATATCATTCATTTAGTCATCTGTGAAGTTGTAGCAGCAAATCACGCATCACCCCCGAGCCTGGAGAGATTTGTCCTTTTTACGGTTGTCTGATTTTTCTCTCTGTAGAAGGAGACAAGGAACAGTCTCTCCCGCTGGCCACGTCACTATTAGAGAATATTCTTGGTGCACTAAAGAGTAGAAGGAATAGACCCTGCGCAGGCCCCAGCACCAAGGAAGCACCAAGGAGGTCCCGGGAGACTGAAGGGGCATCAAGTCCATGTACTTAAGAGCCAATCGTCTCGGACTGAGAACGTAAGCAGCCGGGTAGTGAAACATGCATAGAATCTAGCTCAACAGACAGGAAGCAAGCATGGTGTCTATGTGGTGAGGATTAACTGCCGTACCCAGTGGATAGTAGATATGTATTAGATGGAGGTATTTCACAGCAAGACATAAGCCTGTGATGTGTGAGTGCTAAGAAAGCCTTAAACAGAAAAGCTGTGTCTAAATTGGTCTCTCCATCCAGTGCTTCCAATTTTTGAGTCAGAATCCATAGAAAACCATGGTGTTCAGAAGTCCCTGGGTCCAGGAAGCAGGATGCTCAGGGCAGGTTACTGGCTCAAGCCCCCATGGAGCTCCTTGGAGCTGAGGGAATATGTCTTGAGATACGTTGGCAAGGCCTCCTGAGGCCACTCTCCTCGCTCTGACAGAGCAAAAAAACGGAGTCTTCTCCGTTACCTCTCAGCTAGAAAATCAGAGAAGAGCCCAGCACCTTGGGCTTCCCTTGTTTGGTGTCTACCATGAACTACCCAGTTCATGGCCTATTGATCCCAGTTGGGGACATCAGCATCATTGAGGACTTTGTTCGTGTGTGTATCCTTAGATTCCTCCCTCCCCCCCAAATCTGACACCAACACTTGGGGCTTCATTGAGCCTTTGGATAGCTGGCTAAGGGGCTCACTCAAGGTCAGGAATATCTGCTGCTGTCAGCACTAATTCTTGACGTTTCAGTAGCTGCTAGGTGAAGTATTCAGGTCACCTGACTCGGGCTGGCAATGCTCTTCTGGAAAGGGCCCGACTGGCAGTGCATTTACAGTCAGCTCATTGCTGTCTGGCACAGCTCCTTACCAGCCACGGTGGCACTTATCGGTTATAGGCATTGCATAAATGAATGGCATGGCTGTGTTCCAATAAAGCTTTATTTGCAAAATCTCCAGCGGAGTAGACGTGGTTTTTCAACTGTCATTTGCTAACCCTCAGCCACTCGTTATTGTTAACTTCACTGCTTAAACTCTTACCCATTCGGGTTAATGCCAAAATTACCTAACAGCCTGTAGCACCTGTCAGCACTGGTGGCAATGACGGCCTTTAATCACTCAGTCTGCATCTTTAAGTGATTCCTGAAGGTGGGGTTCCGGCACACAGGCACAAAAGCCTTTATCTGTGGAGATCGTTGAATAAAGAAGTAGTTAGACAAAGCTGTACCATTTTGAATGTGGCCCATTGAAGAAAATGCCTAAAATATGCAGATTTGGCTGTTAAATGTTTAAATTTTCCACTGGTAAATATACAAAAAGCATAATAACACATACTCCAGTTCCTTTCAGAATCATTATGCAAGTATATTATTCTCCACATTTTAAGGCATCAGGGATTACCATGGTCCTGGCTGCTACCCCTTACTAGGCTCACAGGGTCACAGGTCAAAAGTTCAGAGAAGGTGAGGTGGGACTTCCTGTGTCCATTCCACACATTCTCATCCCTGGGAAAACTGGGCTTTCCAGAGGACAGAATCTTTTAGGGATTCTATATTCACATACCTAGTCCCTGGGCTGAGATGACTCAGATGGGACCAATCTTGGTAGAAGAGCCCCAGTGTGTGGCCCTGACACATGGTATGACCCCTCACAGCACAGTGGCCCTGAAGTAAATAAATGAATTTCTCACTTAGAATCCTAGAGTCGTGGGTCAGAGTGCTCCAACGAGCAAGACAAGCAGGCACAGCCTTTATAATCTGGACTGAGAAACCATCCATCATCTTCCCATATCTTACTGATGAAGGAATATAAGATTGTCCAGATCCAAAATTGATGCACAGAACCCACCTCTAGACAGGAAGGAAGTCAAGTAATTTTCAACACGTTAATTGCCATACAGCCAGACGTGGTGGCGCATGACCACAATCTGTGCAGAAAAGAGGCTGAGGCAGGAGGATCACCAAGTCTTCAAAGTCAGACTAGGATACACAGTAAACTCAAGACAAGTTTTCACTACATAGGATCCTCTCTCTATATGCGTGTGTGTGCACACACACACAGACACACAGACACACACACACACACACACACACACACACACACACACACACACAGAGAAACCAACCATAAGAAATGGCTATCGCAGAATAACAATCTGTAGACTCTACAGACTTTTTTTTTTCAATGTTCTATTCTGGAAAGTAACAATGTTAGAGTTAGAATCAGTGGCCAAATGTTCTCTGCTTCGGTCATAGCCTTACAAAGAAATTGGAAGGAAACTAAATGAGGTTAAGTACATTCCATGAGCTTTTGTTTCATTGTAGCTAATACACTAAACCACAGCCAGCTTCACTAGAACTCAAAGGTGAAAGACGTCTGAAAATCATTTAGTTTAAGTAGACACATTAGCCATCATCAGAAAGAGGAGGTGAGAAAATGTTTTCACCTGTCCACATGGAACTGAACAACATGTGGAATATGGGTTTATCCACTGTCAAAGTGGGTTGACGGGCTGTCAGGAAAAAGTAAGAGCCCGTGGTCCTCTTCCAAACTGTAGTAATACGGGGCGGCGGGGCTGCGTCCCTGGCACCCCAGCCACCTGGCTAGCTTATACCCCGAAATAACAACACAGAAACTGTATTCATTTAAACACTGCTTGGCCCTTTAGCTCTAGCACTTACTAGCTAATTCTGATATCCTGATCAACCCATCTCTAATAATCTGTGAGCACCGGTCTTACCGGGAAGATTCTAGCCCACGTCCATCCTGGGTCGGAGCTTCATTGCGTGTCTGCCTGGGAGCTGGAAGCATGGTGTCTCTCTGAGGCGTCTGCTCCCGAGAGGAGAGCTGTGGAGACTGAGCTCACTTCCTCTTCCTCCCAGTGTTCTGTTCTGTTTACTCTTCCCACCTATCTTCTAACCAATAAAATGGGCCAAGGCAGTTCCTTTATTAGCCAATGACCTTCCTCCATCACCAAACTGCCACAAACCCTACCTGTCAAAGGACAAGGGAGGAGTTAAAACTGTCTATTTGTAGATTTACAGGGTTGTCTTCTTTAAAAATATATAAGGAGTAAGGAACAGATGAACTTGGATTTTTTTGCGTAATTGTTATATTTTTCTTCATTTAAAGTTGCTTACTTATCTGTGAAATGAAGTAGCACTTTAGATATACCTGTATAGTGATTTCATATTTGTGATCAAATAGATGTTTTCCCTGATCAAAAAGAAATTGTATGACACAGTGATCTATTTTTTGCATCATGTGTTTAAGAAGTAGTTGGGGCAATAACTGATAAGAATTTTCCTGTATTTCCAACGGAAGAATTTATTCTGGAAGGTGTTTAATCTTGTAGAAATACATGTTTATCTTGTACAATTTTTTAAAAGGAATAAGGAATAGTTTTTATGGTGGCAGAAATAAGTCTCTACTAGAGAACGTGAACGGGAAAGCATGATACTCCCTGCCTTTAGAAACAGAGCTACGCCAAGAGACATTTGAACACTCAGTCTGAAGCCAAACACAGCTGCCCAGATCTTCACAAGTTCAAACTGCCCTTGGAATTAACCACTCTAACTGGGTCACTGGACACATGATAGAGGGGTCTCAAAGATGCCACAAGTGGCAAGCAATGTGGGTTGCTGCTCACTGGCTGTCCCAAGTGTTTCCTTCATTTTCCAGTCCCCTGCTCCTGCAGGGTCCTTGCAGTCACACGACTATCTACTTCTGGTCCACCCATGATAGAAGCAAGGTGTTCATTCCAGCTCTCTCTGTGTCTCTGTCTCTGTCTCTCTCTGCCTCTCTCTCTCTCTCTCTCTCTCTCTCTCTCTCTCCCCCCTACCATGTTAAGATGATGATACCACTCTATGAAACCTGTATGATGTGGGAGTCCCCTCTGTGTGCTGTGATTACCATTAATGAATAAAGAAACTGTCTTGGCCTGTTGATAGGGCAGAACTTAGGTAGGCGGGGAAGACAGAACTGAATGCTGGGAGAAAGAAGGGCAGAGTCAGAGAGAGCAATGGAGCCGTCGCCAGAGTCAGACATTCCGAATCTTTGCTGGTAAGCCACTGCCACGTGGGAATACACAGATTAATAGAAATGGCTTAAATTAATATATAAGAGTTAGTCAATAAGAAGCTAGAGTTAATGGGTCAAAAGCGATTTAGTTAATACAGTTTCTGTGTGGTTATTTTGAGTCTAAGCTAGCTGGGTGACCAGGACAAACAACAGCTGTACATGTCAGGTTTGGATTAAGCAAGACACTAACCCTGTAGTGTGAAGATGCAGACATTTCAGGACTTATTCACTCCTTCAACAAAGCTTAACATATCCTAACTAATAAACTAACATATCCTAACTAATAGAGTAACATATCCTAACTAATAGACTAACATAACCTAATAGACTAACATAGCCTAACTAATAGACTAACATAGCCTAACTAATAGACTAACATAGCCTAACTAAAGACTAACATAGCCTAACTAATAGACTAATGTAGCCTAACTAATAGACTAACGTAGCCTAACTAATACACTAACATAACCTAACTAAAGACTAACATAGCCTAACTAATAGACTAACATAGCCTAACTAATAGATGAACATAGCCTAACTAATAGACTAAGCATTTTTTCTCATAACTCACAGCTTCCTAGTGAAGCTAAGACTGTAACCTGAAGTGTCTTGACTAATACACCCAGGGTCATCTGTTACCACACAGAAGAGCCAGGTCAGGCACCACCAAACCAAATCATAAAAAAAAGAACACTCAGGTGAAAATAAATTGGAGTTCAGACTGATAAAGAGGCTGTACTCAGGGGTTGGAGCCCAAAATCTGGACCCCAGGAAAGAAAACTAATCCTGTCCCAGTCGGTATCCAGCTTTCAGGAGAGTCTGGAGGAGCTGAACCACTGGCTGGGACACTTACGGCAGTCTCAGAGGGTCCCAGTGAGGGAGCTCAGGGCTCAAAAGGAATTACTTCCATGTTTTCACAAACACAAACTGGAGTCTTGTGCCTCAGATCCAGATTAATTTAGCATAACATAGATTTTTTTTTAAAGCACCAAATTAGGAGGAAAATGAGTTGCTGGTTGCTAGGCAACATCAGAGCAAAGCTCCCTTTTCACCTTCAAGACCATTCTCACCATCTTCATGATTAAAGGTCAAAGAGACCTTAGCAGCAGGCACGTGTTTAGCTCTGCCGTCAGTAGACACCGGCGAATTTTTCCTGGAAGAAACAAAGGACAAAGAACCAAGCACTCTGGGTTTCCAAGCAGTCATGCTGAACATACAGGTTGACAATTTCTGTTCTAAAACGTGACCGTTCCTCTGTACAAAGAACTGAAGGAGACCTTTCATCCGTGCTGAGAACAGAAGTGGAGGTGTTACAAAGTCAGGCAAACTTTGCTCTCTTCCGAGGCTTAGTTGAGAACCCTCCAGAATGAGTTCATTCTTTCCTGAATACCAAGAAGCGTGAGCTAAAGGTGAAGACTCCCTTTCCCTGTCTCTCCCTGAGAAATGGATGCTCTGTCTCCATGGTGACTTGATAGAGTGATAGATCACACCAGCAAAGCTAACTGTAAACATAGGCCAAGACCACATTCTGGACCGGTCTAGACTACTACCCACCACCCACTGAGATGCACAGCCTCTTGCTTTACATACATCATCCCTTCCTCCTTCCATTGACAAGTTGGCTTCGCCTTCTGAGATGTGCATTCCTTACCCAACAACTCCCTGATCAAGACCACCAACTTCCTTGAACCTCATTTGTTGCTATTTTTTTTCATCTCTAAGGAAACAGAGTAACTTCCCTGACCACAGGCAAGAGTATACTAGTGAGCATGTCTCAGGTACAGTGCCCCGTGGACACCACTTGTTCTGGTTAGAATGAGAACGTTGGATGATCTTCCCATCAGAATTCCAGAAAGTGTCTCAACCTCGAGTTCCCGGATCACCTACTATGTGTAAAACACTGCTCAGGATTGTAAAGAATATTTGAAAAGAAGTACTGTGGTTCTTGAGAAAATACAGCTACCACAAAAGAAGGTGGATGAGGCCACTCATTTCTCAATGCTGTCCATACGAGAATGTTACAAGGGAGTGGAACCAGGGGAAAGGGGCACTTGGTGCTATGAAAGCTTTCAGATGCAAAATGGCTAAGACCCATTCAAAATCATAACCATGGAATTAGAAGTGCTGAAAGAAGGGGTGGCTGTCCACACCTCGCCATAAAATCCCAGCAACGTACATCATACGTGTGAAGAACTGTGACAAGCGGCAGATACTATTGCTCCTCCCTTCTGTTGGTGATGACACCCCTGGCTGTACAGAAACCCATGTCACACCCCAGCCCTCCGGCACAGTGCCCCGGGAGCTATGTCATATCCCACACAGAAGCAGAGGCAGAGCTTGGTGAAGCGCTGTGCTCCATCCCAGCAGCGTCCACACTCGGATGCCCTGAAGCACTTGTTTTCCATTGCCTGATGAATGTTCTCATAAGCACAGACCTATAGTCTTTGCAAAGTTTGGGCAGATGATAAACTTGGCTTCCTCTCTATCGACCAGCCTGGGATAACGTCCCTGACAAAATTAAATTGGTCTGCCAAGACGTATTCTTTATGAGGTTTCACATTATTGCCCTCAGAAGCATAAAGATTTGTTCAGCCTTTCTCCAGGCAGAGAAAAGCATCCACCATGATCCCATCCCTGCTCAAATCCTCTAAAAACAAAGATTCTGCTTTGGTTTTTATGGAACATGTTTATTCTCGGACTCCCTGTACCACAGGACAACAGTCAAGCAAGTGAAGGACGTGACAGCTGGCATTTGTTCTTACATGTTGTAAAGTAGTGCTGTTATAGAACCTGACTTCTAGAAGGCAGCTAAGAAAGACATACAAGGCTTCCTCTATTTGGACCCCAATTCTGAGGAAAGGATCTCGTCAGCAATCCAGTGGCCAACTTAATGATTCCACAAGTTCATCCTGTAACAGAGCCACTAAGATATTAATATTATCTGAAGAACAGGAAGCAATGAGCTCTTTGGTCTGGGGAGCCCTGGTGCCCATTCAAACCCTCAATTGATCAAACTCCACCAGTGTTCTTTCTTAGAACCCTAAGTTCAGACGTCTTCATGGGAGTACCTTGGAAGAAGGAAGCCATTCTTGAGTAGCTCAATTTTCGATTGCTATCAAATACAAATGCCTGCTGATGAAAATGCAGGCTTTGTTTTCTGTTTACTTTCTAGACTCATCCACTGAAAAGATTAAAAACTCGTAGCCAAGTTCAAGGATTTTTTTTTTCTGGCAATCCTAGAATTCTAATGTTTTCCTTATTATGGCTTTCCCTTTACACTTGAATTTTTCCCACATTAAAATGTGTTCTTCTAAGTAGGAAAACATTCCTGCATCAATCAAGTATTTGCAGAGAACTTTATGTGAACTGGCCGTGCGAGACAAATTGATCATAGGGGAAATACAGACATAGTGGTATGATGTGATAAAGTGTGGTATGAAAAAGTAAGAAGAAAGGAGATGATCTTTATCCTTAATAATATCAGTTTGCTTGTGAAATAATACCAGCCAACGAATTAATTTAAGAACATTTAAACTGTTCAGCTCTGTTGTAGATACAGCCAAAGATGAAATGAACCTTTCTGAATGCCAGACAAGACCTGCATGGACCATTTCTTTTTTCATATTAGGGCTTCCCTTTATGATTCTTCAAATGGTGTCTTCATTAGGGTTTCTATTGCTTCAGTGAAACACTGACTATAAAACAAGGGTTTAATCAACTCACACTCCACATTGCTGTTCATCAACAACGGAAGTCAGGACAGGAACTCAAACAGGGCAGGAACCTGGAGGCAGGACCTGATGCAGAGGCCATGAAGGGGTGCTGCTTACTGGCTTGCTCCTCATGGCTTGCTCAGCCTGCTTTCTTATAGAACCACAAGCCCAGGTGTGACACCACCCACCACGGGCTGGGCCCTCCCCCACTGATCACTAATTAAAAAAATGTTACCGCTGGGTATTGTAGAGGCATTTATCGATTGAGGCTCCTTCCTCCCAGGTGACTTTAGCTTGTGCCTAGTTTACATAAAACAAGCTGGCACACAGAGAAAGCACCTCTGGCCCAATCTCAGAATCACCAAGCTCAAATGCCACTCCACCTGAGAAGTCTTGGCTTTGATTGGTTTCAGTCATTCCCTTTGCCGAGCCTGCAGTTGAACTCCGTCTCTTGTAGCTCTGCTAATATCATTACTTGATTCTACTTTGATTTGTAGCTAACTACTAGATATCCATCATCAATAATAAGTCTTTAAGGTCACTAAGGTTTTGTTGGGATCACTGTGATTGCTAGTTTCAGTAATCAACATAACACAGGTCGGGTTGGCCTGTGGGCGTGTCCCTGATGGATAGCCCTAATTCCGTTAATAGGTATGGGAATACCCAGCCTAAATGGGTCCTGGTCTATAAAAATAGACCATGAACCAAACACTGGCAAGAATGCACACAAAGCATGCTCTCTCTGCTCTTAACTGTGGGTGTGGTGGAGATGCATCAAGTTCCTGATGCCTTGACCTCCCTTCAACAATGGACTTGAACTTGGAATTGCAGGACAGGTAAATCCTTTCCCCTTTAAACTCGCTTTTTCTGGGGTATTTGATCACAGGGACAGGAGATAAGATCAAGACAATAAGACCCAGCCCAGGGTGGACCATTATCTAACTTCACCAATTATAGAGAACTTGTGCTTTTAGTAATTGCATGCTGTTTTCATACAGGACTCTATGGGAATTTGCTAGCTGAACTGGGCTGTGAGTTTCTAACATGTCATCTACCCCTGAATTACACAATGGGCAGATTGTGATCATTTATTCCTGTTTTCTATAGCTATCCATCAAATTTTTCTATAGAAAACAGGAATACTTCTGTGTGGGCTGTGTTAAGCTTTCTGCCTGAATTATCTCATTTCTTATAAAAGTCCAATTTCCTATATTTCATTGCTTTTATTACCCATCTTATTCTCTCTCATGAGTTTGTCTTTGTTTTGTTTTGTTTTTAATCTTCTCATTTATTTTTTGGTAGGGTTTCAGAATGGAAAGATATGATGTTTGTGTCCAATCAGCTCCTGTGGCTGGCATGCATCCAATGTTTGTTTAAACAAAGGCATTTTAGTGGAATGGTCCAAAGAGCCGGCTCTGATGTCAGACTGCCAAAGCTTCAATCCAGGATCCAAAAATTATTAGCTGATATTTCCATATACCACTCAGAGAGAAAAGGAAGCTTAAAGCAGCCTTCGTCTCCTTAGAGAGATAAGAAAAGTTTGTATCTAAATACAGTGACAGAATGCTGGATTTTAAGAAGATTCAAGAAAGAAAGGAAAATGGTTCTTAGAAATTTACAAACATTCCAAGATATTTTATTTATAGTTTATATCTGATTTCTTGTATGACAGGAACTTTAAATCTTAGAAGGAAGAAATTGAAGAAGACACCAGAAAATGGAAAGATTTCCCATGCTCTTGGGTAGGTAGAATTAACATAGTAAAAACGACAATCTTACAAAAGGCAATTTATTAATTTAATGCCCATCAGAACTCTTCATATGGAAAAGCAAAAAACACAGAGTATCCAAAACAATCCTGTACAATAAAGGAACTTCTGAAGGCATCACAATCCCTGACTTCAAACTCTACTAGAGATCTATGGTAATGAAAACAGCCTGGTATTGGCATAAAAACAGACAGGAGAACCAATGGAACCAAATCAAAGACCCAGATACCAATCCACACACCTATGAACACCTGATTTTTGACAAAGAAGCAAAAAATATATAAAATGGAAATAAGAAAGCATATTCAACAAATGGTGTTGAAAGAATTGGATATCAACATGTAGAAGAATGAAAATAGATCCATATCTATCTCCATGCACAGAACTCAAGTCCAAATGGATCAAAGACCTCAACATAAAGCCAACCACACTTAACCTCATAGAAGTAGGAAGTACACTTAAACGCACTGACACAAGAGGTCACTTCCTAAATATAACCGAGTAGCATAAACACTGAGAGCAACAATACATAAATGGAACCTCCTGAAACTGAGAAACTTCTGTAAAGCAAAGGACATGGTTAACAAGACAAATGACAGCCTACAGAATGGGAAAAGATCTTCACCAACCCCACATCAGACAGAGGTCTGATCTCCAAAATATACAAAAAACTCAAGAAACTTGACATCAAAAGAAGGGTAAAGACCTAAACAGAGAACTCTCAACAGAGGAATCTAAAATGGCCAAAAGACACTTAAGGAAATGCTCAAAATCGTTAGTCATCAGAGAAATGCAAATCAAAACAACTCTGTAAGAATGGCCAAAATCAAAAACACTGATGACAACTTATGCTGGAGAGAATATGGGGTAAAGGGAACACTCCTGTATTGCTGGTGGGAGTGCACACTGGTACAGTCGCTTTGGAAATCAGTATGGTAAGTTCTCAGAAAATTAGGAAACAACCCACCTCATCCAACAACTGATGGAAACAGAAGCAGAGACCCGCCTCAGAGCACTGGACTGAGCTCCCGAGGTCCAGTTGAAGAGTGGGAGGAGTGAGAATATGAGCAAAGAGGTCAAGACCATGATGGGGATACCCACTGAAACAGTCTACCTGAGCTAATGGGAGCTCACCAACTCCACCCAGACTGGGAAGGACCAAGCATGGTACCAAACTTGACCCTCTGAATGTGGTTGACAGTTGCATGGCTGGGGCAGACTGAGGGGCCACTGGCAGTGGCACCAGGATTTATCCCTACTGCTTGTACTGGCTTTTTGGGAACTTATTCTCTTTGTATGGAAACCTTGCTCAGCCTAGCTATAGTAGGGAGGGCCTTGGACCTTACCCAAAGCAATGTGCCTCACCCTCTCTGAGGATTGGATGAGGGGTTAGGTGGGGGGAAGGGTAGATGGAGGAAATGGGAGGAGAGGAGGGAGTGGGAACTGGGATTGGTATGTAAAATGAAAAAAGTTTGTTTTCTTCATAATAAAGTGAAAAAACTGCTAGGAGATAAGACTGACAAACTCTGGGGTGTGGAGAAACATGAAAGGAAGTTTAGGAATGTGGACAGGCCAGTGTGATCATTTAATCTTAAAAAGAAATTTAAAACTGGGTAAAATAGATAAAAAGGAAATTATCAATGGAATATTGCAAGGAAATACCTAGCTGCCAACTCTGAGGGCAGCTTGAAACACAGAATGCCCCATTTTAAAAAAGAAAACAGAAAGAAAAGAAAAAGAAAGGAAGGAAAGAAAAAGGCAGAGCTGAAGGAAGGAGCATTCACATCGCGGGAACTCACCACTTTCTCCTAACAGCTGACTAAAAGAGCTGCCAGATGTTCTCACATTGGCGATAAGCTTTAGACCGTGAGGATAACAGAGTCTCAAAGTCTACACAAGCCGGTCACAGGAAGTCAGGGATCAGACGGCTCCTGCTGCTTCCACAGCAACACAGGAGTCAAAGGGACATGAGAGCAAGGCCTTCAACCAGCAGAGGAAATTATGACAAGGGTTTCTGACTTAAAACGCCCTACAGCTCAATGTCAGTTAACTTTGAGAGTGAAATAGATCTTCATAAATGCAATGTCTCCAGATTTTACCCAGCCGCCCCCAGGCACCCTTTCTAGGAGGCTCCAAGATGATGTGTTTCATTAGCATGAGGACATGAACCCAGAAGAAGGGAGATATAGAGGTGAGGGAACCCCCTGATGGATAATGCTGGGGAACCATGACAACAAACATGCACAAGTCTCTGAGTAGCCCAGGTTGGGGCACTTATGACCCAAGAGTGAGACCACTTGGCCAAGTGGTCACCAGCAACATGCCTCTGCTCTTTGCCCTAAGCCAGAGGTACCGCCTGAACCCAGCACAGACTGACTGCACACATATGAACATGTGAGCTCACCCCACACACACACCTCTGCAGAACATTATACATGTGAAACAATGCCCCTGGTCCTTTGCAAATACTAATACATTATCCTAGAACTTACAAGTAGGTATTAGTATTCTTTTAATTTTACAGTTAAGAAAGCTCAGAGAAGTCAAATGGTCCACGGTCATGGGAAGGTCAAATTTCAATTCAAGAAAAATTGATATTTAATCCAAGCTCCATTATTACACATATCTATGGGGCACCATGTGTTTACATTCATGAATACATGTATGCAAACCAGGATAATTTAGTTTTCCATTTGCTTGTTCTTCCTGTGGGTTAGAGCCGTTGAGTTCCTTTCTTTGAGTCATTCATAAAATATACAGCAGGCTATTGTGAGATGCCGGCATCCCTCCTGCTGAGGAACATTAGGCCGTCTCTCTCCTATGGAACTGTATCTTTACAACCATGATTTACCCCCCAACCTTCCCGGTCTCTGGTCATCACTATTTTACATTAACACTCACTTTATCTCAGCTTCCGCCTGTAACAACAGAGCAAATGTAACATATATCTCTGCCTCTAATTCACTGAGCCTGATGTCCTCAGGTTCTGCCCATTTTGCTGTTAGTGATGGAATAGCACAGATTCCACATTCTTAACCACAAAATCTCCCTGTGGACTTGGATTGACAGGAACGCTTATTTTCCCCCAAAGAGTACAGCTTTGGCATCCTCATGAAAGGTGAAGGTCAACCTCCATGGGCCTGGAAGCAGAAGATTTGGGGCAGTGAATGGTTCTGAGCCTTTCTCAGCCAACAAACCCAATACCTGGCCCCCTAAATGCCCTGATGCATGCCCTGCCTGTCCCCATTTACTTTTTCTCATGAAATTCTAGTTCCCCAATAGCCAACAGAGACCTCTTTTCTGGCCTCTGCACAGCAGTTCAGAGAGAGGAAATGAGCCTGCATATTTGGAAGAGGTTTTTACAGGGCAAGGAGGTTTGTGAGCAGCCTACTTTTACAGCAACAGCCTCTCCACTAAGGACGCCTCTAAACTGGGGGAGCTCATTTCAAGGTCACCGTGTCACATTCCTTGTGTGATTCCCAGATGTTTTATCAGGCTCTCTGCTATTCTTGGAGTCCCTTTGATTATACCACAAATATTTGGTCCCCCCTGGGAAGAAGTGGATGAAGAGGGATCGCTGCCATTGGCTACTCTTTCTAGAAGAAAGGCACAAAAGTGACAACCTCAATCATGTGGCATCATAATCATGACCTTAGTTCGACATCATTCATCATGGAAAGAATCTTCACAAACTTCTCCAGTTGAAGGACTCAAGAGTGGGGTCAGCTGTGGCCAGAGAGCAGCATGCTTGAGTGTCAGCTCTCAGAAGAACCTGTGGTGTCATTGAGACCAGGAGAGAGCCCTGGAGCCAACGTGTGTGGTTGATTCATCCACTGGCCTGGAAAAGGTTTTAATCCATGCTTCACGTTCAAAGCGAGCGTCTGTTTCACCAAGAGAAAACTTGAGTTACCCCTGGAGACATTTCCACTAATGAGGCCTAAGGAGAGCAGTTAATAAATATATTCCCTTTATCAGACCAATCTCCCCATGAAAGACACAGATGTGCCCCCAGACTGAAATTCATTGCCATGGTCACTGACCATAGCATTTAGTTAGATCCATTGATTCTACCTTATAACAGCCTGTATCTTATCTTTATGACATTCATTGACAAATAAACACAGATAGCATTAATTCTGTGGGGCTAAGAACAAGGCCAGTATCCAGTAACCCTGGAGTTTATAATATTGGTTATTTCACCGTAGCCAGGTCGTTACCATCATCTAATTTGTGCCAACAAAAAGACAAAAAGAAAGGGAGCCTTTTTTAAGAGGTTGCTTTGAATTGAATCATGTTCCCATGCCCCAAATTCATATGCTGAAATCTTTGCCTCTGAAATGCAGGTGACCTTGTTTGCAAATATCAGCCATTTTAACTTCCATCAGCTAAGATGAGGCCATGGGTGTGGGCCATAACTCAGTAAGTCAGATTGTCCATACACAAAGGAAGATTTCCCTGAGCAAGCGTTGGTGTAAGGTGTTTCTGCATCCAACAGCCAGGAACCGTCTGACACACAAGAAGGTGAAGTGAAAACTCGAAGTGGAGATGCCCATGTACACACCAGGAAGAGGGGATGGTAACCACATGCAAACCAAAGAGAAAGATCTGGAATAAGGCCTTGCCTCACAGCCCTCTGAAGGAGACAGCTCTAGCCAGCTGACAAATTCCTACACATCCAGATGGGACACAACCACCTCCGTGCTAAGTTTTCTATGGTTTCCTTTCTACGTGGCTTCCAACACCTTGGGAACCCTCCAGAACCAGGAGATCAGGTGTGACCAGGAGAGAAGGGCGACACCTGTCTACTTTGAATGCAGAATGTCCCCCAATGGGCTTCTGTGTTTGCATATTTGGTCCCCAGCTGGCAGTGCTATTTGGAGAGGTTGTGGAACCTTTAGGGGTGAGACATAGATGGAGGGACAGGACTAGAGGGCTATAGCCTAGTTCCACTTCAGCCCTTGTCTCCCTCTGCCTCCTGGGCTACCGAGGTGCAAACAAGCCACCATGTCCTCCTGCCACTGTGAAGCCAGCAGACACTATACCTTCCTACCATGATGAACTGTATCCCCCCAAACTGTGAGCCAGCAGACACTATACCTTCCTACCATGATGAACTGTATCCCCCCAAACTGTGAGCCAGCAGACACTATACCTTCCTACCATGATGAACTGTATCCCCCCAAACTGTGAGCCAGCAGACACTATACCTTCCCTGCCATGATGAACTGTATCCCCCCAAACTGTGAGCCAGCAGACACTATACCTTCCCTGCCATGATGAACTGTATCCCCCCAAACTGTGAGCCAGCAGACACTATACCTACCATGATGACCTGTATCCCCCCAAACTGTGAGCCAGCAGACACTATACCTTCCCTGCCATGATGAACTGTATCCCCCCCAAACTGTGAGCCAGCAGACACTATACCTACCATGATAAACTGTATCCCCCCAAACTGTGAGCCAGCAGACACTATACCTTCCTACCATGATGAACTGTATCCCTCCAAACTGTGAGCCAGCAGACACTATACCTTCCTACCATGATGAACTGTATCCCCCCAAACTGTGAGCCAGCAGACATTATACCTTCCCTGCCATGATGAACTGTATCCCCCCCCAAACTGTGAGCCAGCAGACACTATACCTACCATGATGAACTGTATCCCTCAAAACTGTGAGCCAGCAGACACTATACCTTCCTACCATGATGACCTGTATCCCCCCAAACTGTGAGCCAGCAGACACTATACCTTCCTACCATGATGAACTGTATCCCCCCAAACTGTGAGCCAAAGTAAATCCTTCCTCTGTAAGTTCCTTTTTGCTAAGTATTTTATCCAAGTAATAAGATTAACTAATACTTATGCAAAGCAGCCTAAGTTCTTCCATTCTTACTATTACTATTATATTTTTATATCTATGATAATTATAGCATTATTATTATTATTATAAAACTGGGCCAGTCTGACAACACAGTTCCTGCTCTGCACCAAACACTTAAGATATGAGATAAAGAGCCAGGCTCCTGGGGTCAGCCTCTTCAGCACTGGTCACTGCTGGGCCTGTGACTAGAGACAGCTTAAGTCCTTCTGACCTGGGCCTCTAGGACACAGGCAGTAGGTATATGGCCCTACCCAACATCAGGCTTCCATACCCTGAACACTTCACTCCGTCCAGAACCCCCCCACTCCTCCAGACCAGCCCTTTCTGCTCCTCCATCTCTCTTCTTCCCTCACACAGTACTTGTCTTCATTCTTTTTGTTTACCAAAATAAACAGAACATCCCCAGCTGGCGCAATAAGCATGAGCATATTTGAGGAGCTCTGTCCCTAAACTTGTTGGATTTGAAGATAAAAGGAAGAGATGATTGGGAACTGAACAGAATTTGCCGTATCCCAGCCAGCTGGAACCAGATGGTGTCGAGAGAACCCCCCAGGGCAGTGGCAGCTAGGAAGGGAGCCCCTGAGCTGTCCCTCAGAAAAGCCTATCAGAGCCAGGCATGCTAGCGCATGCTTGCAATTCCAGGAATCCAGAGACTAAGGCAGTAGGGCTGTGAGTTCCAGGAGAGCCTGAACTACGCAGTGAGACTATAGCAAAAGAAAAAGAGAAATATGAAAGAGAAAGGCAAGGAGTATCGGGGCAGAGAATGCTCAGCATACAGTATCTACTTGTATGAGTGCATCCTTATGTAATACATTACAGTATCATGCAGTATATACGAATATATACAATGTTTATATATAAAGGACAGGGGTGTGTGTACCACTATACTACAGTGGTCCGGTAGCCCCAGCTGCCACTGCTTTCAATTCTACCTGGCAGAGGTCAAACGAGAGTGATCCACCCAACTTTCTGCTCAGGTGTCTCCAGCACAGCGGTGTTCATCACACAGCTCCCGGGTGTGCTGAGTAACAAGAGAAGGCAAGGCTGGCTCCCACCCGACTCCTGCCCCATAGCTTCTGATCAACTGAAGATCCCTGCTTCTCTTCCTCTCTCCCTTCATTTCCGGGGACAGACCTGGCAAGGTTCCGCAGGTCCTCCCAGCCCACCCTGCCCTCCTCCTAGCTTTCACAGACATGTCCCCAGTCAGCTGCCTGATTGACAGTCCTGTTGGGACACTTGGTTACAGAGAATCAGACCCCTACAGAGACCTGTTTGTCAGCCATTTTCTTTTCCAATCTCCCTAACTAGTTGTGTGGGGAACCTCTCTAGTGAGCAAAACACCAACACCAGTGACCTCCTGGAGAGAACGGTGTGCACACTCCTCACTACGGCACAGGAAATGGAGCAATGGTACAAGCCGCATGATTTAGAAGCACCAAGGAAGGGAAGGATGAGCTGCCTGGTGAGGGGAAGGATGAGGGTCTACGGCCTCTAAGGTCAACTGTAGATAATGCTCACCGTTTTCCTCCACCATACCGCACGTAGCACCGTGGCAAAACTTCTGAGTGCTTTGGGCAGAAATTCATAAAATTAAGAAGCTCTCTGGAGTGAATCCTATTGAGATCAGCAGGAAAAACAGCTTTCTCTAGTACCCCAAGAGAAGCTGAGCCAGCGTGTGTGTGTGTGTGCGTGTGTGTGTAGTGTGTATGTGTCTCTGTGTGTGTGTGTGTGTGTGTGCGTGTGCGTGTGTGTGTTCAGTACTATATGTAGGGCTCAGCCTGTCATGTTAGCAAAACACATATTGTAGACATGTAGAGATTTTTACATCACTGTCTCCAATAATTTCTGGTTTCTCTTTTAAAGACACATCACTAATTATAGGCTAGCTATCCCAGCTGGAAGTCTTTTATCTTTGCTGGGTACAATCATTTCCCAGTAAGGCTAAAAACCAGATAACGGCTCTGTGTGGCATTTCAAATGCTGAATATTACACAAGGTCACCTGTGAATCTTTTTTTCCCCTTAAATTAACACATTATTTTGATGCTCCAAGAAAAATATTCCAGTACCTGTCTCCTTTTAGCTTTTGTTATGAAACAGTTCCAAACAGAGCCCTGCACTGTGTTGTGCCGGACAGCCGGTCTCCAAACCGGGAGACCCACGCAGGCTCACCTGGAGACTGAGAAAAGGAAGCCCAAATTCAGGAGGCCAGGGTGCCCGAATGGCCTCCTGGTGACCCTATGTTTAAATACAGTCCTTGGCGGTTATGGCTGCACGAGGCAAGGATATTCGCACCACTGCAGTGGCCGGTGAAGCCCAACATGAACTGTGTAGGGACCGGCTGTAACCCATGCCCAATGTATGATGGCACTGGAACACCGTGTCCCACGCTAGGGCTGATCTTTGGCTGTTCCTACACACACAGCTGGAGATACTTACCTGTGGTTGGTACCCAGGGATCTACCTAGCCCATCCTTCCATCTCCATCCCTCTCCTCCTCCATTAGGTTCAGGCTTGCCTTCCCTAGGCCACCGTGTTCAGCTTCCCCTCCCAAGTGTTCTATGACAGTGCCTCCAGGGCGGCACCCAGACTGACAGAACTTAGCAGGAATGATCAGCTGAAGATAAGACTTCAGGAAAAACTGCCCCTGCTCGGTCGCATTGCTCGTCACTGTCCCCAGGCTTCGTGTTTGCTCATCCTGAGAGTCTGGCTACTCCCACATCTGCTACCCACTCTCGTACCACCTGGTTTCCCCGAGCCAAGACTTTTCTTCTGGAATGTGCCTTCCTTCCTTCTTTCTTCACAGGATGAGTTACTTCCCTTTCCTCAAGTTAAATACAAGTTCAAAGAAGGCTTTTTCAGCCCCAGGTTCCTGGCTATGACTCATATCCTTGTCACGGCCTTTGCTACATTTCTACCCTTGTCTCCGCTGCAAAATCTTTGGGTCTTAATGAACACTGACTGACTATTGATTCATGAATGTTGCCATAACAAAAAGTCTGAGGCTGGGTGAACTCTAAGGAGCACCGATTTACATCCCATCGTTCCAGAAACCGAGAAGTACAAGGTCAAGATGGCGGCAGCTCTAGTGACTGGTAAGGGCCCTCTGTGTCCTGCAGCTACTGCTGTTTTCATCCAGAGGAGAGGGACACAAAGAGATGCTAATGAGTCCCTGCAGCTCTATCGGAGTTAGAGATCCACCCACAAGCCTGATGCTCTTGTGAAGAATCCATGTCGTGAAGGTTTCCTATCTCAATACAGTGGGGATTCAGTTCCAACAGGAACTTTCAGATACATTTGGTCGGAGCCCTCAAGGTCCACCCCAACAGGTCTCCCGTGAGTGTAAACACCAGATCTGCATTGCAAGACTCTCTGTCCTGGGAGAAAACCATCAAGATTTCCAGTTATACCTTGTGGTCCACTTAATTCCTCAAGGTGTGTTTCAGACTTTAAGGATGTTTGTATGCCTCACCATCTCAACTTTCTTGTGTGGGGGAGCAATGAACATGTGGAGAAGTGTGCACACATATGGAGGAGTGTGCACACATATGGAGGAGTGTGCACACATATAGAGGAGTGTGCACACATATGGGGGAGTGTGCACACATATGGAGTAGTGTGCACACATATGGGGGAGTGTGCACACATATGGAGTAGTGTGCACACATATGGAGTAGTGTGCACACATATGGAGTAGTGTGCACATCTGTGGGGGAGTGTGCACACATATGGAGGAGTGTGCACACTTATGGAGGAGTATGCACACATATGGAGGAGTGTGCACACATATGGAGGAGTGTGCACACATGTGGAGGAATGTGTACACATGTGGAGGAATGTGTACACATATGGAGGAGTGTGCACACATATGGGGGAGTGTGCACACATGTGGAGGAGTATGCACACATATGGAGGAGTGTGCACACATATGGAGGAGTGTGCACACATGTGGAGGAATGTGTACACATATGGAGGAGTGTGCACACATATGGGGGAGTGTGCACACATGTGGAGGAGTGTGCACACATATGCGCACATACACAGAGAAGCCAGAGGGAGCGGCTGGGAGTCCTGTCTATCACTGTCACTGAACCTAGACCCAGCAAGCCCTGAGATCCTCTCTGCCCCTGCAGTGCTGGGTTTGCAGACCCCATTCAGTCAGGCCCAGCTTTTTTTTTTAACATACATGCTGGAGGTGTTAAGTCAGGTCCTCATCTTACCCACTGAGCCATCTCCTCTTCATTCTTGTAACATAACTTTCTAAACAAATGAATAGCCCTCACAACCAGGATATCTCATGTGCTATTTAAGCATTATTTTTAAATTACTTATATGAAGGCAACGGCCTTTCTATTTTAGTTTTACCCAGTTATGGTAAATTTAACTTTAAATGAGCCCAAAGGAAAGAGGTTACAGCTACTCTTCAATTTAAAGATGTTCTGGGGTGACTGGCCTGACCTCTGCTCCACACACACACCAGAATTTTTGAAGGCTGTGTGAAAGGTAAACCGACCTCAGCACCAAAGTCTCCCTAATGAGGCCGAATAGTCTGTGGGCATGTCTAGCTGCCACCCCAGAGCAGCCTGCTTCCCTGGAAAGCTCTGAAATGCCAGCCCAAAGTGGAACATTTGATAGGGAAGCAAGCTGGGGACGGCACAGGGACCATCCGGCAGCCCTTACAGAACACGCACCTCCTTTGGAGCCAGGCTTTGCAGAATGAATGGCTGGAGAAGTGGTCTGGTTAGCAGTGTTCCTAAGGCACAAGGAAGTCTTTTTTAATATAATAATTCAGACCTCAGTGGTCTGAATAAGAATGGCTACCACAGGCTCTTATAGCTGAATGCTTATCATCAGGAAGTGGCCCTACCTGAGGAGGTGTAGGAGCTGGAGATGCGTTGGAGGATATGAGCTACTGGGGTGAGCTTTGAGATTTCAGAAGCTTGCAACAGGCCCAGTCTCTCTCTCTCTCTCTCTCTCTCTCTCTCTCTCTCTCTCTCTCTCTCTCTCTCTCTTCTCCCCCCTCTCTTCCCTCACCCCCACTCCCATGGATCAGGATGTAACTCTTCTACTACTGGTGTAGGAGGTTCTTCTGTTCATATGTTGTTTTCATTGGTTAATGAATAAAGAAACTGCAAGGGCCTAATAGAGCAAAACTTAGGTAGGTAGAGAAAACAGAACTAAATGCTGGGAAGAAGGGCAGAGAGGGAGAAGCCATGGATCCTCTGCCTGAGATGGATGCCAGTTAGAATCTGTGTGCGTGTGTGTGTGTGTGTGTGTGTATGTGTGTGTCCGTATGTGTGTGTGTGTGTAAATTGAATTCATATAAAATCTTTACCATACAACTGAGCAGCTGCTAATAGCACACCCCTCAGAATTCCTGGTCACTGGAACTGTGAAGCTGATATAAACCTTTTTCCATTCCAAATTACCCAGGCCCCAAGATCCTGTTACAGCAAGAGAAAATAGGCCATGACTTTCTTGGACCACCATAATTTAAACTCAAATGAGCCAGGGTTTGAGAAGACAACCTTCAGGGCTTTCTGAGTCCGAGTCTGTGACTTGGTTTTCATGACCCACAGGCTGTCTAGTTAATGTAGTAAAGAGAAGACAGACTCTAGACTCTCCTGGAGGTGAGAAGCACAATGACAGACAAGCCAAAACCCCCTCACTACCTCCTGGCCACTGTATCTGTTGATTCACCTTCCAGCTCCTGAGGGAGAGAGTGATGAAGGCCAGAGAGCTGGGGGTGGATAAGTCAGAACCTGCAGAGACTTGAAGGCCAGGTCACGGAGGGGACACTGTGCCTGAAGAAATGCTTCAACAACTGCTAGGCTCCTTCACTCCCTATCCCAAGTACTGCTCACTTATCTGAGCCCCAAGCACCCAAATCATGATTTCAGAATAGTCTGTGAGAGTTGTTTCCACCAAATAAAAAAAGAGTAGCCCCCTGCCTTTGAAGGTCTCTCGTATTCTGTCCCCATGTGTGTGCTTTTGCCTTATAAGCCCATTTGCTGTTCCAGAAAACAAGAATTTTCACCAAAACCTGAAACACTGAGCCCATGAACTAGGCTCCACCATATACCTGCACATATTAATATCTCCACATGTCAAGAGTTCAAGCCCCAAGACAATGACCTATGCTTGCCTTCTTCAGAATCACACTGACACCTGTCTTTCTAACGTGACCGCGTGCTGCCAGAACGCTGCCGAGTGACTTTGATCTGGCTGTGCAAGCTCCTGGGTACCTATGGTAGAAACCCAGGGAAGACAGGGAAAGAAAGGATGCAGGAAGGGGGAGGAAGATCCTGAAAGGAGGCTGATGGCGACATTGCAGATGAGGATGACGTCGTTGGCCAGCCGGGGACAGTTGCTCTATTCACACGACACCCACTTCCCACACAGGGCTAGTGTGCAGCACTAAATGGCAGCTTATTAACTGAGCTCCCTCCGGCACTGTGCTCAGTGGGACACTGTCCAACTCTCAAAGTCCACTCGCCAACGAGAAGAAGAGTGGACATTGATACCACCCTAACAGAACACATGGCTCTATTGAACACAAAAACATAACTCCACACACACTAAAACGCTCCTTTTTTCATTCTATTCCTCACCTCTTGATACTGAGGCAACAATGGAGAATTAGAAACGCTGTCACCCCTCGAAGTAGACAATGCCTTGAGAAGCAAGACACATAACTGTTCCTGGCAGCCCTGCTTACTATAAACATTTCGTACATCTGGACGCCTGGGAAGGATTGGGGCACACAATGACTTCTAAAGAAGGTATGTATATACGCTGATATTTACCATGAGCAGAGGGGCAGAAGGAAGGTAAAACTAGACATCCCCTTGCATTTCCCTTTAAAATACAAAATAGAAGCTTCCCGGGTTAAAGAATTTTAGTTGTAGGTGGGTAGTTATCTAACAGGACGCAGGTAATCTGGGAAGAGTGGTCCCCAAGCTTCCTTACACAACTTCAGCTGAACCTCCTAGGTCACGAGTGACTGATGCTGCTGCCACATTCCTGATGCTACCCTGGGCTGTGAGTACTCTAAACTTGCACAAGTTCTCTTCAACAGCCTTGAGAGAAATTATAAATATTGGCTATGATCTCTTTGTATTTCTTCCCCTAAAGAGATAGCATCCATGTGCCGCTCTTCTTCATGTTTGGCCCTAGTTATATGAGTAGCTCCAGCCCACTGTACACATGCTTGCTTGTCTGGGCTCACCCTCTCTCTCGCTGCCCCTGGAATCTGGTCCACACAGCCAGGGAGAGCCAACTCGAAGCTGAGCAAACATATGCCAACTGCCTGCATTATGAGAGTCGACCACAGTCCAGGCAAGCGAGACCGTTTAAGACCAACCGGTCTCGTCCACCCGAAATCTGTGTGTAGAAATCCAGTGCCCAGTGGAAGAGGTGACGACAGGGGGCAGTAATATCAGCCGAAACTAAGAATGTAGGAAGAGCCATATCATATTTTTAAAGCAAACTAAACCATGGCTTACTTAAGGAGCTTGGACAGAGATGTTGCGTGTAGGTAGAAACACTGCCCCCAGTCATCACAGGTTATTAAATCAAACAAGTGATACTGAGCCCCAAATATATAAAGAAGTTTAATTTGTAAATTCAGAATAATAAAAGATTAACAACTTACAATAAACTGGAACAATTATAACATCATACAATAAAACATATATGCACGTTCATTTCAAAAAATAAAAAAGATAAATGTAGAACTCATGAGTTTTGGAAGTTCTGACAACTTCTGTTTAATATTTTTGGAGCGAATTAGAGAACTCAAACTGAAGGAAATCATGAGTTGTAGAGCCTTTAAGTGGGTTCACATGCAAACTGGTGATCATGCCACAAGGCAAAGCAAGGTCCCTCAAAGGGTCAAAGGGCTGAGAAGCAGCTGAACTCCTTTCTGGGGGGATTTTGGAAAACTCCAGGGAAAAGTAGCTCTGGAAATGAGCCTAGAAAAAGAAAGAGCTGGGGAGATGGTCAAGGTGCTTGATGCTCAAGGGTCTGAATGAGATCCTGAGCACCCACGTAGAAAACCAGGTGTGTGTGACAGCTCTGCTCATGATCCCAGCACTGGGAGACAGAGAGGGAGGGTCCTGAGGGACCTTGGGTCAGCCGGCATAGCCAGTGAGCTCCAGGTTCACTGAGACATCCTGTTTCAAAACAGTGAAGTAGAAAAATGACAGAGGAAAATATCCAACATCAACCCCTGGCCCCCACAAACATGCTCACAAATGCATAGAACACACATCCACACACTGAAAAATTAGGGAAGAGGATGTCAACAGGAAGGTGGGTCATGAGTCTAAAATGTCCCTCTAAACTTCTTGAGCATTTATTCACACCACACAATTCTCCACTGAGATATGTTGGACTTGACGAACTCAATTTCGGCCACTCGTCTACCTCTTTGTTTCCCACAGTGGTCAGAGTGGGACTGGAGCCATGAGATCCCACTTCCCTCGATGGCTTGTGAAAGCTTTCATGGTACCCTTGAGCAGAGGGGGATGCTAACAAGCTTAGTCACAAGCTCTGCTCCTAAACAGCTCTTTATATTTATATCCTTAAGGTCTATCATTCAGTGTTTTGATCCCAGTTTACTCTGTGAAACAACAGCCAAGGTCAAGAGGAGCAAAGCTTCAGGGATGGTCCTCATGCTTGCCTCCGTGGAGGGAGGATGCTGATCTTTGACCTCAGAAAGTAGCCTCTGCCATGGGGTGTTCTCACAGCTGTGACACAACCACTGGTGCAGGACACCCTCAGGCCCAGATTAACCCAAAGACACCAGCTACGAGAACAGGTCACACTGAGCATCAGACTTTACTCAGGTCTTACCTGTGTCCAGTTTCCCAGGTAAAAGTCAAAGAAGTGCCCTTCATTGAGGTCTCTACAGGACCCAGCCCCCTGCCTTCACTCTGTCGCTTTCTGCAGGATGTATCGCTAATCTGAATGATTCTAGAAAAGGCAAATTAGCCCATGCCCACTTGCATATTAATTAGCTCTCCAATTACAACATTTGTAAAGGGAATCACTTTTTTGTCCCGGCTGCCCAGAACCAAAATAACCACACAGAAACTATATTAATTAAATCACTGCTTGGCCCATTAGCTCTAACTTCTTATCAGCTAACTCTCACATATTAATTTAACCCATTTCTATTCATCTGTATATCGCCACGTGTCAGTGGTTTACCAGCAAGGCTCTGCGTCCAACTCTGGCGGCTCCATGGTGTCTCACTCTGCCTCTGCCTCCTTTTCTCCCAACATGCCATTTAATTTTCCCCGCCTACCTAAGTTCTGCCCTATCTACAGGCCAAGGCAGTTTCTTTATTCATTAACCAATGAAAGCAACACATAGACAGAAGGACCTCGCACACCAAACATTGTCTTCTCCAGTTGAACAAATGTTAAGAACCCTTCTTGTTCCGTCTGAAATCAAGGTAATGCTTACATGTAGATAACACACAATACTATCTAGAGCAAACTACCAGAACATTATACGCGGTCCACCTCCTCGTACCCCAAGGACACCCAAGGGTTTACGATCCTGTTTTCAGGGAGCTGCAAAGGCTCTGATGTTTCAGTGTGTTTTCACGCCATGGTTTGTGTTAGATGACCTCCTCGTGATCCAGAACCTCTCCAGGTCTCAGCACTCCCATCCGCATTTCCGTCTATAGTTATGCTGGAGGCAAGAACTATCTGTTCATGGGAGGACGGAGACGCACCCACAAACGAAGCAACTCTCGATAAATGAAAACATCATGATGTTACACTGACTCTCTATACACATACGGGTTTGTCACAGTTTACACAGGATAACGTGGTGAGAAAAATGGATTAGCCACACTGCCCACGGGCGTACAAGCACAGAAACCTTGTTATTAAACTCAGGTGGTGAATTGCAACGTAGTTCCAGCAAAACAACGCTATCCCCCACACCCCATGTGTGCTATCCACCCACCAACCACGCATTGTTTAAATTGCTGTTTGTGCTAACCTTATGAATCTTATCGTAATGAATCATTTTATAAGAGGTGTAAACCTAAGAATGCTCTCGCTAGTTTTATATCTATGCACATTTAGGTAGAATAATAAAAGTTTTAAAAACTGCCTTAAGTAAAAGAAAATACATGAGAAATGGTGTATTGTCTTTTTGCTCAAATCTGAAAAGTAATAAAGTTTAATCTTTTCTGTTTCTCTAAAGTGGGGTGAGCTATCTGTCAATAAGCCTAGCCTGTATTTCAAAACATGCTAACCAGGAGAGTGTGGAAAGGTTTGTTGTTCCGGTTCTAATGCTTTATGGGGAGAACAGCAGGGCTCACAAAACAACCTGGGAATAACTTAAGAAGGCAAGAAAACAAAAGTATTGTTTCCCTGCATCTGGGATGAGGGCTAACCTGTGCTGGCTTGACCTTGTGTCAGTGCTAAAGGAGCCAGGTTGGGCTTTCCAATCAGTTTCCTTAGCTGTGTTAGTTATTCAGTAACAATACAGTCATATTATGTTACAGTTTTTAAATAGAGTTTTGTATTTATCTGCTGAGGAGCAAACCATGTGTCTTAGTCAGTATTCTATTGCTGTAAAGAGACGCCATGACCATGGCAATTCTTAGGAAGGAAAGCATTTAATTAAAACTTTACCCAACATACACCACGAATGCAGCATAGAGTAGTTGACAATTCGCTTGCTGTGGTCTCCCTCACCAGATTTTCCATAGTTCCCCTTGAACTAAGTAGTTTATCTACATGCTTATATTTATAAAAATGTGTTTTATAACTGCTTTAGATTGAAATATGTTTAGTAAGGGTTTTTTTGCCCATTTTCAGATGCATATCTCAGGAAAAATTCCTATCAGTAGGGTCTCTAAAACAAAAACAAATTTTAAAACTACCATCCAAAATACATAAAACAAGGGTTGGAAAGGATGTGAAGAAATTGGAACCCTTTCCCACTGTGAGCAAGAACATAAAATGGGCTGACCTCTATGGGAAACAGTAGAATAATTTGTCAAAATGCTAAAAAAAAAAAAAAGCAATTTCTGCACATGCCTGACATATTTAATCCCAAAACTCGCAGTGGGAGGAGAGTATCAACTTCCATAAGTTGGCCTCTGACCTCCCCAAGTGCACCATGGCACACACATGGACACACACACACACACACACGCACACACACACACACACACGTATCCGCTGAATCTTCATGGAGCTCAAGTGGTGAAGACAGATTCAGACAGATCAATATTTTAGAAAAAGGCAAGTGTGCTGGGACATGCCCAAGGACTGAGTGGACATGTCCTGTGATTGGCAGTTGACCAAGTCAGGTGGGTACCTCTTGGTATCTCCACCGCGTCCAGAGCTCACCTGCGGTCAGCATTCAGGCAAAATGCTCAGCCACCCCAGGTGTTAGCACTTCAGCGTCCTAAGGCTGTGCTTGCGCAACCACACCCAGGCTTTAAACCCTAGTAATCTACACACACTGTGGTCATGTAATCTATGCGCCGTAGCTAGGTAAGCCCCAGTGCACGTTTCCAGACAGCTCTGTGCTCTACCTCCTAACCCCTCCCCCTGTCTGTTAATAAAACTCTTAGTGGGTTTCGTTGTGTATCTTGTGATCCATTCTCGCACCTGGAAATCTCAGTACCCTTGCAGCAAGAGGCGGGCTGGAGAAGTCAAAGGACTTCCCCTTCCTACTACGTCCTTCACTGCGTGCTGAACTGCGATTCAGTGACGGTCCAGAAATACACAGCATTTTAAAGAAGTTGAACACAAAACCAGACTAACAAACTCGCTCAGTGCCTCTGTTGAAACACTAGTAAATGTCTTGAACTTTTTCTGCAAATTCACTTGGAATGGTCTAAACAAGACAACTTTGTTAGATGTTCTTAAAAGCACGTGCAGCTGAGATAGTAAATAAACATGCTGTTTCCATGAAATAGCACAATGCGTTGCTTCTAGACTTTCAGTTGCCGGCCACTGCACGAATACATCAAAACTACGGAACTGGTAGAGTTGAGCAAGTTAAGCCTTTGGGGATATGAAGAGGCGAGGCCAGAGAGATGGCTTAGTGAGTCAGAACAGTGGCCACACAATCACGTATGTGTCTTAGCACACATGTAAAAAGTTGGAGACGGCTGTGTGGAACCGTGACCCTGCACCGTGGGGAGTAGACACAGGACGGCTGGGGCTTAGTGCCTACCAGTGAGAGGAGGAAACACATCCAGCTCCATAGATGGTCACGTGGCCATTTCAACCAGGTGGCAAAGGAATACCTCAATGGGGAGTAGAATTTCCGCAAATACCTGAAAGAAACGTGGGATTAAGCCAAGCAGTGTCCTGAGAACCAAACCCTGCCCAGGGGACAACTACAGTCAGCACTGGGCTAGAGCAAGCCCGGCGTGTTCAGACATGAGTGATTAGAGCAAAGTCGTCTGCAAGACAAACAAGTTAATATTCCAAGACATTTGGTGAGTGAGAATCAGCAGTTACCCTGTGGCCCTCGGTGGTGATGTCTCATGCCTGTCCATCCTGGGACACCAAGCTACACACCCTGGTCCAGCTCTGGGTTCCATTAGATGGCATCGTATACAAAACCTGACTCGGTCCTGAGCCCGTCGTCTTTGTCGCTCTCTGTTGGTGTGATAAAACACCATAACCGAAATCAACTTGGGTTTATTCGGTTTATTGGTGACAGTCCATCATCAGAGAAGCTAAGGCAGGATCCTGGATGCAGGATGGGAAGCAGAAGCCATGGAGGGGGCAGCTTAAGGGCTTGTTCCCCAGGGCTTGCTCAGTTTGCTTTCTGAGATCCCAGAATCAAGTACGTGCCAGGGACAGCACCACTCACTCACAGTGGGCTGAACACTTCCATATCCATCAGCAATCAATAAAATACCCTGCAGGCTTGCCCACAGGCCAGTCTAATGGAGATATTTTCTCGTTGAGGTTCCCCTTCCCAGATGACTCTAGCTTGTGACAAAACCCTAGCCAACACAGCCAAGGCTTCAGCCACCCACTCCACGTTAGGACTCGTGTCTGTCATCCCAGCTGGTATCAGCTCCAGGTTGAACAACAGATGAGTCATAGGAAGGAGTCCAAGAAGAGGGCCCTGCTTCAGAAATCGAATTCTTAGGAAAACAGAAGCACAATGTGCCCCATGGAGACCCTAGCACCCAGCCCTGAAAAGAAGAAAACCTCATTTTTTTCCCCAGTACTCAAAGCACAATTTATCCAAATACCTAGAGTGGGCAGAGAGCACTGCAGCTGTGACGGTTTGGTAATGACGTCACCTAATCTGAAGCAATTCGCACCATAAGTAATGTCAGCAAGTCCAGAGACGGAAGAGCACTCGGCAATAAGGCAGCCATTCGTGTATCAATGTGTCTTGATTTCCTTAACTCAGTACTTGAACTGCGCTGTACTGGATGCCTCGTTCTTCAGCAAATTGACCTCGTTCTTTAAAGTCCCCCCTGGGGCTCAGAAGACGTTAAACAACGGTGATGTTTGTTCGGAACTCCTAATCCTGTCTCAGGAAGATTCTCTAGGAGGTTATATGGTAGCTGTATACGTGTTTTTTCCTCTAAAGATACCAGTAAATACCTAATTTTTTCAGTCACTGGGCCAAAAGAATATTAGAGCCCCATCTGCTGGATTTGTTGGCTAATCGGTAGGCAAAATCCTATCTCACTGCGGCATGATTGTACAGCACGCCATTATTAATTCAGATTATAACAGCAAATCTCTGTCCTTAGGACGGGGTTTTGGGGGTCTGTTCCTCCTGCCTGAATTGTTGGGTTCTTCTGCCAGCATCTACCCACAGACCCTCTATTCCTCCAGGAAACATTCATCTAGAGAGTGAATAATTCTGTCGTGTTTAATGAACAGAAAATAACATTTGAAATGTACGTGTTAACACCACCTGGTGTGGTGGTGTGGTACAGGACTGTAACTCTAGCTCCTAGGAAGTGGAGACAGAAGGGTCAAGAGTTCAAGGTCATCCACAGTTATTTTGTGTATTTAAGAGTCTGGTGGGCAGAAGACCTTATCTCAAAAGGTTAGGAAGTCGCTGGCTGGCCCAGCTGGCTCGGAGGGGGAGGCGCTCACTACCAAGCCTAGCAACCCGAGTTCCACTTCTAGGACCCGGGCAGTGAAGGGAAAGAACTAAGTCCAGCAAGTTATACTTGGGAAGTGGTCTCCGGTGCCCACACGTTCAAGGCTACTTCCCGCTTTCTCATCAGCAGGGTTCAGTGCTGCTGGATTTATGTTGAGGTCTTTGACTTGAGTTTTGTGCATGGGGATAGATGTGGATCTATTTGCATTCTTTTACAGGTTGACACCCAGTTATGTCAGAACCACTTGTTGAAGATGGATTTTTTTTCCATTGTATAATTTTAGTTTCTTTGTCAAAAATCAGGTGTTCATAGGTATATGGATCTATATCAGGGTTTTCTTTTCAATTTTATTGGTCCACCTGTTTTTATGCCAATACCAAGCTGTTTTTATTACTATAGCTCTATAATAAAGCTTGATGTCAGGGATGGTAATTCCTCCAGAAGTTCCTTTATTATAGAGGATTTTTTTGACTGTTCTGGGCTTATTGTTTTTCCATATGAAGTTGAATATTGTTCTTTTGAGGTCTGTGAAGAATTCTGCTGGCATTTTAATGGTGATTGGATTAAATGTGTAGATTGTTTTTGGTAGGTAGGTTTGCCATTTTTACACTATGTTGATCCTACTTATCCCAGAGTACGGGAGATCTTTCCATTTTCTGATGTCTTCTGCTATCTTTCTTCAAAGATTAAACGTTTCACTTGTTTGGTTAGCGTTACCCCAAGGTATTTTATGTTATTTGTAGTTATTGTAAATGGTGATGTTTCTCTGATCTCTTTTTCAACCCCTTTATCATTTGTATATAGGAGGGCTACTGGTTTGTTTTTTTTTTAGTTGATCTTATATCCTGACAGCCAATTTGAAACTCAGTGTGGCAGTTTCTCAGAAAAGTGGGAAAGTACTCAGGAGCCAGCAATACCACTCTTGGGCATATACCCAAAGGACGCACACTCATACCACAAGGATGTGTTTTCAACTGTGCTCATAGCACCATTATTTTTAATAGCTAAAACCTGGAAACAACCTAGATGCCCCTCCACCAAAGAATGGATAAAGAAAATGTGGTACATTTACACAATGGAGTACTACACAGAGGTTCTTTAAAAAGTAACATCTTGAAATTTGCATGTAAATGGATAGATCTAGAAAAAAATCCTGAGTGAAGTAATCCAGACCCAGATAGACAAGCATGATAGGTACTCACTCATAAGTGGATATTAGATGTAAAGCAAAGGATAACCAGCCTATAGTCCATGACCACAGAGAAGCTAGGTACCAAGGAGAACCCTAAGAGAGACAAACATGAGCTCCGCTGGGAAGGGGAAATAGACAAGACCTCCTGAGAAAATTAGGAGGGGGAAGGACAGTGAGGGAGAGAAAGGAAAGATATCTTGGTTGAGGGAGCCATTAAAGGGCACTTGGGAAATTCTCAGGAATCCCCATGGATGACCCCAGCTAAGACTCTAAGCAGTAGTAGAAAGGATGCCCAAACTGACCTTCCCCTGTAATCAGATAGATGACAACCTTAACTGTCACCATAGAACCTTCATCCAACAACTGATGGAAGCAGATGCAGAGATCCACAGCTAAGCACTAAATTGAGCTACCAGAGACCAGTCCAAGAGAGGGAGGAGTGATAATATGAGCAAAGGGGTCAAGACCATGATGGAGATACCCACAGAAACAGCTGACCTGAGCTAGGGAGAGCTCACTGACTCTGAACTGATAGCAGGGGAACCTGTATAGGACCAAACTAGGCCCACTGAATGTAGGGGGCAGCTGTGAGGCTTGGGCAGTCTGTGGAGCCACTGGCAGTGGGACCAGGATTTATCCTAGGGCTTGAACTGTTGTCTAGGAGAAGATTCTAGTTGGAGGGATACTTTGCTCAGCCTATATGTAGAAGGGAGGGCCTTGGTCTTGCCTCAGGGTGAAGTGTCAGACTTTGTGGACTCCCTATGGGAAGCCTTACCCTTTCTGAGGAGTGGATGGGGGTGGGGTGGAGGAAAGAGTAGGGTCCCTGGAAAGAAATGATCAGGCTACCTGGCTGGCCATATCTCCTGCTGCTGGTGACAAGATCAGTGCATATCCTACATCTGAAGGGATGGGTCTGAAATAGAATAGATGGAAGAGACGTGTGACTGGCGTATCATGATGTAATGGAGGCTAACAGATGCTTGGCATTGCTAATAAGGAATAATGGAAAGAGGAAGTCACCAGCAGCCTTCCCAACAGCTGTTCCCCATCCTTGTTCCTTCTAACCCAAGACCAGTATTATTCACTGTAGCCACCTGACCAGCTCAACCAATGAGGCACTGTCTGAAATCCCTGAGGCAGTAGGCGGGCTTTAGGGGTGAAATGTGGGCAGGCTTCCAGGGTGAAAAGGTAGCAGTTCACAAGAAGGGTTCTGCCCCTCCTGGCCACCTAACCCTTCCTCTTTCCTGGTATCAAGACACACTGGCCACAGGCACGTAGAGCAGGCATCTTTCAGTCCCAAAGATGAAAGACGAACGGAACAGAAGTCAGACTGGGGTGGTTAAGAACTCAGAGGCTGACTCTAGGTTTGTAACAAGGGGAAGTGAACTTCTTATTGAAAGACATTGTACTTACTAATGGTGAGGGTAATCTAATCAGAACTAATAAAATGTCTACCGCTGGAGCAAGAGTCAATTCAACTGGTCGTTCCAAGGGTAAAACAAACAGAAAGAAAGAAAAAAACACCTTGAAAGACTTTAAAGGATTTGCTGAGAACAGGGAAATAGAGAAGAAAAGCTCCATGTTAGAATCAGTCACAATCTAGTGAAAAAGACAGACTCGGAGATGATTTCAACATCTATGTTTTAATATTTCAAAAAAGAAAGTAAATTCCATGAGCACTGTCTTAGTTTCTGCCCTAGTGCTGTGAATAGACACCACGACCATGGTAACTCTTATAAAAGAAAGCATTTAATTAGGCAGATCGTTTACAGTTTCAGAGGGTTAGTCCATGACCACCATGGCAGGAAGTAGACAGGCATAGTGCCAGAACCCCGTGAGAGATTTATGTCCTGATGCACAGACAACAGAGAGAGAGAGAGAGAGAGAGAGAGAGAGAGGGCTCATGTGGAACTTTGAAACCTCAAAGTCCACTCCCAGCGACACTCTCCCTCCAACAAGGCCAAGGCCACACCTTCCAATCCTTCTCAAATAGTGTCCCACCCTGTTGACTAATAGATCATCTAAATATATGAGCTATATATTCAAACCAACACCAAGAGGAAATAGACAGAGATAGGGAATAAAAGATAATGCCTAAAGTGATTTAATTTTTAAGACAAAAATATGTCCACTTGATGTGGCAGCCATGGTCTAAGCGGCGTAGGTAACCAGGAACGTGGCTGTCATGTTGCAGTAGGTGGTGGCGTAGGGGCTGGAGCTGAGTGGCACAACATGTCCCAACATGAGCAAGGGCCTAGGTTCAGTCCCCAGTGAGGCTCCCCAGTCAGGGTTGGGAACCTACTTTTTCAATAGCTCAAGAAATTATCCAAAATTGACAGATGAAACTCCATGAAGTTAAAAGCTGCTTCACAGCAAAGAATCAATCACCAAAGGTGGGGGAGCCTGCAGCCTGGGAGAAAGGTCTTCTCCAGCTCTCTGGTAGGCAGGGAGACAGGAGGCTACGTAGAACAGGAGAAAAGTCTTTGCCAGCTACACGGTAGACAGGGAAACAAGAGGCTACATAAAGAACCGCAGAAATCAAACATCAAAACCCCAAAGCTTGCAGTCAGAAAAGGGGAGAAAGCTCTTAAAAAAAAATACAAGTGGTCAATGAAAACTTTGAAAAGCCTTCAACATTCTTAGCCACCAGGAAAATGCAAATTAAAACTACTTTGAGATTCCATCTCACCCATGTCAGAAAGAATGGCAATCACCCCGCTACACAAGCAACATGAGTCAGACAGAAACCTGTGAGAAAGGCATCCTCCAGCCGCGTATGCCGGCCATCCTCCTGGCCATCTCAACTTCTTCAGGAACAAAGTCGCAGGCTTTTACTTCCTCCTCACTGCCCGCACAAGGGTGTTAAATGTAAGGTTTATTTTTTGTTCTGTATCATATGGTCACTTTTCAGTAGAGCGGGAAACGTGTGACCACAGATGTACGTCTGTAATCTTCAGCTCCGCGGGCTGCTGTTCCCTGAACGTGTGGGGCGCAGACTCTGAGCTCTTGGGCCCTTCCTGCTCCTCAGTCCCAGCACTTTTCCTTGTTCAGCTTCACGATGCTAGAACTGACCCTGCAGGCATTTCCCCTTTTCAGGTTAGCTTGATGTTTGAGGGGAAGATTGGAGGGAACATGGAAGGTCAAAGCATCAAGAAGGAACTTTCCGAGAAGGGGGATCAAAGCCAAAGCCTCAGGCATCCTAGGCAAGTACATCCCAGGAATTACAGCCCACAACCTGCTCTGTCCTCCGTTTGTAGCGTTATCCCCGCGACTTCCTACAGAGGGCACTACAGCACACACCTCAAGAGACTTCAGAGACCCACCATAGATAGCCCAGGTGCTTCACTAAAATTCCCTACCGGGTACCTGAGCTAGGGTTTCTATTGCTGTGAAGAGAAGCCATGACCCTGGCAGCTCTTATAAAGGAAAACATTTAATTATAGTTTCAGAGGTTTAGTCTGTTATCATCATGACAGGAAACATGGCAGTACACAGGCAGACATGGTGCTAAAAAGGAGTTGAGAAGTCTAGTCTGGATCCACAGGCAGCCGGAAGAGTGAAGACACTGGGCCTGGTTTGAGCATCTGACACCTCAAAGCCTGCCCCCAGTGGCACACTTCTTCCTTCTTCCCAGAAGGCCACACCTCCTAACAGTGCGATTCCCTGTGAGCCTATGGGGGCCATTTTCTTTCAAACCGCCACATTTTACTCCCTGGCCCCCATAAGCTTTTGGTCATATCATAATGCAGGAATGCATTCTGTCCAACTTCAAAAGTCCCCTTAGTACAGAAAAGTTCCAAGTCTCTTCTGAGACTCATGACAATCTCTTAACTGTAAAGGCAAAATGAAAAGCAGATCATGTATCGTGGGTGTATTTCCAACATGCAATGACACAGGATATGCCTTGCTGTTCCAAGAAGGAAACAGAAGAGCATAGTGAAGAAATACTGGACCAAAACAAGACCAAAACCCAGCTGAGCAAACCCCAAACTCTGCAGCTCCATGTCTGATGTCCAAACACTCTTCAGATCTCCAACTCCGTTCAGCTTTGTTGACTGCCCTGCACTTCTTTCTCTTGGGCTGGTTCCACTCCTTGTTAGCAACTTTCCTCACAAGTATTATAAAGGTCCCCCACCCACCGAGGCAAATTATCTTCAGCTTCCAGCCTGAGTCCCTTACTTTTCCATGGAGAAGCAGCTTCTGTCTCTCCCTTCTCGCCATTTCTCCCCTTCCCACATCCTGTCTCCACAAACCCTCAGACGCCACACTCTAATGAGTTCCTGTCTCTTCCCTTTATACTCCTCTCTGTGTTCAGCCACATCACTCCTGCCTCCACCTCCACAGTGCTGGAATTAAATGCATGTGATCCCAGCAGTTGGGATCACCTTTGTGTGAGCTCTGTTTCTCTTTTAGGCAGATTCATTCTTGTGTAGCCAAGGGAGGCCTTGAACTGACAGAGATCCTCTGTCTCCAGAGTCCTGGGATTAAAGGCGTGTGCCACCACTCCCTGGCCTGTATGGCTAACTAGTATGGCTGCTTTGCCCTCTCATCTTCAGACAAGCTTTATTTATTAAAACACAAATAATATACCACTATAGATAACGGTCTCACAAGGTGTCCCTACTAAAGCCTAGTTGTGGTTGTTCGTGGTCCCATCTGGGTGTTTCTGAATTCAATCAAATTGATACCCAAAATCATCAGCCATCACAGACTCTTTGTCACTTGCCCTTGTCAAAATAAATAAATAAATGAATAATAAATAAATAAAATATATATTCCTATGGAGGGAGACATTTGAACATTAAGCCTTATCCATATTTCCACAGTATAGGAAACAGTATACAGAGAATATTAACACTTAAGTAACATGTGCTTTTATTTTGAGAGGCTAATGTTAGAAAATGTAATTTTCCTAGTCTACTTCAATCACTGCAGAAAACAAATTCTGGCAGCCAGAACCCAGAGCCTAGCAGCTTTTGCTTTAGTCCATTCCAATTTCACTCTCCAGAGGCCCAGATGATTGGAGGTCATGTTAAGAGAACATAAAAATAAGACTGTACCGATTGCCAGTGACCCAGCGTAGCTCTTCCTCATCAAAACACACAAACCAAAGCACAAGTGGCCAGGGGATGCGGGTGACAGACAATAGTGACAGAAACAGCACTCTGTTGGAAATTAACACACACCTGGGCACTATGGGAGAGTTCCACAGTTCCTTTCAGAGTGTAGAGACTCTTACCACATCCTCTAGCAGTCATACTCCTTAATATTTGCTCCAAGGGAATCAAAATGTATGTCCACACAGAGGCTTACACACTTTTGCTCATGACAATATTGTTTGTCAACTGCCCAAACTAGGAAGCAATCAAGACGTCATCAGGAAGCTAGGCATGGTGGTGCGTGCCTTTAATACCAGCTCTTGGGAGGCAGGGGCAGGTGGATCTCTCTGAGTTTGAGGCCAGCTTGGTCTACAGAGCGAGTTCCAGGACATCCAGGGCTGTTACACAGAGAAATCATGTCTTTGGAAAGAGAGTGGGTAGGGGAGGGAAGGAAGAAGAAACTGTACAGTTGATTCAGTGTGTGCCTAGTCCAGGTTGAGATTGCAAGAGTCCAGATTGGACTAAACCAAAGGTGACAAATATTTCCAGCCTCAGCAAACACTGCCCGTTGTCTGGAACTCTCTCATCTGAGCTATCTCAATTTGAGCCTCTCTCTAAGAGCTCAAGTTTGCTTTCTTGTTGCTGTGATAAAAGTCATGAGCAACTGCAACATGAGGAAGAGAGAGTATAGTTTCCCCTTACAGATAGATCATCGTCCTTCATGAGGGGAAGCCAGGACAGGAGCTTAAGGCAGAAATAGAAGCAGAAACAGCAGAGGAACACTGCTTACTGACTTGATCAGCTGCCGGTTTTTTGGTTGGTTGGTTGGTTGGTTGGTTGGTTGGTTGGTTTGGTTTTGGTTTGTTTTTCGAGACAGGCTTTGGAGTCTGTCCTGGAACTAGCTTTTGTAGACCAGGCTGGCCTCAAACTTACAGAGATCCACCTGTCTCTGCCTCTCCAGTGCTCAGATTAAAGGCCTACGCCACCACTGTCCAGTTTAGCTTCCTTTCTTATAGCCCAGACCCACCTGCCTAGGGACGGCACTGCCCACTGGTGGGGCCCACTCCCACACCAACTAGCAGTCAAGGAAATGCCCTACAGACATGGCCCTCGGCCATTCTGAAGGAAGCAGTTCTTCCTCTAAGGTTCTCTCTTCCAAGTGTGTCAAGTTGACGCATGAAGCAGACTGTGGCAGGAGGCAGTCTCCACTTTTCATCAGTTATGTTGACGTCCTTGATTCTCCGCTATGGAGAAACTCAAACTAGATCCTGGGGGAAAGGCCTCCTTTTCTTCCCACGTCCCCTGAATTTCTCTTCTTTTTTATGCTGCCCAAACATCACTACCTAGAGCAGCCATTCTCAATGTGTGGGTCACAGCCCCTTCGGCAAACCTCTGTTTCCAACGACATTTGCATTACAGTTCATAAAGGTAGAAAAATTACAGTAATGAAGTAGCGATGAAAATAATGATATGGTTGGGGGTCAGCACAACATGAGGACCTGGACTAAGGGGTCACGGTGTTAGGGAGGTTGAGAACCTCTGTCCTAGAAGCTAGAGAGACTGTTCAATGACTTAGGGCATACGCTGGAGAATGAAGGTTCATTTCCCAGCATTCATACGGCATCTCCGAAACCACTCCAACTCCAATCCCAAAGGATCCAATGCCTTCTTCTGTCTCCAGGGCACCAGGCATGCACATGGTGCACACACACACACATGCAGGCAAACTGTAACAGGATCCGAGACCTTAGCACAACTGACTCCATGATGGAAGTCCCAATCAGGCTTTAAAACTCAGCACATAGACAGCACCACCTGCCAAAATGAAAACCTAATCTATCACAGTCCTTCATTCTGGGGAAGCCTATAGATGTCCTAACCTTGGTTTTCAGCTTCTGTGGTTCTACTTCTGGATAGCGCTTCTTATTAACTGAAGCATGTCAACCCAGGATACGGCTTTTGTGCTTAAGAGTTCACCCTGAGAAAGTCTCTGAGCTACACAAGGAACCTGAACATCGGGTGTAGTTGCCGGTTGGCTAATAAAGATTTTCTATTGGCTTAAACCCTTGTTTAAGTAGTCTTCGCTGGTGGATACCCCACAACTATACACATAAAAAATAGAATTTAAAACCACCAACTGGGGCTGGAGAAACAGTTTAGTGATGAAGAGCGCTTGCTCTTCCAGAACACCAAGACTTGATTCCAGGCATCCACACAGCAGCTTAAAACCACCTGTAACTCCAGCTCCAGGAAATCCAACACATTTGCCTGGCCTCTGAGGGTACCAGACATGCACATGGTTGCCAGATATGCATGCAGGGCAAACACCCATACAAATAAAATAAAATCACCACCTAACCCCAAAATTACATATAGCCCAAAGGCTCCCACACAGCCTTCTTGCTCCCAACCGCCTGCTATTTCCACCACATGCATTCAGATCTGTCTCCTTATCTCCACATTGATGACTAAAGTCACAGAAGGGAGGAGGCGGAGCCCACGTGACTAAATTTCCTTCCCAGAGAATCAGATCCTTGAAAACAAGGGTTTGCACAGCCCGTCCTGCAGCTGGCCCTGTGCCCAGCCAGAGCCTCAGACACTGTGCCTGAATCTGCAACAAAGGATGTCAGGAGAAAAACACAGCAACCTTTAGGTTTTGAAGACCTCAGCTTCGTGAGATCCATATGGCCCTTCGAAGTTTAAAAATAAGGTGGGAACTAAGATGATTTATCTAGGAGAAGCAGGCTATAGGGCTTACAGGGATTGTCTTAGTTGGGGTCACTATTGCTATGATAAAACACCATGACCAAAAGCAACTTGGGGAGGAGAGGATTTACTTGGCTTACACTTACCCATTCCTGTCTGTCACTGAAGGAAGTCAGGACAGGACCTCAAGAGGGGCAGGAACCTGGAGGCAGGAGCTGGTGCCATAGAAGGACGCTTGCTCAGCCATTTACTTATAGAACCCAGAGATGGAACCACCCACAATGGTCTGGGCCTTCCCCACATCGACCACTAATTTAAAAAATGCCCTACAGCTGAATCTTATGGAAGCCTTTTCTCAATTGAGGTTCCCTCCTTTCAGATGACTCCAGCTTGTGCCAAGTTGACATAAAACTAGCAAGGGCAGGGATGATGGTCACTTCCTCCTGAAAGACATGGTGTCTTTGCCCTACAAGACAAAGAAGATCTATGTAGGGTTAGGAATGTAGCTCAGTTGCTTGAGAGCTTGCATAGCTTGCAGGACCCTTGGGTTCCATTCTCAGAACGGCTCAAACCAGATGGTACACTCATGTTAATCCGGTACTTGAAAGACCAAGCCAAGTTCAAGGACATCCTTGGTTGGGTCATCTTTAGGTGTATAGTCAACTTAAGACCATCCTGGCCTACACGAGATCTCGTCTTAAAATAAAACAAAATAATAAACAACTATGGGCTGATAAACTAGAAATTCCTTTAATACAAAATGGAATAATGTCATTATTAGTCACTAAGTCACGATTTATTATAACAATTTACATCAAGGAATTCAAATGTCTTATCTAAGATGAAAGGGATGTTTTTTTACCCACATCCACATTCAAACGAAGTTCATTATTTCTCTCCAGCTTGGCATAATGAATGACTCACGCAACGAACTTGAATTTGCTACGAGCCTCAACATTATACAGTAATTTCTCAGCTGTCTTTCATGATCAACTTAACAGAACCAAAGTCTTAGCCAGGCGGTGGTGGCGCACGCCTTTAATCCCAGCACTCGGGAGGCAGAGGCAGGCGGATCTCTGTGAGTTCGAGGCCAGCCTGGTCTACAACAGCTAGTTCCAGGACAGGAACCAAAAAAGCTGGAGAAACTCTGTCTCGAAAAATCAAAAAAAAAAAAAAAAGAACCAAAGTCTTTGATAAATGTTAAACCAAAAGGCAAGGGTTTTTGGCATTATTGCTTTGTGAATAAAATGGCTATCATGCTATAGATGTTCGCTGGAACTAACTCCCTTTCTGTTACATATTTGGGAATTAATTCCCACATTTCAGAACTGTTTCCTATGCCTTTGAGGCTTACTAATTGCATTCCCCTAGCTGTGTGTAAAAACAGTTTCCCACTGCCAGGCCCTAGTTTCTTATTCTGAGTTAAACACAGAGATCTGCTTTCTTGCAAATATCTAGCAACAGGCATTTGGTCAGTGTTTAAGGTCTAGGAAAGAGCACTCTATTTGAGATATTCACAGAGCCAAGGACACAGAATTACTACCTGCCCAAGCTGTTGCCCTGGTTTTACCTCCCTTATAGATGAGGAACATAATGACCCCAAACTAAACTTTATTAAAAGACTCTGAACTCCTTACGCTCACTTTCACCAAACTTTACTGGTGATTTTAGTTCAGGAAATGTACTGCTTGTGTTTTGCTCTCAAGGACAGCAGAATTAACTGCAGTCTTCCAGAGAAAGACTCACTTCTTTGCAGGAGGCACAGACCCACTATGCCCACGATCAGAGCAACTGATAACAGCATACCCAGGAACTGATAATTTAGAGGCCCAGGTCTCTTCTTTGTTTCTACCACTCAGAGCAATAGATGTAAACTCCGAACTTGGCCCATAAAAATTGCAGCATCTAGTGAACGTGCTAATCAGATCGGGAGTCATTAACTTCCCACTGACTGTTTACGTAGGTTGCCTGGTTACCCAGTATCCTCTATGCATGCTGGGAGAAAAAAGTGGCACACTGATTTAAAAAACAATCCATGCCCTATTCATAATTTTACTGAAAATAAACTTTTCAGCTCTTTTATCTGCCACCTAAAATGTAGCGTAGTGCACTAACCTTCCCCTCTAGAATACCCTGGGGTTTAATTCCTTTCTTACTAACTTTCTCCATTAAGGGGTTCACCTGATGTTCATTAGCCACTCCCACCTTTGAGCTGACAGCCATGAGTGTGTGTGTGTGTGTGTGTGTGTGTGTGTGTGAACTCTTACTTATTTTTAGCCCTGGAACCTGCCAAGGCTGGGGAATTGCTAGTTATAAGGGTGTGTATGGCTGGGGATATAAGGGAATAATGAGAAAGAAGAAGAAAAAGAAACATGGATAGAAAGAACCTGTTGTGAGTAGATTTTCTAACCCTCAGATTTCTAAATTGAACCCTGAGAGGGATCCTTAGAAGCTGAAATTTTAAGGACCCCATTATGTATTTCTTTCTTGGTAGCCTTCAAAACACAGGGAAGGTTGCTATTCATTAATATAGACATTTTAAAGACAGAATTCAATCCTCAATGAACCAAGATACATAAAGATATCCTAAATACCCATTCCAACTCCTCTGTTGCGACCACGCCACATTGTCTGTTCACTATGGTGCAGTAAATCTGACCTGAGAGCAAACACAACTTTGGCCTCTGAGATTCTACATCATAAAACTGTTCACTTTGTCCTGGTATTTGAGCAAGGCACATACCTTAGTGATAAAGGAGTCAGCTTGGTAGAGAGAGGACTATATTGTGCTGAAGGAGGTTTGGGTCTGGTTGGAAACACTGAAGGTTGAAATCCACACCTTACTCAACCAGAGTAAATCTGTTTCTGTGTTCTTCTAGACACCATGCTTCTGGGCAATGTTGCATCAAACAGCACGATCCTTCGATCTTTGGCAAACCTCTGCAAACCTCTCAGAAAAACAAAACCTGTTTCACAAAATATAAGGCTTCCCTCAAACACAAAGAGTTTTTTGCTCCATCCACTGAGACTGAGTTATGCCCATGTATGAGACCAGCAAGCCAATATTTCTCAAATACCCATTTTACTAATGATAAAAATGGGTCCATTGACAAGGTCAGCAGTCAGTAATCGGTGGGGAAGGTCTAACCTAGAGCTTTACTCATTGCTATGCAGGTTCTGCCTTTCAACCTGTGTTTATGTGACCCCTCAGAGACTTAAGCATCATGATACTGATGCCAAAACACCCTCAGGGCTGTAGCAGAAGGCCAAGAGCGTAAACTATCAAACAGGTGATCTGTGTGTGTGTGTGTGTGTGTGCGTGTGTGTGCGTGTGTGTGCATGCTTGTATATACATGAGCATACGCGTGTGGAGACCAGAGTTGACACTGAGCATCTCCCTCCCTCAATCACTTTCCACCTCATTATTTTTGAGACAGGATCTCTCACTGATTTCTCTAGACTGGCTGGGTAGCAAGCCTTAAGGATCCTCCTGTCCCCACCGCCTCCACACTGGGATTGCAGGAATATGTGACTACAACTGGCTTCTCATATGCATGCTGGGACTCGGCTCCCATCCTCACATTTGAGTGGAAAGCACTTTACCACTGAGCCATCTTCATGGCCAAATTATTTAAAAAAACAAAAAACATTTGCTGGGGACTGGAGAGATGGCTCTTCAGTTATGAGTACTTGCTGCTCTTCCAGAGAACCCGGTTCAGTTCCCAGCACCACCATATGTAACTCTGGTTTCCAAGAGATCCACTGCCTTCTTCTGGCCTCTACGGGAACCAGGCATGTGGTACACATACACACAAAAATAAGTAAAATCTAAAATATGAAAATGAAAGCATTTGCTGGGGACCAGGGGAAAGGCTTAGTTCATAAAGACACCAAGCCTAATGGCTGGAGATTAATCCCTCAGACCCACATAGTAGAAGGTCATCCTCCACCTCCACACTCACACACACAAATACAATAAATAAATTAATTAAATAATTTATGGACTGAAGAGGTGGTTCAGTGGTGAAGGACACTTGCTGCTCTTGAAGAGCACCTGGATTCAGATCTCAGCGCCCATCGTGGGCAGCGCATGGCTGCCTGTAACTCTAGTTCCAAGGGAATCTGGTGTCCTCTTCTGGCTTCCACAAGCTCCTGCATGCACGCCATGCACCTACATATGCTCAGACATGAAAACATGAACGTGCGCATGCACACACGCACACACAGCACACATAAAACAACATAATAAATCTCTCAAAATAAACGAAAAATTACTCATTTGCTGTTTCCTCTCTGAAATAACACGTGACTACTTTCTAAAAATAGATTGCCATTTCTCAGAGGGCAAGCGGGTGGGAGATTCCCCGGCTGCTTATGTTGTAATAGGAGCTGTGGGGCTGCGTCCCCAGCACCCCGGCTGCCTGGCTAGCTTATGCCCCGAAATAATTACACGGACACTTTACTCTTTTAATCACTGCTTGGCCCATTTCTATCTAGCCTCTTCTAGGCTAATTCTCACATATTAATTTAGCCCATTTCTAATCATCTGTGTAGCGCCCCTAGGTGCGCTTACCGGGAAGATTCTAGCCTATGTCCATCCTGGGTCAGAGCTTCATCGCGTGTGTCTGCCCAGGAGAGCAGAGTATGGCCTCTCTGCTCCAGAGAGCAGAGCTGTCAAGTCTGAACTCACTTCCCCTTCCTCCCAGCATTCTGTTCTGTTTACTCCACCCACCTATGTTTTAAGCTATGAGGTCAAGCAGTTTGTTTATTACTTAACCAATGAAATCAACAGATTGATATATGACACTCCCACATCATGCTTAGGCAGCATGAGGAGAAGGAACCGCAGCTGATGTTGTGATGCGTCCGGAGGACATCCTACTAGGCCTGCGCTGCAGCTTCCTCTCCTCGCGAGCTCATACTGACGCACCGTCACTTGAGAAATGATTGTCATCTTTCTCAATAACTCTGATGAGAAGCCCTATTTTTAACTCAATCTAAAATGCGTTAGGAGAGCCGTCTAGTATTTTGAAGTTGACAGCTAGAAACCACAGTTGGGGATTAGAACGTCCCTGATCCCTAAATTTGATTTACCATCTGTGTTCATTTTCTGAAGCAGCAACGGGGTATATATATTTCATTTCGGGGAGAAGTAGGTTTTCAAAAATCAGAGCTCATTACACCACTGGTTCCCTGATATTTGGAAAGAGGAACTTGGATCCACGATTACAGCAATTTCCTCTTTTGATGCTAGGTGCAGCGAGGCAACAACTTGTACATGGTTGATGCTCTTAAAGTAAATACGTTGTTGTTCTAAGCTTCCTGGACAGAAACACTGTGTCACAAGTGCCTGTTTCTCTGACACCAAAATCTGGGTATGGGCAGCACAAGCAGCAGCTGGCTTGAAATTTCAGAAGCCTTAGGAAAGGCCTCAGAACATATCCTCCGCCTGCTAGTGTATGGTCACTGATTTCCCAAGAGCTCTGCTGAGGTCTAACTGAAATAGAATCGGCTGACATAAAACATTTAATGGACTCTGGTTCCATTACATTGTGGCTTTTGCGCAAACTAGAACCACGCCCACGATCGAAGAAGTGAACACTAGGCTGGGAGATGACTCGGTAGGTAAAGCACTAGCCACACAGCATGAGGACCTCAGTGTGGGCCCCAGGACCCACATACGGGATGCGAGGACCTGAGTGTGGATCACCGGGACCCACAGACGGGATGTGCGGACCTGGGCGTGGATTTCTGGGACCCACATACAGGATGCGAGGACCTGAGTGTGGATCCCCGGGACCCACAGACGGGATGTGCGGGCCTGAATGTGGATCCCCGGGACCCATGTAAGGGATACTATCTCCCTGGAAGTGTGTGGGCTAGCTAGCCCAGTGTGCTTAGTAATGAACAAAAGGTGACCCTTAAACAAGGTGAAAGTGATCCAGGGTTGTCCTCTGACCCCCCAGGAACACACATTGTGTTCCTGTACACAGAAGTGCGTACCTCTCTCTCATACACACACACACACACACACACACACACACATTTAAAAAGATAATGAGCCGGGCAGTGGTTGTGCACACCTTTAATCCCAGCACTTGGCAGATCTCTATTGAATTCGAGGCCAGCCTGGTCTACGGAATGAGTTCTGGGACAGGCTCCAAAGCTACAGAGAAACCCTGTCTCGAAAAAAAAGAAAGAAAAAAAGTGCTTGCCTAATGTGCCCAAAGTCCAAGGTTTGATTCCCCAGTACCAACTAACACAAAAAAATTAGATTACCATGAATGTCTCAAATTTTATTTTAAAAATAAAACCATATGGTATGTGCTTGGGTTTTGGTGGGGGTTGTTACCCGGCTTCCTACATTCTGCAAGATAATTTTTCAATTGCATCGTGCTGTTATGGTTGTTAATACCTCTTGCTATGTTATTTGTAAGTAAATCTCTGTTGAGAAAATATGCCGCGATCTGTCCACCTTTGGATAGGTAGCTATGCTGTTTCCGTACTTTGTGATCACAGTTCAAGCCACCATAGATACCCAGGCGTGTGTCTTTGCACAGACACTTTAATTTCCTTAGATGATTTCCTAGAAGGGGTCTTACTGGGTGACACCATTGGCATATGAATGTCATTTTAGTTACAAATACACTCTCCCAGACTGTTGCTTGTCTGTTGTGTTATTGACGGTGCCTTTTGAGTTGCAAAAGACTCTCATTCTGCCGTCAATTTTATCGACTCCTTTTTAAAAGATCTGTGATGCTTGTGTCATATGTAAGAAAACTGTAGCAAAGAACTGGGCATGGTGCGTGTCTGTAAGACTAGACCTCTGCAGTCGGAGAAAGGAGCATCGTGAATTCAAGGCCATCTTGAGTTATGTAAGAAAACCATAGCAAAGAACTGGGCACGGTGTGTCTGTAAGACTAGGCCTCTGCAGTCGGAGAAAGGAGCATCGTGAATTCAAGGCCATCTTGAGGTATGTAAGGAAATTTTGTCTCAAAACAGAAAATCTATAAATTTCAAATGAAACTAATTTTGAAAAAAGAAAGAAAGAAGAAAGAGAGAGAGAGGAAGAAAACTCCACCAAGGCCAAGAACATACTCCCCCATTTTCTTCTAGAATTTCAGCAGTCTTTGCTAGATCATTCAAGTTGGCAAGTTCCCATTCATTTTAGGATCTCTGTACTCTGAGTTCCTATAAAAGGAACCACAACCTAAATATATAAATAAATCAAAGCCAAAACGAAGAGTGTGCAACTCAGTCACATTTCACCCAGTTACCAACTGTCAGACTTCAGCTGTTTTAAATAGTGTCTTATGACACAGGAGTTGAGTCTGTTTGAGTGGGCTTGGGTTTTCCAGATGTGTAGGCACAAGCTGTTTAATGTATTCTGGGACATTCGCCACTTCATGGCTTGTCATCATGCAAACACCCTGAGAGAAGATTTGCTCAGAGCTCCCTGGTGCAGGTCAGTTTCTCAGGGTGCTCTCCTGGTGCAATCAGGAAGCTCAGTAACGCAAATATCTGGGGTTCATTGCTCTCAGCTCCATCCTCGTCTCAGAAGACCGCTGCCCTAGGTTCTGTTCACAGTCTGGCCCGTGACTTAGTGTGTATCCACATCCCACATCCTCCTACAGGAAATTAGATCCTCCCCTCCAATATACTGATTTTAGTGCTCCATCAAAGGTCCATCCACCAGTGGACTGAGGTGCTCCATCAGTACAGAACCCCATCAGTAGACTGAGGTGCTCCATCAGTACAGAACCCCATCAGTGGACTGAGGTGCTCCATCAGTACAGAACCCCACCAATGGACTGAGGTGCTCCATCAAAGGTCCACCCATCAGTGGACTGAGGTGCTCCATCAGTACAGAACCCCATCAGTGGACTGAGGTGCTCCATCAGTACAGAACCCCATCAGTGGACTGAGGTGCTCCATCAGTACAGAACCCCATCAGTGGACTAGGTGCTCCATCGTGCATAATCCTTGCATATGGTAGTCATATCTGTCACTGAATAGTTTTAATTTTGTGCTATTTATAAGTAGTATTTCTTAAATTTTTGCTTGTGCATTGCTAGTATATGAAAATACAGTGGGGAATGAGACTGGCTTGCGAGAGGGCTCAGGGGTTAAGAGCACATAGTACCCTTGGAAGGGGCCCTCGTTCAGTTCCCAGCATCCACACCAGGCAGCTCGCAACTGCCTGAAAGTCAGTCTCCAGGAGGAATCTGATGCCTCTGGCCTTCAAGATCATCTACACACATCCACAGACAGACACACAAATTATTTTTCTTTACTTAATCAGATAAAAAAGTACAATTTTGTTGTTGTTGTTGTTGTTTTTCTGAGACACGGTATCCCAATGTAACAAAAGCTGGCCTCGGTCTCAGATGCCAGGATAATAGAAATACACCACTACAGTGGCTATAATTTATTTTCATAACTTTATCTGAGTCCTGCAAGCTTATTTGTAGAAATAGGAGCGGCGGGGCTGCGTCCCCAGCACCCCAGCCACCTACATGGCTAGCTTATGCCCTGAAATAACAACACACAAACTGTATTCATTTAAACACTGCTTGGCCCATTTCTATCTAACCTCTTCTAGGCTAACTCTCGCACCTGGACTAGCCCATTTCTAATTATCTGTGTTGCACCCCAAGGTGCGCTTACCAGGGAGATTCTAGCCTACGTCCATCCTGGGTCGGAGCTTCATCGCATGTGTCTGCCCGGGAGAGGAGAGGATGGCGTCTCTGAGCTCACTTCCTCATCCTCCCAGCATTCTGTTCTGTTTACTTCACCCACCTATGTTCTAAGCTATGAGCCCAAGCAGTTTGTTTATTACTTAGCCAATGAAATCAACAGATTGATATATGACACTCCCACATCACTTATTAAGCTCATTTATTAATTAGCTATGCAGAAGATCTGCATACATAGACCCACCTGGAAATTGGAATCAGACAAAAATTTGGGAGCAGGGGGCAGGAGGTAGAGGGGGGAGAAGGGGGTAGAGGAGAACTTGAGGGAATGGGATGGTCAAAATGGAGGAAGGACAGATATGAGAGCAAGGAAAGAGATATCTTGATTGAGGGAGCCATTATGGAGTTAGCAAGAAACCTGGCTCTAGAAAAATGCCCAAGAACCCACCGGGATGAACCCAGCTGAGACCCTAAGCAATAGAGGAGAGGGTGTCTGAACTGACCTTACCCTGTAGTCAGACTGATGCTTATCTTAAATATCACCATAGAACCTTTAGTCATGGTTACAGACAGAAGCATGCCATAGCACACTGTCTCTTTAACAGGGCTGTGATTCTACTGGTTACCAAACACTTGGAGATGTAATCCCTTTACAGCTAACCATTCAAAATACTAATCTTGCCGGGCGGTGGTGGCACATGCATCCCTTTAATCTCAGCATGTGGGAGACTGAAGCAGGCGGATCTCTGTGAGTTTGAGTTCAAGGCCAGCATGGTCTACAGAGCAGTTCCAGGACAAGCTCCAAAGCTACACAGAGAAACCCTGTCTCGAAAAACCAAACAAACAAACAAAAGACCAACTAATCTTTATAAGCCTTCGAGAACTGATGAACCCCACAGTCTACCCAGGTCGATTCTAAACTTGTATTCGATTAGACAGGGAGAAGTCGCTGCCTTGTTACTGATAGATGCCCGATCTGTCTTTCCATCAAACAGACACATTTCAAATTTATTCACTGAACACATTTCACACCTCCTGGGTGTCATGTTTGTTATGCGTCCTACACCACACTATAGCAAACGCATGGCTGTTAGAATTTGTTTTAAAATAACCAAATTCTGAAACCAGACTGGTGCTCACTTGGGCCCTGTGCCTGTTCATTTATAGTCACGATTACTTTATACAGAAATAAATTACTCTCAGGCTACCCTTCAGGAGCATGACTACTTTCCTTCAGAAGATTTTGCTACTATTTTTATAACTCCCCCCTTACAGCTCATGATTTAATGTTTTACATTAGGTTCATAATTTAATCAAGTTTCTTAACATTGTTGTCGATGTTGTTGCGTGGGGTGTGTTGGGGGTACCACTGTGCTTGTGTGGAAGTCTTAAGACAACTTCACGGAGCCGGGTCTCTCCTCTCACCGTAATACGCATTCTAGGAATGGGACAGGCCTGCGCATGCTCACACAGCCCAGGCCTCGACCACTGAGCCGTCTCACGGCTCCTTACTTGGTATTGATAATTTGCCCGGGTTTTCAGCATTCCCAGAAACTTTATTACACCAATTATTTCCATGCAAATCAGGACAAAAGTATTGAGATGGTTTAGGTTTTCAAATGGAATGATGATTATTTCAAACGAACGGCCTACATTCTATTGTGTTCCATTTTTCTAGGTTATAATGAAAGGGACAGAAAGGGACTTGTTAGCGATGTTTGGAGTGGGCGGCTCCCTCTTAACCACAGTGCTAACCCAAACAAGAGGTTGCTAAATTAGCCACCCAGGTGGCTTTAGCACAATACCGATCACCTAAATAGCAGAGACAGAATTTTAGGCAGCTGTCCCTCAGGAGTGATTGGCAGACACCCAGTTGAATTAGCTTGGTCAAATCAGACGTCATTGGGGCAGCGTAAAGGTCAGGGGCCACCGTAAAGGTCAGGGGCCACCGTAAAGGTCAGGGGCCACCATAAAGGTCGGGGGCCACCGTTAGCTCAGACAATAAGCCGGGCAGCTCAACACACACACAGCAGAACCTGGCACTCCATCCCCTGGCTTTCAGGGCGAAACTCACAGGCGAGCTGTTCACGCCACTGAAGATGCAAAAGCTGCTAAGAGACTAAATGTTCTCATGGGGAAAAAAGTATATGACGTGTTGAATATGCCACATAACTTGATCTCCTTATACACAGCATGTGCGTGTCAAGTTAAAGGCTATAACTGTATGCCATTCCGTTTGTCAAATATGTTGTAATAAACCAGCGGAAATTAACTTAGCTAAATTAAAAGGGGTATTCATAGCGCCAATATTTAATATACTCATTTGGTTCTGCTTTTCTAGAATAAGTTCTGTGGCATGCTGCTGATTTCTGTGTGTGTGCAACCATTCAATCCAATCTGAGCCTGCCCCTTGTGTTGTTGCGGTCAGTAATTTTCTCTCACATGTCATGTGCTCTGTACATATTTCTGATGCCTTTTACCGGAAAAATTACATTTCAATAAAGTTTTAAGATAAAAATAAAACTGTCATTCCGAAACGCTCCCTGATTTCTGTTCCCTTGTCAATTGGTATTCACTTTGCTAGGCAGGTTCGCACATCATGGGTTATGCACGCTGAATCCACGAGGGGGCGATATAGCCTCGCTTTTGAGCCTTGCACCATCAGCGCAAGCGCGGCCCAGAGTGCTCGGGTGCTCCGGGAAATCATTACCGACTTCCTTTCAACAATGAAGTCAGTGACCCTTCTGTCACTTGGCAAAGCTAGCCAGGCAGTGAGCCTCGAAAGTCCGTTCTTCAAGTTAATGATTTATTGATCTGGGTGCCTGGTTTTGCTTTCACTGAGCTGGGAACGTTTTTCAAACATTTGTCGCTTGTTGCTGGAATTCTAAACAGAAAGCTAAGCCTCCCTCGTTTATTGAAATCCTCCACGGAGGCGGGGGCTTTGTGGATGTTGACGTGAAGACTGCCGTCCTGGCTGTTTAGTTCGTGGAGAACAAAGCAGGCCTTGGGCTTCAGCTGTCCCAGCCCGTGACCCCAGGCTGGCCCCGACTTCTCAGCATGGGTTTGCACAAGCCCCAAGCCACAAGGGAGGCCAGCTGAGCGCTGGAGAGTTGGGCGGCTCAGAGAGTGAGTCAGCCCCCAGAATTCCATATGCAAATAAAAACAGAGCCATCCCCAGACGCCTGAGTGAGTTCCTGAAAGATCCGAATTCTTAGCAGTTCCCACCGAAGTGAAGCCGCCAGCTCACTTCACGCGCAATCTGCCTGCTAGAATCCTTTGCACAGAGACCATAATGCAGGGCGCTTGGTGCGTGCACGGAGACGCCTCTGGGAAATTGTTACCTGCATCTACTTTTGTAGCTTGCTGCTCCATGATAGAAGTCACTCTATTTCGAAAGTGAAACATCAAAGTAAAGAAAAGGGTGCATCTCTCTAAACATGAAAATAAAGATGGATCTCTCTTTAGGGACTCCAGTCCTTAGGAGAAGGTATTTTCTCTGTGGTTGACAAAGGGGCAGAACTCAGACCCTCCCTGTTCAGAACCTGAAGCCTGATGTTCTCCAGGGAGGAGAGCAGATAACCTGGCCATTCCCCAGGGGCCTCATGTCTCCTGGACCACCACTGTGCTAGATAGTTTAGGTCAACTGGACCCAAGCTAAAGTCTTCTGAAAGGAGGGAACCTCAACAAAGAAAATGCCTCCACCGTGCAGGGCATTTTCTTAATTAGTGATTGATGGGGATGGTGCCCTCCCTAGACTGGTGATCTAGCAGCCGAACTTGGTAGCATAGGGGCCCCCAGATGATACTGGTTTTGAAGACATGAAGGGGTCATGAAAAGCAGCTGAGGCTTGGCTCCATGAGGCAAGCCTATGAGGGGCTATTGGTGAACATGCAGCCCATTACAGTGGAAAATCCCAGCAGTTTGGAGATGTTAGTACCACAGATGGCCACCAGGAACAGCAGCAGCAGTGGAGAGGACCTAACTGGAACTTAGAAGACAAGGTGTGTGTGTTGCAGAGGGCGGAGCCAGAGGAGTGACCCAAACCCTTTGGCGGAGTCCAAGAGATTGTGAGTGAATCCCAGATACTGGGACCATTTATACTGATATTGATCTATAACCAGATATTTATCAACTTATGTATACTTTTGGAGTTTGGTTTTGCTTTGATTTGATTGTGACTATGCCCTGGTTCTTCCCTCTTGAAGTAAGCACTTGTTTAACTTGTTTATTTTATAGTTGAGGGATTTTGGATTGTAATGTGTTTGAATTGTCAAGACTGGGAGTTTTAAAGGTATTTATGTTTTTAATGTGAGAACTTGGGGATGAATGAGAAAGGAAAGGTTGTGGCTTAATGGTGATGTGTTTGTGTCAAGTTGCCAAGGGGTCAGTTGCGTTGTATAATGTATGTTAACTTGACACAGCTAAAGTCATCAGAGAGAAGGAAACCCCAATTAAGAAAGTCCTCCATGCTGGGCAGTGGTGGCACACGCCTTTAATCCTAGCACTCAGGAGGCAGAGCTCCGTGAGTTTGAGGCCAGCCTGGTCTACCAGGTGAGTTCCAGGACAGGTCTCAAAGCTACAGAGACACCCTGTCTTGGGGAAAAAAAGAAAGCCTCCATCCTGTAAGGCATTTTCTTAATTAGTGATTGATGTGGGAGGGCCCAGGCCATGGTGGGCGGGGCCATCCCTGGGATGGTGGTCCTAGGTTCTATAAGAAGTAGGATGAGCAACCCATGGGGAGCAAGCCAGTAAGCAGCATCCTCCATGGCTTCTGCATCAGCTCCTGCCTCCAGGATTGTCATGTTTGAGTTCCTGTACTGACTACCTTGAGTGATGAACAGTGTTGTGGATGTGTGAGCCCTTTCCTTCCCAAGTTGCCTTTTGATCTTAGTGTTTCATTGCAACAATAGAAGCCCTAACTAAGTCGCCAAGAGCTGAAAGTGTGGATCCATAAAATTTGTGAACCAGAGAAAGCAGGGAGCCCCATCCTCCCCCGGGGACCACAGTGGCTCCACAGAGGACAGTCAGTGTTGAAGCCAGCCTCCCTCTGTCAGATGGGCGGGAGGAACTAGAGGACCTCATTAATCAGGGTAACCTTGTGATGCTGAGGAGTCTTTAGCTCAAAGAAACAAGCGGTTCCTGGAGTCACCGCCCCCACCAACTGCCCAGAGGGGCTGTCATCTTCATAGGTCTCAGAAGAGGTTAGTTAACCCTGATAACCACATGTTACAGACAGAAAGAGACATGGTACTGATTGAACTTTGCTGCCCTTCTGCCTGCCTGTCCCCTACCACAGGACTCTATAACCTCTGGCTCTTAAACCTTCCCAGGAGGGGTGGCTCCAAGGAGGAGGTACTGTCCTTTCTCCTAGACAGGAACATGTGACATTGGCTCAGTTTTAATTTTTCAAGACATGAGGCAATGGTTACGATTCAACTTTGGAAACTAAGTCGAATATACAACATCCAGAAGATGCAAAGCCTGCACAACAAATCGAACCAGGTCTCTGTCCTGGTGCCAAGTTAAGCCTTGAAGCCTGGGCAATAGATAATAAAAGACCTGCAAACCCCAAGTCTTCCTGTACTCTCCTCATCTGTTAGGTTTGAGCAGTAGTCCTGCTGTAAGAATGCAGTCATCAGGCAGGCAGTGGTGGTGCACACCTTTAATCACAACACTCAGAGACAGGCAAGTGAATCTCTATGAGTTCGAGGCTAGCCTGGTCTACAGAGCGAGTTCTAGGACAGCCGAAGCTACACAGAGAAACCCTATCTCGAAAAAATGCAGAAAAAAATAAAAATGCATTCATCATATTGTGGTGCTAAAGAGATGGCATGGTGGTTAAGCCTTCTTTCTGGTCTCCCAGAAAACCTGGGTTCAGTTCCTACACCCATGTCAGACACAGCCACCTATAAACTGAGCTCCAAGGTATCTGAAGCCCTCTTCCGTCCTCCTCAGGAGCACACAAACTCTCTCAACACACGCACCCACATTCACACATGGCTTACACACACAGCATAAACAGAGAGACAGAGAGAGAAACAGAGAGGGGAAAATGGGAGAAGTGGAGAGAAGGGAGAGACAGAAGCTGCCTCTTCGAGAGGGAGATGGGAAAAGGAAGGGACTCAAGCTGGAAGTTGAAGATCAGCTTGCCTGGGTGGATGGGGGAGAGAGTGGGCGTGGCCTGTCTCTTAAAGGGACAGAGCAGACCATTACACACACACACACACACACACACACACACACACACACACAGAGCATATACTCATGAAGAAATTCACACACACAGCATACACATACACACACACTCACAGCATACATACACGCTCACACACACACACACACACACACACACGGCAAACACTCAAGCAGACATTCACACATACACACGGGTAAGCATAAAGAACTGGAAGGCGCTCAGCAGAGTATATGCTGATCTTGTAAAGAACCCAAGTTCAGGTCCAGCACCCATGCTACGTGGATGACAACAACCTATAACTCCAGGCCCAGGGCATCCAGTGCCTTCTGGCACCCGTGAACACTGCATTCACGCCCACAACCCACATGCCCCATACACACGTGCATGTACAAGGATTAATTAAAATAAATGAGAATCTTTGGAAAACTCAAGTCTTGAAAAAAATTGTCCTTACTGTCAAAGATGAGCTAGGAGAGAGTTAGCCAAGTCTGCCATCAAATTTATCATTACAAACCGTGCAAGCTGGTTCCCAGCTAGCTAAGACCTTCAGCAAATCTTTTGAACCAGAATTTGCTCCTGTCTATAAACCCTACACAGGGAAGGGCTTGGCTTGTATAATTCCTAAAGGCTCTTGCAGCTGAAGAATTCCTATAATCTGGCTGGAAACAGGCATTGAGTGTACGACAAACTTAAAATAGACTTACGCAGAGCTGGGGGTGTGGCTTAGCGGTAGGGTTTGCGTCTGGCACAAGCTGCCGCCACATTGCTGCATCGGGTTTGTGCACAGTTGTCCCCAGGGGCCGTGCCGCTGCGAGAAGCTTGCACTGCGAGGGTCCACTATAGTCAGGAAGAGCTACCTGTTATTCGTGTATATATCAGTGAGAAGGTGTGTGAGCATGTCACTCAGGGTATTTTGGAGACAACTGGAAACACAGGATTTGGGAAGTGAGACATTTTATTAGTAAGTTTGTATAGACCAGTGGTTCTAGCCCTTCCTAATGCTGCAACCCTCTAATACAGTTCCTCATGTGGTGGTGACCCCCAACCATAAAATTATTTTCATCGCTACTTTATGAATGTAACTTTGCCACTGTTATGAATCGCAATGTAAGTATCTGTGAAAGGGTCATCTGACACCCCACACACACATACAACACACCAGGGTTGAGAACTGGTCTAGCGGGGGGCATGGGAGCTGCCTCAGAATGAGGAGCATATAAGCAAGCACCTGGGTGGTTCTAGAAGCTAACTCAAAGTGGAGATTGCAAGCTATTGATCTAGAAGCCTTATGTGGACCACAACTATGTCTGTGGTTAGCAAAGGACATTCTTAATTGAAGGCTTGCAAAAATTTGTAATGTTTTCTCTTTAAAATTCTAATTTTCAACCCTGTATATATGTTTCAATAGACCTGAGATTTGGGATGATTAAAACTAAACACCTTATTGTTTAACCACTAACAAAAAGAAAAGGCTTCTACGATGTGGTGGGCAAGATGACCTGTGAAGACATTTTGTGACCACAGGGTATCAAAACTGCCTAGAATAAAGGTTGCTATTCTCTTAACCAGCACAGAGGGCGCTTTTCCCAGACCATCCAGGAGGCCCAGAGCAATTGCCAGGGACTGGAAAGAGGGAGGGGTCTGCTGGTCTGTGGTTGCTTTGGTTTGGGGTTTTGTTTTGGTTTGGTTTTGAGACAGGGTTTCTCTATACAGCCCTGGTTGTCCTGGAACTCTGACCCCTCTGCCTCTGCCTCCCAAGACGGGAGCCACCACCACCTGACTACACTGTTGTTGTTTGTTTGTTTGTTTGCCTGGTTGATTGGTTTGGTTTGGTTTTCTTTGCCGGGGGGGGGGGGGGGGGGGGGGTTGTTTCGTTTCTTCAAGACAGGGTTTCTCTGTGTAGCCCTGGCTGTCCTGGAACTTGCTTTGTAGACCAGAACTCACACATATCCAAGTGCCTCTGTCTCCCCAAGTGCTGGGATGAAAGGTATGCACTACCATTCCCGGCTGGACATTGCTGGTCTACAGAGGAAAAGGGACACAAGGTGAAAGTGGCCTTTAGAAGCCAGGGAAGGTAAAGAATGAGATGTTCCCCAAAGCCCGGAGAAAGAAACACAGCCCTTTGGAGTCCACATCAGGCTTCTCATCTGCAGAACTCTACTTAAAGCGTTGCTACGGGGAGCCCCCAGAGATACCACTCAGACCGTGTATAGCCAACTGAAAGACTATTCTAATGGGCTTGGGCTACACCCAGGTATTTGGAATCCAAGTGTAGCCCAGAGTGTTTAGGGTAAGAGGTTTTTAAAGACAAAAACCACATCTTGGTATCTCACGTGGCTGCTGCAGGGGGTTGCTCAAGCAGGCAGTTTAACAGAAGCTGAGATAAGCAGTTAACTGTAGGGAGAGCTTAGCACACAGTTTAACAGAAGCTGATATAAGTTGGCTGGGGCATCTCGACCTCAGGTTCCTAGAGTAGACTGGGTAGTTTTCCATGGCATTCTCCTCCATCAAGGAGATCAAATTCTAGTTAAAATGAAATGGCCTCAACTAGAATATAAGATGGAGGAACATCTGCTCTGTCTTATCCCACTACATTCCCCACTCGTTCTAAGGGCAGGCATCAAATCATTGACTTGTCCTGTTCTGGGAGGCACAGTTGGTCCTAGGGACTAGCAGCTTAGCTGAGCTTGTTCTCTTTTTGATGTAGTTGGCCGTGGAGTTGAGAATGCAGGGCCCCATTGTCACCCTGATGAGACTCAGAATCAATCCCGCTAATGCTGACAGTGAGGCAGTCAGCCATGGGGACCAGGTAAACAGAGACTGATACCAATGATCTGATCTATGTCTCTTTTCAAACTTCCTTCCTTTGAGGTCTTTTCTGAACATGACAAGGTTTTTACTAATTACCCCTGATTGGTTGGCACAGAAACAGCTGGCTTCTCCAAAGGTTGTGCAAAGTCCTCCCTGACAAGAGAATCCAGTGGCTGGAGAGATGGCTCAGAGGTTAAAAGCACTGGCTGCTTTTCCAGAGGTCCTGAGTTCAATTCCCAGAAACCATTTACGATGGCTCACAGCCATGGGTAATGAGATCTGGTGCCCTCTCCTGGCATGCAGGCATACATGGAGGCAGAACACTGTATACATAATAAAAAAATAAAATCTTTTAAAAAACAAAAAAGAGGATCTGGCCTCCTTCAATTTTGTAGGAGTACCTCTGCGGGGGAGTTCATGTGACACTCTAGTCTGGAAATAGAATTCTCCAAATTGCTTAAGTCTAAATCTATCTGGGAACTGAGTCCCCCATGTGGGGGAATATTATTTTCAGGTTTGTTTACGCTGCATTTGTTCAACTCTGTGAAGCTGTGTTACTGTGCCTGTCTTAACACCTGATGGTCCTAATAAAGAGATGGGTGACTAATAGTGAGACGGGAGCAAGGATAGATGGGGCTGATGGGCAGAGAGAATAAATAGGTTCTGGGAGGCAACGAGAGAACAAGGCTAGGAGGATGTCACCCAGTCAGCCACAGAGCAAGAGGAAAGTAAGATATACAGAAGTAAGAAAGATAAATGCCCAGAGGGAAAAGGTAGACAGGATAATTTAAGTTAGTAAAAACTGGCAAGAAACAAGCCAAGCTAAGGCCAGGCATTCATAACTAAGAATAAGCCTCTGTGTGTAGAGCGCCACAGAGATGGGCTATGATAAAAACATATCAGCTATCAGTGTATATGGTGATAGTCCTGTCTTGACAACAGTAGGCTGCTTGATTCAGTGCCAAAAGTCCAGCTCATGGAACTGAAGCCCCCTTGTTTATAGGTTATGACCAGATAATCTTATCTTGGATCATCACCACTGCCCCTGTGTGCTGGTTCCATTTGGGACAATAGTGATCCCATCTATGAACCGTACCTCATTTAGTATTGCCAATGGGACATCAGTCAGATCGAGCCTGATCACTGGCTCGGGACAGTCACCTCAGGACAGTCATGTAGAGGTTCTGCAAGGCCATCATCTAACAGGAGATTGGCAGGGTTGTGGGTTGATGTCTTGTGAAAACCAAATGCAGGCTCGATCTAGATATAGGGCTTGATATTAGGTCACCCAGGTGTTGGACATCCATCTGTTGGGTGCTCCCCTCAAGAGGGCCTCCACAGAATGTGGAACTGTCAGGAACAGTTCATGCCCTGAAGTTAATTTGTCAGCTTCTTTTACCAGCAAGGCAGTGGCAGCTATAGCCCTTATACACACTGGACACCTAGCTATGACAGGGTAGTTTCTTGGACTGATATGTCACTGATCTTTTCCAGGGTCCCAGAGTATACATGAGTACTCCCTAGGCAATGCCTAGGTCTCATCCATGTGTAATTCAGATGGCTTAGCAATGTCTGGGAGGGCCAGAGCCAGGACAGACACCAGGGTCTTTTTCAATGCTTCCAAGGCTCTCTGTTCAGACTGGGTCTGAGGGAGTGTCCCCTGGCGCTAGCAGAATGGCCTAGCTGTCTCAGCAAATCCTACCATCCATAGCCAGTAGTACCTAACCACTCCCAGAAATCCACAAACCTGTTTTTTTTTTTTTGGTTTGTTGTTTGTTTGTTTGCTTGTTTGTTGATGTGGGAGTCTGGATTGGACAACTAAACTATGGTCATGGGAAAGTATGTGCTGTCCTTCCCTAGGTAACCTAGGTATATGACCGGAAAGATGCACAGCCCAGGCTTCTTCACTGAGACTCTACTCGGGGAATTGGATAAGACCTGCTTTTCCTGTCAACGTTCCTACTTAGTGGCTTGAGCTGTAAGGAGACCATCTGTGCAGGGTGCTTTGTGGATACTGTTATCTAAGCTGCACTCAGAGTCCCATCAAACAATGCTGGAGAGCCCCTGGACCTCTTTTCCTGGTCTGTTTCCCCCATTTTCTTTCTGCTTCCCTGAGGGCAGTGATCACCAAGCAGGAAATTCCATCCCAGTCTGTCTTTGGCTAAATCTTGGCTGCTGTAAACTTTCTGAGCAATTTCCAACAGTGGAGACCTATCCATCCCTTCAAATCTAACTTCCGGAGTTTTCTCCTTATGCCTGGAGCCAACTGCAGGACAAAGGCAATATCCCTCCCCGCCATTTCCTCCACATACCCTCCTACCGCACCCCCATCCACTCCTCAGAGAGGGTAAGGCACATTGCTTTGAGGAAGGTTCAAGGCCCTCCTGACTATATCCAGGCTGAGCAAGGTATACATCCAAAGAGAATAGGTTCCAAAAAGCCAGTACATGCAGTAGGGACAAATCCTGCTGCCACTACCAGTGGCCCCTCAGTCTGCCCCAACCATACCACTGTCACCCACATTCAGAGGGACTAGTTTGGTCCCATGCTTGTTCCTTCCCAGTCCAGCTGATGTTGGTGAGCTCCCATTAGCTCAGGTAGACTGTTTCAGTGGGTATCCCCATCATGGTCTTGACCTCTTTGCTCATATTCTCACTCCTCCCACTCTTCAACTGGACCTCGGGAGCTCAGTCCAGTGCTCTGAGGCGGGTCTCTGCTTCTGTTTCCATCAGTTGTTGGATGACGTTTCTATGGTGATATTTAAGATATTCATCAGTCTGACTACAAGGCAGGGCCAGTTTGGGCCCCCTCTCCTCTACTGCTTAGGGTCCTAGCTGGGGTCATCCTTGTAAATTCCTGGGACTTTCTCTAGAGTCAGGTTTCTTGTCAACCCCATAGTATCTCCCTCAATCAAGATATCTCTTTCCCTGCTCTCACCTCTGTCCTTCATCTCGACCATCCCATTCCCTTAAGCTCTCCTTGCCTCTTTCCTTCTCCCCTTCTCTTCCCCTCCCACCCTCCCCTCTCCCCCCACCCCCATGCTCCCAACCCAGGCGATTAAATCTACTTCAGCTTTCCAGGTGAACTCATAAATGTTTCTCGTAGGGTTCACATTATTACTTAGCTTCTCTGGAATCATGAACTATAGGCTCAATATCCTATATTTGTCTATAGCTAGTATCCACTTATGAGTGATCACACACCATGTTCCTCTTTTTGGGTCTGTGTTTCCTCACTCAGGATAGTGTTTTCTAGTTCCATCCATTTGCATGCAAAATTCAAGATGTCATTGTTTTTTACCGATGAGTAGTACTCTAATATGTAAATGTGTAATAGTAATTAAGTGATATTAATTATGATATATTGCATAATTTATTATTATTATGAAGAAGACAGGAAATTTAAGCATGTCATTTCAAACAAAACCTACTGAACTTTAGTCTTTTTTTAAAAAAAAAAGATTTATTAATTATGAATACAGTGTTCTGCCTGCCAGAAGAGGGCCCAAGATCTCATTACAGATGGATGTGAACCAACATGTGGTTTCGGGGAGTTGAACTCAAGTCCTCTGGAAGAGCAGCTAGTGCTCTTAACCTCTGAGTCATCTCCCTAGCCCCTGAACTTTAGTCTTAACAGAGAAAACAATGAAATTATGACCAAAATAACCTATGGAATATCCTAATACAAAAGGAGCTTTTTTAATGGAAAAAAGTCACATGTATTAGGAAGATAAAATCCTATAGTTTGTATTTATGTTTATTTATCCATGTTGAGTATATTTGTATAATGGGTGGGATAGGGCACAGGCGCCCCACAGAATACAAGTAAAGATCAGAGGACAGCTTTTTGGAGTCAATTCTCTGTCAACCTTTATGTGAATTCTAGGGTTCAAACTCAGGTTGTCAGGCTCATGTGACAAGCACCCTACCCACTGGTTATGCTGGTTGTCTGTTCTTATTGTATATGGTTTTGTATTGGGTTTGGAACTCTTTTATTTAGACAAAAAGAGGAGGTGATGGGGAACCTCTGTCAGCCAATGACCTTTGAGAGGCAGGACCAGGTTGAGGTGTGACCTTGGGGTACCAAAAAGCCGCAGTCCTGCCCACTTGCCCCTCTCTTCCTGCACTCCACACCTGGATGATGGACCCCCTTCCTGTTCTATGAGTTTTCCTTTTTAATTAAAAAAAAAACTTAATATACCCTATTCAGAGCTAGTGTGGGATTATTTGATTCTTGTTCCCCTCATCTGATGTCTTCTGCTTCACTGAATGTCACCAAGGTACCATCTATATCTCTTACAAAACCCCTCTACCTGTGTGACATGCTGGGACTAGAGCTGGAGGGGTACAATGAGGTCACCTCAGAAAATATCACCATGCCTTCCCCTTGCCCTCCCCTAACCCGAGAGAGCTCTAACTTCAAGCTAATAACCCAGTCCACACAAGAGCTGATTCCAAGAAGAAAAAGAAAAAGCTGACTCTGGAAAGAAAGACCTTAGAAACAGCCTGGGATTTAAACCAGCTTTCATTCGTTACAAAACAATGATGAAAACATGGCTTGCTGTGACTTACAGACCTTCCCTCACGAGAGGGAAGGCGGGATAGATACTGGACACCCATTGGCACAGAGCCTCTGTGCTGTGATGTTGGAGTGTGTGCACCCAGTCTGTCGTTACATCCGGGGTTTAGCCATGGGATACAGGAAGCTCCTGCTGTTTGCCGTGCTGGAGACGAGGGTTTATCTTGACAGTAAACAGCAGTGCGGACCTCTAGGCTCTTGCAGATTCCAGAGCCACGGGAAACTTGGCCAGATTCGACCCTGGGTTCCGCATGGTGAGATAGCAGAGCAGAGCGAAATGTGTTGGCAGTGTCAGCAAGACAGAAGGCTAAAGAAGGAAGCAAGAGAGGCATCCTCTTCTAAGGCTAATTCTTCATGCACCAGAATTACAGAAAGAACTTGTTAAAAATCCCAGAGGGTGCAGGCGCGCTCCCGAGATTTGGTGGCTGTGAAGCAGATGATGATAAGTGTGTTTCTAAGTCCCCGGATGCTACAGGCGCTGTTGGTCCAGGGAAGCCCCGTTTAGCATAACTGCCCTCTGTTTCTGTAGCATCCCTAATGCCTTGAAAGTGGAAAGGGGAAGGCTGCCAGAGGTGTGCTAGGGAAGTTGAGCAGCGTATGTTGTCTGGAGAGGGCGAGGTCATGACTGTCAGGGGGTGTGAGGGAACACAGTGCCAGCTAGAATATCAAGGAGGTTTTAGGAAAGAAGAAAGACAGGCTGGTGGTGCCTACTAGGTGGCTTGGGAGCATTGAAAGTGTAGAGTGGTTGGCCAACACAAGATAAACTAAATGCTGTTCTCGTGGACTTTTTAAATTATTAATAATTTTTGCTTTGTTTTGCCATTATGTGTGTCTTCCTGGCCTTTTGCCTTCTCTTTCTGATTTTTCTTTCTGTGGGCTGTTTTTTTCTTTTGTTTCATTTTTGAAAGAAAGAGCTCACATATTTGCCGTGCCAGGCATGTGGAGGTCGGAGGACACGTTTTGCAGCTCAGTTCTCTCCTCCTGTCACAGGTTTGGGGCTTGAACTCAGGCTGTGGGACTTGTGCACAGCAAACCCTTTTACTATTGATGCTCCTCCTGGCTCACTGTGTCAACTCGGGACGGGGACTGCTCTTAGAAATTAATCCCATGGAATAGTCCACAGGTAACAGATTTTGTTTTTGTTTTTGTTTTTTTTATCTTCTCTGAATTGCAGCTGGGAGACCCCTGTGCAGGGTGCCCATTGCTCCCTACAGAGCATAGACTACATTTAAATTGAAACGGTTTGCTGAAGTGCTGTTCTCATCCAGGTAATCTGGGTTGAAATCAGGTTGGAACAAGGTACCCAGTTCTACCAGAGAGCCCAGATCAGCAGTAGGCCGCTGGCAGGGACCCAGCCACAACCCACTGACAAATGTCACTCAACCTCACTCACAGCACAGACGGATGCTGCTGCTGCTTCGCTTGACAAACTACAAAGAAGGAAACTGAGCTACTGCTGTTAGCAGATGAGAGACAAAGAGGAGGTCAGGGTGCCCCCGGTTGCCTAGGATACCAAGGATACTGAGTGTTCTGATGAAGGGAAATGCAGCATTCACCTCTACAGAGACCCGGCTACCATCACCCTGAGCAAACAGCTTCTGTTAAGGCAACAGACACCGCAGGGAGGGTGGCATGAAAGTCTGGCTTTGTCTCCGCTAGGCGAGGAGCAGCAGCAGATCGGGCAAACGCAGGAAACTTGGCTGAGCACAGCCAGGTAGCCATCGTCTGCGGTGAAGGGTTGCCCAAGGTGCTTAGTGGTTCAGAGACTCTGGTTCATGTGGTCTGTGAGAAAACTATTAGTCCTCAAATTGTGGTTAAACAAATACCTTTTGCCTCCCAACAAAGCTCCTTTACCTGTGATTTCTAGCTAAACAATAGAAACAGAGACTAGTAAACCTCTTGTAACCCACGGCCGCATGCCGTAACCCGCATACCGTAACTCGCGTGCCTTGGTGGTTCTGGGCTCTAGGCTGCAGGCTTAGCCACTAATACCCCCAGCCATACCTCGTTTGATGGGTGTGTTCTCTTAGAACTTCTTGGGACCTGAGAGATGGCTCAGCAGTTAAGAGCACTGGCTGCTCCTGCAGAAGACCTGGGATTTATTCCTCAGCACCCACAAGGCAGCTCACCACCATCTGAAACTCTTGTGCTAGGGGATCTGGTACCCTCTCTGACCTCTGAGGGTCCTACAAACAAATGACGCACATATGTACAGACACACAGACAAAATAGTCATACACATAAAGCAAAATAATTATTGGAGAGAGAGAGAGAGAGATCGATCTTAGGAGAGACTGGAGAAAGGAGCGTGTTTTGGAAGCAGGATGAATACGGCTCGCCAGTGACCGGAGGTCCCAGGCAGCTCTTGGCAGCTGTGTGACTCTGCCAGGCAGGAGTCCTCTGGACCTTCACGGACTGGAGTTTGCGCCTCTGCTCCAGGTTCTCCCAGACACTATCGCTTTCTGTCCTTGCTGAGAAAGTATTTGACCTGAGAGTGTGACTCAAACCCAAAGCGCCCTTGGCTCTGCTGTTTCCTCAACAGCTGCACTCCCTCTATTGCTGCAGACTCATCCTGGCTCCACAGCCGACCCAGACGACAGAGATTCCTGGACAAGGCTCAGCCTAACCCCTCACCTCCAGATCTAAAGCAAGATGACGCATGTACTTCCTCATCTAGAGGAGGAAAGCAGGAAAGACTAGGAACTGGGAGAGCCCTGCCCTTTACCTTGTGGCCCTCGCGAGTCACCCAAGCTGGGGGGACATCTTCTTGTGCTCTTAAAACAGGGGTGCAGGCTGTGGGATGTGTCTGCTGGTTCCTCTAGCTTTGGTCTCTACTCCTCTGGCCCACTCTCTGCCCTGGGAGCTGATTTGAAAGAATGACAAAGGTCTCTTTGCATTGTGGTTTCCAGAGGAGACCTTCCTTCAGAGCCCTGAGAAGAGGATAGAGGGAAGGAGCAGAGGGAGGATGTGCCTCCCATTCTTCATCTTCAGGAAGTGGTGTCTGCTCCTTCCAGGCAGCAAGTGTGCACTCCTCCCCTGGCTTCTGGTGACTGCTTCCTCACCTCGCCCTCAGCCCTGAAGGTGTTAACAAACTCTACCTTCCTAGCCCGGGGCGTTCCACCCCTGTCAGGGTTTCCTCCTTTGCCTAGGATTTTGCAAATAGCTTGGCGAGTTTTCATCTTCCTGGAAGAGAGTGAAAACCATTTCCTGCTGAGACCATGAGTAACACAAGGAATATGAAGTAAGCTGAGCAGGGGTTTCTCGGGCTCCATTTGCACTTCAGCTTGGATTTCGTAGATGTTTGATTTGAGAGAAAAACTGAAACCAGCTTCCACAGTGGCAATTATGAGCTTGGAGGGCAGGGAAGAGAAACCTTTACTGGTCTCAGTGACAAAAGCGTGCGTTTATAGAACACACTTAATATTGTGTTAGAGTGGCATAAACATTGTGGGAGTAACCAAGCTGTCTGGCTGGATTTAAGGCTCACTCTGTAAGATAGAGCCCAGCCTTCATCAGAGACAGAGAAGGGTCTCTGTATTAGATGGGCACTGATACAGAGACCCACACCTGGACAACGTGAGAGACTTGGAACACAGCCCTCAATGGAACGTCTGCATCCAATCCCTTTCCTCAGAGCTCAGGGGAACACTGTGGGAGAGGGGGTGGAAAGACTGTAAGATCCACAGGGAATGGAGGATGCCAAGGAAACCAGGCCTTCTGAACACAACAGGACTGACACATAGGAACCCACAGAGACTGTGGCCGCACACAGGCCTGCACAGCTTCAAGCCAGACGGAGTTCCAGTGCTAATTACAGAGAAGCAGACACAAGCTCCCATCCCCAACCAAGAAGGAATCTCCAATTGACAACAACTCAAAAGGAGAAATTAGTCTCTCCAAGAGAGTCTCACTGGGTGTACAAACCACACCTAAGGGGCAGGCCCCAGGCCCAGCAGTAGATAGCCAAGAAGGCCAACAAAATGAACTCAAAGGTATTTTATAAGATTTTCTCAGTTACAACACTGTCCATCCAACTACTCTAAACAGCAAAAAACAAAAACCTTGCCCCTCCCCGCTAGGAAAATGCCACCCATTCCTGACTCTCCATCCAGAATCTATGGGTCACTGACCACGGAGAGGATACCCAAACAGTCACTTTTGCTTAAGCCTACTCAAAGAGAAACTCAGCCAGAGACGGTGCCCCAAACTTCCTAGGATGCCTTTCAGTGTATGTGTCTGAGCAGCTCCCTCTAAGGTCCACATCTGCCTTCAGGAAGGTTCTGTAGTGACAAACAGAAGCAGCACTGCCCTTTGAGAACCAAGGACCACCTGGCTCCTTCTCCGCTCAAGGCTGAGGATGGCTTCCACCACTACCTGTGGTCCCCTGCCTCCTACGCTAGTGTGCTGCTGATGGTCTCTGTCTGCAGAGTGGTGTTTCCAGGATATTGGTATCTTATTCAAAGATATGTCCCCAGCTATGGAGGGATTTTATTCGAGGTTAGCTGTAGTAAGTAGAGTCTATATTTTGTGGTTCAGTAAGGATTATCTGAGATAGAGTATTCCAAAACACCTGGTTATGGCCTGGGCCTCTTTTTGTGGACTGGGGGCTCGTTGCTAAGGGTGAGATAAGGTGGTCTTTTGTTTTAACTGACGGGCTTCTTGTTCACTGTGCATTTCCCCTAATCTGGTTTTAATCATATGCATACCACTCATGCATAGTCATGAGATGGTAAATAGGGGCTTTCCCCCAAACGTTCACTTAGAGGACACAGTACGACCTACCAAAAGTATACCTGTACCGAATCAGCCCAGGCTGGGTCAGCACACAGCCACTGGTCCCTGTATAGTATTGAGAAGCTGTTTGTTCACAGAAAAAGAGAATTAACTAAGAGTAGCCGGGTCAAAATGACCTGTTTGCTTTCTTTGAGGGTGTGGGTCCCAGGCTAGGAAAGGGCTGTGGGGATCTCGAGCCAAGTAGTGTCCCAGGCTAACCTAGCCCTGGGCATCTCTGCCTCACCCAGCGCTCACCCAGTTGCTGACAGTGATTCAGATTTTCTCCTAAGTGACACTGTGGTCTCTGCTAAAGTGTCAGGCTAGGTTTAGCAACTGAATCATGGAGGGAGCAGTGCTGAGACCTCACGCCTTGTGTGCTCATTTCTTATGTCCATGGCACAGCTGAGGAAGCCGAGGCTGGGGAGTTAAGGCGAGTGCCAAGGTCACCCAGCTAGCCTTTGAAACTGGCTCTGGAGGATGCCCACACTGTGTGTGGCTCCCTCCTCTTTGCTCTCTGAGGAGCCCATTGAAAAGCAATGTTTTCAGGACAGCAGCCACAACTCTGGCTGTATCTGGCCCTATGCTCAATAAAGCTTTATCTACATTTTTTGTAGGGAATAAAATACAGTGATTCCTACTTCCAATTTCTGATATAAAATGAGAAAAAGTCCTGCTGCTCCAGATTTAAATGAGTCCTGTATTGTCAAGACGCTGTGAGTCTAAAATTGAGCCCTTTAGGGAGCCAGGGGTAATTTTTAGAGTCGCAGTGAATAACAGCGGCTCCATCAGAGGCAGGCAAGTGTCTCTGATGAATGAGTTAGCAATAAGCACTCTACTACAGTTCAAACCCCTGAAGTCATGTTAGCTGTTTTTAGAACACACCGACCTTCTGCTAAGTTCAAGCCAAGTTCAGCAAAGCAAGAGGTGCTCCGCTGACAGGGCCCGAAGAAGGAGGAACTCAGGCAGGAGAGTGGACGTCATCCCCAGGCGCGAGCCTCAGCACAGCAGTTAGCGCCTCTGGTTCATGATCTCCCATACAGGATAGAGAGAGTCTCACACGGTCCGCACACATGGAGGCAATCAGTAAAGGTTCACTTTTCTTTTCAAATCAACAGCCAGATGGGCACCTTGTGTTTGTAGACACGCTCTGTGATTAAAAACATGAGGGGCAAAAACAGCCTGGGTGCGGGGCACGATGGGCAGGGAATAGGGCAAAGCCGAGTCCAGGAGGGAAAGGGGATTAATTTGCATGGAGGTGGATGCTGGAAAAAAGAAGTGAACGGTGTCCAGGAACACATGGCTCAGGAAGGCAATGGGTCAGGTCCTAGCAGAAAACCGGCAAAGCTCCAGAGAAAATTGAATGAGGAGATGTGGGTCAAACATGCTGATTTGTGCCTAGACTCCCAGCACTCAGGAACTGCCACAAGCTCAAGGCCAGCCTGGAAGTACCAGGCCAATTAGGGAGTGATTGCTAGTAGCCGGACTAGAGAGCAAGGCCCTGCCTCAAAACAAGGGAGAAGAGAGGTAGAGAGGCCGGCCTCTTGATTATAAGCAATGTAATATTCGTCTTCATAATGACCTTGTCTGTAATATTTGTTATAGGGAGAGAAAAAGAAACAAGATGATTACCCTTCTACCTTCCCACTTCCCCCACTCTGCGATTTCCATGGGAACAGAAAGCTGGGGCCCAGGGGTGCAAGCATTGTCTGGAGGGGAGGTCCTAGCAGACAGGGAGCAGTAAAAGGGAAGGTGGGCAGTTTCCATAGCAGGAGTTAGGGACGGTAGGGGAGGGTACAACAGCCCCTTACTCAGGAAGACTAAACAGCCTGTGTCTTTACGTGAACCAGAAAGATAATGTAAAAAACATCGCCATGCTTTGAAAAGAATCTCTTCTGAATTTCTACAAAGCCTAGGGCCCCTTTCTCTGGCGAGTCCAGAATGAATTTTTACAACCTCCTATCACATAGAGAGCTGTTGAGTCAGACGAATCTAAGCCATATTCAAATCTCTCAACCCTGAAATCATACACATTCAAGCAGGCTGTATTTACACATTTAAGGGTGTATATGCAGCATCAGCTAAAGAAGCCATATATCTGAGGGAACGCAAGGATGGGTGCACATTTGTAGGGTTGAGGGCAAAAAGAGGAGAAATAATGCAATTATATTTTAATTTCAAAAATTAACTATATGTGTGTATTATGTAGACATATGCGTCTCAGCGTCAACACTCTCTTTAGAAACCAATTCCCAAATGTAAGAACAATTTGAGAAAGTCCTAAAATAATGTCCGCGTCTGCTCCACTTCCGTCTGCGTCATCACCTGCAGGGAAAGAACTGTTCCAGTCCCGTTGTGAATACAGATGGCCCTGACCTACCTTCGCTCCCTGGGGTCCTGAGCTGGCTGGGAAAGTGGGTCTGTCCCATGGCCCGCCTGTCCTCAAAGCCTGGTCAAACTCCCAGGTAGCAGGGGCCTGAGGTGTCTTGCCCTTTCCTTTCCAGCTCCATTCACCCACACGGAGCACACATCCGCTCTGCAAGTACTCAACGTTGTCTGCCACTTCCTGGGTTCCTGGAGCACAGCCTTGGACCAGGCTGAGAGCCCAAAGGTCACAGACCATGGGCGCCCCAGCGGCACAGGAAGATCCGCACTGATTGGCACTGGGTGGCAAGTCTGCCAGCCTCAGCCTCTTGGTTTGGTTTGTTCTCCGCTGGAACCTGAACTTTCCATCCTGGATGAGAAGCATGGCGGAGATTATGGAGCCTAAGGTGTACCTGCCCACAGAGGAGCCCAGTCTTTAGACGGTTCAGTGGGCTTTGTAATCTGTGGACGTGTTAAGCCAACATTTATAGTGTGATTCTGGTACACATACCGTCATTGTCAGAATTAAGTCATACGGATTTTTTTAGTAAAATTACTTTCAGTTATTTTTAGTAGAATTAATAAAATTTTATTAATAATTTAATTTTTATTAATTAAATATAATATATATTTAAATATAAGGTATATATTATGCTACATTTAATATAACGCATATACAATATCATATATGTGTTATATTTAATTATATATAACATATACAATAACTCATTATATATGTTATATGAGTTATTGTATATGTTATATACGACATATAAGTTGTAATATATAATATAATTGCATATAGTATATAGTATGAATGTTTTATTAACTAAATGCATTTACATAATCCAACCTAAACCTAGGAAGAGCAGAGCCAGAGGAAGGGGCACATCCGGTTGAGTCCTGAGTGGGCGTGACTTGTCTGAGTTAGGCCAGGTGGGGAGAGAAGCAGGGGATGGAAATGGGGAGAGAGCAAATCAGGTTCAGCAGCCGGGACACCAAAGATCCAAAATGGGGTCAGGCAACCAAAATGTCTGGAAGGACAGCCCCTGGGCTGGAGAGTCTGGGTAGAGGGCAGGGGAGGACTGAGGGGTGCTGGGAGAACCTGGAGGCCAGGTCTGTTTTGATATGCTAAATAGGCACCTCAGTCATTTGTCCTGGTTTGAAATTTAGCAATCTTATGACCCCAAAAAGGGTTCCTAGGAAAAATGGGATCTAGAAAAATAAAATGTATAAATGATGTTTAGTTTAATTGGCGTTCCAGTTCCTTTTCTTCAAACTGAAAGGACCCATGGATATGATGGACCGTCTCCTGAGCAGCCAGGACTGGGGAGGCGGGAAGGTTTGACACCAGACAAAAAATGGGGACTGTTTGGGTTAAGGGTTCACCTCAGCCCCTGGCATCCATATACCCAAAGAATGTTTTAGTGGAAATTTCCATCCCAAGCCCCCTCCCCTGTGAATTGCCTCAGTCCAGACTCCACCCTGAGAAAGCTCACAAAACAAAGACCCCTCCCCAGAGATGCTCAAGACCACTCACTCCCACAGGGTATTTAAACAGAGCACAAACACTGGTTTTTCTGGTCTTCCTTCCCCATTTCCTCTCTGGGGGCTAGAAGGCCACCTGGGAGCATTAGTATCCATTAAACCTGGGCTTTTTCCTAATTTGGTTTAATTTGGTCTGATTTGAATTATTGCATCAGTGGAGAGGTTTTATGGGGCGCAAAAATTTTTCAGGGACATGGGAAGGGTTGCCCCTTCCTTCCATTTTATAGTCTGAACAAGAGACAGGGGGCTGTTGTTGTCAGCCTGAGAGGACATCGAGGACACAGAACCACAAGCCTGTGTCTGTGAGGATGATCTAGACAGGCTTTATGGAGGCAGGAAGACCCGTCCTAAAGTGTGAGTGGTGCCTCCTGTGGGCTGTGGTCCCATCCACAAAGGAGAAAGCTAGCTAGCTGACCAGCCACATTCTCTGCTGTTTTCAGACTGTGGGTCAACATGTAACCCTCACCTCCTTGCTGGTGTAACCCTCACCTCCTTGCCTCCCCTCAAGCTGTAAGCTAAGATCCGACCCCCACTATCACCCCATCCCCCCAACTTCTACCCCCATTTAAGTTGCTGCTTGACAGTATTTTGTTCCAGTGACAAAAAAAGTAGCTAATACAGAAGCTCCCCCAACATGTTATCCTGCATTGGCCTGGGTGTGGACACAGCATGTTATACCCAGTCCATGGGGACCCCAAAAGACCTCCAGGGAGATTGATTCACCAAAATGCAAAAGCAAGATTTATTGGGTGCATGTTACAAGCTTGCAGGGACCTCGCCAGCAGTGAGAGGAGGTACCCGCCCTTCTAGAGAGCATTCTTTAAAGACAAAACAAAAAACAACAAAAACAGAAAACTTACATTAGCAGGGTATGGGGTGATGTGTCCAATCCTGATTGGCTCATGTCTAGGGACTTTTCAGAAACTTTCAAACCTCACCTGTTGCTTGTCAGGTTTTCTTATCTACTGACCCTCAGGTGGGAGGTGGGGACATTCTGCAGTTGTTATCTGTACTCTCCGGAAGGCTCCCCTGTTACTTTTGCCCCTAGTCATTTCTGAGGACTGGAATGTTTTATGGGAAATAGCTTACACAAGATGCAAGATGGAGGTGGAGGGGGAAATGGAGGAACTTTGGTTCTTCATTCATTACCCGCCCTGTAGTCACTATATGTTCTAGTAACCCAGTCATGGGTTCCTGACAGTTAACTCATAAATATCAAAGTATCTTCAGTCCTGAGGGGTCTGTAGATTTGTGATCTCTGGACCATTTTAGTTATAAATCCATTAATTGACAGCTCTGGGCCTATTTATCTGGTATATCAATAGGCACTATAGGTAGTTATCCTGTCCCCCATGTCAGGGAGTTCCCCCTTGTCTCAGCATTTCAACCTATCCTGGGCAGGGAGCACGGGACGATGTGTTCTTTCTGCAGCTACTTCAAGCTGACATTGGGGCATTGTCATCAGGGCCCAAGTAGGCTGAAAGCCTGGCCAAAGGTAAGGAGGGAGTTCAGGCCATGGGGCACTCGTCAGAAGCATCTTGTTCACAGACCCTGTTGAAGAGACAGGGAGCACTTACATCAGCTGGACTGGTCCACATCAGCTTTTAGCAAGTCCAGGGCCCACAATCATTTGGAGCAGGATGTAGTCAGCAACTGATGCTTAGATGTAGCTGCCAGACAAGTGGAAACCTACTGAGATAAGTTTAAACTAGGAACAGAAGTTAAAATTTATGTACTTAAGGGAAAATAATACATTTGAAACTTTCAGGCCCATGTTAAAATCCATATCATAGATGATAAAAGCTGATAATGAGTATCAGTAAACGCAGGCATAGACTCAGATCTTTGAGTCCTAGCAAAAACTACAGATTTTGGTTAGAAGCATGTATATTTTTCTGATGTCCAGAAAGCCAGGTATGGATTGGACAGAGATGTCTTTGGCCTAATGAGAAACACCTTTAAGTTTGTATTTAAATGGCAACCAGAATAAATCCAAAATCATGAGCTTGCGTCCCATCGGTAAGTAATCATTGCTCTATCAGCTTATCAGAACTATATCACAGATGGGGAAAGAGATCAGAAACAGTTTCCATATCTTAAGATGTATTTACATCTTAAATCACTTTTTTAAACCCTCAAAGCTTATGAACTTTTATATCCTCAGACATTTATATATCTTAAAACATTTTTAGTCAAGAAACCTAGTAGCTTTAGGAAAAGCAAGGCTTGAGATATATATATATATATTTATATATATTACTTTCCAAATCTATTAAAAATGACAGGGACCAGAGTCCATACACAGTTAGTCATACCCAGGTCTCCATAGCATTGGAGGCAGAAGTATCCAGAACAGCAGTCTTACAGTCTTAGCCAGGCCCATAAGGTGATTTTTTTCCCCTGTGGAAGAGGGCCATGGAAAAGACGGACCTTATTTTGTCTAGGAAAAGTGGTGCAATCAATTCCCCAATGTCCTGCTGTTTGCCCACAGTCTGGTCCGGATCCTGGCAGCAGGTGCTGCACTCAGGCACCTTCCCCAGTGGTCAGCGTCGCTGTAATCCAGGTAGAGACATCATGGTGTCCCATAATTTTCTTTGAAGACCTTGGGTTACTGTTAGGATCTCGGAGTCTCTGCCTAATTTAATAAGCTTTTTAATCATTATTATAAATGAATATTCTGCAGATCTCTGAAGTATGAGGGCTGTCTAGGTATATCTGATTAGACAAAGTTTGTCTCTTGTTACTTGTTTTAAGTTTGACTTTGAAAACATATACAGGGAACTAAACAAGGCTTATCCCTGTAATTAATTATATAGTACTTTAAGGATTACTAACTGTCTTATATTTACTAACAGTCTATAATAAGTTAACAGCTTTCATAAGACTAAAAGTTTACATTCTGTCAGGTTTAGCCTTTAAAAAATAATGATTTTGAATTGAAGCTAATAAAGAGTCATTCTGAGGGTAAAAATAGAACGAGTTGGTACCCAGCTGTTAATGCTGTCTCCTGCGAAGGCATGAAAAAGGTCCAAGGGAAAAATGGGGATGGGGAGGGGGACGGGGGAGCCTAGGGGCTAGCATTGCCCTTAACAAGTTCTAAGTCACTATGGCCATATGTTAGGGAAGGACCATAAGTTCTCTTTTGGCAGAATAGGCATTTCATCCTTGGGACCAGGTGTGTCTAGTAAATGTCTAACGTTCCTGTTCTCGTATGATTAGGAGGGCACAGTGGAATTCCTGGGTCCGCGGTGGTGGGAATTTTTTTTCCAAAGAATTATTTTGTTTACAGAAGCTACCACTGTACACATTTTTATCCTTTACCAAAGCCCACACAAAACTTCCCAAAGGGAAAGGCATTAATATTGAGAATCATTAAAAATAAGAATAAAAAGTACTGGAGAAGGGTGGTCGGCGCTGCCGCAATACTGGAACTCTGTCAAGCGGCAGTGGTCACCACGCACTGTCTGCCACACTGCCTGACACTGATACAGCCACCGCAGGAAGGTGAAGGAAGAGCCAGCTCTACAGGGTTGTCCTCTGGGCTCCTCACATGTGCCGAGGCACACCAACACAAACACACCATTTTAAAACTGCAATAACTGGGGGGCTGGAGAGGTGGCTCAGTGGTTAAGAGCACCACCTGCTCTTCCAAAGGTCCTGAGTTCAATTCCCAGCAACCACATGGTGGCTCACAACCATCTGTAATGAGATCTGTGCCCTCTTCTGGCCTGCAGGAAGAGTACTGAGAATACTGTATACATAATAAATAAATAAATAAATAAATAAATCTTTTAAAAAAACTGCAATAACTGGGCCACAAGGTGCCAGATTTAACAATTTCTGGGGGTGACTGAAGGACCTCAAAGATGATTGGACCTCTTCAACCTAGACCTTCTGCTTAGCCATGTGGCTTTAGTGAGGAATGAACATTGTAAGCTGAGACTGCTCATTCCATTTCCCGGCTGTCCAGACCAGAATATTTGCAACACTATTTGGTTAATTACTTAGGAGTATTCCTAACTAACTCTTCTATCTTAAATTAACCCATTTTTATTAATCTGTGATATCGCCATGAGTCTGTGTCTTACCAATAAAGTTATGGTGTCCTTCTCCTTTGGCAGTTACATGGCATCTCTTTGACTCTCCCTCTATCTATCTATCTATCTATCTATCTATCTATCTATCTATCTCTCATGTCTGTTTGGATTTCCCACCTGGCTTTAATCTGCTAAGCCACTGACCAAAGAACTTTATTTGTCAACCAATAAAAGCAACACGTATACAGAAGGACGTCCCACATCACAACATGGGTTCATACTCGAGCTCATTCTCTGGCTCCTTTTCTTTTTTAACCAAGAGTTAAACCACACTTGGTTGCTGCTACCAAGCGTGGAAGAAAGCCACATGGATTGGAACCACTTAACCCTACCACATGAGACAAAGCTTGTCAGTGGACCCAGAAACTCAAGAAACAAATGGTGATCGCCATATGAAGCTGGTTCTGAAGTCGTTACACAGCTTCAGCTGACCAACACAAAGACAGCCGTCTACATATCTTGACCAAGTCTATCACATTGTCTGTTAAAAGGCAACACAGATACAATATGGTTGGCTCTGAACGCCATGATACATTGTTTCTGGGAACTGCCTCCTTGGGTACCAGAACTCAGAGATGAATATTCAAGTTCCCTATGCAATGCCACAGTGTTTGCTTATAGCCTAAGCACACCCCCCAGTATCCAGTCATCTCTAGATTGTACAATAGCTAACACTATGGGGTGCTGTGCATCTCTAGATTGTACAATAGCTAACACTATGGGGTGCTGTGCATCTCTAGATTGCATACAGTAGCTAACACGATGGGAATGCTATGTACATAGCTGCCGCACAGTCTGAGGAGATAATCACAAGAAGAGCAGCCCACACACACTCACACAGACACAAACACTGTGGTCCAAACTTCACAGCGTGTATCAGCAACACAATGCTTTTCTTCTGAATATTTTCCATGGTCAACTCTGTAGAAGCATTGTCTGTGGTTACAGAAGGCCCGCTACATTAGAAATCAGAACATGTTCCAGTATATCTCTGATTATCACATGGGGCACTATAACTATGGAGAAATGATTTATTTAAATAATGAAAACAGGAGCTAGAGAGAGGGTTCAGTGGTTGAAAGGGCTAGCTAGTCTTACTGAGGATCCAGGTTAGTTCTCAGCAGCCAAATGGAGGCTCACAACCATTCCAGGGTGTCAATGTCCTCTTCTGAGTCCAGTGAACATGGCATACACGTGTACATACATATGTGAGGCAAACAGTTGTACATAAAAATGAAATATTTTTTAAAATAGCAAAAACAAAATAGAGATATAATTTGTTTACGTCACCACCACCAATACTAAATTAAAGAACTATACTGGAGGGGGCTGGAGAGATGGCTCAGAGGTTAAGGGCACTTGCTGCTTTTGCAGAAGACCCAGGTTCAGTTACAAGCAGTCATATCAATATCTGTAAGTCTAGCTCCAGGGGACTCTAACACCCTCTTCTGGATTCCTGAGAAACCAATACTTGAGCACAAATCATAGACATGTACACATGATTTAAAGATAGCTATCTCTTAAAAGAAATAATAGGGGGCTGGAGAGATGGCTCAGCAGTTAAGAGCACTGGCTGCTCTTAAAGAGGACCCGGGTTCAATTCCCAGCTCTTACATAGCAGCTCACAACTGTCTGTAACTGCAGTTCCAGGGGATCTAACACCCTCACACAGACATGAATACAGACAAAACACCAATACACACATTAAAAAACTAAATTAAAAAGTAAAAAATCTCTCCTAAAGCAAAGAAATAACAGCGGTAGGTCTTCTCTCGTCACCAGAACAAATTAACAGAGAACAGACATCTGCCTGACGGCTGCTGTGTGGGGAGGCAGCTGACTCAGCAGAACGCTCATACACTCACTCTGCAAGCTTCCCAGCTGGACAACGTGTGTGGTCCTGAACTGGAAGCGAAGAAGAGAGTATTGATTTTTAACATTTAAGATCCATTGTCTTGGGCCAGGCGGTGGTGGCGCATGCCTTTAATGCCAGCACTTGGGAAGCAGAGGCAGGTGGATCTCTGTGAGTTCGAGGCCAGTGTGGTCTACAGAGTGAGTTCCAGGACACTTAGGGATATACAGAGAAACCCTGTCTCAAAAAAAATTAAAACAAAAACAAGCAAACAAACAAAAGATCCGTTGTCTTAAGGCTAAAATGGGGAGGGGGAGACAGACTACCACTGTCTTTTGTTGTCTTGTTTGGGTAGGGGCATGTTCTGAGACAGGGTTTCTCTGTGTAGCCCTGGCTGTCCTGGAACTCACAGAGACCCAACTGCCTCTGCCACCCGAGTGCTGGGATTAAATAAATGTGTGTGCCACTACCACCACCAAATTTTAAAATGTTTCTAGTTAATGAAATTTGACACAGGAACCTTCTAAAGAAAATTACCAAATGTACTCTTTCTAAGGAGGGTGGTATCCGCCTTCCTACATCTGGTTTTTCAAACGTCTTTTTTAAATCTTAAGATAACTTTTTTAAAGTTCAAATACAAGCATAAAACAGTTAGGAGATTTATTAAATAACTCAACCACCGAACTTGAGGTTGCCTTTGATTCTAAATTGTTTCAGAAGCAAAGAGAAAAGGGCTGAGTGTAAACTTTCAAAGAACTAGAAATTCAAATTCAAGGGTGATTCACTGTTTTAAAACTATCAAATCAACATCATTTGAGGCCCCAGTTTCATCTGTAACCAGCAGGGGCTACACCAGCTCTGGCCGTCACTGTGGGATAATGTCTCTAAAATAGTTTCCCTCGTCTGTCATAATTTGTTTCTTCTTTATTCACTTAGTAAACATTAAGGATTCCTTATATATTCTTTTTTTTAAAGATTTATTTATTATGTATACAGCGTTCTGCCTACATGTATGCTGCAGGCCAAAAGAGGGCATCAGATCTCATTGTTGATGGTTGTGAGCCACCATGTGGTTGCTGGGAATTGAACTCAGGACCTCTGGAAGAATAGTCAGCGCTCTTAACCTCTGAGCCACCTCTCCAGCCCCTCCTTATATATTCTTACATGTATAAAACAATCATGTAATGGTTATAGATAGGACCCTGTGGTGAGTTCACCATTCTGTTCTCAAAGGGACAACAGTTGGGGGGAGAGAGGGGGATAAGAGCAATCCTGATAGATCATGAGCAAAGAGCACACAGATAAGAACAAACCAGGAGGGGTCACCCAGAGAACAAGACCCTGGGGCTCAAGCCCAGGGACAGGTGTAAAGAAGCCCAGTGGGAAATGGATTCCCGAGAAAGGGAACACTGTCAAACAGCAAGGCAGGGAGAGCATGGGGCAGCTGGGGAATGACATATTTCAGAGTATGTGCACTTGGCATGGGAAGAAGATCTGGAAATATGTCTAGATTGGGAACAAATTCCCATGTATGCAGAGAGCTTCCTCAAGACTGACATTTGAAGGAGTTCTCTAAAACACCAGTTTTTACCAATCAAAAATGGGACATGGCAATGAGTTGTCAAATCCACCATAACACCCTAGGGCTACTGCTTTCTTCAGTGGTGGCTTAGTGGTTAAGAACATATACTGGCCAGCTTGATGAATGGAGAGAGAGGTGGGGGGAGAGGGGAGAGAGGGGAGAGGGGAGAGAGGAGAGAGAGAGAGACAACATACGCTGTTCTTACAGAAGACCAGTTTGGTTCCCCTTCTTCTGGCTTCTATCACACACACACACACACACACACACACACACACACACACACACAGAGAGAGAGAGAGAGAGAGAGAGAGAGAGAGAGAGAGATGACTTCTAACTAAAAACCATTACTCTTAGTAAGAAATAAGTCATTACTGTCCATTTTCAGTACGAGGGTACATTAGAGAGATCTAGAGCATATCAAAGAATTATAGAGGAGCAGGAGGCCCCTGCTAACGCCTGTGGGCCTGGCCTTTGGGTGACCCCTCACCGAAGCCAAAGGGTTTATCTCAGGATGGAAAAAATGAGTCTGCTACCAGAATAAGCCCTGTGTCAGATAGGGAGAGGTAATATCAAGACCCCAAAGGATGGCACTGGGGGTGGGGCTGACTCCAGATGATGGATGGCACCGGGGACAGGACTGATGCCAAAGGAAGGCACTGGGGGCGGGTCTGACGCCAGAGGAAGGTATTGGGGGTGGGGCCGACCCCAGAGGAGGGCACTGGGGGCGGGTCTGACGCCAGAGGATGGCATTGGGGGCGGGGCTGACCCCAGAGAATGGCACTGCTGGCGGGCTGTGCTAGATGGGTCAGGAAAATTGTAGCTCTCTGAAGAACCCAGCTAGTGGGGAAGAGGGTGCAGGCGTTTGTGAGTGCGACTATAAAAATCACCCTGTTTCGTGTCAAATTGGTGGGGCAGCCATTTTTGCCTCTGTTTAGGCCCGTGCCTAGTTCCACAGAAAAGAAATTTCAAAGACTGCTTCACTTTGCTACTTGAAGTCTTTTTGAACTCGTTATCACGTAGTGAAGATCTCATTTCTCACGTCTCACAATACACGAAACTTTAGGAAAAGTTGGGGATCAGGATACAACATCTTGCACAGACGCAAATATCCAGGCCACGGATCTGCTTTACAGATTAAAAGGATATTCAGATCTTCAGGATCAACCATCTATCCACTAAAATGTTCACACACACACACACACACACACACACACACCAATGATTCTGCAATGAACATGCCCAGACATTTTTCCAGCCACCGGTCCCTTAAATCAAGTAGAGCAGGGTTCACAGAGCTCGCTCCATTGGTACTGAGTAGTTCAGTGATTTAAAGTATGTGGGTGGGGGCTGGAGGGGTGGCTCAGGAGGTTAGTACTATTCCCAGGACCCAGATCGAGCAGCTCACAACAGCCTTTAACTCCAGCTCCAGGGGATCCACACCCTGTACTGTATTAATGAACACCTCTCTCTCTCTCTCTCTCTCTCTCTCTCTCTCTCTCTCTCTCTCACACACACACACACACACACACACACGTGCGCGCGCACACATACAGGTGAAAATAAAATAATTTTTTAAGCCACGTGGGAGGGCATGCATAGGTCAAATGGGAAGAGTGCGCCATTTTCTGCACGGGACTTGAGCATCCACATTCGGGCAGCCGGAAGCAATCCCTGCAGATGTTGGAGGACAAACTGTAGGTGATAGCTTTCCCAGAGTCACACGGTGGCCATCAATGGAGCTTACATTCCACCCAAGGCAGCTCTGTTGCCAGAGTTCCGTGTGTAGCAGCTTCTTCATTCAAAGGAGGAGAGAAAATGTTCCAAGGCCTAGGGATCCGGGCCCAACCTTCCAAAGAAGCAGAATGTCACGGCAGATGGTGTGTGAGGATCGGCGTCATAATCACAGCTCACATTAGCGTTACACTCTGAAACTCCAAAGTGCGATCAAAGCCGTCTCATGGACTCATTCCCCTCGGGGCACTTCCTAGCCAGGCTTGCCCCCTAGCTCCCCACCACACAGGTAAGTAGACTGTGTAACCACCTCTGCGTGGGCCATCAAGCGTACCGGAGGAGCAGGGCTCTCTTGCAAGTAGCAGAAAGCATTGTCCTGTCCATCCACGCTCAAAGCAGGCTCTCTGGGGTTCCAAAATCGAGAGGCACTGTGCGCCCTCCTCTCCGCTCCTCTCAGCTTCTCTGTGCTCACATCTCATCCAGACAGTGTGAGGCTCTCAGAGGGTTCTGAAACTTACCCAAAAGCCAAAGCAACAGAAATATGCTTGAATTCAATCTCCCCTCAGGAAAGGCTGGCCCTCTGGGCTCTTTCTGGCCAGTTCTGAACTTCCGAGAGCCACTATGCTAAAGGTCACCCATGCCCTGCCCCACCCTGAGCCTTGAACTATTCCACTGAGAAGACACCCATAAGCCAAGGATAGACGGGTAGCTTCGTGTTTTTAAGAGGCACCGGAACAGCAATCTGAAACATGGATCCCAGGGACAGAGACCGATGGGGGCGGGGGGGGGGGGGGGGGCGGGAGTACAAAGAGTGTAAGAAGAACGGGGACCAGGCCTGGGAAAGCTCTGGAGTCAAGCCTGGGCTATCCTGCCCGGTCAAGTGTTCCATGGTGGCCATGTTACAAAATCCAAGTATCTAAGAGGAACCACTGCTGCGGATTGAACTGGGAAGAAAACAGGTCCACAAGGGGCCTCCCATATCCATTCTACTCCTGAGTGAGAGCTTCAGGGATTAGACATTTCCAAGGATTGCCAGACACACACCTCCATCTCAGCACTTGGGAGGGGTTGAGGCACGAGGATCAGCAGAAATCCAAGACCAGCAGTGAAACCCTGACTCAAAAAAAAAAAAAGAAAGCAAACATTCTCTAGGATGTGCAAATGAGCCAGAGGGGAAATGGTATAGGAGGTCCTTCTGTCTATGTGTTGCTTTTATTGGTTAATGAATAAAGAATCTTCATAGGCCTGTGATAGGGCAGAGCAGAGCTGGACGGGAAAGACTGATCGGAATGCTGGGAGAAAGAAGGCAGAGTTGTGAGAAGCCATGGAGCCACCAGAGAGGAACGACGTTGGCTGCCAGGTGGAACCTTGCCAATAGGCCACAAACCTCATGGTAAAATATAAAATAATGAAAATGGGTTAATTCTAGATGTAAGAGCTAGCTAACAATATGCTTAAGTGATTGGCTAAGCAGTGATTTAAATAATATAGTTTCTGGGTGATTATTTCAAGTCTAAGCAGCCAGGAACAAATGGGCAGCCTCCCCACTACAAAAAATAGGGAACAAATCTAATGACCAACGAAAAAGACACACTAATTAACACAGGCCAAATCAGTGGGATGCTACCACAAAAATCTTTTAACTGGTTGCTTTTGAAAGACACAAAGTTCTGGACACTGTGTATCCCCTTTTATTCTTATGCTGTATTGGGGCACCAGAGAGAAACAATGGAAGGAAGATTGGATTTCTCCTGCTCACCAATCTTGGGATCCAGTTCACTGTGGAGAGGTCGATTCTCCCCCTCCACCATGTGGGACCTGGAGATTGAATTTAGCTCATCAAACACGGCAGCCAGTCTTTCCTGCTCAACTGTCTCGTCTCATTAACTTTTCTCAAAAATTAAAATCAGACAAAAATTGATGATAAAATCTGCCTGGCTTTCTCACCCGTGGCTTCTCAAGTTTTCAATTCATACAATATGTAACTGTCATACAGAGAGGCGACATATTTCTAAATTAAAAATAGCTGGTCATTTAGAAAATATTATACAGGGTTTAATGTAGTGAAGTATTTTATGTAGCCTTTCCATTTTATTTTATAACATTGGGCAATCTAGTCTTCTCCCTCCAAGTTTGCCCATTTATAAACAGACAGAAGTCTGCATGCCTTACTTAGACCACAAGAATCTATGAGGGAAACCCTCAGGCAATTCCAAGTATTAGATGCTCCAGGATCCTGGGAATGCTTGTGTGGACATCCTCCACTGAGCAAGCGGAAGCTCTGAGTATCCATGGTATTCTTTGTATTTAACCAGAATCTTTTCCTTGCCGGTAATTTCCTTTTTTCAACCAATATATGCTGAATATATATTGCATGAGCATCCCCAAACCCAAAATGCTAAAAAGAAAAGAATGACAGGAAGAAAGCAAAGAAAAAAAGAAAGATAGCACTGAAACTTTTGTGTCTGTGCTAGGATAGAATCTTGGACCACTGAACTAAACCCCAACCCCAAATCTGTAACTTTCCAGGTATTAATATGACATCACAGGTAAAGAATATTGCCCCCCCCACACACACACAACCATTGTCTTTTGGGCAAGATTATAAAAAAATATTTTTGCCAAGTTATTTCTACTATATGTGACATGGAACACAAACGCCACCTTTAGAATCAGTTACTACCTCCAGGATCCAGAATCTAAAACCCTCTGGTCCTAGGAATTTTACAATACAATCTGTACTTTATTCTCTAATATATCTCTGAAAAGTAGCCGCCCCCTCTGCTTGTCATATGACACAGCTATATCCAGCTGTAGCAGCTAAGGGTCTTCTTCTTTACCCTGAGATTGACAGCTCACCCTGGATACAGGCAGTCAAGCAGTTCCTCAGCTGCTTAAGGTGACCCCAAGTGCAGCCAGACACAGAGCAAGGCAGGCAGCAAGTGGGCCCCTAAACCAGCATGTCTCACTGAGATCACCTGCCTGAGAGCAGAGAGGAACACTGCCACTACCACAACAGGAAACAAGAAGGCTCACCAGGTGGTGCGGTGTTCCCGGACTGCCTGGTGCCCGTGCCGGCAAATGCCACTTTGCCTTCATTACTGTGTGAGTTACTTTCCTCATTGCTGTAACCAAATTCCTGACAAGGCGCAACATAGGAGAGGAAGGGTATATTTTGGCTGATCGTTCAAGAAGGTACAGGTGGTCATGATGGGGAACGCATCTGGTCACATTGCATCTATAGTCAAGAACCAGGATGAGGACAAGTAGGGACGGGCTACTAACTCTCAAGGGCTGCCCACAGGAATTCACTTTCTCCAGTGAAACTCTGCCTTCTAAAGGTCCCATAGCCTTCCCAAAGGGCACAGCCAACAGGAACCGAGTGCTAAATGCATGAGCCTACGGGGACATTGCACATTCAAACCACAGCAACTGGCAAGGAAGGACTGGGTCACCTCGTTCTCAAAAAGAGCAGTACCGCTGTACCTTTGCAAACCTTAACTAGGAAAGCAGTACTGCTGCACCTTTGCAAACCTTAACTAGGAAAGCAGAGGAGCCCGGCCACGCTGACAAAAGCCACTGGGACCAATAGTAATGACAGAAAAGATTGGGTCAACCATCAAGTCCAGAACCTGAGCCTTTCCTAACCAAACTGAAAAAGCAAAGTCTGAAGGACTTGCCACCAGCCTGGGAGAAAGAAAATACCTTACTCTGAACATAAAAATATCCTTCAAAAAATACTTGGTCTCATAATAACAACTTCATGTTCCAAATTGGCATGCCGCTCAATCTAGAACACACAAACTTACCCTTGGATGTTTCTGTCTTTGTGGTGTGTTATCATGGGGTTTGTAGAGCAACCTGTGGTCTCCCTGTATTACCTTCCCACCGCTACAAGTCCCTGAGATAAATCAGTGTCAGCAGAGGAAAGGTTTTGACTCAGAGCTTGGAGGTTTCAGTCCATGGACTGTTGGCCTAGGGAGAAACAGGACATGGGGTGTAGGGGGCAAGAGTGGCACATTGCAGGGTAAAACTGCCAACCTCATAGCCAGGATACCAAGGAAAGAGGAAGAGACCAACTCCTACAGTCCCCTCTGAGGCCAGGTCCCTAGTAACCTAAGACTTCCTTCTAAGCCCCACTTCTTAAAGATTCTATCAATGGTGCCACCATCTGCAGACCAAGCCTTTCCCACATGGGACATTGGGGACATTCTGGATCCAACTGTAGCATGACCCATAGCGAAGTATTCTTTATCCTCTCTACTTACATTTGAACTACGCAAATGCCCATCCTATCCCTCCTAGTGAACTCCACAAATGTGTCCCTTATTCCCAGACTGCACCGACTTAGGGAAGGTTACTGTGCTGGTCACCTCACCACAGCTCTCAGGCACAGCCCTCTCACACAGTAGGACAAATGGCCAGAGCCTAAGCAGCCCTTGGCAATGCCTTGTACCCACTCCACGGCAGACTGTGGACTTCACTCAGTATGAAAAGGGGTTAGTTGGTTAGTAGCTCACAATTCTGCCATCGATGAATGTGTGTGTGCGGCTTCTCCCAAATTCGTGCTGAAATTTAAGCTCCAATGCAATGGGATTAAGGGTCAGGGTGTGATGGGTGGAGCGCGAGGACGCTCCAAACCCCTGCCAATAAGGCTTCCGTAAGAGAAGTTTCACACAAGACATATTGGGGTTCTCTCGAGAACAGAACGCAGAGAAAGAATATCCTCACCATCTCACAGGGCTCGGCCTGGGAATTCACTTTGGTTTTCTTGGTTGTCCGTCTGTTTATTCCTTGAGATGAGGTCTCACTGTGTAACACTGGCTGGCCAGTACCTTAGTGTGTAGACTAGGCTGGCCTTGAACTTGTCTCAGACACAGTGTCTCTACCTCCCTAGTGCTGGGATTACAGACATGCACCACCATGCTGGACTTGGTTTGTGTGGTGGCTGAATAAGAATGGCACCCATAGGTTCGTGTCGTCCAGGGTTGGCACGATGTAGAAGGGCTAGGAGGTGTGGCCTTGTTGGAGGAGGTGTGGCCTTGTTGGAGGAGGTGTGGCCCTGTTGGAGGAGGTGTGTCACTGGGAGGTGGGTTTTGACGTTTGAGAAGCCCAAGCCAAGCCCAGTGGCTCACTCTCTTCCAGCTGCCTGCAGATCCAGATGTAGAACTCTCAGCTGCTTTTCCAGCGTCATGTCTGTGTGTGTGCTGCCATACTCTCTGTTGTGATAATGGGTTAAAACTAAAATGAATAAACAAGCCCCATTTAAATGTTTTCTCTTTCAGGAGTTGTCTTGTCTCTTCACAGCAATAGAGAGAGCACTGACTAAGACAGTTTGGTTCATTTTTTTTTTTTTTTTGGTTTTTCAAGACAGGGTTTCTCTGTGGTTTTGGAGCCTGTCCTGGAACTAGCTCTTGTAGACCAGGCTGGTCTCGAACTCACAGAGATCCGCCTGCCTCTGCCTCCCAAGTGCTGGGATTAAAGGCGTGCGCCACCACCGCCCGGCTTGGTTCATTTTTATAAAAGATTTATTTTAATGGATGTATGTCTGTGTGTCACATGCACGCACTGCCTGAAGAAGTCAAAAGAAGGTGTCAGATTCCCTGAATAAAAACAGCTGTGAGGGCTGGAGAGATGGCTCAGAGGTTAAGAACATTGCCTGCTCTACCAAAGGTCCTGAGTTCAATTCCCAGCACCCACATGGTGGCTCACAACCATCTGTAATGAGGTCTAGTGCCCTCTTCTGGCCAGCAGGCATACACACAGACAGAATATTGTATACATAATAAATAATATAAATAAATATTTAAAAAAAAACAGCTGTGAGCTGCCCTGTGGGTGCTGGGGACTGAACCCCAGTCTGGGAGCTGCCACGTGAATCCTGGGGACTGAATCTGGGTGCTCTGGAAGAGCAGTCAGTGCTCTTAACCTTTGAGCTGTGGTTTGGTTCTTCTCTCTCTCTTCTCCTTTCCTCCATGTGAAGACACACTTTTAAAAAAAAACCATTTGGTGGCCTTCGACGGAGACCAAACCTGCTGAAACCTGATCTTGGATTTCCCAGACTTCCAGAACTTTGAGAAAATGGATTTCTGGTTTTATAAATAATCCAATCTCTGTTATTTAGTTTTATATATAGCATAAAAATCTAGTAGTATCACAGCAGACTAAGAGAGGACTACTAGTTATAAGCAGGATAACATTAGATTTGCTACAACTAAGGCCCAAATCCCAATGGTGTAGAGCCAAAGTTTCCTTCCGGTGCATAAAGCGTTTATTGCAGGCTAAGACCCCTCCGGGGGTAAACTCCTCCTTGTGTGCACACAGCAACAGCAGCTACTGACATGCTTGTGGTTCTCCCTATGGCAAAATGGTCACCATTAAAAGGAAGTCCATTGTGGAAAACCTGTTCATTTTTGATGATTTCATACCACACATGACAAGAGATTATTTTACTCATGACCAAAAGCCCTAACACTTAAGCTTAGTCAAGGTCCCTGACCCAGTTACACTACAAAAAATGCCGAGAACTGTGGAAGTCTGTGGAATCGTTGGTCAACATTACTGCATCAAGGAAATCAAATCTTCAGTCTGCTGGCACCTGAAGACCAGTTCCAGGTGGTTGCTTGTACAGGAAGGTAGTTATACCAGCAAGGTACATAACAATAGTGTAAGGTTTTACTGAGTAATTGAATGAGGAGCTCCTTGTGTTGAGGTTAATAAAACCTATCTATGCTGTTGCTTCTCATCGTTTTCAAAGAAAGAAAGTCCTGTGAATAAGAGGCACTATGTGCCCCATACAAAGTAATGAGCTGCCGCGACCCGGCTTCGGAAGGGACTCTTCAAACAATTACCAAGCTCATTTGTTGAGGCTGTCCCTTCTGCTACAGCATGCTAGTGCCCAGTTTTCTGTCTCTCAGAATAGTAACCAGCTTGGAAGCCAAAATAAACTCCAGTTCTCTAGAACATCCATCTGCCTCATCCTTCAACACCAGGAGCCCTTCCAAGGTTCCTCACGTCTGAGGCAGTGCACATGGTGGATCAGTTGTGTGGCTTCGTTCCACCAGGGCTGACAAGATGTGTCCATTTCACTTCTGTTGCAAGAAATTTTTTATTATTATTCCATATAGGAATTACTCCCAAATTGCAAGCTCTAAGAGCTGCCTTTGGAGTGGTAAACAAAAACAGTCATTCTCCATGTGAAAATAATCTAACCCTCTAAAGATGTTCCTCTGGGATCCAAATAATGTCTAAAAAGAAAAATCACAAAAAAAGATTACATCTATTAACAAATTTATCCTTTCTATTCATATGCGCACAATAATAATCTCATTATAACCTGTGGTTCACACTACTACAAAGCCATTACAAAAGTCTAATTTTGTGACTCATAAATAATGTATTTATAATTTTGATAATCCCTTAAATGCTACAACCAGAAATGTTATGAAAATCACACATTCGATATCCCAATATTAGAAAATTGAAATACAAATGAAAAGACATGATTTTTTTTTTTAAAAGTGTGTCCTTCCTTTTATAAGCGCTTCCTAGAGTTTTTTTTTTCTAGAATTTTCTTTTGTATTCATGACGGCATCATATTCAAATCAAAGAACTAGAGTTGGAGGATTCCAGCAGCTAGCAAAATGTATCTATTCCACAAATTTCTACAATCTCTGATATTGAGATCTAGGGGCTGGAGAGATGGCTCAGTGGTTACAAGTATACACTGCTCTTGCAGAGGACCCAGATTCAATTCCCAGGACCCACATAGTGTGGCTCACAGTCGCCTGTAACTCCAGGGAAACGGAAGCCCTCTTTTAGCTTCTGTAGGCACCTGCATGTATTTGTATACCACACACGCGCGTGCGCACACACACACACACACACACACCAGGCACACAATATGTACACAGACACTTAAAGACATGTACATCCAATAGAAGGTATCTCTTGTCATTTTAAGGGATCTGCTCTGTATCAGTTACAATGTCTTCATCTGCCTTTTTGGTTTTGATACTTTGTATCATTCTACCTTACAAAACATAGAGCCTAGACTGTCTTAGGGGATGGATACATTGTCTCATGTAATTAAGTGGTGCTTCTGAAAACTTAGAAAACTGTTGCCTTGTGGTGGTCTCCCTGTTTCCTTCAGTCCAGTGCGGACTGGGGCATCACCTCAGTGCACAGCCTTGGACTATCTGTACTGCCTGCTACTCGCTGCTTTCTCAGAAAACACCAGGACAGGCCCATAGACAAATCCACTAATCATGCACTTAGACAAACTCCTTTTCCCTCCCCTGGCCTTCTCCATCCTTTGGTGGCTGATATTTAAAATGTTTCAGGCATGAGTCAAAATATTTCCCAATACCTTCGAAGATCCCATTAGCTAAAACTTAGATCCAAGCCATCCCTGGCAACCTGAAGTCATCACTTAAATTAATATGATATTTACACACACACACCCGAGACTATGATGAAGCCACAAAATTCAGGGTTGTTCCGATAAGCATGAGTGTTGTGATGGAGTAATCTCTGACTGTAGACGATGATGTATTATTCACCTTCAAATGGACTTCCTGTGGCCTCTCATTTCTTCTTGCCAGTGGGAAGCCCCAAAGGGCAGGGTGTTGAGGTTGAGTGTGAAATAGCCTCCATAGGTTCAAGTGTTTGGATGTTTGGCCCTCACACTGTGACTCTGCTTGGGGAGGTTATGAACCTTAAGAAGGTTGAGCCTTGATAGAGGAGGTGCCTCACTGGGGGCAGGCCTTGGTCAGAAAACAGTATGACTAAATGCTTTCTGTTCCTACCAGTGTGCCTTCACTGCCATGGTAGGCTGTACCCCATGAGCTGTAAGCCAAAATTAATCCTTTCTCCCTAAGATGCTTCATGCTGCGTGTTTGGTCACGGCAGCAGGAAGATGCGAATGCCCACAGCAAACTAGTTTTGTAGACAGAAGATTGGAAACCTCTTCACCACACCGCTCGCTTTAAGATTGGAAACCTCTTCACCACACCGCTCGCTTTAAGATTGGAAACCTCTTCACCACACCGCTCGCTTTAAGGACGTGTGTTAGGAGGCTCTTGGATTCATTTTCTCTAACCATTCATTCATTCCACAAATATCTGCTGACAACCTACTATCAGTCAAATCTCAGAATATTGCTCAAATGTCACAAATGAGACAAATCCAGGAATCCTAGGCACTTAGGTCCAGGGAAGGGACAGTTGATGACTTGAGCCACACGGTCGTCTGGAGACGAGGAAGTCTAGAGGATGGATGCGGAAGATTTAGGCCAGACAACAACTTCAGAAGGAAGAAAAAGCATCATTGGGTAGGAAGGCAGCTGAGAACCAGGGTAAAACTTCCTCGGGCAAAGATGGGTGTTTGGCAGGAGACCTTCCTGAGCTGGGATTCAGGGTCTGCAGTGGTATGGGAGTGACCTCCGGCTGTCGGAGCAGAGAACACCACAACCAGGACATTCCAGTCGAGGGTACCACACAAGCATGCGATGGAAGCAAGGGTGGAGATCCTCCAATGCATACATGGGAGATGATTGCAGAACCCCTGCAAATGCGATCCACAGCCTCTCCTCCGCTAGTCACACTGAGCAGCCTCAGGATGAGGGGGACATGACGACAGCCACACTTACTGACAGACAGCTGTGGTCACCACTGTACGTCAGCTGTTACTGGTGGGTTTTCCCTTGAATACCCTTACAGTACCACCTATGGTACTGTAAATTTGGGGAAGATTGTCCTACAAATGTGGTCCTTTTCATCTCTTGACCCACAAAGCCCAAACGCTCGTTTAATGCTTTCGCAGCAAGATGTTAAAGATTGAGCTTGGGATTTACAGTTGGCGTTTCATCCTTCCCAAGATGAGCTCAACTCTCCGGCTTCAGATGTTTCCAGCTCGCAACACTGCACCGCCCCGCAAGTTAATCAGATTCCCTATACATAGTTCCCTCCAGTGTGTAATTACTGGCCTGGCTTTACATTATTTTAGGATAGTGTCAGCCGCTAATTGTGGTATAGTCTGAATGCCTTGAAATGAGCCCGGCTGGGTATGAGAATAGCCCAGCAAATTTTGGGCTATGTGAGCATCATTCTGATAAGTCTATTGTTCTGCAGGACACTGAACGTGCCGACTAATGGTAGAGCCCAATCCTGAGGGCAGACAACCGTGGAATGTGACTGACCCCAAACTTCATCTGAACTTCCTAAGCTGAATGCCCCCCAACACCTACTTGCCTTGCTTAACTCCCAGAGGAAGTCGGATCTGGCCTCAGCCTGTGAGGACCCTCTGGCCCTGGCACACAGCTGAGCCCCAAACACAGCTATTTTAAGAACATATTTGGAGCCATAGGAGGCAAGCTGCTGTTCCCCTCAGGTTTGCTTCCAGGAGAGGAAATTTCCTTTCCATTTTCCAGTGGGGGCACAAGGAGAACTAGACTAAAAGATGTGGCATATGTACACAATGGGGTTTTTGTCAGCCCTAGAAAAGGATGAGATTACGTCATTTTCAAGATAATGGATGGACCTGGAACTTATCACCTAAATAAAATAAGCCGGACTAGACAGCAATGTTTTCTCTCAAATGCAGAATTGTGTGTGTGTATGTACACATGTGCATACAGAGGGGAATGGATAGGTAGATAGACAGAAAATAGATAGACAGACATACAGACAGATAGATGATAGATAGATAGATAGATGATAGATAGATAGAAGATAGATAGATAGATAGATAGATAGATAGATAGATAGATGATAGATAGATAGATAGATAGATAGATAGATAGATAGATAGATAGAGGATAGATAGAGGATAGATAGATAGATAGATAGATAGATAGATAGATAGATAGATGAGAGATAGATAGATGATAGATAGACAGATGATAGATAGATAGATAGATAGATAGATAGATAGATAGATAGATATAAGTGTGTATGTGTGCATCTCTGTGTGTCTCTGTGCATGTGTGTGTCTCTGTGTGTGTGTACACAAATGCACGGGGTCTGTGAGGACTATGAGGGAGGAAGTATCCTAAAGTAAGTGGAGAACAAAAAACAAGAAAAATAATGGATCAGAAAAAGCCAAAGTATCAAGTGTTTTCTCTAATTTTCAGAATATCAGTTTATGAAGGAGGACCAGCAGTGAAAGATGAGGGCCAATGAGTGGAAGAGAGACATGGGGGAAGGTAGTGGTAAGCAGAAGAGCATGAGACATGTGTACACAAACATTGTACTGAAGCTAATTGTTGTGTATCTGTGTTGGTTACTTTTGTTGCTACCAACAGTGGCCTTTGTTTTGGCCTAAGGTTCCAGAGGAAGAGTCCGTAATAGCAGGTGTGGCATGGTAGCAGGAAACTGAGGGTTCACATCTTCAAACACACAGAGAAACAGGGTGCACTGGAACTGGGGCAAGACCATAAACCCCCAAAGCCCACCCTCTGTAACGTACTTCCTTCTGAAGGTTCCATAACTTCCCCACCCAGTACCACCATCTGGGGACCAAGTGTTCCCATACATGAACCTATGCGGGACATTTCTCATTCAGATCACTGCCATGCGTGTCTTCTGCAGTGATGAAACACAGTGACCAAAGCAACTTGGGTAGGAAAGGGTTTGTTTGACTTCCATATCCTAAATCACAGTCCACTGAGAGATACCAACGCAGAAACTCAAGCAGGACAGGAACCGGGAGGCAGGAGCTGACACAGAGGCCATGGAGGGGTGCCACTTACTGGCTTGTTCCTCGTGGCTTGCTCAGTGTGCTTTTTTTTTATGTATACAATATTCTGTGTGTATGTCTGTAGGCCAGAAGAGGGCACCAGACCCCATTACAGATGGTTGTGAGCCACCATGTGGGTTGCTGGGAATTGAACTCAGGACCTTTGGAAGAGCAGGCAATGCTCTTAACCTCTGAGCCATAGAACCCAGGACCACTGGTCCTACCCACAATGGGCTAGGCTCTCCCATATCAATTGCCAAGAAGAATGCCTACAGTCCAATATTTTGGAGGAATTTTTCTCAGTTTAGGTTTTCTCCTCTCAGACGACTCTAACTTGTATCATGTTGACACAAAAACTAAAGAGGACAAGGACAATCATAACTTTAAAAAGAGAGAGAAATAACAAAATTAAAAATATAGGGAGTCTCTCTGGCTTTCTTCTCTACCATTCACTCAGGGATGGAGCTGGAAGATAGATAGAGAGAGAGAGAGAGAGAGAGAGAGAGAGAGAGAGAGGACGGGAGAAAAAGAGAAAGCAAGAAAGGAAGAAAAGAGAAAATGAGAGAAAGAAAGAAACAGAGAAAGGAAGAAAGAGAGAAAGAAGAGGAAGAGAAAGAAAGAAAGGAAGAAAAGAAGGAGGGAGGGAGAGGAAGGAAGGGAGGGAGGGAGAGAAGGAAGGAAGGAGGGAAGGAAGGAAGGAAGGAAGGAAGGAAGGAAGGAAGGAAGGAAGGAACTCTGTTGATCCAGTCCTTTCACTCACTCTACCCACATTCTCCTCCCAGGATACCAGAGTCCCCTCTTCCACGTAACAGACAGCTTGTACCTACCTACAGCAAAGGCTGTGTCTGCTCAGACCCAGTGATCTGATCCCCATAGTTCTCCCAATAATTAAGAAAAGACTGTAGATTTCACATCCTGGCTCAACCTAAATTGGAACTCCTGGGAAAAGGTACACAAAATCTAAATATCTCTTTGCTATAACAGGACACTAATCAGTAGTATCTAAAGCTAATGAATCACAAGACACCACTATATATTATTCGATGTTCTAGAACACCAGCCGAGAGTGTGGCTCAGTGGGTAGGGAGCTTACCTGGCATGCATGGAGCCCTGAGGTCAATCCATGGCACAACAGAAACCTGGCATGGTGATACACCTGTGATCACACACTCAGGAAACGGAAGCAGGAATATCATAAGTTCAGGGTCATCTTCAGTTACATACCATGTTCAAGACCAGCCTGGGCTACAGGAGACTTAGCCTTAGAAAGCAAGGAACACAAGTATGGTGACACACACCTGTAATCCCAGCCCTGGGGAAACTGAGGCAGCAGCAGTGTGAGTTCAGAGCAACCCACACAACTACATAATGAGTTTGAGGACAGCCTGGGCAGGATAAGGGAGCTACAGAGAGGGAAAGATGAGTCCATCAGTCATCTGGAGGCCGTGTGTGTGTGTGTGTGTGTGTGTGTGTGTGTGTGTGTGTGTGTGAGTATGCACACAGGTGAATGCCTGGAGACAGGGTCTTGCTCTGCAGTTCTGACCTGGAACTTGATATATAGACCAGGCTGTCCTTCAACTCACAGAGATTCCCTACCTCAGCCTCCTGGGGGCTGGAATATTTATAAAGCCATGTGTTGTGGATAAACAGAAGTTCTGTCTCAAAATTCTGGCGGTTGGACATCCCAGATAACGATACTGACTGTCGAGGCACCTGGTGAGGTTCCTCTTCCTGGTTGTGACAGCTCCCTTCTCCCTGCGGGAGTGCAGCCTTCTCCAGTGTTTCTTCATCCTCTTACAAGGACACCATCCCTCCGCTCAGGGCCTCTGTGAACGGAGCACACCAGTGCTGGTTAGCAAGGCAGAGAGGTTCCAGAACTCTGGAAGTCAACAGAAGAGCTTGAGGACCCTCTGTTTAATCTAACACCAGCCAGGATTACCAGGATTACAGCCGTGGGCCACTGTGCCTACCTTTACACAGATGCTCAGGATTCTGAACTCAGGTCCTCACACTGAGCCATCTCTCCAGCCCCGTCCTCCATGATTTTAGTAACACAAGATAAAGCATGCTTTTAGATTACCAGTTGGTTCCATCCAAATGGTAAGGAAACGTTTCAAGCTTGTAAACTAAATTTAAACTAGAACGAAATCTTCTGCCACTGCAAACAGCTTCCCTCTCCAGCCCCTCTATGCCCCTCCCCCCCCGGCTTCCTTCTGTAGCAAGCAGCTCCTTGAATATGATGCCCAATGAGCCCAGCCCTGGTAGTTCCTGTTGGCCCCATTCTACTTGAGCTGCAACTGGTGAGTGGGCTCTAACAGAAAGAATATGGAAGAGCAATGGCCATCACTTCAGATTGTGCAGGCAGCTGCTGTCTTCCTTCTGAGCCTTCTCTTTACCTTCTTGGTTGGTTTTGTTACTGCTGTCGTCGTTTCGTGGTGCTGGGAATCAAACCCAGGACTTGGTGCATGCTAGGCAAGTATTCTACCACTGAGCTACATCCCCGTTTGCTCTGCTGATTTGGATAAAGTCAGGTGCTGTGTTGAAGGGCCCGCATATGTGAAGGAACTAAAGGCAGTCAGTTCTGGACAGCAGCCAGGATGAAATGGATGCTTTCGGCCGACAGCCCCCAAGGAATTGAGCCCACCAGAAACCACAGGAGTGATCCTGGGATTGGAAGCAGCTCCTTCCCCAGGCGAGCCTCGAGATAGCCTCATGCCTGCGTAGGACCTCCTAGTTCTTAGCCTGTGAGAAATCCTGCAGCGGAGGGCTTGGTTGAGCCTCCCAGATTCCTGCTACACTGTGAGGTAGTTTGCTACACATAGATAATGTATCCTCCATGATATGATTATCACTAAATAACGTCCTTGTGGATAACAGACCATCATGAGACACACACACACATTGTAGATAGTGTAAGGATACATAGAATCAACTTTATGCCTGACTCCAGAAGAGACAATCTTCATGGGGATTTGAGAATCCAGTACTCCACTGTCTTCTCCGGTCCTCTGTTAGTGATGCCCCTCCTGTCATGTGAAACAAAGGTTTAGCTTGGGACTGTGCCGAGCAAGCACAAGGCCCTGGGCTCAGTGCCCACTCCTGCCAAACACCCCTCAGTGACAGTTAGTCTTGATTGTCCACTTGCAGGGGTTTAGAATCACCATGGAAACGAAGCCTCTTTCAGTGCCTCTGTGAGGGCATTTCCAGAAAAGCTTAACTGGAAAGGGACCCCCCTGCCATCTGGTGGGGCCGTTCCCTAGGGTGGGGTCCTGGGCTGGATAAGAAGAGGAAGTCAGATGAGCACCAACTCTCTCCCTTCCGTGTGCATCCTGGCTGTGGGCCCACGTGACCAGCCACGGCAGGATCCTGGCCCCTGTCTAGACATGACAGACTACCCAAACATGTTCAACCCATGACCCACAAGTCCACATGCAGCTACAGCCTAACACAAAGCCACAAATGTCCTTACGTGATTACAAGCCTTTTGTGCCAATGTTCTGATGATGGAATGATTCTACAGGTGAACCTTGTAGACGATATTTACATGATCATCATATCTTTAACAAGGAACCAAAGGGAACTCTTTCTCCCCCAGGTGCTTTTTGTCTGGTATTGTATTGTATCAATGACAGAAAAGAAAGAAGAAACTAATATAATACACCCCTAATGCCCACAAATCATGCCTCGCCATTCCTTGTTTTTCAAGATTTTGTGGATTTGTTCAACATTAAGCAGGCGCTTTTAGCCTGGCTCATCCTGATTTTGGTGATATTAACAGGCCAAGTTCAGCCCTCAAGCAGCTCAGATTTTAATGAAGGGAAGAATTTGTAAAAATAAATAAATACAAACATATGTCAGACAGTGAATTATGCTATAAAATAAAACAAAATATATGTTGATACCAAATAGCTTTGAAAGATTTCTGTACCCCAGTATTAAGCCTCTCCGCCGATGTAGCCAATCAAACTGAGCCGAATTAAGAATTAATAAATCCAGGTTTAATCTGAGCATCCCTTGGTGGCCCCAGGGGAAGAAGAGAAACCCACGAGAGAGAACTGTGGGGCAGGTTGGGGAGCCTCATCTTAAACAACCTGTAGGCATGGTGCCTGCATCTCCGGGGGAGGAGCTGCTGATAGCAGGCTTTCTCAGAGCTGGGGTCTGGAATGACAGCTCCAGGAAGTTGCTGTTTGGTGTGCAGAGGGGCAGGGTCTGAACACCCCACCCCACCCTCCAGCTGGAGATTCCAAACAGCTTTGGCAGAGGGACTGCAGAGTTAAAAAATGGGGTCTAAACCGGGCCGTGGCTGTGCATGCCTTTAATCCCAGCAGAGGCAGAGGCAGGCGGATCTATGTGAGTTTGAGGCCAGCCTGGTCTACAGAGCAAGTTCCAGGACAGGCTCCAAAACTACCCAGAGAAACCCTGTCTCGAAAAACCAAAAAAGGAACTGCTCTAGCGGCTGGGGATTTGGCTCAGGGTAGAGCGCTCATCTAGCAAGAGCAGGGCCCTGGGTTCCAGCCCCGCACTCAGATGGAGCCAAAGAGCAAGAAGACATATGGAAGGGATTATTTTAGCAGATACTTGAAATAATAGAATAAGTCATGAACCATCTGACCAGAGATTATTTAGCCCGATGAAAAGCAGGTGCAAGGCTGGAGGTGTGGCTCCCTGGGTAAAGGACTTGCTGCATAACTGTGAGACCTGAGTTCGGATCCCCAGAAGCGGCACCAAACATCTGTAATACCAACATTCCTGTCCCAGCATTGGGGGAGGGGGAGACAAGAGAGTCCTCAGAAGCTCATGGGCCAATGGTGAACAGAAAGCCCTGTCTTAGACAGAGGTTAGGATCAAGACCCAAGGGTGTGCCAGAGTAGTGGCACAGGCTTTTAATCCCAGCACTTGGGTGGCAGGGGCCAGCCTGGGCTATACAGTGAGTTCCAGGTCACCCAGGGCTCTGTTTTGAGAAACCAAAGCAAACAACCGAACAAACACAAAGACCCAGGGTTGTCCTCTGACCTCGGCAGGCGTACCGTATCACACACAAGTTGTCACCTGCAGACAATTAGTTTATTAATTAAATTAGAATTTTTAAACAATAGAAAAGTTACAAAAAATCAGGAAAGGGGCGAACATAAAGGGGAATGAATGTAGGCCAAATATCACGAGACTTACTAAATCTCACTTGGTTACCAAAGAACAAAAATGAGAAAAATATTCTATACTATTAATTTTAAAAAAATGGTCCTGGTGCTGGAGAGATGGCTCAGCAGTTGGGAGCACTGGTTGTTCTTCCGGAGGACCCAGGTTCAGTTCCCAGCACCCACTCCTGTAACCCTAGTTCCAGGGTATCCGATGCTCTCTCTGGCCTCTGTGGGCTCTGTTCACACACATGGTCCACACGGAGACATGCAGGCAAAACACTCACACACAGAGAATAAAATGTAATTTTTTTTTTAAAGTGGTGTTTTTTACGTTATTTCTTTAACCGTTCTGTGTTGGCACAATTCAGCTGTCCCGCAATAGCAGAGTGGAAAGTTCTTTTGCATTTTATGACCATGTGAGGAAATGTAGCCTTAAAGAGAAAAAAAAAAAAAATCCCATCTCTGTTTTGGGCCTGAGGAGAAAATTAAAATCTCTACCCCTTCGTGAGGTCAAAATGTCTCTCCTGACTCAGGAGCCTTCCGCTGGCTCCTTCCGTTTCAGCAGAGCAGCGGGGCTCCAGCCCGGGGCCGCGGTCGATCCTGTTCTCATCACTTCCCGTGCAGAAATCTGTTCACATCGTCCTAAAACGCAGCCCATCGATTCATTTTAGAGAAAGAAAAACTGAGAAAGGAAAAGTTTGAACCCAAATATAGATGTGAGCTTTGCAGTCATTGATTTCGCTCTGCTGGGAGGACCAGAAAAAAGCAGTCTCATTGGTAGATGTATAGAGAGGAAAGAAATAAACAAATTGAACACTGTCAGCACCAAGCGGTCCTGGAGTACCTGATGCTGGCGGTAGAAATGAGGATGGGGTGGAGCATTGATTGCTTCCCTTTCTTCCTCCTTTAGAAGCTTTTGTTTATTTTTTTTCTTTTTTTTCCTTTTTTTTTAAATTTATTTATTTATTAAGGATTTCTGCCTCCTCCCCGCCACCGCCTCCCATTTCCCTCCCCTTCCCCCGATCAAGTCCCCCTCCCTCATCTGCTCGAAGAGCAATCAGGGTTCCCTGACCTGTGGGAAGCCCAAGGACCGCCCACCTCTATCCAGGTCTAGTAAGGTGAGCATCCAAACTGCCTAGGCTCCCACAAAGCCAGTACGTGCAGTTGGATCAAAAACCCACTGCAATTGTTCTTGAGTTCTCAGTATTCCTCATTGTCCGCTATGTTCAGCGAGTCTGGTTTTATCCCATGCTTTTTCAGACCCAGGCCAGCTGGCCTTGGTGAGTTCCCGATAGAACATCCCCATTGTCTCAGTGTGTGGGTGCACCCATTCGTGGTCCTGAGTTCCTTGCTTATGCTCACACTCCAGCATTGGGTTGGTCTAAGTGTCAGACAAATGCCAGGTTGCTGAACAGCCCACATGCCCTCTTACAGAAGGAATCCTAAATTACCACCTCTCTTGGTCCCTTTTGTATACTGTAACAAAATACCTTAGACCCGACAGTTTATAAGTGGAAATACATTATATAGTTTCAGAAGCTAAGAATCCGAAGGTTAAGGCACCAGGAGATTTAGTGTCCGCTGAGGCTGTTCCCAGGAGCTCACTGGGAAAACCAATGCGTCTGGAGCTGACTGCTAGGGAAGATGGCGGCCCATCTTGTGACTGTGTGAGTTAGGACTGGCCCTAGTGCCACGGCAGAGTTAGGACAAACTTCTGCTCTGGGAAACGGGTACAGTCAAGTGTTTCCTGGCTGTTGTGTGATGGTGATGCAGTCATCGTAACAGTGAGCAGCTTGAGCGGCTGTGTGTGTTCAGCAGAGTTGTGTGAGCGTCATTTCATTCAGCTGTTGGAAAACCTCATGAATTAGGTCAGTCTTAAACCTCGTGTTACATACGATGAAGTGAGCTATGAACGAAGTTAAGGGAGGACTCCCTGGAGATACCGCCAAACGCTAGGCAGTGGGGACTCACACTGGGTAACTACTAGTCACATTCTGATGTTTTCATTATTTTTCCTTGCATTGCCTGGGGCTGAAGCTAGGGTCTTTCACATGCTATATAAAGTACTTTCCCTTTGACCCATTTCCTCGGTCCCCTCCTTTCACTTTTTGAGACAAGGTCTCATTAAGTTGCCCACGCTGCCCTGGATGCTCAGGCTGGCCTTGAACTTACAGTCATTCTGCCTCAGTCTCCCCAACAGCTGGGAGCCACCAAGCCCAGCAACAATTTTCATCTAAAAAAAGGGGGTGGGGGGTTTGCAATTCTCCCGTGATCTAAAGATGTTTCTGAGCTCAGTAAATAGGATCTCTTACATCTGACCCTGACTGTTCATTATTTGAGTATTTCTGTCTACAACTTCAAAGTGGGTACAATTCTCACCATTTTCCACTTCTAGGAACTTTCCCAATAGAAACAGATCCACAAAAAAGACAAGGAAGGGTGCTCATGGTAACCTTAGTCTTTGTGTGAGCGTTTGGATAGGGAGTGAGCCTAGGACCTTGCGCATCCCTGGTCTATTCTCCCTAGCTTTAATACTCTAAAACTTGAAATCATCCTAGCTAGCGCGCATCAACAGAGAGGAAAAACTAGTTGCATGTCCATATAATGGAACTGTACTCTGCCACACAAAGGAATGAACTATTGCACACAATGTGAGCTCTTTCTAGTCTGCTTCCCTGCTGCTGTATAAAATACCGACCAAAAACAACATGGGGACAAAAGGGTTTATTTGACTTACGGTGACCTAGGAAAGGGCCAACTAGCCAATAAACCGCAGGAATCCACCATTTTCCCCCAGGCTCTCTAGCATTGGGGTTACAGACTCCTGCTTCCACCCCCAGCTCTTTACCTGGGTGCTAGGGACGGAAGCTTGTGTCCCCTTGCTTGCACAGCAGGCAGGGACTTCAGTGACTGAATCATTTGCTTGGTCCTTTTAGAGTTTCCAATGGCGCAGTCAATTTGTCATTTGCTTTGAGGTATCTTGATTTGTTTATGACAGAATCTTGCTCTATATAGACTTGGCTAGCCTGAAACTTGAACTTGAATGATCCTCCTGCCTCAGCCTCCTGAGTGCTGGAATTACAGGCATTCACCACCAAGCTGCATGGAAATAACGTTTTTCTGATAAGAATTTTTTTTATCTACCTTTTCTCGTTCTTTCTCCTGCTTCTCTGTGTAATCACAGGGATTATTTGTTATAACGTATCTTATATGAGAAGCTATGAATTACTAATTTTATGACTGCTTATTGTTGAACCTCCCTTCCAGCTCCTTGTCTTCCTCCCTCTCTCTTCCTCTCATCTTCCTCCCTCCTCCACCTTCTTCCTAGCATTGGAAATGAAACTCAGGTTTCACACACGTGAGGCCAGCAAGTGCTCTACCACTGAGGACCACCCCTAGCCCCTCAGCTCTTCTCACACTACGAGACTGTAGAAACACATGGGAGAGTCCAGAGGATCCGGTTCCCAGTCCTTAAAACCTGTGCCTCCCGTGAGTAAACACTGGGCTCTTTTAGTTGTCTGTTTATGTTTGTTACAGTGTTTATCTCCACACACACAAACGCACAAGTGTGCGCGCGCACACACGCACACTCACACACACATGCACACACATGTGCACACATGCACAATTCAGAGCTGTAACTTCAGTGATGCGTAAAGTATATTTCTCTCCCCGCTCCTCCTCGGTGGCAAATCGCTCCTAGGGAACACAGTGGTGCTCTGTGTTCCCTTTGTTCTGAGTCAGGAACGGCTGGTTTTGCTTTGCTGAACCGGCCATGAAAAATGTGCTCTCCAGCCTCCACGGGGGCTGCAGCTCAACATCCGGGCCGAGCTTGGCTACTCAGTCTTGCAGACTGCAGCCCTGCACTGGGGCTGCCCCTAGTTTATTCAGACAGGGACGCCTTCGCTCTTCACGCCTGCTTAGAGGCCTTTCTAGAGAGGAGATCAGAAGACTGTTAATATTGTGTTGTGCCTGGTTATCAAGAGAGGGGCATCAGGTCCCCTGGAACTGGAGTTACAGATGACTGTGAGCTGCCCTGTGAATCCTAGGGAATCAAACCAGAGTCCTCTGGAAGAGCAGCCAGAGCTTTTAACCACTGAGTCATCTCTTCAGCCCCAGATTATGGCATCTTCAACACAGGTATCTCTTTATATGTGTGAAATACAGGCATGGTTGAGGTTTTACTATAGTGCAAAAATGAAGTGAAATCCATCTTCATCTACCACAGACTCCCCCGCCACGCTGCATCATTTTACATAACAAAACCATCCCTATCGCGTGTGTTGCCTTTCCTGAAGGCATTCTTAGCATATAAAATCATTAAAGGAAACCATATGTGGGATTAGTATGGAAGTAACGACAGGATCTAGAGTAAAACATTTTCTAAAGAAAACGCTTTATCAGAGGGTGGAGAGAGCTGCTCCCAGCCTGTGAGTGAGGATCCCGCAGCGAAGGAAACAGCCTGTCTGCTTCGGAACCCTGGCTGCTGGGCCACCCGGGAGTCCAAGGTGGGCCGAGCCTATGCCTGGAACGGGAGACATACCGGCACCTGTGCTGCAGATGAACTGCAGCGTCTTTCCGGAAGATGACAGCAACCCTGCCAGTGAGCCACGTCCTCAGGAATGTTCAGCTCAGGCAGGATCTGCTGCCTCTCCACTTGGCCTTTCAGGGAGCAGACGGGACTTGAGAGAAATACACCCCAGAGCCAGCCGTTTTGGGGATGACGCAGAGGGTGCGCAGAATGGAGCCAGCCGTGTTCGGGATGACGCAGAGGGTGCTCAGCGCATCTTTAGTACATTTAACAGTCTAGCAACTTAGCAAGTTGTAAGATGTCTGTAAGTACCTCCAAGAGAACAAATTTTTAATAATTAAACTCAAAACTGACTGAAAGTCAACAGCACAAAACACCCAATACCTGTGAGGAGTCACCTCCAGCCCAGAGCATACAAGCATGCTGGCCTTAAGGGACAGTAGGGGGCTGGACAGTGGACGAGAGTCACCTGTGTAAGTGACTTATTGCTTTTTAAAAAATGTGCATTGGTGTTTTGCCTACATATATAAGGGGGTCATATCTTGGAATTACAGACAGGTATGAGCACCCATGTGGGTGCTGGGACTTGAACCCAGGTCCGCTGGAAGAGGAGTCAGTGCTCTTACTGCTGAGATATTCTCTTATAGTATATACAAGCTTACTTTGAACTGAATTCAAAGTCAGTTCTGAAAGGACAGTCCTGTTTCTGAATAGAATCTAATTGTTTACCTTGGAAGGGCTTGGCTGGGCGTGGTGGTGCACGCCTTTAATCCCAGCTCTTGGGAGGCAGAGGCAGGAGGATCTCTGTGAGTTCCAGGCCACTCTGGTCTACAGGGTGAGTTCCAGGACCGCCAGGGCTACACAGACCCTATCTCAAACAAACAAAATCAAGGCATTCAGCAAGCCAGTGATGGGAAGACAATTGCCATATTGGGTATCTTGAAGAGTCAAATTCACAGAGACAGAAAGAATGAGGGTGGGGGCAGGGCAGTGGTGGTACACGCCTTTAATCCTAGTACTTGGGAAGCAGAAGCAGGCAGATCTCTGTGAGTTCAAGGCCAGTCTGGTCTACAGAGCTAGTTCAAGGACAGCTAGGAGTGTTACACAGAGAAACCCTGCCTTGAAAAATAATTTTAAAAAAAGAAGAAGAATGTTGATGGGACTGGGCAATGACTTAGTGAGAACGCTTGCTATGCCAGCCTGAGGACCTGGTTCGAGTCCCTCCGACCCACTTGTGATGCTGATTTGGCTTAGCTACCCGTACTCTCAGCACTGGGCAGTGCAGGCAGATGGGTGCTGAGACTTCATTGGCCTGCCTGGCCTAAATAGTGAGAAACCTTGAGAAACCCTGCCTCGAGGCCATGACTCACACTTAATGACACCTGGTAACTTCTGCCAGGCTGATAGAAAGGGTTCCAGGAGGAAGTGGGGGATCTAGCTCAATGGTAGTTGATCTACCTATCTAGCCTATCATGATCTAGCCTACATGTGCAAGGCCCTAGGTTCCATAACCAAAAAAAAAAAAAAAGGAGGGGAGCAGGAAGGATTAATAAAACACTTTAAAAGGACAACAAGAAAGAAAGATGGTAAATTTTATGTTGTATATGTATTATAAAGGAAAACACCAGTACTGTCATTTTTTTAAAGAAAAACTTTTAGTAATATAGAAACAGCGGTCATTGAAATCACTAACAACATAAAACAAGTAAAAACTCTCCCATCTCAGCCAGGTGGTACACAGTGTGGCAGTGGTGGCTTTGTCTGCAATCTAAGGACTAGGGAAGCAGAGGCAGGAGTATCTCTCTGAGTTAGAGACCAGCCCAACCCGGTATACAGAGCAAGTTCCAGGACAGCCAGGACTACACAGAGAGAAGAAAAAAGGAGGAGGAGAAAGAGGAGAAAGGAGGAGGAAGAGGAGGAGGAAGAGGGAGGAGGAGAAGGAGAAGGAAGTAGAGGGAGGAGGAGAAGGAAAAGGAAGAAGAGGGAGGAGAAGGAAGAAGAAGGAGGAGGAGAAGGATGAGGAGGAGCAGGAGGAGGAGGAAGAAGAAGAAGAAGAAGAAGAAGAAGAAGAAGAAGAAGAAGAAGAAGAAGAAGAGGAAGAAATGTAGCATCTTCCCACATTTGCCGTGATGGTGCCTGTGGCACTGTGACCTACATTACTGATCACATGTTTGCTCCTGTTCCACAGTCAAATGTTCCACAGCCAAGTGACCCAAGCATGTGATGATTACCTTAGAGACAAATCCTGGGCTTTGTTTCTTAGAAAGAACCCCAAAGTAGAGCTCTGAAGAGGCAGCCTGTAAAGTTAACCTTCAATCAAAATTGGGCCACCTCAGGGAAGGAGGGAAAGGAAGAAGATAGTAAGCAGTGACTACTGACTGCAGGACTTCCTGGCCTTGGTGAGATGAACACTCTACATGCCAGCCCCAGAGAGTGGAATGCAGCCTCAGCCTGGGGGAAAGCCTTCCACTCCTGTGAGTGAGCAATGCTAATGGCCATGCTAAGACATTGTCGTGGTGTCTATACCCTGAAGGGGCATCCCACCAACAGACACAAGTGACCCACAGCCACAGTAACCCCTGAAAGCAGCTTGAGACTTTGCACAGTTCATCTGGAGTCCCTTGTGGCCCAGACAAGTTTGCAGACCATGGTGTGTGCCTGTATGCTTGAGGAAGAGCCTGTATATCAATGATGGCTTACAGGAAGGGATTACATACCTGGAAGCATCCAGAGAATGCCACTCTCGGGCTGGAGAGATGGCTCAGAGGTTATGAGTGCTGGCTGCTCTTCCAGAGGTCCTGAGTTCAATTCCCAGCAACTACACAATGCCCCGCAGCCATCTGTAATGAGACCTGGTGCCTTCTTATGGCATATGTATATATATATACTTTAATAAAAGAGGAAATGCCACTCTCTGCTGTTCCCCTTCATCTCTAAGACCTGCATCTAACTCCAGATACTCCTCAAAAGGGCATCTCTCCACTGTTACCTGTCCTGGGCATCTTGCCTGATGATTCAACAGCTTCTAAGAGATAAAGGGGAAACCCCAAGGCTGGGGAGGGGGCTCCCTTGGTCAGTAAAGTACTTGCCCTGTAAGAATAAGGACTTGAGTTGTTCCCCAGAACCTACATAAAATTACCACATAGGATGGGACACACCTGGAATACCAGTACTGGGCAGTGGAGGCAGGAGGATCCCTGGGGCTTGTGGGTAAGCTAGTCTAACCTGATTAGTGAGCTCCATCCAAAGAAAGGCTCTGTTTCCAAGGATATGAGCCATATTCCTGAGGATGACACTGGAAGCAGTTCCCTGGACAGACACACACACACACCACACACACACACACACACACACACACACGAGCACACACGTGCGCGTGCACACACATCTTAGTTAGGGTTTTATTGCTGTGAAGAGACACCATGACCACGGCAACTCTTCTAAAGAAAACATTTAATTGGAGGGATTGGAGGGGAGGGCTTGCTCATAGATTGAGAGGTTCAGCCCATTATCATCATGGTGGGGAGTATGGCGGCATGTAAGCAGACATGCTGGCTACATTTTGGCTTTCAGGGAACAGGAAGTCAACTGAGACACTGGGCAGTATCCTGAGCATAGGAAACCTCAAATCCCACCCCCACAGTGACACACTTCCTCCAGCAAGGCCACACCTACTCCAACAAAGCCGCACCTCCTAACAGTGCTGCTCCCTATGAGACTGTGGGGCCCAGTTACAATCAAAACATCACGGAGGGGCTGGTGAGATGGGTAGAAGTAAGGCGGCCACTGCCAAACCTGACGACCTGAGTTTGATCTCTGCAATTCACATGGTAGGCGACAACCAGCTCCCGAGAACTGTCTTCTAATGTCCACTCATACCATGGTGGGTTAATACACAGAGATAAATAAAATAGAATGTAAAATCAAGAATTTTTAATGAAAAAGAAAAACACTACCAGCTGTAAGTGGTAAGGCAGATCCCCTTGCGGAATGACGTCACACTGGACCAAAGTTCAAATGAAGAATTTCCATACTGTGTTCAGCCAAGGTGGCACGTCTAAGAAAAGCATGCAGGCGCCCCCTCTCCACCGTGGCTCAGCAGGTGTGTGAGCTCCTCTTCCCTTCTCTGAGCCTCCTGGTCGTGTCCTTGACCTTATGAAGAGTGTAGACATCACTCATCGCCCAAGATGCTTCACATTAGTCTTACTGTTTTCACGAAATTCAATATGACCCTCGACATTCTCACCGTCCTATTTCCATTTATCAGTTTAGCCTCCTCTGTTACCAGGCAACAGATAACCCCAGCATTTACAGGGTAAATACCAGTTCATGGCATTGCTACGGGCACTGAGGTATTGTATCAGGCAGATTAAATATGCTTTCTTGACCTCTGGTTTCTGAGATCCGACCAGTACACAAAAACAGCTTAGCAGAGGGATTGATACAGACGTAAAGAAGGGTCAACTGAGGAGCGTTTCACAGTGGGTTTTCACATTTATTTTCATTTTAATGTGTGTGAGTGGTCACCTGAATGTCCGCATCTGCGCCACATACATGCCTGGTGTCCTCAGAGGACAGAAGAGAGTATCGGGTTCTCTGGAGCTGGAGTTACAGAGGATTGTGAGCTATTTCACGCAGATCCTGGGACCTCTGCAAGAGCAGTAAGTGCTCCAGTTTCACAATGCCAAATTTGAAAAGTAAAATTTTTATGGATTTTTAAATGCTTTTTTATTAATGTTCTCATTACTGCAACTACAGCAACTTAAGGAAGGATAAACGTGGTTTTTTCACAATCTGAGGTCACTGTCCATCACGGTGGGACTGCGTGGGGACAGAAGCATGAGGCGGTCACACTGTGTGCAGTCATCTAGGGGACAGCAGCATGAGGCAGCGGTCACACTGTGTGCAGTCATCTATAGTCAGGAAGCAGAGAGATGATGTTGAGCGGTCACACTGTGTGCAGTCATCTACAGTCAGGAAGCAGAGAGATGATGTTGAGCGGTCACACTGTGTGCAGTCATCTACAGTCAGGAAGCAGAGAGATGATGTTGAGCGGTCACACTGTGTGCAGTCATCTACAGTCAGGAAGCAGAGAGATGATGTTGAGCGGTCACACTGTATGCAGTCATCTACAGTCAGGAAGCAGAGAGATGATGTTGAGCGGTCACACTGTGTGCAGTCATCTACAGTCAGGAAGCAGAGAGATGATGTTGGTACTTAGCTAGCTGGCTTTCCCCTTTTCTCTTTATTGAGTCCAGTCCATGTGACTATGCTACCTGGTTCAAAGTAGGCATTTTCTCCTGGTACGGTCTTTCTGTTAAATCCTTCATAGATATGCCCAGAGGGGAGTCTCCAAGATGAACCCACCTAAATATAGTCAAGTTGATAATGATAATTAATCATCACAATGTTCTTAGCCTTACTCATAGTAATCATGACTTCATTAAGACTTTGTATGTTCAAATATCATTCTGTCTCATTCATTAAGTTTGAAAGGGAAATGACTCAAAATGTAGAAAAGAATAGATTACAACTTTTGGGGAAAGTTTTAGTGGGTTTGCATTGTTATTGTTTTCTTTCTTTCTTTCTTTGAAGGCATGGGTTCATGTAGACCCAGGCTTTCCACTGGATGCTTGAAGGCCCTGTTGGTCAGAGGAGGCAATCTACCATGGACTGGCAGTTCAATCCAAGCTTTGCAGTACGGAGGACTCCCTCTCCCCAAACAGACAGCTTCCTGTTCTCTACCTAGCCTTATCTGGAGGATGTCTCTAGGCTGGGATGCCTGACTTATCTCTAATATGACTCTTGACACAGTTCCCTGCAGAAACTTACACACCCCCCCGCACCCCCTACCGCCCCCCCCGCCATTATGATAATTAGACATTGTACTAGGAAAGTGCTGTTTAATGCAAACCAGGTGACACCCCAGCAACTGTCCTTATTCTGTATCTCCCCTAGACTCTGAAATAGAGCTCACTCACTGAAATTGTCTCCCGAAGAGCTCTCTCTGCTGCGTTCACAGGGCACATACAAGCTTTCTGTTGCCACTTCTACCCCTTTGTCCTGTGGACTGGTGGCCAACAGACCATGAGGAAAAAGGGAGCCCACACTTGGCTATGTAGCTGAGGATGGCCCTAAATGCCTGAACCTTTGATCTCTGCCTCCCATGTGCAGGGATCATAAATGTGAGCTACCATGTTGTCTAACACCTTGGTTTTGAATGGTGTAGTTAATAGTGTCATAGTTTAATGCTTGCGTGCAAAACTCAGTTCACAAGAACGTGCCTTAGAGAGAGAGGTAAGCAGGTCATACGGTGCCATTGTTACAGGAAGGGAACGCGGCTTCTCCAAACTCCGAGTCATGAGAGCAGAGCTCACATCTCTGAGATGTGAATAAGAAATTCGGAGATAAGAAAGAAAATTCTGGCAGCCAAGATCATTAAAAACTGAGATAGAACTCTGTGTGTGTGTGTGTGTGTCTGTCTGTCTGTCTTTGTGTGTGCGTGTGTCTGTGTGTGTGTCTGTGTGAGTGTGTGTGTGTCTGTGTGTGTGATGTTGGGAAAAGAAGCTAGAACCATATACATACAATAATAAGACCTCTGCTATTAAGTTATATCCCCAGTCCTTTCTTCCTCTTTTGAGACATAATCATATAACATACAATTTACCCATTTAAACTGTAAGATTCAGTAGTTGTAAGTTTCTTTATAGTTGTACAATCATGAAAGTAATCGTGCTACAACATTTCATCTATTTATTAAAAAAAATAATCTTAAATTCTCATCTCACATTCTCCCCTGACCCTACACATCCACAATCTGCTCGCTCTTTATAGATTTGTCTTTTCAGGCTATTTCATGTAAATAGACCCAGTGCCATTTTCTGTGGTTGCGTCTGTCCCCTGGCACAATGAGTCTAAAGTTAATCCAACACTATAGCATGTATCAGAATTTATTAATTTTTTTTAGCTCAGTACAGTAGCTCTTATCTATAAACCTAACACTCCAAAAACTGAGGCAAGATGGTCTCTACAAGCTTGAGACTAGGCTGGCCCACATAGTGAGCTTGAGGCCACCCTAAGCTACAGAGTGAAACTCTGTATGTGCAAGAGAGAAACCACCTTGCTGGCCTCTGTTTAGCTTCTTGAAGACTAACTGCTGAACCATTTTCTGTTCTGCCACAGCACTTCACGTTCCCTCCAACAGTGTAAGAGGATTCTGATTTCCCACACTCCAGCCACTCCGGTGGGGGTGAGGTGGCATCTCATTATGGCTTTGATTTGCATTTCCCCATGACTAATGCTCAACACCTTTCGTGCGTTCGTTGGCTAACTGTACATGTTCTGTGGAGGACTGTCTGTTCCGATCCTTCACCCGCAAAGGTCTTTTTTGAAAGGTTCAGTTGCAGATTAAATCATTAATCTCCGGGTTGCTCCAGATCTCATCCCCCGTGAAGCGAACTCCATGAGTGCTAACAGGGTGAACTGGAATCCCGTGGTCCCTTCAGGTTCAATAAATCAACACCTTAAAAGGGTTTCTCCAAGAGAGCACGAGCAAGGAACTCAGGACCATGAGGGGTGCACCCACACACTGAGACAATGGGGATGTTCTATTGGGAACTCACCAAGGCCAGCTGGCCTGGGTCTGGAAAAGCCTGGGATAAAACCGGACTCTCTGAACATAACGGACAATGAGGACTACTGAGAACTCAAGAACAATGGCACTGGGTTTCTGATCCTACTGCACGTACTGGCTTTGTGGGAGCCTAGGCAGTTTGGATGCTCAACTTACTAGACCTGGATGGAGGTGGGGGGTTCCTTGGACTTTCCACAGGACAGGGAACCCTGATTGCTTTTCGGGCTGAGGGGGGGGGGGGACTTAATTAGGGGAGGGGGAGGGAAATGGGAGGCGGTGGCTGGGAAGAGACAGAAATCTTTAATAAATAAATAAATTTAAAAAAAGAAATAAATAAAAGGATCAGAAGGAAAAAAAAAAGGGTTTCTCCACTAGACGTTCGATTGTGTATAGGTGTGTGTGTGTATGTGTGTGTGTCAGGGCAGGTGTGTGTGTGTGCATGCCAGGGCAGGGGTGTGTGTGTGTGTGTGTGTGTGTGTGTGTGTGTGTGTGTGTATGTGTGTGTGTCAGGGCAGAGGGGTGTGTGTGTGTGTGTGTGTGTGCGCGCGAGCGCGCGTCAGGGCAGAGGTGTGTGTGTGTGTGCGCGCGCGCGCGCACGCCAGGGTAGGTATGTGAAGTGAAGGACAGAGGGATGACCTCGAGTGTCCTCAGGAACTCTTCGCCTTGTCTTTTAAGACACAGGTAGTCCCTCTCTCACTAGCCTGGAATTCACAGGGAAGACAGATAGGCTGGCTATCCAGAGAGCTTGGGGCTCTATTTGTCTTCACTCCCTCAGCACTGGGAGTGTGAGCACGCATCTCCACACCCAGCTCTTTCCCTTTTTCAGGTAGGTACCAGGGATTGAACTTGGCTCCTTGTACTTGCAAGGCAAGCACTTTAAGAACTGGACCATCTGCCCAGCCCCTACAAGTTTGAGTCTTGCACATGGAGGCCAAGGACATAATGCGACCAAAGGTCTGCCTTCCCCACAGACGTGAATGTTTGAGCCAAAGGACTGTGAAAACCTGTGAGGGCCGCCTCAGGCTGGTCCTCTGAGGGACAAGATCTGCAGAGCTGGCCCTCCATGTTGAAGTATACCATCACAAGCCAGAAGGAGATGCCCACGAATGTGGTCGGGCTAGATTTCAAGTGGCATTTAGAGCCTGCTGATGGAAAATAAATAAAGCCCAGCCAGGTGTGATCCCAGCACCCATGAGACTGACGTAGGAGGGCTGCTTCAAGTGTGAGCCCAGCCTGGGTTAATAGCGAGTTTCAGGACAGCTTACACTGCAGTGTGAGAGGCTGTCTCCAAAGCAAACAAAAGCATTGTATACATGTATAAGAGTCTCAAAGAATAGATAAATACAATTTAAAACTAAGTAAACGAATAAGGAGAAAGTCGTCTTTTATCTGGATGGCGTCAGGTGGTGGTCCAGCTTCCACACTAGCTGAGTGGTCTCACCAGATCTGGGAGGCGGTTTGAAGCCGCACCCCTAAAGAAGAGCCCTGTACTGGTTCTCCTTCTCCGCGGCATCACACTCACAAACGGTGCAGGCGAGGCTGGGGAAAGAGCAAGGCTTCCTGGCCTCCCTTCAGCTCTGTAACGAGCTGTATGTTACTTCATTTAAATGTGAACATTTCAGAACTATTTTTTAGTTATTTTTTAAGTACACGGCTCAACATTCCCTAAAATAAAACCAGTCCTTGCAGGAGGGAGGCAAGCGTGTGCCCGCGTGTGAGTGGGCAGAGGGAAGCAAGCGTGTGCCTGCGTGTGAGTGGGCAGATGTAGCGCTGAGGTCTGGGAGTCTGAGAGGGATCAGGGCCGCTTCAGGGAGAGCCGAAGGACCTCGCCTCAGTTACCGTTCTACTGTGAGGAGACACCAGAACCAATGAAACTCATAAAGGAAAAGCATTTAATTAGTGGCTTGGTTACAGTTTCAGAGACTTAGTCCGTGAATATCATGACAGGGAGGGCAGTGGCAGGAAGGCAGGCAGATGCTGGAGCAGTAGCTGAGAGCTCACATCTGGTTTGCAAGTTTCAAGCAAAGGGAGCAACACTGGGCCCAGCATGGGTTTCTGAAACTTCATAGCCCACTTCCAGTGGCACACCTCCTCCAACAAGGTCACACCCCTCCAACAAAGCCACACCTCCTCCAACAAGGCTTTACCTCCAGTACCTGGAGTTCAAGGCCAGCCGGAGCTACTTGAGACTGCTTACTGAGAAAACAGAAAACTGGCTTTTAAATTCCTTGTAGGATCCTTGAGAAAAATGCCCAGAGGATACCTGCCTAAGAACCAATGTATTAGGAGTGCCTAGGGAGGAAAATGAAGATAAGAGCCGGGCGGTGGTGCGTGCCTGATTTCAGCACTTGAGAGGGCAGAGGCAGGCAGAGCTCCGAGTCTGAGTGAGGTCAGGCTGGTTTACAGAGTGAGTTCCAGGACAGGTTCCAAAGCAACACTGAGAAACCCTGTCTCAAAAAACAAAAACAAAAATGAAGCCGGTAGGTGGTGGCGCACGCCTTTAATCCCAGCACTTGGGAGGCAGAGGCAGGCGGATCTCTGTGAGTTCTAGGCCAGCCTGGTCTACAAGAGCTAGTTCCAGGACAGGCTCCAAAACCACAGAGAAACCCTGTCTCGAAAAAAACCAAAAAAAAAAAAAAAAAAACCAAACAAACAAAAAACAAAAATGAAGCCCGGCGGTGGTGGTGCATGCTTTTAATCCCAGCACTCGGGAGGCAAAAGCAGGCAGATCTCTGTGAGTTTGAGGCCTGCCTGGTCTATAGAGCTAGTTCCAGGACAGACACCAAAGCTACAGAGAAACCTTGTCTCGAAAAAACAAAAACAAACAAACGAAACAAAATAATGAAGATGGGGGACCAAGGAATGGGTGCTGAGAAGTTTTGGGGAGTCCCTTTGGGGGCATATGCCTTACTAAGAAAAAGCAGAAACTCACAGAAAGGATCCGGCAGTCTCCTTCGACAGTGTGAAAGCTGACAACGTACTGTTTAATTCTGAGTTAATAAAGAGAATAGAAAGGCAATAACTGTAGCCGAGTGGGCATTAAGGAAAATATACAACCCAACTGAAGTGCATATGTCATGTAAGAATTTTATTACAGAACCAAGTGTCAGCCTGACTTAATATGGAATTGCCCATTGCTTCCACATAATTTTATATATGTTTGTGAGATTGATGGTGCTTAGAACAGAAGAAAAAGGAGCATTGGAATCCACGGGTAACGAGACTCCTCACAGGGCTCAAAGATGAAGGTGGTGGTGTCTTTGTGCCCCATCCCGATGCCCCTTGACTCCTTGGGTTTTCTTCTCCAGGGCCAGTAGCTTACTTTCCCTTTTATGGGTTCACGTATACTTGCTCTGTATTATCCAAATTAAAGTCCAGGCCCCTGCAGCTGGTGGGTGGGCCAACCCAAATGGCCACTGGTGGCTGACAGGCAGGAGGTCACAATTGCAACCTCATGTCTCCATGGTGACCTCTCTGAGCTGTGAGGTCAGAACTGTGGGGTTAGTGCCATCCTAGGACTGAAGCAAGCCCAGTGCCAAAAACAGCCCTGACTACTGTAAGTAGCCCTCAGGCTCCCTGCAGACAGAGAAGACCGCAGGGCTTCACAGAGGGGAGGTATTCCTGGCTGAGGTCTAGGGGGCGCCTTCGACTCTCCTGTTCCCCGGGGTTGGGGGTGCAGCATCCTGGGGGAGGGGATGTCAGAGGAAGTGGATTTGAAAGTTTAGGGGACAGAAAACAAGGATGAAAGATTGAAGAAGAGGTGCCCACTGTTTCTATGAACTTGACTGATTGATTAAAGCAGTGTTGGCCTCACGACCCGCAGTGTGTCACATCCGGAACCATAAGACATGAGTTTTTTGTCTTACACAGGTGGTTCCGGGGAGAAACCTTACCAGGGCCCATGTATGAGCACAGCCACTTTTCCTGACCAGGATCTTTGCAACACCCACGTAAGTCATCCTTAGGTCCATCGGGCTTCTCTCTGGCCCACTCTCTATCTCCTAAGTGACAGAAAGACCTAGTTTCCTTTATAATTCTGATATTCTTTTTTTTATTTCTTCACTTCATATTTACCAAGTAATTTAAATGAAAGCCACCAGGATGCACTCCCCCATTCCAGAAGGAGAGAGGTACCCCAAGGCAGACTGGCTGTCAGCGGGATGACTTTTCAAGCATCTCACCATGTTCTGTTTGAAGTCTCTGGAGCCCCTGCTTTGGGCTCCCAGACATTATGGTCGTGTCCTTTCGGGAGTGAGCATATTTGTTTGTTGAGTAAATGAGGGGAAATATTTCATCTTCATTGTGGGGAAACCCCATCAAACATTCGGTAGTCAAAAAGGCTTACATAATGAACCACCTACTCAGCCTCTTCCTAGAGAACCGAGTGTCCTCACCAGGGTAAAACCAGTGTCACCTTGCAAAGAAAATGATCAGATACTAGACCCATGCCTCCACTCTATGGAGCTCCCTAAACTGTTCCGTCACCACCTGCGTATGAACGGTGGGTGGCACTGGTGGGAGAGATGGCTTTGGAGTGGGATGTTGTGTGTCTAGAGAGAAGAGAGCACCAGGGCACAGTTATAAGATGGAAAGTTGGGTGGGGCTGGCAGAGTGGCTCTGTGGGTAGAGTCCTAGTCTGGCAGGCTTGGAGCCTTGAGCTCAGTCTCCAGCATCAAATAAAATCCATAAAACCAGATGTGACAGCTCGTGCCTGTGACCCCATTAGGGAAGCAAAGGATTCGAGGCCAACCTGGTCTATATGTTGAATCCCAAACCAGTCAGGGGTATAGAGCAAAACCTTGTCTCAAGAAATCCCCTCTTCCCTCTAACAAACATTCAGTTATCCTCAGCTATGTAAGTCCAAGGCCAGCCTACATGAAACCCTATCTCAAATAGATGAGAGAGAGAGAGAGAGAGAGAGAGAGAGAGAGAGAGAGAGAATATGAATATAAGTGGCCAAATAACAATGTGTGCCCCTTTTCAGGAAATGTGCTCTGCTCGGCACCTATGATCCTTGACTTCCTGGCTTTTAGAACACACAGAAAACCATACAGCATGGAGCTGACGGACCAAGACTGCTGCCATTTTTGTTAGCAGTTACCACAAATGACAGCAGACGATAGAGAAAGACCCCCTCTCAAAACCAGGGAAGATGTAGGGACACGGGTCTGAAAGCCCCAGGGCAAACAGCTCTGAGAAGCTGGCTGCTCTTGAGGATGCTCTGTTACAGCACAATGGATGGCTGACTTGGCAATGCTCTAATGCAGGAAGACACCCCAGGGACCTGGTCTAACCCTACCGAAACACAGATGAGGGCAGCCATGAGAACCAAGATCACAGGCAGTTACGCTGACAGTGAAACAGGAGCAGGGACCCCTGACCCTGAGGCCCAATCTTCTCCTGTCCTTGCCACAGAGGAGGAAGTACTTCATCGCTAAGGATGCTAAAAGCTATAAAGGGCAGGAGGGTGGCTCCGTGCATGAAGCACTCGCCATGTTCTGCTCTGTGTCTGGAGCTCACACGAAGGTGGAAGGACAGAACCCACCCACAGAGCTGTCCTCTGACCTCCACATGTGGGCTGTGTGCCTGTGTGCACACACACACGCACACACACACACACACACCGACACGCACATGCACACATACACACAGTAAAATTTTTTTCAAAAGTTCTCCTAAGCACCCACCCAAGTTTAAAAGTACATTTTCACTTTCTGACTACTTTTCCCAGTGTGTTCCCCAGCATGTCATCGTGGTTACCCCCAAGCTCCACTTCTATCTGATTTTACAAGGCACAGGGACCTGAAAACACATTCTTACTTTCCCTACACCCCGCACACACATTTTTCAAAAGGGCGGGGGCCATTCTCTGAATGCTCAAATAAAATCGTAAGCATGAAGGAAAGAATGTGAATGCTTAAGATTAAAACAAGGGGTGTCCATGTGAACAAGAGCTGTGCAGATGCTTAGATTAAAACGGGAGGTGTCAGCATGTCGAATATCTTCGGTCCCGTTTTGATCTCATTCTTCAGGTGAAGCTTTAACTCCACATTGCTCAGGAAGGGTGGAGCGGATTAGATGTCAGGAGAGCTCCCAGTTAAAGAGAACTGGAGCCACCTTGTAACAGTGGAAGGAGAGAACCCACTCCATAGAGTTGTCCTCTAACCTCGTATTGCCAGGAAACATGTTCGCACATACATACGTCATGCACAAGTGCACACACAATAATAAATGTTAAAAAACACTTTAAAGGAAAATACCTCTCTTGACATGTAAAAAAAAGATTTAAAAAAAAAAACTTTGTCAAAGATAACGGAATGACTCTTGCATCTGCTTGCCCATACAAAGGTTTTCCCAATCATTAGTGAGTTCTAAGTACTAAAGAAATGCTAGCGATCACAAATGGAGAGAAATCCAGGCATGGTGGAGCTCACCTATATAACCCCAACACTTGGCAGGTGGCGGCAGAAGGACCACAGTTCAAGATCATCCTTAGCTACGCAGAGAATGTGAGGTCAGGGTGCTCACAGGCTAAAACTCTCATTCTTTTTCTTTCTTTCTTTTTTTTTTTTTTATTTTTGAGACAGGGTTTCTCAGTAGCTTTTGGTTCCTGTCCTGGACCTAGCTCTTGTAGACCAGGCTGGCCTCGAACTCACAGAGATCCACCTCCCTCTGCCTCCCGAGTGCTGGGATTAAAGGCGTGTGCCACCACCACCCGGCAATAAAACTCTCATTCTTAACATATACAGACCTGAGTTCAAATCACTAGCACCCATATAAAGAGCCAGACATGACTGTGTGGTCTGTAATTTAAATGTTGGTGGGGGGGGGGGATGGGCAGCTGCTGAGAGCTTGTTGGCCAGGTGAGCCAGAAAGTTTCTGTTCTGGTTCAAGAGATCTGATCTCAGGGCAAAGGCAGTGGACACTGGAGGTCATCCTCCGGCCTCCATGTGCACATTGCACATAGTGGCACATGCATGCATGTAACACACAAACACACACACACAAACCCCACATACACCTTCTTATTTATTTAATGCCATCAAACCCCAAGTCCCAAACTTAACCAGAGGAAGATTTAACGTGAATCCCATGAATCTTCTTTAGGGCCTTTCCCTGGCTCAGGACCTATCCAGTTGGGGCTCTCTATTACATTTTGTATTTTTTATTTGTTTATTTATTGTGTTTTTTTATTTGTTTGCTTAATTGTTTATAGAGGATCCTCAAATCATATTTAAGATCACAAAAAAAATTAAATTTGTGTCCAGCTTTATTTTCTTTGTGTTGGTGGGTTTTTTTTTAATTTTTGTTTTTGGTTTTTTTTTTTTTTGTTTTGTTTTTTGCTTTTTGTTTCTCTGTGGCTTTGGAGCCTGTCCCGGAACTAGCTCTTGTAGACCAGGCTGGCCTCAAAGTCACAGAAATCCGCCGGTCTCTGCCTCCTGAGTGCTGGGATTAAAGGTGTGTGTCACCACCTGGCTTTTTCTTTGTTTTTTGAGACAGGGTCTCTGTGTCCTCCTGGAACTTAGAAAGGAGAGCACACCAGACTGGCCTGGAAGTCACTCACAGACGTCCACCTTCCTCTGCCTCCTGAGTGCTGAGATCGAAGGTGTGCTACCATGCTTAGCTGAGATTAAAAAACAAACAAGAAACTTGCTAAAATTCACCATTTTGAGCACTGCTGTTGACTGCCGCCCTAGTAGACCACACCACGTAGCAATGGCCTCCCAAAGCCCCCAGCACCTTGACTTTCCTTCCTTAGAGCTCTGTGGCTTTGTTTTGGCCCTTTGGGAGAGGTCCTGTCTATCCCCACCTGGAGGAACGTAGCTGAAGATGGCCTTGAACTATGGGTCTCTTGCTTTCCACCTCCTGAGTCCTGGGATTACAAATGTCAGCCTCCACACCGGGTGACGCGGTCCAGTGGTTTTCCTTAGAGCAAGTCACAGGGTTAAACTGAGACAATGCCTGGGTGGCGGCCAGGCCCATAGGTGCCTCCCACCCCACCCCCACCCGCCTTGCTTCATCCTGGCTGTATGCTTTCCTCCTCTCTACAATACAATATACATGAATCATTTCCACCTTACAGCTTTGGGCTCTTTTCTCCACACCTCCATTTCTTCTCATTTTTCTTCCTCCTCAGCATAAAATCTCTCAAAGACCGTGACCTTAAGGTAGCCACTGCCCCTCCAATCAGTCTTGACCCTGTCCTTTAGTTATCACAGTGGGAAATTATCTTCTTAGTTCATTTGTCCATTGTTTCATTCTCTTCAAAAGACCGTAAGCCTGAGGGTGTGGTAGGGTATGCCTGTGATCCTACCACTAAGAGGGTGGAGGCATATTGTAATTGTGTGCCCAACCTGATTTCTGTAATAAGGCCTCCTCAGAAAGAAAAAGAAATGGAGGGAGAGGGAGGGAACTCTGTCTTCAACCTCCCCAGCATAGCAACGGGGCCCATCCAATATCCCATACACAAATTTCAAGGATGTTCATTAAATACTAATGTAGTTAAATATGGTACAAAGTGCATAGGGTGGACAGAAGGGTGGACAGAAGGGTGGACAGAAGAGAGTAAAAAAGGACAGAAAGGCCCTGAGGCTGCTAAAAGTCTATCCTGCAGTAGCCAGGAGAGTGAGATATGACGTCACACAGGTACTGCTCCTTGGGTGTGCCATTGCAGGGCTTGGGGCTAAGCATATCCGAGCATCCACCCCATGGTGAGGTTATCCAAGCATCCATTCGATGGTGAGGGTATCCGAGCATCCACCCCATGGTGAGGTTATCCGAGCCTCCATTCGATGGTGAGGGTATCTGAGCATCCATCAGACGGTGAGGGTATCCGAGCATCCATCCGATGGTGAGGGTATCCGAGTATCCATCAGACGGTGAGGGTTTCCAAGCATCCATCTGACGGTGAGGTTTTCTGTGAATAACAAAGAAGGCTGAGTCCTGCTGGAGTCACTCTGTCCTTTCTCTCCCCAAACGCTGGCATAGGAATGTTCAGAGGTTTGAGAATCATGAATGCTGTCATCCATACATTCTGAACACAAGTAAAAATTACAGATAAATGATGGGAAAAGATTCAGTAACTGAGGTCAAGATGAATCGCCTTCAGAGTTGTAATGTATTTTAAAATAACTATTGGAATATGATCGCGTGTCATAAAAATGAACCTTTTTTATTTATTTTTTGCTTTGGGTTTTTTGGGGGCGAGATTTGTTTTTTGCTTTTTTGAGACAGGGTCTCACTGTGGGCCTTGGTTAGCCCTGGTAGACCTGACTGGTCACAAGACAAGCTCATAGAGATCAGCCTGCCTCTGCCTCCGGAGAGCTGGGACTAACGTGTCCCTCTGTGTGTACCACCAGTCTTTAGTTAGTTTAAACTAAACTTTAAAAGTTTAGTTATTGCCGGGCGGTGGTGGCGCACGCCTTTAATCCCAGCACTCGGGAGGCAGAGGCAGGTGGATCTCTGTGAGTTCGAGGCCAGCCTGGTCTACAAGAGCTAGTGCCAGGACAGGCTCCAAAGCTACAGAGAAACCCTGTCTCGAAAAAAAAAAAAAAAGTTTAGTTATTTATTGTATGGGTATGGGTTTGCACATATATGTCGGTGCTCACGTGACTCAGTGCCCGTGGATGTCAGGGGACAATTTTTGGGAGTCAGTTTTCCCTTTCCACCACGTAGGCCACGGGATCAAACTCAGGTTGTTAGAGTTTCTGGCAAGCACCTTTACGGTCTGAACTATCTCCCCAGCCCAAGTTCAACCTTTTAAAGTTTATAGCTGCTAGTTTAGGATATTCAGAATTGTACATCCGTGACCACTGCTGTCTTCATGAACCTCTTCGTCACCTGTAACACCCGATTTTGTGTTACACCCTCGGTACAGTTCGCGTGCCACTGTACCAAACGCGAGTCGGGCAAGAGCCTGGAGATTGAAAAGAACACACAGAGAGACCAGGGTCATTCGAAAGGAGATCAGCCGAATGCCCGTTTATTTAGAATTGGGGGAGTCCTTATCTACCTAACTGCTGCACAAGGATCTCCCGCCCAGGCAGGTGGGAAATTACCATATTAACGATGGAGTAAATGCCCTGCAGCTAACCACCAGGCGGGGCAGGGAGAACACAAAAACACACAGAAAGCTTAGTTGGCTGATCATAAACTGTCCCCACAAATGCACCCCAGGAATAAGGGAGACCAGGGCCCTACAGTCACCCTGGTCCTAGATTGCTTTCTGTTACTCAGAATAACCATGACCAAAAGGAACTTGGAAAGAGTTTACTGTTCTTCCTAAATTATGGTCTATCATAAGAGGGGGACCAAGGTATGAACGAGGCGGGGCCTTGAAGCAGAAACCAAAGGGGGGTGGCTGCTTGAAGGCTTGCTCCACTGGCTTCAACTTTCCCACCACTGGCTGGGCTCTCCCACACCAATCGACAGCCAAGAAAACGCCCCACAGACTTGCCTGCAGGCTGTCTGATCCAGGCAGCTCCTCAGTGACAGCTCGCTCTTCCTTGGTGGCTATGGGCTGTGCCCGTAAGTAGACATTTGAGGTAACTATGGCACCCCTAAAAGAAGCTACATAAGTGTCAGTAGTACCCTACTCCCTCACCTCTTCTCCTCCGTCCCGCCCTCAGGCACACAGCAACCGTGCATTCTGCACATCTCCTAGACTGAGTATTTGTGTCTGATGTCGCTTTGTAGAATGAGCCTAAAGCTCACCCACTCCTGGGATGTGGGTTCATCTGATGGTTCTTATCGGGGCCTCAGATAATTGATGAAAATGAAGACACCTCACGGAGGGTAATCTGTTGGTTAATGACAAATGTTAAATCACATTCCTTATAACCCTTCACAGCAGTGGCCTTGCGTTTTACCAGGCAACTGGGTACCGCAAAGTAGCCAACTTGAAAACAAAACAAAATAAACACTAACCATCACAGGACCTTTGCCAAAACTAGGGAGCTAGGCATGATGGCACAGTCCTGTTATTCCAGCACTGGGGAGATGGCAGCAGGAGAATCGGGAGCCTGGCCTCCCAAGTGCTGGGATTCCTGGAAGGAACCATTCCTCCTAGCATCTTGCTAGGTGTTTACAGCTCTCATTTCCCCGTGAGCGCGGTCATGGCACTCTGTAAGTGTTGCTGTCTGAAGGTTTTACCATTATTCTTTGATCTTGTCTAATTCCTCTTGTGACTCAGTTCATATAGCTGCCCCTGAAGGTTGTACTGGTGAATCTCCACATATATGTCAAGCCCTCTGATTCCTTGTATCTAATCTCAGTCTGTTGTGGTCAGAGAGCAGGTGTTTTACGATCCCAACCTTTTAAAAATAGGATCCGCTCTGGACCGTGCCGTGCATGCCCTGGAGGAAAGTGTGTGTCCATAGCTGTTACTGGGTGGCGTGTCCTGTGCAGATCTAGTAGAGGCCCTGGGTTTGCAGGGCGTCTCCTCTCCACTCTGTCTTTTCACTATACGCCCGCTAACCTGTCAGTTGCTGCAAGTGGGCTCTAAAGTCCCAAACTGCTCTCACTCAATTGTCTCTTTTCAGTGGGTCAGGTTTTACTTTGTGTATTTATTTGGGTCTTAATGCTTCTGTATGTTGAAAACTTCTGTGTCGTGGCTGCCGAAATAGACCAGCCAGGAAAGGCACTCACTTGCCGCGGGAGCAGATCAATCCGAGTTCAATCCCTGAAGACGCACAAGGTGGAAGGAGCGAGCCAGCTTGCTGTGCTCTGACTTCCACACGTGGATCCTTTACCTGCTCCATACAGATGTGCGCATGGTTCCTTTTATATATATATTCACATAAAACTTTAACCTGTATCTTTCTCACTGTAATCGAAATAACCCTTCACACATGACATTTTATTTATTTATTTATTCTTTATTTTTCCATTCAAAAATTTACACTTCCTCCCCTCCTCTTATTCTCCTCTGGCTCCCCCACTCTCCCTCCACCCTCCTCCTCCCTCCATAAGAGAGGGCGTGGAAACCTGCCCTGTGGGAAGTTTAAGCCCCGCCCCCCCATCCCAGCCTAGGAAGCTTTGCATCCAAATAGACTAAGGGACCCAAAAAGCCAGTTAAGTGCAGCAGAAACAAGTCCCAGTGCCTTTATCAATGGCTTCTCAGTCAGCCCCCATTTTCAGCCACATTCAGAAAGTCCGGTTTGATCACATGCTCATTCAGTCCTGGTCCAGCTGGATTTGGTGAGCTCCCATTAGAACAGGCACACTGTCTCAGTGGGTGGACTAACTCCTCACGGTTAAAAAAAATGTGTGATTATGTATGTATGTAGGTGCAAGTGTGCCACACACAGAGTTTTTATTTATTTATTTATTTATTTGGTTTTTCGAGACAGGTTTTCTCTGCGGCTTTGGAGCCTGTCCTGGCATTAGCTTTTGTAGACCAGGCTGGCCTAGAACTCACAGAGATCCGCCTGCCTCTGCTTCCCGAGTGCTGGGATTAAAGGCGTGCGCCACCACCGCCCAGCTATTTTTTGGTTTTTCGAGACAGGGTTTCTCCCTGGCACTAGCTCTTGTAGACCAGGCTGACCTTTAACTCACAGAGATCCACCTGCCTCTGCCTCCCGAGTGCTGGGATTAAAGGCCTGCGCCACCACTGCCAGGCCAAGAGTACAACTCTATGGAAAGTTGGTTCTCTCCTGCCTTCACGTGGGTTCCAAGGATTGAACTCATTTGGCCTTTTCCCCGGCTGACCTGAAACTCAAGGTCCCCAGGCTTCAGGTGCCCACTGCACCCAGCTCTCCAGACACCTTTTGTCCTGGAGATGCCTTTGTGTGCTGCAGAGCCGTCCTGTCAGCCTTCTCGTGGAAACTGTTTATATGATGTGTCTTTTTCCATGCTTTTACATTCAACATGTTTGTGTTCTAAGTAAAAACATTAATGTTAAAATGAAATCCTTCTGTTGAGTCTATTTTTATTTCATGTTTAAAATGCAGCAAAGGGACACTATTTAAACCCATTTGCCACATTTAAATGAAGTCACCATCCAGAAAACTCTATTTTTCTTTAGCTCTTGACCAGTACTTGTTTTAACTTTTTTATACTCTGTGTGTGTGTGTGCGTGTGTTTATCTTTGTGTAGACGTCTACAGACATCTTGGGGGAGTCAGGTTTTTTTTTTTTTCTCGTGTAGGTCCTGGGGTTCAAACTCAGGTCATCCCTAGTGCTGGGACTAATGTATGCACCACCAGGCCCCATGTTCAGGTCATCCCTAGTGCTGGGACTAATGCATGCACCACCAGGCCCCATGTTCAGGTCATCCCTAGTGCTGGGACTAATGCATACACCACCAGGCCCCATGTTCAGTCGTGAGCTTTTATTCTACAAGATCAGATTTGACCTGAGCCAACTGTCTTCTAAAGGTCCCAATTCTGTTTTTGTCAAACCAGCAGGGAAAGAAAATTCCTAAGCAAGGAACACCGCTCAGAAAGTGCTGTGCCATGTCTCCAAATCCCTGAGAATCAAGTCGAAAAACTGGGAGCAACAGAAAACACTGTAGGTAACTGATTTATTCAAGTCCTTTAGTTCATCTAAATGAAAAAATACATAAGGCAGCTTTGTTTTTTACTTATTTTATTCTCTCGCAGGGAGAATTCAATAGTAGAACATAAGCCAAAAATGCAAACCACATATTATTTGAGTTCCTAACCAGTCACACTTTAATAAGAGAAACAGTTGAAATGATCAATATGTGTAATATACTTTGTAAATCCGATTAATAGCCTTTAACCCAATATATTATTTGTACATGCTATCAATATAAAATGTTATTAACGTCCTATTGCCTTTAAATTTTCATGTGTATTTTGCTCTTTTTTGTTGTTGTTTTTTGTTTTTGACACAAGGTTTCTCTGTGGCTTTGGAGCCTGTCCTGGAACTCCTTCTGTAGACCAGGCTGGCCTCGACTCACAGAGATCCTCCTGCCTCCTCTCTTTCAGCAAATCCTACCGGCACATGCCATCACAACCGGCACATTCTGCATTTTAAACTAAAGGCACATCTTCTATTGAACCTGATGCCTTTTGTGTTACCAACAGGTAAACACCTGTAATTCCAGGACTGGGAGACAGACAGTCTGATCTCTGTGAATTCTGGCCCAGCCAGAATTACACAATTCTACCCTGCCGCAACAAACAAGACTAAAACAGATAACACAACTACCACTCCTAGCATAGATCTCTTGACATACAAACTTACACCGGGTATCTATTGCTTAATAACCACTGCATATTTGTTTGGTTGTTTTTGTCAAAGCCTTATGTAGACCAGGCTGCCCTCATCTCTCTCTGTAGCCAAGGATGATACTCCTGCCTCCACATCCGGAGTGCTGGGATTACAGGCATGAATCTTCAGACTTCCTTTAAAGCAGTGTTGTCAAACCCAGGGCCTCATGCATGCTAAGCAAGCATGCTACCAAGTGATTTATATCCCCAATCCCTGCATACGTGCAATGGATAGACTGTCATTTAAATATATATCTATATTTAAAATATACAAGCTAAATATATTTTATATTGTATTTAATTAAATACACTGTATTATGTAATAAATATCTATAATATATTTATAGCAGGTACTAAGCAAAAACTTGAAATCAGGCATAGCCTGGGCAAGCCTCTACATAATTTTTATTTCATTGTTACCCTAGTTAATTAAAAAATCAGTATGTAATTTTCCCAAATTTAAGAACTTGGAATGAGGAAGACGTCTACTCAGAATCAAATCCACTATTCACACACATAAATGTGTATATCAAAATAAATCGACTCCAAATTAATGTTAAGAAATGGTCTGACCTTGAAAAAATAATGTGGCCAAAGAATGAATTCTGAGGAAACCAATTCTACAAAACAGTTGTGCTGGCCTCCTGTGGAGAAAGAACTCTGCCAGCACCAGAGGGTCAATCTTTCTCCAGAAATCAGCCAAATTCCATTGTAAACGTTGTGGCTGGCTCTCACACTTCCAAGTGGATCCAGGGGCCTCTGGCCAGAATCTGCAAGCCCTGGGTCGGGGTGATGCAATCTTTAAAATCACCTAAGAGAAAATATTTAAGATTTTCCAAGAGCAGAATCACCAACAAGAAATAAAAACTTCAAGTTAAATCCTATGAGTTGCTGATCTTACCCGCAGGCCACATGCTGTGAAAACCTGTTCCTTAGGGGAGGTAGTGTCCTTTTGCTCATCTTACCTGCAGGCCACAGGCTGGGAAACCTGTTCCTTAGGACACGATTTCTCTTCACCCACTGTCATCCTCGGCCTAGGCAATGCTTTGGACACACAGTAGGTTCTCAGCAGAGTCTGGGCAATAGCCCTGAAATAATCCTGTAGCTGTGAGAGCCAGCCAAGGTTTTTACAACGGAATCTGATTTCTGGAGAAAGTTCCACAACCCTGATTGGGTTCTTTCTCCACAGGAAGCTAGCACATCTATTTTGTAGAACTAGTTTCCAACTTGAGATAATCTTTTTCTTTTCTTTTTTTTTTCCAATATCAGGCCATTTCATACATTAATCTGGGAGTCGATTCTTTTATTTTGATACGAACATTTGCGATTGTGAATGGTGGTCATTATTCTGAGTAGGCGTCTTCCTCCAGTTCCTTGATTTGAGCTCTGTTCTCTCCGGCTTAGGCAGCTCCAGCTAGAAAGGTAGACCGGGGTTAGTGTCCAAGCATTGGAGTGGAGAGAGGAGAGAGTGGAAGACAGAGAGACAGAGAGATTGAGGGAGGGAGAGAGAAGCTGGGGGGAGGTAGACGGAGAGATGATGACTCTCTCTGGGCCCCTCCATGCTGGCCCGCATCAACTCTCCCTAAGATCAGTTAGTTAGGGGATGTCTCAGGACTTCTCCCAAACTTAGAGAGCCAAGAAGTCCCAAACCCCGGGATTGGTCGCGGGGGCCGCGTGAGAGCCTGTGTGCTGCGATCGCGGGCGGAGGGGTGTGGCGGGAGAGTCCCAGGATGAGCCGTCCCTCTCCGGGGCAGCTCTGGGACGTGAGTCACCGGGCAGCGGCGGTAAGGGGCGGCCTGAGTCACAACCCGGGGGTGGTGGAGATCGTAGGGACAGACTGACGGAGGGGTCTGCAGAGGCTGGAGGCCGGAGGGGCCGGCTGCTGGGGCGATCGGGATGGGAGGACCCAGGAGCTCCAAACCCCGAGGGCGCGTCCCCAGCCCGGGCCACGCGCGGAAGGGACTCCCGGTGGCGGCGCCGAAATCTCCCGCGCTCAGGAGCTGGCCCCTCCTCCCAGGCCCGGCCTCACGCCCTTGCAGGCAGCCTGGCCCGGCCGGCTCCGCCCCACCTGCCCCGCGACTCTCCAGAATCCCCCCCCAAACCAAGCCGCGCAGCCGCCCCGCCGGCCGCCACACACACCCGCCGGCCCCGCCTCCCGGCGCGCGCTGGAGTGACGACACCGCGGGGTGCGTGGCCAATCGGCGCGGCCCTCCGGGAGGGGCGGTCTCGGACACGCCCCTCCCAGAGCCGCGAGCCAATGAGGCGCCGGCGCCGGCGGCCGCGGCGGGGTGAGAGGGCGCGAGGCCCCGCCCCGGCCTCCCCTTGCCCCCCCCCCAGCCCCGCCCTGCCCGCCCGGCCCCTTAGCCCCGCGCCGCCGCTGGTGCCGGTCGCCGCGCTGGGCCCGCCCCCAACCCTCCCGCCGGCCCGCCAGCGCGCCTCACGGCTCCCTCCTTCTCTCTCTCACGCCTAGCGCAATGGCGGCGGCCGCGGCGGAGCAGCAACAGTTCTACCTGCTCCTGGGAAACCTGCTCAGCCCCGACAATGTGGTCCGGAAACAGGCGGAGGTAAGCCAATCGGCGGCCCCGGCCGCCCGGCGAGCCGATCCTTCCTCCCCCGCCACCGCCACCACGTCCTCGGCCGGCTCGGCCCGGTGGCCCTCGGAGCTCGTCGGCCGAGCGGCGCAGGTCGGGCCCGGCTGGGCGGACAGCGGCCCCGCAGCCCACGTGCGCCGCTCCCGCCCGGCCCCGGCCCTTCCGGCTCGTGCAGCGGCGGCGCCGGTTGCCTCCCCGCCGCCCCGCGCACACGTGCCGCCGCGCCTGACGCGCCGCCCCGCCCGCTCGGCCGCCGGCGAGCCCCGCACCCTGTTCCCGCTCTTCCCGCCTGGCCCACCCGAGCGGCCAGACCCCCGCATCCCCGGGCCCGGGCCCGCTTCCCCCACCCGTGTCTCTGCCTTCCTACAGCCCGGCCTTGGGAAACGCGCGTGTCCGTCCTGCCTGTCGCTGCCTGGCGGCGGCTTCCCCTTAAAACCCCTTTCTGGTTTCTAGAACGAACTGCAACAAGCCGGTGACTCCAAGCTCGTGGGAAGTTGCCTTTAAGGGATTCTTGCTAACCACCTCGCTCTGCTCTTCCTTCGAATTTTGTCTGATCTCTAGAGATTAGGGTTTATAAATGGGATGTACTGGGGACTGTGGCCGTCTAACTGGGCCAGTACCGTGTCTTTTCATAGAACCCATACAGTTCTCAGTCTTAGTTGTAAGAGAGTTTCATTTCTGACGCAATTGTCAGCCCATTTGTAAGTCAGATTGTTGGTTCAATAGAAGACGGGTGATACATTGTTAATGTTGAGACCGGGATTTTTGTGAGGTAACTTCTAGGAAAGTCTATACGTGATGTTCTTTGCGACCATGTGCCTGAAGTTTTTTGGAGACTCACTGAAGTGTTTGGATACCTTTGCACAACGAAGATGTATTTTACGTGGAGCTAGTGAAGTTGGCATGTCTTTTATATTTACCGATCTCAAGTTGAGAGCTGTCTTTTGAAGTTAATTCTGCTTTTGAGTAGAAAGGGTATTCCAGTCACACTTAGTAGTTTAGTAAGTAAATGTGTTGGAAATTTAATTCAGTATGAAACAGAGCTTTAAACTGTGTCTTTTTTAAAAAATTAATTTTTGGGGAGGGGAGATGACTGGCTGTAGTTTACACAGACCCTCAAACTTGTGACAGTACCCCTGAGTGTTGTTATGCTTCCTTAGTGTTGGGATTACGGGCATGCGTTCCCATGCCTGCCTTATTCATGAAGTGAAAACAGCGCAGTTTTTAACCCATTCTCCACGTTACTATTTCGTGAGTCTTCCTTGGGAATGTAATAAGCATTCGTGTGCACACCAGTGCTATCTGAGTGGGTTTACAGTACACCTTATTCTGCAATTTGGATTTTCCACTCGGTTCATTTTACATTGTCACCGCGAAGACGTTACATTATATAGATAGGTGCATTGTTTATATCAGCATCTCCTTATAACTGGGTGCTTCTAGTGTCTTCAAAGAGTACTGCTCATAGAAGTCCGCGCATACTTGTCTGTGCATGCTTTGCAAGGTTTATTTGTAAGGTGATGTAGGTATTTAGAAGTAGCGTGCTCATGTTACTTGCAACAGTTTGCACTTGGGATATGATGATACTGAACATTTTGATACTTTCTGCAAACTCGAGGAAATTTTTTTAAACCAAAGCAAATTCTTAATCCCACCCTATAATAGAAACTTCCCTGTGTTGCCGAGCAGAACTGCATTGTAATTAGTAAGCTAGTTTAATTCAGCCCCTTCCCTCCAGTTGCTTAAGTCTCTATTGTCAAGCCTGGTGGGGAATCTCTCTTCTATTGAACTAAATACCAGAGTCTGGTTCAGCTTGAATTCCAATTTGGTGCCTGTTGTAAATCCTTTATCTGTTACATCACTTTAGGGATAGTCAGTAGCACTCAGCACATTTTCTCATAAAGAAATAAGTACTGTGAGTACTCAGTCCGTGTCTGTTCCTAGAGAAAACCTTCATATACTGCGCTTTTGCTTAATAGATCTGAGAAAGTAAGTGCTGTGATACAGAATTTTTCTTAGTTTGACAAAAGAGTAAATCTGGGTTGTGGGGGGCTCCTTGATACCAGATAGTCTACGAAGTTGTAAATATATCTCTCTAGAAAAGCAAATATTGGAGGGAAAATTCCCCCCTTTTGCTTGGGGAAGTAAACCTTTTTATAGGTAGCCTAAACAAAATTGAATACTAAGTCTGATAAAAACAAATATGGAAATGTTTTGCTGCAGCTGAAAAATTGACATGGGCTCTGTGAATATATTTGTAATTTACTCAGCCAAAATAAAAATATAAGAAGTCTTGGTTGAGTTCACTTTTACTCATCTATGAAGTCAGGTACAGTGAAAGTCATACTGTTGTGCTTTGTGAAAGACTTGACATCTTCTAGGCTGTTTCTCCATTTGTACAAGATCTACAAGGTCTTTCCAACTTTACAGACAATGTTTCTCAGATTTAAGGAAATGATTTTGAGCCGGGTGTGGTAGCATACACCTTTAATTCCAGGACTGGGAGGCAGAGGCAGTTTGATCTCTTTTCAAGGCCAGCCTGGGCTGTTGAGTTCCAGTCCTGTCAACAAGGGCTACATAGAGACCCTATTTCAAAGCAAAAAGAAAGAAAAAAGATTTTTGAATTCCCGCATGTCTCAGAATACAATATTTAACACAAATAAGCAATTAAATAAATAATTAACAAGCAATTCAAAGGCACCTATGGTATTCATAACTGAACATTTTTATCTGACATATAATGTATTTCTTAATTGTATGTGAATTTTAATCTTTTTTTTTTTTTTTTTTTTGGTTTTTCGAGACAGGGTTTCTCTGTGGCTTTGGAGCCTGTCCTGGAACTAGCTCTGTAGACCAGGCTGGTCTCGAACTCACAGAGATCCGCCTGCCTCCGCCTCCCGAGTGCTGGGATTAAAGGCGTGCGCCACCAACGCCCGGCTAATTTTAATCTTTTTTATTGTTGTTGTTGGTTTTTTAAGACAGGGTTTCTCTTTAGCTTTGGAGCCTGTCCTGGAACTAGCTCTTGTAGACCAGGCTGGTCTTGAACTCAGAAATCCACCTGCCTCTGCCTCCCAAGTGCTGGGATTAAAGGCATGCGTCACCACAGCCCAGCTGTGAATTTTAATTCTTAATACTCTTCATCACTAATATTTATGTTGAAGAAGGGTAACATTGGAAAATATACATTATTAAGGAGCCAAGGTGTTTATAAAGTAGAAGTTCCTTCCCTCTTGCATTTTTTCATGCAGAGAACTGTCATAAATATTTATGGAGTGACTGAGATACTTCTTAACATCTCTCCATTGTGAGCAGGGAGGGGAGCCAAATATCTTGATGTGTTGTATACACATCATGTCATCCATATACAGGTATATGGAATCATAGGGTCGAAATTTCATTTGCCCCAAGCCTGCAATGAACACTGGGCATGGCAGAGTAATGCTAGGAATAGTTCTTGTATTTCAGTGTCCTGGACACTTGAGATAGAAAAAATGAGCAAACTCGATGCCTGCCTTTGTGTATCTTGGTCTGGGCTAAGAAGATAGGCCTAACCCGGCTTGTTCCTTTGCTCCAAGCCCTTACTCTGCTGCTTCTCTGAAGTGGCTGTAACATGTTTCCTACCGTTGGACATACAATGGACAGACCCTCTTTCACGAGTTCCATGACATTCATACTGAGTTTTCCTGTCATGAATTTATCCTGGAACTGTGACTATTTGACTAATGATCTTCATATTGTGTGAGAACTGACATAGTGGCACCAATATCCCCACCTGGGTAAAGATGGCAATCCTCAAATTATGCTGGGCTTTTCAAGAATGATTGCCCAGGGGAGAAATTGTTTTCAATAACCTATCAGAGCAAGGAGATTTACATGTTAATTGTTGGTAGCCTCTGCAGTGGGTCTGAGTGCTAGGTGCAAGGAATCAAGAGATGGTTATTACATTGTTACTGTTCTGTGGGGCTTTTCAGGGGTGGGGGTGGGTGGGGGATATTTTGTCGCTTGCTTACTATTTGTATTTTTGTTTTTTAGGCATCTTTAAATTTTAGAGTCTCACCCTGTAACCCAGGCTGGCCTTGAACTTCAGGCAGTGTTACCTTCAAATTGGCCTTCCTAGTGCTGTAATTATAAGCATGAGCCACCATAACCAGCTCCATGAGACCTTTCTTTAGTGACAGCTTTGCTGGATTTTTAGTTGCTTTGGTGAAAATTAAGTGAAAAATTTCAAGATACATATCCATTTTTGTAATCAGCCTTATGAATATCTTTTACATGAATTATCTCATTTTTTGTATAAATAAATTCAGCCCAGCTTCTCAGTTGTGCATACCTTTGAGCACAGTTTTCAGCATTAATAAATCCATATTTTATTACAGTGGGGCTGTCTGTAGGCCCACCTTCCCTTGTAAAGATCTGGTTTTCCTCAGACTGAGATGGTCAAGGACTTTAAAGATGGTGTGAGCCTATATAAACAGAGGTCTTTGAGTCGGCTAGTACCCAGAATGAAACCCAGAGCTCTCGGTACCAGACAGATTCAAAGGATGGTTGCCTTGGAAGATGAGCTTTCTGTCATTTTACTTCATCTTGTCACTCAAGGTGTGGAACGTGATCCCTTGTCTGTCAGTTTCTCAGGTGCTGGGAAGCCCTTAGAAGGGCATAAGGGAGACATGCGGGATGCGGGTACTAAGTAGGCAATGGGAAGCCCTTAGAAGTGCATAAGGGAGACACGCCATAGGCTTTGTTGTCCTCCTTCATGAGTTTAAAACCCAGTGACAGTAGGCAAGGTCTCCTCCAGACTTAGACTGCTAAGAACTTAAAATCTCCCTAGTAGACGGGAAGAGGTCATCACAAAAGGCTTTTCCAGGTGAGGTGTTCCAGATATGCTTACATGAACTAGGGTTCCAGGGAAAGAGGCCCATTGTCAGGCAGAGCTCTGCACGTGAATTCTTGCCAACATAAGTTAAGACTTGTTTGTAATCTAGTCCAGCAATTGGCTTATTTTTTATTGTTTGGGATTTTAATGTCATTACGTTTCTCGCTCAACCCACCCATGTACCCTTTCCTGCTTCTCCTTCACATTTGTTCCTGCATGCATATGTGTATGTACATATATTCCTAAATATGACTTGCCCAGTCTCTGTGTTACTTGTATGTATGTTCTCAGGGCTGACTGCTTTTGACTGATGTCGTCTACCTTTTTGATTTTTCGAGACAGGATTTCTCTAGCTTTGGAGCCTTTTAGCTCTTGTAGACCACGCTGGCCTCAAACTCACAGAGATCCGCCTGCCTCTGCCTCCCAAATGCTGGGATTAAAGGCGTGCGCCACCACCATCCGGAATCATCTGCCTTTTTAATTGCCAGCAAGTTTGTTCTGATACTATTAAGAGGAAAAGGAAAGCGTTCTGGTCTCACAAAACCTTTTTAAATAGATCCAGATACAATCCTGGTGTTGGTTGAGTTGGGAGGGGGCAAGTTTCTCTCTGGACTACAATTATTTGATGTTTTTAATTATATAATAAGGTATTAGAATAATCCTTCCCTAAAAACACAGCATCAAGGATTTGGGTGCTTTCCCTATTCTGTTGCTGTATCTAAGGTATGGATTTGATGTTGTCATAACTGATTGGCATCAGCGCTCCATAGTCAACAGTGTTGACAAGACAATGTAGTTCCTTACGGTGATGGCAGAGCACGTATTTTGTGGTGTTCTATTATGCTCAAGCTATAATTGATAGTTTTGGATTTTTGGGTTGGTTTTTTTTGTTTTTGTTTTTTAATTATCTGGATGTTTGGTGTCCATGGAGACTAAAAGAGGATGTTGGATCTCCTGGAACTGGATTTGACTGTTGAGGCCCACAGTGTACATACCGATAATCAAACCCAGGTCTTCTATAAAAGCAGTCTGTGCTCTAACTTCTAAGTTGCCTTCTAGATCCAGACTTGACAATTTTTTTTATGATTGTGGGATGTCAGTTTTTGTTGACCAGACGATGTAAATTTTGAAGACACACGAAATGAAGAGGTGAGTGGAGAGCTCCTGCTCACCTGTCTAGAGAACCTCTCGTCACGAGAAGCTCAGCATCAGTCGACCGTCTGCATCCAGTCTTTATTTCCTCGCTGACTTGCTCATTGGATTCTGACATTATGTTCCAACCTTGCATTATCTCTTGTGCAGGAGACCTATGAGAATATCCCAGGCCAATCCAAGATCACGTTCCTCTTACAAGCCATCAGAAATACAACAGCTGCTGAGGAGGTAACACTTGAATATTTGGTTTGAAAATAATTCTCATGAAGTAAATGGTAGTATTAGGTTATGGTCAGAGTCCTAACAAGAATTTTATGTTATTAAATATGAGAATTTCCTTTTAGCTTTATGCATAATTTTTATTTCAATTTGAAATGGGGATCAGTGTATCCCAGGCTGACCTGCAGAATTCATAATCCTCCTGTCTCTACCTAAGTGCTTGACATTACATACACAGTAAATAATTTCTGTAGCTATAAAAATTGGTTTCTTTCACTGAACTATCTCAAATGAAGGAAGAAAGTTCTATTCACAAAGCATTTGGGAAAGTTTTTCAGATTTATTTTGTGTACACGAGTGTGTTGCATGCGTGTATATTTGTGCACCTCACATGTGCCTATGGATTGCTGCGAACCAACCAGCATGTGGGTGCTAGGAATGGAACCAGGTTTTCCTCAAGAACAGCAAGTGCTCTTAACTGCTGAGCCATCTCCAGCCCCTCACATAGCATTTTAATGTTAATCATATATTTTGAAAGTAAATTTATAAGATGTATGCATATGGCCATCTCTAGATGAAACGTGTGTTGAAGAGAAACATGGGAACAGGTTTTAGGGTCTTTGTAGCCCTGGCTGACCTCGAACTCAGACACCTGCCTCTGTGCCCCTTCTCCCAGTGCTGGGATTAAAGGCGTGTGCCACCACACCCGGCTGTTGATATACACACACATTTAGAAGACCCATTTTGGAGTAGATTTAAGCACAAAAGAGAAGGGTACCCAAAAAGAGACGCCCCAGATCCATGTCTTTACGTGTGTGTGTGTATTTGGAGGCCAGGGGCTGATTTGGGGTTCTTGTCTTTGCAGTATGTGCATTTGGAGGCTCTTTAGAATGCGTGTGTCTTCCTGTGTGTGCATGTGCATTTGGAGGCTCTAGAATGCGTGTGTCTTCCTGTGTGTGCGTGTGCATTTGGAGGCCCTAGAATGCGTGTGTCTTCCTGTGTGTGCGTGTGCATTTGGAGGCTCTAGAATGCGTGTGTCTTCCTGTGTGTGCGTGTGCATTTGGAGGCTCTAGAATGCGTGTGTCTTCCTGTGTGTGTGCATGTACATTTGGAGGCCACAGGCTGACTTCAGGTCTCTTCACAATTTCATCTCACTGTCTTTTGAGATGGAACCTCTCACTGAACCTGGAACTTACTGATTTGGCTAGACTGCCTGGTCAGCAAAGCAAGCCAGTCACTTTCTCCTGGTTGTTTCCCAGTACTGGGATTATAAGCATATGTTACATACCTGGCTTTTTACAAGCACTATGCCAACTGAGCCACCTCTTCTCAGCCCACCTTCTTTTTAAAAAAAAAAAGTCTCCACTGTCGCCAAGGCCAGCTTTAATTGTGACAGTCTTCTGTGTCTGCCTAGGCAGGGACTCTTAGTGAATTATCTGTGTACAAGATCCAGATGTATTGGGATTTTAATGCATTTTCCCTGTGGTAAAATGGAGCTATTAACTGGGCTCTTATAGTTTGCTATTCTTGAGTGGTTAGTACCCAGTTTTCATTGTTTCCTACCATAAAGTAATATCCTTATAGTATTGGATTCCTCTTACTTGGAAAGTATTGATTGACCCCCCTGCCTACACAGCGATCACAGAGGCCTCTCTGGAAAAACACTCCATAAATGCTTCTGGTGATGTTTGTTACACTTAGAAAACGGTATGAGATAGCCTCTCCCCTTCCTACAAAATAGGTGACAGCTAGTGCTTCTACACAGGGTGAGCTTGGTTAACAAGACAGCTCCCTAAGATTGTGAAGCAGACAGTAGCTGTGAACTAGCCTCCACGTCTTGATTGTGGCATTTGTCTCCGCTTTTGTTTGCTAAACTTAGGGAATATTCCACAGAAGCCATCTTAGATAAAAAGCACTCCACAGACTTTAGATGTGAAACTAAGAACGTACACATGAGGTCAATCAGCTTTTCAGTGCTGCAGCCCTGTGGGGTTGCTCACACTAGAGAATCATAGAGATAAGGATTTCATAACATTTTACCAGAGACTAAATGAAGTTTACGTGATGTGAGTACTTCCAAACTGAGCAGAAGGTTGGGTAAGAAAGGCCCGTGCTATAGAGCAAAGTCAGGTTGGGCAGGTGGATGACAGTTCTAGTTAGAGTATCCAGGCAGGGTATTGCACTGAACCCTCACTATTGTGACTGTAGAAAGAGATACATGTGTTCCTAAAAACTAAAAGGTGCCTTGAAATGAACTGTAAAAGTGGGACAGGGAGACCGTCCATGGCAGAGGGTCGGAAATGTTTTCTCTGGTAAGACATTAAGGTTAATAACAGTGTTATCTATTTATAGGCTAGACAAATGGCCGCTGTTCTCCTAAGGCGTCTTTTGTCCTCGGCATTCGATGAAGTCTATCCAACTCTGCCATCAGATGTCCAGACTGCCATCAAGAGTGAACTGCTAATGATTATTCAGATGGAGACACAATCTAGCATGAGGAAGAAAGTCTGTGATATTGCTGCAGAATTGGCCAGGAATTTAATAGGTGTGCACAGTCAGAGAAAGGTGTAGCTGTTGCTTGTGTTGTGTGTTTTTTGAGACAAGATCTTGATTAATCTTAAATTGTTCTAGAACTCCCCTGTAGCTCAGATTGACATATAATACACAGTTCCCTGCCCCTTCTGCATACTGGGTTACAAGTGTGTGCCAACATGCCTGGCCCTTTTTTCTCTTCTTTCCTTTCACCTCTTGAGACAGGATCTGTACAGGCCAGGCAGGCTTCCCACCAGTCCTGCCCATACTCCAAACTGTAATATTTTACAAAATGTATAGATACCAAAGAACTGTTCTATCCAAAATGAGTATGATTATAGACTCTGCATTTAAAGCCAAAAATTACAGATGTTCATGAAATCTAATTCTAATGCCTTTAACAAGTTCTTTTCAAAGTACCAATGTAGGCTTTTTTGTTTTTGTGATTCAGGGTCTCATGTAGCACAGGCTTGTTTTAAACTTGCTAACTGCCTCCTCATTCTAGGTGCTAGGATTCCAGGCATATGTTGCTATGCCGATGTTTTAAGGTTTTTTTCCCCCCCTGAGTTTGGAGTACAACCTTGTACATGTCGGAGAATCATTCTACCACTGAGCTACAACTGAAGCCCCCTGGGAAAAGTTAGTGTGTGCGGGGGGGTGGGGGGGGGATGTCCTGTCTTTGTACCTGTCTTATTATGCGTGTAGTCGTCCTTAGGTTGGTATTGTGTTGTTAGGAGTAGTACTTACTAGGATGTTCTGGGCTTAGGATTTAATGCCTTGGACCACAAATGGAAGGAAGAAACAAGAGCACAGTTCTCTTTTTAATTTCCAGCCTCATACATGCTAGGCAAAACATTCCACTATCTTTTTTTTTTTTTTTTTAAATTTATTTATTTATTATGTATACAATATTCTGTGTGTGTATGTCTGCCGGCCAGAAGAGGGCACCAGACCTCATTACAGATGGTTGTGAGCCACCATGTGGTTGCCGGGAATTGAACTCAGGACCTTTGGAAGAGCAGGCAATGCTCTTAACCACTGAGCCATCTCTCCAGCCCACATTCCACTATCTTTAAACTATCCTTGAACTTGTGGTTTTCCTGTCCTAACCTCTTGAATAGTTAGGATTTTAGACCTGCACCACCAGATCTGGCTTAAAATTTGTATTTTTCAGTCTTGTTAAGTAAACATTGACGGCACCCCATAGCACTTACACTGTACAGTGTATGCTGTCCCCATGACTGTATTAACAGAGGACAAGGCCAGTCTGGGACTGTATAGTGGCCCTGCCAGCAACAAACAACTGTGTCAACTCCCTCCGTGGGCCCTGGGACTCAGTGCTCTCTCCATTTGAAAGTGATAATTACTTTGATTTCAAGTTTGGCTCTGCCTAACTGTATTTATGCTTGGATTTACTACCAAATACTTAAGCAAATGAAAGTCCTGCCTCTCTATCGTCTGAGCATAAGCAGTGGTTTCTCAACATGAACCTTTAAATGCACAGTTGTCTTCTCAACCTACAGTGCTGTTTTTATGGTTAGAGGGCTGCTTTAATGGATTCTTAATAGCACGGGGGCATTTGCACTAGAATGCATTTTGATCCAGACACAATGTTTTGAAGTTTGAGCTGCACACTTCATGCCTGGACTTTGTATTGTAGATGAGGATGGCAACAACCAGTGGCCTGAGGGTTTGAAGTTCCTCTTTGATTCCGTCAGCTCACAGAGCGTGGGACTCCAGGAAGCTGCCCTTCACATATTTTGGTATATAATCTGTTCTAAGATTTTTAAGATTTTAATGTCATTAACACCTAAAACATTTTAGCTCCTTGTTTTTAGCCCAACAGCTTTGAGAGTTGAAATAATTTCCTAAGTTGTATTTGTTTTAGAAACAAGTTTGAAGGAGAAGCAGCTGCCATGTCACACTTGGCAGTTGTGTGTTTCTGACAGTTCTGGATCTTTCCACTCATTCATTTGAACACAGGACCAACTGCAACTTTGGGAAAAGCACTTTGGTGAAGATATTTTGATGGGAATGCTTGGAAACTGTTTCCTGGGTCTTTGTGGTCATGTTTTATAATAAACTGTGTGAAGAAGCAGTGATTAGAGCGCAGCATTTGGTGACTGATTGCTCTGCTGTTACATAGCTCTGTTTAAATACACCCCAACAGCTTTAGAAGCCACATGACTGCTGTAGTTGTGAGTTTACCTTATCCAGATTGAGTAAAAATGTTTCATTTAGTGTTTGCTAAATGTAAAGTAGAACAGCTTACATGCCCTGGGTCCCCAAGACTAGGAGGTCAGAGAGATGGGTGAAAGGATAAATCGAGCACAGGACCCTGGAATGTGCAGCCTCAACCACCATGTTGTTTGCCTTCATTGGGTGCCGAGAGAAGGCCACTTAGAGTGTGTGCAGGCACTCTGACGTGGTTTAATGGATTTAGTCCACACCGCAAAGATATGGTAGGTTTTAAAGACTTATTTGAATCTTTTTAGGAACTTTCCTGGGATTTTTGGGAACCAACAGCAGCACTATTTGGATGTCATCAAGCGGATGTTAGTTCAGTGTATGCAAGATCAAGAGCATCCTTCGGTAAAGAGTTCACTTCCACGGTTACTGCCTGCTTCAGGTCTAAGCTGTGTACTGAGTTAGTGCAGTAAAGGCTGTTTCCACTTTTCTTCCCCTTTTCTTTTCAGTTTTGTTTACTCCTGTGGGTGTGTGAGTGTTGGCATGCCCACGCCAATAAAAAGGGGGCACCTTTGAGGAGTTGATTTTTTTTTTCCCTTCCACCTTTGTGTTGGGGACCAGGCTTGTGCTGCAAACAGTTAACCCCCTTAGCCATCTTGCCAGCACCCCCATTTTTACTTTTGTACCTTAAAAATGTGAATGCTGGGTTCACTGACGGTTCAACTTGAGTCTGACACGTGTTCTCATCTGTGACCTCATACGACCTCCATTTTAGATCCGGATGTTGTCGGCCAGAGCTACAGCCGCCTTCATACTTGCCAACGAGCATAATGTCGCTCTGTTCAAACACTTTGCAGACCTGCTACCTGGGTTCTTACAGGTAAGAGAACACCTTCAAACAGACAATCCTGCCTCATGTGGGTTTCCAAGAGATTCAGTCTTCATTAGTTGTATAGTTGTTGTTTGGTTTCTTCAGTGTTTATTGCCTGTAGTGCTGGCATTAGCAACAGTAGCGAGCACGGAGATGGCTCCCATTCATTGTGCTGTGTTCACCGCCCTCGAAAGGGCTCTGGTGTGTGGGCATCAGGGCAAATGGGGATCCAGTCCTTACCTGCTGAGCCTAGCTTTACCTCAGACTCAAATCCTTTGGATTGTTGTTGATTGTTCCTCGGGGATTTTATGGTTTTGTTTTCTGAGGGAGAATCCAAGGTAGACTCTATGTGCCTCTTACTTGCTAGGTAGTCAAGGATAACTTTGAACATCTGATCACCCTGACTCCTGGATTTACACTGGTTGTATGAGGAGTGAGGGTGGGGCAGGGCTTCCCTGCATACTAGACAAGCACTGGGTGAACTACATCACCAACCCCTAAAAGACTTCTTTAGTCCGTAATAACTGCAGCATTTTCTGTTGTGGAGGTAGTATAAACTCTCCTTACTGAATTACCAGATAGCCTATGAGTACAAGAAGCTAAGGTGGAAAGAGAGCACCTTTTCCTGAGCGCTGTCCTGGAAGTGAGAATATCAGGACTACAGAAGGAATGCTTGCTGGCTCGGCCACACATAAACTATCAAGCTTGTGATTAGTTTGCATTGTTAGCTCCCTGTGACAAGTTATTGTTCTAAGGCTGTCCCAACCTCAGTCACAAATCACTGTGATTCTCAGTCTTGTCCAGTACCAAGCTCCTGCATTTTAGCAAATAGATGATGTCACCCTACAACGAAATGGTGATGCGACACACAAAGTGAGTGCGGGTCTTAAATGCCATGTATGTGCCCAACAAGTGCTTAGTCTGTGAGCAGTGCCCAGAGCAAAAATTTTACAGATAGAGTTGATAGGGCCAGTTGGTGGCGCACACCTTTAATCCCAGCACCTGGGAGGAAGGGGCAGGCGGATCTCTAGTTCAAGGCCAACCATGTCTACAAGACCTAGTCAGGATAGCTAACACTGTTAACGCCAAGAAGCCCTGTCTCGAAAAACCAAAACCAACAAAAAAGTAATGTTGATAAATGAAGCACCACTTTGCTTTTACAGTTGGTAAGATTTCTTGACAGGGCCAGGGCAGAAGGCTCAGCCGGGAAGATGCACCACAGTGCCCCTGAGAAGGTGGAGCTGTGGGGCTCAGTGAGAAATGCTGTCTTAAGGTGGGAAGTGATAAGGGAAGATGCCCAGTGTTGACCTCTGGCCTCCACATATGTGAACCTACGTATAGTAGTACTCCCTGCAGGCCCCAAAGTTCTTTGGGTTAAATGCTGTGGAATTTGCATGTGACCCTGTGTGATCTGGTGCACTGGAAGCAAGTGCTGCATTGCAGTTGTGTTGCTTAGGAAGGAGTGGGAAGAAGCCTGGGCTGGGTTCCTGGCCCACTGCTGCATCTCTGCACTTGGGAGACAAGGCAGAGTCCGTGCATGTCCACCACATAACAGTTTCTCCTCTATTTTTGGCTGTAAACGGCTCAACCTGTGGATACAACGAAAGCTAAAATTAAGTTGCTAGATTCTAGGCTTAGATCATGCGATTTCCCAATTTTAGAGATAGTTGGCATTTGTGATCATGGGAGATCTATGATGAGAAAATCTTGTGAATCCCAGAGGCCCTGTGCCTGTCCTTACTGTTCTTGACACATGGGGAGTGAGAACTGTCTCCTAGAGAGAAATTGCCTTCTGTTCGAGGACCACTGAGTTAGGACTTGGAGAAGTCAGATTTCCACATGACAAAAGGTCACTCACAGGGTTTGGTGACTTTCCTCCCAGATTTTTACACTGAAGACACTTTCAGGAGTATCAAAAACTTTAGCTGTGTAACATGCTATTATTATTTTGGTTATCTGAAATTTCAGGTTACTTCTTGAGCCTGTGAATTTATAGTAAGTGAAGATTATTCAACAGAAATTGATAGTAGATAAGAAATACACACAATTTGAATGAGTGTTACAGGGACCAAACTTTAATGAACTGGGAATCAGATGGTAATGTTTCCATATGCTGTTACTGGTGTCTGTGTCTGTGTATACTTGTGCGTGTGAAGGCCAAGTATAGATTGAGAACTGCTTCTCTCCTGGCTTGTCAGACCTGACATCAGACATCTTTGTCTACTGAGACATCTCTGACCTGGGTACTTGAATTGTTTCAGGGAAACTAGCTTTTGTGTGTATGAGAAAGATTACGACACGGGATAAGGAAAAGACAGACTGAGAAGAATTCCATGGCCGTCTTCGGTTTCATTGTGGTTTTACTTTTCACCTAGCTTGACACAGATGCTCATGCTACAGTGTGCCGCTTCCGTGCGTGCGCACAGTTAGATTCAGGCAGAGTAGCTGGCACACTGGTACTATTACTTCTCTGTAGTAGGGACCTTGAAAATCTATCTTCGTTGCTAGCTGTTTTAAACTAACAGATGTCATCAATTTGTTAACCAGTTTCCCTGCCATCACTCTGTAGAACCTGGAAGTTAATCCTTCTGCCCAGTGATAGGCACTGCCCATTAGTCACTGCCCCATCCACCCCTACACAGCTTTCAGGCTCTGACAACCACTGTTGTACTCTGTACTTCTGAGAAGTGAGAAGGTAGTGTTTTTATTTTTTTGCTTTATTTTTAGGCAGGAGTCTGTGTGTGTGTATGTGTGTGTAAAAGGATAATATCATATGGGTCCCAATACATAGCCCTGGCTGGCCCATAACCGTCCACATCAGTAGTTCTCAACCTCCCTAAGGTTGTAGTGAACCCTAGCCCTAGTATTATTTTCATTGCTATTTCATAACTGTATTTCGCTACTCTTATCTTAAATGTCAATATTTTGGGGGTTCACCCAAGGGGTCACCACCCACAGGTTAAGGACCACAGCTGCCTTGGAACTCAGAGATCCGTCTGCTCCTGCGTCTTGACTGTTGTGACTGAAATCTATATAAGATTTATTTCATTTTCTTTGCATGTGCTCACAGAAGGCACGAGTGTTTGTGACTCCCAGTGCAGGCTCTAGGGTTCAAGCTCTAGTACCAAGGATTAAACACCGTGTGCCTTTCGTCACCAAGCCACATCTTCAACCCTCGCCGTGGAAATGACAGCCTCAGTCCTAGCTGTTGAGTAGTAACCGTGCGGTGCAGACAGCAGTCTGCACACTGACTTGTTGAGACTGGAGGTGCTGGTGCACTGCAGAGGGCATCCTAGGCGTCCCTCCTCAGGCACAGTCCTCCAGTAGTTTGTTGATTTTGAAAGATGAGGTCTCTGTAGCTGTGGCTGGCCTTGAACTCTTTATCCTCCTGCTTCTGTCTCCACTGTGCTAGGATTATGAGCCACGCCTTAATCACACTGATGCTTAATTTCTTTATATATACATATACATACATACACACACGCACCCACACACACACACATGCATGCCTAGTGGTAGCGTTGCTACACTGTAATGGGGTAGTGCTAGTGTTGTGGTTTTTGGTTTTGTGTTTTGAGAAAACTCCACAAGTCCCAACCAGTGTCTTATGGTTGTTAAGTCTTTTTACACAGTGAAGATGCTGTTTTCGTATGATTTTGGTTTGCTTTTCCCATGACTTGGGCTTCAGTCTATTTTGTGAATGTGCCTAACATTCCTGAAAAGCTATCCTTTTGACTCCAGGTGGAATATTTGTATTTGCGTAATTGCATTGGTCAAATACTCAGTGCTTCCCAGGAATGTTGTGGCTGATGAGGCGTCCTTTCACACCGTGCTTTCTGTCTTGTCATTTAGGCTGTCAATGACTCATGCTACCAGAATGATGACTCGGTCCTCAAGTCTCTTGTGGAGATAGCGGACACTGTTCCAAAGTATTTGCGTCCTCATTTAGAAGCAACTCTACAGCTAAGTCTGAAGGCAAGTTAAACCCTCAATAAATGTTGGTAGATGTGAATGATTGTCTGAACTACTGAATGTGTACAAATTTGTCCTTGTAGTTGTGTGGAGATACCAACCTCAACAATATGCAGCGCCAACTTGCCCTCGAAGTGATCGTGACCCTGTCTGAGACTGCAGCTGCCATGTTAAGAAAGCATACCAATATTATTGCGCAGACTAGTAAGTCAAAACTCTCCAAATACTTCAGTAACGAGGCAAAAATGTTGAGTAAATTTGCTAGGGTTTGTGTGGTTTCTCAGATTTATTCAGAATATGAGACTGTGTTGAGGATTAGATGGATCTGGGAAGTATTCTGTCCATGTTTGCGTGAACCTAATCTTGTGGATCTGCCTTTAGGACTTTGCAGATCCCTGAATCCTGGTGTTAGGATTAAAACTGGTGTTCTCAAATCATCTCCACAAGTGCTCGAGTGACAGGCAGTGCAGAGAGGCAGGACCACAGCACACGGAGGGAGGGGGAGCTGCCTGTGCCCTTAGCGTGGCTTTGCTCACACACAGCCTCATAGGAGAGGCACACATGTCCGTAGTTATGCTGTGGATATCGTCTTGCTAGAGACAGCCTGGTCCTTTCTTCATAAACTAGTAGGTGTTTGAGCTAGACTCAGGAAGTGACTGTACCCGAGACGTTTGCAGTTTCTACACTGGGTGATGAGTTTTAAAATCTTGTAGGAACAAGGAAAGAACCTCACTGTTAGTGTTTGTATTGACAATTCCAGACGAAGTGTAACATACTCAGGTTGTTATGTGGTGTCAGAACTGATCCTAGGTCACTGCTGTGAGAACACTAAACACAATTAGAGATAATCCCTTAGTGGATGAGAACCAGTTGGTCACCATTCCAAGACGAACCATCCTCAGGTCGATCTGAACACTACACTGTCTCAGTCAGAATTCTAACAGCCCATGCTGATAGACCTGATCAGAGGTACTTGGAGGAACACAGTCCTGAGTAGCCAGAATGGTTTAGATGAACATAAAGGATTTTTTTTCACTTTAAATCTTTTTATTGTTTTTATTGGGCTATGCATTTTTCTCTGCTCCACTCCCTTCCTCCTCCCTCCTACCCTCACCTATGACCGACCCCCATGCTCCCAATTTATTCAGAAGATCTTATCTTTTTCTCCTTCCTATTTAGATCCATATGTGTATCTCTTAGAGTCCTCATTGTTGTCTAGGTTCTCTGGGATTGTGAATTGTAGGCTGGCTTTCTTTGCTTTATGTCTAAAAGCTGCTTACGAATGTGTACATATGGTATTTGTCTTTCTGGGTTTAGGTTACCTCGCTCAAAATGTTTTTTTCTAGATCCATCCATTTGACTGCAAATTTCAAGATATCGTTATTTTTTTCTGTTGTATAGTACTCCATCGTGTAAATGTACCACATTTTCCTTATCCATTCTTCATTTGAGGGGCATTTAGGTTGTTCCCAGGTTCTGGTTATTAGAAATAATGCTGCTATGAACATAGTTGAGCACATATCCTTGTGGTATGATTGAGAATCTTTTGGGTATATACCCACTAGCGATATTGCTTAGTCTTGAGGTAGATTGATTTCTAATTTTCTGAGAAATTGCCATGCTGATTTCCAAAGGGCAGCACAAGTTTGCACTCCCACCAACAATGCAGAAGTGTTTCCCTTACCCCACATCCTTTCCAACATAAATTGTCATCAGTGTTTTTGATCTTGGCTATTCTCACAGGTGTAAGATTTCTCTGATGGCTAGGGATGTTGAGCATTTCCTTAAGTGTCTTTCAGCCATTTGAGATTCATCTGTTGCGTTCTCTGTTTTGCTCTGTACCCCATTTTTTTTGTTGTTGTTGTTGTTGTTGAATTATTTCTCCTTTTGACGTCAAGTTTCTTGAGTTCCTTGTATATTTTGGAGATCAGCCCTCCGTCCGATGTGGGGTTGGTGTACCCTTTCGGTAAGCTGCCATTTTGTCTTGTTGACCCTGTCCTTGGCTTTATAGAAGCTTCTCAGTTTCAGGAGTTCCCATCCATTTATTAATTGTTTCACTCAGTGTCTACTCTGTGCTACTGGGGTTATATTTAGGAAGTAGTCTTATGTGCCAATGCATTCAAGTGTACTTCCCACCTTCTCTTCTATGAGGTTCAGTGTGGTTGGTTTTATGTTGAGGTCTTTGATGCATTGGACTTGAGTTGAATGTAGGATTTATTGGTGGAGGTATAGGAACCAATGGGTGAGATAGGAAGAGCAGAGTATGTGGCTCACATGGAAGCAGATCTGACCTGGGAGATAATTCATTGGGGGTACTGGGACAACTGTTTGTAGAAGAATCTCAACCTCAGATATGCTTTAAAAATGTTCAGGGTTGATGAAAGGCCTAAATATAGATAGGTTTTATAAGTAAATGTTTAATGGGAGTAAGATTTAGAAATACAGACATTGCTATATTTGTAAAATCTAAGAAAAAATTTTTGATCAACCATCTGTCAAAAGACAAGGTTCAAAACTAGCATATTGCAGGCCTACCTGGTCTACCTGAGACCCTCTCTCAACATCAACAAAACCATAAGCTAAGTTAACAAACAAAAAAGCTTTAATTTCTAGAAATATAAATTCATAAGACAAGATTCTGGCTTAGCACTGCTAAGTCTCAATACAAACAAGAATGATTATGAAGTATGTCTTAAGAGTTGATGATGATGATGGTGGAAAGGGAGGGAGCTAGGAGCACAAGTCTCTTCAACTTCCGTCTGTGAACTGGGGAAGTTCCGAGGAAAGTTTGATTATCCTTACAGCCTCTTAAAAAAAAATAAAAGAATTAGCTAGGCAGTGATAGCACATGCCTTTAATCCCAACACTCGGGAGGCAGAGACAGGCAGATCTCTGTGAGTTCGAGACCAGCCTGGTCTACAAGAACTAGTTTCAGGACAGGCTCCAAAGCTACAGAGAAACCCTGTCTTGAAAAACAAAACAAAAAAGTCAAATAAAGAATTAAAACAGTTATTGCCAAAAGTTAAAATTGGAGGGCAAAACCAAACCTATTTTGGGGACGCATGCTGTTGTACCGCGGTAGTCACGAAAGTGATTTACAGCACTCACAGGCACTCGAGGCCCCCGTGGGACAGCTGCATGGCCAGCCCTTTTGTGTCCTCTTAGCTAAAGCACTACTGGACAACCCACTGTCACTGGGCAAACACCTCTCCCCCAGCAGTCTCGCCAGCTCATCATGAGCATTCCTGACTGAGTTTGCTTACACACAAGCATGTGAAACCTGTGTTTATGGAGAGATGGCTGGAAATGTGTTCCCTTGGAGAAAGTCAGTCTCATTTAAAATTAAAGTTCAGTCTTGATCTACAAATTCTTGACTTTAGTTCCTCAGATGCTGGCCATGATGGTTGATCTAGAAGAAGACGAGGACTGGGCAAATGCTGATGAGCTAGAAGATGATGACTTCGATAGGTAAGCACACACCAGACCCTGGGCTGGAGGAGGCTCAGAGTGAGGCCTGGGGGCTCTGAGGCTAGGCCTAGTTCTTTTTCTCTCCTTGCTGCAGCTGAGTGAAGATTTGCCGTTTGTTTGTGTTTGTGTTAATAAAGTTTACATTTTTAATGGGTTTTCAGAAAACTAGTAAATAGAAATTTAAAAGAAACCTATTTTTTCATCATGAAAAATATCCATGGCAACAGAAGTGTTTGTATTAGTCTGGGCTTCTCTTCAAGACTTAAGTTTAAGATTGAGAGGGTGGGGTGGGGTTGGAGGTATAGGTGTTGTAATAAAGCTAGTGCTCACTTACAATAGTTTCAGCAGAATTCCCCAGGAAGTGCCATAGTTCCCATTATAAGGTAAGGTTAATTTCATAGTGATGCAGGGGTGACCAGATTTGCCGTGATTTATTTTGGCTTTGGATGCCACCAAGAATAGATTCATATGGCGAAGTCAGACCAAAATGGGAAGTCAGTGCTGAGAGGTTTGTTTAGGGTCACATAGCCATTTTTCTTGTTCTTTCTAGTTCATCATTCAGTATAAGCTGCCAATTTAACAGAACCGGAGCTCTGCACGTCTGACTCACAGAGTGTGCTGTGTTAGGAGCATGGCTGGGAAGCAGCACCAAGGCTCGGCTGTGTTGCTCTCGGTGTCTGACGTGTTGCTGCTGGCCTCTACCTGCGCTATGAGCAGCACTTAGGTTCAGTTGATTTAAGAAACTACTTTGTAAAATTGGTTTTGGCTTTTTGGGACAGGGTTTCCTTTTGAAACCACCCTGGCTTATCCTGGAATTTACTCTATAGACCAGGCTGGTGTTGAACTCACAGAGATCCGCCTACCTCTGCCTCCCAAGTGCTGGGATTAAAGGCATGTGCCACCACCACCCAACTTTAAAAAAAAATTATTCTTGTTTATTTGTTTTCAAGATAGGGATTGTCTTTATAGTCCTGGCTGTCCTGGAACTCTGTAGTGGCCTCAGTCTCAGAGATCCACCTGCTTTTATCCTGGGAGAAAAGCCTGGCACCACCAAACTGCTTTTTCTGGAAATGATAAAATTGTTTTTTTTTATTTTTATTTCTGTTTGTTCTTTGTTGTTGTTGGTTTGGTTTGGTTTTTCATGATGAAGTATCTCTGTAGCTTTGGAGCCTGTCTTGGAACTAGCTCTTGTAGACCAGGCTGACCTCAAACTCACAGAGCTCCACCTGGGATTAATGGGTGCGCCCCCAACACCCGGCTCCATAAGATATTCTCTCTCTCTCTCTCTCTCTCTCTCTCTCTCTCTGTCTCTCGTGTCTGTACAGAGACTTAGTTTTGAATTAGCTAACTCTTTTAACTTAACCTGTTTTCTCTTTACCTACCCTTTACCTTGGGGCTTTTTACTTTTTCTTCCATATATCTTAATTTCACTTCTTTTAGTGTTTGCTTCTAGCCCCAGGCATCACTCTCATTCTTTCCTCCTTTTCTTGTTCCTCATTTCCAAACCTAGATTTCTCCTATTTATTCTCTGCCCTCCAGCCTTGCCTAGCCCTCTACTGTGTAGCATGTTGGCCGTTCATGTGCCTTATGCAGGCAAGCTGAGATAAATGGCAACCCATCTTTACATAATTGAACAAATGCAGCATAAACAACTGTAACACACCTTTACCCAGCTAAAACAATATTCCACAGCACTTGCATTCATGTGTTGAAAATGTGTAGTGCCCCAGTCAGCACTTGAGCTTGTGGGAGGAGTGTCCCTGTGGTCTGTTAGTGGTGTGCATCCTGGGAATACCCAAGACCTCCGTGGAGCCCGAGTCTCACTCCTGCTTAGTTATTTGCCCTCTGCCGCAGGTGAGCTGAATGTGTTTTTAGGAAGAGAAACACGACTTTCCTCAGTTGCTTTTGCTTAAATCTTGAAAAATGAGCACTAAAAATAGACGGCTAGAGGTGCACAGGTCAGCGTCAGATGCCTACCTTGTGCACACAGTGCCTCAGCATCCGTCCCCAATTTAGAACACAAAGTTTTTATTTACCTGAGTTTTGCCTTCGCTACCTAAAGGATTTTCTGCTCACAATTTTACATACAAAGGCTTAATTCTTCTCGGCTTTGGTCTGATAACATGTTTAGAAGTATTGATTCTGTACTTTTTTGTGCTTATTCTATTGGTGTTGAACACATTGTTTTGCTGTGTGTTTAGCAATGCAGTTGCTGGTGAGAGTGCCTTGGACCGGATGGCCTGTGGACTTGGTGGAAAGCTTGTTTTGCCAATGATCAAGGAACACATTATGCAGATGCTTCAAAACCGTAAGCTCCGTGTGCTCAGATGATGCCGTGGTGATGTTCCCTCTAAAGCTTAGACAGTCTCTGACAGTGTCTGTACTGTTGAGTTAATCTGCTTGTTCATGGAATGCTTAACCTAATTATATTCTACTGATGAGATTCTTCCCAGTCTAAAGCTAAAGAATATCTTTACAGGAGCTGGGAACCTGTTAGGAGCTCTTAAGTTCAGTGCCAAATTAAACTATATAATAAGACTGTCTCAAAGTTTACCTCTAGAATTAGTAACATAACACAGGGAGAGAAATTATAGATCCTAAAAAAAAAAAACACCCTTAAAGCCGTTAAGTGATGTGATCCTCAACCTCTCCCAACCTGTACTTTGATGAACTGAGTGTGTACATAGTGTACCTGCACATGCGCACTATTGTGTGTGGAGGTTCTCTCCATCATGTGTGCCCAGGTTCAAGCTCAGGTTATCAGGCCTGGCACCTTTGACTCACTTAGCCATCTGCTAGTTCCAACCCTAAACTGTTTTATTTAAGGTGCTAGGATCTAGCTGTGAATCCCTGGCTGGCCTGGAACTCAGATCTGCCTATCTCTGCCTCCTGGGCGCTAGGATGAAAGGACACCTGACCACACTGTCACTATATTTAACCAAGTTGGATGTGGTAGCACACTCCTTATCTATTTATGGAAATAACTGTGTGTTTGAGTTAGGGTCTTACTGTGCACTCTTGACAAGCCTGGATCTTGCTAGTAGACCAGGCTGATTGACCTTGAATTTAGAGTAATCCCTCTGCCTCTGGAAGTAAAGGATTCAACACTAGGCCTTGCTAGAAATACTATTATTGTAAAGAATAACTTAATAAAGCAAAGGGAGTGTTGCAAAAATTACTGCATTTACGTGAATACTCTTAAATACTTTAGGTGAGTTCTCTTGTTCCTTACCATAGCTGTCTGGTCATCGGGTTTTACATATAATCTCTGGAATGTTGTATTTTGTTTCTCAAAGGGAGAGCAAAAAGATAAGGAAATAGGTTTGACCTTGTAAAACCACTTGAGAAAGAACTTAGGGGTTCTTTGGCACTGAACCATCCTCAGCATTGCTATAATCGTACTATTTATGTGTACCTTACTTTCTTCTACAAAGAATTTGAAGCTACATAAGCCTGTATTGTATAATGTAATAAACAGGAGTGTTTAGAAATGGACCAGGGTGTATCTTAGGGTAGAGAGCACTTAGCATATGTAGCACTTACTGACCTAGTTATACCGTGTGTTAAACTGTTGTACAGCTTCCCTGCCCTCCATTGCTCAATAGTTTTTAAAATTCAATTCCACTTACTTAGTTAAGTATCAGATGGTTAATTCTTTTTTGGGTGAATATGTGCCTCCTATGTAGGCACAAAGAGCACTTTAGTGGGAGTCTTTTCTTCTATCATGTGGGCTCAAGGAACCGAACTTAGGTCGATTGGGCTTGGTGGCAGGCCATTATCTGGTGAACCATCTTGTTGGACCATCATTGTATCTTTGAGATAGGCCTTGGTATAGCTAAGGCTGGCTAATTAAATTCCTGATCCCATCTCTGCCTCTGGAAGACTGGGGTTGAAGTTGTGTACCACAGTGCCCAGCTACAATTCGTATTTAATAAACCCCAGAAACAAACATGTGGGTCCACTAAAATAAACAGTGCTGAGTTAATGTTCTGTTAACCAAAAAGCAGCTAGCCATAATTACAATAAGATTTATCCAATAGCAATTTTTGGAGAAAGAGTATCTTTCCCCTTGGAGTCTCTTAGTTAGTAAACATGGCAGCTCGTTACATGGAAGTCCCAGTGTTTGTTGTTTACAGTGAATCTTGTAGGAAAAATTGTTTTTGCATTGTTTTGCATTTTTGTTTATTTGGTCTCTGAGTTGGAACCCAGAGCCTCTGTCTGGTGTGTAAGCATTCTACCACTGAGGAAGCTGTAGCCCCACCCCAGGAGAAGTCAGACAGTAAGGTGGGCGCCATGGTATACCTGTCTTCCCAGCATTAGCTAGAGTGAGGTGGGATGGTGGCCAGTTCCAGGCTGACAGTGGCAGTAGGAAAGAGAAGCAGCCAGTTAGGCCAAAGTCCCTTTCTCTGATTTATATATGTATGTGACATTGTTCTAAGCAGGCCCAGCCCTGCTTAGTCTCTGAAGACAAACAAGACGGGGCTCCTTCAGGGTGGTGTGGCCATAGGAAAGATTTTAATATTTTTTTCCAAGTACAAATAATTTTTTACACTTGTGTCTATCAGAATTAGAACGAGTGTCTAATTACTGTTGTTTTGTGTTTAATTCTTTTTCACAGCTGACTGGAAGTACCGGCATGCAGGATTGATGGCCTTATCTGCCATCGGAGAAGGATGCCATCAGCAAATGGAGGGAATTCTGAATGAGATTGTGAACTTTGTCTTGCTTTTTCTCCAGGATCCTGTAAGTACCAATAGTTTTGTACAAACCTTGTTTTAGTTTCCTGTTGAAACTAAGTAATGTTGCCATTACTAACACGGGGAATCATGTTCCAGCACCCAAGAGTCCGGTATGCAGCCTGCAACGCTGTGGGTCAGATGGCTACGGATTTTGCACCTGGTTTTCAAAAGAAATTCCATGAGAAGGTACGTAACAAGTCCTTAGCTACCCTTTAAAGGGAGGGCTTGCATCTCAAAACACTTTCAATTTTCTAGGTGATTGCAGCTTTGCTTCAAACCATGGAAGATCAAGGCAACCAAAGGGTGCAGGCCCATGCGGCGGCTGCTCTCATTAATTTCACTGAAGACTGTCCCAAGTCGCTGCTCATCCCGTACTTGGATAACCTGGTGAAGCACCTGCATTCAATTATGGTCCTCAAACTTCAGGAGGTAAGTCTCCAGATCGTCAGAGCCTCTTCACGTGAGATGAGATTACCTAGATGGGTAAGACCCGAGACAGGGCTTCCAACAAGACCACGGGGCAGAGAGCTAGCGTTCGAGGAAGGCACTCCAGGGTGTTTTCCATGAAGTACTTTTGGTTTGGTAGAGGCATTGGTAAGTACTAAAGTTTAATCAATGTGTGGATTTGGGTTGGGGGGCAGAGAGAAAATGGTGACTAACCAGAGTGCCAGAAATGGCAAACATTTGGACCACAATGCCCTTTTTTTCTTATGATTTTTTTTTTTTTTTTTTTTTTTGCGTCACTGAATCAAGTCCAGGATGGCCTCAAGTTAGCTTCTGTGGCCAACAATAATTTCTGGTCTTCGTGCGCCCGCCTCACAATCTCTAGGATTATAGGAGTGGCCAGTTTTGGAGGTGGTTAGAGTGGCTGCAGCAGCGTGAGAACAGCTGAGAGAGGGCATCGCTGCCTGCTGTTGGCTGTGAGGGGCAAGCTAGAAAAGATGGGCTGGATGCTGAAGAGCCAGGCATGGGCTGGAATGGACTCCTTTGCTCTGTTGGGCTCAGCAGACCTGAACTCACTGTCACACAAGGTTACACAATTCAACTTTTGTACTTAGAATGGACCACCTGTGACACACCCACCATAGGCAGCAGCGTACATGTGGGGCGACAAGTTAGAGAACAGGTATGGGAAGAATCAAAGTCTCAGCCGCCTTAGCAGAGGAGCTTAAAAAAGGGCCTACGCGTTCCTTGTCGGATCACAGTGGACAGATACAAAGATGGGAGAAAGATGAAGTCTCAGTGCTGATGAACAAGCTGCTGCTAAAATCAGTAATAAATAGATCCAACATGGCTTTGGAAGTGGGTGTGAATAGAACTTGAGCGCGAAGATGAACGGCCTTGTCAGTCCCCAGAGGGCCCACGTGCTGGGCATATAAGGACTCTGCTGAAGAGTTAGTTAAGGGGTACTCGGAGGAGGACCGTGTTCAGAGGTACTGGGGGTGGCCTAGGAGAAAGACTGTTGCCATTGACAAGAGAAATAAAGAGACTCTCAAGACCTGCCGTAGAATATTGCCAGTAGACAGGGTGAGCTCTCTGGTTAGGTCTCTGGTGCAAGCAGAATGTCATTTTTCTTCAAGAAAGAAACGTGGAGGAGGAAAAGCAAGCCTTCCCTTGAGGGATCAGAACAATAAGGAATGGGCCTGGTGCAGTCGCTGCAGCTCTAGGATGGGATGGTAGAGGGCAGCACAAAATAGAATACTTAACTCAGTGAGGGAAAGCTGGCTTCTGTCTGCGGCAGAGCAGAGCTGTGACCCCGACATCTGGAGTTGCTGAAGTGACTCGTGTCTTCCTGCAGCTGATCCAGAAAGGCACCAAGTTAGTCCTGGAGCAGGTTGTGACGTCCATCGCATCGGTTGCAGATACCGCAGAAGAGAAGTTTGTTCCCTACTATGACCTGTTCATGCCGTCCCTAAAGCACATCGTGGAGAATGCAGTCCAGAAGGAGCTGAGGCTCCTGAGAGGGAAGACGATCGAGTGTGTCAGCCTTATCGGCTTGGCCGTGGGGAAGGAGAAGGTGGGTGGTCTGTGTTGTTAGATTGGCTGGCAGTGGTTCTCTCTGAATGCTGGATTGTTATTGTTTGTTATTCTATTAGGGATTCTTTCTTGTTTGATCGTTTATTTTTTAAGACAATTTCTCTGTATAGTACTGGCTATCCTGGCACTCTGTAAACCAGTCTGGACTCAAACTCAGAGCTCCACCTACCTCTGCCTCGAGTGCTGGGATTAAAGGTGTGCACCACTGTTGCCCGGCTCACTATTAAGGATTCTTGGCCTGTTCCCTTCCACAGTGCAGCCTGTGTCATGAGTTATTTAGAGGCCATACCCATATGCTTTATTTTGCTTACATATGTGCTGAGAAACAAGCCAGTTGCTTGGTAGTCCAAAGTCAGATACCATAAGACGGGAAGGCTGTGTGCACTTAACATGACCCGAGTACAGGCTGACCTCGGACCTGAGTGCTGGGATTCTGGGCATGTCCGCACCACACCACCTCGTTGTCCTTCTCACTCACTGTGTTAACCTTTCCAAAGCCCATAGCATTAATTACCTTGTGGGTTGTTCTCTAAGGGACTCAGCCCAATCAGACATTGTTTGTGTCTCATATTCTGCATATCTGACTTTAAACACTGCGTGATTGATTACAGTGAAGATTGCCAAAGCTATAGTCAAATAGAAATCATACAAAATCTTTATGCAAGCCGGGTGGTGGTGGCGCACGCCTTTAATCCCAGCACTCGGGAGGCAGAGGCAGGTGGATCTCTGTGAGTTCGAGACCAGCCTGGTCTACAAGAGCTAGTTCCAGGACAGGCTCCAAAACCACAGAGAAACCCTGTCTCGAAAAAACCAAAAAAAAAAAATCTTTATGCAGTGGCTTCTATAAAGCGATCTATAATTTTCTCCCTAGATTTGAATTAAATTTTACTTCTTAAAATAACATTATCTGTAAATTAAATTTTAATGCCATTAGAATTTTCTTGCTTGAAGTAATTCTTTCTTAGAACATTATGCTAGTTATATAATACAGATAAGAATTTTTCTGAATAATTTTGTCTGCAAAACTAATCTAAAAGGAACATACAGATTTTTTAAAAAATTAATCTTTATTTTTTGGGGTGGATGGGATTATCACAATATGCATATGAAGGTCAGAGGCAAACTTTTGGGGTCAGTGTTCTCCTTCCATCCTGTGGACTCTTGAGGATTGAACTCAGGTTGTCGGGCTTGGCTGCAAGCTTCTACGGAACCATCTTGCTGGCCCTGAGTACAGGTTTGTTTGGTGTCTGTGGTTTTAGGGAGTATAGGGGGCAACAGTTACTGCTTTGCCTTTCTAATATTATAGAAGAAGCAAAATTGAGTGGCAAGAATAAGTGTGTCTCTGGGATATGCATTGATAACATGGATGTTTTCCCTCATATTCTAGTTCATGCAGGATGCTTCAGATGTGATGCAGCTCTTGCTGAAGACCCAGACAGACTTCAGTGACATGGAAGACGACGACCCTCAGGTGAGCAGGACACTGAATGCCTCATACGGTGTGTGGTGGTTGGTTGGTTGGTTGGTTTTGTGTTTGTGTGTTTTGTGTTACGTATTTTGTCTGTACGTATGCATGCCTGTTGAAGGTTGTGAGTCACCATGTGGGTGCTGAGAATTGAACCCAGGTATTCTGCAAGAACAACAAGTGCTCTTAACCACTGAGCCCTATTTCCAGCCCAATTATTTGTAATTTTTAAATGAGTGACAGCTTCATACAGACGCTCTTAATTTAGTCTCTGGTCCCAAAGACACTGCCACAGCCTGTTCTGGAGCCAGGCTTCTCCGTCCTTTGTTGGTTGCTCCTGATTTCTCTGATTCTCGGGTTTGTTGCTTTTGATTGTGCTGTAGATTCTCCTACAGACTTAGGACTCAGATCTTTCTCAACTACCTCACTGAAATTTTTCTGTTGGGTGTCTTTGGCTATTTGCCATTGACTTATTCCCCTTGTTGGAAGAGGCACGAAAACCCAGCAGTCTCAGCCCTCGGTGCGCACGTGACCCACACCCATGTGAGCAGGTGTATATTCACACACCTGTGTGCACACTCCTGGTTGAGTCACTTTGGAAAGCTTTCTTGTGTGTTTCTCAGTGGTACTTACATTACCATAGTGGCATGACTAGTGTTTATCCTAGTTGTAATGGCGCTGACAGCGTCTATCTGATGTGGCACTGAATGACCTACACTGGCTTCCTTGACTGGAGAGCACCATGTGCAAAGGCACAGCACCCCTCTTCCTTTCTTCATTGAGTGGGAGCCTGCAGATACATAGTAGACAGCTTAGGGACTATGAGGAACTGAGGAAGTTGTAAGGACCATGGCTGTGCGTTTCTTACTGGAATTGTGGAGTGCGGATGAACTAGTTCATTTCTACCCCCGGGCAGAGTGGTTGTCATTCAAGAAAACAAATGACAGCCTGCTAGATTACAGTAGCCTCGAGGATGTGGAGAGTTGGGAGTCCTTCCTCATCCATTTTGGATGGTAAATGGTGCAGCCACTATGGAAATGGAAATAAGTGTGAAGGTTTCTGAAAAGACTAAGCTTGGGCAGGCAGTAGTGGCACACTAATCCCAGCACTCAGGAGGCAGAGACAAGCAGACCTCTGAGTTCCAGGACAGCCAGGACTGAACAGAGAAAGTCTGTCTGAAAATCTGTCATGGTCACCCACGCCCTGACTTTAATCCCAGCACTGGGAGGCAGGGCAGACTAGTCTACATAAAGGGTTCCAGGGAAGCCGGGGCTACCCAGTGAGACCCTGTCTCAAAAAAAGAAGGAAAAAAAAATAGCGCTGCTATATTGCTGTATGAACTGACCTACCTATATGCTCCTCCTGGGCATATACCCAAAGGGCTTCATGTCATAGATAATTCATACATCCATGTTTACCATATCGCTAGTAACACTAGCAAGGAGAAACAGAACCAGCCTGGCTGTGCATCAGCATCCCAGTGGGTGATGACAATGAGTGCCAAACAGGATTTTACTAAGTTGGGAAGAGATGACAGGAATGGAGGGTACAGGTGACAGACCTGGGGGAAGTGAAGGCCACCACTGGACAGCATGAAGATGACGTAATGAAACCTGTTCCTTATGCTGGTGTTAAACATGGGGTGGTGTGTTGGGTTTCAGTAGGATGTCCATGAGTCCGTGTTTCCTCAAGATGGAAAAATAGCTCTAGCTGTCTTAGTTACCATTGCCTTACAGCCTGTTTGGAATTTCCTCCCAGATCTCTTACATGATCTCCGCATGGGCCAGAATGTGCAAAATCCTTGGGAAAGAGTTCCAGCAGTACCTTCCCGTGGTCATGGGGCCGCTGATGAAGACCGCTTCGATAAAGCCCGAAGTAGCCCTTCTCGACACCCAGGACATGGAGAATATGAGTGATGATGATGGTTGGGAATTTGTGAACCTCGGAGATCAGCAAAGTTTTGGTATTAAAACTGCAGGACTAGAAGAAAAGTCAACTGCTTGCCAGATGTTGGTATGATACTGTAATATAATCTTCACTAAGATCTTTCCTTTCCACCATACAATCTAAGAGGACCTCAGTCATTAGCCTTGCATAGCAAGTGCTTGCACCCAGAGCCATCCCCATGTTTGGGAATGAAGGAATTTTGTGGATTTTGTCTATTTTGGGCAATTCTATAGTACGTGGCTGAGAATATCACTGGAATAAATTAACAGTAATGTGCTTATGGTATTAAAAGAAAAGCTAAGCTAGTCTGGTTTCAGTTGTGTAAAACAACATGGTCAGAGGATCAGTGTTATCCTTTTGAAACCCTATAACTGGGGCCTTGATTTCTTCTCTTCCAGGTTTGCTATGCTAAGGAGTTAAAGGAAGGTTTTGTGGAGTACACTGAACAGGTTGTCAAACTAATGGTCCCTCTGCTCAAGTTTTACTTCCACGATGATATCCTTCATCCTACATGTAGTAGGGCTGTAGTGTTGAGTGTAAAGAGTCTGGGTGTAGTAGGCTGTAGTGTTGAGTGTAAAGAGTCTGGGTGTAGTAGGCTGTAGTGTTGAGTGTAAAGAGTCTGGGTGTAGTAGGGCTGTAGTGTTGAGTGTAAAGAGTCTGGGTGTAGTAGGGCTGTAGTGTTGAGTGTAAAGAGTCTGGGTGTAGTAGGGCTGTAGTGTTGAGTGTAAAGAGTCTGGGTGTAGTAGGGCTGTAGTGTTGAGTGTAAAGAGTCTGGGTGTAGTAGGCTGTAGTGTTGAGTGTAAAGAGTCTGGGTGTAGTAGGGCTGTAGTGTTGAGTGTAAAGAGTCTGGGTGTAGTAGGCTGTAGTGTTGAGTGTAAAGCCCGTGTGGATGTCATAGGCTGTAGTGCTGTGACCTGAACTGCGATCTCATCACTGCTCCTTTGCTGTGGTCAGCTCTCTGCTTCTGCCCTCCATGTGCCTCCATTTCTTTCACCTTTTACCAAAGGCATGAAAGAGTCAGCTTCCTGTGACCTTTATGAGAACTGCACCGACTGACATTTTATGAGCAGATGTCCACAGTACTTGTTGGATACCTCCTGGTGTATCTAAGAGACTCCTATCACACTAATGTGGGTAACACTGCTGAGGGCCTCTTGGTAAATTTGCAATAGATGTCCTCATCCTCGAGTTCCTGATAGATTAATTAATGCATAAAGTAGGTAAAAGAAAACCACACCAACCCGAAAGCCCTTTTTCTATCTGGTGTCCTCCACAGAGTGGTGTGCCAGCAGGTCCCTGTCATTCATGCAGAGGAGGAAGTAGTCACCCTTATGATATTAGTGTGGGTGCTTCTGTGCACTGCGTGTGTGCTTATCCAGAAGAGGCCAGACGGTGGCATCAGATCCCCTAGAACTGGAGTTAACAGATGGTTGTGAGCCTCCATGTGGGTGCTGAGAGTCAAACCTAGGGGTTCTGAAGGCCAGTGCTCTGAACCACTTAGACATCCAGCTTAGATAAGCTGGGCTTGCCCCCAGTCTCTGCTAACGTGTTCCTTAGCATGTAAGAGGTCCCTTGGTGGTGTAGAATTTTTTTAAAAAACTTATTTGTTTTATATTTAAAATTGAATGAATGTGGCCATGTGTTCTGGTGCCTGGGGAGATCAGAAGAAGACATTAGATTCCCTAGAGCTGGAGTTAGGGATGGTTATGAATCATCATGTGGATTTGGGGCACTGAACCCCAGTCCTCTGTAAAAGTAACGAATACTTTAATCAACTGAGCTATCTCTCCAGCTTTTAGGAGATTGCTTTTAGGAGGGGGTTACCAGGGCTTTTTATTTTATAAATGATAATAGAAAAGTGTGCTTCTGTTGAAACCAGGGTGATCTGTGTAGGAGTCCTTAGTAGTTCTTAGGAAAGCTGCAGATTCCATTGCATGCTGTACAGAGAAGCAGTGAGAGGACCCCTCACTCCGTTAACCGACAGACTACTGTGCTGTGGACACAGGGAGAGTAGTGAGAGGACCCCCACTCCGTTAGCAGACAGACTACAGTGGACACAGGGAGAGCAGTGAGAGGACCCCTCACTCCGTTAGCGGACAGACTACAGTGGACACAGGTTGGGGAAGCCTGGGCTGTTTTGTGCCCACTCCACATTAACACCGACATCCAGCTTAGATAAGCTGGGCTTGCCCCCAGTCTCTGCTAACGTGTTCCTTAGCATGTAAGAGGTCCCTTGATGGTATAGTTCCTTAACGACAGAACGGGTCCGAGTGGCAGCCGCGGAGTCTATGCCCCTTCTGCTGGAGTGTGCGCGAGTCCGGGGTCCCGAGTACCTCACGCAGATGTGGCACTTCATGTGCGACGCGCTCATCAAAGCTATCGGCACGGAGCCTGACTCAGATGTGCTCTCAGAGATCATGCACTCGTTCGCGAAGGTGAGTGTTCTCGGAGTGTCTGTCCCCTCCACTTTATAAGGCATGTTTGTGTAATTCTCTGCTGAGAGATTAGGGGCGTTAAAGGGGTTTTCCATATATTAGACAGCAATCATTTTTTGCTGAAAATGTTGAAGTTTTTTGTTCTGAAATATTTTTGCTGTTTAGGAAGTAAGCTTTTGAGAAATAGGGAGACCAGACAGGGAGGACTGTAACAGGTGGAGGAGAGGTGGCCTTTGTGGGATCACACTGGGAGCACGGTTACGGGGGGAGGTGGACTTTGTCATCACACTGGGAGCACGGTTACAGGGGGAGGAGAGATGAGTTACACAGGGGACTTTAAATCATTCTTGGACAGTTGTAGCTTCCGTCACTTCAAGCAGTTGGTGTACATTCCAGGATCACGGAAGAAAGGCTGATGCTTCTAACTGCCAATGTTGTGCCTTTTTGTGTAGGTCCTGTGAAGGCCTAAGTCCTCTCCCCCTTTCATCTATCAGTACCAGAAGTGTATGGGTGTGGTAGGAGGTGATGGTGTCTCTTGGCTTTGACCCCTCAGCATGACACATGAGTCCCACTCCTGTTGGAAGTCCCCGCTGAAGTGTGCACCGAGTCATTGGTCCTAGTCTCGGGGTGACGTTGTTACAATTTCTCACACCTCGGGTGTTTTCTTTCCCTCAGTGCATAGAAGTCATGGGAGACGGATGTCTGAACAATGAGCACTTTGAGGAGCTGGGAGGTATATTGAAAGCCAAACTTGAAGAACATTTCAAAAATCAAGAATTGCGGCAAGGTAAATTTTCAGTACTTTTCATTTCTGAGCAAAGTACTGACCTCAATGTGATCGCTTAAAAACGTGTGTTTGGGTATGTTTTAGTTAAAAGACAAGATGAAGACTATGATGAGCAGGTTGAGGAGTCACTACAGGATGAGGTAATTCTTCCTTCAGAAGCTCGGTTGTGGCCATTTGCATCTTACATATTTTTAAATGCTTCAGTTTCTCGTTCATCTTCCCTATTCTGATAGAATCTGGTGTTTTGAGCAGAAGAATCTGGTGTTTATTAAACAAGTCTTTTGAAATGAACTTTTCCCCCAGTATCTCACACATCAAATGCCATGGGTTAAAAGCTGTTGTTTGCGAATGCCATTTGTGGTTAATGGTGTTTTTCCATGTTCACTGGTGTCCAGAATGCCTGGTGACTGACCAAGGCTCAGTGCTCTGTGGGCAAGCATTCTACCCCCAGGTGGCTGATAGCCCCTAAAGTTTTGTTGCCCAGATTGGAGTCTTGCCTCCCAAGTGTTTGGGATCAGAAGGCTACCTCGTTAGCAGGCTCGGCTGTGGCTTTCTCTACCATGTTTCTCAGTTATCTCCTCCATTCTAATCTGTTAAGATGGGCAGAGCCAGCCCTCGAGAGTGCGCGCGCGCGTGTGTGTGCGCCTCCAGTGCGTAGATCTGCATTGCCCTGTCCCTGTGTCCCCACCATCACACCCCAAAGTAAGGTGACATTCTTCTAAAAGTAAGTCAGGCCAAGGCCGCTCCAGCAAGCCCAGCCTTGCCTTCTCAATGCCTCCTTTCCAGGCAGCGGCCTGGAGTCAGACCGCGGGTCCCTTCGGCCCCAGGTTCTCAGGGGTCTTAAAGGGAAGATGGTCATTTCCTGGGTTTGTAGGTTTACTGCTGCTCACGGAGATGGTTTCTAACCATGTGCCTGTGTTCTGCCTCTGTTTTAGGATGATAATGATGTCTATATTCTGACCAAAGTGTCAGATATTTTACACTCAATATTCAGCAGCTACAAAGAAAAGGTGTTGCCATGGTTTGAACAGCTGCTTCCATTGATTGTCAACCTGATTGTAAGTGTTAACCTGGAACTCTGATTGCTGTGTGTAATGATGTCGTTCTTGTCAACCTGATTGTAAGTGTTAACCTGGAACTCTGATTGCTGTGTGTAATGAAGTCGTTCTTGCACTCGCATCATACTTTGTTAACTCTCTGTGGTGCATTGCGCTGTGTCTGTCTTCCTGTAACAATGGCGTTACATCATACTTTGTTAACTCTCTGTGGTGCATTGCGCTCTGTGTCTGTCTTCCTGTGACAATGGCGTTACTGTCACGGTCTGCAGTAGTGACCGTGGCTGATAACTTATCTACTTGACATTTAAATATCTTACAGACATTGCATTTTGGAACACTTTGAGATTAACAGAGTAAACACAAGTAGATTTCACCTACGTCCGCTCCCGCACAGGCACAGCTTCCTGTCCCCCGGCAGCTACAGTCGGATGGTAGGGTGTAGAGTGCAGGACTGTACACGCACCTGGAAAGCACTCAGCTGCCAGGCTCTGTTGCCAGCCCCTCTTCCTCCTGCCTCCTACACAGACACACACAGACACACACACACACACATCACCTTGTCACTCTGTTCTGAGATAGTCTTGCTACATAGCCCAGACTGGTGTGAAACTTGGGATCCTCTTGTTCCATCCTAAGTAGCTGGGTCTGCAGGCCTTTGCCACCAGGCCCAGTGGAGGGTCAGTAACTACTGGGCTAGAGTGATCTCTTGACCTAACCTCCTGGGTATCAGGGATTGCATGGTACTCTGTACTTGACTGCTCCCTCTACCCCCACCTCTTTTCTTAGAAGTAAGTGTATGAGCACCTCTTCCCTGTCAGTTCCTCCTGCATACGTGGTCATAGGTGGGATTCTGTAACAAATCACACAAGTCTTGTATTGTGAAGTTACTTTAAATGTGTGTTCCCTTCTGATGCTGTCACTGTGAGAAGTTCCTATGTTTCCATTTCCTGTATTGGGTACAGTCTGTAAGCAGGTAGTTCATAGTGAATTGCTTACATCTATTGTACCAGTATTTAGTACTTACAGGGAATCTCTCTTCTAGTGTCCACATAGACCATGGCCAGACAGACAGTGGGGATTGTGTATCTTCGATGATGTCATAGAACACTGTAGTCCAGCGTCATTTAAGTATGCAGAATATTTCTTAAGGCCAATGCTCCAGTATGTGTGTGACAACAGCCCAGAAGTCAGGCAAGCTGCGGCATACGGCCTTGGCGTCATGGCACAGTACGGTGGAGACAACTACCGCCCTTTCTGTACAGGTATGGTGTTTCGCTTGTGTGTGTCATTCCAGCAGCCTTTCTGTCACCACGCCAGTAAGCATTCTGTTGTGGTTGCTGCTTTATTCTCCTCCACCCATGCACCCCTATCTTGTTTTTTAATTCCTTTTGGATTTTATTCCCCCTCCCTCATCTATAACACAAACTGCATCGTGCTTATTCTCATAGAGATGGGAACGAGAGCGAAGTAGAATCTAAATAAGCATGGGATGGAGGCCTAGGCCCTTGGGTGTCGGCAGTAACTGTGAAGACTGCAGGCGTGTGCAGGCTCTCTGCTGTAGCTCTGCAGCTCCTGCCCGTGCTCGCTGTCCCTCCCATCACAGCTCTGTCCAGTGAATCCAAGAGTGTAGACTGCTTACACTTGAGCATTAGTGACTGTCCATCTGCATCAGCGTGAGATTTAGCTGATCTGTTTTTGTGTGTTTATTTTAGAAGCACTCCCACTGCTTGTAAGAGTTATTCAGTCTGCAGATTCTAAGACCAAAGAAAACGTCAATGCTACAGAGAACTGCATCTCTGCGGTGGGGAAAATCATGAAGTTCAAGCCTGACTGTGTAAACGTTGAAGAAGTCTTACCACACTGGTTGTCTTGGCTTCCACTACACGAAGATAAAGAAGAAGCTGTCCAGACCTTCAGTTACCTGTGTGACCTGATTGAAAGGTACGCGAAAACCAGCTGGTTTTATCTCTTTCCTTGTCACTCAAACAAGGTGAACCTCACTCTTGGCCAGTCGGGGGTTATGTATATTTGAAGTAATGCTTGCTTGTAAGGCATGTTAGCCCCGTCACTCTTTAGCTCTTGTATAAAAATCTAACTTGGATAGCGGACAATGAGGACTACTGAGAACTCAAGAACAATGGCAATAGGTTTTTGATCCTACTGCACGTACTGACTTTGTGGGAGCCTAGGCAGTTTGGATGCTCACCTTACTAGACCTGGATGGAGGTGGGGGTTCCTTGGACTTCCCACAGGTCAGGGAACCCTGATTGCTCTTTGGGCTGACGAGGGAGGGGGACTTGATTCGGGGAGGGGGAGGGAAATGGGAGGCAGTGGCGGGGAAGAGACAGAAATCTTTAATAAATAAATAAATTTAAAAAAAAATAAAAAATCTAACTTGGAGTTCTTTGTGGAATCATGTTAGCATTTATTATATTAGGAGAGTTACCATCAACTGTTTTGCTGCCCACCACATTTACCGTGGAGCAAGAGTCAGTGGTAGCCAGGTATGGTAGCGCATAGAATCTCAGCACCGTGGAGCTTGAGGGGCCAAGAGGGCTAAAGTTCAAGGCCATCCTTGCCTACATAACAAGATCACCTGTCTCAAGAAGAAAATGGGGGCTAACAGATGTGCTCTAAGAGGAGTCCACCAGGCAGCCATTGGGATCTGGCCCTGAGCTGTGATGTCACTGATTCTGTTTTGTGCCCTGGGTATTTAAACTGCAGCATCATAGTGGCCTTAGAAACGTCAGGATCGAAGAAATTCCCTGGTGTCTTTCTTACTCCACAGCCTTTAACCATGACTTTTATCTTGGCTTTCACTGTTAATTATATGTTTAGTTATAGTGTATAGTTTATTCATTCATAAATCCAACAGAATTCCTGGAATTTTTTAGGGTATTCCTTCATGCCTACTTGATTCAGATTCATACTGTGTATGTGTCCCTACCGAGGTGGTGTCCCCCTCAGACTGCACTGCCCTGGGTCTGAAGTGACAACTGCCAGTGGCTTCCATTCAGATCCCATTAAGCCTGCCTGAAGTTTATCCCTAGTTCACTCTTGAAACACACAAGTAACCCCCCTGAAGCTGTGGTGCATCAGAAAACAGACCCAGCAGATTTGCGTGTGCTGGCAGGAGCTCCAGGATCTTTGAATCAAAGTCTCACTAAGTTGCCCAACCTGACCTTGGCAGTCCTCCTCCCTCAGTCTCCTCTTAGCTCGGTTTTCAGACTTGAAACAAGACTGTCTTGGGACTTGTTTGTTTTGTGTTTGACACAATGCAGATTGTTTTAATACTGAGCATTTAGTTCTTGTTTGACCCTAAAAAAGAATTCTGAAAGATGAGTGTTTTTTCCTGAGTTACATAGGAAGAGATTGCAGGCCTGCTGAGTCTACTAAACATTGGGCCATTCATTCTCTATGAACATGACTGTTGTGTGCAAAAGAACAGGGAAGTGAAGTGTGGTCGGGAATAATTCATCTTTTTTGTTTTTGTCAGTAATCACCCAGTTGTTCTTGGCCCAAACAATACCAATCTACCCAAAATATTCAGTATAATTGCGGAAGGAGAAATGCATGAGGCCATTAAACATGAAGACCCCTGTGCCAAGCGCCTGGCCAATGTAGTTCGCCAAGTACAGGTAAGCTGCTTTTGTTGAACTGGAAAAGGGCAGGGGACAAGTAAATCACAATGTCAGGGGCTCTGCTGGCTTTTAATAGACAGTAGGAACTTAGATTTAATGAGCTGTGGAGATTTGTTTTTAAATCAGAATCTCTGAAATGGGTTATTAACATGCCTGCCCATGTGTTCCACTGTCAGGTACCAGGAGCATATCAAGTCCTGGTGTTTAGAGATGGTTGTTACTCTCAGAATATCTGATAGAGTTTAATAATGTGTCAGAACCAAAAAAAAAAATGCTAGAAATGACTTACTTTGACTTCATGTAGTATATAGATTGATTTGATTTAAGGTGCCAGCTGATGGGATAGTTTTATTGATTTAGAAACAGAATTTTCTGTAAATGAAATGGACTTTGAAGAAATGAACAGATTTCTTAGTGGTTTTACGATAATATCAGACTAAGCAGTAGAGTCTAGGCATTGTTGGCAGTCTGTGTGTGCAGTTTATACTCAGAGTGATGACTGTCTGAATGTCTGTCCTTTCCCCCTAGACTTCTGGAGGATTGTGGACCGAGTGCATAGCACAGCTCAGTCCGGAGCAGCAGGCCGCCATACAGGAGCTCCTGAACTCTGCCTGACCGGCCTTAGTACCACCTGCCAGAAAACTAACTCCAAATAAACGTTTACCCTTTTGTTTAGGTTTCTTTGTTTTGTTTTTGAGCAAGAGAGCAGTAGTGTTGTGTGTAGGCCATTCTTCCGGAGCCGCAGCAAAAGCAGCCCTGTGGTCAGAGTGAACTGCCATGGATCTTATCTGACCCACAGAAGAGGTCCCCGTAAGTCCCACAGTAGCACTGCAGGGTATTTTTCTATTGCTGTGCCCACCGTGTGAAGGGACAGAGGAGACGATTACTTTTTCTCGGTAGACCTACACCTACAGAAATGTAAGGAGATCGACTTTCAGATCAGTTAATCCACATAGATGTGTGCTAAAGAGACTGGGAGACAACCTAGTGTTCATTGTGTATTGGAGTGAGAGTGTGGAGACAGTAAGAAGCCTTTGCCCGCCAACCGGCTGAGAACAAGTGGTGACCAGCATGAGGCTGTCACCTGATGTCACTGCTGGTTCCTCCCCAAAGGCTCCTGCAGTGACCCGGTGTGGAGCCTGCCCCACGTCCGGCCCTTGAATGTGAAGTACCGTTGGCATGTCTGCAGTAGTCTCGTTCACTCCTCAATAAACAGCATTGAAATACCAAGAGGCTTGTGTAAAACTTCAGTACTGTCTGTCTTTGGTTCCTTTCATGTTTTAATATAAGAGGGATCTGATATTTTTTTAAGGAGATAGTTCTGGCCCTGAATGTTTTACCTCTACATTTTATCTCTGCATCGCAGCCTTGGGAGTGTCCTCACCGTCTCCACCTTTATTTAAGCTCAGTTACGACGCCTCTATTCTGTTCAAGTTCTCAAATTCAATCAGCTTTTAAAACTAGAATTGTTCTGATAGATCAAAAAGATTTCGGCTTAGTATTTTCATTGCAGATTGTAATTGCTTTAGAGGAACACACAGCATTTGAATTTTTAATTTTACAAGTATTATGGCTAAAATTATTTACTGAAAATTTCAGTAAAATGTGTGAAATTTTTTCCTTTATGTATTAATCTCAGAACAGTAAGTGACTAGCTGTTGTTTCTTTAAATAATTTTCTAAGGGATCTTAATAGATTTCTGTGGAAACCTCAGTGTTAACATTTTCATAGTTTGTACTAAAATTAACTGTGATGCAAAAATGAGTTTTATGCATAAATCAGAATTTAAAATTAAACATTTCTTTCTTTAAATGATTTGCATTACTTCATTAAAACAAAATTTGGAATGAAATGGAAGATAATGGATTCTATGTATGGTTAGCACGTGTCCTTAGGATATATGTTCAGCCTCTAACCACCACATGGTTAGTCAGGATGCTTGCAGATCTGGAAATATGTCAGTGACTTTGGCAGCAATCAGTGCTTTTGTCTGGTGTATTGGGCCTCATGGCAGAGGGACAACACAGCATCTCTACTCCAGTCTGGAGCAGCACTCGGTGCCCGTACTTTCAGAAAAGGGACTCCTGAAAAACTTGCCACCTGCCAAGTTGAGGTGGTAGTGAGGTCAGGGATGTTTGGGGAGAGTTAGTGAACTCGCTGGGTAAGTACTTGTGACAACAAGCTCCTCGCCATTAAAGTTAAGCAATAGCAAGGCCCACAAGCCCTGAGAAGTACATTGGCGGCACACGTGCCGACTGGCAAGCAGAAGACTAAAATTGATTTGAGGTATGGGGAGGCAGATGCCAGGGACCACTGTCTGCATGTGAAGCACCACCAACTTAAGATGCCCCAGGAACTTAAGTTCTTCATTGTAGTGAGCTGCGTGGTTTCACACCTGATGGAGATGTATAATCAACTCCTGAGATGGCTAAGGCCTGACCTATCAGCTGCCTGCATATGCGTGAAACCTATGGGCAGTGCCCACCTGGCAGTTTGGGGTTGGCAGCCCATGCCTACTTAAGGGCTGGGAGAGGGTTTGCCCAGAGAGAGAGGTGAAAGAGAGAGGAGAGAAAGAGAAGGAGATGAATTGCTGTGAATAAAGTCCTGAAAACTGCTGCAAGAAGAGCTCTGGTGGTGGCGTCATCCTTGCGGTTGAGGGTGGCCGTGACACTTTTTACTGTCTGGATACGCACTTGGACTATGAGAATCGGCAGTTTCCCTGTCTGGACCACTGTAGGTGGCCTTGCATGCCAGTGAGTGATACATTCTATGAATTCAAACTTTTAGAGGGAGAAAGCTTATGCCCCCCCCCTGGAAATTTTGTAACGGTACACACTCAGTATAACTCACTTTTGAGTATTTTTAATGCTCTCAGTGGTAACTGGATGGATTACGTGAGTCACCATCACAACTCAGGTTGTAGCGGAAATAAATTGGGGGAGGAGCACTCTAGATCTTATGACCTATTTATCTTACAGGATTATCCATTTGAAGTTACAAGTAGATTATTCAAAAGGCCGAGTAGCCACCTAAATGTTTTCTCAATTAGCCCTGCCACATCTACCTAGATTATTCCGTTAGTTTCCTCTTCTCTTGACAGGGTTAGTTTGCCTTGCGTGTCTGGGTCCCATTTGTGTGCAAGTCCTGAGGAGGCCAGAAGAGGGCGTCAGATCCCAGGAACTGGAGATGGTCGTGAGCTCCAGGTGGTTGCTGGGAACTAAATTCCAGTCCTCTGTAGGAGCAATACAACTGCTGAGCCAGTTTTGTTTTTTAATTAAATGTATTAATATGCATGTTCTGTGGTTCGAATGGAGGTCAGGATAAGTTGCTAGAGTTTGTTTTTTAGTTATTCTAGTACATGTATTAGTATGCATTTTGTATGGAAAGCAGAGGGCAAGTTGCTAGAGCTGGTTCTCTGCTTTCACTGTGTAAGTTCTAGGCTCAAGTTCAGGCTGTCACACTTGGCAGCAGGCACCTTTACCCACGTGGCTCAGCCGGCTTAGTGCTTGTCTAGCGTGCCTGAATCCTGGCTTCAGTCCCCAGCATCTTGTAAACCAGCATATTACCACATGCCTGCAGTCGGAAGACAGGAGGATCAGAAATTTAAGATCGCCCTTGGCTACATAGCAGATTGGAAGGTAGCCTGAGCTACATGAGATCCTGCCTCCATACTCAAAAGGAGAAGGGCTGGCACTACAGTCTAGTAATGCTTGTCTAGCAAGTGTGGAGTTTAGTCTTCGGGAACAGGAAGAGATGAAACTTCCTGAGCAGGTGTGGTCCAAGTGAAAGGGTCAGTGCCACAGATGTCCTTCCTGCAGGGTATTTCAGCGGTGGCACGTGCAAGACCCTGGGTGTAATCCCAGTGATGGTAAAATACAGATCATCAGTAGTCTCTGAACTGTTTATCCTGGGGAAAGGTTGCCACAACAAATACAGCAAAAGCCAGATGCCTGCATTGTTATAAATGGCTGAAGATAATGACGATGAGCCAGGAAAAAATGGAAATTAACTGAGGGGAGAAGCTCTAAGGAGCAGTGCCTGACTGGACTGCGAGAGTGGAGGATCCTGGGCATGTCTGCTGGCTGCCACAGCTCCCCTCTGCTTCACGAGGGACAGAGCCTGGCCCTCTCATCCACAGGAAGCCAAGTGAAGTGCCCAGCTGGCTGGTGGCCTGCCAATCTCCGCTAAAAGGTAAACTCCATGAAGTCCGGCAAAGGAACACAAAGCAAGAGGGGTGGCATGTGGGGTCCTGGTTGTCTCATCCAGTTGTAGTTAGACATTGTCCCATGACTGCGGATGAAGGAACTCTGCTCCCAGCTCAGGGGCTCTCTGCTCCTCCCAAAGCTGCCTAGACAACACCCCACCACAGCCATACTTCCTCCTGTGGGATCCAGGGCAGTTCTCCCCTACCGGGGCCTCCAAAGGTTCCCTGGTCACCATGTGTGGCAGAGTTGATAACTGGGGATGATTTAGCTCAGGTACTGAATTGGGCACAACCAGTGATTTATCTTGATTGCTGGAGAGAGAGCTCGGAGGTTAAGGGCACTGGTTCCTCTTTCAGAGGATCTGGGTTCAATTCCCAAATGGCAGTCATAACTGTAACTCTAGTTCCTGTAGATCTGACACCTTCACACCAATGCACGTAAAAAGGTTCTGATGTTCTACAGATTTCCTACACCAGTTGGCAGCCCTTCTTGGCAGGCATCCTATGACTGACATCTCTCATATCACAGTCTCCAGTACAACCAGGCTTACCCTTCCCAGCTTTGTACAATGGCCTCTCTGGGTCTTCATGCAGGGACTGCCCTGCCAACTGGTTGGCCTTGGTTTTCATTAACAACAGGAAGGTCAACCTGTGACCCTTAGGCAGGACTGTGAGGCCAAAGCTGCTAAGTTCAGCTCACTGTGGCTGGAACCTGGGCCCCTCCCTGCATTACATTTCATAACCTTTATGTTCTTGCTGGGTCTTTGTTTTGTTTTGGTTTTGCTACTTAAGCTTTCCTTTAATTCCCTTTCTCAATTTGGAAGCTTAGCTGGCAGGGTCTTCTTTATTCCATTTAGCATCAGACTTTTCTTTAAACTTTATTTCCTTGAGTACAGGACTTGGCACCAGTATACTTCCTGCTCCTTTTCCCCTCAAACTGAACATCACTACTTGTCCCACTCGTCCTTTTTCATTAGAGATCTGCATAAAAGTGATAACTAGTAACCACAGGACCGTCGATACTAGTGATGACTAGTAACCACAGGACAGTCAATACTAGTGACAACGAGTAACCACAGGACAGTCAATACTAGTGACAACTAGTAACCACATGACAGTCAATACTAGTGATAACTAGTAACCTCATGACACAGTCAATAGTAGGCTGTCTGGAAATCTCTGCCAACACCATGAATCCAGAATTTTCCAATTTAACCTCAGGCAGATCTTTACAGCAATGGCAAAAAGCAGCCATTCTTTGCCAAAATATAACAAGGATGGTCTCTTAAGCCAGCTGCTAGTATTTTTCCCTCTTAAACTTCTTGAGCTGGGCCACCCCAGTTCACATGGCCCTCGGCACGACTGCCCATGCTCCACTAGGATAGCCTACTCGACCCTGCTTGAATCAGTCAACTGCTTTTCCAGGGTCTTCCACGTCCCTCCAACAAGCAGCACAGTCAGCTCTAGCACAGCAACATGCCACGCCCTGGTGCCAACTTGTGTCTTAGAGTTCCATTGCCATAGATAGGCACTATGGCCAAGGCAGCTCATTTTTAAAGGTTTCAGAATGTGTGCTCTATGTGCATGTACACCTGCCAGCCAGAAGAGGGCATCAGATCCACTACGGATGGTTGTGAGCTATCATGTGGGTGCTGGGAATTGAACTCAGGACCTCTGGAAAAGCAGCCAGTGCTCTCAACTGCTGAGCCATCTCCCCAGCCCCCAAGGCAACTTGAATAAAGGGAATGGTTTCATTGGGGCTTGCTCACAGTTTCAGAGGCTCAGTCCATTATTATCATGGTGGGAAATGTGGAGGCATGAAAGCGGACATAGTGCTGGAGAGGTCGCTGAGAGTTCTGTATCCTGATCCCCAGGCAGTAAGAGACTGGGTCTCGTAGGACTCTTGAAACCTCAGTGGTCACATTCCTCCAATAGGGCTACATTTGCTCAAACAAGGCTGCACCTCCTAGTCTTTTTAATCTTCCACTCCCTGGTGACTCAGCTTACAAATGTATGAGCCTATGGGAGCCGTTCTCATTCATTCCCCTCCACAGACCTCTGTACAATAAGTGGCCGAGGTGTGCCGAAAATGTCTCTTGCCGAGATTACATCACTGCACAGTCTGCACCTGTACCAAAGCACCACACTGCAGCCCAGAAAGGAACACAAGCACATGATGGCTGAGAGGTAAAAATAGTGAAATAAATGTCAGCAGATTGGTTTTATAAAATTCTAATGTAAACAGCCACAGTTCTGGGGGTGAGACAGAAATGTGCAGATGGGAAAAGCTAACTTAACCCAGCCTAACCACTAGGGAAGTAGAGGCAAGAGGATTAGAAGTCCAAGACCTGCCTGGACAACTTGGTGGGACCCTGTGTTAGAGGAGAAAGAGGGTTTGGGGTCGTTCATTTTCCTACCATGCAGAAGTTCTGAGTTCATTCTCTTAGTGCCCCCCAAATCAGGAAGCTAGCTTAAGCTCCCCTCCCAGGCTGCCTATTTAGATTTGGGGATTTTGTTTGTTTTGTCTTGAAACTGTCTCATGCAGCCTAGGCAGGCCTCAAATTCCTCAGTGACTATGTAGCTGAGGCTGGCCCTTAACTCCGGGCACTCCTGCCTCCAAGGCCCAAGTGCTGCGTTGGCAGGTGTGGCTGATTTCCCCGACCTGCTCTCCTCCCCTCACGGGAGTCCTCCTGGCAACCCTGCAGATGAAATGTCCCCCCTTTGTCCAGGGAGCAGCAGGAAGGAGTCTTATACTAACTGAGACCTTTACAGAATCTCGTCAGTCATATCTCCACAAATTCAGTAGAGAGGTTAGTGGTAAATACAGTAAAATAATGGGACTTGTCATTTATATTGTGGTTACCCTTGTTCTTGACTGTGGTTATATTTTTTACTTTTTTAATGTGCACATGAGTGTGTGTATATGTGGGGAGTGTGCACATGAATGCAGGAGCCCACAGAGACCAGAAGAGAGCATCAGATCCCCTGGAGCTGGAGGCCTGTGAGAGCATGCAAAAATAGTAAATGCTCTTAATGTACAACTTGATTTCTTTATGAAGTGACCAATCACAGCCAACAGAAGACTTTTATTGTTCGTATTTCTTTTTTATTCCTTAAAACTGCCAATATGCTGGGTGGTAGTGGCACACACCTTCAATCCCAGCACTCAGGAGGCAGAGGCAGACGGATCTCTGTGAGTTTGAGGTCAGCCTAGTATACAGAGAGAGTTCTAGATCAGCCAGGACTATACAGAGAGACCCTGTCCCACAAAACCAAAAATAAATAGATAAATCTGCTAATATTATAGGTTTTTTTTATCAATAAAATGTAAAATGTATATAAAATACATATAATAAAATGTATTCTTTTTCATCTATAAAATAATACATTCATGTACACATACCCTCCACATATGCACATATCCATACACATATTTAAATAAATATAAATGATAAGTAGATTGTTTTTCCCTACAAAATTATGCTCACTGAGTTTTCTATCTTATTGGTGATAAACCTTACAGGTGCACAATTTGTAAACTAAATGCCTTAAAATAATCAAGCAGGAATTTGCATATCATTTTTACACAGGGGCCACGCTGCTCTCTATTGGTCCAGATTTGTGTGTGTGTGGCTGAGAGCAGCAGTGTTGGGATTTAAAACCTTAGAATTATGTCTAAGGGAAGATTTTTGCTCCTTTCTATTAATATGTAGGCAAAGTATTTTTGTTGTGTATTGAAGGATTCAAAAGTCCTTGAGTAATAGGTTTTCTCAGTTATGTGTATTTGTTCGTGGGGGTTTGTGCATGTGAGCGCAGTGCCTACAGAGGCCAGAAGAGGGCATCAGATCCAGAGCTGGAGTTACAGCTTGTGAGCCACCCTGCATGGGTGTGCAGATGCTGGGAACTCAACTAGTTTCTCTGAAAGAGGAGCAAGCTCTCTTAACCACAGAACCACCTCTCCAGCCCCACCCCCAAATGATCTTACTGGAACATAAACAGTTACCCTCACAACAAGGCTATGGTGGTTTGAAGGAAAATGCACCCCCAAAGGGAGTGGCACTATTAGAAGGTGTGGCCTTGTTTGGGAAAGTGCGTCATGTGGAAGCAGGCTTTGGGGTCTCATATATGCTCAAGCCATGCCTAGTATTTCAGACCACTTCCTGTTGTCTGTGAGTAAGAACTCTCAGCTCCTTCTCTAGCACCATGTCTGCCTGCATGCTGCCTTGCTTCCCACCAAGATGGTAATGGACTAAACCTCTGAACTGTAAGCCAGCCCCAATTAAATATTTTTCCTTTATAAGAGTTGCTATGGACATGGTGTGTTGACTGAGGTTTTCTGTCCCACCAGGTCCCACAGCCATTTAGTCCCAAATAAACACACAGAGGTCTACATTATTCATAAGCTGGTTGGCCTAGTAGCTCAGGGTTCTTATTAATTCTTACATCTTACATTAATCCATTATTCTTGGCTGTGTTAGCCACGTGGCTTGGTACTTTTTTGGCAAGGCAGCCACATGCTGCTTCCTCTGTGTCTGGGTGACAACTGCAGACTATCTTCCCAGAATCCTCTTGTTCTCTTTGCCCCGCCTCTACTTCCTGCCTGGTCACCCTGTCTCTACTTCCTGCCTGGTCACCCGGTCTATACTTCCTGCCTGGCTACTGGCCAATCAGCGTTTTAGTAAACAAGTACAAGAAACAAATCTTTGCAGAGTAAAACCATTGTCCCACAGCAATGGTGTCTTCACAGCCATAGAAATCCTACCTGAGATAAAGGTAATGTCGCTGAAGTTCTTTAAAAGGCGAAGGGCCACAGTTTACATGATGAGCAGCTTAGGTTTAAAGAGGCTATTTGGGTGATTTCAAGTTTTGTTAATGGAGAAAGCTGTGAAAACCTTGAGAGGGCAGTAGAGGAACATCGCTGCTTTAATAAATTTGGGAACAATAGCACTTAGAATTTTCCCATTTGGGGAAAAAAAAAACACCACTAACTCATGCTAAGGCTAGGCTGTTTCTGAAAAATCTGTTACAGATTATACTGCAATACTGCAAAGCTAAAGCCCACTTCTCAGCCCTGACCAGGTGTGCTAAGCAAGGCCAAGAGAAGGGCTGCAGAGATGGTTCAGCAGGTAAGAGCCCGCACTGTTCCCGGGGAAAGCCAGAATTCAGTTCCCAGCACCCATGTCAGGCACGGTTGCTACAACTGTCTAGCTCCTTCTCCAGGAGATCTGATGTCTCCTGGCTCCCAAGGGTGCTGCTCTCGTGTCCACATACCCACACCATACACATCCTTAAAAATAAATCTTTTTAAATTTTTCAAAGCGGTGTAGAAAAACCTGTGGTGTCTCTGGGAGCAGCAGAGGCTTTCTCAGCTTGTGGAGCCTCGCGTGGCGGGTTAGCATCGTGGAAACCACAGCCTTCGGGGCTCCTCTGAACCAGTCTCATGTCAGGGAATGTTATTTTAAGATGTGTGACTTTTGTTCGGGCTGCGTTAGTTTAACTCTGTGAAGCTGTGACTCTTGGCCCGTCTAAAACACCTGATAAAGAGCGGAACGGCCAACAGCAAGGCAAGGACAGGCAGGGCTGGCGGGCAGAGAGGATAAACTTTTTAAAGATTCAAGTAAAATGCCCTGTGTTTGCCAGCAGTGGAGTGGGGGAGGGGCGGAGTACTTCCAAATTTCACCAAGGAAACTGTTGTAGCTTGTGGCTTTGTGACCACACAGATGTGTACACGCCTGCTTCTGGCCCAGCTGCTCGCGGTAGTTGCCTGTTTGTATTGTATCCACTGATCCTCTACATCCGGCAGAAGTGTTCTAATTGGGAAAGAAGCTAAAGGTGGTGAGCTGGGGACTGAATTTGCATATAGCCATCAGGAGAGTTGTAAAAATGGCCTTTTCCTCTACCCAGTGTCTGGTAAGTGGCAGCTTCTTTGGCTATGTGTCAAAATACTCGTGCTATTTGATGACCTAATGTTACTCGGTTAGTGTGTGTGTGTGTGTGTGCTTTACCTGCGTGTATGTCTGTGCACCATGTGTATTCCCGTCGCCCACAGCATCCAGAAGAGGGCATCAGATCCCCTGGAACAGGGGTTGCAGTCAGGTCCACCTCTCATGGGTGCTGGAAACAAACCCAGGTCCTCTGTGAATGCAGCACTGCTCTCTGTTGGAATAAGATTGGAGGGCTGCGTCCCTGGCACCCGGCCGCCTACACGGCTAGATTTACCCGAAATAATTACACGGAAACTGTATTCTTTTAAATATTGCTTGGCTCCATTAGTTCCAGCCTCTTATTGGCTAGCTCTTACATATTGAGCTAACCCATTTCTATTAATCTGTGTAGCCCACGAGCTGGCTTACCAGGAAAGATCTTAGCCTGCGTCTGCCTGGAGTGGGAGAATCATGGCGACTCTTTGACTCAGCTTCTTTCTCCCAGCATTCTGTTCTGTTTACTCTTCCCACCTATGTTTTAACCTATGAGGGCCAAGCAGTTTCTTTATTGCTTAACCAATGAAATCAACAGATTGATATATGACACTCCCCCATCAGCTCTCAACCCTAAGCTGCCCCACCCTCTCCTGTTGCCTGGAAGGCAATGTGTCATTCTCATCAGAGTTTTGGTCTGGAGTGGTATGGCTAAGCAAAGAAGTAAGCGGAATTGGGACGAATCATGAGTGTTCTCGTGGCAAAACAGTAATAAAATACTAGAAAGTTCAAAGAAAGCATCAAAGCGAAACATTAGAAGATGCAACAAATGTAGAAACTAGCTCTATCTGCTGAACAGGGTCTCGCTCTAGCCAAGGCTAGCCTCCTTCAACAGCCCCCCCAGACAAGGCTAGCCTCCAACTCCAGCCATTCCCCCTTCAACATCACCCCCCCACACAAGGCTAGCCCCCTTCAACAGCCCCCCCAGACAAGGCTAGCCTCCAACTCCAGCCATTCCCCTTCATCAGCCCCACCCCCACCCCGAGACAGATGTGAGCCAGCCCACCCAGCGTGGAACACATTTCTGCAAAGGAATCGTGTACCGTCTGGAGAAAGGGTTTCACGTGGTTAGAAATCCAACATATGCCTGTTTAAAAAAATCAACTTTTACGATAAAAATATGTGATTTTTGACACGATGCTAGACTTAACTTAGAGCCTGTCTGAATGCGTGCACTTCTACTACACAAAGCACACAGTAAGAGCACTCAACCTGCTGCCTCCTGGGTAGTCAAATCATGTGTGTGCTAAAATATACGGTGATTGTCTTTGCGAGCAAAGATAATCCCCTGAGTGAACGTGGAACTTTCCTCCCAGCTTGAGCATTTTTGTCTCTGCCGTCTAGGGAAGAGGTGGATCCTGGATTGGGGATGGGGAACTGGACCAACAGGTTTCTAACTGGAGGATAATGGTCTTTATAGTTGTGTCGCTTCATTGGTTCCTTTTCCCTTCGGGAATTATGCACCAATAGCAAGACCAAGCACTGCCTGGATGTTTGAGGAAGCCTTTGTTCTTGGCCAAGAACACAAGAAGCAGAGGCTAGGGAGATGACCTGGCAGATAAAGCGCTTGCCATGCAGCAGGAGAACTGGATTGAATGCCCCGAACTTGCCTAAGAAACTGAGCAGGTGTGCTCAGGTGATTTCAGTGATCAGGAAGCAGAAACAGAGAATCTTCCAGAAAACTGGCAGTGCTCAGTCAGTAGCCCCTGGATTCAGAGAGAGACCCTGACTCAGTAGCAATCATTTGGGTGTGGAGGACCCCAAAATGGACGTCTGGCCTTCACACACGCCGACTACACACTAGAACTCAAAATTGGGTGTGTGGGGTATGAACCCTCTGATTCTGTCTCTCATTTAAAAGAGGGCCTGGACAACTCAAAAATCAATAAGTCATAAAAAAAAAATCAATAAGTCATGTACATTTAAATTGTTTTCAGTTGTGATCAACAATATACCATATTATCCCATCAGGTCCTCTGAGTGATGTGGGAAGTCCTTCTGTATATGTGTTGCTTTTATTGGTTAATAAAGAAGCTGCCTTCAACCAATGGCTTAACAGAATATAGGTAGGCTGGAAGAGAAATATATATAGAGAGAGTAGGCCAAGTCAGAGAGAAGCCATGTAGCCCTGCTGGAGACAGATGCCGGATAGAACTTTACCCGGTAAGCCACAGCCACGTGGTGATACACAGATGAATAGAAATGGGTTAATTTAAGATATAAGAGCAAGCTAGAAATATGCTTAAGCTATTGGCCAAACAATATAGCAAATAATATAGTTTCTGAGTGATTATTTGGGGTCTGAGCAGCCAGGAATGAATGAACAGCCTCCCCCGACATTTCTGCACCCTGGGACACTGAAGTCAAAGAGCTCCTTACAGCAATGTTAGGAGCCAAGGTCACTTCTCCACGTGAGAACAGCCCAGGCCTCGGCCTCATCACTACAGCTCTCCAGCTGAGGAGACAACCAAAGCCTGGAAATAATTAGCTGTACAGCCAGGCTCCCTTCTCCCAGGGGCCTTGCTAACCAAGACTGTCTCCGGAAGCAAATAAAAGATTCTCTTTCTATATTTTAATGGAATCGGCTTTCCTTGGTTTCCTCCAAGATAAGACATTAGTGGTGGAATTGCTGGGTTCACAGGGCACCTACACAGTAAGGACATCAGGAAGCCATTTGCTTTTGTGTTCATTGAAATCACTTCCAGCTGGAGCCGCTTCCTGAGGTGCCTGCAGCCTGCAAGCAGGCTCCTCTTCGGTTTACAGGCCTAGATGCCAACACCACGTTCTCCATCCCAGGAAGCGCCAGTCACCATCGCTGCTCTAAGAGAAGAATGGGCTTTGATAATGAGCTCTGAGCCTCGGCCAAGTTTCTGTAACCCTCAGTTCCAGAGCTGAGCCCTGGTGTCACAGGGGGCTCCGCGGGCCCACGGGCTTCTTCAGTGCATGGAAAGCTCTGTTTATCAAAGGTGGGAAACAATCTATATTTGTTTTTATCAGGGGAAGGTCCAGATTTTGAGGGGGGTTGAAATCTAAGGAAGGAAGGGAGGAAGGAAGGGAGGGAGGGAGGGAAGGAGGGAAGGAAGGAAGGAAGAAAGGAAGGAAGGAAGGAAGGAAGGAAGGAAAAGGAAAGTACACTGAAGCAGGAGGATTATGAAGGTCAACCTAGTGCACGCCAAGTTCCAAGGCTACACAGTGGGACATGTACGTGAGCTTGCAGTGCCCCGTGATACAGAACCAACATACCCAAACATGACAGATGCCGGAACACACATCAACATTTTTATTTATCTTTGAAACATTCACAATTAATTAATTTCTTGTTGGTGATAGTTTGTTTTTATTTTTTATTTATTTTTAAAAGTAATTTTACTTATATATGTAAGTTCATGTGTGTGTGGGTGCCCTCCCAAAGCTGGAGTTACATGGCGTTGTAAGTCACCCAAAGAGGATGCTGGGAACTGATATCCTGTCTTCTACGAGACCAGCCAGTGCTCTCAATTGCTGGGTTGTCTCTCCAGGAATGTCTTAGCTTTTTATTTTCAGTGGTGTGTATGTGTATACACTGTATAAATGTGTAAGTACAGACATATAAGCCAATTATTAAATGTGTCTGAGTTGACCGAGCCATTTTACATTTTTAAAATCTTTAAAAATGTATTTGCTTTTATGTGTACATGTGTTTGTCTGCATGTATGCATGTGTACTTGTGTTGATATCTTGTTTGTGCAAACAAGGCTTGCCTGAAGATCCGAGGGCAGAGCTAGCCACTAGCTAACCATAGAGGTCTGGAGGTCTGTAGAGACAGGAAGGGATAGGCAGGAGAAGTCTCAGTCTCCTTTCAGCTGCGAAGTTGACAGGTAAGGTGGCTGTGGTTTTGCGCCTTTGTCTCCATGATCTCTCAGCAGTTTCCCCTGTATCTGACTCCAGGCTGTTATTATTAAGACCCTATTAGAACTCATGCTACATGTGAGTTCACACGTGTAGTGCCCACAAAGGCCGGAATGGAATATCAGATCTCCTGGTGGGAGTTACGGGATTGTAAAGCGCCGTGACTCTTACGGTGTTGACTACCAGGAGCAGGAGCTAACACCAGGACATTGCAGGCAGGAATGTGTTCATGGCTGGGTCTAACTTGGAGCAGGAGAATCCAAGCAGCCCTCGGCTGCGGTGGAGAATCTTACACAGGTCTTTCGTGACCTTTGCAGGCCAGCGAAGCTTCAGCAAAAGCAGAACGTCTTCCTGTTGCCATTTAGCACAAATACATTGTTAAAGCTTTTGACGTCATTGCGACTGGCCAGTTCCAGAAAGCCTGGTCAGGTCGACCTGGTTTTTCAGACGGTCTTTGTGGTCTCTTGGTTGAGAAGAGTCTACACAATAGGAGTGTGAGTCTCATTTCACCCAGAAACACAAGTACAGACATCAGGATTCTGGAAGCAAGCCTGGGAGCTGAATAATGGGGGAACGGAGGCTCTGTGGCTTGTTTTTTTTTTACCAGATGAAGTCAATAGTGAAGGCAGAAAAGGGGGTGCCAGCCTCTAACAGGACCCAAACTTAGGACCTCTGCAAGAGCGGCAAACACTCTTAATCACCAAGCCATCTCGCCAGCACCCCACCCCTTGATTTTTCATTATGAAAAAATTTAAAGACGCCAAAAGAGGCGTGTCTAGTCTGCTGCCCTCACGTGAGCGTACACACACACACACGTACACAGTGTTTAATCGTTTAATGAAGCAAAGCATTTTTATTTGGTTAGAGTGCTTGAAAGAGGGCGTGGCTATCTGGCCTGACGTCACTCTGCTTCACCCTCCTGAGCTCCGGGGCCACCATGCCTCGCATGCGCCACCCTGTGTGCACACAAACGTGTACTGCGCCGCCCTACTCGGAGGCAACGGGAGGGATAAACCTACTAAGTGATGTTGGCTTGGGAGTAACAGTTTTCTGCGGTGCTCAGTGAATTTTCTCTGGCCTTTCCCGGTGGCACTCTTGATGTGGGGAAGGTGGATGAGTTTGTCACTAACTTTAGGGAGAGCTGATATTCTTTTTTTTTTAAATATTTATTTATTTATTATGTATACAATATTCTGTCTGTATGCCTGAAGGCCAGAAGAGGGTGCCAGACCTCTTTACAGATGGTTGTGAGCCACCATGTGGTTGCTGGGAATTGAACTCAGGACCTTTGGAAGAGCAGGCAATGCTCTTAACCACTGAGCCATCTCTCCAGCCCCGAGAGCTGATATTCTTTTTTTAAATTATTTTTACTGAGCTATATATTTTTCTCTGCCCCCCTCCCTCCCCCTTTCCCCTTCTACCCACTCTAAGGTCCCCATGTTCCCCAATATACCCAGGAGATCTTGTCTTTTTCTACTTCCCATATAGATAAATCCATGTATGTCTCTCTTAGGGTCCTCATTGTTGTCTAGGTTCTCTGGGATTGTGATTTGTAGGCTGGTTTTCTTTGCTTTATGTCTAAAAGCCACTTATGAGTGAGTACATATGATAATTGTCTTTCTGAGTTTGGGTTACCTCCCTCAATATGATGTTTTCTAGCTCCATCCATTTGCCTGCAAATTTCAAGATGTCACTATTTTTTCCGCTGTGTAGTACTCCATTGTAAATGTACCATATTTTCCTTATCCATTCTTCGGTCGAGGGGCATCTAGGTTGTTACCCAGGTTCTGGCTATGACAAACAATGCTGTTATGAACATGTCCTTGTGGTATGATTGAGCTTCCTTTGGGTATATACCCAAAAGTAGTATTGCTGGGTCTTGAGGTAGGTTGTTTCCTATTTTTCTGAGAAATCGCCATACTGATAAGAACCGAAATTCTTAAAATATTCAGTCAGCCAAATGTGAGAGCAAGTGTCTGTAATTCCAGAACTCGGAAGGTGAGGTCAGAGGGATCAGGAGTTCAAGGTCATATTTGGCTACCTGAAGAGTTTGAGGCCAGCCCGGGATCCATGAGACCATAAATTGGGCTGGAGTGATGACGTAGCAGTTACGAGCGCTTGTTATTGCAGAAGACCTGGGCTCAGTTCCCAGCATCCGCATGGCAGCTTATAATCATCTAACTTCGGTTTCAGGGTATCCAGTGCCCTCCCGAATTCTGTGGGTACTGCATGCACGCAACACACATGCACAGACATTCAAGCAAAACACTCATACACATGAAATGAAAAATTAATATGTTAGCCTGGCAGTGGTGGTGGCTCACACCTTTAGTCCCAGCACTCAGGAGGCAGAGGCAGGTGGATCTTTGAGAATTCGAGGCCAGCCTGGTCTACAATGCAAGTTCCAAGACAGCTAGGACTGTTTCACAGAGGAAACCCTGTCTCAAAAAAAAAAAAACAAAAACAAAAAAAAAAAACAAAAAAAAAACAAACAAACCCACAAAAACCCTAAAATGTCGAATTATCCAAAGAATATCTTGTTTAAGTCTACTCGTATGTATTTTGGGAATAATTAAAAAGTTTGGTTTTCTTTCTCTTTTTCACTTATTGTTTTAGACATGTCACCCTGTCTGGCCTGAACTCACATTCAAGCGTCCCCTTGCCGTAGCCTCTGCCAGGTGCTGAGGTTATTGCAAGCACCACCATGCCAGTCTGAAATCTCTCCTGTCTGAGTTTTGCACTTGTCTGCCCTTCTGCCTGTTGTTCACTGTTCTAAAAGAGATGGTCCCCACGCTAGGCAGCACATGACAGTGGCCAGCAGAGGTGGACACACCCATCACACTCACTCGGGGACTCACAGCAGGCAACCACGGCTCCAGCCCAGTGACCCAGGCGGAGTTCCAGGAGACTGGGTGTGCGGGACGTGTGAGCTGCCCTGGCCCTTGCTCTCCAGTGTGACTGTTTTGTCTGAACAAAGATGAGACGAAAAAATGGGAAATGGAAACAGACGAATAACATTAATAAAAAGTTGGGAGGAGCTTTCCTGTGGGGCTCAAGGAGTCTCAGAGGTGAGCACGGAGTGGAGCACTGTGGGGTTCCAGGAGATCAAGGCAAGGTCTGGGGGTGTGGCTCCTTTGGCAGAGTCCTGCAGGAAGCCCGGGTTCCATCCTTAGGGATACCTAAGACTGCGTGTGTGTCGCTTGCCTAGCATTCCAGAGCCTGGGAGGTGAAGGCAGGAGGGTCAGAAACTCAAACCCATTCCTGGCTACGAAGCGAGTTGGAGTCCAGCCTATGATAGAGACCTGTCTAAATAAATAGATAAAGATGAAGTAAGGCGGCACACACCGCCTGAATGCTTACAGCGGCATCTCACTCGGCAGTGGCCCCTCTTAACCTGCAGCTCTTACAAACTGGTTGTCTCTACCTTTATGTTACCGATAGCTTTTAAAGGTCACTGCAGGCTGCAGAGTAAAGGAGCTGCCTGCCGTTCACGGTGTGTAGAACAGCCGCCTCCATTCCACCATTCCACGTCCTAACTAACACCAGGCGCGGTATTTGCAGAGGAGTTAAGGCCAGGTGTCACCAGCTCGGCTCAGCCACCCCGTGAGGCTGCTTGGCTTCAAAAGTTAAAATACAAGAAACAACATTTAGAAATTGTAAAAACAGGGAAGGTTACCATTAAAAATCATCCGTTTCAGAAATTATTAAAAATGGACAATTTAATTTGCATTTCAAACATAGACTCAAAGGTAAGATAAATTTGTCAGGATAAAAAATGAGGCAAGTTTGATAGGACAAATTATTATCTTTTGTCTTAATGGAAACTGTGGTGTATAATGAAATCCAAAAGGAAAAAGGAAAAGACTGAAAAGGAACCCTATGAAAGATTTAACAAAATATGGTGGAACACAATGAAGCAATTGTCCCTCCAAAGGAACTTCAAACTGATTCTAAAAATTCACACATAAGGGGCCGGAGAGACGGCTCAGAGGTTGAGAGCACTGGCTGCGCTTCCAGAGGTCCTGAGTTCAATTCCCAGCACCACATGGTGGCTCACAACCATCCATAGTGAGGTTCAGCGCCCTCTTCTGGCCTGCTGGCATACACGCAGGCAGAACACTGTATACACAGTAAGTAAATAAATCTTTGAAAACAATGCACACACAAAAGTCGCTCTGTAGGTGCAGTGCACACCTAGTGTGTGTAAACCACTGGGTTCCACCCAAAGCCTCCTAAGCCAGGCTCTGTGGCCCTGCCTGTAATCCCTGAAAGAGGTCCTTAAGCTGCCCGGTTTAAACACAATGCATAAGCAACTGTCCCAGCACACAGCGGATGCTGGCCTCGGGTAGGCACCGGGCTCTGCTGCTCCACAAACTGTGTTTTGAGAAGCAAGACATTAGTCTCCCAGAGCAATTCTTTTTTCTTTATTTCTTCTGGGAAGAAAAAAAAAAAGATACTCCTTTTAGATTGTCTGAAATTTAATCCTACAAATATATTAAGATGGAGGGGGATAAACTCAAAAATTTGCTTTTGGAGAAATGTGTTTAGGGTGGGAGATGAGACCAGAAATGGTAGGCAAGGGCTTCTCAGAGGGCAGAGCTGTCTTGGTTGGGAAAAGAAACAAGACAACAGTAGGCTGGGATGTGGGTAGGAGGCGCTGGCTCCATCCTGTGTCCTTAGTCCCCTGGGAGAACAGTCTTGTGGGTTGTCGAGGAAGAAGGGGGTCTATGTAAAAGTGTGTGTGTGTGTGTGTGTGTGTGTGTGTGAAAGAGAGAGAGAGAGAGAGAGAGAGAGACCAGGTGAGTTCTACACTAAGGCAGTACACAACCTGCAACAACGACAAAGGGTCAAAAAGTCATGTGACCTCCTAGTTACACAAAGCATGCCTCAACCAGGTAAAACCCCACACAACAGAGAGCCACAGCGTCACATGACTGTCACACTGTGGACCGCATTCTCGACGGAAAAAGAAGAGTCCCTCAAAGAGCCTGCCATTCAAATACAAAGACACACAGAAAGGAACTGAGCTGAGTGTTCCTGGACTCAAGATCCTGTAGTCTCTGCCTACTCTTAACCTTGCTTCTTATCACCAATTAATTCCCTTGGTTTTATTTAAGTAGTAGCTTCTGGTAAACTGCTGAGAACAGCTCCTCAGAGCAGGTCATCAGGGTCAGGCCAGAGGCAGCTGCTTCTGCAGGCCGCTGGGTGGTTCTTACCACAACCCAAACCACTGTCCCCAGCAGTTCCACTGCATAAGTCATCTCTTACCTGCACGGCACCCCACTTAGTCCCCCACTGTGAAGTGGTCAATGTAGAAGTCTCCAGCCGGCCACCTGCCTTGTCAAAGCCTGCCCAGGACCTCTGGGCCACTCTGCCCTCTCCTGGCCCAGCACTCCTAACACTTATACTCTGTAGTCTATGCTGGCTTCAAGCTTTGAATCCTCCTGCCTCAGCCTGCTGAGTGCTAAGATTACCGGTGTGAGCTGCCACACTCAGATGGAGAGATTTCTAAACAGAGTTATGTATCTCCGACTACCTTTGAAGAAGATTAATAAATCATACATGATCTAGATTGAAAGAGCTCCCATTCTCATTGGCAGGTGCCAATCAACTCTGTGGTTTTAATTTGTACTTTTTTAATGATGGAGATGCTGAGAAACTTTTTCCATGTTCCTTTGATACTCCCTTGCAGACATCTGTCAGTCTTCTGTCTGTTGCTTTTAAACTTTTGTTTGTTTATTTTTTTTTACTTATTTATTTAACTTTATTATGTTTGTTGGTGTGAAGGTGTCAGATCTCATGGAACTGCATTTTCAGACAGTTATGAGCTGCCATGTGGGTGCTGGGAATCGAACCCGGGTCCTCTGGAAGAGCAGTCAGTGCTCTTAACCGCTGAGCCATCTCTCCAGCCCCTGTTTGTTTATTTTTCAGTAGGTGTTTGTCTTTAATATTTTATCTTTAACTAATGTGTGCATGTGTGAGAATGTGCACAAGAGTGCAGTATCTGTGGAGGCCAGAAGAGGGGATGTTAGGTCCCTAGAGCTGGAGTTACAGGCAGTTGTGAGCTGCCTGATGCGGATGCTGGGAATTAAACTTGGGTTTTAGAAGAGCAGCATTCTCTCCTAACCTCTGAGCTGTCCCTGAAGTACTGTGACGGTCCTCTAGTCTTCTCTGGCCTCGACACATTTGTATATGGCTACACTGTGGTTTAATAGAATACCCTTCATCTTGGGTCATGTGTTTTGGGCACTGGTCCTCTAGAAATGATGTCATATGTTGCTATACCCTATGAGGAGACTCAGGCTCCTGCCCTCTGAGCCATCTCTCTGGCCCCCACTGTTTAAAAACAAAATTTTTATTTTGATATCCTGATTCACCTGGATTGATAAGAGATAGTACAGGGAAGTTCTGGGTAAGTTTTATTCAGTGCTAAAATCTCATGAAATTACAGGCATGTAACAACCATATGTGATGTGTTAGTTATTTTTCGTTGAAATGGATGAAATTTATGCCCTGACAATGCTGAAGCATGCATGGGCAGCCGGTATATGATGGTTCTGTTGAACTTACTCATATGGGGTCTCATGGTTTAAGTTGATGAGGACAACTCACCAGGTCTCATTACAGATGGTCGTGAACTATCATTGTGGTTGCTGGGAATTGAGCTCAGGACCTTTGGAAGAGCAAGTAGTGCTCTTAACCACTGAGCCATCTCAAAATGTATGACATAAGCACCATGTGGAATGATTGGTACTGGCCCACAGTTTTGGCTCTGATAATCTGTGATTCAGGGAAGGATTGGGGGAGCCATGTAGTTTACACTGTGGAGACCAGAAGGAGGAGGAAAGAGGTACAGGAATGTGATTGTCAATATCTGGCCTCCAATGTAGGTCCCCAGTGAATTCCTTACTCTATCTAGGCCGTAAACCCCCCTTTTAAGACAAGATCTCATGTAGCCCAACTTGGCATAGAACTTGCTCCATAGCTGCAGGTGACCTTGAACTCCTGAGCGCTAGGATCACGGGAGTCTACCATTAGGCCTCCTGAGCGCTAGGATCATGGGAGTCTACCATTAGGCCCAATCTGGGTTGCTTTGCTCTGGGTTAATTAATCAATGGACAGCACAGCAGGTGTGTGTCAGGGGCAAACAGCATCCAGAAATACCTTCCCACCCTCACCCTGGGATTATTATTCTCAGAACCTTATTGTTCTCTTGAGTTGGGAGTCCTGTGTTTTTCTACTGTCTTGGTTAGCTGCTGGAGTGTACCGATTAAACTGACGTCCATTTTGGTAAACCTATGAAGTGTCCTGGTTAGTTTTCATCAAACTGACTCAAGCTAGCGCTAACAGAGAAGAGAAATCTCAAGTGAGAAAGAAAATGCCTCCATCAGATTGGCTAGACAAGACTGTAGAGCATTTTCTTGATTGATGATTGATGTGGAAGGGCTCCGCCCCCTGTGGACAATGCCACTCTTGGGCAGATGGCCCTGGGGTGACTAAGAAAGTCAGCAAGCAGTGTTCCTCAATGGTGTCTGCCTCAGGTCCTGCCTCCAGGTTCCTGCCTTGAGTTTCTGTCTTGTCTTCCCCTGATGATACACTGTAACATTTAAGCTAAAGGCGTTCCTTCCCAGGCTGCTTTTGGTCATGGCGTTTTAGTACATCAGTAGAAAGCAACCTATGATAAGGGATTCCATCCAGGAGTGTGAAGGACTGAAAGGCAGCTACATCACCCACAAGTCCCCCAGCATGGGTGACAGCTTGTCAGAGCTGTCCCAGGAGCTCTCGTACCTGCAGGCAGCTTGACAGGTCAGAGCCTTGTGGATGAGATTAGAGTCCCTTGTGCTTTGAATCAAAATCTGCCCCACGGGATCATGCGTGAGTCCTAGGTGGCGCTGCTGTTTAGGATGGCTGCGGAACCTTTAAGGAGGAGCCTCAGCAAGGATGCGGGTCACTGAGGAACCCTACTTACAGTTTACTCTCTGCTTCCTGACTTCAGGTGGAATATAAGCCACTGCCTCCCACTCGCGGCGCCACGCCTTCCCCGCCACAGTGGACTGTGTCCCCTACAATTGCAAACCCTTCTTCCCTTAAGCTAGTTATTGTCGGTATTTCAAAAGCAACCAACACATGGTCTTTACAGAGGAGAATCTGGCTTTTGCCACGTGAGGGTAATAGCACAACGCTAATGAGAGACACACCTTTCTTCAGACTTTTTATTTATTTTGTGTGTGCTCATGCTTTAAGTGTGTGAGCGTGAGCATGATGTGCCATGGTGTGTGTATAGGTCAGGGGATAACTGTCTTTGGAAGTTGGTTCTTTATTGAGGCAGAGTTTCTCTTGTTAATCCTGTTGTATCATGTACTTCAGGCTAAACGACTGTGACGGACGGCCTTATGGCAACTTGACCCAGGCTGTGCTCATCTGAGGGGAGGGAACCTCAGTTAAGAAAATACCTCCATGCTGTAGGCTATAAGCAAGTTGTAGGTCATCTCTCAATTAGTAATTGATGGGAGAGGACCCAGCCCATTGTGGGCGGTGCTATCCCTGGGCAGGTGATCCTGGGTTCTATAAGAAAGCAGGCTGAGCAAGACAAGAGGAACAAGCCAGTAAGCAGCACCCTCCATGGCCTCTGCATCAGCTTCTGTCTCCAGGTTCCTGCCCTATTTGAGTTCCTGTCCTGACTTCCTTCTGTGATAAACAGTGACGTAAGAGTGGAAGCCAAATAAACCCTTTTCTCCAGCTTGCTTTGGTCATGGTGTTTCATTGCAGCAACACAAACGCTAACGAAACCCTGACCCACTTCTACTTCATCTCCCGTCTCACTGTAGGCTGTCCGGGATTACAGATGCACATACCAGCATCTAGCTCTTCGTGTGGTTTCCAGGGAGCCAACTCAAACCATCAGCCTGGGTGGCACGTGCTTTTACTGGCCGAGCCACCTCCCATGCCTCCATCTTAGACTTCCCAGCGTCCAGACAGTCGAGAATAAGATGAGAAGATGATGCCTCTTGTGCATAAGTCACCCAGCCTGGGGTATTCTGTCATAGCCCAGAAACGTACTGACAATTCTTAGCAAAAAAGAATTTCTGGAGATGGGAAAGCTCATCAGCTAAGAGCATTTGCTCCTCCTGCAGAAGGCCCAGGTTCAGGTCCCAGCACCCATGTGCACTTAGAACCTTAGCTCCAGTTTCAGGGGTTTTGATACCCTCGTCTGGTCCCTGAGAGCGTTGGCCCTACATGTACACACATACACTTGGGTACACACACATTCATGTAAAGTAAGAATAAATAAATCTTGTTTTAGAAATTAGAGTTTCCTGAGAAAGTGGATCTCCGCAGTTAGCTACACTTAGTTACCCAGTATGAAATGGCAGCACTGGAGTGCCTTTTGCAACATCCGTGTGGTAAATAAAATATTTATGTCCTCATGGGGGTGAGACTCAGTTATACAAGCCCACAGTGTGATACAAGACGCAGCTGGGTCGAGACAGAGGTTTCGGATTTGCTCGCACCTATGAGACCAAAGCACCGCACATGTGGCCAGGTGTGTTGTCTTTGGTTTGTGATGACAACCAGTCGACCCCTGAAATAAGGGCAGCCAGCCTCCTAGCTCACAGAACTGTGTCTGAGTCAGTCTTGCCTCTGGCATCTGGATGAGATATTCATTAGGAGGTTTTCACACTCCCTAGAGAATAATAAAAGCCTCTCACAAAACGAGCTGCCGGAATGATGCAGCGATTAGACAACGGAGGGCTGTTCCGGACGGCCACCGAGCCAGCAGAGTCTCTGGGGAGTGGCAGGATGCTGTTGTTCCTTGGGGATTCTTGGAATTGGATTTCAAGGCAGGACATGGGCCTGTCAGTCTCCTCAGCTCCTTATCCCCAGTCCGCCTGCTCTTCCGAACCACCCGGGGTGGTTCTGGTGCTGCCACCGAGGCAGATTGCTGGGTCCCTTCCAGAAACTAGGCTCTTCTGTGGTAGAACTCAAAAATTTGCAATCTATATATAAATTGCATTTAAATTTGTTGTTGATGAGTTAGGGTCTCACCTCCCCCCGCCCCGTGTGTGTATGTGTGTGTGTGAGCGTGCATGTGTGGTGTTCATGCATGCGTCCATGTGCCTAGAGGCCAGAGCACAAACTTGGGTGTTGTTCCTTATGAGCCATGCACCTCAGTTTTGTTTGTTTGAGACATGCTTTCTCGCTGGCCTGATGGCTGGCCTCCCATCTCTAGCTGCATAGTTGTGGGACTGCAAGTGTAAGCCCCTGCACCCAGCTTTTGGATGTGGGTTCTGGAGTCACCCTCAGACCATCAGGCTTGTGCAGCAAGCACTTTGCTGACCAAGCTATCTCCCCAACCATGACTTGCAACTTCTGATCCTCCTGCCTCCACTTCTCAAGGACTAGGATCACAGGCATCTGCCACCATGCCAGGTTTCATGAGGTGCTGGGAATTACACAGGGCTTTTACACTAGGCAAGCACTCAACCAAGTGAGCCACATGCCCAGTTACAGTAATATCTCTCTCTCTCTCTCTCTCTCTCTCTCTCTCTCTCTCTCTCTCACACACACACACACACACACACACACACACATATTCCCTTCATTCTTGATGAGACAGAATCTCACGCTGGTGCCCAGGCTGGCTTGAAGTTTACAGTGTAGCTCAGGTTAGCCTTGGCCTCCTGAGTGCAGTGATTACAGGTGTCACACCCACCACGCCCACCAGTTGGTTTTTGTTGCTTTGTCAAATGTACAGCGTGCTGGTCTGGGCTGTCTATGTATAACAGTTTTGACTTGTCTGTCTGTCACTAGAGAAGTCTCTGGTAGCAGACGAAGAATGAAATGCCCTATACCAGACTCAGTGATGTATCTAGATCGGCGGTATCCAAGCTGTTGACATGGAGATGTGTGTTTGCACCTACACACACGTTGGAGCACATCCCATGATGCCTTAGATCACAGGCTGGGTACCTCTGCTTGAGAGGGATTATGAAATGTACCACACTGACCTCTTGCCCGTCACTTTCTAGTCCCTCGTGCAGGTGGAGCGGGAGCTTTGTGCTGGAAGGATCAGCGCTCTGGGGTCTGGGCTTTGTGGTCAGGCCATTTGGCTCAGCTTGTGTCTCTACAATTCCACTGATTTATTTTCTAAATCCCCTTTGAGCCTCACTTTAAGAAACAATTTTTTTTATTTTTATTTTATGTGTTTGTATGTGTGACTGAATGTATGATATGTACCACACTCATGTAAGTGCCCGGAGGCCAGACAAGGATGTCAGATCCCCGGGAATTGGCGTTCCCAGCAGTTAGGAACCACCTGATGTAGCTGCTGGAACTGGAACGGAGCTGAGCCATCTCTCCGGCCCCTTCACTCTCTTCATCATCAGAAAGATGGCAGTCCAGGACTCTCCTGAGGTGCTTGTAAATTCCTAAATGAGTTACTACTTTTAGCCCTTAAATCTGAGCCTGGCATTTAGCAATTATTTGGCTGATATTAACTGTTTCTTTATGGGACCTTCACAAGGTATATTTCCACAATTTTATGGCTGTGGGAATTGAAGTTTGGAGAGTTTAAATTACTTGCCCCAGGCCAGCTAAATATAATACTGCAAATTCAAAACCACGTCTGATTTTAGAACCCTCGCCGTCTGCTGCTTGGATGTTTGTTATTTAATATTATAGAGTTATCTGTATCTTTGATTCCTGCTGAGAAGATTTGTGAGAAAGATTTAATATGGATTGACCAGAGGCTCCTAGAAACAAGAAGAATACGAGGAACTATAGAGCAGCAAAGGGCAGAATTTATTAAGAATACAGTCGTCGATAGACCAGAGAGGTGAGGCTTGGCAGTCAGGAGTGCATGGTGCTCCTAAGGAGGACCCACGTTTAATTCCCAGCACATTTGTCCAGCGACTCACAAACCCCTGTAACTCCAGCACCAGGGGATCCAGCACCCTCTTCTGGACTCCTCTGGAATCCTACATGCATGTGGTACAATACAGACTTGCAGGCACACACACACAAACATACACACACACACACATGAATATTTAAAAGTAATAAAAGGGATATTTTTAAAAACAATAAAACAAAATAAATTTCTGAAAAACAAAGTCCAGTTATTGACTAAGTAGAAGAAACTGAGCAGCAACAAACATACTATGCATGGGGACTAAGCTGAGCAGTGGCCAGGGCAAGACGATGGCTGCTTTGTTTTACAGTGTGTCTTGGTTGGGCTTATTGCTGTGAAGAGACACCATGACCACAGCAAATCTTTTTTTTTTTTTTTTTTGGTTTCTTTGAGACAGGGTTTCTCTGTAGCTTTGGTGCCTGTCCCGGAACTAGCTCTTGTAGACCAGGCTGGCCTCGAACTCACAGAGATTTGCCTGCCTCTGCCTCCTGAGTACTGGGATTATTAAAGGCGTGCGCCACCACCGCCTGGCTATAGCAATTCTTATAAAGGAAAACATTTTATTGAGGTGACAGCTTACAGTTCAGAGGTTCAGTCCATTATCATCATGGCAGGACATGGCAGTATGCAGGCAGACATGGTGCCGGAGAGGGAGCTGAGAGTCCTACATCTTGTGCGGGTGACAGGAAGTGGTCTGTCTCACTGGGCACGGCTTGAGCATATATGAGATCTCAAAGTCTGCATCCACAGTGACACACTTCCTTTAATAAGACCACAGGCCACACCTCCTATATATTGCCACTCCTTATGAGCTTATGGGGGCCAATTACATTGAAATGACCATATTTTACTTCCTGGCCCCCAATAAGCTTTTGACAATATCATAATGCAAAAATGCATTTAGTCCAACTTCAAAAGTCCTTGTAGTGTAATTCAAAGTCTTCTGAGAGTCATACAATCTCTTAACTGTAATCCCCTGTAAAATCAAAGTCAAAATTCAGATCACATACTCCCAACATATAATGGCACAGAATATACATTACCACTCCAAAATGTAGGGAAGGGGCATAGTGAGAAAACACTGGACCAAAGCAAGACTGAAAAGCAGCTGGGAAAATTCAAAATTCTACATCTCCATGCTTGTCTGATGTCAAAACGCTCTTCAGATCTCCAACTCCTTTCAGCTTTGTTGACTACAACACACCTCTTTGTCTTAGGCTGGTTCCACTCCCTGTTCGCAGCTCTCCTCGGCAGGTGTCCCATGGCTCTGGCATCTCCAACATCTTGGGGTCTCCAAGGCAATCCAGCTTCACAGCTTCACACAATGGCCTCTCTGGGCCTCCATGCAGGGACACCCCTGACATAAGCTTAGTCTCAGGAGCAAATTCCACAGTCCCTTTCTCCTATCCTTAACTTGCTAGCTTAAGCTGCCAAGTTCTGCTGTTCACCGGGGCTGGAACGTGGCCCCCTTTCTCAATTACATCCTCACCAGCTTTCTGTTTCCCATGGTTTCCTTCATTGCCTGAAACTGGGTCTCTAGACCAGGCTGGTCTCAAACTCAGAGATCTGCCAGTCTCTGTCTTCCCAGTGCTGAGATTAAAGGTGTTCTTCACCACACCCAGTTCTAAGCTTTTCTTTAATTCTTTTCACAGAAACTTAGCAGGGTGGGATCTGTGGTCTGTGATCATCACTCCCTTTATTCCATTGCTTAATCCTTAAGCACAGAATTTAGCTCTATTCCACTTCCTGGTGCCTTTTTCTCAATCTTCACATTTTGTATTTTTATTTGCTCAGTGGTAATGGGATTCTCCTCTCTCTGGTATAAAATATTGTAAAATATTGGTTATTAAAGAAGCTGTTTTGGCCAATGGCTTAGTAAAGTGAGGCTGGAAATCTGAACAGAGATCTAGAGAGTAGGCAGAGTCAAACTCATGGCACCGACTCTGCTGTCCTTTACTGACTGAAAGAGTCACAGCTGGCCCAGCTCAGGCTTCTTACTAACTCTTATAACTATATTAGCCCATTATTCTTATCTGTGTTAGCCACATGGCTTGGTACCTTTTTCAGTGAGGCAGTCACGTCTTGCTTCTTCTGTGGCTGGGCCAGGGACTGCTGAGGAATGAGCTTCCTTCTTCCCAGAATTCTCCTGTTCTCCTTGACCCACCTATACTTCCTGCCTGGCTACTAGCTAATCAGCATTTAAAATAAAATTGACAGAATATAGACATTTGTCCCACACCATGTGGGCCCGTGGAAAGACTCAAACAGCGAGGCGTGAGAAAACGTGCAGAAATGACAGTAAGGGAAGGGGCGTGAGAGAGGTCATGTGTGCTGCCCAGCTCAGAGGGTCAGAGAAGCAAACAGCGATCCGTGAAGAGTTAATAGGGTGGTCATTCACCAGGGGCCTTGTGGCTCCCCTGTGCCCCAGGAGGAGGCGCACTTTCCGCTATGTCTGAGTGTCTCTAGAGGAGGGATGGTTTAAATCAGCATGCAAATCGGGTTTGTGAGCGTCTAAAGCCATCAAGAGGGGATGAGAATGGAGAGCAGATAAAGGAGCAGCAAGATTTGTGTAAAGCAGAGGCTCCTAGAGCAGGGCAGGGGGAGAATCAACAGGAAGCCAGACGCTATGCTTAGGAACTTGCAAGGCTCTAAAGCCTAAACAGCAGTTTACAGGGCAGTGGATAACATGGAGATACCAGAGAAGGGCACTGTACCAGCTGCTGTGGAGGAAGGTTATCTCCTGTTGTAGAAATACAGCAACTGTTTTCCTAATGAGGAGGCCAAGATCACCTGCTGTCGAGGACAGTGCCTACTGTTGAGGACAGTGCCTGCTGCTGAGGACAGTGCCTACTGCTGAGGGCAGTGCCTACTGTTGAGGGCAGTGCCTACTGTTGAGGGCAGTGCCTACTGTTGAGGACAGTGCCTACTGTTGAGGGCAGTGCCTACTGTTGAGGGCAGTGCCTACTGTTGAGGGCAGTGCCTACTGTTGAGGACAGTGCCTACTGTTGAGGACAGTGCCTACTGTTGAGGGCAGTGCCTACTGTTGAGGGCAGTGCCTACTGTTGAGGGCAGTGCCTACTGTTGAGGACAGTGCCTACTGCTGAGGACAGTGCCTACTGCTGAGGACAGTGCCTACTGTTGAGGGCACTGCCTACTGTTGAGGACAGTGCCCCATGTTGAATTCTGGATTTATTGGTTTTCTACTAATATGCAAACTATTTGGTCATGAGTGAATACCGGGGCTAAGTATGCCTTAGTTACTGGTGGGTCCCAAGAGCATCAAGGGCAATCGGCATCATTGGGTAGCTATGGAGATAGACTGGTCCAGGAGGAAATGAGCTAACCTTGGGAGCTGGAGTTATCACCCCAGAGTATGCTGTATACATTTCTCTCCTGACGGTGGAGGTTGCTCACCCAGCTTGGGCTCTTTGAGCACCCAGGGGTGGTTTGTGGAGAAGGAGTAGTTACTACATCAGCCCGGAGCATGCCAGGGAGCAGAATCAGTTGGAGTATAGTAGTCAGGAGGTAGGCAAGAACATGGTCCAGCTCTGCTTTGGTCCCATGCTAGACAAAGCAACACTGAGTCACCTCACTGAGCCCATCCTGGAGGGATGTTCAGTGGTCCAGAGGAAGTACCCCAGGGTGAGGAAATGGGATGGCTCGTGGAGAGTGATTGTGAATTACAGTGAGCAGTGTCTCCCACCCACACTCCCACACCCAATATTGATCTTTAACGAAACAGTTGAGCTGGAAGTGGTGGCACATGCCTTTAATCCCCAGTATTCAGGGGGAAAAGGCAAGACAGTCTCTGTGAGTTCAAGGTCAGCCTAATCAATGCCTCCAAGACTAAGTAATAAGAACTTGTCTCAAAGAAACAAAAACAAAACAAAGGAAACAGTTGATTCAAGTGATTTCCATCCCACACTGAAGCTTGCTGATTTTTAGCCCCTGGATCCCAAGATCAATCAGCACTTGTCTGAATGGACAGCAGTAGTCTTTAGGGGTCCTGCCCACCATCTGTAAAAAGGTTTGGGGGTGGTAGGCAAAAGTCAGCTTTGGAGATCATCCTCTGTGCTCTCCAGAACATGTTTGGGGCAAGGATTTCTCACTGAATCTTGAGCTCATGATCTGGGCCAGCGAGGCTCCAGGCTCAAGGTGTGAAGGCCGCTGACCTTCCCTTTCCAAGGCTTCTATTACAGACCTCTGGCTGTAAACCTTGTCTTTTTCGTGGATGCTGAGGATCTGAACTCCTGCTTACACAGCAAACACTTTATCCACTGACCCATCACGCCAAGAAAAATTACTCTTTCTGTAATCCTGGGTGTCTTTGTGCAAGCATGCTCATATGAGCAAGGCAGGGAGGTTGGTGTGTCTAGGTGCAAGGGCCAGGCAGAGCTGAAAACTTCTTGGGATTGTTGTGGTTGAGAGGGAAGCAGTTGAAAGCTGAGCCAGCACTCATGGAAAACTGGTTCCTGCCCAGTAGATCTGGACGCAGCACAGATGGCCTCTCCCACAGTGTGAATTTTATTCAGCCACCGTGGAGGGTGTACTTCCCCGAGATGGCTATAATTAGAGAAGACAGACTGCCAAGTAGCCAGGTCCCTGTTTGGTCTAGAACACGCATCACCTGACATATGCAGGGGGTGAGTGGGGTACACGGCAGCAAAGACCACGTGTTTCCATACGCCAGCTTTCTTCCGTAAGGTCAAGGCTATTCTATCCAAATTATTCCATTTTTTAAAATTGCCATATGAACATGCAGCCAACTTTATCAAACTCCCTTAATGTGACAAAATTAGAAATGTCCAAAGTTCTATTTTTCATTCAAGAGAATGGTATAGAACTATGTTCTTGACATGTGTTGGGTTATTTGGTTGAGGGAAAAGCAGCGTGAAGGATGGGGGAATGAGTATGGCACATTGTTTTGAATGTTTAAATTTTTGTCACATGGAAGGCAATTATCTGGAGGTAATCCCTGCATCCACACAACCTCAGGTGAGGGCCAGGGAGGCGGCTCAGTGAGGAAAGTCTAAGAACCTGAGTTCCAATCCCCAGGACCCACACAAAGCCAAATGTTGTAGTGCATGGCTGTCATCCCAACAAGGTGGGAGGTGGAGGCAGGGGAATGCCTGGGAACTCAAGGGCCAAGAAACCTGTTTTAAACAAAGTAGGAGAGGACCAGCCCGGAGGATTGTCCCATGACTTCTACACATACACGGTGGCATGCACACACTTGCACAGGAAGGAACCCACCCTCACAACAACTGAAAATCCTTCTGGTAATTCACAGCCGTGGCTGCTGGTGGAAGGTTTATGGGATCCTGGTGGGTTCTCTCATCTTGCTCTCCATCCTCATTTAAAGATGCTCTGGGACTCTGGGTTTAACCATGGCTGCTACATCCTGACTCTCTGTGGGACCCACCCACACATGATTTGGGAAAGAGACAGGAAGCACAGTTGTCATCTTGCTGCTGGGTCACCAGCTAAGTGAGGCCGTGGGACACATGTGGCTAAGCTCCATATTCCGTGACTAGTATTCATTCTGGGGTGGGTGAGAGTGGTGGCAGTCACTGGATGCTACGTGAATTCTGGAGCATAGTTCTGGTGGCTCCATCACTCTGGAGATGGCTTTATCATTCCAGGGGCGGCTCCATTACTTCAGGGGTGGCTCCATCACTCTATGGTGGCCCCATCACTCTAGAGGTGGCTCCATCATCATTCTAGGGGTGGCTCCATCACTCTAGGGGTTCCTTTCAGACACTGCCTCACCCAGACCTTACAAAGGTTTTATTAGTGCATAATTCCTCTGTTAAATCATTTTCTACTGGAAGGAACTACAGTAAATTTATAAAAATTTACAAGTGGGTGCAAGCATTGCCTCTCTCTCTCTCTCTCTCTCTCTCTTTCTCTCTCTCTCTCTCGGCTTTTTGAGACAGGGCTTCTCTGTGTGTAGCCCTGGCTGTCCTGGAACTCACTTTGTGGACCAGGCTGATCTGAACTCACAGACCTGTCTCTGCCTCCCAAGTGCTGGGATTAAAGGCTGTTGCGGGAGATCCTCCCGCTCCTCCAGCCTATAGCCGCTGAGATATCAGCCCATTGGGGCGTGGTCTCTCTCCCTTTAAAAAAGGGGCCACTTCCCTCTCCTCTCTCTCTCTTCACTTCCTGCTCCGCTGGTGACTAAACTCCCTTCCTGGTTGTGCAGAGGGCTGTAGTCTGTGATGGTGATCTGTAAAGTTTTTCCCCTTTAAATAAATACCACCCTATTAATCATAATTCCAAACTAGTGTGGCATTGTTTGTGACTTACGCCTTCAAAAGGCGTGTGATACCACTGCCCAGCCAAGTGTTACATTTCTATTGCTGTGATAAAACACTAAAATCAAGGCACTGTCTAATTAATTAATTAATTAAAAAGACATTTAACTGGGCTCAAGGATTCAGAGTCCAAGATGGTAGAGTAAAGGCATGGTGGTCAGAACAGCTAAGACTGTACATCTTGAACCACAAGCAGGAGGCAGAGCAGGAAGCAGAGAGCACACTGGGAAGGGGGCAGAGTCTTTTGGAACCTCAGTGACACACCTCCTCCAGCAAGGCCACACCTCCTAATCCTTCCCAAACAGTTCCACCAACTGGGATCAAGCATTCATATACATGAGTCTATAGGAATCATCCTCACCCAAACTACCAATGGGAATGAAGTGGGAGGCATCCTTTTTATTCCTTTTTATTCCATAACTTCTTTAAAGTAAATGATTTTTATGTTGTACACATACAAGCACACACACACATGCACACACACACATGTACACACACACACACAGAGCCAGGGATTGGACTCAGGGCCTTTGCGCAACCAACACCTTTACCCACTGCTCTGTCTCACATAGAATTTGACACATTTACCACCCTTCATCTGCAGACTTTGTTTTATTTTCTGAAACAAAAATTTTGTACTCCTTAAATGATACTTCCTGGAAGTCCTTTCTTTGCTCAGACTCTGGCAGCCCTGTCCTATGATGAGGATTCTCCTCTGTATGCTGTGAATATGTTTTATTGCCATTGGTGAATAAAGAAGCTGCTTTCAGCCAACGGCTTAGCAGAGTAAAGCCAGGCAGGAAATCTGGACAGAGATGTGGAGAGAGAGAGAGTAGGCAGAGTCAGAGAGACGCCACATAGTAGTGGAAGAAGACAACCAGACAGAACCTCACTGGTAGGCCACAAGCCTTATGGTAAAACATAAAATAATAGAAATGGGTTAATTTAAGATGTAAGAGTTAACTAGAAATATGCTTAACCTATTGGCCAAATGGTATTGCAGTTAATATAGTTTCTGTGTGGTTGTTTCGGGCTGGGCGGCAGGGAAATGAACTAGTCTCCAACTACATTCCTACTTCCTCTACTCAGAATATTCACATGCATAAAATTGTATAGTATCTGCCCATTGTGTGTGTGTTTGTGTATGTATGTGTTATATGGATATGAAGGCCAGAGGACAGCCTGAGGTATTCTTCCTCAAAGACTGTCCATTTTGTTTTTTAAGATAGTGCCTCTCACTGGCCTATACCTTGGCAAGTTAGCTATGCTGTGGTCGGGAATACCCAGGAATCCTCCCGTCTCTGCCTCCCCAGGGACAGAACTCAGGTCCTTCCACTTGCCCTGACCAAGGATCTGTACCAGATAAGCTATCCAAGTCTCAGTATTTTGCCCTCAGTATTTTGAGTGCTGAGATACTTTGTATAATACCGTCACGGGTTGTAGTATGAGACAGGTTTTCCTTACTTGATGTGGGATTCCCCGCTGTATGCTGTGAATACCATTGGTTAATAAAGAACCCGTATTAGGCCTGTGCAGGGCAGAATAGAGGTAGGTGGGGAAAACTAAACTGAATGCTGGGAGAAAGAAGGCAGAGTCTAGAGACGCCATTAACAACCAGAGGGGAAGGACGCGAGCTGCCAGCTGGAACCTTGCCAGTAGGCCATGAACCTCGATAAAATAATGGAAAAGGGGTAATTCTAAATCTGTGCACCACTCGATGCTTGCTCCAGAGGACAATAGCAGTCTCTTCAGGAGCGAGCTGCTGTGGCCTCCCCTCAGTGGGAATGGCATCAGACTCGCTGTGTCTGCAAGGCATGCCTCCTTCTGGCCTCTGATTTGGCTGCCTCAGAACCTCAATGCCTGGAAATGAACAGCCAGGGCATGAATGTCCAGCTAGGATGCCTGGCCCTCTCAGAGCGGGCTGATGGGAACTGAACAAGGCAGGTGGTTTATCATCATAAATCAGTGCTCTGGTATTCGGATTTATGTAGCATTAATCTTCCTGTTCAGTTTGTGCTGGTCTGAGCAGCTGCAGAATATGATACAATTGGCTTTTATTCTTTATTTAAAAAATTATATCTATTTAGTGTGTGTGCGTGTGTGTGTATGTACGTGTGTGCAGAGACGTGACACTGCATGGGTAAGGAGGTCAAAGGATATCTTTCCAGAGCCCAGTTTCTCCTTCCACTCTACAACCCCTGAGGATCAAACTCCAGTCACCAGGCTTGGCAGCGAGCACCTCTGCACACTGAGCCCCCTCAGTGTCCCCAGTTTTGCTGTTAAGGATACGAAATGGCAGTCAGATTCTCTTTGGTGATTCATGATGGATGGGGAGGCAGGCTAGACCAGCAGGCTGCCAGCACAGCCCTACGTGATGGAGGGGAGGCAGGCTAGACCAGCAGGCTGCCAGCATGGCCCCGACCCTCCTCCAGCTGATTTTAAGATGTAGCCATTGTTCCTTCTTCCTCGCCTCGCCATTAGAAACACTCCAGCAGTCCGCTCTGCAAATGCCTCAAAAGAACAGGAAAAGCCGGGGCCTCGGATTTTCTTTCATCTTTCAGTGAGCTCAGAGGGGGCGCAGGTGGCCCTATCTCACCTTTACAGGAAGTGGCTTCTTTTGAAACCCTGCGGGAGATGACTGCCATTGCATTCCCTTTCTTCTTCTTAGATCAGCAAGCTGCCATACACCAGGACGGTCTGCAAAGCAAGGGAAGAGGGAGAACTCCAAGCGCTGCTTTTAGTTGTCTGCTCTGAATGACCTTAAACTAAGAACCAGACTAACAAAAAGCGAGAACCGCAAACTCAAAACGGATTGTCAAGCTAGAGAGACGGCTCGGTGGGTACAAGTGCTTGCTGCACAAGCTCTTCTGTGGCCAGAGTTCGGATCCCAACATCTATGGAGCAAGCAGGGTGTGGCACTGGGCCCTGAGTAAGACAGAGACAGAGAGGATCATGGGTTTGCTGGTTTCAAGCCTAACTAAAGAGAAAAAAAGAAAAAAGCAAGCTCTGGGTCCAAAGAGAGACCCCCAAAGGCATAAGGTGGGGAGCGATAGAGGATGCCTGGCCCTCTCCACTGGCTTTTATATCCATACACCACACACACACAATACTATACACACAAGGCACACCACACATACACACACCACACACACAGACACACTACACATATGCCACATACACACAGACACACCACAAATACTCTTTAGATCTTCACCTCCATTCAACTTTGTTGACTGCAACAAACTTCTCTCTCTTGGGCTGGTTCCACTCCCTGTTACAGCTCTCCTCAGCAGGTATCCCATGGCTCTGGCATCTCCAACATCTTGGGTCTCTGAGGCAATCCAGGCTTCAGCTTCACAGCTTCACACAATGGCCTCTCTGGGCCTCCATGCAGGGACACCCCTGACACACGCCTGGTCTCAGTGACTTTCCTTAGTCACAGAGGGAGATTCCATGACCCTTTCTTCTGTCTTTGACTCTAAACTCAGAACCACAAGGCTGAAGCCACCAAGTTCTGCTGCTTGCTGGGGCTGGACCATGGCCCCCTCACTCAATTACATCCTCACCAGCTTTCTGTTTTCAATGCTTCCTTCCTGACTGAGCTTGGTTGTCCTGAAGCTCAGTCTGCAAACCAGGCTGGCCTTGGACTCAGAGATCCACCCGCCTCTGCCTCTGGAGTGTGGGATTGGAAGCTTAGCTGGGTGGGGTCTTGCCCTGAGATCTCTTAGTCCCTTTATTCCGCTTGTTATCAGGTTTTTCTTTAATCTGTTTATCTCCTTGAACACAGCACCTCGATTGCATTCCCTGGCACTCCTTTTCTCCTCAATCTGTATAATTTGTATTTCATCGTCCCTCAGCTCTTTGCTTCAAGAAAAATTGTGTTGTATTGGTTTCGAGAGAGGAAAGTCACGACCATAAGCCAGATCTGAGCAGGCGGGTCCTTACTGATGACCTTCCTGTATCTTATCTCTTTTATCTTCCTAGGGAAAGGTAACTAACCCCTCCACCCTGAGGTATGTTCAGCTAATGACTAATTCTTCCCAGCTTCTGGAATGTTCTAGAGAGATCAAGAATTGTCTACTGCAATCTGGCTTTAAGATTCCTAACAGGGAATGTTGGCCAAAGTAGGAGAGTTGAATCTATCGAAGTTAGCCATCAGTGTGTTTGGCTCACACTCCTCAGGATCAAGCTGTATAGAACATGAGCCTCCCTCAGTCTCCTAGACAAACACAGCACAGTGATGACACGGAGCACCTTCCTTCCATGGCACCTTCTACATTTCACACCATTTTAGTTCACTGTGTGGAAGCTACTAGGGTTAGAGATGTAGGTTTGAGGTAGAGTGCTTGCCCAACATTCATGAGGTCCTAGGTTCAAACCCTACCAACCACCAAAAAATTTGAAAAAAAATCTGTAGACCAAAAAAAGTGCTCGAAACTGGGTGGCGTAAACAGAAATGTATTCTGTCCTGCTGATAGACGCTAAAGCCTGGCCCCTTCACAGAGGCTCTTAGTGCAGCGTGCGTGCCCTTGGCCTCGACTCCAGCTCCTGGAGATGCGACAGCCATCTTCAGACAGAGCACATCAGTCTTCTCTGACTCTTGCCACTCACAAGTCTGTGCCTCTTGTCCTTCCCATAAGAACACACATCACGTTGCAGTAGGGCCGGTTTCCTATTTTCAAGGCTCCATTCACAAATACCGTCAGGAGCTGAATGCGTCTTTCTGCCAGACACCATTCAATACATGGCATACTTCTCAGTTTCAGCCTGAGATAAAATAGAAAGAAAAGGTTTTAAAAAGCCGTGGAAAGGAGAGACACCCTTCACGCTGGAGCCCTTTGCTCTGGAACCTAGCTTGTATTTCCTGCTAAGTCAAGCAACTTCAAGACAACTGATAAAACCAAGATTGGCCATGGAGATAGAACCTGTTTCCCTACAGACCTGTCAGGCAAGGATGTTAGACACAGCCCATGCTTACTTTGGGCTACAGTGTTTGTAGCCCCCAGTTAAGTGCATCAGCCCCTCTCTAGATCAAACAATACACCGTGCACCCCAGAACACCACCTTACAACTTCACTCGTAAGGGTCAGGGAAGTGGTTCAGCACAAAGCAGACCACCCATTCCCCACACCTGGGACCCAGAAACAAACCAGCTATTATAGCACATCTGTGAACTCAGCATGCCTACAGCAAGATGGAGGCAAGTCTTTGGAAGGCCTGGGGGGAGGGGCAGCTGCCCTTGATGCAGCACAGCAGAAGAAACAAGAAAACCCTGATTCAGCAAGGTGGTGTGTGAGAACTAACTCTAGAAAGGTCTGCGCTGGGATGGGGCTGTCTGCTTCCCAGGGTTCGCTGTGTCTTCCAGCGGGTGCCCTGTGCATCACACACTCTGCCCAGGAGCAGATCTTGCTGGTTTCTTACTGAGGAGTCAGGACAGGGCAGCTCAAACCAGTTATCGTAGTTACTGAGTCATTGGCTGCTTTTCGGGTTCTAAGCCCCACCTTATCTTAGCCTGATCCCGAGGCTCATGACAGTTATATATGTAAGGCCTTCAACAATGTGTGTGTGTGTGTGTGTGTGTGTGTGTGTGTATTTCACAAACTATAATATGCAGAGTCATGTGCGGACTTAATAAACCGGGAAGCTGGGTACTGCAGAGATGGCTCAGTGGTTAAAAGCATGCATTCCTCTTGCACAGCACCCACAACTGCCTGCAACTCCAGCACCAGGAGCTCCAGCACCCTCTTCTGGCCTCCGTGGGCATTGCACTCATGTGAACATAACCCCACATAGGTACACAGACAGACACATGATTAAAAATTAAAAATAATGCCTGGTGTGATAGTGTACACCTTTAATCCCAGCACTCAGAAGGCAGAGACAGGTGGATCTCTGTGAGTTTGAGGCCAGCCTATGCTACATAGTGAGTCTGGTCAGATAGGGCTAAATAGAGACCCTGTCTCAAAACAACAACAAAACAAGAAAGTGAGCCCCACCATCATTTCTCATGGAGCAAAGGCGATTCCATTTTCTTTTTCTGTAAATGTGTCTACTTTACCTACTTCATCTGAGTGGGATCACATGGGCTAGCGGGATGGCTCACAGGGTAATGTGACAACCTGAGTTTGACCCTGGGGCAGAGATCTCAGAAGGAGAGAACCGGTCCCAACAAGTTGTCCTCTGACCTCACATGTGCGTGCCCAGCGGCCCACATACACACCCGGATAAATAAATGAGACGATAATTGTCTAAAATGGAATCACATAATGTCTTTTTATTAGTGGCTTATTGTAGCATGAATTCTAATTGTTCTTAATAAAAACCCGGAGTCAGGTGTTAGGGAGTAAACACTGAGAGATCAGAGAAGCAGTGCAGCCAAGAGACCTTTTACTTCTACAGAGTCCTCAGACAGAAAGAGCGACCCTGTCCTCAGTCTGTGTCCTCTGACCGACCACCTCAGACTGCCACCTCAGACGGCATCCTCAGCTTACAGTTGTCTCCACCAAACATCAGACTGCACTGAGCTCCTGTCTCCTCCTTCCTTTATACTCCTCTCTCTGCCCAGCCATATCACTCCCGTCTCCACTTCCATAGTGCTTGGATTAATGGAGTGCACCATCTGCCTGACTGGGAAGCCTCTCTTAAAGGAACCGCACCTCTGCTTGCCTCTAGCATACAGAGCCTACTGGAGAAAAGATGGTTACCAAGAAGCTGTGCTTGACTCTGTTTTTAATTTGTAGATGGAAGTTTCTGTCCCACCTGGTCCTGCAGTCATTTAGTTCCAAAGAAACACACAGAGGCTTATATTAATTATAAACTGTTTGGACTATTAGCTCAAGCTTATTTTTAACTAGTTCTTACAACTTAAATTAAACTGTAATTCTTATCTATGTTTAGCCATGTGGCTTGGTACCATTTCCCTGTGCAGCATTTTGTTCTTGCTTCCTCTGCATCTGGGTGGTGACTGCAGACAGAGCCTTTTCTCTTCCCAGAATTTTCCTAATCTGGTTGCTCCTGCCTGGCTACTGGTCAGTGTTTTATTAAACCAATTTGAGTGACAAATCTTTCCAGGGTACATGAGCATTATCCCACAGCATTATCCCAGTCAGAAGACTAGGAGACAGAAGCAGGAGAGGGGGAGGGTACTGCTCAACATCTTCATTGGGTTTCCATGGAGACATGTAGGAGAGAGAGGAGTTTAGGATTTGCTACTCTGAGAAAGGAGGCATATAGTGAAGTCTCTAGCTACTTGGTACTAGGTCCTTGGGGTGGCTTAAGGCAGGTGGGAGAAATCCTGGCTTGGTGTGCAGAAGAAAGGTGGAGGAGGAACAGTTTTTTCCTGTGAAAAGGCAAGTTCTGGGTGAAGGGGCTGAGAACCTGTGTCCCATATCACAGTGTCCGCGGTTCCTTGCATATGACCTCCTCCTCCCGGCCATCATATTCTGCTTTTCCCAACTTTAGAAATAAAGAAAGGCTCTGACTTCCGTGTCTGGCAGTAGGTCACAAGACTCTCCTCGTCCTTCAGGGATTTTTCCTGTGTCCCAAGGGAGGGTTTCTAGAACAGAAAGAATCCAGACAATCCTTGCTGGCTCTCCCCATCCAGCAATTTAGTAACTACATCTCCATGACATTTCTAAAGGACAGTGAGGTTCAGGGACCATCCAGCTTGCTGAACAGGGTCAAGCACCTGAAGACGGGCTAGCTCTACATCTCTCTCCTCTGTGTCCTTTGAGATACCCTTGATAATAAATCAGAAACACCCAGTTTCCCTGAGTTCTGTGAGCCTGCTGAGCAGATTATCTGAACTTAAGGAGGGGGGCTGTGTGAACTTCTATTTACACCTCGTGGATCAAAAGCACAAGTAAACAACTTGGACTTGAGAATGTCTTCTGAAGTGCGGGTGACCTTAAGACTGGGCCTACGGTCCAGGGCGTGTGAGAGGGTCTTTCTATGTTGAAAATGGAATCCATCCATTGCTGACTTTGGTGGCATGTAAGGGGAAATCTGAAAACTCTGGGGAAGGGGTTGTGTCTTCTTTTGGTGGTGGTGCTAGGGTTTGAACCCACGTGTTTGTGTAACCCATGCTACACTAGAGCACCTACCTCCTCTTTACCTGAGACAGAGCTTACTCAGTTGCCCGAGCTTGCCCTGAACTCACAGAGCTCAGGCAGGCCTTGAACTTAAGAGAACTTGAGAGACTTTGTCACATCCCGTATACCACCCTGTGCCACACCATTTTGGCCCCCATTTCCTCAGCGCAGAAGGCACCCGAGCATCGGTAGAGCCCAAAGGCCTCTGTGGCCTCCCCTTTCCTCCCCTCACTCATGAAGAAGGGACCCACTCTATGCCAGGATGAAAAGAATGGGGACCGGAGAGGTAGTTCAGCAGCTAAGAGCCTGTACCGCTTTTGTAGGAAACCTGATTTTAGTTCCCAGGACCTAGGCAGGAGACTCATAACTGCCTGTAACTTTGGCTCCAGGGGATTGTGGTGGTTTAAATAGCAATGGCCCTCATAGGCTCATCTATCTGAATGCTTAGTCATCACTTGAGAGGGCCTGTGATCTGTGTCCCTTTCAGAAACAGTGTGTCACTGGGGGTGGGCGTTGAGATTTCAAAAAGTCCATCTCTGCTGCCTGTGGATCTGGATCTAGAACTCTCAGTTCCTCTCCAGCACCATGTCTGCCTGTCTGCTGCCATGCTTCCTGCCATGGTGATTATGGACTAACTCTCTGAAACTGTAATCAAGTCCCTAATTAAATGTTTCCTTTATAAGAGTTGTCGTGGTCATAGTGTCTCTTCACAGCAATGAATGCTAACTAAGACAGGGTCTGACACCCCCTTCTAGACTCTGCAGGTACCTGCATTCCCATACATAAACTACCACCACACACACACACACACACACACACACACACACACAAATAACTTTAAATTAAAATAAATTTTAAAGGGCATTCTCACTATAGGGCCTGGGAGTGGACACTTGAAAGGCCAATATGAATTTATTTTCTAAAATAACCTTTGTTTCCCACCAATCCCCCCAATGTGTTTCCTTGTCAGGTCCACAGTTTATCTCAACAGGGAGTGGGCTATTTCTCTGACAGAAAAACAAAAACCATGTTGTTTTGGGGGTGCTTTGGACGAGAAACATTATCCTGTAGGAGACACTAGTATAGACAGCCATCCAGACTGTGGAGGCCCAGCTCAAGTGACTTCTAACGAGAACAATGAGCATCTTTGCTAGGACTCTTCCTGTAGGATTTTGGCAAAGAGCATGGCTGCTTCCTGCACTCTCCCTAAGAACTTGCCTGAGGCTAAAATTAGAAAGTAATGGGCTAATTTCTTTGGTGGAGTTTTAGAGACAGCCCTAATGCCGATTCTGACTCATGGTTGTTAGTAATCAATCATTCTTGTGCGGGTCTACAAGGAAGGAAGAGCAAGTGGGGCAAAAAGAAATAAAAAGTGTACAGTTTGAAGAGAAAAAGACAGTAGGAAATGTCATGTTGGAGTCAAGGCTTCTACTGAAACATTTACAGAGGTTGAGGCGTGTCTTGATCTGGACCAGGATAAAGGGAGGTGCACCCTCAGGGCAAGACCACACCCCAGCTGAGCTTCTATCACTGAGGAAAATGTCTGCTGCAAATAGGACTCCAGAAGGCCAGGCTCCATCCCAAGGACACTGGAGGACTTGGGTGTGTTGTCCGTGTGGCTCTGACTTTAGAGTTAGGAAGGACACAAGTAAAGGGTTGTGTTTATGGAAAGCCACTGAGGCCAGCGATGTGTGACAGGGCTGTTCCTGCACGGAGGTCCTGGGGAGAGGCCTTTGTGAGCCGCTGTGAAGGTGAAGCCTGGCTTGTGTTGAAGACTCTGAGAGTCTGGGGATGTGAGAGCCAAGAGATACATGCCAAGGAGAGCTGCAGAGAGAGTGGAGCCAGGCCAAGAGAGAAGTGTGTACAGCCAACACAGCGGGAAGGACAGAGCCATCTAAGCCCTTTGTCGCAGGACATAGAACCTCGGGATCTGGAGTTTGTGCTGCTGCATTTGAGTCTTGCTTTGGGACAGTATTTCCGTACCCCATCCCTTTCCTTCCTTCTGGAATGGTAATGTATTATATTTACCATTTTATATTGTGTGCCACTGCATGTTGGAAACATGTAATTTGCCTTTTGATTTTGCAAGAGTTTGCAGTTAAGAGAGGTCCCCAAGTCTCATAAGAGACTTTGAACTTTGGAGTTTTGAAGGGTGTTGAGACTGAAAGAATATGGGGACTTTGTAGCTGGAGCAAATGCATTTTGCTTTATGATGTGACCAGAAGCCTTTGGACGCCAGGGAGTGCAATGTGGTGAGAACTGCACTGGATGAGAATGGTCCCACAGGCTTATATTTGGTCCTGGTTGGTGGACCTGTTTGGGAAGGATGAGGAAGTATATGATGGGGGGCGGGCTTTGAAGTTTCAAAAGCCTCATGCAGTCCCCAGTACCTGTGTTCTGCCATGGATCCTACCTCTCTGGATCTGTAAGTTCCATGCTCTCCTCTGTAAGCACCCTTGGCCCTTGTGTTTTATCACAGCAATAGAAAAATAACTAATTCAGGGCCTATACAGTCTGTTCTCTAAAACCACCCACATGTTCCTCTGGGTCCCCTCATGTATATACTTGTTAGTGTCCACAGCTTAGCTTGTCTTTTCCCCACAGCTTCTTATTCACTGTGAAAAGAACTCTGTAAACTCTTGAGCCTTGTCTCTTATTTTTATCTTCACATTTCTTCCAAAAGCCCATGTGTGCATAAAAATATTAAATACATTTGCATGTTTGTTCCTTATTAAGCTATTTGATGTTCGACTGATTCTTAGGTCCAGCTGCACAATCTAAGTTTTCCTCCCACCACCAGGCAAGCTGTTTCCCTCAGGAGTGAGTCATCTCAGGGAGGAGCAACTGTCCCCAGATCCATAAGGCCCCTACAGGAGATCTAAGCATCCTAAGACACAAAACAAAACCTATAATCAATCCAGGGGTCAAACCAGTCTTGCGCTGGGCCCTCTAAGGTCCCTTCCGCTCTCCCATGGCCAGGCTCAGGACCATGGCCTGTCTTTCCCTGGAAAGCTGTGTGCCTGTAGCCATGCCCTGTATGTTTCACTAAGGACATACCAAATCACCTACTAGGAATTAGAAAACTTGATGCTTATGAGATTGTTAATGCCTTGCATTTGCTAGGACATGTTAATTATCTCTTAATAAAGGTCTGCAGTGGCCTTATGAGGTTTATTTCCAGGACTTTGAGTCCTCCAGTTTTGAGAGTCTTATATTTGATGGTTGATCATAGTCTGTCTACCCTGCCCCTCTCTCTGTGACAATCTTTCTACCCAACCCTGGCTGCCCTGGAACTCACTATTGTAGAGCAAACTGTCATTTAACTTTCTGTAGGCTGGAGAGGCAGATCACCCCAGGTTTGGGTCCCAGCCCCCACCTGGTAGCTCATGTCTGTAACACCATCCCCATGGGCTCTGACACTCTCTCTGGCCTCCACAAATGCAGGGCAAGTGTGTGATACATATATAGGCAAAACATTCATACACATAAAATAAATCTTTCTAAAAATAAAAATAAAAACAAATGAATCAATCAATCAGTAAGATTTTTAAATGCATGGAATCAAATTACCACACCTAAAAATAAACAGTTAAATTCAAATGTTTACAAATGAAGAATTTCCGAAGGACACAGAATTGATCTAGAGGCCAGAGGTTCTGCTAGATATCACAATATCCTCTTCCTGCATCCAAGACTGGCTTGAATTAGAGCAAGTATTTGAATCTAATTGCTGGTTACCGGAAATTCTGGAGTCAGAACAGTAACAGTGTGCTATTCCATGAGAATGTAGTCGGCAAAATAAAAAATGTGGGAAGCTATCCAAGGCAAATGGCCTGGTTTCTTCACACTGAAAAAAACCTCTGTAAGGGGAAAACTAGAAAGAACCTATAGTTTAGAAAAAGACAAGATATATATATATATATAAAGATAGGGATGCAGCACAGAGACAGAGCTCTTGTCAGGTAAGTACAGAGTACTGGTCCAACCCCAATGCTGAAGAACAGACATGGCAATAAAAAGCCACATTCAGGACTGGGGATGTAGTTCACATGGCAGAATCCTTGCCTAGGTTGCCATCAATCCCCAGCACTAAGTAAACTGTCTGGACAGAATGTCTCACGATTGGAATCCCAACACCAAGGAGGTGGAGACTACAGATCATAAACTGGGCGTGGTGGCTCCTGGTTGGAATCCCAGCACCAAGGCAGTGGAGACTACAGGTCAAAAATTCAAGGTCATCTCAACTGCAAAGCGAGTTTGAAGCCAGGCTGGCCTACAAGAGACTCAGACTCACAAAAATAAATAAATGAAGTACAACATTCAGACCTTGCTTAGAGCCTGCCTCAAGCCAACTATCCAAAACATTCATGAAACACCAAGCAAAGGAATAATGTGAATATTTTTTAGTTAAGATGATACTGTGATCACATCTCGAAATTGTCATGTACATACATGCAGCGCACAATGCCTGTCTGTGCTCTATGCACTACCATACATACAGTTCACGAGCTTTGGGCAAGGGGCTGGAGGTTGAAACACACAGACACACAGAGAGACAGAGACACGGACCTCTAGTCACTGGTAAGAAGCCCTTTATTCAATAGCACCATGGAGGCTTATATACCCAACAGTCAGGTGGGCCAACAGGTGAAAACCTTATTCTCTGATCCTCAAGACAAGGCAGCACATGCTCGTGAAGCCGAGCTGGTAAACAACTTTGACACAGCTTTCTGTAACTCAGATCAGAAGCAAAGTAAAGATCTCTAGCAGGGAAGAGCAGTGGAGGCCAGGACTCCAAACGGTCCCAACATGTACACAGGTACATCTAAAATAAACCGAAGTATTTACAGATGTAAATTGGCAGTATCTAGAGTAGTCTTCAAAATAATTGTGTGCCCCTGGGGAAGGGACCGGATGGGGTGCAGGTGGCAGGGTGGACAGTTGGTGTACGGTGAAGCTGGATTGCGGAATACGTCAGAAAATTTCCATAAGCGAAGAGCAGAATGAATGAACGAACAAACACACCCTCTGTGCCAGCATTCCAACCTCCAACTCTGGGATCCTTTAACATAGTTCCTCGTGTTGTGGTGGCCCCCAACCATAAAGTTATTTTCTTTTTTTTTTTCTTTTTTTTTTGTGTGTGTGTGTGTGTGTGTGTGTATGTGTGTGTGTGTGTTTATGGGGTGGCTTTTTTTAAATTTTTACTTATGATTTTATTTTTTTTAATTTATTTATTTATTATGTATACAGTGTTCTGTCTGTTTGTATGCCTGCTGGACATGAAGAGGGCACCAGACCTCATTACAGATGGTTGTGAGCCACCATGTGGTTGCTGGGAATTGAACTCAGGACCTCTGGAAGAGCAGGCAATGCTCTTAACCTCTGAGCCATCTCTCCAGCCCGACCATAAAGTTATTTTCATTGCTCCTTCGTGACTGTAATTTTGCTACTGTTATGAATTGCAAGGCAAATGTCTGTGTTTCCTGATGGTCTTTGGCAGCCTAGAGAGGTCATGAGCGTCAGGTTGAGAACCACTGCTCTGTGTCTACCTACGTATGGTCTACAAGGGTGAGGGTGTGGGCCAAGGTGCTCGCCTATGATAGATTTGAAGTTAGGTCTCAAATAAGAGCCCTCTCCAGTCTCTCTTAGGGATAACGTGTCCTCCAAGAACTCTGCGGCAAGAGTAAACAGTGCTCCTTTGGCCACATTACCATAAAAGACGCTCTGGGCGTGCAGGTAACTGTGTCGGAGGTGGTGCAAGGTCAGAATGAAAAGGCCCCTGCCCCCACGACAGCCCCACCACTTCCTGGCGCACACAGGTCTGGCTACTTTTCACCTCGCTGGGGAATCTGGCTTCTCTCAGAAGAGTCCTGAGGCAGCCAAAGCCTCCTAAATCAGAACAGAAGTCTAGATTGATAAACCACATTAGCCTTTGAGAACAATCAAGCATGCATTTTACCAAGCAGAACCAATCCATTCCTAAATAGCAGGTCATTCTTAAGTATTTAATATTCTTCTCCCAGGGTCTTAAAAGTCTTCACTGTTTCAGCGTGGTCTGTCTGAATACAGACGTTGTTTTCTCTGGGTGCGAGACAATGTTTTGTTATCCACCTGCCTTGAAATTAGGTCAGCCCTTGTCTTCTGGGGGCTGATTTTTATTCCTCCCTGTGTGGCTCACACCAGTGCCTCTGGCCCACTTAGTCTTTGCCAGTGTTCTCTTCCAGGCAGGTTCCGGGGCTCTGACTAAATTTGCTGTCAACAGAACCAGCACTGTGATTTTTTAGGCTTCCGCTCAGGACCCTGGAGCCAGGTCTCACAGTCTGCTGCCACCTCATTTTAGGGCAGATGGACAGAACTACAGGTCCAGAACCGGAAGAAATGTTGGCTCTTTTCTTTATTTTACCCCTGAAACGACAGTTAAATCCTTGTTTCTTATGAGGTTTTAAAGTTTTAAAATTTAGTTTAAATTTTATTTCACAAGGCTGGGTCTAACTATATAGCTCGGGCTGGGTTGGAATTTAATACGCAGACAAGAGCGATCTTGAACTCACAGAGATCCACCTGCCTCAGCCTCCCAAGTGCTGGGATCAAAGGCGTGTGTCAGCCCTTCCAGTGCCTGAGTCTTTTTAGGGGCTAATTTTATTTTTAAAGTGACATCCATTCCTTTACCGTAAGTGCATATTCACTAGCGCTCTTCCCCTCCAACTTAAACATTCACGGGGAGTGTTAAAATATCCTACTGCCTCTGAAGTGGGAGTAGAGGCTGAAAGAAGCGAGAGAACTTAATGCTTTATGTATTTTAATTTGATGAAGATAAATTCTCAACTTCAGGGGGGCGGTTTCTCTTTTCAGCACCTCCAAAGAGTGGGTAGTTGTCATGGTTTGATGCTAATAACGGTCTAGAGTCTACTCTGCGAACACGCTGGGAGAATTATGCCACGGTTCGTCAATAATTACATCTTTGCCTTGAACGGGTTCCACTACCATGCCACGCGGTATTATTACCAACATTTGTGGCTTATGTCAAAAATCAGCGAAGAGGGAGCAAAAGTCACGACAAATGTGCCCGTTTCTTTAAAAAGAAATAAGCACCTTGACAAAAATACCTTTGACAAAAATTCCTCAGGTTTCATTTGTTTATTTTGAGAAATATTTGTGTGTTTATTGTTGTTCATGTGTATGTGTGTGGGCCTGGTGCCTGCAGAGGCCAGAGGGTGTCAGCTCCCCTCTAGTGGAGTTACAGGCTGTCGTGAGCTGCTTGACGTGGGTCCTCTGGGAGATGGTGACAGGAGGGTCCCAAGTCCAAGAACAGCCTAAGCTATAGGAGACCCAGTGGCAGTGCTGGTGTGGGGAAGGGGTCAGACTTTGAGATCATGTGAGGTCAGCACTGACCAGAAGGCCCAGTGTCCAAGGACAGCTCACTGGAGTACAGCTCACCTCTACCATGCCGGGTAAATGGGGGCACACATGGAGTCTGGCCCCTCTTTCCCTCGAGGGTGGGTACTTCTGCCCTGTCGGGGGGATAGTTCTGTGTCACCCAGGTCAGGCCATGCTGACAAACACAGTCAGCCAAGTTAGTGCTGTTGAAGACGTGTCGTTGTGGTGACTGTCCACAGTTGGCAGCAGGGAGGGAGGTGAGAGGGGAGTCTGTTCTTACTAATACCGCTAATCCCGCCACCACCACCCTGGCCACCCTCGGGAACCCTACCCTTATCACCTGTTCTAAAGCTCAGCAGCTCTTTCAAAGGCTAATGTGCATTCTCCATTTGGGGTTAAGAAGGACCTGGAACGTTTATGAGGCACATTCATTTGACCCTGGTGGCTCTCTGGTCCGGAAGTCTTTCCCTTTTTCATGTTGTCGCTACCAGACCCAGGAACACACCCTATAATCTTGGGGATATTTTTCTCATCTTCCTTTGCTGTGTTTAATATTGTAGCATCAGGAAAGTGTTCTGCTCACTTTTCATGGGAAGTGACATGAGAAGATAACTTGGAGCGGGGAGAGGGGGAGAGAGGGAGAAGGAGGGAGGGAGGAAGGGAAGGGAGGGAGGGAGGGAAGGAAGGAAGGGAAAAGATGGAAAAAAAAGGAAGAGAGAGAGGGAGGGAGGGGGGAAGGAAAGGGAGGGGAGGAAGGGAAGGAAGACAAGTAAGAAAAGGAAGGAACAGAAGGAAGGAAGGAAGGAAGGAAGGAAGGAAGGAAGGAAAGAAGGAAGGGAGGGAGGAAGGGAGGAAGGGAGGGAGGGAGGGAGGGAGGGAGGGAAGGAGGGAGGGAGGGAGGGAGGAAGGAAGGGAGGGAGGGAGGAAGGAAGGAAGGGAGGAAGGAAGGAAGGGAGGAAGGAAGGGAGGGAGGGAGGAAGGGAAGGGAGGGAGGAAGGGAGGGAGGAAGGGAGGAAGGAAGGAAGGAAGGAAGGAAGGGAAGGGAGGAAGGAAGGAAGGAAGGAAGGGAGGGAGGAAGGGAGGAAGGAAGGAAGGAAGGGAGGAAGGGAGGAAGGGAAGGGAGGGAGGAAGGGAGGGAGGAAGGGAGGAAGGAAGGAAGGAAGGGAGGAAGGGAAGGGAGGGAGGAAGGGAGGGAGGAAGGGAGGGAGGAAGGAAGGAAGGGAAGGGAGGAAGGAAGGAAGGAAGGAAGGGAGGGAGGAAGGGAGGAAGGAAGGAAGGGAGGGAGGAAGGAAGGGAGGAAGGGAGGAAGGGAGGAAGGGAGGAAGGGAGGAAGGGAGGGAGGAAGGAAGGGAGGAAGGGAGGGAGGAAGGGAAGGGAGGAAGGAAGGAAGGGAGGGAGGAAGGAAGGGAGGAAGGGAGGGAGGGAGGAAGGGAGGAAGGGAGGAAGGGAGGGAGGGAGGAAGGAAGGAAGGGAGGGAGGGAGGGAGGGAGGAAGGGAGGAAGGAAGGAAGGGAGGGAGGGAGGAAGGGAGGGAGGAAGAGCAGTCAGTACTCTAACTGCTGAGCCACCCCTCCAGCTCTGAATCACTTGATTCTTGAAACCATGATCTGCAATCCACACTCAGAACCCGCTGGCTGTCACTCTAGGTTTGTTTTACTTGAATCTCCTCAAATTATGCACACATAGCCTTCTGGTAGATATCATTTCTCTTAAAATCTAGAACAGCTCCCTTCCTTTCTTTCCCATGCCATTTGTTGTGTAATACTTTTTTTTTTAAAAAAAAAACTAAACTAAAAAAATGCTTATTTCAAAAACATAAATTGGAACAAATGAGAGAACAAAAATTAAACTCACACAAACAGAGGAAATATAGTCTGGCCGAAAATACATGGCGTGTTGTCAAGGTGATGCAGAAGGTACAGTGTCTGCCATAAGCACACTGCCTGAGTTCAATTCCCAGAACTTACCTAGTGGAAGGGGAGAGCCAACTCCACACCTTGTTCTGAAGCCTCTAAATGTGTGCTGTGGCGTGCTTGCACGCATGCACATACAACACAAGAGTAACTAGATAGGTAGATAAATAAATCAAAAGTAATTTAAAAAGTAAAAGGGCTCGGCGGTGAGGAGCACTTGTTGCTCTTGCAGGGGACCCAGGTGGTGCCCAGGATCCATACGGCAGCTCTCAATCATCTGAGCTCCCCTTCCAGGGGATTTGACATGCTCTTCTGGCTTTTGTGGATACAAGGCACACACGTGATGCACACACACATTCAGGCAAACACTCATACACATAAAAGTAAATTAAACGTTAAAAACAAAGCAAGAACACATGGAAACACAGGACTGGGGAACAGGGAGCATCTTGTTTTCTTGCCTGTGACTTGCTGTGTGGGACCTGATAGATTGTGGTCAATGCTCCTAAAGATAATGATTGAGCTTGTGCATCTTGACAGGCCGAGGTCAAGGTACAGGAATTACCTTTGTGACTGGAGTGTTTCAGTCAGCTCTGGTTCGCAGAAGGTCCTCTGAAAATGGCTGAAAGCTTAAATAATTTCAGAGGTAGATATTCTACAGTAAAGCATCAATGAATGTGACTGTCAAAATTTAGTTATGGGGTCTTCTGGTAAAATGGGAGAAAGAACTGTTTCCAATCTTGGCTCGCTGGTGTGTGTGTGCGTGTGTGTATGTGTATGTAAGTGTGTGTGCGTGTATGTATGTAAGTGTGTGTGTGTTTGTACGTAAGTATGTGTGTGCATGTGTGTATGTGTGTGTGTTCGTGTGTTATGTAAATGTGTGTACGTGTGTGTCTATAAGTGTGTGTGTGCATGTGTGTACATAAGTGTGTGTGTGTATATGTGTGTGGAAGCCAGAGGTCTACATCAGTGTTTTCCTCAATAACTCTGTTTTTTCCTTTTGTTGAGACAGGCTTTCACTGTGTAATTCTGGCTGACCTAGAAATCTGAGACCTTGAATTCACAAGAGGCCCATCTACCTCTGCCTTCCAAGTGTCAGGATTAAAGGCATGAACCACACTCAGCCTCCTCACAGAACAGCTTTCTCCCTCCACCACGGGGGCCTGGAGATTGGATGCAGGACATAGGGCACCTTTACCATTGAACCATTTTCTTGTCTTTGTTTCTTTCAGCAAAATCTCTCACAGAACCCGGCCTTGCCAGTTCAGCCAGACTGGATGGATAGCTCTAGGCTCCCTCTTCCTACATCCTATTCCCCAGTGCTGCAATTTCAGTGCATACTGCGGGACCCTGCTTGTGTGAGTGCTAGGGTTCAGACTCCAGCTGTCATGCTTGTGTGGCAAGGACTTTATTGACTGAACCTTCTTCCCGGTCCCAGGCTTACTGTTTTAACTTGTAAAGTCTCCTTAGGCCTCATTTCCTCTTCTATGTTTGTGTGTGTGCCACGTGTTTGGAGGTGATTGTGGGGGCCAGAAGAGGGCATATATTCCATTTAAAAAATAGATTTAAAATGCAGTGATTTCTACTTTTGTTGTTATTTTTTTCATCAAACACCATTTTATATGATATTTAGGAAATACTGTCTTTTTTTTAAAGATTGCACAATGCTTTATTAACCTTGAATTTTCTTTCCACTAATGAGAAAGGAACAACAGCAGCAGAGAGAGTGGTGGTGTGAAGTGATGCAGTCTGTAGAACGTGTGATTCTGACTGAGTGGTGGTGTGAGGTGGTACTGTCTGTAGAAAGTGTGATTCTGACTGAGTGGTGGTGTGAGGTGGTACTGTCTGTAGAAAGTGTGATTCTGACTGAGTGGTGGTGTGAGGTGGTACTGTCTGTAGAAAGTGTGATTCTGACTGAGTGGTGGTGCGAAGTGATGCAGTCTGTAGAAAGTGTGATTCTGACAGTGGTGGTGTGAGGTGATGCAGTCTGTAGAAAGTGTGATTCTGACTGAGTGGTATTGTGAACTGATACTGTCTGTAAGTGTGATTCTGACTGAGTGGTGGTGTGAAGTAATACGGTCTGTAGAAAGTGTGATTCTGACTGAGTGGTGGTGCGAAGTGATGCAGTCTGTAGAAAGTGTGATTCTGACTGAGTGGTGGTGTGAAGTGATGCAGTCTGTAGGAAGTGTGATTCTGACTGAGTGGTGGTGTGAAGTGGTACTGTCTTGTAGGAAGTGTGATTCTGACTGAGTGGTGGTGTGAAGTAATACGGTCTGTAGAAAGTGTGATTCTGACTGAGTGGTGGTGTGAGGTGATGCAGTCTGTAGAAAGTGTGATTCTGACTGAGTGGTGTTGTGAACTGATACTGTCTGTAAGTGTGATTCTGACTTTTTCCAGCTAGCATGTGTGGTGTAACCCTTTCTCAGGACACTGGGTATGGTAACTCAGTGATGGTCAGGAAAAACTACCAACGTTCTACTTGCAGAGGTGTCAAACTTTTTGACATTTGTGACATGCACTACCATCTACAAGTGCACTGGACAACATTTGTAGTTATCCCCGGATGCATGCAGCCCATAGGTGGAAGGTTGGATTGGCACGCTACAGTGCGCTGTGGGGATTTATTGTTGTTATTATTTGAAACAGGATCTCACTGTGTAGTTCTGGCAGACATGGAACTCACTATGTGGAGCAGGCTGGCCTTGAACTCATAGAGATCCTCCTGAGTGCTGGGATTACAGATATGTACTCACCATGCCTGGCTATGTATGTATTGATAAGCTGCATGCTATATTTTATTTACGATAGTCTCGATTTATGACCACCAGTTACAAATCAGTCTCACCAGTTTATGGTGATCACCTCATCATAATTTGCGGAGTATCTGTAAATTCTTTACAGATCTAGTGAAGTTGAAATGAAGCCACACTCAGGTACACTAGGCCTGGTCCAGCATGGCTAGTGACCTTGTAGGAGGATACAGACAGCCAAAGGAGGGAAGGGCACACGCAAACCCGGAGGCAGAGCTGGAGTGCTCTGTCCATAAACAGATGGGCACCAGGGATCACCTCAGACCCCAGGAACTGACAACAGCACAGAACTGGTCATCTCTGTGAGCCTGCAGAGGGAGTGGCCCCTTGACTTCAGACCCTGAGAGGGGTTCAACTGCTGCTGTCAAAGCCAATCTTCAGCATTTTGTTTCGGCAGCCCAGGGAGCTGAGCCGCCTTTCTGTCCTGCCCTCTGCCTCCCTCTGAACTTCTCAACTTTCTTTACGTGGCTAACGAGAGGCCCCAGTTTCCCAGTCCATATGCAGGAAGCAGTTGCTGACAGCCACTTCTGAGTTTGAGGGACAGATACCAACCAAATGGGTTCCATCGGTCTCAGGCCCAGCTTCTAGTTCAGGGTATGGTTGTATATTAAAAGGCACCCCCAAAACTTCAACTGGACAGAAAAGAAAAGTCTCCCCAAGCTTAGTGGTATCACTTTTTTGACTTTCTGAAAAAAATGTGTCAAAAACTCAGATGTTCTCAGAGCTCCTAGGGCTTGGCTAGCATGCACTCCATCCACACTTGAGCAGAGAACACCCATGAACTCGAGCCTTCTGGGCCCATCTTTTCTCCTGTCGGCTAAGCTCACAACTCTTACCTGTCTATTCAGAACCCAGCTTCTGTCCAGAGGTTGCCATTGCCCTCTCCCCCAGGTGGATACACCTGCTTGTCAAGCACTTGTCCAGAGCTGATCTCTCTCTTCCTGGATGCTGTCACCTCCTCAGGGCAGGGACTTCCTAGTCCAGGACCTTCTGGATACTCTCCATTTGAATGTGTGTCGGGGGAATAAAAAAATAGATGGTGGACTTTTGTCTTCCTTCCTTCCTTCCTTCTTCCTTCCTTTTTTGCAACATCAGGTTTTCAGAAGCTCAGAGCCTAAGTTCAGTGTTCTACAGCTGAAACAGAAGCAGAGGCAGTATCTCTGAAGAAGAGAACAAGAAGAGATTTTGTTGAGACTGAAAGGAAAGATGGGTCTGTGGTACAGTAAGCAGCAGGGACTCGTCCTGCCGAAGCAGAGCGTCGCAATCACGGGACAGCTGCCCTCACCAACATGTAGCTGGGCGGTGGTGTGGACAGGGTCTCTCTGAGGGTTGACCTTGACGGTCAGCTTGACTGGAGAGACAGGAGATTTGTCCAGTACGGCTTGAGGTGTGTGGGCTAGGGTGACAGATCATGAGGACGCTGACCTCATCAGGGGCTCAGTTCACTCGTGTGTCACTTCTCTTTTCCGTTGTCTAAATTTTAGGTTACACATTATTTAGTGTGTGTGTGTGTGTGTGTGTGTGTGTGTGTGTGTTAGCACTGTGCTGGGCATATGGAGGTCAGCAAACAACCTTTGGGAGTCGGTTCTCTCCTACTCTGTGGGTTCCGGGATCAAACTCAGGTTGTCTGTCTTGACAACAAGCATCTTTCTCGATTGAACCATTATGGTGGCTCCTGTTTCTCCTCTTTGGGTGCTATGATGTAGCATGAATTCTAGTTGGTCCTTATAATAAAATCCCAGCGTCAGATGTAGGGGTTAATGCTGAAGATCAGAGAGGCACAGCGCAGGCCACTAGAGAGATCTTTTACCTCTACTGATGCTCAGATCGAAGGGACAGTCCTGTCCTCAGACTGCATCACCAGGCTGCATCTGTCTCCACCAAACCTTGCTCTTGTCTGCTCCCTCCTTGTAGTCCTCTCTCTGCCCAGCCACATCCTTTCCTGTCTCCACCTCCCTAGTGCTGGGATTAAAGGCACAGGACTCCCAAATACTGGGACTAAAGGCTGAGCCAGCATCACCTGGGTTCAGCTCTGCACTCTGATCTTCAGCCAAGCTCTATTTGATAAAACACAAATGAAAGATCACTGCCCCCTGAGGTGAGCACCTTTCCTCTTCTGTGTCCTTCCATATTTGTGGCTCACCACAGCCTGAAAGCAAGGGGACCAGACGGGCTACAGACTGAAGCCACAACCCCAGTTCAGTCCCTCCCTTCTTCTGAATGTTTGTCTGGGGTCTTAGTCACGCAACACAACGTCTGAGTAACACAGTCTCTGCACACTTTGTGCCGTTTGGGATCCGGACTGCGGGAGATCAGAGAACCGAGCCACCAGTGGCTGCGGCTGAGTTTCTTCTTGGCTTTGGAACAGGGTTTGGAATAGAAATGAAGTGATAGATCTTGCATTCCTGAATTTGGAAACATTTATTTAAAGAAGAATAAATATAGAGTGTGGTTGTACCATGGAAAAAATTCACTCTGTTAATTCTGCCATAAAAAAAAAAAATCAAAGCCGGGAGTTAATTATACTGCAAATCTGCTGTGATGACTAGCTCACGGACTGAAGAACAGGGAGCACAATCAGCAGCCAGTCTCTTTAGATGGGCAGCAAGACCTCCGTGAGATGGGGGGCAGGGGCCAGCGAAACCTCCGTGAAATGGGGGACAGGGGCAGTGAGACCTCCGTGAGATGGGGGGCCAGTGAGACCTCTGTGAAATGGGGGACAGGGGCAGTGAGAACTCCGTGAAATGGGGAACAGGGGCAGTGAGACCTCTGTGAAATGGGGGACAGGGGCAGTGAGACCTCCGTGAGATGGGCGGAGCAACGAGACCTCTGTGAGATGAGGGTGGGGGGCTAAGGAAGGGGTATATTAGTGGAATGATGATAATTACCATGCTGGAAGAATGGCTGACAAAAAGAATCTTTTTGGAAATTTTATTTTAGGTTTTGCATTGTTGGTTTTTAAAAATTGTTTTTGTGTGTGAGTGTTTTGTATGCATGTGTATTTGTGCACCATGTGAGTGCCTGGTGCACAAAGATACCAAAAGAAACAAAACAGCAGATCCACCGGAATCGCGGTTATGGTTATGGTTATGGTTATGGTTATGGTTATGGTTATGGACCACCAGGTTCTGGGAACTGAGCTGGGTCCTCTGAAAGAGCAGCAATTGTTCTTGAACTGCTGACCAACTCTTTAGCCCTGCAGATGTTTTAAAAACAGGGAAACTTGATCATCTTGGTCCAGGCAAGAAGCCTACGGACCAACCAGATGCCACTAGAACATCTTTCTCAATCTTCAGATTTACATGGGAAGAAAACAAACTAAACAGAGAATTAGAGACGCTAATTCTTTAGTCAAGAAAACCTTTGCAGGGACACTAGACACCACCTTTAGACTGTAGAGAAGCAATGCTCAGGGGCTTTGGGGCTGACTTATCCCGTAGAAGCACTCGGTGCCAAGCCTGGCTACAGGAGTTCAATCTCCCAGACCTATATGGCAGAAGGAAAGCTGTCCTCTGAACTCCTCCCTCTCACTGTGGGGCACACATTCAGACACAAATGTGTGCACAGACACATCCACAAAATCAAAAATCAATAAGTGTGCAAGATGTCCAAAGTATTAAAGGTCCATATGTACAGGAACAGTTCCAAGGAATGTTTCAGATAATTAGTTCTTATTGGTGTAGCTTAAAACAAGAAAATTTTGAAAAGGACAAAATGAGAATTTAATTACAGCTAACGATGTTATAATTGCCCATCAATAGTCATAAAAACGGAATGTGTAGGGATTGGAAAGGCTTCCACAATTGCGTAGCTGCACATCCCTAGTCCCCTTGCTCTTCCATCCATAGGATAACTTTGTAGATTGTAGGCATTCCGTGAGAATGAACAGAATGAAGGTGGTAAAATGACCCCCAGGGGCATGTGAACCACGTGAGTCTCTCTGTGTGGATACATGCTCATCTGTGTGAGCTGTGCTTGTGGGTACCTGTGCACGTGTGTCTGTCATGTGTTGAAGCCGGACGTCAATGCCTAGCAGCCAACCCTCTCTCCAGCCCCAATGTCATTTATTCTACCCAAGAGAGGGAGTGTCCATCGTCTGCCTGCCTGTCCATGCCTGTGTTTGGACCTTAGGAGGATGGCTAACTTATTGGCGTCTGTTTATAGAAGGTGAATCATATGCCCATATATCCTAGGATGCTAAACACAGGGAAAGGTGCAGACGCTCTAGAGTGGGAATGGGGAAGTAGAGACCTGAAATAGACTGAGGAATCATTTTTAAATGTTAGATTGGCAAGAAAAGGGGAAGCATGACAGTTCTGTGTGTGGTGAGGCCATGGGAAGGAGGGTCTTTGCCTGATGTGTGCCTGACCGCACGTGACAGGGGTTGCTCATTAAGTTAAATTTACCAAAACTAAAAAGCACAGCCTTTTGACCCTACCGTTTTGCTTCTAAGAATTTATCTAACAATTACACATCTGCGTGTGCAAAATTACATGGGTGGAGCCGGCCATAGGAGCACCTGGTATACTAGCAAAGTTTTAAATGTCCATCAATAAACAGTTTTTACAAATGTTCAAATTATATATGTGTGTGTTTGCCTGTGCACATCTTTGATACTCTCAAAGGCTAGAAGAGGACACTGGATCCCCCAGAACTAGAGTTACAGGCAGTTGTGAGCTGCCTGTGGGTGCTAGGAATCGAATGTCTGTCCTCTGGAAGAGTAAGCACTCTTAAACAGAAAGCCATCTCTGAAGCCTCAAATAAGTAATTGTGTGTGTGTGTGCATGTGCCCGCGTGTGTGTGTGAGTGTCTGTGTGTGTGGTGTGTGTGTGTATGAGTGTTTTTGTGATGTGTTATATGTATATATGTGTGTCTATGAGTGCATGTGTTTGTGTGTGTGTGTGAGTGTGGGATGTGTGTGTGTGTGCGTGTGCATGTGTATGCGTGTGTGTGCATGTGTATGTATGTGTGTGTGTGTTTTGAGACAGGGTTTTTTTTTGGTGTGGCCCTGGTTACATCTTTAAAAAGTGTGTCTAAGTGGTTATGCCGTATTCCGTGCATGAACGAACTCAGTGGACACAAACAAAACTGTGTATGTTTATAGGATACCATGTGCCCTACACACATGCATATACACATGAGCAAGAGAGAGAGAGAGAGAGAGAGAGAGAGAGAGAGAGAGAGAGTCTGTCCCAGTGTGAGTGACACTTCTATTACCTCAAGCTTTTGTTATTTCTTCATGGTGAAAACATTCAAAACTCTTCTTCTATCTTAAAAAAATCCAGTATATTACAATTTGCCACAGCCATTGTACTGCACAATAGCATGTCACAGGACTGGCCAGCCTCCCTGTCCCTCCTGGTCCCCACTGCCCCTGTCCACAGACTCTGGAAACCCCTGTTCTGCTCTTTGCTTCCCTGAAACTTGTTACCGTTCCACAGTGGTGAGATCATGTGACAGCTGTCAAGAAGACAGAAAGCCTACACTTCCAAGCAATGAAAATTCTCAGACTTGCTCTCAGGCATGGTGTATCCTCTCCTAAAGAACACGATGGGCTAGACGCCAGACGAGTGCAGTCTGTGGTCCTCCTAAATTTGTTAGGGCTCAAGTAGGGACAGTGAAGTTGAAACGAGAATAATCCGAAGTTCTTGCTCTTTAAAAAGTTATCTTTTAGGACTTCCTGCAAAAGCATGGCACATGCACAATCCGTCCTTCTTCTCCCTCTCCATCTCCTCCCTTGTCCCTCCCTCCTAAATCCATGGTTTCTTAATTATTCTTACACATATGTGTGTGTACATATGCACAGGTATACATATAACCTACCAAGTCCATTTAACTTGCATGTATGTACGTGTTCAGGGCTGTCCACTCTGGACTGGACAATCTGTGTGGAAGCTCATCCCTGGACGGACTCTCCCTTCCCTGCAGGCATTGGCTGCCTATAGCTCTTCATTTAGGGGTATGACCATGTGGAATTTCCCTGTCCACATTGCCAGGTCAGCTTTATGCTGGTATTGTTCAGGTACCCACACTGTGAAGGGCTTGTGCATAGCTTCCCTGTCATGCCTAGGGTTCTCTGGCTCTTACAATCTGTCTGTTCCCTCTTCTGTGATTTCCCCCGAGCTTTAAGAGGAGGAAGAAGTTATACTGCAGATTTCTCAGATGGAGCTGGGTACCCCACAGCCACTTTTTCTCTGCAGTATGACCAGTTCCGCATCTCCATAACCATCTCCATCTGTTGCACAAACAGTGTTTCTTTGAGGAGAGGTGAGAGCCACGCTTAAACTGTATCTTTTTATCCCATTCTGTTTTCTATTCCAGGACTTTTCCCATCTGTCTGGGATTTCTGAAGACCGAGGCTAAGAGAATGGCCTCTGAAACTCAACTCCCATGTTGGAATCCTGCGTCTAAATAGCTGTGTGACTGCTGGTAAGCTACTTAGCCTCTCTGTGTCTGATTCATTCTCTATAAAACAGGTATTATAATATAGCTCCAATTTCATAGGGTGATATGTCAGTCAAGTGAGTTAATTTCCACTAAAGCCATAAAAGCTAAGCCTACTTTAATAGTTCTGAGTAAAAAGGAAGAAGTTCTAGGAGTTGAAGTTAACAGTTACAACTTGAAGGAGATTCTAACTAAACTGGAGTAGAATTATTGAGACTGGAATTCATTTGTAAATGAAATTTTCTGGCCCACCTAGTTCTACAGCCATTCAGTCCCAACTAAATATACAGAGACTTATATTAATTATAAATTATTTGGCCTGTTGCTCTGGCTTATTACTATCTAGCTCTTACAACTTCAATGAACCCATAATTCCTATCTGTGTTTAGTCATGTGACTTGACACCTTTTCTCAGTGAGGCATTCTCATCTTGCTTCCTCTGCTTCTGGGTGGTGACTGTGACTCTGCTTTTCCTCTTCCCAGAATTCTTCTTGTCTGGTTGTCTTGCCTATACTTCTTGCTTGGCTTTGGGCCAATCAACATTTTATTAAACCAATACAAGAGCATTATCCCACAGGATTTTCCTTTTTTTTTCTTTTCAAAACAAGAAGCCTGAATCTAATCTCCTTTGCTTAGCTTTTTTTTCCCCTGACCATTATCCATAACAATTTGCAACCAACACTCTAAACAAAGACAAACATCCATAATCCATTTTTTGGGAACATGGGAATAGTTTCCTATGCCACTTCCTGCTAATTGGGGGTGCTGATAATCTTTTGGGAATTCTGAGAAAATTTAGGGTTATGGTTGAATCTTGACTGGAGTATTCTGTGAGGCTGGATCACCTCAGCTACTCTTTTTGAAGCTATTCTGGATGTAGCACTCAGAGGCAACTGCAACAGAGGTGTTCTGAACACCGGCCCTCAACAGAGATTTTTCAGAGGGTCTTTCTTGATCAAACCTGAATTTTCTTAACACAGTAAGAATCCATAGCCTCTCATTTCCTGTGAAAATAAAAGCAGTACCTCTTTCCCAAAATAACATACTTTTTTACTTAAATTTTGAAGTCGAGATATTATTAAGATATATAGGTTGGTTTAATCCAGCAGCATTTATAATCAAATGTCTTTTAGCAGCTGTTGCTCCCTCCTCAGCAGTCAAACAATTCAAAGACAACACAATAACATACAGTATCCAGATTCTCTGTGTATTTTCCATCTTTATGTGGCTTTTTAAAATTATTATTATTCTATTTCTTTTTTAAGGACTTTCTCTATCCTTTCTCTTTTCTCTCCCAAGTCTATGTATATATTTAAATACACTGTAAACTGTTTGAGGATTTTTAGTCTGAATCTGTTTTTATTGTGTATCTCTACCTTTTTCTGAGCACATGAGTCTTTAATCTGCTAAGTGGGTGTGGCTAGGATTAAAGTGGTGGCTTTGGTAGCTGATTTTGCCCAATTCCTTGGCTTCTTGAGAAGGTTCATGGTGGAGGTACTGGCGGGAGCCAGGTTTATTGCTACAACTCTGTGGCATCTCTAGGTCCACGCCACCAGCAAGAGCATGCCACCAGCTGCTCATAAACACCATTTAAGTCTGGTAGCAGGGCCTCTTAAAGGAGCCATGAGGTTTTTGTGCTAATGCTGAGTCAGGAAGCATCTCTTAAAGGAGCCTCTAGCAAACAGAGCCCACTCGGGAAAGTGTTGCTGTCAAGAAGCCATCCTTGACTTCCCAAGCTCTCAGGTTTTATGTGGATGTGGTTGCTGCATGTTGGGCACCATTTGCTGTACTATTTCTAATTGGTCTTACTAGTAAAATCCTGGAGCCAGATATCAGGGCAAATGCTGAAAGATCAGAGAGAGAAAGGAGCAAGCCATAGCCAACTCTTACCTTGCTAACTCCTCAGCCAAAAAGGGCTGAGCTCCTGTCTCCTCCCACCTTATATTTCTCTCACTGTCTGGCCATATCATTTCCTGTCTATCTGTACAGATCTCCAGACCTCTATGGCTAAATAGAAGCTAGCTCCCTCCTCTGATCTTTAGGCAAGCTTTATTTGTTGGAATACAAACTGAAAATTACCACATTTCCCTTTTTTGTCTAAAATAAAAAGGTTATAAGAAAAACTTTATGCAAAAGAAACAATAGCTATATACAAAAATACAGGCAATGAATACATCAACAATGTCTAGTCCATGTGACAAATTCAGAGAAAATACTCCATATCTGTCTTACCTTGATGAGCCCAAAAGTTGACCTTAATTCACTTTTTATTCTAACTTGCATTACCAAAGCTGTCTTTTAATGTCTCTCGCCCTTATACACTTTAAACCTTTTTTCTGAACCTGGTAACAAAGAAAACTATAACTATAAAGTCTTCAACTCCACCAGAGACCTGAGAAGGAAATAATACTAACTGAATCAGCAGGAAGGGTGAGCAAGCAACTTCCAAAAACTGTGAGAAATGACAGAAACAGCTGGCTGCCTGGACACTCACCTAGGGTTCTTCTGCAACATTGGGGCATCCATCTTCAGTCCACAGGCCTAGCATACCTGACAGACTTTTCTGTGAAGCGGGATATTCTGAAGACATCTCTCCCCTGCTAACATTGGGCCTGGCTCCCCCACACCTTCGCCAGCAGGGTCAGCTCTACTGTGCTGCCCAGGTGAGGTGCAGCCTTGGCTGCCCTCTGGTCCGTTGAGTCCCCCGGCCCCTGCCGCACGGCCTGTGGCTCGGGTGTTGCTGGAATCCTCTTTGAGCCTGGACTAGAAAGCCCAAAAACTGCTTTTGATGATGAGGGAGTAATTAAGGATTCTCTTAAGAGACCCGGTGTTATGAAAAGCAGCAGAGAAAGGAGTTCGGGTTAAAGATAAATTAGTTAACTGGATTATGTCATAGAAATAAAAATTCCCTAAAAAATCCAATATATATTTAAATTAAATTTATATTCAACAAAGAATATTTGATATTTCTTTGTTTGGTTCTTTTCTTTCCCCATGTGGGCCCAAGGATTGAATTCAGGTCGGTAGACTTGGCAGTTAGCACCTTTTACCCATTGAGCCATCCTCCTGCCTGAAGTTGGCATCTTAAACAATCATGAATGAGATAGGATATTCAGATGGCGTCTATAGAGCCACGGGGGAAAAAGACAAAAGTTGGCTCCACATCTTATTTCTCATGTCAAAATAAATACCATATAGATCAATGATAAAATATAAGATTAAACTGTAGAAATGGAAAGGATGTTTTTTAAATAACTTGAGTAAGGAGGGCTTTTTCAAGTAAAAAAAACCATGAAACTATAAAAGCAAACATCAGAAAACCATGACACAATAAAGAGGGGGAACTTGCCACACAATGTACAGTAAGCCAAAGCCAGAGAAGCACATTCCCTGCAGGACCTCAAGGGCTGAGGACCTCAACACCTCAAAGATACTATCTGAGAAAAAAGCAAAGGACCAGTGACCCACTGGATGGCAAGATGAGGAGGGACGCAAGGGGCGGTTCACAGAGAAGGTGAACGCGGAGCTGAGTGTGGCTGCACACACCTTTAGTCCCAGCACTCGGGAGGCAGAGGCAGGTGGCTCTCCATGAGTTCTAGGCCAGCCTGTCTACATATTGAGTGAGAACTTGTCTAAAAAAATGAAATGTAAAATAAGGAAATAAATATTAAAAAAGGTGACCATTATAAGATGATGGCGCTGTTTTCTCTTGCAGCAGCGACAAGCACTGGTCATCACCACGGAGCTGCTGTGAAGTTGTTCTGCATTTCTGGGGCTGGACTGGGAAAACCGTAAGCATTCCCGTTTCTTCTCGGTGTCTCCTTCCTTCAGACACATGGCCAGAGCTTCAGTGTGTTTGTGCCGGGCTTTGGGCTCTTTCACTGTCTCTGATGCCCCCTCCTCACATAGGACATGGTTTTTCTCTCTCTTCTCCTCCTCCTCTGTCTCCTCTGGGTGGCTGCCGAGATTTACAGTTTGCCTGCCCCGGGGACTTTTTCTTTAAACACTAAGAAATTGTTCCCCAGGCATATTTTTAATTTTAATTTTTAGAATAATGAGATTTAGAAGATTGCCATGGGTATGTGGAGACTGCTCAGTGCTTAGAAGTGTTTTCTCAGTCATGAGGGCCAGGCGCGGATCCCAGCATTCACATAGCAAACTAGGTGTCCTGGGAACTGCCTCTCTGTGGCTGTGTACAGTTTCAACTCTGAGAGGTCCGACACCTCTCCCATCTGACCTCTGCACTCCAAGGTGTAGATACACCCTCATACACACACATACAGAAGTAACAAATCTTTAAAAAAAAAATTTGCCATGCCATCTCTGTTTGTGGACATTCCTGTCACCTGCTGTCTCATGGCATAATGACCTAAAACACCCACCTCATCCAGATGCCGAGTGCCGTGTGGGAGATCTGAGCGAGAACAGACCTGATAGGACCACATGTATTGGAATGCTCTGTCCTGAGTTGGTGGAACTGTTTGGGAAGGATTATGAGGTGTGGCCTTGGGTGGGCTTTGAGGTTTCTGAAGGTCATGCATGCCCAGTTAGTGCTCTCTGCCCCGTGTGTGTGGATCAAAACGTGAGCGCTCAGTCTCTGTTCCAGGGCCTGCCTGCTGGTTGTCACTCTCTCTGCCATCAAGGTCCTGGCTCTAACCCTCGCAATTCATGAGTCCCAATTAGACTCTTCTCTGAGTAGCCTTGGTCATGGTGTCTTCTCAGAGCAACAGAAAGGTGACTAAGACATTGGGAACAAGAATTTGGACAGGGCGTGACTGGGATGCTTCTCTGCTCTGTGGCCTGGCAGGAGCTGGAGGGATTCAAAGGTTGGGCTGGTGGGAGACCCTGGGGATAGTAGGGTGAAGCTACTCTGAGACACCTACCTCCCTCATACCCTGCCACATGGGCCGGGATGAATCCTGGGCTCCCAGGACTGTGCCTAGCATACCTCCAGATAGCTTGAGCATGGCAGTCTTGGGAGAGTTTGGACTTGTGACGTGGAGCACGTCTCCCTGAGAAAGTCTGTACTGAGAACAAGTTAGAAACAACATGGTCAGCCTGATGGTGGTGGCACAGGCCTTTAATCCCAGCACTCAGGAGGCAGAGGCAGGCTTATTTCTGTGAGTTCGAGGCAAGCCTGGTCTACAAGAGCTAGTTTCAGGACAGGCTCCAAAGCTACAGAGAAACCCTGTCTCGAAAAACAAAACAAAACCAAACCAAACAAAAAGAAGCCACATGGTCTCTCTGAGTTGGTCATAAAGGCCTCATGCACCGACTCTACTGTCCTTTATTGACCGAAAGATTGACAGCTGGCCCGGCTTCAAAGAGCAGATCAGTGATGGAATGTTCACTATGGCGGACATGTTTGAGATCTGCAGAGTGGAAGGACACATGACTGGACACTCACTGGAGTGTGGCTAACGGAGATGTCCCTCAGGCATTCCTTTGATCCCCAGTTTCTGCTCTCCCACCCCTCTTTGCCCTTTCCCTGACCCAGGTCTGTCACTGCCATGGCTTCCTCTTCTCAAGTCTGAAACTCCCCCTGCAGAAGAACGGAGGTCTCACCTCCAGACATTGCCTAGCAGCCCTGAAGCTCTCCAACCCCAGGGGTTCACAGCATGCCAGTCTCTCTCTTGGCAGCTTAGCTTCATTAGGTCGATTAAGGAGTTGCTAACTCCAATGCCATAGACAGGAGGGTCCAGTGCCAGCCCGGACCCTAAATTATTTCTCCAGACCAGTGGGGAGGTGTGGGAATAAAGACACAACTCACATGACTTTATCAGGAGGGAGATTCTCAGTGATCCCTCATGAAATCCTGAGTTCACATCCTGAAAATTCCTCCGTTTATTCTCCAGTCTTATATACCAAAACATGAACTGAGGGGGAAATTCATTAGCATTCTGTTTCCTAGGTAACCAGGCAAATGTCTTTGGTCACATCCACACCTTTGACCACACCTTTCAATGCCCGTTCTGTCATCTCCCTATCTTCCTGCTCTGTATGCCAGCTCTGTCACGTAGGCTGAATTAACATCTCTTCTCAGGTGTCCTCCAAATTACAAAGAAGGAGCAGAACAACATCCTGACCCTTTGTTTGTGATGGCAACAGGCTAGGTGACCACCTCGTGTGTGGCAGGTGCAAACTGTGGCATGGGCTTCTGGTCACCATACCATGTAGAAATATGGGCCTACAGGAGGTACCCCCCAAAGGGGCGGAGTTTGCAGGGTGAGCGGCTGAAATTCAATTCAATTCAAACACCCAAGATGCGCTGCCATTTAGACAGAGAGACTCATATTCTTCCAGATAATATGACCTTGAACATTGAACACTCTTGTTTCTACCACATTATGATATGACAGCTAAGTATTGCAAAGCAAGCCACCCCCAAATACAGTGCCCATAACATGTCTCATCTCACAGATTTCAAGGGTCAAGCACAGAGGAATTGCTTAGTTGGATCTGCTGGTTCTGCAATTATTTCAAGGCTCGCCTGGAATGCTCCCCGCTTTGGTCCACTCACATGAATTATGACAAGGCTCCACAACTCAGAGGCCATTGGACTAAGTTCTCAATTCCTTAGGAGCCCCTGGCAGGGAAAGCCCCCTCTATTGTCTATGACTCTGGATAAGCAGCTCCCACCTTGACATCATGCTAAAAGGGAAGCCAGAGAGCGGGTAAGGGCAAGTCACTAGAAAGAGAATGCAAACAAGATGGTGGTTCTAGTTTGGGTGTCAAGTGTCCCTGATAGAGTCACATGTTTGAATGCTTGGCTCCCAGATGGTGAGCTGTTTGGGGAAGGTTTGGAGCCTTTAGGGTTTGGAGTCTTTAGGAAGTGAAGCTTTGCTGAAGGGGTTGATCATGTGGGTGGACCCTGAGTTTAGACAGGTAGGTTCAACTTCCAATCAGCCATCTGCTTCTTCTTCTGTCAAGAGGTAAAGTCAAGTCTCAGCTCTGCCTTCCTGCCACCATGGAGTCACCAGCCACCCTGCTTTCCCCTCTGTAATGGACTGTATGCCCATAAACTTCGAGCCAACGCCTTTCTCCCTGAAGTTGCTTCTTGTATACATCACAGCAAAAGGGAACAGATGCAATAGAAGTCACTAAACTGGCTGTTTCTGTCAGCTTGACACAAGCCAGAGTCTTCTGAAAGGAAAGAGCCTCTATGGAGAAGACCCTCCATGAGATCGGGCTGTCGGCAAACCTGTAGGGTGTCTTCTTAATTAGCGACTGATCTGGGATGGCCCAGCCCATTGCAGGTGGTACCATCCCTGGGCTGTTGACGCTAGGTCTATAAGAAAGCAGGCTGAACAAGCCATGATAAGCAAGTCAGTCATCAGCACCCCTCTGTGGCCTCTGCATCAGCTCCTGCCTCCAGGTTCCTGCCCTGTTTGAGTTCCTGTCCTGACTTCCTTCCGTGATGAACAGTGATGTGGAAGTATGAGCCAAATAAACTCTTTCCTCCACACCTTGCTTTTGGTTGTGGTGTTTCATCACAGTAACGGTGGCCCTAAGTAGGAAGTCACATATGCTGTAACCTAACCACACACGTGATCTCTTCAGTTTTCCCTTTGCCATGGCACTGAGTCACCGTGACCTGAAGGCCAGAGCATCTGTAGGATATATAGACCATGAGTAAACCAGAGCTCTCGTCCATAGGGGCTTCAGGCAGCCTAGCTGCAGGCTCCTCAGGTACTGACCTTGCAAAACTGCAGGTCCAGGAAGCAGCATGGTCCCAAACCCAGAGATTCCCGACTAAAGAATGGTGATGTTGGCCAGGGGAGTGGATGCTAACCGTGGGAGAAGTTTGTCTTTAAAGTAACACATGAGCTCTTCACAGTAAAGATTTGTGCACAAGCATTTAAAAAAATATCTGATTATGATTGTTTTGCTTGCATATGCACTTCATACATGCCTGTTGCTTGCACAGGTCAGAAGGTATTGGGTCCCCTGGAACTGGAATTATGGGTAGTCGTGAGCCAACGTGCATGCTGGGAACTGAACCTTGGTCTGCTGCAAGAGCAGCAAGTGTTCTTAACTGCTTAAGTGATCCAACTGTTCAGTGTCCCTCCCCTTTGTATAAGGCTAGAACATTTCAGATGTCTAAAAGCGGACGGGAAAACTACCTCTGAGAAATGATACCGGGTACAGATAGGGAGTGGTTGCTTGGCAGCATTCTGCACTACATTTTACCATGTGAACACGGGATTGTTCCATAATTGTATGTGTGTGTGTGTGTGTGTAAGAGAGAGACAGGGTCTCACTATGTAGGCCTGACTGGTTTGAAATTCACTATAGTGACCAGGCTACCCTCAAACACATAGAGATCCACTTGCTTCTATCTGGCTAGTGCTAGTATTAAAGGTACACACCACCATACCTGCTGTGGGACAATGGTCTTTTATCCTGTCACTTGTATTATTTTTAATAAAGTACTGATTGGCCAGTAGCCTGGCAGGAAGTAGAGGCGTGGCAACGAGAATTCTGGGAAGAGGAAGTTTCAGTCGGCAGTCGTGACCCAGCCTCAGAGGAAGGAAGATGTGACATCCTCGCCAAAAAAGGTACCAAGTCACATGGCTAACTCAGACAAGAATTATGGGCTAGTGTAAGATATAAGATTTAGTTAATAAGGAGCCTGAGCCAATGGGCCAATCAGTTTATAACTAATGTAGACTTCTGTGTGATTCTTTAGGACTTAACAGCTGCAGGACTGGGCGGGACAGAAAACCTCGGTCAACACATACCCACCTGTTTTTGTTTTTAGAGATATATGTGTGTGTATGTGTGGAAGAGCTGTAGTTACAGGCGACTGTGAGCCATCACGTGGGTGCTGGTTACCAACCTCAGGCCATCTGCAAACAAACATCCTGTTTGTGTGGAGTTTTGTTTGTTTGAGACATGGTGTCACTATGAAATTCAGGCTAGTCTTGAACTTGCCATCTGTTGGTCAGAAATTTCCCCTGAGTTGAAACATTCCCTCCATCAGGGAGAGGGGGAGGCACTTGAGACTCTCACAGGTCTGCGAAGCCGAGAGGAGACCACCGGCTCCTTGCTTCTCCCATCAGTCCTGCCAGTCCTGCAGAAAGCTCCGGATGGCAGCTTTCACCAACTGTCGTCTGTGCTGGGTACGCTTTTGATCACGTAGCTGCTTTATGCCACCCTGTTCCTCACCCATACTTTGGTCAGTAGGAAAATCTCACCCGCTTGCCAAGCTGTGCCTGGGTGCAGCTGTCACTTTGGTCTGCCCTCTTTCTGGGAAGGGGGGACCTGTGTTTTGTGTCTCCCCAGAAAAGTCTGTCACAGAACTATAGGTATGAACCACTTTTACAAAAGGTAAAATTAGGGGATGGAGAGATGGCTCAGAGGTTAAGAGTACTGGCTGCTCTTCCAGAGGTCCTGAGTTCAGTTCCCAGCAACCACATGGTGGCTCACAACCATCTGTAATGAGATCTGGTGTCCTCTTCAGGCAGAACACTGTATACACAGTAAATAATTAAAAAATTAAAAAAATAAATTTAATAAAAGGGTCTCAGTAATAGCTTACTAAAAAGCTCCACCTACAGTTTGGGGTGCTGTAAATATTTATATTCTGAAGGTGAGGCAGCAGCTGGTCACCGTGACAAGGGACAGCTTGGTTTCCGGTGGCTAAAGTAATGGAGACAACCTAAAGTGTGCATTCTACACCATGCAGGTCCTCTGGGCCGCCTCGCTCACCCCTTCCTAATTCCCTTGCTCTTCTTTCCCGCACTCACTCTTTGCATCAACTCCTACTCAGTCTTCTGGCTCTCTCCTCCTGTCTCCAGTAAAAGTTACTTTCTTAAGTTATTAATTTTGAGATAACAAAACAGCATGACAGGAGTCCATGAGATGGCTCGGCGGGTCAGGGTGCTTGTTACCAATCCTGACAACCGGAGCTCCGTCCCTGGAACCCACTTCATGGAAGGAGAAACAACGCCCAGAAGTTGCCCTCTGACCCCCACATAGATGCATAGTGCATGCATGCACACACCCAGCATGCACACACCAGCATGCACACAGCCCACGTGCACACACCACCCAGCATGCACACACTCCACGTGCACACACCACCCAGTATGCACACACCACCCAGCATGCACACACCACCCAGCATGCACACATTCCACGTGTACACACCACCCAGCATGCACACACTCCATGTGTACACACCACCCAGCATGCACACACCACTCAGCATGTACACACCCAACGTTCACACACCCAACGTTCACACACCCAACAAATAGCTCTAAAAGCAAAACCAAACCAAACCATTCTTATCCCAGAAATACAAAACAGTTGAGCCAAAACTGCATGCTGGGCCGTGGTGACACAGGCCTTTAATCCCAGCAATCAGGAGGCAGAGGCAGGTGGATCTCCAGGTTTGAGACTAGTGTCTACGGAGCAAGTTCCAGGAGAGCCAGGGCTACAAAGAGAAATCCTGTCTTGAAAACCCAAATTGGAAGGAAGGAAGGAAGGAAGAAGGGAAGGAAGGAAGGAAGGAAGGAAATGTTGATCTTCAATGAGGACCACTGGGAAGATGCTATTGTTTGTCTTTTTGTAACACCTACCATTTTGCTTTAATTCATGAGACACAGCACATTACAGCCAACACAGTCCCTGGATCAACCAAAGCATGCCACCTGGAATGTGTTAGAACCAGGCAGATCCAGAATCTGCACCAGAACAAGACTCCCAGGTGATTTCCACTTCAGCTATAGGGGTTCTTAGCTAACTGGGCCCCACGCTGGGAATCACCTGCAGTAACTTTAAAACTACGCAGGCTGTGTCACAGGCTCAGCAATCAGTCTGGGCCTTGCTACCTTGTTTCTGTGAGGAGACCCCGTGAATCTCCGTGGCTCTCCGGGTATGGTAACTAGATGTCAGGGCTTGGTAGGCCCGTGGCCGATTACCAAGAAGTTAATTTCATGCTTTCACTGGGCCTAGTGGTTCAGACTGTAATGTTTGAGGGGCAGAGGCATGCGGACCAGCCTGGACTACATAAGGAGCCTCTTTCTGGGGAGCGATGGAGAGTAATTTCCATTCCTTAAAACTGAGTGCGGCTACTGCTGCCCTTGGTGGTCCAACCACTACCCTTAAGAAAATGGCTGGCTGAAAATAGCTAGTCCGTACTTGTAAAGCCACACACAGCTTGGCCACGGAGCCGGCTTCCGACCCACCCATTTTCTTTCCAGCAAACTGCCCAAGGCCTTCCTGGTTTTCCAGAGCCAGGGGAACTTAACTTCGAGTGTGCAGCATGAAAGAAGGAGCCCCGATCCTCAGTAGGCGGCTTTCTAGCCCCATGATGTGCCCCTCTCTGGGTAACCGAGCTTTCTCATCTCAAGCCTCCCTTCCCACAGGGGCAGTTCCCATTCGCCAAGCTTCTCCTTTACAGTGTGCCCCTTGGGCCTGAAGTCAGTGAATTGCTCCAGGGCGCAAAGTGACCAGATTCTGAGCCAGACTGGCGCTAGAGGTGGGAACACACCAGCTTCTGGATCCAGCAGAACGGGGTTTTCCTGTTTCATATGTTCAATGACCCAAGACCTCTCCCAATGGTGGGCAGAGAGCAGAAGCTGGGAAGGGGGATAAAAGGAAAAACAAAAACAAAAAAAATTTAAAAAGCACCTGGTAGGTGGGGGCAGGGACCGAAAGTCACCTAGGGTCCTGGGCCTTCTCTGTGCAGATTTTCCCCCTTTATCACCAAGTTCTGGAAAACAAGAAGAGGACCGAACACCTATAGCAGGCCACCCTCGCGGGGCGCTCTGCTGTCCCCTGGCCGAAGGGTGATGGGGGTGATCACTGTCGTGGGATTCGCTCTGGCGGACTTTGGGCCTAGGCAGCATCAGAGGTGGCACCTGCGCCTCTGGCATAGACTCCCGCGCAGCTTGGGGTGGTGCCGGAAGCCTGCGCGAGTAGCCCGAAGGGGTGGGTGCGGGGAAGGTGTCTTTGCAAGACGTTTTCCACGCAATGTCGCAGCCCTAGCTGGGCTTGCCAAAGCGACCTGAGGAATCGGTGCCACGGATCTCCCGCCATCTGCTGCTGGTTTCTTGGGTGCGCCAGTCTCCGGCTCTCGGCATTCCACTCACTAGGGACCAGCGCTCGCCTCTCGGCGGTGGCTCTTCTTCCCGCGCTCGGCTTGGTGGCCCAGCTCCGAGAGCGGCTCTGGCCGCACGCCCAAGTAAGGCACCGTTTCTGGGCTGGGCGGCGCTGCCCTGCCTGCGGGCCACCTCTCTGCGCACCTGCCTCCCGGGCGGAGCGAACGGGGCGGGGCCGGGCGCGCCGGCGCAGGTCACGGCTCGGACGCTGGAGGGGGCTGTGGTTCTCCGCTGTCCCCAGGCTGTGCCCAGGCTCCCCCTGCCGAGGGCCCGGCCCAGGCCCAGGGAGGGGCGGTGGTGCCCCGCACTTCCCGCTCGCCAGTCTCGGAGGTGGCTGGTCCCGGCGCGGGCGCAGCAGCTGCGGAGAGCGGGGAGCGGGGCGAAGAAGGCGCGGGGCGGGGACGCGGCCGCCGCCCGCTCTGCGCCGCTCCTCTCCGTGCGAGTGGCTCTCCGGCCGGGCGTCGAGGCGGCCACGGCGACCCGGAGCGCGCTCCCCACCCACCCCGCCTGCTCCGCCCTCCCCTCCGCCCCGCGCCACCTTTGATGGCTCGGACCTCGGCCGGCCGCCGCCTGCCTAGCTCGCGCGCCCGCCGCCCGCGGGGACCCCTCGCTCGTCGCCGCCGCCGCGCCCTCGCCAGCCCTGCAGCCCGCAGCACGCAGCACGCAGCCCGGACCCGGAGCCGCCGGAACCGCCGAGGTAGGAGGCGCGCGGCGAACAATGACCGCGGCTGGAGGGCGGCCGCCGGGGTGGACCCGGCCGCGGCGGCAACTTGTGAGAGTCCCTGCGGCCGCGGCCCCGGGTGCGGGCCGAGCTGGCCGCGGGATCAGCGGGGACGGTCCCGCCTGTAGCCGGCGGCCGCAGGGCCCTGCAACAATAGCGGGAGCCGGAGCTCCCTGGGCTCCCGTGGCGCTCACCTCCGCGGACCTGGGCTGCGGGGCTCTGAGCTTGTGGACCCCCCCCCCCCCAACCTCCCCGGCCTCCACTCGGCGGGCGCCCTTCCCCCGCTTCCTCCCTTCCCACCCTGCCCGGTGACAGCGACCCCGACGCCTCTTCCGGACCTAGGGCTGCAATCTCAGCCCTGGAGGTCGGTTCCCCGGCCGCCGAGGCGCGGGTGCCGCCGTGCCGGGTCCCCGCAGCTCGCCCACGCGCGGCGAGAGCTTCCCGGTGGGTGACAAAGAGGAACACACCCTCTTAAGTTAGATCTTGTGTCTCTTTGCTGTATGCCTTATCGAGGGGAAAGTTTTTTTTTCTTTTTCTTTTGAAAGCACAGGATATGTATATATATTTTTTCTTTCTTTCTTTTTTTTTTTTGTGCGTGAGGCATTTCAGAACTTCTGGTTGTGATTTTTAGGATTTTAAGTTCGGGAAACTTTAGCCGTGTGATCCATCCGGACCCCTCTGAGTGAGTGTTTTATACTTCGGAGTCGTGGGGGGATACGCGTTTCATTGATGGGACTTGAAGATCAGCTGCTGGTGGGGATTTCGTAGTCTCCAAAAAAAAAAAAAAAGGGGAGGTAGGGTTCACAAAGAAACGAGGTTTTGAGACTTGCTTGCTGGTGGAGATGTAGGAGAGCGAGTGCCTGCCTCTCATCTGGAACAGTTTACCGTGCTCAACCTCTCTTACCCCTCCCCCCTCCCCGGAGTTCGGTGGCCTCGGGCTGTTTCATTTATTTTTGTTCCTGCGTTCCTCCTTGCTAGTTTCCCGCGTTAGACTCCCTTAGCTCTGGCCCCTGACCTTGGGTACCCCCGAGACCACCGTCTCCACCTTCCAGCGGGCAGCGATTTCTGAGCCTAACCTCGACCCATGCCATGTTAATGTGCTTCGCACGTGGGGACTTGCCAAGCCCACTTCAGAATATTACCCCAGCGTTGTCTTCTTGCTTTTCTTTTTCTATCTGAACAAGGAATGGAGAAAGAAAGAAAGAAAAAGCCTTTTGGGTTCTGGAAGCACTAGTAGGGAGTCGCCTTAAAAATTGGCTTGGTTTTTTTAAGGATGAGGTGGGGCTCTTCTCAGATCCCAGCCGTCTTTGCTCAGCCCCACTGTTCTCGCTGGGGCCTTATCCTCAGCTTTTCAGGTGGGTGGGTCCCTGCCAATGCGTGTCTTCTGTGGGTATGGTATCCACACGGCTCACTTTATATTCCTGCTGCATCGGTCTGCAGCAAGACACTAATATTGGACCTACTCCAAGCACAACGAAACGTTTGTGTTTTTAGTATGTCTGGCTAATAGCTCTGCTTCTGGGTAAAATAAATAGAAGCATTATTGGGCAGTGACTGGCCTACTGGGGGAGTTGGTGGTGTAGATAGCCAGCAGATGTCTGCCAAGCCCACAGGAAGCTAGAAATACTTGGTCATCAATGAGGTAACCACCTCCTCCGGGTGAACGCAGGACTCTAGTGTGCTCCTCTGATTCGGGGTTCGCTGTTAGATGTAGGAGTTCTGTATCTTGGGGATCCTTCTGAAGTTAAGTACCCCCACTTCCTTTTGAGATAGGATAGGGCAGCGTATCCCTGGCTGGTCCAACTGGAGATCCTCCTGGTTCAGCCTCCCCAAGTGTGCATGTATTGACACCTGTTTGTAATGTACTTTTCTGCGTCGATATTCTCTTCTGGGCATTGATATTGGGATCATTGTTTTGGATTATTTTTGATCTTGTTTTTCATTAAAGGAATTATCCAAGGGAAAAATATTTAAAGATGAAGATAAGATTAAAAGTAATATTGAAAAGGTTGAGGTGTGGGGGTCACATATGTAACCCCAGCATTCTGGAGGCAGAAGCAGGAGGCTCAGAGGTTACAGGCCAGCCTTGGCTGTGTAGTTAACTCAAGGTCAGCCTTAACTCCATAATCTCAGTAACAGAATGGATAAAAAAAGGGAAAAGGAATGCTTAATAGTTTATTTCATTTGGAAAAATGAGTAGATGAACTCTAGATAGGAAAGACAAAACCTAATTTTTGCATGTTGGTTTTATTTTGTAAAACCAGCCTGGGGATATGTCCGAGGACCATGGAGACTGACTTTATAGGGACCTTGTGTTTTGCTGGCTTGATGCACCCGGCCTCTTTTACCAATCTTTTGTGATTGCCTTGCTTGCTGCAGAGAATAAATGAGTATTTTTGAGAACTGCACTTTCCTCTCTAAAAGAAGATGGTAACAGTAAACAAAGAAGCCCCCACAGCCCTGTGACATAGTCCTTTGGGGTCCTTTCTTCCAAGGGCTGGCAAGTATTCCCAGTGTTGGTGGCCTCTTGCCTGGGTGAGGAGGAGGGCCTCAGGAGGCTGGAGTCTTCCCTGGCTGCCTTTCTCCTGTGTTTTGGTGCATTTGATGGCCAGGAGGTGTAAACGTGGAGTGTTCATCCTGGGTTCTGTTTCTAGCTGCCAATAAACCGGTTGTGCCAGCACGGCCTACTATACTGGCATTCCGGAGGGGTGTGTGTGTGTGTGTGAGGGGGGTGGGATCAGGTGTTCAAGGTCGTCCTTGGTTCTGCTGGCTGCTGCACAGTGAGTTCGAGGCCAGCCTGGATTAGATTTGCACACGTGCGCGCGCACACAGACACACACACACAGACACACACACAGACACACACACAGAGAGACACACACAGAAAGGAGAGCTCTCCCAGTGGACTCTTGAACATATGTGGTTGCAGTTTTCTGCCTTTTAATGGCTAACATTTGTGCTGAGGCATTACCCCATCATAGTCCTCTGGCCCTTTGTGACGCAGATTTGGTTGTTAACCCTTGTTAACCACTTCCATGTGGCCAAGGTAAGCCAAATGGTTTCCATTAAGAAACGAAAATGCCAACGTCTCTATCCACTTACACCAATTGTCACTTTCGTTTTTAAATCAAAAAGCCCCCAGCAAAACGCTCATTTCAATGGAGAGAGATTAGTTTTTACTAGGGAAATATCCTTTTTCTGTTTGAGTCAGTAGAAATGTTTTGGAGGGGATACTTTTCAAGAAGTGGATGATTGATACATTGTTTAAACATGGTACTCTGAGCATGCCTCTTGTGGAATAAAAACAAGGACCAACCATCCATTTGACTCACGTTGGCTGCAGGCTCAGGAGCTTACAGTGGTGTTGCAGTTTTGCTGTGGTATGGAAATTATAGACTGCAGCGTTTGGAGTTAGTGTGGGATTCTTCACTTGCACGGAATTAATTTCGTGTGTTAATCTGTCACTTGTGCATACATTAAAACACAAATGCCACAGGCCCAACTAGGCTGTCTTTAATGCATGCTGTGGAGTGCCAAGAAACCCAGCATGGCCATGGTCACTTTGTTTTGCTTGAAGACTTTTGGAGAAATGCTTTTCATAACGGTGATTTATTATCAACTTCAAAGGAAGATTTAGAAGTCAGGAGTATGAAACTTTCAGTTTTTCCTTCTCACCCTGTTATTTCCGGGTCTAGGATAGTGCCCGGAACATAGCAAACCCTTGATGAATGTTTGCTGAGTGAATTAGCATGCTTAGCTTTTAAGGCTCTTTTAAGTTAGTTCCTGGGTTGTTGTTGTTGTTGTTGTTTTGTTTTGTTTTTTAATATGGGAGACTTGACCTTAGCAGCACTAGGTTGCAGTTCTGGGAATATGAAAATTTGATATTTGAGTTTATATATCATTTCTTTGTAACTGAGCAATTTGGTCCTTAAAGCTGGCTGATGTGAAAAAGACTCAGTCATGTTTTACACGGACATAAAGATGATGCGATGAAACACGGAGGAAATCAGACTTGACTGTAACCTACCGCCTCCTACCAGATGCTTCCGCTAATGTTTTGGTGTTGCCTGATCCATCTTTTCATTTGGTCGTTTCCCCAACTTGAGTGGATCTCTGCAGTTTCTTCCTGGATAGGGCCTCCTTGAGCACAGAGGTTTCTGGATGCTTTCCTTCCTGGGAGCATTGCCTCTTAGAGTTCCATTCACACACCTGTCCGTGGTAACCTCCTGCGAGCATTGCCTCTTAGAGTTCCGTTCACACACCTGTCCGTGGTAACCTCCTTTTCTGAGCTCCTTGGATATCTTTGTTTCAGAAGGATGGATTGTCAGGATTTGGAATTCTCATGGCGGTTTTCCTGTTACTCAACCAGTGATTTGTTATTTGTGAATGGCCTGGCTTTTCTTTCTGGAGTTTGCAGTTTCACTATAATGGATGCAGGTGTCATTTCTGTCTTTTTTCCCCTCCTCTACTTCCAGGCAGTTCCTTTCTTCTCAGTGATTCTTAACAGCACTGGGGTTGTGATCCCAAGATGTGACCATTAGGTCGTTTTTGAGTTTGGTGCTCACGACCCAAGGTCTTAAGAACACTTGTAGACAGGTCTTTGTGTGGAAGTATGTTCTCATCATTTGTGCTGGGCTCTTAACTGCCATGTGTGTTCTGAGGGGCTTCTGTTTTATGTTCCCACCCGCCAGGCTCCAGAAACTTTTGTGACTGTTCTTTGCCTGCATTTGAAATGGTCCGTCTTTTTCATTGTAGCCCTTTAGGGGAGCGCGTAGTAACTGTGTGAGGTGGTTCTAGTTTGTGTTTTCCTGATGACTCTTGGAATCATCCTGTGCGTTTCTCAGTCAATTGTCTGTCTGCTTTCTGTGAATGCACACACACAGTGCATGCGTGCGTGTGTGTTCTGTAGCTGTGCTGAGTACAATTGTCATGAGTAAACAGCTCGCACCCAGTCCCACCTTGCCTATAGCTGTGATCCGTCTCTAGATACCCTTTGTTCTGCCTGTGTCTTGTTAATATTTTCATCTGTTCACGTGTTTATTCTCGTCACTCTTTAATTCCTGTGCGTCTTTTGTACTAGTGTGTGTGTGTGTGTGTGTGTGTGTGTGTGTGCGTGTGTTGGTACAGTGTGATGTGGCAGTCTGAGGACAACTTGCTGGAGCTGGTTCTCCCCGTCCCTCTGAGCTGGCAAGCTTGGCAGCAAGAGCCTTCGCCTGCTGGGCCATCTTGCCAACCCCTCTTCATTTTTTGTTGGTGTCTTTTGAAGAGCAGGCATTCTTGCAAAATTTTACACAGTCTGATTATTGAATGTACGAACGGTCAGGAAATGTATTCTGGTGTGCAAGGAAGGGAGAAGCTACCATGGCTATGCTCCTCCCGTCGTTGCGTTTCTTGGGGCAGCTTTGTTCTTCCCCAAGTCAACTCACGTGGAAGATTAGAGACAAAAAAAAAAAAAATCCTGGTTATTTTGAAAATAGAGGCAAATGGGTGGTTAATATTACAAGCAAGTAAATAGATTTTTAAAATAAAATTCAAATTGGGTTGTGTCATTTCATAGATGAAAGGATTATGAGGGAAAAAGTGGTTTTGTAATCAGTTAAGAACAACAAACTGGTCGGACTCTGGGAAAAAGCAAGTTTTAACATTCCGTTTTTAAAAAATAATTCGTAGCAGGGCTTGATGGCACGCATGCCTTTAATCCCAACACCCTAGAGGCAGAGGCAGGTGAATCTCTGTAAATTCAGGCTAGCCTGGTCTGCATAGTGGTGAGTTCAGGACAGCCAGGGCTGTATAGAGAACCTGTCTCATAATAAAACAAAGCAACAACAACAAGAAAAAATTATTTGTGTCTGTGTATGTGTGTATGAGTGCAGGCGACCACGGAGGTCAGAGGCGTTTGGTATTTCCAGAACTGGAGGTATAGACAGCTGTGAACATCCCAGTTTGGGTGCTGGGAACTGAATATGGGTTCTCTGCAAGAGCAATGCACGCCCTTAACCACTGAACATCCCTCCAGCTCCTTAACTACAGCAGCGAGGTGCATGGGCGCCTGCAGGTGCTCCCTGGCTTCCGTGTTCACAGCCATCTTTGGAGCACAAAGCCTAGATCAGGAGAGTAACATGAGACCAGGATGAATATCCTCCTAATTCTTGATTGTCCTGTCCATTTAATATAAATGATAGACATTGGCTAACTGGACTGAGAACTTATTAAACAAGCAGGTACCTTCCAAGGTAATTGAAGCTGGGGTAGAGGTGCCTACAAAGTAGCAGGACTTGCCCTTAGCAGGACCCGCTTGTAACTGGCTTCCTTCTTTGTCCTGTCGGGCAGGTCAAACTTCACAAACTTCAAGGGAATGCGTAAGACTCCCTGGATGCCCAGGGCAGAACGTCTGGCTGATGAGATCTTTAACCTACCAAATAGAGGCCTCCAGGAATGGTAGGCGGTAGGCGGGCTCCCACCGTGTCCGTGTCCGGGTTGCTGAGGAGGAGGTGCTTTCTGTCCTACCCTGTCATTCCTAGCATGTTGCTTTTCTGCCCTTGGGCTTGTTACCTCTGGTTGACTAGATGCTGCAGCCTCATTAGCCATTGTAGCCGATGGCTCCTGCAACTCCTTACTGCACACTGTCACTTGGGGGTTGTTAAAGCCACCGTGGCTCAGGCTCCTCGAAGCTCCAATTCCTTCCCAGAAGCCCCCAGCATCTGGGAAGGTTGCTGATGTGGGTTCTTGGAAATGTTCAAAAAGAGCCTCCAAGACCAGATTGGATGCCTGTGGCCACAGCAGCTGTATTGTGGTTTGGGCAAAAGGAGAACAGAGATGCAGCCAGAGCCTGTAAGTGCACTGTAGAGGCCTGCAGGCTCCACGCATCCGTGCCTAGTTGGTTAAATAGTATTAACCTGCACTAAATAATGCATTTTTGTATTTTCTGTTCCTCCTGGAATTGTCCTTTCTAAGGAGGATTCCCATTCAAAACATCACTGAAAGAGTTTATCTTTCATCTGCCATATAGCACAATTTTTGGGGAAAATGTGTTCTAATTTCTTTTCCTGTGGAAAGTGACTTTTGTGGATGTGATGGTAGATCCCCAACCCCCTGGGAGAGAGATAGCCTCTGGGGGATTATGTTTATTATGTGAATTGAGGTGAGAATACCTACCCACTGTGGGTGGTGCTATTCCCTTTGCTACAGCCCTTGGGATGACAGGAGAGAGGAACCCCTCAGCAGCTGGTGTCCCTTTCTCTCTGCTTCCTCACTGTGGATGTGACATAACCCCAGTGTGGATGCTATAATGAACTGTGAGCTGAAATAAGCCCCCCCCCCCTTGTTAAGTTTTGGTTGAGGTATTTTATCATGGCAACAGGAAAAGGAACTTAAGACATTGGGCAGGTCAAGTTGTCTGAGAAGCAAACTGTTCTAGGAGTGTTTGCCCGAATATGCTAACCATTCGGCTAACTCTCCTTGAATTTGTCTCTTTCGGAGGTGGCATCACTGCTCATCATCTTGGAAGTGACCTTTGGCAGTTTAGATCACATTTGGACCATCCCCGGAGTCCTTTAAGGGAAAGAGGTGGTGCCTGCCATTTCTTCCACCCGGCACGGCTTTTGCATGAACGTTTATATTGTTGAGGGAGTTGGTGAGGACACTCCTCTGGGGGCTGATATATTTTCTTTTAGTCAGAGCCTCAAATGTCTAGCATCAGATTCTAGAGGGGGCCAAGTAGAAGGAACTCTTGACTGTAAGAGGAGTCGGGAATATTTGCTCACACTGTGAAGATGTGTCTTTGCCCAGGTGCCTTCTGATTGGTTTAATAAAGAGCTGAATGTCTAATAGCTAGGCAGGAAGAGGTTAGGCGGGACTTCTAGGGACAGCGAGGACTCTGGGAAGGAGAAAGGCCATTCAGGGAAAACCAGAGCTGGTGTGGTTTGAATGCTCTTGTCTCAGAACTCTCCCGGTCTGCAGCTGGTGGCCCTGTTTGGAAGGTGAGACTTGCTGGAGGAAGTAGACTTGTGATTGGCCCTTGAGATTGTTAAGGGGGCTGTATTTCCTGCATGATGTCCAATTTCTGTTTCTGTCAAGATGTAAGGGCCTACCCATATACCCCTGCCACCATGGAGCTACCTCCTCCCAGGACAGACTCTATCCCCTCAAACTGTGGGCTAAAATAAGCCCTCCTCCTTGAGGTTACTTCCTGTTGGCATTTGATCCTACAACAAGGAAAGGATTTTACAGAAGAGGTTACTCCAGGAGACGGTGATCTTGTTGAATTTCTGAAGGAAAGCTGACTTAGTAAGTAAGAGCCCAAGTATTTACCCCATGAGTTGCTGCTGTACAAAACTACCCTCCAAGGGTTGGCGGAGACTGGATCCGCCGCTCTCAACCTTCCTAGCTCTGTGACCCTTCAATACAGCCTCTCGTGCTGTGGTGAACCACAACATTATTTCAGTGGGGCTTCATGCCTGTAGTTTTGCTATGGTAATGAATCATAATGTAAATGTCTGTGTTTTCCGATTGTCTTAGGTGACCCCTGTGAAAGGGTCATTTGATCCCTAAAAGAGTCGAGACCCACAGGTTGAGAACTGCTACTCTAAGCCAGCCACCTCTCTATCTTGGAGGGTATGCTCATTTGTAAAAATTCATCCTGGTTGGGCTTGTTGATGGTTCACCCCTACTCAGAGAAGGGGTCTCTCGCTTGAGTGTACAGCCAATGTTCATAGCACCTGGTACGCCACACAGCCCTGCTTGCTAGGGATTTAAGGCCAAGAAAGATTGGGAGAGAGGGGCTCCATCTACATGGTTACAGAGAATCCCTTATTCCTGTGGGATAAAAGTTCTGGTGTGACCTTTTGGGGGAGGAGTATCCACACCCCTGTAGATAACCCCTCACCCTTGCTCAGTAAGTAAGCCCAATAAACTCATTGGCTCCCCCAGAGTGAAATTTGGTGGAATTGTGCCTTGGCCTGCCCTTGTGACCTTAGGAGGAGGGGTAGATATTGTTTATGTCCTCTCCTGAGAAGGAATTTTAGCAGCAGCTGCAGATAAAAACCATGTGTCCAGACAGTTGTGGAATGTAGATCAACAGTGTTCTTATCTTTTCATTTAATAGATACAATCTTTCAAAAGCAGTCTAGGAGGCGCTTGCCTAGCCTGTGTGAAGCCCTATGTTAGAGCCTTCGCATCACCAACACCCCCCCCCCCCAAAAAAAAAAAAAAAAACTCCTAAGGATCTGGGTGGTGGCTCGTTTGGTGAAGAGCTTGCCAATGGGGAGGTGGAGGCTAACAGGGCCCTGGGGCTCCCTGGCCAGCTTGCAAGCCATTCAGCCCCCTTCCTTTATCACCATTGGTTCGCTTGCCTTTGCAATGCGGTGCATAACCATGGGGTGACCATCTCCCTCTGTCTTTTATTTTCACCCCAAAGAACAAAAGCCTAGCTTGAGCCCTGTGCAGCAGGGTGCTAGAGTGTTTAGTTCTTTTTAGCTCGTGGGACCAATCAGAGAAGGAGCAGAGGCATCTTGGGGCCTGAGAGCTGCCCCACACCTCCAGCCCTGTGGCATGGGACCTTGTGTCTGGTCCCTGCTTTCTCCTGGACATCAGCTTCTTTTGTTTAAGGTTTATTTTTTATTTCTCTCTCTCTCTCTCTCTCTCTCTCTCTCTCTCTCTCTCTCTCTCTCTCTCTCTCTGTTTGTGTGTGTGTGTGTCCATACTTGCAGTTGCTCACAGATGACAAAACTGAGCATCTCCCTGAAGCTGGGTGGAGTTTCAGGCTGTCGTGAGCCATCTGATGGGGGTCGTGGGAACTGTGTTTAGGCCCTCAGCAGGGGCAGGGGCAGCCCTTGGCTACTGAGCCCTCGTCCAGCTCACTTCCTGTGTTTTCAGTGCCCTGGGAAGAAAACTCCAGTCCTGCTGGGATGAGATTCCATAATGCATCTGAACCGCCACCCTTCCCTGTCCCCTCCAGGGTTATCCAGGCATGGGCCTTCTTGGTGTGAGAAGAGCCAGATCACAGGCCTGCCCTGACCTCAGTTGCTTAACAAGATGGACAGAATACCTACGTACAAATGAAGGAAAACAAAGCAGACAGCAGAAAGTGGCTCAGCAGGAGTCTCTCCCCAGCGGCAAGGGTTCGCTGAAGCTGGGGAAGTTCATGAAACATCAATGCTTCCTTTTTTATTTTTTAATGATTAATAATTAATTAATTGATCTCATGTAGCCGTTTCTGGCTTTGAACTTGCTGTGTAGCTGAGTAAATCAGCAGCGTACCCTTATTAAATCCCGAGCCTCTCGTCTCTGCCCGCTAAGTGCTGGGATCACAGGTTTGTGTCACCATACCTGCCTGCTGCCCTTCTGATCTATTGTTGCCATAGCCGTGTTCTTCCTGTCCATGTCCAGACACACCTGTCGATGACAAGGGAAGAGTGGTCGCCTGCTCAGGGTCACGGCAGGGCATCCCCGTGCATCAAGAGAAGGCGGAGTGCGGTCAGTGTAACTGCCTGGAGCCCTAGGGGATCTTGGGAAGGGTCGCTGTGCATAGCACCACATGGTAAGGCCCATCCCCGCCCTGCTGCCCCCATTTGTCACAGGTGCCAGCGACCAAAGTTGTTATTGCTCTCAGCCCTAATCCATCTCCAGGGAGCAGGGGCCCTTGAGTGATAATTCTAGTCTGTTGACAGAAAGATACTCAGTTTGGCACACCCAAGCCTCGGCCATCCATCAAAGTCCTGGCCGAGGTGATGTCTGTTTCTCCCTTTGGCACACCTTGGAAGGACACTGTTCAAGAGTACAGACACACGGCTAGGGATGCCGTTCGTCTGGAGAGCGCTGTGCAGACTTCAGGGTTCAGGGCCACCACTGTCACAGTTATTCCCTTCCATCTAACTTTGCTTTTCCTGCCAGTTAGTTCCTGCGTATCGGAAACTGTGATGTCTTCAACTGCAGCCATAGTTTTTCTGTGCTTTGGTTGGTTAGTGCAAGTCTTAAGGTGTGTCCACGAGTAACCTGGCAGTCCGAATCCCTTAGATTCCAGGGCTCTGCACAGATTTGCAAGCAATGGAAGGGATGCTATTTTAAAGATGGGCACACTTGGCAGGAAGTGATTTTTATTTGCCTCAGTGAATAAAAGAGACAAAGTCCTTGTAGAAACGGGTCGAGACTTTCTGATGTTGACAGGCCGTGCTAATTGTGTTGGCTGTTTTCTTTCTTCCAGAGTCCCTCAGACAGGTAGGTGCTCTTAGGTGCTTCAGGAACAGGTAAAGAAAACTGCTGTGACCTCAGGAGTGAATCCATTTTCTCTGATTTTTATTGAGCACCCGTGCAAGATTGAACCCCGAGTCTCATGCATGCCAGGGGTGCACTCTCCCACATCTCGGGTCTTTAATCACCTTTGAACTTGAGGAGAATGTTCTTGGGGGACACAGCAAGAGTTTCTGTCTCCAGAATGAGCCGACGAGTGGTAACTATTAGCAAGTCCTGAGATACACCGATGGGTTTAAATAGCTTGCTTGCGAAGATTCCTAGAGCTGGCGTTTTACAAAGGAAAGGTTTGAAAGTCAAGGGAGCCATAGGCCCTGAAGGCAATTTAAGAAGTGAATATATTTCTCGTTAAAGCAGAATATAATTGAAATTGTTTCTCAGAAAGAAAGTATAATGGGGTATGGTGGTGCACGCCTTTAATCTTAGCACTTAGGAGGCAGAGACAGGCGGATCTCCATAAGTCTGAGGCCAATTTGGTCTATACAGAAAGTTCCAGGCTAGCTAGGATGACATAGTGTAAAAAAAGCTTCCAACTAACCCCTCCCCCACTTAAAGAATCCTCAAAAAAAATATATATAAAGGCTACAGAGATGGCCCAGTGGTTAAGAGGATATATGTATGCTCTTGTAGAACATTAAAAAGTATATAGTATGTATATATGTATATATTTAATATTAACGTAGAGTGTATGTTAATATTATCAAAGTGACTTATTCCGCATTAAGTCTACAGCACTGTGTTTTAACACATGCCTAGAACGGCCTCATCAACCACACAGTCAAGACATGGGCCGTTTCCATCTCTTCTGAAATCTCCCTGTGTTGCCCCTGTGGTCCCCCAGCCCCTGCTAGTTAGTCTTTCATTCAGTGTCATTTGATCGTGTCCATGATATCACACATCAACACACAGCATAGCCTGTGGAGGCTGGCCTCTCCGAACTGTCTGGAAGACTTTGCTTTTCCTTCTGAGTAGTGGCTATTGCGTGGACACACTGAAGGTGTCTGGCCGTCCACCTGCTGAAGGGCATTGGGGTCGTTTCCCTTCGAGCAGTTCTGAGTATGTCGTCTGTAAATGCAGAGCTACCGTGATTGCAAATTTTCATATGAACGTGGCTTTGGTGTTCCAGGAGTACATATCTTGCCAGCAGTTACTATCGCCAGCCCTATTTTTTAGCCTTTTTAAATGGCATGTAGTAATATCTTACACTGGTTATTTTTAAAACTAAAGATACAGAGTAAAGTTTTAGAGGGGCTTACTCTAGGAAATGACTTATGGTCTGTGTAACAGAGAAATCTCTTAGAATGGCTGCTTGTTGGTTGCAGGGCACATCACGAAGGGCAGTGGAATGCAGACACAGTCCCGTCCTCCACATCCCTGTCAGCAGGGCAGGAAGGAATCAGGAACAACTCACTCCTGAGGGTACTTAGGATACTCAACTGACATGAGTTTTCAGTGCTAATGAAATTACAAAGCAGCTGTAAGATGGGTGTCCTGGGGAAAAGCACACAGGCCTGGGGCCATTGCTGTTTATGGCGTCCGAGCTTAGTGGTTGAAAGTGGCAGCAAATGACCTTTCATAGCTTTTGTGCTGAGGGCTTGGGAGTGGATTTTGGACATCAGTTCTGGCTCAGACGTTTGCAATAAAGATGTCAGCTAGGGCTGTAAGATCTTTTCCTAAGGAACCTCAAGGGGCTCCATGGGCAGGGTGGTGCTCCCCACAACATGGGTCGCAGCTTGTGGTAAAATGAGAGTCCTCCAAGAAGCCCTGATAGGCTGTTGTGACATTTATGAGCTAGTCTTGGAAGTCCCAAGCTGCCATTTTCACAGTCTGCTTGGTCACCGGGCCAGCCATGATGCCGTGGGAGGTGATCTCACAGAGTGTGGGTGCCAGTAGGCAGGACCCAATGGGTGTGACCGTGGAAACTGGCTTCCAGCCACCTGAGAAATCAGCCATGTTCCTGTAGTCCAGTAGAAATAAATTTTTCATTTTGGAGTGGCAGCTTTTACTCATATTTTAAAACAGAGCCAGTAACTGTACTATACACTGGTTATACTGTACACTGAGGTGCGCTGCACACAGAGGTGCACTGTACACTGAGGTGCACTGTACACTGAGGTGCGCTGTACACTGAGATACACTGCACACTGAGGTGCGCTGCACACTGAGATACGCTGTACACTGAGATGCGCTGCACACTGAGGTACACTGCACACTGAGGTACACTGCACACTGAGATACGCTGCACACTGAGATACACTGCACACTGAGATATACTGTACACTGAGATACACTGCACACTGAGGTACACTGCACACTGAGATACACTGCACACTGAGATACACTGCACACTGAGATACACTGCACACTGAGATACACTGCACACTGAGATCACTGTACACTGAGATCACTGTACATTGAGATACGCTGCACACTGAGATACGCTGCACACTGAGATACGCTGCACACTGAGATACGCTGCACACTGAGATCACTGCACACTGAGATCACTGTACACTGAGAACACTGCACACTGAGATACGCTGACACTGAGATACACTGCACACTGAGATATGCTGCACACTGAAATCCGCTGTACACTGAGATACGCTGCACACTGAGATATGCTGCACACTGAGATACGCTGCACACTGAGATACACTGTACACTGAGGTGTGCTGCACACTGAGATACGGTGCACACTGAGATACGCTGCACACTGAGATAGGCTGTACACTGAGATACGCTGCACACTGAGATACGCTGTACACTGAGATCACTGTACACTGAGATACACTGTACACTGAGAACACTGCACACTGAGATACACTGCACACTGAGATCACTGTACACTGAGATACACTGTACACTGTGAACACTGCACACTGAGATACACTGCACACTGAGATACACTGCACACTGACATACGCAGACACTGAGATACGCTGCACACTGAGATACGCTGTACACTGAGATACGCTGTATACTGAGGTACACTGCACACTGAGATACGCTGTACACTGAGATACGCTGTATACTGAGGTACGCTGCACACTGAGATACACTGCACACTGAGATACACTGTACACTGAGATACGCTGCACACTGAGATACACTGCACACTGAGATCACTGTACACTGAGATACGCTGCAGACTGAGATACGCTGCAGACTGAGATACACTGCAGACTGAGATACACTGCACACTGAGATACGCTGCACACTGAGATACGCTGCACACTGAGATACGCTGCACACTGAGATACGCTGCACACTGAGATACGCTGCACACTGAGATACGCTGCACACTGAGATACGCTGTACAATGAGATACGCTGTACACTGAGAACACTGTATACTGAGAACACTGCACACTGGGGCGCACTGCACACTGAAGTGTGACTCGTGTGTTGTACATGAATTGCTTGTGACGTCTTTCTGATCAGTATCTTGATGAAATATTTGTTTTATATTTTTGAGACAAGGCAGTGTGACTGCCTGGAACTCCCTGTTAGAGCAGGTTGGCCTCACACTCACACAGCTCCCCAGCCTGTGCCTTCTGAGTGTGCGATTAAAGGTGCATGTGCCCACGTTTTGCTGTGGTTTCTACTTTTGGACTGAACGTTTTCTGGAGACTTGGGACTATCGTAGAGTTCCTCCTCCACTCTTAGAGGGCCGGGCTGAGTTTGCACACGTGAGAGCAAATCGAATCCGACACAGTTTTGCTTACAGGACACACAGCATTGCACATTTATTGCTGCCGTCGTGGGAACCAATGCCCCTTTGCTTGCCCAAGCATGCTTGGGGAGGGCTCAGGTTTTTCATCTGATGGTTAGGCCAAGGCGTTCTCTTTGTGGCTTGGAAGTTGAAGGGTAGAGATCTTTCCTTCAAAGAGTGGGATGCATTGGCTTCTGAGGTGAAAGTAATTCCTAAACCTGAGCGGGTACTCAGGCTGGCCTCCCACTCCTGATCCTCCTGCCTCCAGGTCCCATGTGCTAGGAGTCCCTGTGGCTACACCCGGGTCTGTTGTTTTGAGATAGGGTCTTCCTGTACAGCTCTGCTGGCCTCAACCATGGCGATCCTCCTGCCTCAGGTGCCAGAGTGCTGGGATCATAGGTCTGGTTACCACACCAGACTCCATTATTTATTTTCAAATGCAAAAATAATAAAGCCACTGTGAACATGTCTAAAAAGATGAAGACGAGCAATCAGGCAAGACGTATACATAGCATATGCTCGCTTGCCCGGCCCCTCACCCAGACCCCTTCCTTTTTCCAGTCTTTTGGGGTAGCTTTAGGTTCATAGCAGCATGGAGCAGAAGTTAGTTCCCATATCTGCCCTCCACCCTTTTATTATAAACATCCTGTACTTTCTTTCCTTAATTAAATTTTTTTAACAGCGTTTCCTTTTTTCAATTATAATCTAGTCTACATATGTTTTGCGAATTTCACTCCCCCCCAGTAATCTTGCCTCAGTAATCCTTGAATCAACACGATTAAGGTCAAAGGTCTCTTCAGGTCATTTCCTGTTGACCTTTGCTCAGAAGAATTTGCCTTCTGTTCACATGATGGGGAGGGGTGGCTTAGTTTGTGATATTTATCACATGGAGATTCCCAGGGTAAGTTTAGAAGCACTTACAGCCCTGGAGGGCTCGGCCCCTCCCATCTCTTTTATCACTGAAGTCCCTTCTCCACTTTTGGTAGTGGGGTGGGGGTTGGGATTCTCTTGGGGTCAAAGCGTTTGGTCTCCTCTGGAGTTAGAGCCAGAGCAGGAATCTTTTTCCAGCACAGTCTTAAATGTGAAGGCTTGCCTAAGTCAGAGTCGGGCATGGGTTGCAGTTAACTCTCCTGCGCCCTGCAGCCTGAACAATAGCTGGGCAGCGTTGGGCCTGGGGACTGCAGTTCTATGGACACTGCTGGCAGGACCATAGCTGGGCAGCGTTGGGCCTGGGGACTGCTTTCTCAGGGGCGTCAGCAAGTGTTTTCCCTCTTTGGTGCATTAAAGAGAAACTTCTGCCTAGGTAAGGCCACACATTCATAAATCTCTGCTGAATAGCAAAAGGGAGTCTCCCTTTCGGAATTTCTGGAAAAAGGACCCCAAACCTCTCAGAGGGGAGCTGACCTCAGCAGCTGTTTGACCTCAGCCTGTGAAAGCCAGGGATGTGGAGACACACACTGGTGGCAGATTCGTATTGTTCTGTGTTCTTAACCCTCCAGGGTGTGTGTGTGTGTGTGTGTGTGTGTGTGTGTGCGCGCGCGCGCGCGCGCACTCCTTTAGCTTTCTAAGTGTTTCTCTCAACTGCAGAGGCCAGGTTGGTCTCTGGCAAAGTCAGGAGGGCTTTAGCAATGATCTTCAAGTTGGGAGCTTCGAGCGCTTAAAAACTATACCCTTTTTAGACAGAGAAAAAGAAAATGCTTCTTTGGTCCTATGATATCATGCGTTAGTGACTTAGAAATTAAACTTAGCATGACCTCTCTATAAACACCCATGATTACGGCCTTCAGCTTAATTCCAAGAAAACTACCGACTGTAGGCTACCTTTATGAGTCATCTGCTGGCCAGAGCCCCTGTGTGTACCCGGAAAGGGAATGGCACCCCCAGAACACAGGGAACTGGTGTGCGTGTGTGCGTGTGTGTGTGTCTGTGTGTGTGTCTGTGTGTGTGTGTGTGTGTGTGTGTGTGTGGCATTAGCTGATTGGCTGGCCTGATAGAAGCATTGGTTTGAGCCACGTGGAGGGTCCTTGAGCACCTGAACTGTGTCTATCTGACAGGCATTGGGCAGTGTTTCTGGGATTCACTTGGGGGAGAGGAATTAGGAGCATTTTTGTTCTAGATGGGAAGATTGGGGAGTCTGGGTGCCTTCTGCAGATGTGCACAAGCCAACAGTGGGAGTCAGCTTGAATAAATCTGGAGGTTTAAAGCTTGCAGTTTGTATTTGATTAAACAACAAAGTAACACATCTGGCCTTCTCCCTGCGTCTCTACCTCCTGCTGTGACCTCTGGGAGGAGGGGGAAGATTTATTGGTCTTTTAGAGAACTCAGATTTTCGGTGTACTTGACAGAGTTGGGCTTGCTTTTGAGTTTCTCTTTAGAAATTTGCTTTTGCTGTATAATTTCACGCACAGTGTGTGTGTGTGTGTGTAATTGCTGAGTGTGGCGTAACAGGTGAGTGTTGATCCTTACCCTCCACGTGTTCGGGACAGGGTCTTTATTGGTTTCTCCACTGTGTGTCTCAGGCTAGCCCACTAAGTCCTCTTGTCCCCACCTCCTATCTCCTGCAGGAGCTCGGGGATCATGGATGCTTTTGTGAGGGATCTGGGGCTCTGAGCTCTGGTCTCCACACTTGGGTAACATGATCTTATCACCCCAGCCACAGGAAATAAAACAGTTCTGAGAAAAAATGCTGTTCATAATGCTGTGGAGAAAAGACTCGTTGGAAATAAAGTTACCCCTGGGAAGCTGACGGGAGGCGGGACTGGTTTCCCACCCTGGCAGCTTTGCTGTTCTTATCCATTAAGAGAAGCCCAGTGGCACTTTAATGTGGTATTTCCCTGTCATTAAAATTATCCTTCTAGGACTGGCTGTGTAGCTCAGAGGGTGAAGATATTTGTGGCCAAGCCTGATGGCCTGAGTAAAAATCACACACAACACACACATACAACACACCACACACACACACCACATACCATACACATACCACACAACATACACAACACACATACAGCACACACACAGTGCACACACACCACACACATAACACACAATACAACACACACATACCACACATACAACACACAGTAATTATGTCTTCCTCAGTCACTTTCTGTCTTTTCTGCTGAACCGGTCTCTCACTGACCATGGAGATCATGGTTTGGCTAGACTGGTTGTTCAGAAAGCCCCAGTGATACTATGGTTCCCCTTCTCAATGCTAGGGTGACAGTTGCTTGCCCATGGGTGCTGGTGGTGTCCTCCCAGTGCTGGGGTTACAGTTGCTTGCCCATGGGTGCTGGTGGTGTCCTCCCAGTGCTGGGGTTACAGTTGCTTGTCCATGGGTGCTGGTGGTCCCCTCCCAGTGCTGGGGTTACAGTTGCATGCCCATGGGTGCTGGTGGTGTCCTCCCAGTGCTGGGGTTACAGTTGCATGTCCGTGGGTGCTGGTGGTCCCCTCCCAGTACTGGGGTTACAGTTGCATGCCCATGGGTGCTGGTGGTCCCCTTCCAGTACTGGGGTTACAGTTGCTTGTCCATGGGTGCTGGTGGTCCCCTCCCAGTGCTGGGGTTGCAGTTGCTTGTCCATGGGTGCTGGTGGTCCCCTCCCAGAACTGGGGTTACAGTTGCTTGTCCATGGGTGCTGGTGGTCCCCTCCCAGAACTGGGGTTACAGTTGCTTGTCCATTGGTGCTGGTGGTCTCCTCCCAGTGCTGGGGTTACAGTTGCATGCCCATGGGTGCTGGTGGTCCCCTCCCAGTACTGGGGTTGCAGTTGCTTGTCCATGGGTGCTGGTGTCCCTCCCCAGTGCTGGGGTTGCAGTTGCAGGGTTCTGAGGTTGAAGTTCAAGTCTTCAGGCTTGCAGAGCAAACAGTTTTCAGATCTCTTTAGTCTTTTTTTTCTGTGCTAGGCATGGGCAGTTAGGACCTGTCTGATGCTAGGCAAGAGCTCTCTACCACAGAAACACAGAACCACATTCTGAACCCCCTCTCTCATTCTTTGTATGGGCACCACTAGATGATCCGTAAGTCCTACTGACAGGTGTCTGTGTTGTTTGGAACAGTCAGCTGGTAAGAACAAGTCCGACACTGCCAGTGGCCAGAGGCTCTGTTGCAAGTCCTTTTCTTTTCTCCCCAAGCCAAACTGTATTATTTTCATAGATACTCAGGTTTCAGGCAGGACATGGCAGACAACCATCCCCAGTAGACAAGCGCTTTCAGATGCCTGTCTTGTACCGGCCACATGATCAGAAAGGCACAGTACAGTTTGCACAAGGGCAGGCAGGGGCTGGCACTTTACCTTCCGGGTCCTGTGAGCAGCGTCTCACGTGCCAACCCCGACTTTGAGGGAGCAAAATGAAAGCGGCAGAATTCTCAGTCTGAAGATGCAGAGTGGAGGAGGGGACCACTGTTCTTTCTAAGAACGATGTCCCAGGGATGCCACTGCAGAGCCCAGATGTGAGACTAGCACAGTGCGTGCTAGGAGGTCAGGTCCCTGCAGGTCTCTATGGTTTGCGTGTATGTACATGCATGCGTGCATATATGTATGTGTGCATGTATGTGCTTCGTGAGTGTAGAGGTCAAAGTGTCTTCTACTACTCTCCAATTTTTTTTTTTTTTTTTGAGACATGGTTTCTCACTGAAACTGGAGCTCAGCGATTCAGCCAGCCAGACTGGCCATTGAGCCTCAGGAGTCCTCTGGTCCCTGCGTCCTCAGCACTAGGGTTATTAGTGTACACCATTGGCCTTTTATGTAAGTGCTGTAGACCTGAACTCAGGACCTCCATCCTTGGTGAGTACTCTCTCCAGCCCAAGTCTCTGGTTGGAGTGGAGTTAATTAAGTCCTTATAGATGATGGAGATGAAGAGGAAGACTACAAATGTTCTTCAAGCGTCAGAGAATCCCTCAGACTGGGAGCTGAGGGGAAATACAGCTTGAGACATTTTGCTAATGACACCCGTTTATTCCCCCACCCCTCTTTATATGCTGGGCGTTGAACCCGCGGCCTTAGCCATGCTAGGCCAGCTCTGTGTAACAGAGCTACAGCAAGGTCTCTGTGTAGGCCAGGCTGGCCTTGAACTCCCAGAGATCCACCCGCTTCTGCCTTCAGAGTTCTTTGATCCTTTCTCTCTGAGGATGATACTAGTGTGCGCGTGTGTGTGTGTGTGTGTGTGTGTGTGTGTGTGTTGTGTATCTGTGTGTGTGTTACGGACTGCTGTGCGCTAGGTTTTGTAAGACTTGACAAAGAATTTGCTGTTTGTTCTTCAGCATTCCTCCAGGGTCACCACAAGCTCCGCAGCTGACACCGCAGAGCTTAAGAGGAAGTAACTTACCCGCGCTCCACCTCTGCAAAGAGGGATGAGCTCAGATTTCAGCCGGCTCCACTGTGAGCTTCAAGCAGTTGTATTGCTAACCGGGGCTGCCACTCACACCTCAGGGCCCCACAGCACTGTAAGGTGGCTTCACCTTTCCCGATCCGGCCAGTCAGAAACCAGTCTCCCCCTCTCCCCTTCCCCTATCTTTTCCTTTGAGGAAAGTTTCACAGTGCATCTCGGATGGTCCTGAAACTCACCTCAGGTCCTCCTGAAACTCACCTCAGGTCTGGGCTGGCCTTGAACTCAGGTCTCCCCCCTGCGTCTGCGACTCCCCAGTGCTGAGATAACGGGTATGATCTGCCACACTTGGAAGATGTTTTGTTTTGTCTTTTGAGACAGGGTTTCTGTGTAACTGTCTTAGAACTCACCCTGTAGACCAGGCTGGCCTCGAACTCAGAGATCTTCCTGCTTCCAGAGTGCTGGGATTAAAGGTGTGTGCCTTTAAGCGTTCCTGGCATAGTTTTCCTTTTCTAACTCATACCCCCACCCCCCACCCTTTTTCTGAGACTAACTCTTGTGTGTCCCAGGTTAGCCTCAGTAGCTGAGGGCAACCGTGAACTCCTCACCTTCCTGCTTCTACTTCTTCCGAGTTGGAACTGAACACATAGTCAACCGTTCCAGCTGTTGGGTATTTTTTTAATCTGTCTGTTCTTTGCCCATTTTCTACTAGATGCTATATTTCTTAATCAATTTTAGGGGTTCCTTTGCATAGGAAGAGAGTCTGCCATTGGCGCTGTGCACCCCAGGTTTGCTGTTGTGGGGTGCCACTTGGCTTTGTGCTCGTCAGCCTTTTCTTTGTGGAGTTTGGGATTAAAGCCAGGTTTGGAGGGTTGGAGAGACCGTCCGCAGGGCGAGAGTGCTGTAAAAGGAAGCCGTATGCTGTGCCAGGACTTTATGGCTTCTTATTTAAAGTATATGTCGGTTTAAAGAGTGGCCTTAGACCCGGCTTTCCTTTCAGTGATGACGGCTATGATGTCTGCCGCTCCCCAGCAAAGGCCGCCAATCGATGGCCGCGCTGCCACTGTGACTCTGCTGTGCCTGCTGACCACTGGGCTGTATCAGGAGCCACGTGGCTCACGAATGCACCGTGACTAATTTTCCTTGTTGCCCAATTTGGTTTTCCTCAGAGTCCATAGCTGTCTTGCTTTTTTTCTTCCTCACGTTGGGAGCCCTTGGCTAACTCACCGCAAAGCTCCGGCGGATGCCCGAGTCCTTGTCAGTCTGTTCAGGACTCCTCAGATCCTCCGGCTCTCGGCATTGTCCTCAGAGATCCCTGGTCCTGAGGTCTTCTGAACCTCTCCTGAAGGGGTTGGACTGCTCTCTGGGCTGGGTGGCACTAGACTGCCCTTGCTGTCACTCTGGGCCTGTCTCACGGTGGAGTTCCCTTGCCCGTAGCTTCTGCGGTCTTGTCTCTTGCAGCCCCAGGTTTCTGCATTCCCATCATAGAGAAGACCCTTCTAGTGTGTGGCCTGGAGAGTGTTCTGAGCTGTGGGTCTCTGGGACCAGGATGGCTAGTAGAAGTCTGCTGAGGAAACTAAAATGTCCAGGTTCCCTGTGCTTTCTGCACCAGGCGGGAGGAGCGACCGTCCACAGGGCACCTTCCTTGGTTGAGTCAGTATTGCGAGCCTGTCTTTGGGATTGTGTGGAGCCGTTCATGGCTGAACTAGTCAGAAACTGCTCTAAAAACTTTATTTTTTTTCCGTAGAAATAATTGATTAAAAAAGATTGGGGGATGGTGGTGGTCAGATGGATCAGTGGGTAAATGCACTTGTCCAGCCTGATGACCTGAGTTCAGTCCCTGTGATCCACATAGTAGAAGGAGAGAACCAACTTCTGCAAGGTTATCCTCTGGTCTCTGCATGGGATGAGCTCACGTACACACGCACACATGCATGCATGCACGCGCACACATTCATTAAATACATGTGATAAATTTTTTTGATGCTGTAGTAAGAATAAGTGTCCCCAAAGACCCCACTAGCTATAAAAGGCTTAATCCCTCAGGATGGCACTGTGTGCAGATAGTGGAACTTCCTGGGGCGGCAGGCAGCCCCTGCAAGGGGAGCAGTAGACCCCATCTCAACTTTTCTCTGCTTTCTGGCTTGGGATGTGGGTGGTCCTTCTGTCCTACCAGGGATTGCCCAGTCTTGGGATGGAAATCTCCAGAGACATGAGCTTCATAAGTTAACTATCTCGGGTATTTTGTGTTAATGATGGAAAGCTGATGAGTATGTGTTTGATTTTTTTTTCTGTGTATTTCTTTCCTAAATAACTTCAACCAGCCAATTTTCCAACTGACTTGTTTAATTTCCCCCTCTAATCCCTATCATTTGAGTACCGGGTCTTCTGCTTTATAAGGTTTCCGTCTATCAGTCTTCCCTTGATTTTCCGCCTGATTTCGCTGAGTTTTGAACAGACCGTAGCAATGACAGGAGCCGTCCGTATGGAAGGCTAAGTGTTCTGTCGTTTCCTGATGCACTGCAGAGGCAGTTCTCAACCTCTCTGGGCATTCTGTATTAGTATTAACACTCTGTTCCTTACCATGTCGTGGTTTTAGGTGTTTTCTTTCTTCCTTTTTTTTCTGACTTATTTCGCATGCTCTTCTATGAAATACGCAGATGTGATTCCTGGCCGTCAAGGGACAGGTATTTAAAGCTGTCGAAATCAGATCTGAGTGTTTCCCCTGCAAGCCAGGACTGTCTTATTAACTTTTCCCCCCTCAATGATGGAGGAGCTACTCGCTGGTCATTTTGTTACAGGAAACTCAGACGTGAGGCTGAGTGTTCATAGGGAATAATTCCGGCCGCTCTGTCTGGGATAAGCCAGGATAAGCTTCAAGTGTTCTAGAAGCAACCCAGAGGAGGGGACTGTGGGCTGTGGTGCAGTGAGTAGATTCTCCATAATTCCTCTCATATCTTGCCTCTTTTTCAGCCCCGAATCCCATAGCCTCTTTTCTTCTGTCTTGTATATGTGAGTTTCTGATTTCTCTGGTTCACTTTTTATTCTGAATAATAAACCTTTTTGAGGGTAAGTAGCTCCAGGGGAGCTCTGGGGTGTACTCTGATTCTATGTCTGCACCGAGGTGAGCCGCGGGGACTAACGGGTGGCTTTGAGTTCCACTAAGGGTACCACTCATCCGCCTTTAACATCCCTGCTCTGCCCTAGCCTCTGCTGCTCTCTCCTCATCCTTTCAAAAACAAACAACGACTCCACTGACGTTTTCACAGTTTTGGCAATAGAAACGACACAGCCGGGAGGTTAATCGCCAAGTTTATTTGGAAGCGCATCTTATTTTATCAAGGTCTAAGGTGGGGCAACTTGAAGGTTTACTCTAAGAACTGTAGTTTATTATCAGACTGATTAATAAAATTGACACCAAACTTGCAGTTATTGCTAGATTAGCTCATGCCTGACCCCACTTGCTGCATCTTTGAAACAGCATTCCTTGTGGGTGACATGTTTGGATTCACCTTTAGGTACCCCTGAATGTATTTCGGGTTCCCACTTCTCCGCCCTTTTCTCTCGTTACCTGGAGCAGCAGGTGTAGCCCAAGGAGTCTTTTCTCTGTAGTTGTTTCTGCTCCCTCTGTGGGTGTTGGTCAGCCTCACATCAGCATGGCACGTTTCTTAGTTTCTTCTGAATGAAACAGAGAGATGTCCTCTGGGGATTCAGGCTGAAATCCTCCGGTCTCTCCACAGCTTTGCTGTTGGCTGTTTGGGGTGGGAAAAAGCCTGAGAATTCCAGTTCTGATTAACCTCCCATTAAGTGGGGTGTGGCTGCTATTCAAGGAGGCCTTGTTGACTTTGACTTGAGCTGGGAGGAAGGAGAAGCTGGTAGGGTGGGCGAGATCCAAAAGCTGGGTGCCGTGGAGCTGCCTGGGCTCACATAGGCACCTGAGTGGTTCTGGGTTTCTGGTTTCCAGACCTCAGAATTTCCCCCATAACTTCACCTCCCCAAGGCTTGTAATGAAAAAAGTAAGAATCACAAAGCTGCCCAGACACCAATATGCCCGGTGGTATCAAATAAACGGCAGAGAGAAATTACCCCTGGGCCCCTCACCTGTCCGCTCTGCTTTGCTTTAGATAGTGGCAAGCATGACTGTTTCTCTGTTTGCGTTTGTGAGTGGAGGAGCTGGAGAGAGGAGGAAGTGATCTCATCACGGGCTTTTCAAGACATTGCTGACTTTTGTATTTCTTTGTACCGGATTTTGCCAGGCCGTTGACGTGTGTTCCAGGTGGGTGGGGGGGAAGAGAAGCTTTCTCCTTGAACATCTGTGTCGATCTGTTAGGGTGGGGGTCTAGAGCCCAGAGAGAGTGTGGGATAATTTAGGGCATTCCACAAAGCTGGGATGAGCGCCGACAGATCCACACCATTGTATCGCGCTGGCAGCGGCCCAGCAGCCAAGGCCGACCTGTGCGTTCTGCCAAAAAGATGCTTCATCGTGCTGCATCAGCACATTCTGAAAAATGTGCAGCCGATGAGCGTGGGGGGGGGGGGGGGGCTGATTCTGGTTATTTCGTAAATAAAAGCGGGTAGGGCCGTCTGCCAGTCTCCCCGTGTTATCCCCGGTGTTGATCATCAGCCCAGCAGGTCCACTGCATCCGCGTGGCTTAGCTCCTCACCTCCAAATTCAGCAGCTTTTTAGGGCATCTCCCAGTCTGGACAGCTCAGCCTTAATCAGGTCGTTTGTTCTGGAGAGTTCTGTTCCTGCACTGCCAAGCAAAGGGAGGATACTTATGGGCAGTTGGCACCCATGAAGTCAGACAGCACCGCTGTTCCTATGCTTACTGTAGCACTTGGGATATGCTCAGGATAGCGACCAGCCTGGGACGGTGGCTCTGTGTTGTGGGGTTTTGCCTCTCCACCTGGAGCCTTTGAATCCTAAGTCGTTTGTGATCCTGGGATGAGATCTGTGAGGTGTTTTTGGGATGTCAGCAGGTGCCGCCTCAGTGCAGAGCCTAAGGACAGGGTCAGAGCAGCCTGTGGGAGGCCAGGGACATGGCTGTTGGCAAAGCACCTGCCGTGCCAGACGAGGGACTTAAGATCTGATCTCAGAACCCACACCAAAAGCTAGGCATGGCCATGTGTGGCCCAGTGTTGGGCTGCAGAACAGCCGCTTCATGGACCTCCCTGGCCAGCCAGTCTTGTCAAGTACTGAGGTCCAGATTCAGTAAGACACCCCATCTCAAGAAAAGATGGGGTATTGAGTGAGCGCGGAGGATGCACAATGCAGCCACCCGCCACCCCGTCCCATGGTCCTGTGTCCTAACGGACAGGAGGGAACTCAGGCTGCTGCTGCATTCTTTTGCACAGGGGGTGGGCATGGGGTGGGCAAGGTGGAGACTGGTGAGGGGGACCTAGATTCAGATAGGATAAAGCACACTACAGTTAGTAACCAAAGACCAGCTGTTCCCACACCCAGGGTTTATGTCCCAGCCGGCGTGCAGGTGAGGCGGGCCGTGCTGACGACCGTCCATCTTGTTCATAGTGACTTAAGCAAGGGCTATGAGGGGTTCACTGAAGTTTTGTGATATTAGGGTAAGGTGGCAGAGTTTCCTGGAGTCCTGGCGTTCTCGTTCTCCCCACTGCCCTGAGACAGTTCACATGTAGTCCAGGCTGGTGTCAGATATTGCCTCCTTCCAGGTGCTGGGATTACAGGTGTCCACTAGCCTGCCTGGATTTCTAAGTCCAGAATGTTTATTTTGTATATTTAATGTCCAGGTAGCTGCCTTGAGGACCTAAGTTCTGTCCCCAGTACCTGTATTACAAACCAGCAGCAGCAACGACAAAGAGAAGCAAAGCCAGGCACCGGGCACGGGTTTGTAGCCCTAGTGCTGGAGAGGCGGAACATAGAAACACGTGGATATCTGGGGCTCACTGGCCCCTAGTGTATCCTCCATGGCAAACGCTAGGCCAATGAGAGACCCTGTCTCAGAAACCGGGATGGGCAGTGCTCAGGAAACAACCCTTGAGACTGAGCTTTCTCCACAGGCACTTGCAGGCATGCACGCGTGTGTGCATGCATGTGTGTGTGCATGCACGTGTCACACACAAGTACACAGAGAAAGGCCTGGAAGGTAATTGACCTATATGTTAACAGTTTGGTTTAGACATCATGAAACCAAATTACCAGATTTAGCAATGCTTTTCAGTGATTGTCTGCATGTTACTTAAAAATGGAATCACACACACACACACACACGTGCGAGAGAGAGAGAGAGAGACAGAGAGACTTGTTTATCTCTCTCGTTATATGTTAGCATTTGGTCAGAATGTTTTCAAAGACTTGATGTCTTAGAGGTCTTGGTACTCGAGTTCATGATGTCTGTGTAGGACACGCCAGGAGGTTAAAATGTACCAGAGGGTGATGAGCACACTCCAGTGAGCTCTGCATGGCGAACCCTAGAGTGGAGCCTTTTTCTGAATGTCTGCACACATCCCAGAAGCCTTTAGAAGGCTGTAGTGAACAGAACAGCCCTTTGACAGAACCAACAGAAAGCGAGGGGTGGGTGAAGGGCCCAGCCATTGTTCACAGCACTGTACGTTAGCTTTGGCAAAGGCCGTTCTTGGAGCGAGCTCTTGGTGTGAAGCATCAGATGAATGGCTCGTACTTATGGGGTGCTTGAACCGTCTCGTCTCTAGTCAAGCTGCCATTTTCCTTTCGTGGATGATATACCAAGTACTTTGCAGATGTTTTTAATTTGCCAATTGGTTTCTCCCTAAATCTGAGGGGAGGTAGATAGCATTGCACACAAGGAAACTGAGGCACCGGGAAGCAGAGTAGCTGTCCATAGCCACACAGCGGTTTGAGCACAGTGGGGCACCTGTGGTTGTGTCCTTGGCCTCAGCCATGCTTTTCATGGAAACCTGCGGGGTGGGAGTGGTAGATTGGTTCCAAGTCGGGTGGGTGAGGCAGTGCAGTCTGCAGTGGGTGCTGGGGTCACAGCTGACATGGGCTCCTTAGGGCAGTGCAGTCTGCAGAGGGTGCTGGGGTCACTGGGGCAGTGCAGTCTGCAGAGGGTGCTGGGGTCGCGGCTCATCCGGGCTCCCTAGCGGCTCACTACATTTTTTTTAAACTGAACTTGTCCTGGGAGATGAGGAGGTTTCTGTCTTCAGTTATAGAATGTCAATGTCTGCTGGACAGACCAGGAGCCATGCTGTCAATGAGATGTCCTTCTGTCTCCTGCTCCTTCCCCGCTCTTCTCTAGGTCTTGAGCCCCATCTTTGCCTCTCCCTTTCGGTCATTCTTTTGTTTTGGCATTTTTGAAAAACAAAGCTTGAATGTGGCTAAAACTTACATAATATAAAACTTACCCTTGAGACAGGGTCTCTTGTATCCCAGGGTGGCCTTGGATGACCTTGAATTTCCAACTCTCCAATCTCCACCTCCTGAGTGCTAGGATTGCAGGTGTCACCACACCAGGTTTTATACAGAGCTGGAGATTGAGCCTAAGACTAGGCCAGCACTTCACCGACTGAGCTACACCTCCTGCCTCCTTTCCCCCTTGTCATCTTCAGCATTTTCACTGCTGAGCCTCGCCCTGTTTTGTAGCTTCTTGTTAGTACCCTCTGCAATTCCGGTTTAGCTTCTTTCTCAGTCTGTAGCTTCCTTCAGTTCACTTTCTTCTAGCATATCAACCATATTCTTGCTTTCTGTAGAGCCCCGCTCTTTTGTGGATACTTCCCTTTCAGCTTGATGACTGTCATTTTAAGGAGTTCCAGGAGAGGTTGGAGAAGAATACCTGAGTGTAAGATGCTGGATTGGGATGAGTGAACTGGAGTGGTTCCTCAGCATCTTCCCAGGATAACCAGGAGAGGCTGGAGAAGAATACCCGAGTGTAAGATGCTGGATTGGGATGAGTGAACGGGAGTGGTCCCTCAGCATCTTCCCAGGATACCCAGGAGAGGCTGGAGAAGGATACCTGAGTGTAAGATGCTGGATTGGGATGAGTGAACGGAAGCGGTCCCTCAGCATCTTCTCCGTGATGTATGTCTTAATGCCTTCATGGTGATAGGTTTTCAAATTCTTACTGATCCAGCCAGTTGTTCGATGATTTCTACTATTAAAACTTCCCATTTAATATCTTTGCCTGTGTAGTTCTGTCTTTACTGTTGTTTTCTTAGGTTAAATTTCTAGACATAGACTTTCTGTACTTAAGTAGACAAGCACGATAAAGAATACATCTTTGTGCTTCCCTTTTTGAAGGTGCTCTATTGCAGGGCATGGTGGCACATACCTTTAATCCCAGTACTCAGGAGACAGAGACAGGCAGATCCCTGAGTTCAAGGCCAGCTTGATCTTTAGAGTGAGTTCTAGGGCAGCCAGGGCTACACAGAGAAACACTGTCTCAAAAAACAAAAAACCAAACAGAAGTGCTTTGCCACTGGACAAGGAAGGAACTACTCACTTTGGAGAACCCTGCCATCTGCCAGTCCATACAGAATGTGCCATTGACATGGGTGGTAGGAGCAGGTGATGTGGGAGGGCAATGGGGTGAACCAGTGGATGTAAGAAGTTCCGTCAACCACACATTGTGAAGCCTGCCGCCTGGGTCCCATCCTCGCTGAGTGACCTCGATCCAGTGACTTAGCCACTCTGAGCTTGAGTGTAAGGGGATGAGAGCAGTACGCGCCGAGGGTCTGAAGTGTAGATTTTGGCCTTGTTGGCAGGAATGAAGAAGTGAGTTTTATTGGTTTCTTCATTAATAATGATGAATGGCCTTGTTTAAAAGTAACGTATCTGGGGAGGAATGGAAATGCTGTGTTTTTACTACCAAGATACCAAACCAAACAACCAAACGAACCAGAACCAATTTGCTATGTATAAAGAAGCCATGTTGGCATTGCGTACCTATAACCCTCGGAATTGGAACTCAGGAAACGGTGGCAGGAGATGAGTTTGAAGCCACCCTCAGCTACAAAGGGAATGTGAGGCCAGCCTGGGCTATAGGAGATCTGGTTTCAAAAGAAGTGCTAGAGAAAAAAAAAAATAAAACAAAACCATCCTAAATCTCATCATTTACAAGCAGTTTTGTTAACATTAATTTATTATTTATTTGCACGTGTGTGTGCACACCTGAGTTCAAACAGCTTGTAAGGCTTGGCAGCAAGCACCTTTACTCCCTGAGCCTTCTCTCTGGTCCAGGTTTCTTAATATTTTGGGGACTCTGTTTAGAACTTGCCACAGGCAGATTCTGAAGGATGATGGAAGTTTAACATAAAGATGCAAAAGCGGACTTGAGAAGGAAAAGCTAAAGTGAGACCGGGTTTCTGACATCAAGGGAGATTCGAGGTGTCCTTTAGAGATCAGACTTCTAAGAAAAGGGTAATACATCTTAAGAAATTACAATTCTTTCTCGTAAGTTTCATGTTACAAATTAAGATACCAGCTTTCTCCTTTGAAGTCTTAAAAAAAGCTCCAACTCCAGGTTTGGCCCTTTCCTCTGCTCCCAACATCTCATTAGTTAATCCCGAGTTGTACGATGGGAAAGTCTGTGTTCCAGCCCAACCTCCATTTCGGCACCCTTTCTGGGGACATTTTATGTATTCATTACCGACTGTCCTACTGAAATTCTGCCGTTTCCGAGATTTTATTTTGATCCACTTCTGGGTTGGCCTGGATTTTAAACTTTTCTATTGAGGTTCTGATGGAGATTGTCTTCTTGGGATTCCTAGTTCATGTCTGGTATTTGTCGGCCCGTTTGGCTCTCTAGCCGCCAGAATCTCAGAGCATTTGTTTTGAATTCTCTTTTGGCGTGGGATAGTTCTGGAGCAGGAAGCGGAGACCCAGTCGGTGTTTTTTCTGCCTGTACATGACTAGCCTTTTCCATTGGATGTGCCCATGTGATCCTTTCGTTCTTCTCAAAGTTCAAACACTTACAGCAGGTCTGGAGAACCAGCATGCCACTTTCTTGAGACTCTGCTGTGCTCTTATACCTGTGGGTGCAAGCCTGGCTTTGTAGGGGAGAGTCTCGAGGACTTTGAATATTTCTGCATATGTTTTGAATGCTGTTTACTCTTCAGGGACTGAAGTCGCTGCTTCCTGTTCCCTCAGTCTCCCTATCCAGCCCCTGCTCTGTGATTGGATCTCCATTTCCTTTCGTTTAATTGAGTGATTTACCACCCCTCACTTCCTTCTCCTTGTCTGTGTCTCCAGGTGCTTGTTCTGTGCTCTCCTGGTAGTTTTGTGGCTCCCTTTCTGCAGTTCTTTCTGGCCCCTTTCGTCAGCTCTGTCAGTCATTTTAAAGGTTCACAGTCACTGTTTATCAGGTCTTTGGAACGCCAAGTCTGGGAGTCCCCATCACTTGGGACAGGCTTGTTTTATAAAGGGCCTATTCCTGAATTAATGAATACTGAGCCATCGGTTTTGAAACTAATTTTTCCCTGGTGGATGCTTCATTTTCATCCCATCAACACCTCCTGATCACAGCCACCATGTATTTATCATCTTCCTTTGCCTGCGTTCGCACCCAGTGATAACTCATGTTTGAATGCAGCTGAGCTGTCTGTCACAGAAGCCGGTCGTGCTGAGGGTCCGGAAGGCTATGGCAAGAAGAACATGAAACCATTTTTCATATTCTTTGCTTTCTTTGAGCAGTTCAGTTGAACAGGGAAAATCCTCCTTCAGTATTTGACTACTAGAAGTCTTTCTGTTTGGCTAATAGTTTAAGTGTATTGCTAGCCAGCTCTTACATCTAGTATTAACCCATTTCCATTATTTTATATTTTACCACGAGGCTTATGGCCTACCAGCAAAGTTCTAGCTGGCAGTTCATGCCTTTCCCCTCTGGCGGCTACATAGTGTCTCACTGACTCCACCTTCTTCTTCCCAGCATTCAATTTAGTGCCCGCCCCCCCCCCCAGCTCTACTCTGCCCTATCATAGGCCAAAAGAGCTTCTTTGTTGATTAACCAATAAAAGAAACACATATACAGAAGGACTTCCCACACCAGGGGATTGAACTCACATGCTACGTACTACATACATACATGCCCAACCACCCTGCGACTGTCTACCATATGCTTCTATCTTGTTGAAGGCACACACGATTGTTTTAACCCTGTGAAGGAAATGGTTGTATTGATGGCCTAGGTTGAATGGGGAGACAGGATTTACGTCTGGTTCTCTTGAAAAACAAAAACAAAGCTTAGTGTCCCATTGTTTACCACTTCCCACCATGGTGTAGCCATTTTGCCCATGAACCATTTGGGCTGGGTATTGTTCAACTGAAAATTCAGGGATACTTGTACCATTACATTCTTGAGAATTTCACTATAAGGGAACAAGAGACAAGAAGAAAGACGAAACCCTTCAGGTCATAGGTCAAAGTAAAATAATGATGGGGTGGCAATCTTGAGTGAATACACACGCACACACACCACACACACTTGAATTATGGCTTTATTAAACAATGGCCGATAATTCCTGGAAATCTGACACTGGCTCCTGTATGCAACTTGGTGTCACTGGGCAGAAGTCTTGTCTTTAAGAATGACAAGGACAGGAGAGCGAGGGAAGGACAAGGCGGTGCAGCCCAGGACTCCTCCCACTGAGGGTTACTCTTCTGTTTGAGGTTCTGCGTTTGTACACCCACTGCACAGCGCCCAGCCTTTCTCTGGGTTCTGTTCCTGGAAAGCGGCGTCTATTCTTTCAGGACGGGCTGACTAGATAGCAGATGGTTCTGATTCTCTTGACAATCCATCAGGTTTGTGTTGTTAAAGTTTTTACATCTTCGTAAGACAGAAATATTTACATGTCTAAAGTGTATGTACATTTTAACCCTTCTCTCTCTCGTGTGTGTGTGTGTGTGTGTGTGTGTGTGTGTGTGTGTGTGAAGTCGTACACACCTGTCCTTTGGTGACAGCCTTATTGCACTTACCGTAATTAGTCTGTGCTGTAGTATGTATTGTAGTTTCCTTTGTAAGATGCATAATAGTCCATGGTAGTCCATTGTACACATGCCACACTGTGTTGTCCCACTGTTTGCCAGTGAACATTTGGGTGGCTCCCAACCCTGGCTATTGTGAATAAAGTCGCAGTAATCACGAGTGTGCAATGTATACTCATATGAGTGTGATCACTGGCTATAGAACCACGAGTTCAATTGCTGCCTCAGATGCTAATTCTGTGTTTCATTTTTGGGACATTTTCTTTTTCTATTCCTTTTTTGTTTTTGAATTTTGAGACAGCATTTCTCTGTGTACCTCTGGCTGTCCTGAAACTCACTCTGTAGTCTGTGCTGGCTTTGAACTCAGATCTGCCTGCCTCTGCCTCCTGAGTGCTGGGATTAAAGGCGTGCGCCACCACTGCCTGACTTGCTGGGCTATTTTCTCTGTCTCCTTTCTTTTTCTCTTGCCTAGAAACCAGTGCTGTATTTTCAAACTGATTGCCTTGATTTTGATAGATCCTTTTGCAGGCAGAGAACATATTTCTGTAGTCGCTGTCTTTTGTGATCATAGTCTTTGAACAGATTTGAATGTCTAAACTGTGATGTACGTTTTCAGCCCAATTAAGTCTATAGAGATGTGAGATGGGGCAGGCTGTGAAAAAAGCCAGAGGGAAAGGCAGGATGTTCTGGGCTGTCAAATGGAAGGAAGGGAACATGGAAAGGTTCATGAAAGATGTGGCATTTAAGACAAGCTTTGATAAAGGAGGAACATGCTTCAAGGTTTGGGAAAACAATCCAGGCCAAGAGACAGGGTGGCAGTATGTCCTGGAATAGAGACATTTCTCCAAATGTGGCCTAGAGTTCCCTGCAGGGCTTTTGAATGGCAGGCTAAGTAACCACTTTGTTTGTAGGTCGTGAAATAAGAAATACTTCAGTACCAGGCCGAGTCTGTGCTGTTGAGCTGAGCAATGGGGGGGGGGGGGGGTTGCCATCCACAGATGGAGGGGCAAAGCACACAAGGTGTTGAAATAACCTGGAGGAGGCTGGAAGGCAGTGGGAAGTGATCTGGAGGGTCAGAAGGCAGTGGGAAGTGATCTGGAGGGTCAGAAGGCAGGTGTGACGTGATCTGGGGGGTCTGGAAGGCAGTGTGACGTGATGGGGGGGTCTGGAAGGCAGTGTGACGTGATGGGGGGGTCTGGAAGGCAGTGTGACGTGATGGGGGGTCTGGAAGGCAGTGTGACGTGATGGGGGGGTCAGAAGGCAGGTGTGACGTGATGGGGGGTCTGGAAGGCAGTGGGAAGTGATCTGGAGGGTCAGAAGGCAGGTGTGACGTGATGGGGGGGGTCTGGAAGGCAGTGTGACGTGATGGGGGGGTCAGAAGGCAGGTGTGACGTGATGGGGGGGTCTGGAAGGCAGTGTGACGTGATGGGGGGGTCTGGAAGGCAAGTGTGACGTGATCTGGGGGTTCTGGAAGGCAGGTGTGATGTGATCTGGGGGGGGTCTGGAAGGCAGGTGTGAGCTGGGGGGGTCTGGAAGGCAGGTGTGACGTGACACCCTATGCTCATATCTCTCCTGTTGGTGTCATTTCTGGGACCATTTGGAATGTGGTTCCATTTCGGGATTGATGATGTTCATTTAAAACATAAAGTTCTGATTGACATGATGTGCTGGGGTGCGTGTGTCTGTAGGGACGCTATCAGATCATCAGGAGTGTGTGCAGTTGCTAGCCTGAGCTCTGAAGACCTTGCAGCTGGTGCAGCGCCTATTCTGCTAAGCAGTGGTTCACCGCATTGCCATTGTGAAGTGACTGGCTTACCCCTTAGCGTGTTTTCTGGGACTAAATCCCTGTCATGTTGTGAGTGTCCCCACCATATAGTCCCAGACCACTTACTGTGAGAAGAACGAAACCTTAGTAAATATTTATTAAATGGATTGAGTTTAGAGACTGTTCTAGACCCTTGACTGTCTCCTGACCTGCCTGAGTTGACCTGAGAGCCTCCTGCAGCTTCACTGTGACTGTGATGTAGGCAAAGGATGAACTGCAGGTCTCTGTTCTTTAGGTCCCTTTGCTCTAAAGAAGACTCTCGGGTGAAGCTTTTAGCGGGAATTGTATGTCCTGGTTATCCTAAGTCAGCCTGGAGACATACTTTGATTGACATTGTCCTGTGAGTAGGAGCGGGAGAGCTTGACGTCTTAAACCAGAATGTCCGTGAGGGTAGAACCCTGGGTTGATGGCAAACAGTTAGTTGGTGAGTAGCCACTCTGCAGGTGTTGAGACTTCCAAGCATCTCTGGCTACAGGACAGGAGAGACATGAGAGTCACACTGAGTCACTGGGTTGCCTGGTGGGTGCTCATCGAAGAGGAGGGGAACTGAGGTAGACTGTGGCCAGTGCCTTTCCTCTTCAAGGCCTTAATAATGTAATGAAGGGATCCACAGTCCTGTAAACAGAGACTGCATGTTGGTTTCCCCGTTGCCCAGATCCAAATAAATCACACAGAGACTATATTAATTACAACACTGCTTGGCCAATGACTCAGGCAGGTGTCTTCCTGGTGAGTCTGCTTCAGCAGCTACATGGCATTTGCCTGACTCTGCCTTCTTTCCTTCTCTGCCTGAACGCCGCCTTGCTTTATTCTGTCCTGGCATAGGCCAAATCAGAGTCTTTATTAGCCAATGGTAATAAAGCAGATACACAGCACACAGAAGGGAATCCCACATCAAAGTCCTTGAGTTCAGAGATCAGCCTGCCTCTGTCTCCCCAGTACTGGGATTAAAGGCAAGTGCCATCGTGGCCATCTGTTTATAAGGTCAGAGGCTGGCCTAGGTGTCTTTCCTTAGCAGCCATTCATCTTGGCTTGGAGCTCTCCGAGGGGCTCAGCTGCCTGGCCAGCCAGCCCCAGGGATCTGCCTGTCTGCCTTCTCAATCCTGGAATTGCAAACGTGTACCAGTACATCCTGTGTTTTGTTGACGGTTCTGAGGATTGGACTTGTGCCTTTGTGTCATACAGCTCTCTATTGACTGAGCTATCTCTCTAGCTCCAAAATGAGCCTTTCACTGAGTCACAGTGAAGCTTGTTTCTGTTTGGGTTGGCTGACCGGCTGGAGAACTCTTGGGGTTTGCATTGTCTTTCCCATCTATTCCCAGCACCAGAGTCATAGAGAGGTGCCTCCTCGCATGGTTTTTAAAATACGGTTCTGGGATCCTAACTTGATTCCCCATACCTGTGCAGCAGGTGCCTTATGAAGAAATGATCTCCCAGTCTCTTGCTTTTGTTTTGAGAACAAGTCTCTGTGTTCAAGGCTGTGCTGGAGCTCATCAGGTTTGACTTGGGCTGGCTTTGAACTCATGAACTTCCCACCTCAGCTTCCTGAGTCCTGGGATTACAGATATATGCCCAACCCTGGTGTGACATAATTCTTAAATTGCTTTTGTCTGCCTAAATTACTATGGTCTAGTTCAGGTTGAGTCATAAAGGATGCGTGCTCATGTTTTGTGCCTTGTCTTTGTCAGACGAAAACTGATTTTTTTCCCCCTAGAGAAGAATTCCTGAGTGCTTTAATAAATATTTGGTCTGACAACCCTCCTGATGAATTAGATATTCTTTGTTTGTTTGTTTGTTTAATTCTTTGTGTCTTTCACATCATGCCTTTTGATCCCACCCATTTCCCTCCCCAATACCCAAACCAAGCACAATTAAACTTAAGAGAAAAGAGGGGGGAAAAGGAAGAAGGGGAAAATCTCTTCCTGGAAGCTACAGTGTGACGCAGCACGTCACATAGTGAATAATTTTATCCATACATTTTTACATTCAGGCGCTTATTGGAAAGAATCTGGTCTGGCTCGAGGCCCCTGGTCTCTTCTGCACCGTCAACACTGGGCCCTCACTGGGACTCTTCCTGGACACCCCGTTGCTGACCTTTGTCACGGAGATCCTACGGATCTGGGTCCACAGGACTGACACCCCCACCACTATGCTCCAGCTGATCACAACTGGGGTGGATGTTGGGGTGCGCCAACACATGGCCCTGGTTCTGAGCCTGGGTAGCAAGGTTGGCCAACCTGCCAGTTCTCCTCTGTCTCACCACCAGGGTGAGCTCTCCAGCATCACCCTGGCCAGTTCATCCCTTGAAGCAGTGAACAAGGGGTGGCCGGGCCAGTTCTCAGGATTTCAAGTCCTAGGTGTCTCCCCTCTCACACCTACACCTTCAGGGCCAGCTCTGCTAAGGTGAGGTGCAGGGCCTGTTCTGCTGAGGGCCACAGCTGATGAGGGGCAGGAACAGCTCTCCGGCTCTTATGACCTCAGACGTCAATGTGTGTGTGCCTGCATCTCTCTCCTGCTCATACACCACAAGACAGATGAGAAATGGGGACCGCTCTCCCATGCTCACATTGGGCCTGGCTACCCCACACCTCCTCCAGCAGGGTCAGCTCTACTGTACTGCCCAGGCGAGCTGCAGCCCTGGCTGCCATCTGGTCCGTTGAGTCCCCCGGCCCCTGCCGCACGGCTTGTGGCTCGGGTGTTGCTGGAATCCTCTTCGAGCCTGGACTAGAAAGCCCAAAGCTGCTTTTGATGATGAGGGAGTAATTAAGGATTCTCTTAAGAGACCCGGTGTTATGAAAAGCAGCAGAGAAAGGGGTTCGGGTTAATGGTAAACTAGTTAACTGGATTATGTAAATTGTAGGAATAAAAGTTCCTTAACAAATCCAATATATATTTAAATTAAATTTATATTCCACAAAGAATATTTGGTATTTTCTTGCTTACTAAAAATGGCTTTGTAGAGCTGAGTGGTGTGGCGCACGCTTTTAATCCCAGCACTCAGGAGTCAGAGAGGCAGGCAGATTTCTGTGAGCTCAAGGCCAGCCTGGTTGGGTGGGTTCCAGGACAGCCAGGACTACACAGAGAAACTCTTATCTTAAACAAACAAACAAACAAAAAGCAGCTTTGCAAATCCATCAGAACTGTTTTCCATTTCAAAGTGAGTTGGAAGTCTTGTGTAATGAATATTTTTTGCATGTTTTATTTTCAGTTTCCCAGGTAAGATTTCTTAGTAGATAAAACATTCATGGTTTGGGGAGCAACAGTTGAGCTGTGGGGTTGGTCTAAGAGGAGAAACGAGGGCGATTTATCTATGGCTAAGCCTCCTCCTGCCTGGCGAGCTAGCATCTTATGCTCCCATTTCTGCAGGTTATTTTACCAGAGTGTCCCGTATTTAGCGAAAATTGACTTGTTAATGTCCTTGCCTCTTGTCCCAGACCTTGGTTTCAAGACCCTGTCTGTGATGGCCTCTGTTAACTCTCTCCCTTTGAGCTGATCGGGTCGTAACAGTGATGGGATTAAAACCACCCCCACTCCCTTGTCATTTCTTGATGTAAGAAGCTAACACACAGGAAGTTACTATGCTGGTCTTTTCAGATGGGTTCTGTGTCTCTGTTATGTCTTTACTGCATCTTAAGAAGTGGTGAAAGTCTAAAAATTTCCCTTCTTCTTAGCATGCGCTCTCTAGACATTAATTCACTAGACAGTGGGGCTCGGAGAGGCTTCTGCCTTGAGTCTTTCCCTCTGTTGATATCTTTTTCTGTCTCTCGGTGGTGGGTAGCACAATTCACATAAACCCGGAGACAGATACTGGGGTTCAACTGAAGGTCAGAAAAACAAAACTGCCAGCTATCGGCTCTTACCTCTACCTCAGTCTAGAATGGCGATCCTGCCTCCAGGAATCCTCAGAATGAGTGTCTCAGGATGAGAGCTGTCTCCTCCCATCTTCTATTCCTCTGTGGTGCTGGGATTAAAGGCGTGCACCATTCCCACCCGGTTTCTACAGCAAACTAGTGTGGCTACCGGGATTAACGGTGTGTGTCATCGCTGCCTGGTCTGTAAGGCTGATGAGTATGGCCGTTTTACTCTCTGAACTTCAGGCAAGCTTTATTTATTAAAATACAAATATCACTAGCCCAGAACCACCTGCCCAGGGGTGGCATCACCTGTAGTGGCCTGGGCTCCCCCACATCAAGCATTACGAAAATGCCGCAGGCCAGTCTGATGCAGGCATTCTCAGTTGAGGTTCCCTCTTCCCAGATGACCCAAGTTTGACAAACAAACAAAAAACAAAACAATAAAACCCTCAAAACCCATGGAAAACCCTCAAACCAAAACACAAAACTTGCCAGCAAGTAAAAGTAGCTCTCTAGTCTTAAACTGGCAGTTTTCCAGGTTGTTTTGTTTTGAGGCAGGGTCATAATTTCTATAGTTGGTCTGTAACTCACTATATCCCGGGCTAGCCTTGGTCATGGAACACTTCTTCCGTGGCCTCCTGACTGCTGGCATTGCAGGTGTGAGCCACCACGCCTGGCTTAAGTTGTCATTTTTATCAAGTGAGATGAATTTTAAGAGATCTCTTTGTTCAGAACTTTACCTAAGCTATGAGTTGTGTGTGTGTGTGTGTTTGTGTGCATGTGTGTCCATATATTTACATGCCTATGTGTATGCTTGCCTGTGTGTGCACATTTATGTGCCTATGTGCATGTGTCTTGGGTGTATATATGTATGTGTGTTAAAATGAGCATATACATACATATATATTTGTGCATATATGAATGTGTATAGGTGTGTGCATGTGTGTCCATACATTTACATGCCTATGTGCATGTGCGCCTTTGTGTGCCTGCATGTGTGCCCAAGTGCCTGTGTGCACGCCTGCATGTGTGTGTATACACTTATGTGCCTGTGTGCATGTGTATGTATATGTGTCTTGTGTGTGCGCAAAAGAGCATATACATGTATATGTATTTGTGCGTATATGGGTGTGTGTATGTGTGTGCATGTGTGCCTATACATTTATATGCCCGTGTGTATGTGTGCCTGTGTGTTTGTCCAAGTGCCTATGTGTGCATGGCTGTGTGTATACACTCATGTGCCAGTGTGCATGTGTATGTATATGTGTCTTGTATGTATGTGTGTGTGAATGTATTTGTGCATATATGGGTGTGTGTTTGTGTGTGCATGTGTGCCTATACATTTATATGCCCGTGTGTATGTGTGCCTGTATGTTTGTCCAAGTGCCTATGTGTGCATGCCTGTGTGTATACACTCATGTGCCAGTGTGCATGTGTATGTATATGTGTCTTGTATGTATGTGTGTGAATGTATTTGTGCATATATGGGTGTGTGTATGTGTGTCTTGTATGTATGTGTATGTGAGTGAGCATATGCGTGTACATGTATTTGTGCATGTATGAGTATGTGACCATGTATGTGTGTACCAAGGCTCAGCAGCCTTTCACAAGAGAGATGAACAGCTCACTCTTGTCTCCTGATAATTATGGGTGCTGAGTCATGAGAAAACATGCTTTGTTTTCATTTCCCTTCACGCAGGCGCGTGCCAGAGGGAGCAGCCAGTTGCCTCCTCTATTTAGAGCGACCTGTCAGAGTGGGTGGGATAAGAGCCTACAGAAAGATGGGATGTGTGGGGCTTGGCGTATCCCTGTTTCGTTTCCTCCTGGCGGTCTCTGATATGGTTTGTCATTCAGAACTGTGATCTGCCACTATGGAAGCCAGCAGTGAAGCAGGTGGGCCTGGAGAGCTGATGTGTTACAAGGTTGGAGTGCTTTTGTTCCCTGGCTGCCCAGACCCGAATAACCACACAGAAACTATATTAATTGCACCACTGTTTGGCCAATGACTCAGGCATATTTATTGCTAGCTCTTCCATCTTAAATGAACCCATTTCTATTAGTGTATGTATTGCTGTGTGGTCATGGCTTGCCTCATTTTCTACATGTCTTGTTTCCTCTATGACTGGCTGGTGTCTTCTTGACTCTGCCCACTCTCTATTTATATCTCTGCTCGGATTTCCTGCTGGCTTAATTGCTAAGCCATTGCTGAAATCGCTTTATCCATCTACCAATAAAAACTAATAAAAGCAACACATATACAGAAGGACATCCCACATCAATGGAGTCTTTTTTTATTTTTTTGATTTTTCAAACAAGGTTTCTTCTGTGGCTTTGAGTGTTTTGGAACTCACTCTATAGGCCAGGCTGGCCTCAAACTCTTGGATGTCTGCATGCCTCTGCCTCCTGAATACTGGAATCAAAGGTGTTCACCACCCCTGTGCAGTGAATGGAGTTTTGTTTTTTTTTTTTAGAACCAAATTTAGGAAGATGTCTTCCTTCAAAACTCCTGTGGCACTTTCTTCACGTAGCTAGCTGTCCACTTAATCATTGCATGTGTGTGTGCACGTGTGTGTGTGTGCCATGTACATTGCTGCAAATTCACATCATGAATTGAGATCGTGGCTAGAGGGACCATCTTGGTTCCTTCTGGGTAGTGTTGTCTCTTTCCTTACTGTGCCATCGTTACGGTGCTGATTAGCTACAGTTGGTTGTGAGCATTGGTCAAGATAATTATGAATCACAATGTAAACATTCAATAGGGTAAAACTGTTAGGGTGGTAGTTTTTAAGAGTATGGTCTTAATGAATATAAAACTGCAGGGGTCTTTATAGAATAAATGGAGAGCAATAGAAGACGACGCCTGGCATGAGCTTCTTCATGCAAGTTCGTGCATGTGTACCCATGTACATATATCCCCCCTGTTGAAATAGGAGCGAGGGCTATGCTCCTGGCACCCAGCCGCCCGCACGGCTAGCTTTATACCCAAAATAATTACAGGGAAACTGTATTCTTTTAAACACTGCCTGGCCCATTATATCTAGCCTTTTCTCCGCTAACTCTCGCACCTGGACTAGCCCATTTCTAATAATCTGTGTAGCCCACGAGGTGGCTTACCAGGGAAGATCTTAACTTGCGTCTGTCTGGAGTGGGAAAACCATGGCGACTCCCTGACTCGGCTTCTTTCTCCCAGCATTCTGTTCTGTCTACTCCGCCTACCTAATTTTCTGTCCAATCAAAGGTCAAGCAGTTTCTTTATTAATTAACCAATGAAAGCAACAGATAGACAAATGACCCACCTCCATCACCCCCCCCACACACACACAGGTGCATAAAGTCTTCAAGTCCAGCATTTTGTGCAGTACTACTCCTTTTCAGTGTTTTCTGTTCCCTTGGGAGGGTTTTTTTTCTCCCTTCAGTTTTTAAGAGGAGATCTGCCTGTTGTAGTCCAGGCTGATCCAGGGTCAAGTTGGACTTTATCCATTCTTTCAAAACACTCTTGTTCTGCTTTGACTGAAGTTAATAAGTTTAGGATTTTTTTTTTAAAACTGTTTATCTGAAACTTTCGAAGTTTGAAAAAAATTCCCAGGCATAGTTATTTACATAGACAGAGATGAAAGGGAAATTCTGTAATTGTTTTCTCGTGTATTTCCTTTTGGTCTTTCTGTATTTTCTGTAACAGATTATAAATTCCTTGGTTGTTTAATTTCTGCCTGCTCTTGATTTTGGTTTTGTCTTGTCTTTGCAGTCCTTGTTCATTGTTCTTCTGCTCATGTAGAAAACTCGTTTATTTCATGGAGAGTTTGGTTGGAGACCATTTCAGAGGGAGACTTTTCTTAGTTGTTTTCTTTAGACCAGGCTAGACTGGACCTCACTGTGTAGCCCAGGCCGGCCTCGAACTTGATGCAACCCTTTCATCTTAGCCTCCCAAGCACTGAAATTACAGGAACGAGTCACGATGTCTAATTGAAATATTCATAGTCACCTTATTTTTAAAAAATGCTCACTCAAGCAATGATTTTCTCTAAAATAGGTATTCTCATTTGCAAATAATGATCCAGCTTTTGTGTTCCTGTTCCTATCTGCCTGCTTTATGGTCTGAGAATGTCTAACACATGCATAGCTAGGACTGCTGTGGTGTGATAGTTTAGTGTTTGTGTTAAAACTCAGTTATTACTTGAAAAACCGGAATATAATTTAAGGAAATGCATGCATTTTTCTTATTTGGCATTCCCTGGTCTGATCATTTGTCTCCTCTGACCTCACTTCCTGTCCTGAGTTTTGTAAAGGTGGCTTGCAGACTAGTAGCACCTTCTTATTTGTTTGGTACAGGGTCTTTGTAGCTGGGCTGTAGCTTGAACTTAGAGCAAGCCTCCTGCCTCAGCCTCCTGCCTCAGCCTCCTGAGTGCTGGCAGTATGCCCGATGTTGTCTTCCGTCTGATGTTTGCTCTTAGAAGTGGGTGGGCAGGGTCTCTAGTCCTGCACCAGAAAGCCCAGTGACTCCTTCCCACGTGGTCCTCCCAGCTGTGTGTTATTCTGCCCAAACCACATGGTCTCGTGGCTTGTGGGAGGCGCTAGCATATACAGCGTGTGGAAGCTTAACTGAGCGTGGACTCTATGCAGCCAAGGGGAGTCGTTAATCGCCTTGTGTGAAGCTTCTTGGTGATGCAGCTGCATTTGGCTCCCCCAAGCTCTTGTAAGTAAGCCCTCACCCTGCTCTACAAGTGAGTTTGATAAAGTTCATCGGTTTACCAAGTTGCATTTTGGTGGAATTCTCTGGTCAGTACTGGGGAGTAGATGTTTTCATCTTTGTGTAACCTCCCGGGAGGCCTGCTCGTGAAGGGCTCAACAGCCTGGCATTTGACCAGTTTCCTTGGCCTTCCCCTTATGCTTCTTGACTCTAGTTTTTCAGGCATGCTCCCAGACACGGTCTCTTCTCTGAGCACCCGCCTGGATTCCCAGTGTAGAATCTGACTAGTCACTAACTACGCGTTTGGTGAATGGCGTTTGCGTGTGGGTAGGAGGGTTTGTGGGGAGATGAGGTGTGAGCAGCCGCAGGGCTTTGATGTCCGCACGAGTGCTCGCTCACTTGCCCTCACCCCAGAGCCATATTGAGCTCAGTCCCCACACGGCAGCACTGCCTGTCCTCGGTGACGCAGGGCCGAGGGTGAGGTTCAGTTCTCTGTGATAGCCGATGTCCACTGGCACCAAGTTTGGCTTTGGGAAGGAGGAGGCGTCATCTTGGTGACTTGGACGCTATCTGTACGGTGTTGCTGTGTCTCTGAGCATTTCCTGAAGCTGCAGCATTGATTCCGGAGGGACAGTGACTTCACCTGTGTATTGTTGTCCAAAGACTAACTCAGGCCAGGAGGACCTCCCACAGTGCTGGCTGGGTGCTCTTGTTTGTTTGTTTGGTTTTGGTTTTTGAGGTAGGTTTCTTTGTGGAACAGCCCTAGCTGTCCTGGAACTAGCTCTGATAGACCAGCCTGGCCTCGAACTCACAGAGATTCGCCTGCCTCTGCCTCCCGAGTGCACCACCACGCCTAGCACTGGGTGCGCTCATGGACAGAAGGCCAATAGGCATGAAGGAGACACACTTAATTAGCACATGCCCTGTAGTCTGTGTGGCCCTGACCCTGGATGCATGGAGTTTTATCATATTGCCAATAGATGTGAGAAAGATTTTCAAACATTCTGGAAGCTCCTGGTTTAGAATTATAAATAGCTTACCAAACACTATGTAAATCTAATAGTCACCCAGCAAACAAATCAACAGTTGCCGGGTTTCTTCCATTGGTGTCTGTTGTAGAATACATAACATGCTAAATTGCCACCTCTGTCACGGTAGCTGCGTCTACTGGAAAGAGACCCTCAAGATTTGCCTGCTGACATTTCTTCGTAGAAAAGGGGATAGAGAGGGTCATTAGTCCCTCACCTGAGATTCCAGCCATTCCTTCCTGCACCTGTCTCCCAGATGTATGTAATTTTGTCCAGGTGGCGTGTGGCCTCGTAGTCTGAGGCGGTGTTAGAGTATAGAGTATAGAGGATTTCATTAAATGGGGTCGGGGGATGGGCTCCGTCTACACAGCTGTCATCCATGCTGGGGTGGGACTGAGTGGTGTGGCTGCGTCTATGCGGGGTGAGACTGTCTGGCTGGGGTGGCTGCATCTATGCCGGGGTGAGACTGTCTGGCTGGGGTGGCTGCATCCATGCTGGGGTGAGGCTGTCTGGCTGGGGTGGCTGCGTCTATGCGGGGTGAGGCTGTCTGGCTGGTGTGGCTGTCATCCTTGCTGGGGTGAGACTGTCTGGCTGGTGTGGCTGTGTCTATGCAGGGTGAGTCTGGCTGGTGTGGCTGCGTCTATGCGGGGTGAGGCTGTCTGGCTGGGGTGGCTGTGTCTATGCAGGGTGAGTCTGTCTGGCTGGGGTGGCTGCGTCTATGCGGGGTGAGGCTGTCTGGCTGGGGTGGCTGCATCCTTGCTGGGGTGAGTCTGTCTGGCTGGGGTGGCTGCGTCTATGCGGGGTGAGGCTGTCTGGCTGGGGTGGCTGCGTCTATGCAGGGTGAGGCTGTCTGGCTGGGGTGGCTGCGTCTATGCCGGGGTGAGACTGGCTGGTGTGGCTGCTTCGGGGTCACCCACTGTCCTGTGCGCCCATAAAACTCCCCAGTTCTCTGACTTGGACTTTGTTGGATCCTAGTTTGCTTTGTCGCTGGTGAGTTTGTCCAGATTTCCCCAGGAAGGATTCTTGTCACAGTGTTTTTAGTGGTTTTTGCGGCACCAAGCTTGACGGATGCCTGTGTGAGAGGCACGGAGAGCATTCAGGAAGCTGTGATGGCACCTGGAGAGGCTGAATCTTATATCCCTGGAGTGGCCATCCCGCACAGGCCGTGGGTTACGACGCCCTGAACATCATCTGGATCTCATTCCCTGACTGCCACGTGGCAGCTGGGGGTTCCCCGGGCGCTGCCTCAGTTTCCTCATCTGTCACAGGGACTCAGCTCATCTGATGGAGGTTGTGAGGATGTAGGGAGTTCGAAAGCCCTTAGGACTATTTGGTGGAGAAAGTACAACATAAGTGTTGGCTGGTTAGGTTAAATTAATATACCCTGTTTTGGGGAGGTGTGGCCTTATTGAAGGAAGTGTGTCCCTGGGAGACAGGCTTTGAGGTTTCAGATGCTCAAGCCAGGCCCAGTGCCAGTCTCTCTTCCTCCTCTGGATGTGGAATGCTCAACTACTCCCCCAGCACTGTCTGCCTGCATGCTGACTATAGCTCTGAACTGTAAGCCAGTTAAATACTATCCTTTATAAGAGTCTGCTATGGTCATGGTATCTCTTCACAGCAACAGAAACCCTAACTAAGACGCCCACACACACACACACACACTATACGAATGATTAAGTTAGCTTTACGATACATTCCAGATGGTCCTGATCGGATTGAGCCAGGTAGCCCAGGTTTCATGTCTTGTTCCGTTGGGTGAACTCCAGTCTTTGCTTCTCTCTTGAAGCAAACTACTAGAGTGTGCTATTCCTAGTCATTAATGTTTAACATGGACAACAGTGTTTAATTGAATACCTCATGTGTCAGCCAGGCTGACATTTAGACCCCCTCATTACTTCACAAGGGGTTTGGATATATATATATATATCTCACTATTGTAATTAATCATCGATTCTCAAGGAAGGACTTGGTACCCTTTACAGTTGTGTTTTATTGTGTCTTTGCCTTATGGTGATACGGCACAGTTGATTATTCAAATAAGAGTGAAGCCTTTGGAGAGCGGAGTAGTCTGTTTCCAGTGACTTCATCGTGAGGGGAGGGGAGGCCTCTCATTTATACTTTGTGATTTGGCAAGCTTTATGCGAGTGGTTTCTTATGTCAGCGAATAGGACACAGACTATAGAATCATTTCAGTTTGGGCATTACTTTCCTGTTGGTGCACTCTGTTATCTACTAACTCTATTTTGAGATAGGGTCTTCAGGAACTGAGGTTGGCCTTGAACCTGCTATGTAGTTGAGGATGATCTTGAATTTATTTATAATCCTTCTGCCTCCACTTCCCAAGTGCTGGGTTTACAGCCCTGTCTCTCACTACCCTTGTTTTACACAGTGACTGGGAAGATTCCGAGCATCTCGCTTGCTAGGTAGGCACCAACTGAGCTGGGTAACCAGGCATTCATTTTTCTGAAGTATTCATTCCAGAGAGCATGAGACCTCAACAGAGAATCATAGAGATCATAAGGGCATGCAAAGTTTTTATTGGATACTTCTTTATTAAATAATGAGGCTCCTGGGAATATATTGGCTTGATTAAGAAGCAAACTTGGCTTTGTGACTTATTAAAGGAAATACCTAGTGGGGTTTTGTTGTTGTGTAGTCCGGATCTCTGTAGTTCGTTTCTAAGTCTTCCATTTTCTCACGAACTGAAGGAGACATCTTATCTCCCAGGACCTTTGCGATAAGCTCAATTACCTCACAAGTCAGGACAGCTAAATAACCAGCTGGGAGCGAGATCTGAGCTGGGAAGAGCTAGAAGCTGATGAGCAGTGTCTGCCCACTGAACCCTCAGGCTTGGCCTGCCATTTCTAACCTCAGATGGAGCCTGCCCCCCTGTAGGTCACATCTACTCCCTTCCACTTAACTGGAAAGTTTCTCAAAGTAATCAAAAACCTGGACGCAACCATGCTGTTCTTCAGTAGAAGATGGTTAAGCAAACAGTGGTACACCCATTCAGTGGAGTCAGTAAAACCTGGACGAAACCATGCTGTCCTTCAGTAGAAGATGGTTAAGCAAACAGTGGTACACCCATTTAGTGGAGTCAGTACTCAGTAATATAAGGAAATGAGCTATCAAGTCACAGACACCTTAAAACTATGAGGCTTAGGTAAGAGGGCTGCGTGGTGGTTTGAATGACTGTGGCCCCTGTAGACTCATAGTTGCATGCTTGGTTGCCAGTTGGTGAACTGTTTGGGGACCATTAGGAAGTGTGGTCTTGTTGGAAGAGGTGTGGGACTGGAAGTGGATTTTTAGGTTTCAAAAACTCAGGCCAGTCCAGTGGCTCTCTGCCTGCTGCCTGAGGATTAGATTAGGATGCAAAGCTCTCAGCTACTTCTCCATCATCATGCCTGCCTAAGCAGGAGGCATGCTCCCCACCGTGATGATAATGGGCTAAGCCTCTGGAACTGTAAGCAGCCCCCTCCCCAGCTAAGTGCCTTCCTTTATAAGTGTTTCTGTGGTTGTGGTATCTCTTCACAGCGATGGCATGCCAAGACAGCTTTACACTGTGCCGTTCTCACTGATGCTCTTCAGGAGAAGAGATAGATACGGAGTGCTTGTCTGGGCCAAGGTTAGGGAAGGAAGGATGAGCAAATAGAGAGCAGATGTTTGGGCACAGTCTTCTGAATGTCCCTGCAGTGGTGGCTTTATTGTACAGTTGTCAAACCCGTGACGTGTGTTGCACAAACATGAGGCCCCAATACAAGCAACACACCGTAGTTAATCACTGTTGGTCCAGCCACCACCTATCAAAGATATACCACACTCATGAAAGATATAAACAGGTGGGAAGCCTTATCAAGAGAAAGGGTGTGTGGGAAATGCTCCTGTCTGTCCAGTCTTTCTAAACAATGGCTATGAAAAGAACTCTCTTTATTCAGTACAGATGGAGGTACTTGGTGTCCGTGTGACCATCTGCTGGGTGGGAACATGTAGCACCAGAGCTAAAGGGCTTTTCTAACTCTTTCTTCTCCATTCCAGATAGGTTTCCCTTGTCTCTCAGTCTCTGTTTTCATTTTCTTGCCTCTCTTCACCTGGATTTAGCACCTGGCCAGCTCCAGCATGCTTAGTGAAGACAGTTGAGCACAGGAGCGTGCGTAGTGAAGACACAATTGAGCACAGGAGCATGCGTAGTGAAGACATAATTGAGCACAGGAGCATGCGTAGTGAAGACAGTTGAGCAGAAGCATGCTTAGTGAAGACGGTTGAGCAGAAGCATGCTTAGTGAAGACGGTTGAGCACAGAAGCATGCGTAGTGAAGACAACTGGGCCACCTGCCACCACTGATCCTTAAAAACCATTGGTGTTTCTCCCTTTCAGATATAGCACTGCCCCACGTAGCTCAGGGTGACCTCCAATTCACAGAGTTCCTGTGACCCCCTCTCAGGCTCTGGAATTACAGGTGTGGACCCCTATATCCAGCCTGTTTCTGTTTTTAGGGTTCAGCTCAGGTGGCAGATCCTCAGGGACTGTCCTGTGTCTGAAGTAAGCATGCGGCTCCACAGTCAGCTTGGAGCACCTACCCCTCCCTCTCATCCTCTCTCTTCCACCTTCGTAAGGACAGACCCATTTTGATAGAAACAAATCATGGGTTGCCCATCCCGTAAAGTACCCATGCAATGGCTGCATTGCGGGGAGCCCTTCAAATGCCTGCTAACGGTGATGAGTCCATCATGGTGACCCTCAGGTGACAGTATACCTTAGATGTCGGGTGGCTGCTTGTGTAGATGTTGAGTGAGTAAATCTGGAAACAGATTGGCCTCCACTGTGGGCCAGGCCGCCAGGGGTTGGTCTCTCCCCACTTTTGGAGAGGCTGTCCTGTGTCATTTAGGAAGAGGACTTTTTGGCAAGAGCCTGTGATTAGAGAGCGAGTTTGGCTCAGCCTAAGAAATGTGCCCAGATCGCATTGTTGGGACTTTATTCTTGGGATACTGAGAGGGGCTGGCAGCTGTGGCGCCCTTACAGGGATCCACTTGCACCTGACATTCTCTTCACCCTGGCTGTCCTGGTTCGTCTTTTGTCAACTTGACACAGCTGTAGAGTCATCTGGGCAGAGGCACCTCCATCAGACTGGCCTATGGACAAATCTTTGGGGGGCATGTTCTTGATTAATGATTGATGGGGAGGGCTCAGCTACAGAAGTCAACCCTGGCAGGTGGTCCTGGCGTATGTAAGAAAACAGGCTGAGTATGTCTGGAGGAGCAAGCCAGTGAGCAACATTTTCCCATGGTCTCTACAACAGTTCCTGCCTTAAATTCCTGCTCTGACTTTCTTTCATGATGGATGAAATGTAAACTCTAAGATGAAAGAAGAAATGAGCTCTCCCCCCTCTCCATTGCTTTTGGTCAGGGGGTTTTGTCATTTCAGTAGGAAGCAGACTAACTCACGGCTTTTTTACATGAAGGTGAAATAGGGCTGAAGGAATGTTTGGCAATCAGAATCTGCAGCTGACTGTCTTCAGAATTTGAATTATTGCTTTGTGTGGTTGTTTTCTGAGTTTTTCTTTTCTGCCCTGGTTTCCTGCTCTCCTGTTGGGGACAAAGGGGCTTTCATTTCTCGGTTGCATTTTGTCATTGCGCATCCTTGAAATGCCACGCGCTCACTCGGAGCAGTGGGAGTGTCAACAAAGGTAGCATCTTCGCTGAGAGAAGATTAGAGTGTAAATTGGAAATTGATTGGCATGGGTTGGCCTCTTTTCATGCTATGAGCTGTGGGAAGCAGACACTTTCTTTAGCGTGTGTGGAGGTTTCCCAGGCAGGGAGGTGAGTGAGCTCTTGGGGAAGGGGTCAGTTTGTGTAATGATGGTGGGCCTACACGTCTTGTCGCACTGACCCTCTGAGCATCAGAGCTGTGGCATCAGGACTGTGATTCCAAGCTGGGAAGGTGGCACATACCTGTCATCCCACCACTTGGGGCGTTTGGGAGAGAGATGGGAGGGTCAAGAGTTCAAGGTCATTGTCTGTTGTGTAATGAGTTCCAAGCCAATGTAGGGACTGTGGGGTCTTGTCTCAATAGAACAGAAATGAACAGTGAGTCCTAGGCTAGAGCCTGCATTGGACCACTCAAAGGCTTCCTAACACACAGACGTGGGTTCTGGCTGAGATGAAGGACTGGTGTCTAATGGGCTCTTGGGTGGAACTGCTCTCGTCTGACTCAAGAGTGGCTCTGCAGAGATGGCAGGTGAGGAAGAGAATCCAGAGTGCCCAGACCCCCTGCCCCACTGACTTAGAGTCCAGGTCCACTCTTCCAATGAAACAAGAGACCTGATGTCACATCACAGGGGATGTAGAGCCCTTTCTGTGCTCCTGGTACCTGGAATCTTGCTGCTAAGGCCGGAAGAGGAGAAAGGCCTTGACAATGTGTGAATATAAGTTAGTAATACACACCTAACTCCAGGGGAATAGAGTGAGGGAAAGAGGAGAGGAATTGGGGAGGGGTCTGCCAGAGGTGGGGACAGCCTTGCAGGAAAGAGGGGAGAGCACACAGCGTCATGCCCAGTGGGCTGAGCCCTGTTTAGTTCGCGTGGAACAAGGACTGAAGAATAGTGAGGTGCATAGCTGGGCTTCTGGACATTTTACTTGGCATTGATTAGACTCAGGTTTTTAGTTAAGGACATGGACATTTGAAATTTTTTTTTCTTCCCTAGGGTACAGGTACTGGAGACCCAAAATTTGATTTCTGAAATAATGTGTGAAAACACTAAAAGAATAGAAATGCTCCTTTTATTCAGTGTCTTTAGAAGTGTTCCCTAGAAATTTTTGGGAGTGTTTGTAGACAGAAGTTTCTGTCCTACCTGCACAGTCCAAAACACACACACTTACAACTTAACCCAAAATTTTTGTCTATGTTTAGCCTTGAGTCTTGTTACCTTACTCAGTGAGGCATTTTCATCTTACTTCCTCTGCATTTGGCTGGTGACTGCCTCTCTGCCCTTCCTCTTCCCAGAATTCTCCTAGTCTGCTTGCCCAACCTATACTTCCTGCCTGGCTACTGGCCAATCAGTGTCTTATTAAACCTATACAAGTGACAAATCTTTACAGTGTACAAGAGCATTCTCCCACAAGTATTTAATTTAGATTTAATTAAAATAAATATGTTCCCCCAGACTCTCTCGCTTGCTGCAGGGTCATCATGTAGCTGGGAATGACCTTGAACTTCTGATGCTTCTGCTTCTCCTGCTGGGATGCACCCAGCACTGGTTTAAAGCAGTATATACCACATTACCTGTTCTTAGTGTTTACTTTGGTCGCTGAGGAAGACTGGAGGTGCTGATTTCAGTTGTATTTTCTTAGTCCCTCTTTCCCTCCCAGCTGCAGGATAGACCATGTGACTCGGAGATGTTCTTGGACAATCAGCAACTCAGAGCCACCCTCCCTTCTGAACCACCTGGGTGGTAGACAGTTGTTTCTCTTGCTTATATAGGAAAATCTGTCAGCTGCCATGGCTGCTGCTGAGCGCTCTCAGAACGCCTTCCATAAAGTGCCCAGGAGAAGCCAGGCTGAGCTGTGTGGTCTTTTGAGGTGCTGTCCCTGGCAGGCAGAGGTCTGGTTTGTCTCCACCCACTCCCTCCTCGTGGGGCCTGGCGAAGGGACCAGGAACACAGGGTGTCTTTGTCCGAGCAGATGGACTGAGCTGTTGGGGAAGGTCACACGCTCTCTGTTCACTTGTGCTGCCAGGTGTCTGACACACCTGACTTTGGTCCCACAGCATGGCACTTGCACACTTCTGTGCTCTCCATGTGTGGCCTCCAGAGATGTCCCAGGGGCTCCAGGTGGCAGCCTCTCCGCTCCTGCCAATCTTCCTCTGGGGTTTCTCCTGTGAGGAACAACTTGGGGTGCGTTTTTCTTAAGCTGGACCTTGTAAGCTGCTTACTTTCTAAACTGGGAGGACTGCTGTGTGCACACTTCCTTTCCACCGTTTTGATTTATAGGTGGCCCTTTTCACTGATTGTATGTCATAGATTGATGTACTAGGTGGGACTAGAATCCTCAGCAGTACCAAGAAAGGAAAAGTTATTTACGTATATCCTCGTAGGTAATATAGGGTATAATTTTGCAAAAGTGAGTTGTTTTTTTTTATTGCATTTGTTTGTGTGCGTATGGCCAGAGGACAGCTGTCAGGAGTTGACTTTCTCCTCTCATGGGAGTCCTGAAAATCATAGAGTTTGTCAGGATTGTGGGCAAAGCACTTTTACTTGATGACGTGTCTCACTGTCCTGGCTATGCGTGCCTATGTGCGTGTGCGTGCGCGCGCGCCCACATGTGGGTGCTCATACAAAGGCTAGAGGGTGACTGAAAATAGAGTTTTCTCTATTGCTCTACACCATATTTTATCTATCATTTATCTATCTATGTCTATCATTATCAATCTATCTATCATCTATCTATCTATCATCTATCTATCTATCTATCTATCTATCTATCTATCTATCTTTGAGGCAGGATCTCTGGCTGAACTTGGTTCCTGTCTCGTCCTCCACCCATTGCTGGGGCTGCCGTGCCTGGCCTTTCTGTTGGTTCTAGGGATCCAAACTCAAGTCCTCGCGCTTATGTAGCGGACTTTCTTCATCGCTGAGCCACAAAACTCAAAACGTCCGGAAAAACGTGCAATAAACAATGAGTTTCAAATACCCCCCTCCACCTCCCCGTGTTAGCCTTCACCAATGTGCTGCTGAGTCTTGTGTGAGCTTAACACAAACTAGAGTGATTTGAAAAGGCAGCAGCCTCCATTGAGAAACTCTCTAGCTGTAAGGCATTTTCTTAATTAGTGATCAGTGGGGGAGCGCCCGGCCCGTGGTGAGTGGTGCCATCCCTGGGCAGGTGATCCTGGGTTCAATTAGAAAGCAGGCTGAGCAAGCTTTGAGGAGCAGGCCAGTAAGCAGCATCCTCCATGACCTCTATCAGCTCCTGTCTCCAGGATCCTGTCCTGTTTAGTGCCTGTCCTGATTTCCTTCAGTGATGAACAGTGCTGTGAAATTGTGAGCCAAATAAACCCGTTCCTCTCAACTTGCTTTTTGGTTGTGGTGTTTCGTTGCAGCAATAGAAAGCCTAACTAAGACGACCAGGCAGCTGCAACAGTGCATCAGCCTGCTTCCTAATGCTTTGCTGTTCTTCTAGTCTCTAGAATCTAGAGGGTTCTGTGTCCGTAGGAACCAACACAGACTCTTATGGTTTAGACGTAAAATCCCTCCCAGTGTAGACAGAAGTTTCTGTCCCACCCAGTCCCACAGCCATTCAGTCCCAAATAAACACACAGAGACTTATATTAATTATAAACTGTTTGGCCCGTTGCTCAGGCTTATTACGTGTGAGTGGCCTTTGAGCCTTTGCTTTAGAAAGAAAATAGGATCATGTGTGTATCGTCTTGTCTCTGGCCTCCTTTATGTTGTAAGATCTTTTATGGGGGGCCGTGGGGGTTCATCCACATCGTGTATCAACACTGATTTTCTTGTTGCTGAATAATGTTCCCTTTGTGTGGATGTTGCCACACTTTTGTTTCTGTACCAAGCCAGTTGATGAATGTTTGGGTCCGTCCGTCCATCCATCCATCCATCCATCCATGGTTTCTTTGTCTTGGGGAGATGCCTAGGAATGAAATTTCTGAGTTATTAGGGGAAGAGTTTTATGGATTGGATGCTAAATTTATGAGCAAACTTTTAAAAAGCTTCCAAAATGTTCTCCACCTTGTACTGTTTTTATTCCCCTTGGCCATTGGCAGTATGGAGGAGTTCCCACTTCTTTACATTCTTGATAACACTTACTATTATCTCTCTAAAATTAGAGCTGTTCTAGTGGATATGCAGCATACCCTGCCGTGGTGTAATTTGTGTTTCCTAATGACTACTGGTGCTGACCATCGTACATCTCTAGAGACAGACCCTATCGCGGTTTTAAAACATGAAGTTTCCGCTGTTTTTGGTTTCTACTTTTCCTACCAGGTTTTAGTTGTATTCTTTATGTTTTCAGGAGTTTTGGTGTCTTACAGCTTTTATAATTGTTTCAGCCTTTCTCTTACAGTGTAAGTGGCTTCTGAATGAACGTTTTTTTTTTTTTATTATGGCTACTTCTTATTTTCTTGAAGTTTAACTTCTCGTAGTTTCTTTTTAAAGGGTGTGAGTCACGTTCCTCAGGGTTCTCACCCGTTAAGCTGATTATATTTGGGCGCATCTTTGCCCTTGCTTAAAATTTTGAGTCTCCAAATGGTTGAGGTTATTTTTGGCACTTAGTCTTTAGATGTGGCTGTGAAGAAATCATGCCTTCGTTCTCTGTTCTGAGCGTCTTGTTCAGGTGTCTAAATAATTTTTCATTATGTCTTGGTGGTGGTCGTTACTTACTATTAGGGTGTGGTTGCTTTTGAAGGCGTTTTAAAATTTCCTCTTTCATTTGTATGTTTGGAGCTGAAGCATGCCTTGTGAAGATCAATTTCCCATCAGCCTGTGTGGAGCGTGAATTCTAATCAGTCTTAATAATAAAAACTCAGAGTCAGAGATAGGGGTAAATGCTGAAAGACCAGAGAGGCATAGCAGCCGGCCACTGGTTCTTCGCTCCACTGAATGCCTGGCCTCTCTGGCTGACTAGCGTGGCTGGCTCCACACTCTGATCTTCAGGCAGGCTTTGTTACAGCACAATCTCACCATGCTTGTGGGTCCCAGGTGCTGAATTCGGGTCATTAGCCTTGGTGGCAGGTGCTTTACCTACCTACTGAGCCGTCTCCCATCCTCAAATGTGCTTTCTTTACGCAGGAAACTTGTCTCTTATTTCTGGAATGTTTTCCTAAATCGTGCCCTAAACAACTTTTTTTTTTTTAAACTTTGGTCCCCCTTTCCCGAGTCTTCTGGGGCATGCAGATCACACCTTGTCTTCTGTATCTTGTTTTTTTTCTTCCGTTTTCAGCCCTGCTATCTCCCGTAAGCACTTTCCCTTAAGTGTCCACCATTTCATCTGAACACAGCTCCTTTTAGCGGCCTTCCATTTGGCCCGCATTTTTGTGATACTGGCTGGAGACTTTTTATCCCAAATCTCCAAGACCTCAAGTGGGATAGCTCGTGGGTTGTTTCGATACTGGAATATTTTGGGATGAGCTCTTACGCTCCGAACACAAGGTTCCATCTTATGTGGATAGCCCAAATGTAAGTGTTGAGTGTTCCATACTGTCACACAGGGTGCGATCTGGAATTTCCCACTGGGGCCATCATGGTGCTTAGAAAGTTGGATTTGGGCCATGTTCTTGCACACCTTTAGTCCTGTTGCTAGGAGGCGGGGGCATGCAGTGATTTTGAGGTCAACTGGTCGACCTAGCAAGTTCCAGGGGAGCCAGAGTTACCTAGTGAGACTCTGTCTACCAAAGTTTTGAGTTGGTAATGTTTCAGATTTGGAGTTGGGAATTTTATTCCTGTTTTTAACCACACTGCTTGTTTCCTGCTGCTGTTCTTGGTTTTCCTAGGCCCTTACCTGCTTTTGTGTGTGATCTCATTCACTTTTTGAAGCTTGTGGATTTACGATGGTGTGTTTGGGCAGTTCAGCAGGTGGAGCTGCCTCGAGCCGCAGACCCTCCTGTCCTCTGCCCTGCCTCCAGGTTTTCAATTTCAGTTGTGTGCCACCGAGTGCACTCTGGGCAAAATTTCAGTCTGTTGCAAGCGACATTTCAGTTGGTGACATTCTGACATTTGTATGACTGCTTTCTGTTTTGTTTTTGTCATTTTGAGACAGGGGTGTCTTGCTACGTAGCCCTAGGCTGGCTCCAAACTTAACCGTGCTCTTGGTTCTGCCTCCCAAAAGCTGGAATTTCAGGTGTGCCCCGCCCACTGCTCGCTTTCTTCTCCCAGTATCTTATTGGGAGCCATCTTGGGTAATAGAGGAGGGTTTGTCTCCCCGTTTGCTTTGTTTGTTTGTTGTTTTATCAGCTAGCTGTTCGTAGGAATCTCACACCCAGGAGGCTGATAGGCCTCTGCCCCTGCTAATAGGTGTTCTTCTGCCTTCTGGTGTGTGTTACAGAAACACTTGGTGAAGGCTGGCAGTGTTTATCCTGTGGTCTCAGCCTTCCCTTGCCTCAGTGTGAGGTTTTCCCCTCTCCATATGGCTTGCTTATGGGGTTCCTCCCTGTATCCTGCCTGTGCCCAGGGAAGCTGCTCTGCACTCTGAGAACACCACTGCTGGTGTAGCCAGGGGTGTTCTGTCTGTTTAGGAAAACCAGGCTTTCCATTGGTCTGAGATCTGCAGCAGGCACGTCCCATCTCTCTGGCCTTCCCTGAAGTCTGACCACCCCTTGGGAGTCCAGATGTCTCCGCATCTCAGGGAAGGAGTGTGTGTTTTATGTTGAGCTCCTTATTGCTTTTGGGTGAGTTCCAAGAGGAACTCTTTCAGCAGGGATATTGCGGAAGGACAGCTCTAGCTTCTTTCTCTGCCAGACAAACCTTTTGTTCCTTTACTCGGTTGAAGTAACGTTTCAAGGAGCCGTGAGGAACAAGGCAGCTCTGTAAGCTCCTAACTTTCAGATGTGGAATGCCACAGACCTGGTAACTTGTCCTCTGTTGAAGGTCCCTCGGGGGATTCTGGGTCTGGAGAAGTCAGCAGAGTTAATGTATGCACAGACTTGTTTTCCCAGAAGACAACGCTGCAGGATTGTGGGTTTCTTGTTTGGATGTGCAGCACTTGAAGCATCCTGTGATGTTCTCTGGGCTCGCTTCACGTGTGTCTTGGGAACCTGCCTGGGTTTCCATGTGAATTCAGCAGGGCTTTTTATGTTCAGTCGTCCACATGCTAGCACATGAACGGAAGGCAAGCATGACATCCTCTGGGAAATGACGATACTCAGAGGTAGGTACAGGATGGGGTCAGCTGAGGGCTGTAGAGAAGGAAAGTTAAGATACCAGGTCTCCTCAGCACAGACTCCAGCAGAGGCTTAGACGCCAAAGTGCGAAGAAAGAGTGTACAGACACTCGGAACTGAAGGCATTCCTCTCTGGAGATAAGGACAAAAGGTGTGTGTTTGTAGGCAGGGCTGGGGGATGGGAGAGCTGGGAGGGTTGGGCCCTAACTCCAGCACCTTGCTTGGGTGGGGGAGTGATGTGGGAGAATAGGGTCCCTCCCTTCCTGCCTGGCATCAGCTCCCTGGCTTGGGTTCAGCACTCAGTACACACACACACACACACACACACACACACACACACACACGGCTGGGAATAGGGAAGAACCACTTGACTGCAAGTGTGGTCTGCTCAGAAGATTATATTTTTTTTAACCACGAGACATCAAATAAGAACACATCTGTGGAAGTCATTTTGCATGGTTGATGGAGACGATCTTTAGCCCAGTTGATTTCATACATCAGCACCCACACCTGACTCATTGAGCACCCTTGGGTGTTCTGTTTTCTGCTCGACAGAAGATATCACGCTCAGAACTGTAGGTTGGCAGTCTTATCTCCAGTATGTTGAGGTGAGCTGCTAGAGCCTAGACCGCACAACCAAGCAGAGTTTGGTGAACGTTTATCTGTGCCAGAGACTAAAAGACATGGGCTAACCGAGTAGAATCTGCAGTGGGTGTGTAGGAAGGAGTGGCCTGTCCTCCTAAAGCTGGTCTGTAACTCACTGTTCCCTGTCCTGGGACCCAGCCTTTCAGGGTTCTATTAGAAATCAGTAGTGGCCTCTCACCTGTTTCATTGTGGGGTAATGGGGGTGGGACAAGCAAGTGGCAAGGAACTTCCTAAAATGTGCTCTTGTCCCTTTCTGGTGGGTCATGGGATGTAGATCCTAATCATTGGAGTCTGGTGCACATGGTGGGCGTGGCTCTGTGCTCTGCTCTGGTGTCTCTGGACCACTCTTGTGTATTGTGAGATTATGAAGGGGACAATGATATCGATTGTGGGCGGGGCTCTGTGCTCTGCTCTGATGTCTCTGGACCACTCTCTGTGTATTTGAGACTGTGAAGGATTTTACCGTGAAGAGATGTAAGTCCTATTAGGAAGCTCCTGAGAAACTTCTGGGGACTTGCCTCTACAGGAGAGGGAGCAGGATGAGCTGGGCAGGGAACTTACTGGAATGAGGTTTACCAGCCAAGGTTCAGAGCTGGAGTGTGGGCTTGTTCCAGAGGTGTCAGATGCAGTCCCTGCTCCATGCCTGCCACCCCGTGACCCTGTGATGCCCCCTTCTTGGCTGTCTCTGTCACTCAGTGCCTCTGTATCCTCCCTCCATTCTTTCTCCATTCTTTCTGGCTTCTTGTCCTCCATTGACCTTCATGGTAAGACATGGTTTTTGCTTTGGGGGTTCTGTAATCACCCCCTTTGTTCATACCCATGATTTTTACTTATACAGCATACTAGCTGGTTTTGTGTGCCAACTTGACACAAGCTAGAGCCATCTGAGAGGAAGAGCCTCGATTGAGGAAATGCCTTCTTGAGATCCAGCTGTCAGGCATTTTCTCATTTAGTGATCAGTGGGTGGTGCTGTCCCCAGGCTGGTGGTCTTGAGTTTTATTAGAAGGTGGACATGGGACACAAGCCAGTAAGCAGCTCTCCTCTATGGCTTCTGCATCAGCTCCTGCCTCCTGGTTCCTGCTCTGTTTGAGTTCCGGTTCTGACTTCTACAGTGATGAACAGCAATGCTGAAGTGTGAGCCAAATAAACTCTTTCCTCCCCAGCTTGCTTTTTGGCCATGGTGTTTCATTACAACATTAGAATCCCTAACTAAAACACAGAGTAAGATGAGCGCTGAGCCCGGAGCCTGTGCCCATCCCTCCCTCCATGAAAGCCCGAGATGGGCCACTCCCTTACTCTGCCTCCCTCTTGCCCTACTTCACACTTTCCCATCGTCCCAATCTCTCCCATTCTCCCAGTTGCTAGCCACGTAACTGTGTCCACAAAAGCGGACATATCATGCAATCTTTCTATTTCCATCTCTCTGTCCAAGTTATTACCTCATGTATGAGTCATCACAGTTGCTTTGAAGCTGGATTCCCTCCCCCTAGTTCCCATATCATATGTCCTCTTCTGCCCCGTTTTCCTAAAGTTGTGTTTCAGTGGTGTCCTTGTGCCTGTCCTTGTGGTTCAGTGCTGCCCACTGTTTTCAGCCAGGCCTTTGAGGGTCTTGGTTGTCTAATTTTGGCCCACTGACAAAGTTTACCTCTCACTCTTTAGTCTTGGTTCACACTATCCTTCCGACTTGCCATATCTTTCCCCTTCCTCTTCTTTCTTCTGTCCCTCCCTCCTTTCTCCCTCTGCTTCCTTTCTTCATCTCTTCCTTTCCTTCCTCCTCCAGCAGTTCCTTCTCTGTACATGTATGTGCTCATGTATGTAGAGTGTACACGTATGTATTCATGTATGTAGAGTGTACACGTATGTATTCATGTATGTAGAGTGTACACGTATGTATTCGTGTATGTAGAGTGTACATGCATGCGCTCATGTATGTAGAGTGTACATGCATGCGCTCATGTATGTAGAGGGTACATGCGTGCACTCATGTATGTAGAGTGTACATGCTTGCACTCATGCATGTAGAGTGTACATGCTTGCACTCATGCATGTAGAGTGTACACATATGTATTCATGTATGTAGAGTGTACATGCATGTGCTCATGTATGTAGAGTGTACACGTATGTATCCGTGTATGTGGAGTGTACATGCATGTGCTCATGTATATAGAGTGTACACGCATGTATTCGTGTATGTGGCAGTGTACATGTGTGTACTCATGTATGTAGGAGTGTACACACATGTACTCATGTATGTAGGAGTGTACATGCATGGAGGTCCCAGATCCATGTGGGGTGTCCGCCTCAGCTGCTCTCCACCTTGTTTTTGAGACAGGATCTCTCTTAACATGGGGTTCACTGATCTGCTTGTGGTTAGCCTGTGTGCTCCGAGGGTCTTCCCATCTCTGCTTCCTCAGTCCCGGGGATGAGCCTGGCAAGTGTGTTTTGCCAGCAGCTCTTTCCCCAGCCCCACACTCTCTTAGGTTCCCCCACAAAGTGCTGTGCACTTTTCTGGAACGTCTTTCCTATCTGTGCTTCCTGCTTTTTTATGTGTTATCCAAGGTTTGATGTCAAACTGAGTTCAGTTCCCCCTCTTCCTGGGTAGAGACCCCCTGCCCCCCCCCCACACCAACTGTTGTAGCTTGAATTGACATCTCATTCACGTGTGACTTGACACAGAATTGCCGTCTCTTTCACGTGTGACTTGATGAGAGAATTTGCAGCCAGATAGCTGCCCTGCTGATGGTCAGTCATCCAGCAGCCATTTTGAGCTTTGTGCCAAATGGAGACTCAGTGGGTACTAAAGAACGGAGACACTCAAGACTGGGGACTTTGGGGGGGTGTTTCTTGTGCCGTGTGCATGCGGGGAGGTAAAAAGATTCGACCATATGGAGCCGTCAAACCGTGAGCACAGCACCAAGCTCTGCCCCCAGTGTCCAGGAAGTGACATTTGATTGGAGGTTTAAAGCAGTTAAGTTTCCAGGTGAAGAAAGAGTGTTCACTCTGGGGGAGCCTGCGACAGCGTGGGAGGAGAGGACCGAGGCGGGTACCCCCAGAGAAGGGCAGACTGCTTGGGGAGCACAGAGGATTGTCTGTCTGTAGAAAAATGCCTGTGTCCATACTTATAATATGTACAGTGGCTTCTTGGAAAAGGGGGCAAGCTGGAGAGGTTGGATGGCAAGAAGGAGGTGAATGGCAAAGCTCTTGCCATCAAAACAGGTTAAAGGTTGGGCGGTGATGGTGCACGCCTTTAATCCCAGCACTTGAGAGGCAGAGGCAGCCAGGTCTACAGACTGAGTTTCGGATAGGCTCCAAAGCTATGAGAAACCCAGTCTCGAAAAACAAAACAAAGAATGAGTTTTAGGAATGGAGAGCAAAGCCCTGTTCACAGTCTTCATCTGCCTCTCTCTGTGTGTTTCCTCGGTTTACTAACTGGGGAGCCTTAGTTGTCCTCTCGTCTGTAGAATGACCACATTCTCTAGTATGGGACCGAGTCCCTGCAAGATAATTAGTGGGCTTTAATAATAGAGCCCAGGTCCTGTTTGCATCTTCCCACCCGACTTTAAAGGTAGAGAAAGTAGAGCTGGTGATTGGAGACACCCAATGGCAGAGCAGAACCCAACCCAGTCTGTCGCATGAGTAACTGAGAGCTGACCGTGAAGCTAGGAAGGAATACGACGTTCAGTATGCAAAAAGGTACATGGACCCCATGCAGAAAGACCTGAATGTCTAACTGTGACGTTTCAGGCAGCAGGTACACCCAGGGCTGCAGTGTGTGGTTCCTGTGTGGAGAAGCATGGAGGGTCTCTCACCTGGTGCAGAGTCTCAAAGCAGGAGGAGACACAGCAAGAGTTACCTTGGTAGCTTTGGAGGAGTCTTTCCTTCTGATCCATCTCTCTTATTGTTTTCTGCAGATATCGTATAAGCTGCTTTCATCATGGGAGAAATAGAACAGAAGCCCACCCCCGCATCACGTCTGGGGGCCCCGGAGAATTCGGGGATCAGCACCTTGGAACGAGGACAGAAACCGCCGCCCACACCTTCAGGAAAACTCATGACCGTCAAAATCCAGATGCTGGATGACACCCAGGAGACCTTTGAAGTTCCAGTAAGCCAGGGGTTTGTTCAAGGGTGTGGGCACCTGGAAATGGGGAGGTCACCGATAGCCCAGTGACGTGAGATCTACAGAGAGGGTCTGTGTGCTCAGGTACCTCAATCTCACTCCCAGCAGGCATTGGGAAGGTCACCGATGGCCCAGTAACATGAGATGTCCAGAGAGGGTCTGTGTGCTCAGGTACCTCAATCCTCACTCCCAGCAGGCATTGGGGAGGTCACTGATGGCCCAGTGACGTGAGATCTACAGAGAGGGTCTGTGTGCTCAGGTACCTCAATCCTCACTCCCAGCAGGCATTGGAGAGGTCACTGATGGCCCAGTGACGTGAGATCTACAGAGAGGGTCTGTGTGCTCAGGTACCTCAATCCTCACTCCCAGCAGGCATTGGGAAGGTCACTAATGGCCCAATGATATGAGATCTACAGAGAGGGTCTGTGTGCTCAGGTACCTCAATCCTCACTCCCAGCAGGCATTGGGAAGGTCACTGATGGCCCAGTGATGTGAGATCTACAGAGAGGGTCTGTGTGCTCAGGTACCTCAGTCCTCACTCCCAGCAGGCATTGGGGAGGTCACTGATGGCCCAGTGACGTGAGATCTACAGAGAGGGTCTGTGTGCTCAGGTACCTCAATCCTGACTCCCAGCAGGCATTGGGGAGGTCACTCATGGCCCAATGACATGAGATCTACAGAGAGGGTCTGTGTGCTCAGGTACCTCAATCCTCACTCCCAGCAGGCATTGGGGAGGTCACTGATGGCCCAGTGACGTGAGATCTACAGAGAGGGTCTGTGTGCTCAGGTACCTCAATCCTCACTCCCAGCAGGCATTGGGGAGGTCACTCATGGCCCAATGACATGAGATCTACAGAGAGGGTCTGTGTGCTCAGGTACCTCACTGCTCACTCACAACGGGGGCATCATTCATCGATCATTCTGGTTCTGAGTGATCTGTTTTTCAGATCTATGAATGAGTTACGTGTACATATAGTGACATGGATGGTTAGCTGCAGTTTGACTTCCCATGGTGTGTCATGTGTGTATGCGTATTTTATGTATTGTACATAGCATGCCTATGCATATCGAGTATAACTGCATCTAAAGATGTGTAATATATATGTTCACGGTGGCATTGGAGGAAAGGGTGGTACTTTCAGTGGATTGTGGTTTAATTTGTTGCTATCCCAAGAAGTTCTCTCAGTGGTGTGAGCCTGTGTTGGGCCCATGGACATCATCCTGAGAAAGCCATCAAAATTCTACATGAGGAAGTTGGGAGCAAGTGAGCTTCCTGTCCAAGTGAAGCAAGAGCTTCACCCCTACATCCCAGGGGCCGGGAAAGGAACCGTAGCACCCCTGCTGCTTATGGAGAGCCCTGCCTCAGTCTCCTCCCTGCCTAAGCATCTGTTGCTAGAGACTAAGGCGCCCCGCCGTTATGGGGGTGTAGCCTGTCGAGGTCCCCAGAACAGAGATTGCCCCTCTTGACCCCTCAGCCCTCTGTCTCACCTTTGGTGTTCTATCTTGGCTACGGGTCCCGGCGTTGGTTGTTGATTGTAGAGGGAGAAAATCGGTCTTGACTCTAAGCAGCCGACAGAGACAGCCCTCTGGAACACACCTGTTTCTGACAGGGAGGCAGTCCGTTCATTATTTCTGTTGGCTAGAGTGTCTGAAATTTAATAGTCGGCATTAACGGTGGTAACCCATCATTTAATCATTTATGGGATGTGATTCAGTAAATTATATTTATTTCACAGAACATTGTTCAGGGAGTGTGAATTTAAGTGTCTCAGAGAAAGATGAACCTCACAGTGGCTGGCTGTGTTTTAAAACTGCCAATTGGATCGCACATTGCGAACGGCCTTTGTCCCTTTTTAATTTCCTTGCTGCGGAATTCATCTTTCAAGGACTTGGCCTAGGAATAGGACTTCCTATTCCAGTGAGCAAAGCTGCTGCTGATTTCTGGAACTGTAGACTAGGTGGGAAAGCACCTGCCACCGGCTGAGAATTCTGCCCTCTGGAAGGAGTGGCCCTTCTTCTCCTCCCCCCAGTATTCTCGGCCTTGCCAGACCAGTTTGGTGAAGTATTCATTTCTCTTTGCTTTTTGGACCTGTGAGGAGCCCAGGCTGCAGCAACCTCTCTGTTACACAGTGTCCTGTTAGAGGGGCTCTCAGATGCGGCTCTGTTCAGCTGTGGGTCCTCACAGAAGGCAAAGGTCACCACTCCGCACAGCTACCATCTGAGCAGAAACTGCGCAGGCACTATGTAGTAATAAATCATAAATAAAAGCACACACACAACCTGATTTGAGTGTCCAGAACCCATGTTTAAAAAAAGAAAAGAAATCCTGTCTGGGCAGTGTACTTGTAACCTCAGGGTCGAGGACTTGGAGACAAGAGAATCCCTTGGGCTCACTGGCAGGCCCTCCTAGCCTGTTTGGTCAGTTCCTGGCCTGTGAGTGATTCTGTCTCAAAATAAAGAAGGTAGATGGTGCTGCTGAGGTCATTCTCTGGCCTTCGCACACATGTTCATATGTGCACACATGCGCTCACATGCTCACACATGCACATATATACGCACACATGCTCACACATGCACACACATGTTAATATACACACACTCATATGTGCACACGCGTGCTCACATGCTCACACATGCACATACATGTGCACACACGCACACATGCCCACATACGCTCATACATGCACATACATGTTCATATACGCATGCTCATGTGCACACACGTGCTCACATGCTCACACATGCATACACATGCTCACACATGCACATACATGTTCATATACGCATGCTCATATGTGCACACATGCTCATACATGCACACACGTGTTCATACATGCATACGCGCGCACACACGTGAACACCCAGGGGTACTTACCTTCATAATTTTTGATAGCCGTTCTTTCCATTTCATCCCCCCTGCCACTCCTGTGCCCTTTATGGCCCTGTTAGTTTAGCCTGCTGCCTTAGGCAGTGGCTGCTCCCTCCAGCCGGCCTCTTTGTGCCCTTGTCAAGGTTGAGCCCGGGGTGAAAATTCCACTTTCTCCGACTGGTACTTGCGCAGTGTTCTTAACCTCTTAGAAACTGCCTTCAAATCCGTAAAGAGAGGCAATAGTAAACAACGCTTCTTGTTTCACGACTAAAAAGACGATTCACATAAAACAGCTACAGTGTTTTGGGTGCACCTTGGGCGGCTAGTAGATAGGATTTGTGGCATTTATATATATGCCTTTGCCGCTGGCTGCTGGCTTCTCAGGGCCCCACCTCCGCCCCCATGTAGCCAGGCAGATGGACGATTGGTGGTCATCGAGTGTTTGCTGATGGAATGCTGCAGGGAATCTATTTTACAGGTAGGGCTTGGTAGTTTTAACACGTCTCTTTCACCGGTGTTTTATCTGTCTTTTTCTATTTAGGTTAGAGTGTGCCTCCTCAGCCTATGGACAAGAGATGTTTTCCTTAAACTGGCTGTGGAAAGGCAGATGGATAGACCAGCATGTCCCTGGCTGGAGCAGACTCTAGGTCTCCGCCTTGCTCTCTTTAAGAACAGCTAGAGTCCAGGCCATCCCACAGCTCCAAGCCAGTGAGGCCTCCTGGTGGTTCAGTCATTCCAAGAATGGGAAGGGAGGAGGGACTGACCGTGGCTTAGGGATTGTAGGGACAAGACCAGCTCCCGATAATTTCTTTACTATCTTTGCTTCAAAGCTTTTGCTAAGAATTCGCCAAGGCCGCCGTCTGACCCTCTCCCTCAAGGGCAGGATGGGACATCCTGGTGGACTTATTCTCATTGTACGGAAGCGTTTGTCCTGAGAACGGGCAGGGCATGAAGCCAGAAGCTTCTGCAACTTCCTTGGGAAGCGGAGGCAGTGTGTGTTGGGGGGGGGGGGCGGGATCTGTCTTTAATGAGCCCTATCTTTCCCTGGGGATCAGGTGTTCTGGACCTATTCTTACTACTTTTGTGTTCACGTACAGATGCTGCCAAAGCAGTCATTTTAAATACAAGCTCCCTGACCAGCTCCTGCACAAGAGAACAAACCATGTTCTTAGTGATGGCTTTTGTCTTTTTTTTTTTTTTAACCCTTTAGAAAATTTTTAATGAAGAGTTGAGCCTCTTGGGAACCAGGGGAGTAGACATCAGTCTTTTCCACTCAGGACTAGCTGGGCAAGCCTCTTGTAGTGTTGAACTTGGATGACTTTTTGGGTACTTCCTCCACACAATGGAAAGTTCAAAACCAACATTTATAGGAAGCTCTTGCCTGGCATTTTATCTTCTTGATGTTGAAAACAACGTGCAAATAAACCACACCTCTCTGTCTGATAACACAGCTTTCTCTTCTCCTGAAGGTTATAAAGCCTGGTAGGTCCCAGGCCTGGGGCTCCCTTCCCCCATCAGGCCGCCTTCTGCGAAGGTCCCTGAGAAGGTTTTGTGTGTCTGGTTCTCCTGACCCTTCTGGTAAACAAACACTGTTCCACCAGGGAAGACGGCTGGAGAGGCAGATGGCCAGTTCTCCCAGTGTTTGGCTTCTCATCAGCTGGTCACTGTAGGAAGACCTGGGAGAGCCATGGAGGAAAGTAGATCCTGGCCTTGCCTTCGAGCCTGGTCGCCTAAGGTCAATACAGCAGGTGACGAGAAGACGCTACGTGCCTTTGGGGATCAGCAGGAGTGGTGGTATGGGCAGTTGACAGAATTTGGCCTCTCCAGTGGTCAGGGCAGGAAATCAGACTGGCTTCTTAACTATGTTTGCGTCTTCTCCTTGATTTCCTTAGAAGCTATCATAGCTCTCAAAGTTTGTGTAGCTTGCTCTCCTTTGCCTGCAGACTAAGGGTGAATATTTTGACTTCTGGGAATCCTGGGAGAAAGCATAATTCTGGCCCCTTAGGGTCTACTAGAGGTATGAACCCCTCCTTCTGTAACACTTCTGAGCCATTGGCTTCCACTTTAGCTTTTGCATTAGCGCACCGTGGAGAAGTCAAACTTGTTTGCCTGATTAAGGATGGCAGTAGAATGGGAGCACCTTGTAGGCAAGGCTTCGTTTCTCACAACCCGTAGCAGATGCGTGTGCTTGGGTCCCTCCTTGGCGTTGCTGGCCAGCTGTGAAGCTTTCTGGTCTCTCACAGCAGGTTCCGAGGAGTGCTTGGGAACTCAACTCAGGTTACACCAAGGCCTGGTGGCGGTGGCACCCGGTACACAGGGTCCCTCCAGCCCCTGCTAGTCTTTGTGAGACAGTATTTCGCTGTGCCGCTCCGGTTAGCCTGGACTTTCACTGTTTCTGCCAGGGTAGCCTTGACCCCACAGAGACCTGCTTCATCTTGCTTCTGTAGTTCTAGCTGTATCTGCCAGGAGGTCCCTGTTTCAGCCGGTCACCCCACTGCAGATTCTCAGTCTGGGCTGTTTGAGTCACTGCCCTCCCTCTTTAGCCCCAACGCCCACCTAACTCATTTATCAAAATGCCACCTATAGGCCCTACCTGGCCGGGCTCCATCAGAGAGAGGTCAGTGTTCTTCCTTCCCAGCATTTGTCCTTCTAATTAGCCTGGAAATCTCTGTCTCCCATCTGACTCTGAGCCTCTGTATCCCTGAGATCAGACTCAGTTTCCTAATCTGCAGAATGAGGTGTTCGGTCCAGATATAAAACCCTGTCCTCCTTTTCTGTCCTTTTGGAAGTTGGAATGCCATGTTGGCCTTCTTGTAGATGAGTCAGCTTTTTGTGCCTGTGTTTTGGAATTCTCCGGCAAGATGGTAAACACTGGGGCTCGTTGTTGTCATTGGTTCTTTTGATTTGTTTTTGTTTTTGGGACAGAGCTCTGTGGGCCCAAGCTAGTCTCAAATTAAAAATCGTCCTGTCTCACTTCTAAGACAGGTCTGTGATACCTTTGCCTGGAGGGTATTAAAGCAAACAGCACACCCAAGGTTTGATCCAATCCGGTCATCGTCTCGGTGTGCCTAGCAAGTGCTAACAGAAAAGGACTTGCTGAGTGCAGGCACAGAAGACCTTACAGGGTGAGTCCTGGAACTGCAGCCAAGGGAAGTGGGTGGTCGCCCTAACGCTCCCTGAATCCCTTGACAGTGGAAGATAGGAGACCGAAATAAACCACATGTTTTCCCAGGAACACCTTGCTGACAAAAACTCCAGCAAGTTTGTTGAGGCTACAGAGGATTTTTACACGTGTCTTTGGAAATCACAGAAGAGAGGACATCGAATTTTCTACTTTTTTGTTGGTCGCAAAATTGGCCAAGCTATTTTGGAGCCTTAATTAGGAATGTTCTGAAGTAAGGCCTTCAGTGATTAAACAGGGTTTTCATTTTATTACCTGTGTGACGGGACAGATTTTCATTGCTCTGACCCTCACAGAAACCTGGGCAGGTCCTCAGTGGAGGCTTGTTCGTCCAAGCTGTCTGGCTGTAGAGAGAGCCTTGGTGGTGACAGGCACCATCCTGATCCTTGGGCTCTGTTTGCCCTCTTGAGACAACCCCGTGTCTTGTCTTTGTGGCCCTAGAAGAGCCCAGGCCGAACATTCAATGAGTCTTTGTCCTTTTTGGATTTCATGGAGTTCCATTTCTCTGTCCTTTTTGGATTTCATGGAGTTCCATTTCTCTTTCTTTGGAATGAGTCCTGGTGGACAAGCCCCTGTGAGCCTGAGAGTCCCACGCGCCCCTCGGAGAGATGAAGTCCACCTGTGTGGGAAAGCATGCCCTCCCTCTTGCCACATTTCTGGCTTTCCTGGAGGAGCAGGATAGACCTACATAAAATTTAATTGGCTATTTAAAGCCAAGGCCCAGAGCACACACTGCCTCTTAAGTGTCAGCCCTCGGTGAGAACAAGCGTAGGGAGTTTCACGGGTCCGCTGGGCTCTTTAAAAACAAGCCAGAGTTTCTTTCTCCTTATCCGTGTTGCTCTTGGCTCTTTTTTTTTTTTTTTTTTTTTTTAAATATTTATTTATTTACTTATTTAGTATACAATATTCTATCTCTGTGTGTCTGCAGACCAGAAGAGGGCAGCAGATCTCGTTACAGATGGTTGTGAACCACCATGTGGTTGCTGGGAATTGAACTCATGACCTTTGGAAGAACAGGCAATGCTCTTAACCACTGAGCCATCTCTCCAGCCCCTGCTCTTGGCTCTTTAGCCAACTTTCTGAAATAGTTCTGAAGCCCACTCCGCTGGGCCTGGCCGTTTCTGTGCGTTATTTAACTTAGGATGATAAATGAGGCCTGCCTGTGTCTAGCCTCCCGAGGTTAAATTGAAAGGCTATTTTAATGGAGTAAAAAAAAATGTTTTTCTTTTTTTCATAAATCATTCCAGATAGATACTGTTTAACCTTCCCTCCCGGCTCCTTAGACGCAAAGAGGCGGATTGAGATGTGGGCCTGAAACGCTTGCATGCTCGCCTTTCGGTTTTAGTGGCTCTGGTGATCAAAGCCGCTCACGCAGCTCAGAAGGGATGTGGCCATGTTCTAACAGCTGTTTGCTATTTTCTTCCAAGGAAAAAAATTTTACTCAGTAGAGCCCAATAAATAAAAGAATAGATGGTAATTAAGAATGCTTCTCTCTGACATTAAAACAGCCACAAGCAGGAAGCTTGACTTGTTTTTCTTCTTCTTCTTCCTTTAAATGGAAATCATGAAATTTCATAGTTACATCTAAGAAGACTGGGAAAGGGAGGTGTGGAAGGCCCCTGGGTCCAGCTGTGTGGCTTGGTCATGTACACAGGAGGAACGCTGACCTCAGGACTGAGTGTGGCACTACAGTGGAGTATTTTGTAGAATGTGTGGCAGAGACACGCTGTTCCCAGGAAGGCAAGCCTGCTCTTCTCGCCGTAACTGGCATTTCATATTCATGGAGCCTGGTTGAGGCTCTTACGTCAGGGCTGCTGCATGGGTGAATGCCATAAAAAAGCATGCCCAAGCTCTCTAAGATAAAGACTGTCACGCTGTGTCAGGGGTCGTTGTCTTCCGGGCAGCTCCACACCAGCCTGGGGCTTTCTTTAGATGGGTGCTAGCGGTTACCCAAGCTAGTCACGTGTCCTGTTGGTTTTCTGCCGGTCTGTGAGATCCAAGTGTGCCTGTAGCCCTGTTTCTGCTGAGCAGGTGGGCCGCTGTGTCCTGGACCCACGGCAGCTTCCCTGGGCCTCGAGGGGGAGCTGGGATCTGTGGCACGCACACGCACGCGCACACACACACACACACACACACACGGGCGGTACTCCCAACCCACATGAGGCTGAGGGCAGAAGGTTGCTGTGATTCTGAGGCCCCTAGGCTATCTAGGCCTGCCAGAGCTGCTCAACAAACACTCTCAAAAAGCACAAAATAAGAGAAAAAAAATAAAACGGGGATTTTTCCACCTTAGAACTTTATATACAATTTTGCTTTGTTGATTTCTTGGTCTGTTTTATTTTCTGATCCCCGAGACATGTCTGCTTTCCTAGAGTTGGGTGTCCGACAGGACCCCTGCATCTGTCTCATGCAGACTGGACAAGACATCTGAGATAGTCTTAGGATTCTGAGATCCCTCTCGCGGTGTGGGTTTGGTATGTCCATGGAAGGGGTGCTCTTCTCTTTGATTGGCAGATATGAAGGCAGGTGCTTACAAGTTGGACTCTTCGATCCAGCCGTGTTTTCATCATGTGCTTATTTTTATTACTTTGAACATTTGAGTTGGGCGTGGTGGCTGTAAATCCGAAAGAGGATATGGAATGGTTCCCTCAAGTTGGAAGTTTTCTGTGGATAGACGATCGTGGAAAAGAACAGTTCTCAAAGCCTTCGCTAACTTTGAAATTGTGTTCGAGAGCTTCACACGCTGAGGTGTGTTTCCCCCTCTGTATGAACAGGAAGTTGGACCAGATACCCACAGTGGAATTCTGTGGCTCTGGTTTTATTTATGGACTGTGACCTTGGAAACATGATCCAGGTTCCATAAGTTTTATCTACAGGAGCGGCAAGGTGCTGCCAGTGATAAGAACATGGAGAAAATAACAACTGCTCTTTGTAGAAAGGATGGGCATTATTTATGAGTAGGCGGTGAGCTGGCACAGGCAAGCGTCTGGCAAATGTCTTCCTCTAGGTGCTGTGAAAGGGACAGTTGTTTTCTCTTGAGCTAATCTGTGAAGTCTGCGCTGGGGAGCACAAGCGTTGGGGTGGGGCGCGAGAGGGGTGCGAGGGAGCCAGAGTCCTACTCCAGGGTCTCCCGCCTTCAGTCTTCACCTGCTGCTGGAGGCCACAGGAGCCATGGGGATGACACAGGTGCTCAGTTGTGCCAGAGGAGGGCCTGTGTCTGTGGGAGGATGCTGTGACAGCTACCAGCCGGTGGCACGGGGTGGTGGTGACAATAAAGGCTGAACTCGAGCTTGAGTTAGGTTTTAGACGGAGTGGCAGGGAGCTGAAATAGAGATCCTGGGGATGCAATTTAAAGACTGCAGTAGATGGGTTGGGAGCAAGGAGCTACCACTGCCTGGAAACCGTAGGTGTATAGACTATAAGTTTACAGCTTGGGCGGCTCCATGCGGTCACCAAGGACCAAGCGACAGACAAATTCATGAGAGGTTGTCTTCCTTTAGTGGGTATGTGTTAGAAACACTGCTGAGGTCGGTAAGGAGTGCCATGTGTGCGTGTATGTGTGTGTGTGTGTGTGTGTGTGTGTGTATTCGTGTGTCTTTGGACAGACAAATATCATGAGAGATTGTCTTCTTTAAATGGGCACATGTTAGAAACACTGCTGAGGTTGGTAAGGAGGGCCATGTGTGTGTGTGTGTGTGTGTGTGTGTACGTACACGAGTGTACACGTGTGTCTTTGCAGCTGTGGAGGCCAGAGGTTGCAGTCACGTGTCTTTCTCACTTGCTGTCCACCTTATTTTTGGAGCATGGTCTCACCTTGAGCCTGGAGATTCAGCTGAACTGACCATCACGCCCTTGGGATCCTCCTGTCTCCACCTGGGTGGTGACTGCAGGCCTGTATAATTGTGTCTGCTTTCATGTAACTCAAACTCGGCCCTCATGTTGGTAACTAGCACCGTAGCAGCTGGTCCACATCTCCAGCGTCATTACTGAGTTATTATTGAGACAGAGTCACACTCTATAGTCTGTCTACACCGACCTGAATGCACGGCCCCGGCCTCACCTCAGCCTCCTGATTTTAGAGAGGACTCTAGATGTAGGGAATAGAGGTTGGTTACTAAGGTCCAACGTGCTTTTCCGTTTAATCCTTTTAAATATCCTCATCATCCCAGAAACCACTGATGTTGGCTTGTCCTACCTGAGTGAAGCCCAAGATGGAAATGCTTCGATCAGTTTTCCAAGGACTGTGTTCACGGTTTGTACTGCGTAGCTTGTCCTGTAATTTCGGTGGAATTCACTTGAAATATGAGCCATCACCTAGGTTATGGTGGCTCATCTGTATGGATTTCTGTCAACAAATGGGCTGAGGGTGAAATTTCAATTGCCTTTGATCTGGACACACTAGGAGAGTGTTTTCAGAGTTTCCAGGCAGTCACAAGCCCTGAAAAGGAAAAACCGACTTAAAAGCTGGAGCAGTTGCTTATGATGTCGTTATAGCCACTGCCCACTGGGTAACTGCGACAGCATAGACCTGGCACACGCTGGAAATGGGAAGATGGTGAACCAGCCCCTCTGTCTTCCCACCCATGCCTACTATCTGCAGACTCCAGGCAGCAGCCCCAGAGCAGAGGAGCTGAGCCGAGGGGTCCTGCAGTGAGACAGTCGCTCACAGGACACGTGCCCTCAGGAGAAAGCCAAGAGTGCCTGAGGAATGTGCTGGCAGCTTTTGTCAACTTGGCACACACTGGGGTCCTCTGGAAGAGAGTAGAGAATTCCATTAAGGAATTGACTCCATTAGGTTGGGGGTTTTCTTGATTGGTGATGGATGGGAGAGGGCCTGGTCCACTGTGAGCAGTGCCAGCCCTGGGTTCCATAAGAAACAAAGCTGAGCGAGCCAGTCAGCAGTGTTCCTCCGCAGGCTCTTCTTCTTTCTTCAGGTCCTCCCTCTGGTCCCTGTGCTGAGTGCCTGCTCCAAATTCCCTTGATGCTTGAGCATACCCTGTCAGACATATAAGCCCTTTCCTCCCTAAGCTGTTTTTGATCAAACGAACCCACAGAACATTGAAGACTTCTCTGCTTTGACTCTTCAACCTTGTCACCTGTAGGCCTCACTGGTAGGACCAACAGAACACACCTTTTGTTCGTGTAAATCCTGTGACTCTCGGGCAGATGCTTGTTTGTGGCCTCTGTCAATAGCAAAATTCAAGTGACGATAATAACAGAAGGACGTTTTCCTGATTAACTATAGCAGATGCTGAATAAAGTCATTGAAACAAGTCAGATGCTTTCTGGACGGTCTTCTCATTGCCACTTGGTGTAAGTATTCTTGTGAGCAGCTAGAAGACACAAATCATCAGAATGGGTAGGAGGGATCTCTGCTTTCATGAAAAGCTCTTTGCCTTTATTAATTCAGGTTCTGTCATATGTAAATTGTTCATTGATTTCCAGGTAAATTTGCTAACAAAGATACTGGTTTCCCATGCGTTGATCACATGACAAGCTGCTGGGGTTCACACCACTGCTCTGCAGATGCTCTTGTGGTCTTTTCAGCTCTCACCGACTGAAGAGAAGACTGATGTGTGGCAAAACTGAGGAGCCGCACACGCATGTACCCACCCCAGAGAGGAGCCCAGGACCGACCAAAGTCAGATACCATGAGTTTTATTGGGGTTACTCAGGCTATGGGGTTACTTAAAGGAACAGAAATGACCCAAATACAGCTGCATCACCAAAGCCCACCCCAGCCCTAGTGACAGCTCACAAAGCTGGGAGCCTGGAACACACTGCACAGTCTACAGGTACTCAACAAGGTGGAAACTATCCCTTCCAGGTGCTTCAGCTGGTCCAGAACTCTTCTAGGCAACTTGGCCGGTCTTGGAATCTTGTTTTTAATCTTCTTCTATTGATTGATGATTGATTGATTGATTGATTGATTGCCTGGGATGACATCTTCAGCTTCTTTCTCTGGTAGAGAGAGGGCTAGTGAATCTGATCGGTTTCAAGGATTCCCTGAAGCTATTCTGAGTTGTTTAGCTTCCTGCTTACGGAGCTTCCCTGCAGGTGGAATGTTTCGTTCTCACAGGAAATTTAGACCACATTGACCTGATGTAATTGTCTTCATGAACTTTCCTTTCTTCCTGTTTTCCAGACAGTTTCTGTCAGGTGGACCTTTCTGTTACTGCCCTCCTTCAGGCTCCTCTTTGAAAGCTCTGGAAGGGGCGTACAGGCTCCAAAATAATGTTCTGATTGTCTTCAATAGAAACCAAGATGCTGCCAGCAAAGCTTTAGCGTCCTGCCAACCCAGGACTGCTTAGAGCGGGAGCCTTTCAGTGGGTACACGCCTCAACGCCCAGCTTCCACACTTGCTTTTTTGCCCTTTAGTCTGGCTCAGAAATGCTGTCCTTTGGGGCCTCCGAGAGTTGGCTTTCTGGGCATTGTCTGGCAGGACACAGGGTACCAGATGAGAACAAGTACCTTTTCTCTGTGTCCTCTATCCTCGGGACCCTTCTGGCACCACTTTCCGCTGTGGCATTGAGGTGCGGCTTGAGCTGTGGTCCTTTTCTTCTGGCATCAATGGAGTAGTGGTTTAATTTGGCCTCCATGAATGGATGGTGTATTTCTTAGTCTCCATGGCTGCTGTTACAAAGTATCACTACACCAATGGCTTCAGAAAGTGTTGCAGACTGGCGTTCTGTGCGAGTTCTGTGCTAGTCCGGAGGGTTTGGGGAGGGATGTGCCCGTGTTTCTCAGCTTCTGAGGTTTTGCTGGCTATGATGGTCAGTCTTGACTTTGTTTACAATCACCTCAGAGACCCAGCCCTGCTTATGTCTGTGAAGGGTTTTTAAACGTGGTGGGAAGGCCAGTCCTGAATGGGAGCAGCTCCCTTCTGTGGTTGGGGGTCCTGGACTGAGTGAGAGCTCCGTGTACCTCTCTCTCCTGACTCTGGGTGTACAGTGACAGCTGTCTGACCCTCCTGCCATCCTGTCCTCTCTGCCACGATGGATTGCACTCAGACTCTGAGCCCAAACATAAGCACTTCTTCTTCCTTTCTCAAGTTTGTTTTGGGGGTGAATTTTTATATTTTTTGGCTTAATTTTTTTTTAAACTTTTTACCTTTATGTGGTTCTAACTCAGGCTGTCAGAGTTCTCTGGCAAGTACTTAACCCAATGACTAGGCCACTGAACTCCTTTTTCAAGTTCCTAAAGAAAAGCAAGACCTTGCTGTTACCCCCCTTTTCTCGAACTGCCTGGTGAGCATCCTAGAGCATCACTCATTATTTGAGCAGTACCGGTGGAGGTCTCAAGGAGACATCACCTCGCACGGCAGTAGGACGGCCTCTAATCCATCCATGGTTTGAGCAGTACCGATGGAGGTCTCAAGGAGATACCATCACACACGGCCTCTAATCCATCCACTAACCCAACAGGACATGACAGGTCCTATTAGGGAGTGCAGACACTGGGGCCTTTGCTCACTGTGGCTGGGAATGACATAACTTCATCCAGAGAATTAAGACCCTATAATCTCACCTCGGGGGAGTGGACCGTAACCCTAAGAGCAGAGAGCTGATCATGAAGAGGCAGTTGCCCACATGCATTCATAACAGCCTTATTGGCAACAGCCATGACATAGAAGCAACGCAAGCATCCATCCACAGATGAACGGATAAGGAACATGCGGTGTATGTATGACAGAGGGAGCATTACACAGCTGTAGAAGAGAAAGGTGAGCCCCGAGAACATCTGGTGCTTGGAATAAGCAAGTCATAAAGAATGACCAATGTGTGGGAGGGGAGTGTACGAGATGCACTCCCTGCATAACCAGCAGCAGATATCAGGCTGAGGGGCTGGTCCTGTGATGTGGGAGGGCCTTCTGTCTATGTGTTTCTTTATTGGTTAATGAATAAAGAAACTGGCTTGGCATGATAGGGCAGAGTAGAACGAGGTGGGGAAAACTAAACTGAATGCTGGGAGAAAGAAGGCAGAGTCAGGGAGAAGCCATGTAGCCCTGCCAGAGACATACGCTGGATGGAACTTTACCCAGAAAGCCACAGCCATATGGCGATACATAGATTAATGGAGATGGGTTAATTTAAGATATGAGTTAGCCAGAAATACGCTTAAGCTATTGGCCAAACAGTACTACAAATAATAAGGTTTCTATGTGATTATTTCGGGGCTGAGCAGCTAGGAACAAACAAGCGACTTCCTACAACAGACCCGTAGGGACTAGTGTGTTTATACTTGGCACTACTTTCCTGAATGTTTAAACATGGGCAAGATGATAGATTTCTCGTTATTTCATTAAAATCACGAAAAATTATGTTGTGTAGCAATCATCTGGAAGGTAGCTGACATAGTCCATTTGGCATTTGTTTACACTCTGGACCTCACTCATTCTGGTTTTTAGAATCTCCTGTTTATATTTTGATAGTCACTATTTATGAATTTTGATGCCTAGAGACATGCCAAATTCTTTTCTGTCTGGAACTGGGTTCTGTGTGACCTCCCAGGTATGAACGAACAGTGTCCAGTGCATCCCAGGAGTCAGGACTCAACACACAGAGCCCTTGTGTTCGCTGAGCTGCTGGACACTAAGCGTCTGTTCTCCTCCGTAGGATTTACTGATTTTAAGCTAACAACTGAAAAAGCCTCGTACAGATATCACGTTAGCACACATAGTGTGTCTCAGCCCAGAATCCTAACACGCACCCTGTGAACAGACCAGTAAGTGACAGGTGTCCAGCCGCCGGTTGGCGCAAATGCCTACAGTGCCAGATACTATGGGAGGCACAGGCAAGGTGATCTGCTGCGAGTGTAGGGCTAGCCTGGTCTATATTCCAATCGCTTGTCTAATCAGAGCTATGTAGTGAGACTCTGTCACCAAAAATAAAATGTAGACTTAAGACTCAGGCTCTAAAAACTTGAACTTTTACTCACAGTGAACTTCTCTTGCACACCAAGCTGAGTCGTGTTTCCTTGCCACACTTGGCATGCAAATCCCACCCCTGCACCTTGTTTTTGAGTAAGACACCACGCAGCTCTTTGATCCCTGTCCTGTTCTCTACCCCGTACACGCTCCTTCCTTTGCACTCTCGGGACAGACCAGGACGGTATTTATGCCACCGTCTTAGATCCCTGGAAACACACAATGTTTCCAGGATGTTTTATTTTTTTTTACTTTTGGACGAACTGTAGAGGCTGTGTCTACAAATGTACCACCTGAGTACCTGTCTCCATTAAGAACCCCCTTTTATCTGTGCTGTTCACGCTGGAGGCCTTTTAGCTACCCTGTGTGATAACAGGAACCAATGACAGGGGCCACACATATGCTGAGATCCTAGGGGCTGACTTTTGTAAAAAGGATGGAGTTCTTTTGTGGCCCGTGTCAGCGACTGGACAGAGGATGAGGGCCGCACTTCGGAAACCACCACTGAAGAGCCTGGGCCTCGAAAACGGAAAGACTGACTGGATTTTAGTCTCTGGGTGTTCTTGGCATTTCCCAGCAGGTGGTCTGGTAGCTTCTGGTCATGTCTAGGAATAAGTCAGGAAAGTTGAATCATTCACCCTTATTCACCTTCAGAAACCAGGTATGAACCTTTCCAAAAGTGATTGTAGGATGGATGGGTGGATGGATGGATGGATGGAAGGACGGACGGATGGACGGACAAATGGACGGACGGATGGATGGACAGATGGACGGACGGACGGACAGATGGATGGAGTGCATTGGCTAGTTTTATGTCAACTTGACACAGGCTGGAGCCATCGAGAGGGAGGAATCTCAGTTGAGAAATGAATGTCTCTCTGAGATCAGACTGCAGGCAAGCCTGTAGAGCAGTGTCTTAATTAGTGACTTATCTGGGAGGTCCCAGGTCACTGGACAATGCCACCCCTGGGCTGTAAGCGGGCTCTGCAAGCTTGGGGAGCAAGCCAGTAAGCAGCATCCTCTCTGGTCTCTGCATCAGCTCCTGCCCCCAGGTTCCTGCCCTGTGTGAGCTCCTGCTTTGGTTTCGCTCAGTGGACTGTTGTTTAGTGTATGCAAGCCAAATAAACCTTTTCCTCTGCAAGTTGTTTTTGCTCATGGTGTTTATCACTGCAACAGTAGCCCCAACTAGGACAGACAGGATCTTATTATGTAGTCCTGAATGGCCTGGCCTTCACTGTGTAGACCAGATTGCCCTGTAACAGAGAGGTCAGATGCCTTCTGCCTTGGGAGTGTTTTGTTTGTTTTTGAGACGGGTTTTCTCTGTGTAGCCTCGGCTGTCCTGGAACTTGCTTTGTAGACCAGGCCGGCCTCAAACTCAGAGATCTGCCTGCTTCTGCTCCCAACTGCTGAAATTAAAGGTGTGCACCATTGCTGCCTAACAGACATTTTGAGTTTTTAACAGTTTTTCAATCCTAAAAATTACTTTCACTGAGGAATCACCCAGGATGCTGACATCTCAAGTCCAAAGAAACTGGACTCCAGAGTTGGCCTCTGCCAGCACTGCAGACCGGAAATGGCTTGGCCATCACTCCCCAGTAGAGCAGCCCATGCTGCTCAGGAGGTTTTAGAAAGATGGAGTCTCATGGTTCAACAAGTAGAAATTGATTGTTGGGGGAAATAGTCATCGTTGCTTTCAAGATGTGTGTGGACAGTCCTCCCGTGGGGATCTCTCCCCACTTGGGAAGGGTTGCATCTGCTCCCTGGTACCAGTATCTTGGCTGACTCCCGCGGGTGGACACCTCAGCAGGTCAGGTGTTTGTTTCCCAGCGAACATTGCCTGTCATAATTCCTCTCAGCTCCCTAAATTCTCTTTCCTGATTCTCAGCGTTCTGTTCCTAGAAGCCGTGGGTGGGACCAGGAAGCTGGTAAACAGGCAGTGTGAAACCGGAAAGGAAAGTTCTTGACCATAGATGGAGAAACACAGGGATGGGGGTCTCTGGGCACTCACTCCTGATCAGAAAGAGCAAATCCTTAGTGAGCAAACTGGTATGGGTAGAGGGGATTTCACCCTGGAGGAGGGAACATGAAGTGCGAGGGCTTGCTGCTTACCTCTTGCAGACGCTTAAAGACAAGAGTGAGGGGCATGGACCCTCCCCTGCACTGAATTTCAAGTATGATTCATACAACACTCGTAATTATGGAAAGGAGAAGCCGCTTGTAGTCCCATCATTCTGAGGCAATTATTGTAAGAATTTGATGTACGTTTGTGTCATTCTTTTAGAATTTCTCTCCCTTCTAATACAATGCTCTCCCTCCCCACAGCTGCCCGCACTCCCTCAGAGCGGCCCCTTCTTGTCAGCTTGTGCGTATGTGTGTGGATTCATTCTTTTCATTATAGACACCTTTCCAGATCCACAGATAGCAATCTAATTCTTCTTAGTAGCTACATAGTAACTCATAGTTTAGATAAGCCATAATTTATTCAATTTATTTTCTGTTGATAGACATTTGAGATATTTCCAGGTTTCATGCCAGCACAAGCGGCCATGTCTATAAATGCTTATCGATGGCTCCTTACATTTCTGCAGGGTGAGTTCACCCATATTCATTTGTTCAAGAGCACCAGGCCCACACAGTTTTATAGGCAATCCTTAAACGAGCCAGGTATTTTCTATACTATTAGGAGCATAATATAACCACAAAACTTAATCGATGCCGTGGGCACGGAAACTATGCTGACAAATATAAGAACCCTAATCACAAGTAAAACACTAGTGAATTAGAGCCAGGAAGCTCTTAGGTCCATGCTTGTAAACCAGCATTCAGGAGCCAGGAATGGGAAGATTGTGAGTTCAAGACCAGCCTGGACTAAACAGCAAGCCTCTGCCTGCAAAACAAAACCAAAAAAAAAAAAAAACCAAACAATACTCTCTCCCTTCAAAAACCACAAAGAAGGAGCATATTTTTTATTCATCATTTTGTTAATTTATTTTACATATCAACCACAGTTACCCCTCTCTTCTCCTCCCATCTCCCCACTCCTTTTTATCCCCCCCCAATCCACTCCTCCATCTCCATTCAGAAAGGGGCAGGCCTCCCGTGGGAATCAACAAAGCCTGGCACATCAAGCTGAGGCAGGACTAAGCTCCTCCCCGTTGTGGCCAGGCTGGGCGAGGCATCCCACCATAGGGAATGGGCTCCAGAAAGCCAGTTCATACATCAGATCCTGGTCCCACTGCCGGGGCCCCACAGAAGACCAAGCTACAGAACCGTCACCCAGATGCAGAGGGCCTAGGCTGGTCCCATGCCAACCGCCCAGCTGGCAGTCCAGAGTCCGTGAGCCCCCACAAGCTCAGGTCAGCTGTCTCCCTGGGTTTCCCCATCGTGATCTCGACCCTCCTTGTTCATACAATCCCTGCTCCTTCTCTTCAGCTGGACTCCCCAAGCTCAGCCCAGGGCTCGGCTGAAGGAGCACATTGAGACTAAGACTTATTCCATGAGTGCAGGGATGACTCAGCAGTCAGGGAAATTTTCAAAGTAATAGAGGAAATTAAAGGGGGAAAATCTTTTAAAAACTTATGAATGTTTTTGAACATGCCTTTTAGTATCTGAGCAAAGCAGGAGGACATGACTTCAATATAGTGAAGACTAATTGCCAAAACCCAGCGGCAGATACTCAACTCAATGGTGGACTACTGAAGACATTCTCAATCCAGCCAGCCAGATTCCTGGCCGTTCTCGAATGAGCTGATATGCACTGTTAATGTCAAGGTTTCAGCTTATGATGTAGTAAGAAATGGAAAGACTGGACTGGAGAGATGGCTCAGCAGTTAAGAGTACTGACTGCTCTTCCAGAGGTCCTGAGTTCAATTCCCAGCAACCACATGGTGGCTCACAACCATCTGTAATGAGATCTGGTGCCATCCCCTAACCTGCAGGGACACATGCGGGCAGAGCATTGCCTGCATAAATAAATAAATAAATAAATCTTTTGGAAAAAAAGGAAATGGGAAGATCAAATCATTTGTATTTTCAAAGGTTATTATTGTATACCTTAAAAAATAATCTTCTCCATCATTTTGGAAACAAGATCCTTTTGGAAAGTGCATAAAGAAAATATATAAAAGTTTGTTTTCATGTATACTTGGGGTGATCTTACAGATATAAGAAAGACATTTCAAAATTGATACCAAGAATAAAAGAATTAGAAATGAGCTTAATGGGGAAAACACGCGTCGGATAAGGGTGGCACGGGACTGCATGGGCTGGTGGCGTGACCCAGCAGGTGAAGAGTTGGCTGTCTAGCCTGACAACCTTGAGCTCGGTTCCCGGGACGTGCGTGGTCAGGGAGAACCCGCTTGCACAGGGTGTGGGGGTGTGTCTCTACCTCAGCACACCTGTAGAGGTCAGAGATCAGCTGAAGTCCATTCTCCGACCGTTTAGGTCACAGGAATTGAACTTGGTCATCAGGCGTGGTGGCAAGCGCCTTTACCTGATGAGAGCCATCTTGCCAGTCCACACATTGTCTTTTAACCTCCCTATACGCCATGACGTGCACGCGCTCACACGCACTGTTAAAAACAATTTGCAGCATGACTTAGCTGACGGGAAATGAATATACCAACCCCCCTGGAGGGGAGGGCAATATGAAATACTAACTCTCCCGAAGGAATTCTATGTACATTTAATATTTTAATCATGGATTGGAGTGGGGGCCGAGTCTAGAAGACAGGGAACCAGAAAAATAATTTGAAGTTCATAGGACAGAAAGAATGTGTAAACACCGAAGGCATTCCTATACCCGTGAGCTGGGTGGGCCCTGCCCCTCAGGTGCTGTAGCCTCAGACTCAGTGTGGTTAGACGTGGGAACGTGGGCAGAAATCCAGGGTCACGTGGGAGGAACTCTGGAAGGTACAAAGTGATTGAAACCAAATGTGAGGGCTCCCGCCTTTAATCCTGGCACTCTGGAGGCAGCGGCAAGAGGTTCTCTGAGTTTGGGGCTAGCTTGGTCTCCGTATTGAGCTTGTCTTCTACACACACACGCACACACTTTATTTAAAGTGGGAGACATAAACCCTTTCTTTGGTAAATGATGCTCACACATTGTGCCGTCTATTCGGAAGAAGAAACTCAACTTTTCCATTCTCTATAAGAGACGAGAGCAGTTTTCAGACAGATGCACAGATGAATATCCTAGCTGTAAGTGTGAAAATAAGACATAAAAACACACGCAGTGAACTATTCACACGGCCCGGGCCATGCGGAAACTCTGGGGCTATAAGAGAGGGATGATGGGCAGTAGTCATTCATTGTCCAGCTTCTCCATTCTTTCTTTGCTTTTCCTGTGAGGGGCTCCTGTGTGTTGAGTCTAATTTAGACTGTTCTCCCACAAACACCCCAGGCTGGGTTTAGTCAGGGCATGTTGTCGGGGGCGGGGAGTGCTAATCAGCTTATATTTATAATAATTACTTCTCAATTTGCCATTAAATGCTCCCTTTCATGTCCGCGAAGCACTTTGCTGGGGAGTTGCAGAATTTGGCGGGACCGAGCTCTTACAGGAACCCACTCTGCCATTACAGGTTCCACAAGTATCTGGCAAGCTGCAGCAGCACCTGGGAGCAAACTGAGGGGGTAGAGCTGAGGATAGGAACTGTTCTGGGTTTAATAACGAGTTTGGGGGCTGAGAGAGCTCAGTCAGTAAACATTTGCCACGCTAGCATGAGAACCTGGGTTTGATCCCTAAAACCCACATTGAAGAGTCCCATTGGTGATCTGTACCTGCAATAGCAGTTCTAGGGAACTAGAGATAGAGGAGCCCTGGGACCCTGGCAAGCCAGTCTTGTTAATCACTGTGGTCCAGGCTCGTTGAAACCCTGTCTCTAAAAGTAAGGTGGGGCCGATGAGACAGATGGCTTGCAGCCAAAGTGCATGGCCTGAGTTTAAGCCTTGAGACTCACACAGTGGAGAGAGAGGACTGGCTCCCCTAAGTTGTCATTTTACCTCCACATACGTGTGCCAAGGCATGCAAGTATATGTGCTTGTATACACACACACACACACACACACACACACACACACACACACACACACAGAGAGAGAGAGAGAGAGAGAGACCGAGACCCATCTAGCCTTCTAGCCTGTGCCACTTCTGATTTAAGCAAGGGAGGACATCTCCTGTATGTCTGTTATTTACATCCGGTCATCTTCCTGGATATTGCTGCTGGGCTTACGCTAGGGAGAATTCTTTGTGGGGTGGACAAGAGTGGGAGATGAGAGGGGCTGAAATAGGTCCAACAGAGGAACGTGTCAGATATTTGTCCTTTGCCTAGCAATTCTCAGAGTAAGGAAAGCGTATGTGTACGAACATGGCTGCACCCATGCTATTAGAAAATGTGAGCCCTAATTACTTGGCCTCCTTCCTTCAGAATAATGAGACATCGTAATTTCAGTTGTGTGTGATTCGTGAAACAGGCTGTGTGGGATTCCAGAGGACTGTGGCTCTGGGGAGGGGGAAGTCAGAACATGCACCTGTTTCTCAGGGTGGGGTGGGTTCTCTAGCTTGGGATCCCACCCCTTCCTTCTACCCCTTTATCTCATTCCTGCCTTCTTAGGGTAGCTGTGCCCACTGTCTAACTGTCCTTGGGGAGCCATTTTTAGTGCAGGGATCACACAAGGCCCCAGGCATGTTGGTCCGGGTTCCTGGCAGAGGTAGTCTTGGTTTGCTCTTAGAAGAGAAGGTCATTTTGAAGGTGGGGATGTTTCTCCTGTTCCCCTCATCTGTTCTGCGGCCCCCCTCCCCCCTACCACACGTAACACCATGGTACATGAATAGTATTCAGCGTGAGTCCAGGGTCTGAAGGCCCTGTGTCCAGGGTGGTCATCTGTATTTTGGGGTGATGGTGGAGACAAATAAGTTAATGACCATGAGAAGCAGTGGCATCTGCTAGAAAGTAGGACTTCGGGAGTAGCTTGTCCTCTTCTGTGTAGGAGTTCTTGAGTGCACTCGGTTCAGTCAGGGAAGGAATGCTAACTTGAACCCAGCACCCCATCAGCACATTGGAGGAGGGAAAGACTTTGGGGTGTTAAGCTGAGTTCGTCTAGCTCTGCACCTTCAGGGTTTGCCAGTGTGGAGCAATGAGTTGAGAAAACCTGTCTTGCTTCAGGGATGTTGAGTGAAACACTGTGAAGACATGGCTGGTGTCTTTGAGTTTGTGACAGTTTGGACATTCTTGTTCCTGTGTTCTCTCTCCTCCCCTGCTCTTCTGCCCTTCCCTTAGCACCTTGGGGCTGCTGGACTGGAGGACCCATATAATGAGGCCCTCTTTTTTGTTTTCTTCTGCGTTTGGACTTTTGTTTTCAACAGTAGTTGAAGAGATTATTAACAAATTCTATCTGGGCTTGAAGTGTAACACTATGGTGGGTGCTTGCCTGGTATGCATGAGGCCCTGGATTGAATCTCAAGCACTCCTAAAAATGATCTGTTATATTTATAGTATCATTAGCAACCATAATATCTGTTTATTCTTTCCTGCCCTTCACGGTCTAGTATCGTTAGTGGGTTTGGGTAGTAAATTTGTTCAGAGTCTGAAGTCTGATGGGATGTGAAAGTCCACATCTTTAGAGTCAGCTGGAGGTGGCAGCCACACCAATAGAATGGAGGCACTGTCCCCTGTGGACGTTCAGGAGAGTCCTCCGCATGGACTTCTTCTGTAGAGACGTTCATGTGCAGCCGTGACGCTGGCACACCTGTAAGCCCGCTCCTAACTGCCTCGGCTTTTGCTTCATCATACTTGACCCGTGTGGCTTTTGGAAACCCTCATTTCTGTAAGAGCCATGTCACAGGCCGTCGTGGGCAGTGAGCTCTCACACAAATGTCCTGTGCGCTTTGATTCATGTTTGACGCTACTGCTTCTATCTCTGAGCAGCTGGGTTTTCAAAAGGCTTGCTTCCCTGAGAGCAGTCAGTGCCTCCCTCCGTACATAGTGTAAGCCTGGTTTGGAGGTGTAATACCAGCCCCCTGGGTCCCGCTGACTGGCTAGCATGTTTGCCCATAGGCCTTACTTGATACTTATGAGTCGGGTTATAGCAGTATTTTCTGCCTGATCTTTCGAGACAGTGTCTAAAACGGGCCTAGTGCTTGCTGTTTAACCCTGCTGGTTTCAGATGGACCACAGTCCCTCTGCCTCGGTTTCTAGAGTGCTTGGATTGCAGTCACACACTTGCTTTATCTATTTTATTTATTTTTATTTCATTTTCCTTGTTGTTTTGAGTCAATGTCTTACACAGTAGCCCAGGCTAGTCAAGGAACTGTGCAGCCCAGGCTGGCCTCACACTCAGAGCAGCCCTGATTCAGCCTTCCGGATGCTGGATAAGAGAGGTGATCCATCATGCCCATACCAGTAAACCAAGCAGCTTACCTCAATGTTTGTACCCCAATTCTGAATCCTATAAACAATATTGTGTTTACTTTCTCTGAACACCCTGGCTTTGGACCACCCCAGAGACTGAGCCTTGTAGACCATGTGTGGCATTGAGCTAATGAGTCTCCTCTCAGATTGTAACCTTCAGGCAGCATGCCACCTGAGCACTGGTTAGAAATGTAACCCCCCCGGGCTCCATCCCAAACCACAGGAACCCAGCTCGCTCCTGGGGAGCAGGGCCAAGCACAGTCTGTGCGCAGACTGGTGACAGAGTGTCCTTTGCATCTCATCAGTAAATATGTGTGTGTAAACAGAAGATGCAAATTAGCAACCATTGTTGTGACTGAAAATGCTTATAATCTGTTATTGCTCAAAATATTTCCAAAAGAATGGAGCAAGTGCTGATAGAGTTTACAATTTATATATGTCTCTTGTGGTGAAAGTTTATTAATTCGGATTTTACTAATTCACAAATTTAGATTCTGATGGAGCTGTCTTTGTGTGTGTGTGTGTGTGTGTGTGTGTGTGTGTATGTGTGTGCATGCTCATGGGCACACCACACACACACACACACAATTGTGAGGTGGAAGGATTCGCTACAAGTGAGCACACCGTATAAAGACAGTGCTGGAGAACGATGCCCCCACTTCATGGCGATGGATGTTTGAGTTGGGGTGGGGAGCAGACTATCCCATGGTGGGTTCAAACCAGGTGCTACCCACTGAAAGTTGTTTCCCTTAATTGGAGAAAACAGAATTTACTGTCTTAGCCATTTAACAAATTTTAAGATTAGCTTATAACTTGGTAGATAGCATTGTCATTTTGGGGCAAAGTGTGTTGGTAGATTCACCTTTTCCTGTGATTCCTGCAACCTCCCTGTGCCCAGCATGCATGTTCCTTTCCTCTTTCACGTCCCATGCGTCCTTTGCCCCCCTGCCCCCATTTATATGTAGCCACTCTTGGTCTCCACTCTGAGTTTTTTACACTCTACCCACGTTTACACCCTGTCTCATCTGTTTTGAAGCTCACGATTCACTAGTGTTTCCGAATGTTTCCACACTGTGTGCACCAGAGGAACAGAGTGCCGTGCCTGTCGTCTCACGAAGCCCTTTCACCTCCCCGTGTCCCCCTGCTAGCCGTCCGGGCCACATCCCCTTCCTTTTACATGGCTTTCTGTCATAGCATTCGTACAGCTTGCTCTGTTGTTTGTGTGTTAGACAAGTCTTTGCTGTTAGCTCAGGTCATCCTCAAACTTATAACCCTCCTGCTTCAGCCTCCTGAGTGCTGAGGTTACAAATGTGTGCCATGCCCAGCCAGGAGACACTCTTGACAGTTCAGTGAATTGTAGCGTTTCCACCGGGGTGGGTGGCCATCGCCCTAATAGGTTTCCCGTGTCTTCCTGCTGTAGAAACTGTTCTCCATTCCTGTCTCTCCTAGATTTGCCTCTTCTGGTCCATTTTATAGCAACAAAACCATACATAGTGTATAGTCTGTGGGGACAGGCTGCCTTTCTAACGTCACTGAGAACCACTGGTTAAATCAACCTTAGTACAGAAACATGGTAGAAGTATGTTTCACTGCAACTCCGTTATATGGCATTTAATGCTGGCTTGGTTATGGTATGAAGATTTGCATTAAATTCCACATGTGTAAATACTTAGGAAAAAGAAATATGCTGCCTTGTGAGATGTCATTAGAGGCGTATACAGTCATAAATCTGATACTGTCATATCTGGTCAGAGCTTTGCTGAAATAGGCAGAAAGGCAGAGACATTGGTAAATTTCCCATGTGCGTTTCTTCACAGTATTTACCGGGTTTTGAATACCACTAGCAAAGGAAGTTATTTATGGGGGGAGCCAACTGCCCAGTGGGAAAGATGGAGTAAAAAAAAGATATGGGATGTTTTTAATACTTAGGAGAGTTGTGGTTCCTTCTGAATATCAGGAAGGGCATTTAGACTGTTTCCACCCCCCCCCCCCCAACTCAGTTCTTGGGAACACTTGAAATACTTACACATCCTTGGGAACCCTTGAAATACTTACACATCCAGGAAGGATCCCACGGGGAATGTGCATCAGGCGCTGTAGGCTCCCAGCTGTTTTCCCTTTCCTCATTAGACCACCTTGGAGCCCGGCGTCCCTGGCGTGACAGAGATGCTCAGAGCAGAAGGTGACACCACATCTCTGTTGCTGATGGTTTGAGCTCTTTGGCCTGGAGTTGTTACTGTCCTGTTTGATCAGAAGCTCCTTGACAAGGATGGAGTTTGTAATTTATCCTCAAGCAGTTTTCGGTGTGAAAATGTTGTCTCTACCAGGACATCATGTGAAGAAGTTCAGGGAGGGGAGACAGTAGAGGGCTGGTCCTCCCGCTTGGATAGGGCCGAGATAGGTTCTGTTGTAGGATCCAGGCTGGGGAGCTTCAGGAGAGGCCTCAGAGCTGTGGCTCTCAACCCTCCTAACGCTGCAGCCCTTTAACACAGTTCCTCATGCTGTGCTGACCCCAACCATAAGATTATTTTTTGTTGCTCTTTCATAACTGTAGTTTTGCTACTGTTATGAGTCATAATGCAAATATTTTTTGGAGATAGAGGTTTGCCAAAGGCTCGCAACCCTTGAGTTGAGAGCTGTTGCCTTCGGGTTATCGGGTGGCGTATGATACGGCTTATGTTAGTTTGTCAACTTGACAGAAACTAAAGTAGAGATGATCTCAACTGAGGAACTGCCTCCATCACACTGACCCCTGGGCGTGTCTGCGAGCATCTTCTAAATTGCAAATTGATGCAGAAGGGCCTGGGCAAATGAGCAAGGAGGAGGCCGGTAAGTAAGGTTCCTCCGTGGTCCATGGTCCGTGCTCCGTGCTCCATGGTCCATGCTCCAAGTTCAGCCCTCGGCGTTCCTCAGAGATGGACCGTGGGCCAGATAACTCTTTTCTCTCCAGGTTGCTTTTGCTCATGGTGTCTAATACAGCCACAGAAAACAAGTTAAGGACATGCCTTTTGCTAGATGGGATCTTTTGTTTTTAGTGTGTACCAGGCTGGATTTGGGCTTGCAACAATCCCCCTGCCCCTGCTTCCTGAGTGCTGGTGTTACAGATTTGCACTTCTGGACCCAGCTGGAGAGGGGCTTTTGGGGAGGAGGCTGGAGGAGGAGGAGGAGGAGTTGGGGTTTGACTTTTTTATTTTTGTTTCCAAACCTACTGTTCATTCTCCAGTGCGGAGAGCGAGAGCGCTTAAACATCACATGGAAAAACTTGAGCTTTGTGTGGGGGCGAGAACGGTTGTCTGTTTTCTCCAGGCCTTGGGAAGCGTTGTCTAGTGTGAAATAAAGCGATGCAAAAAATCGTGGTAAAATAAAGGAATGATACAGCTGCACCAGAATTACTAATGACGGACACGTGTTGATGCCCAGTGTGGGATGTCGGCTGCTACCAGACAGGTGCCGGGCATGCGGCCTTGAGGGTGGCTACGAAGCGCTATCAGGCCTGTGTTGCATTGAGTTAGAAGCCCAGCAGCCTGGCTGCCTTTGCTCTCTCTAGAATTTAGATTGTCAGTATTGACTGTCGCTCCCTTTCTTGGTAAAACTGGACCTGAAGTTTGAATTTGCAGTTATCCCTTTTGAGTCCATCCTGTTTTTACCTCTCTTCTGTTCCTCCCAACTACTTTAGATTTCGGGGTACAGTTTAAACCAGATTCCTAAAAGGACCTACAACTCCCGTTCCAGCATAAAACAACAGAAGGAACAGGCGTCGTACCCTGTATTCCTCTTACCCCTCCCACAGTCTCTTAATGGGAATACCCATCAATGATCCAGTTCTGAGCCATTTGAATTTCATTTAAAGTTTAGGGATGCCTCCTTGATTAAAATGCATGCCGGGAAATTCTAGAGAGTTCTGTGTAATTGTAAAGTGGAAGAGAACTGGATATAATTAATGATGGGCAGGCTGCCTATCGGATCATTTGTGATGAATTTAGCCAACAAGTGCCTGTCTTTATCTTCTGGTCTGTTTTCCACCCTTAAGGCCTTACTATGTATTCCAGGCAGGCTTTGAACTTGTAGCAATCCTCCTGCCTTAGATTCTTAAGTGTTGGGATTTGTAGGCGTGTGCCACCACACAGGGCCCAGTTTTTTCTTACGTCTTTTTTAAAATTTATTGTGGTCTGCCTTGTATAGAAAAAAGTGACATAATTTTAATGTACATGATAGGTAGGTCAGGGCATACGTTTGACTCTGTCCACCCTCACCACTCAGCACGGAAATGGATGTGCCCGAGGCTCCTGAAAATTGTTGTTTCCATAAACAACAAAAAGTGTGCCCTTTCCTGAGGGGCAGTGCCCACCCTCTTCTGCAGGAGTCCCGAGTGCCGGCCTTCTTCCCTCAGACCTCAGAATCTCCGTCCTCTTGCTGAGTGTATTGTGAGACTGCAAAGCCATGCTTGCAGGAGCTTGGGAAGAGAGTTTAGCTCTTCGGAGAGAAGGGCTTTCCTGTAAATTGGGTTAGAAGTGAGAGCTTAGCCTTTGATGAGGAGCCGCCCTCTCTGCATAAGAGCAGGATTTAAGGTCCTCTCAGACAGCTGACTCGGGGAGTGGAAATTGGAAGTCAGTGAGAACGCGGAGATAAGAAGGTTGCTGGCCCCGTGGTGAGAGGTCTGTTCCCTGGGAGAAATTGATCAGCCATGGCTGGAGGCAGATTAAATGGCAATACATCTCACTCCTGCAGGTGTGTGAAGCCCTGGACAAGAGCAGGCCTCTTCTGGGCTAGGTCCCTGGGCTCTGCTCTGCGTGGTCCCCTTCCACCTCTCAAAGGGAACAAGGCGGCTTTTTGTCCTGGCTTACGTGCTTTCGGGGAAAATCCACGTCTGTTGTAGTTGTAAATTAGACCAATGAGAGGAATCTGGTTTATTGTTAGTGTAGAAGTTAAAAGCCATCTCCCTTTCCCAAGTGGTCTCTTAATTACATTCATTAGTTCTTAAATGTTAATTGGAATTGCCGAAGTTTAATTCCTGAAAGGTTTAGATTTTTATAAGGAACTTCTTCATTTACTGCATTACTGTGTTCCATGGTGGGCTTTGTGTAGTGCTTTTAAATTAGCAGAATGGATTATTAATTGCGAATGCATTTGGTGACTAAGACAACCAAATGTCTCCATTTAAACCCACATTTGTCTTACCTGCTGAAGACGTTTTCTGCAGGGTGTTTGTGTGCAAACAGTTCATTTTGATGACAGCACACCTTTTGAGAGCCCACGCTTAATCCAGCTTTTTATAAGATAAAGTCATATGCTCCCTAATCGGTGGGAGGAGGAAACCTTGGAGACAGAGTGACAGGAGTGGGACATTTGGTTCTTACATAACTCAAGGCTTCGTGTCATAAAGCCTCCTTCGGTTCCCCTCTGAGAGAAAGTGGAAGATGAGGCCCAGAGGAAAATTTGAATGCCAGGTGTTTATGTCATCATTCACACTTGAGAAATCTCCTAGGGTTCCCAGGGCAGTTCTTCAAAAAGAAACACCAGTTTTGTAATCACAGACTGTTATGTGGCTTCCTGGAGTGACACCTTGCAAGTAGTACAGAAAAGACAGACGTGTCCCTCCTCCAGTGACTTTTGAAATAAAAAAAAAAAATCTTAATTACTGAAGGAAATCAGAGGTATGAGCTTAGCCGTTTCTATTGGGCCAAGGAGCTGGCTCAGACCCCAGCACCCAGCAGAGCCCAGCACAGTGACCCCAGGGATGGGGAGACAGGCTGATCTCTGGAGCTCACGGATCACACCGTCTGGCCTAGGTGATGAGTTTCAGGTTCACCGAGAGACCCCCGTCTACATGCGGGGAGGGGCGGGGAGCAGTTGAAGAAGACACATCCAGCATTGGATTCCGGCCTCCACTCATGTTCACTGAGAGACCCCCGTCTACACACGGGGGGGAGCAGTTGAAGAAGACACATCCAGCATTGGATTCCGGCCTCCACTCATGTTCACTGAGAGACCCCCGTCTACACACGGGGGGGGGGGGGAGCAGTTGAAGAAGACACATTCAGCATTGGATTCCAGCCTCCACTCATGTTCACACGTGCTCGTACCCGTGTAAATTAGAGTCTGTGGCGCTTGTCTAGGAAAGGTAACAGTTATTTTTGTTGGTGGTAGGTACGTGTGCGTGCATGCCTCTGTGTGTGTGCACATGTGTGTTGTTTACATGCTGTATTCCTTATTCTGGAAATAAACAGCTCAAGAGTTCTTCGTCATGGATGTGAAAATGCCGTAAGAGTGGTGTTTAACAAAGTTTAATTTTAACCAGGTACTTAAATTTGCAAACATGCTGTGATGTCCCCTAGGAACATGGCCCCTCGATGAATAGAGGCTTTGTCTGTTCCTAGCTGACCAGACCACTGAAATGGAACAGTAGTTGTTAATTCATCTTAAAAATGAAAAGAATCCAGCTGTCCCGGGGTCCGTGAGTCACCCTATGTATTTGGTACATAGAACCTTCCGAGATTTTTGTACCCTGTCTCCTGTCATGGCCAAAAATGTCCGCTCCAGAGTGCACTGCTGACTGATATCTGCTTCCCTGGCTGTTATGGAGAGGTTTGGTCTCCAGGTACAATTTCTTTAGCGTCTCTTTAAGAGTCAGTCCACTCATACTGGACCTTAAATGACAAGGCCTAGTTTTTAATCATAGACAACCAGGACCGCGCGTAACCAGGACCATGTGTGCTGGGGCCATGCCTGGTCTCCTTGTTTCAGCTCTGATTATGTAGTGCTGTGAGTTTGTTCTTTTGCATTTTTATGCCTTTAAAAATGATTTCACTGTTTATAAACACCCCCCCCCCCAAGCGCTAATGTAGTACCTACCCGCTGTTCCCAAGGGTGCGATCGGTATGTATCAGACTCCGTTAGGCATGGACTAATGCTGTCGCAGTGAGCCCTGTGCTGACAAACCAGCAGCTCGTGTTCAGTGACATGTCTGTCAGCGGACGCATGCACAGAACGAGTATGTATTGATGCATCGATGGAAACGTGAGTTGAGGCTCACAGGCGCCAGGCCCTGTTTCCCATAGGAGCAATGGTTCAGTCGCTGATTTAGTGATGACTTCATAGACTGTAATTGCATCAACTAACAAGACTCAATTGCATTTCTATTAGGTGGGAACCCAAGTTAAGGGATTAGCTTCCTGTATCAGTTTTTTAAACTTGATTGTTTAATAGTCAGAGACGGAAAGTGTTATACATCTTTCATACAAATGGGCATAGATCAGATGGTTCACTAACTAAACTGTTTTACTGTCAATACTTTACTCTCGGAAATATTCAAATGTAGTCATTGTTAACCTCCGATGATTGGTTCAGAATGAACACAGATCCATGGGCACATGAGTCTCTCTCCAAACAGAGAAGGTACCAGCTTTTAAGCTGTACACATCCTCTTGTAAACATCCGACCATCGTGAGTTTACTTGCAATGCCTAACCCAGTGAAATAGTATGTAAAGAGATTTATTTATGGTATAATGAAAAGGAGAAAATGTTTGTATATGTTCACTACAAACCTAAGTTTTTTGTTTTGTTTTTATTTTCTGAGACAAGGTTTCTCTATGTTACAGTTCTTGCTGTCCTGGAACTCACTCTGTAGACCAGGCTGGCCTTGAACTTATAGAGATCCTCCTGTCTCTGCCTCCTGGGTGCTGGGATTAAAGGCATGTACCACTACCGTCTGGCCAAACCTAAGTTTGTTTTTTTTTAAAGATCTATTTATTTATTGTGTATACAACATTTATGCTTGCATGCCAGAAGAGGGCACCAGATCTCATTATAGATGGCTGTGAGCCACTATGTGGTTGCTGGGAATTGAACTCAGGACCTCTGGAAGAGCAGTGCTCTTAACCTCTGAGCCATCTCTCCATCCCCAAACCTAAGTTTTAAAAATGAAGTTTTAGCTTCATTTGGGGTGGGGAGACGCTGGGGGCTATAGCGCTTGCTGTGGAAGCATGAGGACCCAAGTTCAGGTCCCCAGCACCCACGTAAAAGCCGTGTGCACCTCTGATACCCCCGGGATGGGAGGAGTGCCATTGAGACAGGCAGATAGATCCCGGTGGCTTCTGGGCTTCCACACTAGCCAAAGCAGCAAGGAAGGAAGAAACCCGGTTTCAAAGAATAAGGTTGAAAGCAATAAATGAAGACATTTATTGATGGCCTGTAGAAGTGTGTGTATAAATGTGTGTGCATCCTGTATGCACACACACACGCGTATACACCCACAGAAGCTTTCACACACAGAGATAATTTAAGCTGCACGCATCCTGTCTGAGTGGGGAATCCTTAGATGCCAAACTTATGGATTCAGAGAACTGATTCTATTGTTAAAATAATTAGTAAAATTTTGGAAAATAATCTTTTTAATGATTGATTTTTATTATATCATAAGTCAAAAACCTTTTTACAAGAGTCAGCCTGACTCCTTTATTGAAAGAAAAAGACGTTTCTATTTTTATTCAAGGGATCCATCATTAAAAATAGCTGAGTCAGTTTGATTCTGGACCTGTGGCCATGGGGAGACATTTTAGCAAAAGAAATCTTAGTTCTCCCCCCCAGTGGAGGTCCTTTGATGACACAAATTGTTCAGCTGTCCCAGTGATTGATGTCACACAGGCTTGTGTCTGAGGAGGAGGCAGAAAAGAACCAGATGCGTGTCTGCCAAGGAGAGGGTACAGGCCCATTATACCTGTCGTTGGGCATCCAGACAGGAAGGGACAGCGATGGATTCCAGGGGTTCCGGGGGAGTGAGCAGTCTGGTCACCCGCAGCTCTTCTTTCAAGATACATGTGTGGATGCCCCTTCACAGACTTCTGCTGGAAGTCTTCGGAACAGCTTGAGGCCACTGACCTTTCTGACAAATTAATTTTCAATACGTCTAGATTTTCCAAGCCCTTGAGCCTCAGACCTGGGTGTGCATTTGGTAAAAGATTATTTTATATGAATTTGGTCGTGCCTTACTTTGTTTCCTTGTGAGATTGACTCACCATGATTTCGGAACAAGTAACGTCAGGCTGGCCCAGTGACCTAATCAGAAAAGCAGGCACTTTGTGAAGAGGATCAAGAAGTCTATAGGGTTTAATAAACTAGTTTAACACAGACATCCCGTGGACTATAGCACGGTGCCATGCCCTGTCACCCCACGACCCCCTTCGCCTTTCTCTTCACCGTCTCTCATTACCATAGGTCAGATTCTGTTTTGATCATTGACTTGCTTCTCTTTGCACGGGAACACACATATGGCTAATTTAAAACCACAGCGTTTGGTTTGAATTCCTGACTGGATGCTTGTCCCACGCACTTAACTCTGAGGAGAGGAATTGATCCCTATGAGTCCTGCCCTTTTGTCTCGTTTATAGCTTAGCCCGGTGCTCTGACAGGGACGCCCGTGCACTACTTAAATGAATCACATTTATTTTTATAAAAATAAATTAATTACTTGTGATATATAAGTCTCATCTATACTTTATGGGTTCGTTAATGTGTGTGTTTGCGTTGTGATAGGAGAAGGGTGTGCTGACATTTTATTTTGTGGACAGTGCTGAGCTTTGCTCTTGGTGCATGCACTTGGCAGGATGGCTGCTGGAAATCTACCCACATGCCCCTTTCCAGAAGAGACAAAGAGGCTGAAAAGTGGCTGCCTGCCTGTGATCAGCTAGCACTGGCCTGTGTCGTTCGCCTTGCCCAGGACTTCGCAAGGACACACCATCACCCTTCCAACGTGTCTTCATTCAGGAAGTCGGGATGGCTTTATCTGAGTGTATAGAGAAGTCCCTCTCAGCAGAGAGAGGGGCCAATAGGTACAGAAGGATCTGACACATCACAGTTTCGCAAAGTCTGTGGCAGGCCGAGTTGAATCACGTTCAACAGTACTAGGTGGGAATGTAGAATCTACGCTGACTTTGGTATTCGAACCTCTGCAGACAGTTATTTCGTCTGCCCGACCTTCCTGATGACTCACTGTGAGAGTCCTCTAGCGGAAGGAAAATTGGTGCCCGTGGCATCTCTCCATAGCTTAACCCTTTGGGGTCAGTCCTTACTGGTTGATACTCATATAGACTTAGTAGGCTCCAGAGAGTTTTTTACCTGAGAAGCTTTAACGTGTAGCCCAAAGATGACAGTGCTGGACCGCATGGGCAGGGCAGGAGGTGCCGACTGGCTCCAGCATGCTCTTTGGTTCTCTAGGCATTTCTGAACACCTTCATCAGCTGTTCCTATGCTCTTCTGGCCTGTGCCCATGAGTCCTGGTGGTCATGTAAGTTCTAGAAGAATGTGAGTGTCCAAGTTCTCAGGGTGTTATTTTTAGAACTCGTTCAAATGGTGTGGTACTGGTATTTTTTTTTCAGTTTGATTTTGGCAGCCATCAGCCCCTGAGGTTTTTAAAGCTTATCAAAACAATGCCAGCTACTTGGTTCTGAGGAAGGAGAATTCCAACGGTTGGAGAGGTCCTGGTGGTATCAGAGTTGAGAGTGTAGCGTGTGGTGACTTCATAGCTCCGTATTGACTTAGGCAGCCACAGCAGCAACTGTAAGCCAAGTTTGTTCAGTGAGGAAAACTCTAGTTTTCTGATGTTTGAGAAGGTGTTGAAGGAAAGGAAAATGGCTGTCAGACTCATTGGCAGTAACTCGAGGTTAGCCTCCTGGACCTTCGAAACGGGATGGCAAGGCCGACAGTGCTGCTGGTGTAGGTGCCGGTGCCGATGGCGCCGCTGGTGTGGGTACCGGTGCCGATGGCGCTGCTGGTGTGGGTGCTGGTGACGATGGCGCCGCCGGTGTGGGTGCCGGTGCCGGTGCCGGTGCCGGTGCCGATGCCGATGCCGATGGCGCTGCTGGTGTGGGTGCCGGTGCCGATGGCGCTGCTGGTGTGGGTGCCGGTGCCGATGGCGCTGCTGGTGTGGGTGCCGGTGCCGGTGGTGCCGCTGGTGTGGGTGCCGGTGACTGTGTGCTAGCGTCGGTCACTGCAGTTACCACACGGACTCTCACCATTGAATTCTCAGGGAGTGCTCAGAGTGACCGCCAAACCATGTGTACCCATAAGGAAGCTAAGACTTCCTTCCTAGACTGCGCTGCTGACAGACACCAGCTACGGTCACATCCCAAACTATGACTCAGGGTTTGCCATTCAGCAAGAGGGGGTAGCAGATCCGACCTGGAAACATGGTTGTGAGGTTAAATGAGATAACACTCAAGCATATGGAAGCCAGCCGCAGTGAATACCAGCTCTCTCTGGCTTTGCAGTTTTCCATCCAAGGTCACCCTGCCAGCTTCTTACTCCCCGACCTCCTGCTTCAGTTCACAGTGAATATCCGGTGTAAACTGAGCCATGAGGTTGGTTTTAGATTCTCAGTAAAAGAAGGAACAGTTGATGGAGGCAAGAGTTTCTGGTTTGAAGCTAGAGTCTACCTTGTAGAGTGTGTGTGTGTGTGTGTGTGTCTGTCTGTCTGTCTAGCTGGCTGTTGTCCTTCTGTCTGAGTCCATGAGTATGCATGCATATTTTTCAGAGTGGATTTTAGAACAAATGAATGGGCCGTTTTGTTGGCAGTATCCAGTGGGCCTTATCAAATAGTTCTACAAGAGCTCTGAAAATGACAGCCTCTCTACTTCCTGTCCATGTCATTCTGGTTGTGTGAGTGACGGTCATGCTTAGGCAGCCCCGCAGCTCTGTCTCCTTCCCTCATCTCTAGATGCTGGCCTGACAGCGCTGTGCCAATGCATGCCTTCCATGGCATTGTTAGCAGTGATGCATTTGAGGTTGGAATGAGAGAAGAGAGAGGGACGAATATTTTGCACTTCACACACCATCATGGATCCTGAGTGGATCTTCACATTTGCCCTTCTCAATCACATCCCCTGGAGAGTGTGGTTGGAAACAAAACCTGTCTCCTGCTGAGTCAGTGATAGTGCCTGCTCCCGAAGGACCAGTGGTGCGTGTGAAGAGGCCCCCACCACTCCTGGGACCTGTCCTGCGCTGGGTGCTCTCTCCCAGTGATACCCGCAGAACTGCTGTAGAATGTGAGGTGAGCTAGCTGAGAACTGCAGTCTCTGCCTTTGTTGCTCTTAATGCAGGAGACGAGCCCACCCCCCACCCCAGCTGTTTGCACATCGTGTCTCCATATAAATAGTCTTCCCATGATTCCACGGGAAAGAACTGAGAATTCAGGATCACTGCTCACTGCTGGGATCAATTTCTCTCCAACGGACTGTCGAGAGCATATCCATAACGCCATAAATGAAAACACATTTAGAATAATGGCAATGGAGATGGGGGAGGAGAAGGAACCCTGGGACAGTCAGGAGCAACCTCACGGTGGAGAGATGGTGGCTTGACCACAGCCGGGCAGAGAATAAAGGGCATTTAGGACAAAGTTCCTTTTGTGCAGTTCCTTTTTTTTTCCTCTTTGAGGTTTTACTTTTTTTCTATGCATTGAAAAGCAAAGAATAGCATTTTTCTTTCTATTTCTAGAAGGATTTTTTTAAAAAAATAAACAATGAGCTTTTGTAATTATCTTAAATGGGGCTATGAATAAAAAGAACAGAGCTCCTTTGGGGCTCCTGGCCACTCTACGTGAGCTCTGCAAATGCATAAGACACTAAAGCAGGCTCTGTGGCACACACCTCTCATCCCGGCACTCTAGAGGCAGAGGCAGGAGGATCTCTGTGAGTGTGGAGCCAGCCTGGTCTACCCTGTGAGTTCCAGGACAGCTAGAGCTACATAGTAAGACTGTGTCTCAAAATAAGATAAAAATTTAAAAAATAAAAAAAATAGAACATTAAAATTAATATAGGCAATGCTGGTTTGGAAAGCGATTTCTTGTTGCTATTTGTTTTCTTTCCTTTTTGCTTTATGTGTATATCTGTGCACACGTGCGTGTGTGTGTATGCGCGTGTGTGAGTGCGTGTGAGTGTGTGAGTGCGTGTGAGTGTGGGTGGGTGGATTGTGTGTGGGTGGATTGTGTGTGTGAATGTATGTGTACGTATGTGCCTGTGTGTGTGTGTGTGTGTGCGCGCGCGCGTGTATGTCCCTCTGTGTGTGTGTGTGTTAGCATGGACAGAGGACAGCCTTGAGAGTTGGTCCTTAGGCACCATCTACTTTTTTTCTTTTTATAATTCCAAGACAGAGTGTCACTGGTTTGGAGAGTGGCCCAGAGAGTGGCAGGGTTCTTCAGGGCTCCCCAGCGCTGCTATGACAATTCCCAGCCGTCACACTGCACTTCCTTTGTTTCACAAATGTGGAAGCATTGCCTGAACCATACCCCCATCCAAGTTTTAACAATTTCTTTCCTTGTAAATTCCAGAGTAGCTGCTGCATAATCATGATACATACTGACTTGCTGATATCTTTAAATGCCATAAAATGACAACTATTTTAAATAAATTTACTTTTATAACCTGTTTTGAACATGTTTGTATTAATGGTGATATGCATATTTATCATTTTCGTTCTCATTTGTTGTTTTGCCCTTGCATTCCCTCCCTCCCTCCCTCCCTCTTTCCCTCCCTCCCTCCCTCCCTCCGGACAGGGCCTCACTCTGCACCCAGGCTGGCCTTGTACTCGTGACCTCCCTGCCTTGGTCTGCTGAATGTAGGGGTTACCATATGTGCCAACTTCAGCTGCCTCTTTTATGCTCCTTCCATGGTTCAGATTTAGGAGTTAAGGAGATACCAGACCTTCTACTTCATTTTTAAAAAGTCACCCTATGGACGTCTAGCTCCTCACATCCCTAACCTCTGCAGGATTCTCATACTACCCATCAGGCAGAACTCACGTGAGAAAGCCTTGCATGAGAACAAGGAAGTGCGAGCATTTCCTAGAATGTAAGCCACTGTTCGGGCTTAGCCAGCCTCCTTCACGCACCTCAGATCTAGAGCCGTCTATGTAAATATTAGTAACTTCGGTAGATAAAGCATCAGCAAACGGAACGGCAGCCCTCTGGTGACGTCAGAAATCCTACGGATGTGCACAACTTTGGTCTAGCTGGTTCTGGAAGGGCTGTTAGAGATAGTAGAGTAAAACGCTCGCCCACCGATGTTCACGGGAGCGTGGGAAATCCTCTGGAGGGCCGGCTTAGTCACACAGGGCGGCTTTGCCCATACACATTTCTGTGTGACTGAAAGCGGCAGGAATGGCCCAATAGCCCCCAGGTGTAGTGTATTTGATGGAACCCATCAGTATTTGCAAGCTGAGAACTTTGAAGTCACAGCACCAGCAAACATGTGAATGCGTGGTAGAGGAAAACTGTAGAACGATGCTTGCAGTGAGCGGTGAGGGTGGGAGGGGTGGTGGAAATGTCTGTGGTTCTGCAAGAGGAGACATTCTGAAGGAAGGGGGGTGGTGATGGCCACATGGCAGTGGGATTGCATTTAATACCACTGAACTGTATACCTTGAAATCTGTTAAAACGTAAATGTTATGTTTAATTTATCCCAGTTCTATAAGGTAGAAAAGATAACAAACATTGAATAACAATAATTTTAAAACAAATTTTTAATACCAACTAAAATACTTTACTTTTGGGAAGACTGGTTTTTTGATTAAAATTATTTCAATGTGTCTCCCTAAATGATCAAGTTAAAAACAACAACACCGTCCTACCACCACACTCTATAACACTAAAGATTCATGCTTTAAGTGGTGGCTCACACATTACCCCAGCACTTGCAAGTCCGAGGCAGGAGGATTGCCACGAGTTGGCAGCCCTATACAATGAAGCCCTGTCTAGGTAACAAATCAGTTCCTTGGTATCTATCGAGTAAAAAGGCACGTTTTCTCCACATCAGCTTGTTTCCCCCAGCGCACACGGTTCTGAGATGGAATCATCTTGTCTTTAAGACCACAGCTGCCTTGGCAGGTGTTGTCAGTCCTTGATGACAAATGTGTCCTGGATGGGAATGTGGTAGGTTCACGGTCTTGCTGACACAGTCTAGGAAATGCTTAGAGAGCGGGACCCGTGCTTCTTTACTCTGTGGACTTTCAGACACCCCCTACACACACACACACACACACACACGCACGCACACGCACACATGCATGCACGCACACTAACTGGGATCAAATCCAGAACCTCCTTTTTGGTAGACAAACTTTGCACTCTGAGCTACATACCCCTAGCTGCTGCTGTAGCCCAATCATATGAAAAGAAAAACACTTAATTGCCTCTTCTTCTTCCTATTTGCCTTGCCTTAGCATCATCCTGAACCCTTCTTCCTGCTTCCAGACAGCGTGGTGACCACGGCCAAGCCTAAAACCTTTGCTGTATTATAGAAACTGGCATCCTGTGTTGAAAACAGAACAGGTAGCTATGAAGTGATGTAGTAATGTAGATGCCAAATGAACCTGATTTAGCCATTCTTCCGTGTGTTCACACACCAGACTCGACAGTGTACACAACTAATGTAGCCTTTCAACTATGAATTAAGACTAAAGTTGACAAAGAGACCCACATCAGAAGTTCAAGGTCACCCTTGGCTACAAAGTATCATTGCTTTCTCTATGTGAGACTTTCAAAAATTAACAAGAAAAAAATGAGGGAAGGGCAGGAAGAAGATGAAGAGGAAGAAGAAGAAATAATAGGCAGGGCAGGAGAGAGCTTTAGAACCTTCCTACTCTCACAGCATTTGATCATAAGAGTACATCTTGAGGTGTTAAAAACTCTGCTAATAGCGTTTGGCTTTGTTTTCTAAGATGGATGCTTGAACACGTGACTCTCTTGCCTACCTCAGGAAAGCATCAGAATCATCCATGGTGGAGGCCAAGTGCACTTGGCTTAAATTTTACGCTCAAGGATTTTGGGTTGTATTACAGCAAGATAGCCTGGGGATTTGCTGTGATTTGAACGTTGCCTTTAAGACTCGGTGCTCTGAAGCTTTGCCGCTTTTTGTTTGGAGACAGGGTCTCACTTATAGCCCTGCTGGTCTTGCTATATAGATCAGGCTGGCCTTAAATTCAAGAGAATTTCCTGACTGCCTATAAATACTGGGATTAAAGGCAGGTGCCCCAATGCTGAACTGAAATGCCCCTTTAAGCAGTGGTTATGTTTCTCATGAATGTATTCATGTTGAGCAGTAGGGGTGGCTTCCTGTTTAAGAGGATGAATTCGGCTGCAAGTCTACTTCTGTCTTCCACACCCATCATTGTTGTGGTTTTCCCAGCATCTAAAACCATGAACAAACAAACTTCTGTTGTCAGTAACTAACCCCGTTTGTGATACTGTGTACTAGCCACAGAAAACACCAAGACCATAAAATTGGGACGTGTGTGTGTGTGTGTAGCCCTGTGGCCTCAGCAGCCAAGTGTCATGTTGAATAGCTGCAGGCCTCCCCTCCTGGCAGTCACGTTCATGATACCACGTTTGCTGCACTGGCCCCTATTGTCTGTATTTCCTGTTGTCTGGAGGGGACACTTAAATTTTGACAAAATACTTGGCCTCTTCTGGTGCCGAGAGGAGTTTTTATGTTCCTCTTGTGACTTGATTGAATATATCAGAATACTCAGAAAGCTGTCTCTTCACTCTCTTTCTTATTTATGACTGGTTGTCCCGTAAAGGGTCTGGGCACCATAGAAACTACATATCGTGCCTGAGCTGTGGATATATTTAGTTACACATCACTCATCTAGCTGTTCACAATACGTGAAGTCTGTCTTATGTTTCATGATGCTCAAATTTGTCTGTTGCCCGTTCATGTGTAAAACATCGCTTCATTTAAAACTTAGTTTTTCTTTCAGCACTTTCTGTTTGTCTATTTGTCTATGATCAATCGATCTATCTATCTATCTCTATCTATCTATCTATCTATATCTATCTATCTATATCTATCTATCTATCTCTATTTATCTATATCTATCCTCTATCTATCAATCTATCAATCTATCATCTATCTATTTATCTATCTATGTCTATTTATCTATCTCTATCTATCCTCTATCTATCATCTATCTATCTATCATCTAGCTATCTATCTATCATTTATCTATCTATGTTTGTGAGACAGTGTCTGATGTCTCAGGTTGCCTTTGAACTCGGTATATAACTGAGGATGACCTTGAGTATTCTGATCTTTACTGGAGTCAGCTTTTTATTCCCACTCTGTGGATTCTGGGAAAATCATCAGGCACGGTGCCATACCTATGGAGATATCTCACCAGCCCCCCTGATTTTCTCCAAGAAGTAGCATTAGAACAATGAGAACCACTCCTGTTCTCTGCCAGAATTCATCTGTCCTCTCTAGGTCATTCCATCTGCTCAGTAGGTTGGGGGGTTGTTCGATCTGGTCAAAGAGTCTGAGCCCTGCTCTAGCTAGCGTAGCGTAGATGTCTGTGGATCGTGACATTGTAGGGAGAGGGGTTCGCCACGAGCCACCTCCCCAGTGCCGCTTTCCTGGCAAGTTTCACCATCATACACTACAGTATTTATCTGTGCGGGCCCCTCTGGCTCTCTCGGAGAAGTCAGGTACAAGGACAACCATTAGTTGTGGGTTTTTCTAGAGGAAAAGGCACAAACAAATGTTTATGATCAGGTTTAGGTGACTGGAAGGCGTTTTGTTATAGAAGGCAAAGAATTGGTGTCGGATTCCTGACGGCAGCAAAGGATGAGGTGAGCATGGGGAGCTCAGAAGAGAAGAAACTGTCACTTGTGAATGGATACATACTGTGTCCCATAGTTCTTTGATCGGTCAATGTTCTTTGGAGGATTTTGGCTTAGGTCTGCACATAGCTGTACAGAGATTTGTGGAATTCGACAGAGTGGGACTGGGCAAACCATACACATCGTAAAGCAAGCCGTTCTTCCCTGCTCTTTATTTACCTTCTGACGGACATCTCTTAATCTCCCTTCTGCTCTTTATTTCAGGGTGTTTTTCTCTCACTTTTTATTCGTCTGTCTGGTTTGGAACTCGGAGGACTTGTGATAAGCTTGAGCATCTTGATTCTAATTTTTATGCAGTGATTAATTTACTGTGGCCTTGGGCAAATCGCTTCCCTTGGCTGACAAGTAAGTTTCCATTTGTTGTGGCCCAAGCACGTGGCAGAGCACAGGCTGCATCGGTTGCTATGGTGTCTAGATACCCAGGAAACCCAACAACTTGAGGGAGCTTATCATTTGAGAAGGAACCCACCATGGCAGCAGGAGAATGAGGTAGGCTGTCATATGGTATCTGCACCAGGAAGTAGAGAGCGAACAGGAAGTGGGCCTGGCTGTCAGGCTTTAAGGCTCCTCCCTCACTTTCTCCAGCAAGGCTCCACCTCCAGGAAATGTCACAACCTTTCCAAACGGTCTTCATCTTCCACAAACCAAGCTCTCAAGCTGGTGCGCCTATGGGAGACATTTCCCACTCAAACCAGAACATTAAGTTATGGACAGAACCCCACAGTGCAGAGCCTGTGACGCCTCCCTCTGCCCTAGTTGATAATTCCTTATCTCCCACTGGCAGTTCAGGGACCATCTGGAGACGATCCAGGAGTAGATGCCGCCCATCCTCCCCTCCTGCCTTGCCTGCCTCTGGATTCTGTGGGGCCGTGTCAGGGTGGTAGGGCCCAGCTTTCCGAAGGTGACAGTAGAAGTAAGATAAAGACAGCCGCATGACTCTTAGGTGACTCCGTTCTTAGAGATTGGTGATAAGTGCCGCCAGTGTCTAAGCAGGACTGTAGCCCTGTTGGGTGTCGGGACCTCATGAAGAGTTTGCAGAAATGAGCTGAGCTGCAGGCACCAGAGAAGTACGCAGATCACGGACCGTGTGCGGATGAGCTGCTTTGCATCCCTGGTTATAATCAGTGATCTTCCCACATCTTTTTGTGTGAGGGGCCCTGGCCCTCACATGTGCATGGCACACGCTTGCTCCGTGGTGGATCTGCATCCGCCTGCACAGCATCTCCTCTAGCCGCTTAGCTTCCTAAAATTCTTTAATTTCATTGTGCGTTTCTGAGCTGGCCCCGAGCCTTTGGTGCTCTATTCAGAAAAGAATTTGAGTCCTGTCGGCAGGACTTGTGTCCATGTGGCTTTGTCCTCAGATGGGGAGACAGCCCTAGCAGCACTAACTCCACGTGTCAACCTGCGGGGTCAGGTGGTGTGCTGGGACTAGTCCATTTTCTGTGACCCTAGTGATGTTCTCGGCCTTGCTGGTGTAGTCTCTGGCGTCCCTGGGGTGGTGTAGATCATTCTTCGTGACAGTAAAATTAAGCTAAAACAGTCACGTGACTTTTAAGTGCATTTTAATTTTTTTTTTCTCCCAAGGGTGACGGACTAACGAGGCAAAATGGATGTCAAGGGTCACGAAATGAATTGATGCCGTCGTTCCCAGTCCCACTCCTTTCTGATACAGGGGGTGAGCCAGGGAGCCTGGGTGATTGAAAGCAAAGCATTCCACCCAAGTGGTCTTCCCAGCTCACTGTAGCAAGAGTTTTCACGTTATTTGAGCCTTTTCCTGTGTGATAAGTCCAACGAGCAGCAAGACAGAAATGGGAGGATGGGGAGTGGGAGTAGGGAGATGGATGGGACAGGACACATTAATTTTCATGTCAGAGATCTAGGCCCTTTTCCCAGGGTAGCCACTCACCTGCCTTGTGGCCTCAGGCGGTTTGCTCTGAGCCTCTGTCCTCCGTGAAAGCGGGATGCCCACATCGGACTTTGCTCTTTGAAGGCCTCGGTCAAGCTCTGGGGCCAGTTTGCTGTGCACAGTAAATGAATGCCAGCTCTGGTTATGAAGTTTGAACATTAACACGCTTGCTCGCTCACTGGCCCGCTGCAGAAGAAGGGGTAGGAGGCCGGAGCCACGAGGCGTTCCTGTCTGCAATGGCTGTCCTTGGAAGGTGGCTTGAAGTCAGATTTCAAAGCAGCCTGTGAAATTTCCAGATTAAAGAGATGCTGTTCAAGCCCCAGTAAAACCGTGGAAAACCGGGAAAGGAAAGCATGGGGCACTTGAGGGAAAGAGTGATGTCACCTAGGTGTTAAGCAAATGAATGTCACAGGAAGAAAATGTGTCTCTTGGTAAGGCTTGGCTGTGTCCTGCTGCTGGTGTAACTCATAGGTTCTGTGGCAGCGTGGGCAGGCTGACAGCAGTGGTCTTCAGAGATTCACCTTCCCGTGTCTGTTGGAGAGTGTTCTACCACCAACCCACACTCTTAGCCTGAGAACACAGTTCTTTCTTTCCTTCCTCTCTCCCTCCTCCCTCCTTCCCTTGTTTTTGAGACAGTGTCTCACTATGTAGTCCTGACTGGCCTGGAATCTTCTATATAGACCAGAGATCTGCCTTCCTTTGTCTCCCAAGTGCTAGGATTAAATGCATGGCCTACCACGCTTGCCCCCAAACAGTTAATTCATTAGAAAGGGAGATTGTATGGAGTCTCCGGTTTAACCTGACTGCAAAGACAGTCACTCTTCTTAGGTGGCTTTTGGTTATTTTCCGATGGCACTTCATACCTTTGTCCACAGAGAGGAACAGGTATGAGGCCCCGTAGTCCCTGCTCACTGGTCTCCATGGAGACGGAGCTGTTCACACCGTTCATAGAACACAAGTGTTCCTGGCAGAACAACTCATGCTTGTTTTCTGAGTGCACTCTCGGACTGCCCTGGATTCTTTGCGTGGACAATACTAGGGTGCCTGTTTGTTTTATTTCTGATATGGGATCTGACATAGCCCAGGCTGGCTTGAACAGCTGCTCTGTAGCCTAGAATCCTTTTTCCTCGTCCTCCCGACCGCTGGTGTTCCACATCACAGGCGTGTGTGCCGGGGTTCACCAGGGCTTCTGCATGTTGGGCACGCACTCTGAATACTCAGCCACACTCCAGCTTTGCACGTCCAGTGTTAGATGTGTGCACATGGGCTTCGTTGGTGGGCTTGGCTTTGCTTTGTTTTTATTTCAAGGCAGAGTCCTGCTGTGTTGCCCAGGCTGCCCTCAGACTCTGTGTAGACCAGGCTAGCCTGCCTCCTGGGTGTGGGCTGTTAGGTCACACTCCTCTTCCTGCTCTGGTCTCGTCTTCTAAGCTGCATGACGTCGTGCCTGCATACATGTCTCATGGAAAAATCCATCCTGTCATTGTCTCCCCCCCCCCCCCCCCCCCCCCCGCTCTCCTGTGCTGAGGCCAGGCTGCGTGTGTGCCCTTGTCACACTCACACTGACGTGACTTAGACCCTTCTGGAGTTAAGGATGTAGAAAATGAAAGCCGGCTTTCCTACTGAGAACAGTGTCTTAGTCTGAAGAGTGGGACGTCTCAGAAACTGGGGCTGAGTGGGTGTACACAAGCTCTTATTGTCTTTTTCCAATGAGTCCCACGTGGGAGGCAGCGGAGGGAGACAGTGTGGCATATGCAGACAACTCTCTTCCTGACTGTTGTAAACTCTGCTGATGTCATTTTCCGTGACAGAAGTCTCAGAAGATGTAAAGTGTGTGTATGTGTGAGTGTGCCCATGTGAGTGTGTGTGCACATTTATGAGAGAGTATACCTGTGTGTGTGCATGTGAGAATGTGTATGTGTGAGTGTGTACGTGTGTGTGTGGGAGAGTGTGTATGAGAGTATGTATGAGTGTGTGAATGTATAATAGTGAGAGAGCGTGTCCATGTGTGAGTGTGTGCACATGTATGAGAGAGTATACCTGTGTGTGTGTGTGCATGTGAGAGAATGAGTGTGTGTGTGAGTGTGTACATGTGTGTGTGAGACAGTATGTATGTATGAGTGTGTGTGTGAGTGTGTATGTGTGAACGTATAAGAATGAGAGCGTGTCCATGTGTGAGTGTGTGTGTGTTTTGAATGACAGTTTCAGAGAGAAATGGTGTCCTGGGCTCATGATTTTTGAAGCATTTTGCTGTGGCTGGCTGGATCCATTTTAGGATCATCCCAAGGCAAGAGGAAACTGTTCACATCAGCTGAAGCAAAAGGGAGGCAGGACGGAGCCAGGACCAGGTGTGACCTCAAGGACACACCCCGGAAATCCACTTCCTTTAGCCAGTGCACACCTCCCCATTCCTCTTCCAATAACCTATTCAGTACTTGAACCCACAAATGTCTAAACCTCAACTGGATCAGAGCCTCCTGCTTGTAGCTGGAAACGCCCTCTCCTGCCTTTGTGCGAGCCCCAGGTGTCCGTCACTCCTGTGACGACCAGACCGAGGTCAGCAGGATGGAAATGGGAAAAACAGGGAGGTGGACTGTCGTGTAGACACGTGTGAATTAAGAAACACCTCTCACCTTGATAGAACTGGTGTCTGTCATCTGAGAACCCTGAGTGTGAAAGAGAGGGTGTGCACTGCATAACAGCGAGTGTGAAAGAGAGGGTGTGTGCCGCACACAGTGAGTGTGAGAGAGAGGGTGTGTGCTGCACACAGCGAGTGTGAGAGAGAGGGTGTGTGCCTCACACAGCGAGTGTGAGAGGGTGTGTGCTGCACACAGCGAGTGTGAAAGAGGGTGTGCACTGCACAACAGCGAGTGTGAAAGAGAGGGTGTGTGCCGCACACAGTGAGTGTGAGAGAGAGGGTGTGTGCCTCACACAGTGAGTGTGAGAGAGAGGGTGTGTGCCGCACACAGTGAGTGTGAAAGAGAGGGTGTGTGCCACACACAGTGAGTGTGAGAGAGAGGGTGTGTGCCGCATACAGTGAGTGTGAGAGAGAGGGTGTGTGCCGCACACAGTGTGAGAGAGGGTGTGTGCTGCACAGCCATTCAGTGAAGACCTGTGAAGGGTCCCTTGGGCACCGTTCACTCACCCGAGCTGGAGGAAGTCAGCATGTGCTCACAACTGGCCTCCATGCTCACAGCTGGGCTCCACGTATGGGATCAGGAGCCCTCCAGTCACTGGGGTAGCGAGCAGTTGTAGCTAGAGGGAGGCGCACTAATTTGGGGACAGCTCGTAGGATATTTGCTTCTCAGTCTCTTCCTTGGTCTTTTGTGGGTGAGATCTTAAGGGATCTTTATATTTAAATCTCAGGGCCCCGTATTAAAGCATACATACGTGGACATTTTTGGTATGATACGTGCCAGCATTGACAGCATGTAGTCAGTTGGCAGTGGATGTTTAGAGTTGAGTTGAGGGACGGAGGGGCTGCAGGAGGTAGTGATGTCCATTTTACAGGTGTGTACAGAGGATTATCAAGGACTGGGAGCAGAATGAGGGCTTGGAACAGAATGAAGATCCTGGTTGAACTCAGAGAGGGTACCAGGGAACGGACGCTCAGTTGGTCCAGCGCTAGAGTGGTCTCTGGATTGAGCTATGAGGGGACTGGGAGTCTCATTTCTTCTCCCTGTACTTAAATGTCTGACAAAATGGCTTCCTAAGTTCACGTTTCAGTATCGTTGATGAAGATGGATAAGGGATTTGAACTTGGATTTGACCCCATGACCATGTTCATTCTTCCTTCACTAGGAGGAGATGTGAGGAGCTGGACTTAGGCACACTTACTATTCTTGGAGAGAACCACATCTGGTTCCCAGCACCCACATTAGATGGCTCATGGCTGCCTATACCTCCAGTTCCAGGTGACCCAAAACCTGCTTCTGGGTCTTTGTGGGCACCTGCATGCATATGGTGCACACAAACTCATGGACACACACACACACTTACACATAAATTTAAAAAACTAGTAAGACTTCAAAAGGAAAGGCCATAATGCCTAGTCATGGGTGGAGTTACATCTAGGCAGTTTCAAAAGTGAGAAAAGTCGGTTTGACCTGGTTAGGCATCAACAGAGTTGGCTAGAGGCGGCCTCTTCTGAATAGACAGGTCCTTCCTCCCCACTGGCCGGATGCCATTGTCTTCAGCGTTTTCCTCACCACCTTGGGTAGCCTTTCCAGTTTTGTCCCAGTGATCTTTACAGCAGAAGATCGAGACTGGATAAGTGAGGCCATGAGACCCCTGGGGTGATTCAGGCCAATTCCCTGGAGCCTGCTCTGGGGCTCGCAGCCAGCCCTGGGGTAGAAAGCAGGCAGCCTCCTCCAGTTCCCCTTTGTCTCAGGGCTGGCCTCCCACCACCCTGCTGAGCTCAGGTTCCTGGGATCAGGGGAGACCTGGGGAGGAAGGAAGGTCTGACTTACCTCACTGAGTACTTCGAGGGGAGACACTTAAAAGTTCATCTTCCCAACTTCAACCCCCATTGTGGCTTTCTTTAAAGAGCAAATGTGTTAGCCAAATAAGTTTCCCTCACATGCTTTTTCTCCTTTTTGCATCCTCCCCTTCTCTGTTAGGTAAAAGGGCCTGGACAGTATTAAGGACAGGAGTCTAGTCTAATCTTAGACATTAGAATGGTTACCAGCCACTTTGGTTGGTCACGGCTCACTTGAAACAAAGTCTGGCAGAAACTAGTATCATTCAAGTAAGAGAAACATTGTTCTCTATGTCAGGGCCAGGAGGTAAGCTGGCTTTTCCTGTCAATTCCCGTCTCTTGCAGGCTGTTCATTTGAGTAGGTTACTAGGTATTGACTCTGATGTGATTTGTCAGATAATAAATATCATTTCATTAAAACAAACAAAACCCTTTGGCCCTCTTCTTACCAGTCTTGAGCTAGTGACCGGCTCGCATGTGAGCCAGGCTGCTGCTGAATGGTTTTCAGGAGTGACAGCTGTGCACAGTCTAGGCCGGGACTCTGCTTTGGTTTTCCTCTGTGCAACCCTAGTCAAGTTAACGCTGTTACTTAGACTTTAATGTTACAGGGTGATGTAAAACACTAACAAACGATCGCACACTATTGCCTTTTACCAGTGGGTTTAATGCAGTGAAGTGTATGTTCACGAAATGAAGGCTCTCCGGAATTTGCCTCTGCATACAATAGGCGTATGGGAGTGTGTATAGTTTATGAACTTATTAAAACCCTGTCTGTGTGGGGTTTGTGCGTGTGAGTGTGGGTGCCTGCAGAGGTTAGAAGCAGGCATCTGATCTTTGGGTGCATGAGCATGAGCTGCCCTACATGGGTGCTGAGACCCTAACTTATGGCCTCTCTAAGAGCAGGATGTGATCTCCATCTTTGAACCATCTCTCCAGCTCTTGTTAATTGTAAACTGAGCATTGATAATAAAACCAGACATAGGCATATCTGGTTTTAAAATATCCCACAATTGAGCATTGTAATGGGTCAAATTGTATTTTCTAAAAAACAAAAATTCAGCCGGGCGGTGGTGGCGCACGCCTTCAAAAACTCTACAAAAGTTTCTTGCATGGGAAATGTTTGGTATGTTAAAGCAATTCCCTACATTTTTAGGACTTAAAAGTGGTCTCCCTTCCCTGTATGCATGCATGGGTGGGTGTGTAGCCCTCTGAGAGACTGTTATAATAAGTTAATATAAAATATTCCACTTTCCCGGTGAGTAGCTGGTTGAGCAATTTCAGGCATGAGAAGAGACTAAATCCTGGCTGATGAGACACTGGCATGTGACCTGTTCTCTGCGGGCTGGATAGAGCTGTGTGGTATCTTAGATGTTTAAACATTAGCAGAGGAACAGGAAACATACTTGGCTGCATGGGTTTCTGCTGCCTTCTGCAAGCATTTTCACTGAGACACTGCTCCTATTTTGATCTGCAGTGTGGAGCCAGCAGTGCTGGGAAGCGGCTGTTGAAATGTCCTGGTGGGGGTGGTCATAAGTGGCCCTAGGAATCTGGCTTGTTTTCTAGCAAGGATGTGGGGGTTATGCTGGCGGCTCCGTTGTTCTGGAAGCACCCAGTTGGCTCCCTGGCCAGCCTATGGCTATGACGTTAAGCACTGGGGGAAGGGGTACTTCTCTACCCAGCCTTCCCCCTACTGAAGTAACAGATGAAATGAGGAACCAAAATGCCAAGGACAAGATCCACTGAAAAAGACATTTGAAGTTTCTGTCGGCGCCTGCAGTCTTGCCCGCGTAGTCAGGATTTGTACACAGCTGGCAGTGAGAAGGGCAAGAATCCCCACCGGGCAGAACGTGCTACTCTGCCCATTACAGAGCGGCTCTTCCACAGTACTACGGCATAGCGATGGCCGAGAGAAGCAAAGTACAAGATGATAGATGTGCCTTGGTTGTAGACGTGATCTGGGGGTGTACAGTAGACAAAGCAGAAGGCATAAATAAATTACATCCACTTAGGTTAGCGCGAAAATGAGGATGGGTGATCTAAAAGGTTTGTTTAAAGCTGTCATTTTAGACATGGTCTGGAACATGTTAATGGTGTGTGTGTGTGTCCCTGTGTCCTCTGCACTCACTTACCACCTTGAATGCGGGAGTCAGGTCTGTCTCGCTCACAGGTAGGGGTGAAGGGGTTGGACCCAGGTCATGGGTTCCGGCTGGTGGCGAATGGCTTTAACTGCTAAGTCCTCTCTCTGACTCTGTGTTGTTTGCTTTTAACTTTGACTGTGTCGGATGTGTTGGGGAAGGTGGGTTGTTTTTTTAAACTAGTTTTTTTTTAAACTAGTGAATAATTGTTTTTAGGTATTTGCCAATGTGTATGACATTTTACAAATCTCGAAGACAGTATTGTGAGCAAGAACAGTGAAATCCGACTTATGGAATGAAAACATTTTTTTTCTCTTGGTCTAACAGAACTTTACCGTATGAAAAAATAAATCAACTTTTTGTATTCAGAAAGTTCCATTTTTTTTTTCCTCCTCCTGTTGCTTCGCAAGTGGTTTTGTGTTAGTTTCCTGGGAAGAAGAAATGAGTCCATAATTTAATTACACTGGGTCTAGAAATCCTGGTGCTTTCCCACAGGCCTGAACGATGCCCTCAGTTGGAAGAGGAGGCAGGCACCCCTGCCCCGCCCCACCCCGTCTCCTCACCTGATGGCTGTATGTCCCAGCAGGGACGCAGGGCCAGGGTGGGAGGTGATAGAAGCAGCTGCAGTTGGCCGTTCATATATGGGATCATTTCCTGTTTTGTTGTTGATTTTAAGACTGTATTTTGTGTTGATGATAAAAATTTGTATGTGACTATCAGACAGACGGCAGACAGATAGGTGTCGATCCTTTGCACCCACATACGTGGTGAAGTCGAGAACTCACTCCCACGAGTTGTCTCTGGTCTCAGCCTGTATGCATAGCACAAACACACAAGCTTTTCCCTCCATTCAGCCCAGGACCACAGCCCGTGGAATGGTGCTGCCTTCATGGCAGTTCCCACCTCCGTTAACCTGATCATCTGCCACCGATATGCCCACAGATGTTTTTCCATGGTGATTCTAAATCCCATCAAGTTGACAAACAAAATTAACCACCATGTGACATTCAGTTCTTCTACTACAACGGTTCTGGGTCCCAGCTATGTGCTGCTAAGTCACCCAGAAGTCTAGTGACACCATTCAGTCCCTTTTTCCTGCTGCCAGATTCTGATTGAATTGATCAAACGGGCCTAGGATGGTTATTTTTCCAAGAGGTTCCCAGGAGATTCCAGTCACAGCCAGAGTCAAAACTCCTGCAAGCTTAGTTTGAGTTCAAGGGAGATATGTGTTACCATTAAGAGGGGGTGGTGTTTCTTTCCCAGGCCACACTGAGACTGCGGTATGGGGGCTCAGGGAATATGAACAAGGTCTGGATCATCTGTAATGGAAGCTTCCTGCCCTGCCTGCATGACAAGACTCTCCTTAGGGGTTCGTTATACATAGAGATATCCCCACTAGCCTCGTCCAGCCCATTCTGAAGACGGAGAAGGGGAATGGGGTGTGTGTGCATGCATGCGTGCGTGTGTGCGTGCACATATGTGTGTGCATGTCTGTGTGGTGTGATCTTAGTGCAACAGCAAAGCTGAGTTCTAGGCCATTGCATCATCCCCACCCTTGCCGGAGCAGCTCTTTGCTGGTTCATGGATCATATTTATTGGCGTGATAATGCTGCCTCCTCAGCAAACACATTTAAAAAGACCCCTAGGGCTTGCTGGGCGGGGAAACGTAAAATGTAGCAATTCCACAATGATGGTGTTCTTGATTTCATGAGCTATGTTGTAAATTTACCTGCCGCTCACTGCTGCCTTGACTCATGTCTGACTTGCGTGCGTGCGTGCGTGTGTGTGTGTGTGTGTGTGTCCGTGCCCTTCCTTCATGGACCCCACACTGTAACCCCTTGTCTCTCTCCCCTCTGGTTCCTGTGGATCCACTAACCCAAGTGGAACGGCTGTGACTGTGGCAAATAAGCAGTGTAATCTAGCTGGGCATCAGTAAGCTCAGACTTCGGATGGATTTCTGGTTTTTGTTTTGTTTTTGCTTGCTATTTGCATTCAGTTCTTTAAATCCTAACTTTGGCAAACAAATGCGTTTTTACAGAAAACCCAACTGCCTGGAGGTTTTTTCTCTCAGACTTATCAGTGGATGTTTTGCTCGGTTTCACTGACTTCACACTCATTGTGTAGAAACGCAGTGTGATAGTCGGGCTGTGTTTCTGATAAAACAGACTGGCTTGCTTCATGTGAAGAGTATGTAGACTATGATAAACAGTAAACACATGCATGGAGAAAGAAATTTATTAATCCAACTTTTTAAATTTCATTTTTAAAAATAGGTTTGTTTTTTTTTTATAAAAAAACCCTTGTAAATAAATAGATACACCACACAACCAAATTAACCAGATTAATCACAACCGATAATAAAAACCATTCTTTCTGGAAAGCGCTGGCATTTGCGGTCCTTGCCATCGGCCCTCTGAAGTCTGGACGCGGTCATTCACCCTCTAGCTGGACTTCTTTTGCCCTGCCTGCAGGGTCATCTACTGTCCCTACCACTGATCTCTGTCATCGGTGCTAGGTTTCTCCTGTGAAGACATCATGGACGTCTCTAAACTGGAGCACTGACGTCTTTTTTTAGCACCAGCTAAGTTTAAGGAGTAAAAATTAACTTGTGTCAGCTGTGAAGGGAAGAGCTCTGACAGGACCAGCGTTCGAGTTACTCTGACATTTGAGACTGTCTGGTAGAGGCCTGCCTCGGCCATTAGTGAGCTGTGCCCCCCTCCCTCCCTCCCTCCCTCCCTCCCTCCCTCCCTCCCTCTCCCATCCCCTCCCACCCCCTGTGTGTGTGTCTAGACAGCCTTGATTGCTATTCCTCAGCTCTGTTCCCCTTGTGGCTTAGAACAGGGTCTTCCTGGCCTATGGCTTGTCTGATTAGACTCCATTGGCCGACCATTAAGCCCCAGGGATCTTCCTGCATCTCTCAAAACCCTGGCCCTGGGATCACAAGTGTGCCCCACTACATCTGACTTCGTATGTGGTTTCCGAGGGTCACACTCAGGTCCTCACATGTGTGCAGCAAACACTTTATGGGCTCAGCTCTTCCCTAACCCCTCACTTGATTTCGTTTTTGATTGAGACTTGGATTTTAGCAGTTATTTGAAAGGCGTCCTGTGGAGCTGTCCCACCTCGAGCATGCGGAAGGCTCCAGGAGGAGCCCAAGGAGCTGGGAGTCCCGTGCTAGCAGGTGCACTGTACACATCAGCCACATGCCTTCCCCCTTAGCTCTTATTAAAAGTACGATTAACTCAGTTAACCCACACAGCCCAGCTGTCATTCCCAGGACCTGCAGAGTGTGAGCCCCAAGCACTGGACAGTACAAGCTGTGGGGATGACAGCTCAGCTCCGTGTTTGAGGAAGTTGAGAGAGCGTGAACAGCCTGACACAGGCTCACAGTACTGTGGCTGGATTAGCAATAGCCATTGGGGTTCTGTAAAAAGTTCACAACCCACTTCCTACTTAAAACTTAAAGAAATATATAACTGTTTTGAAACATTTTCCAAGAAGATTTTAAAAAGTTTAATCTTAAGAAATAATTTCTAGAAAATTCTTTCTAATGAATGTGTTTTTGACATTTCTGAAAAACATGAGCTGTCAAGATGGACTTCTCTGAAGTAGTGATGCTTATCGGTCTCTGTTAGGATGTTTTGTGTGTGAATAAGGAAGCCTTTATGTGCCCTGGAGGATTTGTCTTTATGAACTTGGGCAGAGGGATCACTTTTGACTTGATTAAGCAGGATGATTACACAAATGCTGTAATCTGGAGCTGAGATTTTTTGGGGAAAAAAAATCGATTTTTTTTTTTTTTGTAATCTGACTTAGTTTGGAATTGTCCTAAGGGGAAAATGAGGGCATCTCATTGAGTCAGAGAAAAGCCTAGAGGAAGGGATTTGTGTGAATTTAACGTCAAAAAAGAGTTGGAATTATGAGGACAGCTGTGGCTGTCTTCAACTTCCTGAGGGTAGGACACCATTCTGGAAAAAGTGCCACACACACAGATTATAAGAGAACGTTTCCTGTAAGTGCGTAAGAAAACTCCGGTCCACGGCGGTGCTGATGGAATCGCCTAGGCGACCCCACAGAAAGGCAAGGTAACAAATGGAAGCTAAAATCCCACACTGTCTCAGCCTCGCAGCCCTCCCAAGTGGCAGTGCTGAGTCTTGAGTTGTCACACTAGGGACAGAGAGGAGTACCTTGGGATCCTGAAAGCCCCACAGGGCTCTTCTCACCAGTGACCTTGACCCGACTTTGAAATGAGAGGCTTGGATTGCTGCGCTCACGTTGCTAGGCCTTTCAAATGAGTGTGACTATTGCTGTCTTCGTGTCTGATGCGTAACACAGTGCTTGCTTTCTTGTTTTTCATTTGGTGAAGTGAAGTAATCCAGATTGCAACAGTGCACATGTATCCTTATAGAATTTAAGATTTTTTTTTTTTGATTTTGAAGGCAAATGTGAAACTGTGTTTGTATTTTTGCTTTTTGCTAAATGTGTTATCAGCGTGGAAGAGCCCTCCCTTCCATGCATCTGTAGACCAGCCATCTTCCTTGTCCTGAACTAGAGTAAAACCAGGCAGGTGCGGCAGCCACCAGTGTCCTCAGCACACATCCTGAAAATGGTATCTTCGAGGCAAACTGGACAGCTAGGCCAGCTGGAATCGGTGAACTCTGGCTTCAATAAACAAAAGTGTGGGCTCCGCATGCACACATGATTCACACCCTTACACACGCTTCTCTACAGATGTGAGCACATATGTGCACGCTACCAACTCACATACATAAAAATAAGTGAAAAGAACTGGTGTGGAATGAGTTTTGATTTTCCGTCTTGGATAGCAGCTGCTTTCTATAACAACTTCCTCTCTTTTTTGCTGGCTCAGCTACTCGGTTGATTTCATTCAGAACTCTTGGCATTTTCATCTCCAAGCCCCAAGGAAGAGAGGATGATAATTGCGTGGCGTCCCTTGCAGACAGAGAGAGGCAGGTGCACACGCCGCACTCGGATCTGTTTCCTTGTTCCCACAGAAATTCAAACTCCGCGTGGGTTGCACTTGTCATGAGAGAGTCAGCCGCGCTGCAGAGAGCTGGGTGATTTCTGTGTGCCTTCAGCCTGCTTGGAAATACGCTAGTCCTCATTCCCACGGTCTCCCTTCATGGAGACCTCCTCACGCTTTGGCTCTCGAGAGCTGTCAGAGCTGAAACTGATATAGCGGATGCTATAATGGGACCAGTGGTTTCTTTCCTATGGCACTTTATGGTCATAACCCAACTTGACCTAAGCCATCATCAGACACAGGACAAGCCCGATCTTCTTGATAACATAGGTTGAAGCCAGGCTCCATGACAACCTCCATCGCCACCCGATGGCGGTGTCTGCACTGGCCCCTAGATGATGTCAGTACAGACTCATGTAGACCAGACTGGTCCCTTGCTGGTTCATGAATACTTAGATGAATGAGTGGACAGCGGAAGCTACTCAGTTTTCCCGTGTCCGGTACTCTTGTTCTGGAGTTGCTGTTTCTTCTGTATAGTGTCGGTACCAGAGCCCTGGCAGCCCTTCCCGTTTCCCTATTGTCTTATCAGCAGGGGGTCATCAGATCTGTGATCCTGCCTCCTGCTGCCTCTGCCCTTCTCCCTTAGAACAGCCTCCCTGTTGCCCTGTCAATTGCTCATGGCCAGCGTGTCCTCCCGCCTCCCTTATCCTACTTCACTCCTCAGATTGGCCGATTGATTATCTAGTGTTTGCTTAATATCTCCTCACTTAATACTAGGAATGAGTGAATATGTTGGTGAAGAAAACTCTATAATTTTGTCCTCTCTGAGCTTAAGGTCTTTGGAGCCAGAGAAAGAATGGCATTACATCATGCACAAGTGAGTCATATATCCATTCATGCATATCTGCATGCCGTTTTCCTTCATCTTTGGAACAAAATGAAAATAGCTCACCATGCCCACCAGGCCTTCTTGAACTAGTTGAGGCTTATGAAATACTTGTCACTTCCTTTTAAGTTCACCAGTATTGACCTAAAAGCTAGCATTTCCCAGCGAGCCTTTCTATTCCAAATGGCTATTTCCTGTCTTCCTCGGTGCCTGTCTCCTATGTCTCTTGGTGGCTATTTCTTGTGTTTCTCCATGACTATTTCCCGTGTCCTCAGTGGCTATTTCCCGTGTCCTCAGTGACTATTTCCCGTGTCTCTCAGTGGCTGTTTCCCATGTCCCTTGGTGCTCACTTTATTGTGAGCCTGGCTTATGTTGTTTTCTCCTCTGAATAGATTTCAAGACAGCTGGGGGCAGATATGATGCCTTCTTTTATTTTACCCTTAATGTCTCTCATGATTCCTGGCACATGGTGTCAGCCTGGCGGTTTCAAGTGCTTACAAACAAAGGCAGGCATTGTTTTTGTTTCAGTAGAGGTAGCAGCACCTGGTTGCAGTGTTCAGAGTAATCCCAGCCAGAGATCCAGTAAATGAGGTGTATGTGTTGGGCGAGACATTGGCTTGCATGGAATCTAAATGCTTGTTCGAAGTCATCACAGTCTCCATTACATAATTATTTATTTTTACCAGGTTCCCAAATGTCTTAATTAGGCCCATCATATGCTATGAATTCTATTTCTGGACATTGTGGGAACAGCAGTTCCTACTGCTTTTTCTCCCCTCTGTCTGAACCGTTTCACTCAGTGGGATGGTATTTTATAACTCATTAATGTTTGTGGTACTGTGTACTCAAATATCCGCTGCCAGCTGTCTGCTGTCACTGGTATCTATCCCACAGACCATCAAAACCTACTTTGGTGCCAGGTGAGATCCATGCCAAGACTTGGTGTGAATCCAGTGGCCAGCAGGAGCCATGCGCCTGGCCTGGAGTTCATCCACGTGGGCAAGTAAGTCCAGCAAACCCCAAAAGAAAAATTCAGTGTTAGTGTTAAGACTGACTAGTGATAAGGACTGAAGTTTGGCGCAATAGGAGAGGTCTTAAGGGGTTAGTCCTGCCCTGGAAAACAATTTCATTTATTTTATGCCTACCTGCATGAGTTTTATGCCCAGTGTCCTGCCTATAATGCCGGTTTCCTGTGATAGATGAAGGCATCCATCGGGACCATTTCACAAGCTGCCTGTAAGAGGCGTTGTGTTACATGAAGACGTCCATCGGGACCATTTCACAACAGCCTGTAAGAGGTGCCGCTGCTTTTGCTCTGTTCAGGTTTGGTGTGTGTGACACCTGGGCCAGAGAAAGCAGAAGGTGAAATTATCTCAGAGGACCCCTTCTAGACAATCAGCTGCCGGGTGCTGTGATTTTTATAGGGTTTTCCTTTCATGGGACTGTAGAAGAGCCGGCCCCATCCTGAAAGTTGTCCTTTATCTGGGACCATCAGCATCCATCACTACAAGGACCCATGAGATGGAATTGGTACTTGACTGGGTAGGGCTGGTAGAAGTCTGCCTTTGTAACAGAATAAAGAAGTGGCTACCCCTGTTTCTCTCTCCTATACTCCCCTCTTTCATCCTATAGTCTAGTTCAAACCTTTGGTGTGGGTGGATGGAGATCAATTTCCTGTGGGGGAATGAGGTTAGCACATGGTGACTTATCACTAGGCAAGCTTTGCTTCTAGATGGCTCTCCCACTCTCCATGGCTGAATAGGTGGGGCCTTCTCCTCTGGCCCTGAGACCAGTGCTATGGGCACACCTCCTCCCTAACACACAGACTTGACCAAGGTTTTCGTTTTGTTCTTCAACAAAATGGTTTGTTGCGCGTGCAGATCCCGTGGACCCAAGGAAATGTCAGGATAGGCAGCTTTCTGCAGGAGGTGCCTTTTGTAGGGCCACAGTCTGCCTCCTGGCACTGGGAGCACTCTCTTGGGCCTCCCTCACTGTGCTCCTTTCCGATCGTTGTGGTAAATTATCAATAGAATTGGGCTAAAGGTCTGTTTGGTCTGAGGGTTTGAGAAGTTATGTCCATCACTGCTTGGGCCTGTAGTACCATGTGGCTGAGAAAGTCAGTCACTTTATGGCTACAAGAAGCAAAGAGAGAAAAAGTGAGGAGGGCCAAAGTCTTTAGTATCCCAAGGGTGTAGTCCCTAGTGACCTAATTTCTTTCTCCTAGGCCCTAACCTAGAAATCCCAGCAATCCCCTAGGCTATAGCCTGGCCTTTAGAATGTGGGCCTTTGTGGGGGCACCTCCCCCCCCCCGACACACACACACACACACACACACACACACACACACACACCGTGCGCGCTTAGCTAGCACAGAACCCTCTACACCTCCTCAACCTCTCACAGCTAGCTTCTCTCAGCCTTTTGTGTGTGTGACTTTCCTGACCTCCAGGTCTCTAAGTCCTCAGAGTGAGTGCTCCTCCTGGTTCCATCTTGGTTACTCAAGAGAAAGGTCTGTGTAAACAGCTTCAAGTTGACAGCCTTTGGCCCAGATTTTCCTCCATATTTTCTTGGAGAGTGTCTTGAAGAAGAAGAAGGAGACAAAGCTTCCCTTGAGGAGAGTCCTTACAGAAAACAATAACCTCTGTGTTCCTCACAAGAACCTCTCTGGAGCGCAAACTAAACTGAGTGGGTGGACCTTGGAAAGGCTTTCCCAAGAGTAGGAAGCAGAGTGTAATTATCTCCCCTGCAGGGGTTTTTCTGTTGACATTTCTTGGTCTGCAGAGCGTACTGTGTGTGTGCCCTTCAGTGTGCAGTTCTGGAAGCATCCACAGCCGTCACAGCACAGCACACATGCTGGAGAGAATGCAAAAAGTAGCCATTTAGTATGCAAGTTTGGGGTCGCGAGAACCACTGAATTGTAACCCAAAGTCTTAATATATTTCTATTAGAATAATAGAATAACCTTGTAATTTTGTTAAAGAAATGGAGTCCCCGAGTCACAGCAGACACTGCAGAGTACTTAGAAGAACGATGTGTTGGGTAGAAGAAGCCATAGGGGGAAATTTTGCGTTTGTTAAACTATTATATCTTCAACAGCATGCTGATAAGTGTATCTCAGGCTCTAGAAGTGCCTCCTTCGGTACCTGCACACAGTCTATAAATGAAGTAAAATCTCAAATACAGTTGTGTAAAAACAGTGTGTGGGAGCCTCTACTCATTTAGCTCAGCTTTGAAACATTCCCTCTATCCTGGAACACTGTACCTGGTCACCATTGGTATAAAATACAACTTAAGACTCATCAGAGACCGGTGTTATTCATTATCATCCAGTGTCTGGTCACCGAGAGGACTGAGAAACATCTTGCTCTGTGATGACCATCCCAGGGTAGTACAGGGGCTCGATGTTTTTGCATCTCTTTTCTTATCATGTATGCTGATTCTAGTGTTGTTTGAGCTTAGTAACTGTGTCGTACATAATCCTGTTCAGGCAATATGGTTGCTGTCTTGCAGAACACATAGGTAGAGAATAGGAATGGTTTTAATAAGAAATGGAAGAAATGTTTTAAATGCATGAGATAGGAAGACACAGGAAGCCGAGCGGGCATCACCTCCTGAAGCTTCCATGTGTGTGCTGGTCTGGGGGCAGGAGGGGATCTTTATAAACGTGGAAGGGGATCTTTATAAACGTGGAAGGGGGTCTTTATAAATGTGGCTGGATTACTCACCTGGCACTCAGTTGTTTTCTTTGCTGGTGAGGAGCAGGAGAAAGAAAGGTGGCTCTCCTGTTCTCACTTAGACCCAGCATACTGGATAAATATTTACTAAGCCGACAAGGCCTGTGAGAACAGGACTCGGTTGTGGCTGCCCAAGAGGGGGTAGCATTCTCCTCATAGCTGAGCACAGCTTCATGCAGTCGGTGCCAGCCAAACCACGAGACTCCAAGTTACATTTCAGGGGAAGGGAAGAGAGGCTGCCTAGGGAAAAGACAAAATAACCTTAAGGACACGTGGCCCCTGCTCTCAGGTACCAAGAAACATTCAGTGGTGACTTAGAAATTCGTGGGAAGAATTGCAGGCCTCATAGTCCAGAGAAAGTCTCGAGCGTGCCTTCCACTGGCCTGAAGAGACGGTGACATGGGTGAGCCCCATACTCACTACTCACCTGGATATGTGGAAATCAAGCCAGGATGTTGCTGTGGCACAGTGTGGTGCCGCAAGAGCAAGAGGAGATGACCTCCTTGGGCACAGAAGGTGCTCTTTGCTGTCCAGAAGGCAGAAGGATTCATGGTGCTGTCTAGTGGAGACAGCCATTTTATAGCAACCAGCCATTTCACGTGTCCAGGTCTTAGGTTTCTCCTACTGCTGAGTCCACAATCTGTTTTGATCAGGATTAGGTTTCCAGCCGCTCTTGGACTGTGAGTTAAATGTGACACTGTATCGGTCCACTTGTCTTTTATTCCTTGCCAATGAGTATACTTGAGTAGATAGAAACCCATCCGCCCGTTACTATTTCCTCCTCTGTGAGGAAAGACCCCAAATGGTTACACTTGGAACAGATGCCCAGAAGTCAGTTCCAGAGAGTTTGGCTTCATCTGTGTCCTGGCAGGAGCAGAGAGCATATCATCCTTTAAAACACAACGAAACTTCGTGTCCCCAAAGACTTTATTTCCTTCCAGGTGTATGTACTTATCTGACGGACTGGGTTTTGAGCATGCTGGATAGGATCACGGTTTGGGGCATCTCGCCCGGTCTAAGCTGGTAGTTTTGCAAAGCCATCTTAGCAGGTCTCTTTTCTAAACTGTGGAACAAACTTCATACATCGGTTTGAATCCTCTGCCAAGTCCAGTTGATAGGTGGTGGCCGAGGCAACCCCTTCGTAAGAAAGAGATCAGGCAGCACCCTTCACAGTGTTCTCAGCAGACACGAGGATTCAGAGCAGGCAGCACCCTTCACAGTGTTCTCGACAGACGGCCCAGTCTTGACGTCCTTGCTCCCTGGAGACAGCCAGGAGTTGCAGAGTATTTACTGAGTGAGTCACTCTTCTGCTCATAAAGTCCTCATTTGTCAGTGAGAGACTTGAAAGCTCTGGAAGTCTTCTGGTAAGACTAACCTGCTGGGTGTCCCTTTCGGGGTCCACGTTAGGTGAGTCAGGTGGTAGGCACATTTGATTGGTTGGTTGTGTTCAGCGGTTGAATGGTTCCCTCACCATTCACAACACCGGGTGACGGGTGTTGTTTCTCTAAGCTAAACACTGCAGCCCAGAAGTAAAGGTCAGCTCCGATTGGGTAACTAAACTGTGTTAGTTAGGATGTTTATCCTGAGACGTAATGAATGTTAAAATTCTTAGTCAATAATACTTATTTCTGCGATGTTAGAGTATCTGTGTATTTGTTGTTCTGAGACTTTTGTGTTTTGCTTAGAATTTACACAGGACATACTTGGAGTTATTCTGAGCACAACAAAGGGCCATGAACTGGGATGACCTTAGGCAACTGCCTAGCCTCTGGCCCATTGTTTGTCCTTGGAGTCGCTGGGGAGCTTTTGAATGAATAGGGATGTCCAGGTGGCATGTGACAGACAACCTAGTGACAGACACCTATGGGCTTAAAGGAAGCCCTGGCCTGAGAAAATCTCGGTTCTAGCTCTGTGTGTATCTTTATCTCCTCATCTCTAATCACCAATAAGAACATCCTGGAGTTTACTCCTCCAGTCTGGATCCCATCATCCTCCCTTTTCCAGATTCTCTAGATGCAGGCTCCTCCCTGCTCATGCTTAGGCTCCTCCCTGCTCATGCTTAGGCTCCTCCCTGCACAAACTCAGGGTCCTCCCTGCACAAGCTCAGGCTCCTCCCTGCACAAGCTCAGGTTCCTCCCTGCACAAGCTCAGGCTCCTCCCTGCACAAGCTCAGGCTCCTCCCTGCACATACTCAGGCTCCTCCCTGCACATTCTCATTCTCCTCTTCCTGGTTTGGCGGTTGTACTCTCTGTTCTCTGCCTTCAGTGCTATTTCTCCGGCCCTTCCATTCCAGTTCTCTGGATAACATAACAGTTCTTCTGGATTAGAGTGAGCACTCCTCCCCAGGCTGGGCTGACATGGGAATTCTTTTACATCTCAAGGGCTGCCGCAGACAAGGACGCTGTTCCTGCCCTTCTCCTCATACAAATCGTGTTCCGACAACACTTGCTGTTGAGTTGGTGGCCAGGAAGAGCAGCTGCTTCGCCTCTGAGCCCCATTAAAGTTCCTGTGGACTGTAAAGCAGTCTCACAACTGTAAAGTGATTTAAATGGCTTCCGAGGACGCTGATTGAAATGATTTTCAAATGATGGTTTTTAAATGACAGCAGATGAATCTCCATTTGTTACCTTCCTCTGAGTCCGAGTCAGACTGGGGACCCTGGTGCGTTATTTATTATTTAGAGCACTGGCTAATCGCCCCGCAGGTTGCTGGGGAGCCTCCCGTGAGGAGGGAACAGAATGTCCAGTCTCCCAGTCCGTGTGGAAGCTGGCAGCACAGAGAGCCCATTGCCGTTAATTAGTGGATGTGTTTGCCCGGGGCAGGGGTTCTGTGGGTCCATCCTTGTCCAAATAACGCCCTCAGACTTTATTATGTGGACCTGCAGCTCTCGCAGCCGTCTGCGCGTGTGGTTTGTGAAGCAATTAGGTTGCAGGTGTGCAATGGGATGAAGTCAGGGCTTAATTATTTGGTGAAACAGCCGGCATTCTGACCCGAGCACCGGCTTCGTGCTATTCCCAGGCTCTTGTTCATACCAGTTGTTTGGAATTTAACACAGCCTGAGGTGGAAGGAAAGACACTTACTGCAGCTGTAGCCAGCTGTATACAATAATTTTAGCATGTCAGCCTGCTCTAATTTTAAATAAAATCCTCAGAAAAAATCTTCCCAATTCTCTTTAAAGCCTTTCTGGTACAGAAGGAGGGTGGTGTCTCTGAACTCTCTGGAATGCCAGCAAAATCGGGGTCGTGTGTACGGTTGGAGGAGGCGCCTGCCTTCCCTCAGCACCCTGTCTCCAAACCCTGTCAAACGCTTCTTTAGGATCGCTGGGGCGGCATTCACCTGTACGTTCAAGGTCATTCTTAATCAATTACATACAAAGCTCACACGGCAACCATGGCTGTGTGAAACTTGGTACCCCAAAATACAAAATAAGAAAAAGAAGTTATACATGATGTTCAGATCTCCTTTGAGGATTAAATGGGGGGTGTTGTACCATGTGGTAGCAATGCTGGGAGTGGCCCCCAAAGCCTCACACAGGCTGGGCACATTTGACAACAGAACTCTGTCCCTCTGGGGTGGCTCTGGATTGAGCGTCCATCGTGTTCTCCATTGTCCTACATCTCTGCCAGAGCCATTTCCGGAGTCCTCCATCTCCCTAGAGCCAGCTGGCCAATAGTTTGCATTTATTATTGGTTTTACATTCATTTATCTTGAGGGACAAGGGACATTGTTGTAGCACATGAAAGTCCCAGGTCAGCCTTCTGAGGTGGGGTCTCTCTTTCCAACATTTGGGCCCTGGGGTGTGATGGGGAACCTCCTGCAGCCAATGGCCTTTGAGAGACTGGACCAGGTTGGGCGTGGCCTTGGGCACCAAAAAGGCATGGCCTGTGCTCCCCTCTCCCCCATACCTGGATGCTGGATTCCGTTCATGATCCCTGTTATGATCTGAGTCCCCTCTTAAATAAAGGACCCCTTATTATACTCTATTTGCCCTTCATCTGGTGTGTTCCCCTTCAGGGGTGGAACTCAGCTTGCCAGGCTCCATGCTGAAAGCCCCTGGCCTCTGAGCCACCTCCGACAAAGGTGCACGTTGGCCTTGACCCATGAGCTCAGGGGTGCAGAAACAGATGAGCCATAAAGCGTGCACAAAGGGCAGGGACAACCCAGACTCCCCTGCATGGCTGTGAAGCTGTGCTGAGGGGCCCCTAGGCCCAGACGAGACCGCTGAGTGGTTCTGGGTATGCCCCCTGCTTTTGAGGACCTATCGTGTATACTAGGAATTTTGTGAACATTTCTTCTCCTAAGCCCCCTGTAGTATCATTTTGTTTTTTTTTTTTAATTAAAACATTTTTAGGAACTGAGTGGTGGTGGTGCACACCTTTTAACCCTAGCACTTGAGAGGTAGAGGCAGGTGGATCTCAGTTCAAGGCTAGCCTGGTCTACAAAGAGAGTTTCAGGATAGCCAGATACACACAGAGAAACTCTGTCTCAAAAAGACAAAAAAAAGAAATAAAATAAAATTTGGTTTTGTGCATATATGTATCTATGCATGTTCACATATATGTGGGTGTGCATGTGTGAGTGTGAGGGTACACATGCAGATTGCACACATGCACACATGTGTAAGATCCTAGGCTGCTGTCAGGAGTCATCTTCAGTCATGTGGGAGTCCCCTTTGCGTGCCGTGATTACATTAATGAATAAAGAAACTGCCTTGGCCTGTTCATAGGGCGGAACTTAGGTAGGTGGGGAAAACTGGACTGAATGCTGGGAGAAAGGAGGGTGGAGTCAGGAAGATGCCATGGATCCACTGCCGAGATAGACGTGCTGAAACTTTGCTGGTAGGCCACGACCTTGTGGTGATACACAGATTAATAGAAATGAGTTAAATTAAGATGTAAGAGTTAGTCAATAAGAAGCTAGAGCTAACGGGCCAAGCAGTGATTTAATTAATAGAGTTTCTATGTGATTATTTCAGTTCTGGGTGGCCGGGACGAGCAAGCGGTTCCTAGCAACATCCCACCCTAGTCATCCAGACAGTTTCTCCCCCTGAGCCAGAGCTAGCCAGTGCGCTCTGTGACTTCCCGCCTCAGCCTTGCCGGCCCTGGAATTGCACACCGCCCGCATGTGCATCGGCTTTAGGGATCCGAACTCTGTTCTTCACACTCCTGTGGCAAGCCACTCTCTACCAAGCCTCTCGGCCCCTAAAGTAGCATCTTAGAGAAAGTTTAGTTATCCCTGTTTTACCAATGAAAAGTAAAGGAGCTGTGGCTTCTGTTCGCCTTGCCCGAGGTTTCACGTCCTTTCATGTTCCTGTCAGTGGCCTGCAATATGGTTCTGACTATGGGCTCCATGGTCTCATGAAGCCTGGCTCAGGATGACCATTGACACTCCTGTCTTTTTCCATCACCTGCTTGTGTGACCAGGTGGGGGTGAAGCCACCAGCTGGGCTCTTTGCAGCTTACCTTTGCCTTGGGTTATATTGTGCTTTGTCTGCCAGCTGTTCCCAGGAATACAGGAAGTCCTTATCTGTGCCGGTTCTGTGTGTCAACACTTCTGCCCCTTCATGTAGAGACTTATTCTCATCCTGTACTTACTAATGCTTTGGCTATTGATGTCCGCACACTGCAAAAGAGGAATTGAACACAGTCCCCAGCCTTGTGGGAGCTAGGAGCAGCATGAAGTCAGCTTCAGTAGGGATGCAGATGAGCTTCAGCCGTCACCAGGGAATGAGTCGCAGGCTTCTCGTAGGCTCGTGGAGACAGGAAGTAGACAGTGTGTGGTGATTGGGCTTTGCAGACCGGTAGCTGAGCACTGCTGCTAAGAGCTGTCTAGGGGGAGGAGCAGAGGGTCAGAAAGTGGTGCTGTTGGGCGCACAGTGATAGAACTCTGAGCACTGCAGCTCCATGGTGCACGATTTCAGAAACTATCAACCAAACTCCTTTTTTTTTTTTCATAATAAAAAATAAATAAATAAAGCTATTAAATTGTTTTGAGTTCTGGCAAAGAAAGTATTGCATTCCCTGTAAAAGAAGTTTTTTTAAGTTCACACAAACTTAACAAAAGAAAATAGAAAAGAGTTCTACTATGCAGAGCTAGCCATTATGATAAGTTCGGTGTCTGTGTTTTCCCTACGTTGAATATCCTGTTAATATTGACCTTTGCTGAATGCCGCCTTTTCTCTGCCTGTGTACACACCACCTCGGCTGTGCACTACGAACAGGTCAGTCCCCAGCCAGGAGACATAAAAGCATGCTTCGGCTGGCTCCATTCCGTAGATGACTCCCAGCAGGTGTATGTGGGAAGCGTAGGGCTTCTTGTTGAAGTAAGAGCTTTGACATTATACATTCAAGTTCTTTCTTCCCCCGTTCAGTCTACAGAAGACTCAGAAGTCCTGAGCATTGCGCACAGCGTTGTGATTCCGGGCAGGATGATAATGGCTAAAGAACTACATTAAAGCCTTTGTTCCAAAATATCCTCCAAAACGTCAGTTCATAACCTCTGAGAACTTTGGTCCAGAACTTTCTGGAGGTGTGAGGATGGTCGTCTGTGCTGTCTGGCTAAGTGGGCATCGTGGGGTGTGGATTGTGGTAATAGAAGCGGCGGGCTGCGTCCCTGGCACCCGGCCGCCCACACGGCTAGCTTTACCCGAAATAATTACATGGAAACTGTATTCTTTTAAACACCCCTTGGCCCATTTCTATCTAGCCTTTTCTCGGCTAACTCTCGCACCTGGACTAGCCCATTTCTTATAATCTGTGTAGCCCACGAGCTGGCTTACCAGGAATGATCTTAACCTGCATCTGCCTGGAGTGGAAGAATCATGGCAACTCCTTGACTCAACTTCTTTCTCCCAGCATTCTGTTCTGTTTACTCCACCCACCTATGTTTTAACCTATGAGGGCCAAGCAGTTTCTTTATTGCTTAACCAATGAAATCAACAGATAGAAAGATGACCCTCCTCCATCATTTCCCCTTTTTCTGTTTAAACAAAAAAGAAAGGCTTTAACTTTAACATAGTAAAATTACATATAGCAAAACAGTTATTAAGCAAGAATCACAGTTATAATATTTATATCTATTTTATCTTTTATCATAACAATGGAAAACTATAACTACCTATCCATTCTTCAACTCCATCAAAGACTCCAGAAGGATATAATATTACCTAAGTAAACAAGAAATCCAAAGCTCTAGAAATGACAGAGACATCTCGCTGCCTGTACAGTCACCCAAAGTTCCTCTGTACCGTTGGGGCATCCATCTTCAGCCTTCAGGCCCATAGTATCCAGTAGACATTTCCATGAAGCAGGCAATTTTAAAGACAGTTCAGTCACTATCTGCTGTGTCCTGCAGAATGTCTCGCAGACTCTTTCATGAGTCTTGAACCCCAAAAGATCATCTCACCTTTAGGCAAGTTCAGCAGTCCTCTCTCTGAGGGTTCTCTGTGTCCATTTTATGCAACAGTCCAGGCAAGAACAGTTTCTTGCCCAAATGGCTATCAAACTCCATAAGGATCCTCTTCGATGGCCATCTTCCTCTCGAAGTAGATTGGTGCCACCAGGAGCAGACATGTCTCATTGTCATGAAAAGTCCTAAGTTATTAAAATATTTTAAATGCCATATTCTGTAGCCTTTGAGAGATATGAAGAATGCCTGTCTGAAATATATCTCTATTTATCTAGAAAATCTAAGTAACATGACTACAAACTTGACTATTACTTATGATTATCCATCAACAACCTATATTTCCTAATTATACATTACATTTTAAAAATGAACTACACAATCACAACACCTTATTCAAGATCAGAAATACATATACATATAACAAAATTGACCTTAAAATCCACACCAATGCAAATTATTCATACCTATAGTGGATGACATCAGTGGTTTCATGATGACTGACAGCATCTGCTCAGGATTCTGAACCGAAGAGGTGGGGGTCAGTGTCTTTCCCGTCACTGAGCAGTGAGTCCAAGCCACAGAGTTTTCATGCAGCTTCAGGAGCTGTGGAAGGAGGCAGGCCGGTACTTCGGACCCTCTTGGTATAGCACCCAGGGTGTATGTGTCCGGCGTGTCTCAGATGGATTGACTTCCAGAGGAGTGTTGTGTTCTGTGTCACAATTCATGAGTGTACATGTGTGTTCTAAACCCACAGGCACCTTGGCATTCCTCAGAGTTCTAGAAGTCTCATCCCTGTAGCTGAAGGACCGACCCTCTTCCCATTTATCCACTCAATTTTTTTTTCTAATAAAAAGAGCAATATCATTAATGCCATTTTGAAAACCATGCTGTGTTTTTCAAATCCATGTGGTGCTCTTTCTGTTTCTCAGTTCTTTGAAAGACACTGTCAGTTTCTTAAGTCCTGAGGAGAGACGCTGTCCAGTTGGCCTGATCAAGCACTTCAGATCTCTGCCCTTAGAGAGCTACCATAGAGGGAGTCTGTGCTGCCTCCTGAGAGACGGATCTTGGCCTAGATAATCTCCCTACTCTTTCCAAACCCGAGACTGGCAGTCCTGAAGTTGGCGTGGACCAGTGGTCAGCACCTTGGAGCCAGTGTGGGTCTTCTAAGGACACCTGGGAAGAGGCTAGGACAATGCTTACCACCCCACAGTGAGCACCCACAGTGTGTAATATGGTTGGCCGCAGAGACCATGGACCCTAGAGGCCAGCCGTGTGGTGATGGCACAGACCCCGGGCTAGAGGAAGCCTGAACAGGCAACAGCAGCTCCAGCTGCCTGACTGAACTTGCTTTTCTCTTCTGGGCTTGTAGGGCTTCCCTGCCTTATGTGTAGCTGCTAATGCTGTTTACTGCTGGTTCTGTTGGGGGAGGCCACTACAGTGGGCAACACCACAGGCTTGCTGTGGTGCAGCAGGTGCACATGGACCCATTTTCTTCTCTTGTTTTAGGATTTTCCTGACATTTGTTGTTCTTTGTATAATCAAGGTATGTTTTCCTACATACCTCATGTTTCCCTACATCGTTGGTAGGGCTTCCTTCAACCTTTCTAGAGCCAAATGCCTAAGAGAGCCAGGCCAGGAAACCAGTGAAGCTGGCTGTAGAGCTCTCTTGCCTTTTGGCAGGAATTAGGCCCAGGAGTGATGCGTACACGGGATGCTTGACGTTCCTTAAGAGCAGGTGTTGGGCCGGGAAGCTCTCCATGGGTAAAGCTCTTCCCATGTAAGCATGAAGACTGAGTTTGGCTCCCTGGACATGTGCACGTCGGCAATCTCCATGTTCCTACTTTAAGATGGGAGACGAAGACAGAAGATTCCCCAGAAGCATGTGGGCCCGCTATCGTGGTACAGGCAGCATGGGCCCGCTAGCCCGGCAGTGTGAACTAGAAGGTAATTCTCTGTTTTCTACATGTGTGCTCTGGCACATGCGATTCCCGTGCCTGCCACATGAAGCATCGGCACACAGAAAAAGATGAGACAGAAACAGGGCTTTCTGCTGTCTATTTGTTCATGCATGCATCCGTGGTATCACGTGGCTTGAACCTCTTTGCAAAGCACAGATGAAGGCTGTCCTCCAAGCAGGAGGAGGGCGGGGAGATGATGGGGAGGTTGCCTGGAGCAACCTCACTAATTAGACTGACCGAATTTCACAAACAAAACAGATCAGCAGGGTTATAGCCATTAAAATTCACAGGCAAACATCCTTTTCCTTCCCGCTGGATTCCTTTTAAGGAGGCCCGATTGTAGGAACACCTTAATTTTGACCCCTGCACAGATCTAGGCAGAGTCCCTCCTCACCTCCCCCGTAGTGCGGAAGGAAGTGGAGAGGCGCTCTGAGTTCATCTGCCACCCCTTGGCATAAAAACTCACTGGCCAGGGGACTGTTACTCCCATAGTTAGGTCTGATGAGGGCAGGCAGAGAAATTCATCTCCATGTCTGCTGTGCCTAGTGCTGTGCCCTCTGGAAGAATTGCCGCTCACGTCCATCCTTTTGCTTTCTCCTTGGTTCCATTTTCAGCTCCCATTACTTTCATTGGTTGAAGCATTGAGGACCAGAATAGACAAAGGTGATCGGTCCATCCTCCAAGGGCAGGTCACTAGGTGAGGCACAGATGGGTGTCATCGTAGCCCTTCCTCCTGATGGTAATCATCACATGCCAGTCACCTTTTCCCTGGTCCATGGGCACCATGGCCTCTGTGTTGGGGCCGTTTTCCCTTAGCGTGGTGGTCCATGTAGAGACGAGACTGCTTAGATCCCATTGGCATGAAATGAAGCCCGCGGTGACCAGTTCAGGGATGCCGAGGGAGTAAAGTCAGCTTGAGGCTACCCCTCTGCCCTGGAGAGCAGCCCCTGCAGATTCCCGTAGCTGTAGCTCAGTGGAGTAGCGAGCAGTCAGACAAGCCACTATGTGAAGAGTCTCAGCTCAGGCCCAGGGTTGGGGTCTGGATTCTTCTGGTAGGGAGGAGGTGATTAGTGGGCCCCAGGGAGTCTTCATGATTTTTACGGTGGTTCTTTGTGGGGAACACAGCCTCTTTGATTGTAAAGGGAATCTCAGTGACATTTATATATATGAGATGTGCCGTGCTCAGTGTTTACAGACCTCAGAAGCATGCTAAGTGGCAGGAGTTTTGAAATCTCAAGATCGCTGCCTAAAAGGACCTGCATAAAGGGAATGCTGGTTGTCGTGCCGGTACCGATGAGGGAAATCCCATAAAACGCCACCCCTAGATGAAAAGCTACAATCAGTGATTGCCGAGCGAGGGAAAGCCAGTCTTTGCAGGTGCGAGTTCCCAAATGGGTTATCCAATCCCAAGTGGTCAGCCCTAAATATATGTCCATACAGGCAACACTAAAGGGACCCGATGGGTTGTATTCATATATATGTATGCATGTGTATGTGTGTATATATACATACATACATAAGCGTAACTAATTTTTAAAAGGGTCTTAAATTGATATAAATACTCATGTATGGATTTCTCAAAAAAATTTAAGTATGTTTTTTATTTTAAGTCAGACATGAAAGATTCTCTGTTGGTTGACTCTTTTAATGGGAAGTGCTCTGGCCTCAGGCAGACAGATGGGTAGTTATCTGGGCTTGGGAAAGGGTGTCTCTCACCTTCCAGCTGCCTCAAGGGAGACAGAAGTATTTTTGCACTTGACTGTGGGGGTGTTTGCACCATCTTACTTTAAAAAATGATGGTATATTTCTAGGGGTTGGACTTGACTGAATGTATATTTGCTCCAGGAGAGCTATTAGTGTGGCACTTTGAAGTTTGTGTAGGGTTCGTGGCGAGGGTGGAGGACCAACAGGAAGGTTTGTACGGGATGAAGTCATCTTTCATGTTCATTCTGGGTTGGGGAAGCATGCTTGGGAACGGCACTGATAGGACTTGGAGAGTTGGATCCGTGTTGTTTGTATACAGTTACAGGTCCCATTACAGCCTTTCCCTTCCTGTCCTTACTCAGCACCTCCCCCAGCCTCTCCCTCCCCACTCCCTACCCTGATAGTCCCCTTTCTTAAGTTGTAAGATTTGGAACTATATTTTAAAAAAAAATTATTTATTTATTATGTATACAATATTCTGTCTGTATGCTTGCAGGCCAGAAGAGGGCACCAAACCCCATTACAGATGGTTGTGAGCCACCATGTGGTTGCTGGGAATTGAACTCAGGACCTCTGGAAGAGCAGGCAATGCTCTTAACCTCTGAGCCATCTCTCCAGTCCAAGATTTGGAACTTTTACTTGTTGTTTTTATTTTGGGGGTGTGTGGCGTGCCTATGTGCAGTGCATGCACTTGAGTGTGCAGATGAGTGTGAGCAGGCAGGTACCCGCACACTCAGGCCACGGCGCGACTTGAGACTGTTTTCCTCTGTTGCTATCTGCCTCGCTGCCCTGGAAGAAAGAGGGTCTTCCACTGAGGTGGGCGTTCACCATTCCAGGTTTTTCTGTTCAGGCGAGTTCTCAGTATCGCTTGTCTCCACCCCCAGTCTGGATCACAGGCATGTGCAGCCATGCCTGACCGTGTGTGTGGGAGGCGGGGATTAGAACAAGCAGTCACTCCCACAGAGTTCTCTCTCTTGCCCAGACGTGGTGCTTTTAAACACAGAAGTCCTGTCCTGAACCGAACTTACATCCCGACAGTAATAGACACCGTAACTCCCGTTTTCACCATCTGAAATACCTAATATGTGCATCCATTCATCGTTCCCGTGTGTAGGATGTGAGATTTTAATGTACGTGAAAGTCACGCCAATTGAGATATTTGTGTTCCGTACAAGTTAGTAAAATCAATAGGTTTAAAAGGTGTGAAATTCTATAATCTCCCATTCGGAAAGGACTTTAAAGGTTAAGAACTGGAAAACAGAAACCAGGAAGAAAGGCAGATGGTTATGAATTCTGCGACTGTGCGTGGCCGGCTGCTCAAAGTTGATTTATCGTGCTGCTTTGACAAGGACGTGCCGTTCATCACCGTTCACTCACCGCTTGGCCCTTGTGCTGCCCGGAGTGTCCTTTCCAGGGCCGTCCTGCCCAGGTTTCCCTGTGCCTCCTGGGAAAGTATCAGGCTAGTGTGGACGGTCCGTCAGCCTCCCTTCCCCTTGCCCAGGGCAGACGTGTCTCAGTATGTGACAGGGATTCCCACAATTCTTTGTGGTTTTTAGTCTTCTAAAAATAGGATGGGCAGAAAGCATATCTTAAGTTGGTTGACAGGATATGTAGCTATATGCACATATAAGTAAGCTTGTGCACATGTAATTATATGCACATATATGCTTGTATATGTGTAGGCCCGGGGCTAACATGAGTATCTTCTTCAGTTGCTTCCAATCTTGTTTGTTTTTTTTGTTTGTTTGTTTGTTTTGTTTTGAGACAGAGTCTGTGTGGCTTTGTCTGGCCTGGAACTCACAATATAGATTAGGATGTCTTGGAACTCATGATATGGACTAGGCTGTCTCAGACCTCACCATATAGACTATGCTGACCCAGAACTCACCATATAGACTAGGCTATCCCAGAACTCATGATATAGAGTAGGCTGTCCTGGGACTCAAAAGGATCAGCCTGACTCTTGAGTGCTGGGATTGAAGGCATGCACCGTCATACCCAGCTGTACCTTATTTTTCAAAAAGATGCATTATTATGTGTTCGAGCCTCAGTGTATGCATGTGTGTGCAGCCTGAGTGTGCGTGTGTGTGAGCCTAAGTGTGTGCATGTGTATACAAGCCTGAGTGTGTGCACGTGTGCGTGTCTGAGCCTGAGTGTATATATGCATACCATAAGCGTGCAGATACCTACACAGGCCAGAAGTCAGCCGCCCCTTGGAACTGGAGTTACAGGCAGTTGTGAGTTCCCTGCTGTGGTGCTCGGAGTTAAGACCTGGTCCTCTCCAAGAGCAGCCAGAATTCTTCACCACTAGCATCTCTTCAGCTCCTCATTTAATTAGTTAATTAGTTAATTTTATTCAATCTAGAGCTTGCCGATTCAACCCCAATTGCCTGGTTAAGGAGCCCAGGCAGCCTCCGTCTGTCTCCACTTCCCTGGGCTTGGGTCACTGGCGCTGCTCAAACACCCACCTTCTCTCCTGGGTGATGAGCATCCCTCTCGCCAAAACCATTGCTCAGTGGCCAAGGCTGGTGTTTGCTCTCCACATTGTGGAGGTCTGAGCTAGAGAAAGGGGCAGATTGCTGCTAGCATTTTTGTTTTAATTTTAACCCGGTGGGAAGAAATTGTGGAATGTTCCTGCTCATTTGAAAAGAGGTTAAAGGAACTTGGGAATAATGAGCCCCCGCAGGGCAGTGACTTTGTAAATAGAGGCCGCTCTGGAAGACAGAGCCCTTTTTTGTACAGAGGGTTGGGAAGGATACAAGTTGGAAAATCATGTCTTATCCAAGACCAGGAGTAAATCTTCAGACAGGGCAGAGAAGTTGCCCTAGATTGTTCTGTGCTGGGGCTCTTCCCACCAGCTCCAAGCTACTCCATCAGGCAGTTCAGTGCTTTTAAGACTTAATTTCTGATTTCGTTGGAGACATAAGTTGGTTGAGTGGAGCGGTTTTTCTTTCATGCAGTGCTCAGGAGTGGGTTGGATCTCTACCTCCTCAAAAGAGCCATGGGTGTGGCCACATCTATTATCCCAGCACCTTGGAGAGAGCTCAGGCTAGAAGATTTCAGCCTGGGCCAGCCTGGGGTAAAACACAGGACTCTATCTCAAACAGGAACAAATAAAATACCCCACAAAATAATAACAGTCTAAAACAAAGATGCATCCAAGTTCTAAACTCGGGTTAACGAGGGATGGAAATTACTTCATCACTGTAATGAAGATGTCAGTGAAGATGAGGCGGGGCTGGGTCTGCTAGGCCCGTAATCCAATCCAGTTGTCAACTTGGTGGGGGAAGATTGGAGCAGTACACCTGCCAGCCAAACCCCCACTAGAGGAGATGCCAAAACAGGTTCTCTCAGGACCTCCTGGTGGGTGGAACCAGCCCTGTGATGGCAGCCTGCCTTAAGGTTTCTGCCTCCTGAGCCAGTGCAGAATGAGTTTCTGCCATGTCAGCCCTTGCAGTTGGCACTTGGGGAGGCTGAACTCACTGTGTCCCTGTGAGGCTTCCCTTGCACCCCCGGAAGGGAGACCCATGCTCAGTCCTATTAAGCCTTGCTGTGTGGATCTATTGTCCCCACAAGTGAAGAGGGCAGTGTCCCTGGGAAAAGATGTGAGCAGAAAAAAGGAGGCGGCAAATGACATCCAGAAGGGTCGAGAGGCAAGGACGGCTCCAATCTTCCTCTCGTCCGTGCTCAGCAAAGGAGAAAGCTGCTTGAAAGCCCTCGGCTCTAAACAAATACTTGGGATATTCGCCCCTTCGTGGCTCCTTGGCCAGGTGCTGAGTTGAGACTCTAGCTGCCCATGTGTGGAAGGGGCTAATGAGAGGAGGGGGTGTAAGTGTCCCTCTGGTCAATGCGACCCTTGTGGATCCAGCGAGCCCGGTGGATTTGGGCCTGAGCCCTGGCTCTGGTCTCGGATGCCCCATGAAGCTAGTTGTGCAGGTCTCTCTCAGCAAGAGGGGAAGGATCAGTGTTTTGCCCAGAGCCCCTTGTGATCCTGGTACTCGGGTAGGCACTGGGATGTTTGTTTGCCAGTTTCTGAGGCAGGGACTTGCTGTGTTTCTTTACTTGGCTTCCTACTCTCCAGGCTCCTGAGCGTGAGGCTTATAGGCGTGCACCAACCACCCAGATAATGAAAATTTGTCTTATTTCATCTTTTAAAGCACTCCAGGACTACACTGGCACCCCGAGACTTCTCAAGTGACCTGTTAATAATTAAACTTTCCCAGAGTCGTTCCTACCTCTTTGAGATACCGTTAGAGTTAGTCACCACGGCGATGTACCAAGTTCCAACCCACAGGCATTCAGTGGGTGCTCAATAAATGGTAGCTTTCCGTTCTCCACATGGGCAGACTTAGGAACCAAATAACACAGGTAGGGATAAGTGCTGGATGGACGGCACTGGGCTCTCCAAACACTACTGCTCCTTTCTACCGCTCTGAGGCCAGCACACAGGAGGAGGGAGAGTCTGCTGGAATCCCACGCAATCGGACAGCCTTTCAGTGGCTGGTTTCTGTTTGAGGCAATTAGGCTTCATGAATAACCCAGCCCCAGTGACCCCCCCAAGGTGGCATTTCCTAGGGCTCTGCTGGAGATGCAGAGTGATCCAATTAGGGAGCTGAATTTTAAGTGTTGTGGGTACTGCTGGAGAGAGAGAGCTTTCCTGGGCCTTTACAGGCAGCAGCAGATGGTTGGGAAGCTTGAAGCAAAAGCCCTTTCCTGGTAAAGTACCAGTCCCCTCATGGGGGAGCCCAGAAGATGCAAGCCCTGAAGCTGGGGAGCAAGTAACAGATGGGCTGGACGGACAGAGCTGTGGGCTCCCTACCAGGGCCTGTGGGACCGTTGCTCCATTGCGGTGGATAGGTCAGGACACACAGTGTCTCTTTTCTCGCTAGGAACGGTGGAACGCATAGAGTGAGAACCAACTGAGAAGTAAAGCAGATGTCTTTAAACGTTGGAGAAGTGGGAGGATGGGCTAAGAATGGCATTGCAGTTAAAGCAAACACCGGTCTCCCCAGGACCCGAGCTCAGTTCTCAGGACCTGTGTCAGGCAGCTGGCCACTCCCTGTGACTCCAGCTCTAGGGGATCTGTTGCCCCCTTCTGGCTTCCACTGGGACCTGCGCTGTCTTGCACATACCCGCTGCCCACCCCTACACATAATTTAAAAAACAAAAATCTAAAATAAAATGAGGCAGGAGACAAACTTGAAAATCAACTTCTTAGTCCTTGAGTGTTGGCAGAATAAAGACACAGAGGACAGCGGGGACACAGGACGGGGTGGACACAGGACAGTGGGGACACAGGATGGGGTAGACACAGGACAGTGGGGACACAGGATGGGGTAGACAGAGGACACGAGATGGGGTAGACACAGTGAGGACACAGGACGGGGTAGACACAGTGGGGACACAGGACGGGGTAGACACAGGACAGTGAGGACATGGGGCAAGCTGGTGACAGCCCATTAGGTGTGTGACAAAAGCCACAGAGCCTATCACCTTCCAGAGAAGGCGACTCAGTGTCACTGCAGAAGAAATGTGTTGCTGTCAAGATGGAGAGAGGGGGGGAAGAAACCAGCCGTTCCATCCAAGGCTGACCGACCTCAGAGACTGGTGGAGGGAAACCTTGCTCATTAGCTTTCCTGTCTCAACTCCTCGGTTATTAAAATAAGGCATTTGGAAATTTTACGGACTAAAAAAAAAAAAAAAACTATTTGAACTGGGTAGTCATCCAAGAGCTACATTTCAGCATCTGCTTAGGCAAAGCTTTGGAACTAGGCGAGCCCGAGATTATTCACAGCGGTGGCATCTGTGCCAACCTCAGACTGTCCACCTTCCCTGCCCATCCGAGTCCTCCGGTAGAATCCGTGAGCCATATACCACACACTTCCAACCAGCATCTAAACCTAATTTAAAGTTAGTGCTGTTCATGAAAGGGTCTTTATGAGAAGTAATGCCATGTAATACCATGTAAGGGATGCTTAGTAGACACAGCCATGCCTGGCCTGGACACCAGGCTAGCGCTGACCCATGTCCACTTCTCACCGGAACACTGGGATGTGGACTACCAGCTGCCATACTGGAATCAGCCATAGGTGGTTTATACTGTTTAACATCCGGTTGTCAAAGCTCTGCCTGAGTTCAGTTTTGTCTGATGCCGTGTACCCCAGGTCCAGATGGGCCTGCATAGAGCAGAAAGTGACTGAGGAGCATGGCAGAGGGACAGGGTAGGAGCTGTCATCTGAGAATTGTTCGCAAAGAACATCTCAGGGCTGAGGAGATGAGATGGCTCAGCTGTCAAGTGCATGCTGGGTAAGTATGAGGGCCCAAGGTGAGATCCCAGTGCCCATGTAAAAGGGGACTGGGGCAGAGTCGGGCAGCTCACTGGAGCTTGCTGACCAGCTGGTCTAGCTGAATCTTTGCTCAAGGTTCAGTGAGTGACCAAGGAAGACACCTGTCAACCTCCGGCCTCCACGCGCGCGCGCGCGCACACACACACACACACACACACACACAACCTCTACAAGGACATTCTAAACCTGTGCCTTCCACAAATTTTAAATGGCATCTGGTGTACTACAAGCATACTCAAGAAAGGGCAGAAGCCGAACCACCGAACACATGCTCAACCCCCACCCCTGTATGCCACCCAAGTTAACTGAAGATACACGTTAATAACCATAACACGTGACTGGTTCACACGCTGGCTTCTCCAGCACTTCTGGCAGAGTAGCTGTTCTTCATGGCACTGAGACGAGTCCTTGGATTCTCAGTAGGAAAAGCTATGAGTAAGTCTATGTTTAAAAAGTGCGAAGAGGAGCCGGGCGGTGGTGGCGCATGCCTTTAATCCCAGCACTTGGGAGGCAGAGACAGGCGGATCTCTGTGAGTTCGAGGCCAGCCTGGTCTACAAGAGCTAGTTCCAGGATAGGCTCCAAAGCCACAGAAAAACCCTGTCTCGAAAAACCAAAAAAAAAAAAAAAAGTGCGAAGAGGGCTAGAGAGATGGCTCAGCGGTTAAGAGTATTGCCTGCTCTTCCAAAGGTCCTGAGTTCAATTCCCAGCAACCACATGGTGGCTCACAGCCATCCGTAATGAGGTCTGGTGCCTTCTTCTGGCCTGCAGGCATACACACAGACAGAACATTGTATACATAATAAATAATAAATAAATAAATAAATGCGAAGGCCAGGAAGACGACTCAGTGGCTAAGAGCCCTTGTTCTGCAGCCAGAGGAACTGAGTTCGAACCCCCAGCAGCCACGTTGTCACTGTAGAACCTCACAGAGTGTGGAGGCGGCAGACCAACTGCTCCTCCCTAGCCTCAGCACCAGGTGGAACCTGCTGGAGCCGGAGGGATTGGAGGACGTCACCTTTCCTTTTGGTGCCACAGGTCTCGCCATAAATCTGTGCTGCTTGTCACCTCTGTCAGAGGGTCTTCATTTGCAGAGAGCAGCAGTTAATGCAGACTCGTAACTGGTCAGAATGATCGACTGTGAGTGCAGCCTTGAATGGGACGTCTGTACCCACCCTGTCTTCCCCCAAGACCTGGAGGATGAGGAGGAGCTCTGAGAAGCTGTCTCCGGACATAGTGCGGCAGATCTTGGGGCTGGAGAGATTGCTTAGCAGTGAAGGAGCAGAGTTTGATTCCCAGCACCCACATAGTGGTTCCCAGCTGCTCTTAACTCTTATCCCTGGGCATCCAGTGCCCTCTCCTGGCCTGGGGACACACATAGTGCACCTACATACATTCAAGGAAAACACTCATACACATGAAATACAATAATGTCTTTTTTAAGGGGCAGGCATATCTGCGAGGGAGTGATGGCGCAGTAGGTCCAGAGTCCTGTTCCTGGTATTCCTGTCAGTGGCTCACAGCTGCCTGTGACTCCAGCTGCAGGATCTGGTGCCCTCTTCTGGCCTCCATGGGTCCCTGTGCGCATGCGTACACACACACACACACACAGAAGTACATACATACACATTTAAAAATGAAAGAAGTGCTTACACAAAGGCCACATCTTGCCCTGATCCCTTCCCCACATCTCTGCCTCATGGCTGTCATGAATCACACACCCACAGATGCCCGATGTCACAGTAATTCTGCCTCTACTCAGGGCCCCGAGCAATGACTCCCGCCAACCTTGGACTGAAACCGTGAGCCCAGATGAATCTTCTCTTTGTTTCAATTGTTCCTCTTGGTATTTAATTACAGTGTTGAGAAGCTCACTGACATATTAACTTTTTTTTTTAACTTTTAAAGAAAACTACAAAAATAGATCTTTAAACAGAAAACATACGTCTAATTAATTTGTCTTTTTCTACAAAATAACTGAAATTTTGCATGCTGTTTGCAGTGAATTTTGCTTAGTCACTACAGGAAAAGTCACTTCTTTTCCAGAATCCACACCCGCATAATTTTGTCTTCCTGTTGAGTGTCAACAGTATTTTTCCCTCAGAATCCATATTAGGAGCATCAACTCCAGAGTGCTTAAATACTTGAACCAAAATAGAATTTAGTCATCTTTATATTTATAACTAATATACATCCTGAGTTCCGGCGCAGCTGAGTCATATCTGAAGGGAATAAACAGAAATGGCTTTGTGACTTGATTTAAATCAGCCTGTCCTTCTTGTTTAGGAGATTGTATGTGTATAGTTGTCTGCCTCTGTGTCTCTGCACCAGGTGAATGCAGTACCACCAGAGGCCAGAAGAGGGTGTTGGATCCATTGGAGTTACAGAAAATTACAAGCCATCATGTGGGTGCTAGGAATTGGCCCAGACAGGGTTCTCTGGAAGAGCAGCCAGTGCTCTCAACCCCTGAGCAAGGAACCTTTCTCCTCGTTTCGTTTGTTGAATGCGGAAGTCACAAAATAATCCCACACTAGTTCAGAATTATGAATAATAAGGGTTTATTTATTTAAAGGAAACTTACACATCACTGTCCTAGATAACAGTTCTCACACGAATGGGGAACAGGAACAGAGTCTAGCAGCCGTGAGCGTACGCACACTTTACAGCTGCATTTACAGTATAAGAGACCATGCCCAAGTGGGCTGGTACCTTAAATGCTATTGGCTGAAAGAGCGGAATATTCTCCCACAGCAATTTGCATATTGAATTTTATACAATGCCTGTTGCAAAAATGGCTCCTCCATCCCAGATGGCTCTTGCTTTTCTTTGCCTTTGAATCTGTGGCTGAGAAAGGGTTCAGAAAATCAGCTAAAGATACTCTCACGTTGTATCTCCCCGCCTCTGGTGAAGGAAATCCCCTTTCCATGAGGGCAGCCTTGGAGCACTGTAGCGGGTCCTCAGGATCTGGGGGACACTGTCCCCCCCCTCCTCCCCACTCACCGGAGTGAGTGTGATTTTGTAACCTCGGCATTAAAGTCTTCACATCTGTCTGTCTGCAGGTTGTTGCCAAGCCTCTCACTTCCTGATCTGCCAGTTGGTAGACTTGACATTTGCTGTAAAGTTGCCCTTTGAAATTGGGCCCTTGCGGAGTTGTCTTTTTTTTTCTTCTTCTTCTTTTCTTTTCCTTAGTGTCTTTATTTATTTTTTTAAGATATATTTATTTATTATGTATACAACTTTCTGCCTCCATGTATACCCACACGCCAGAGGAGGGCGCCAGATCTCATTACAGATGGTTTGGAGCCACCATGTGGTTGCTGGGAATTGAACTCAGGACCTCTGGAAGAGCACACAGTGCTCTTAACCACTGAGCCATCTCTCCAGCCCCTCCTTAATGTCTTTAGACTTAAAGAAAAGGTTCCCTAATTTGGAGGATATTTTCTGTGATCAGTCGTGTTGATTGCTTGGTGTCCTTTTGAGTCCACCCTCCCCTTGTCAAATTCCTGTCCTTTCTCAAACCCTTGTTAACTCGGATCAGTAAAGACCCCTGGACGCTTCAGAAGCTGAGTTTGTGGAACTTTGATTCTGGTGTCTTTCAGTGTGTGTGTGTGTGTGTGTGTGACACACTGTGTGTGTGATATGGTGTGTGTTGTGTGAGCTGTGGGCTGCGTTCGGTGTTGCCGGAGGTCCTTCCGCTCCTCCAGCCAATAGGTGTGTGTGTGAGTGACACTGTGTCTGTGTGACACAGTGTGTGTGTGTGTGTGTGTGTGAGAGAGAGAGAGAGAGAGAGAGAGAGAGAGAGAGAGAGAGAGAGACACACGGGTCATCCCGAGAAGTCGTACAGACGCGTTGGCCCCACCTCTCCTCCACTGCCTTGGAATCTTGTCGATGGTGAGCTTCGGGGGCTGTGCTTTTTGGCTCCTCCGTGGCACTCTTTTCCTCGGCAGATTAGTTGAGGATGTGAAGTGGATGCTGCTGAGGCTGTTCCAGACATTTGCCGTGTACAGGTGGAGAATTACAGAGCTTTCCGTGTAGGCGAGCAATTAGCTCATGAGGAAGATTTGTGGAAATGAGCCGTGAATAGTGTAATTTTGCACTTGATGTCAAAATTGAAGGAACTTTTGTTTCTATATTTCAACAAGCCGTGTCTCCATGATAATTGAAGGCACTGCTTCTAGACGCAGCTCATCATTGGTACAACAGAGTTAGTCTGTCTCCGTGTTCCCTGCGGTACTGGTTTGATTGACGCCACCACCGGTGGTCCTTTGTCCCTGGCCTCTCTTTTATACACTGTTCATGTACTCGGTTGTCTTTAACACTGAGGCTCCTGCCTGATGCATCGGCTTGCAGGGTAAGCTTGGGCAGGCTATGGGGTAGATAGGTACCCTTCACAGCACTGGACCAGTTTCTTCATTGCTGAGCCCAGGGTGACTATCTCCACGGTGTTCAGCAAACTCAGAACCTTCTTGTTTTTTGTTTGTTTGTTTGTGATAGTGTTTTCCCACCGACTACATGGTGTGCATGTCAGGATGCAGCTGTGTGCCCCTGTGAACGATAGCACAGAGTGTCCCTTAAGACCGGGCCTGTCACTGAACCAAAGCTCACTGACTGGGCTAAGCAGGCTCATGGGCACACTCTCAAAATCTCCCTTTCTCAGCCCTGCAATGCCAGGTCACGGGAACATACGACCATGGCTGGTTTTCTATGCGGGTACTTGGGATTCGAACTTGGATCTTTACTCACTGAGTATCTCCCGTGCCCCAGAACCTGCTTTCTTAATCCATTATTCTACAATATTTTTAAAGACGTTAGGAAACCAGGGAGGCGCACACACAAGTCCCTGTAGTCTGAAGATTTCCCAAGAATATTTATCTTACCATGCATCTAGCTTGTCTTGTTTGGTCTTTGGGGCTGCTGTACAGTATGCATGTGTGGCTGAGGACTTGGTAAAAGTGGGCCTTTGGTGAAAGTTGGGCCTTGTGTTTATAAAACATTTCAAACCTCACAAAGCCAGTGGAAACTGAAGGCACTGCTGTGTGCTTTGACCTGCAGGGTCCACACGGCCCCCTGCCTGGGAAGCAGGGCAGCTTCTGTCCCTGCTCTTTGGGGTCTCCCTGAATGGCTTGCAGAGCAATAGAATGCAGTGTTGGATTTTTTGTTTTTTTTGGTGGAGGGGGGAGGGGAGATCTGTCCATGGGGGCGGCTTTGAAGGATGGAGGAAAGTGGATTTTTCAGGGAACAGATGGCTTTCTCTGCGGGTAAAGTACACGAGAAGATGTTAAAATGCAGGTGTGTTGCTGATGCCTGTTGTGTTTGTTTCTGCTTTTCATATTTTTCATTCCTAGCGATTGGCGTTTATTACGACAAAGTTCTTTCTCAGAGGCCCAGTCATGTATGGAGAACTAACCTCCATTGCTGTCTGTTTTTTTCTGGGACCTTGTCGCCCCGCAGTTCTGACCTCCATGCCTGCTCAACAGCGCCCCCTTCTCACCCCCATCCTCGCTTTTTCTGCTGCTGTGGATTTGCTCCACGCTGCTCCTTTGCAAACGCGTCTGATCCCAAGGCTTCTCTCCTCTTTCAATGTTACTTGGATCCGCCACGCCGTTGAGGAAGAGGAAAACCAGCATGTTGACCCTTCACTGCGGTTTCCGTAGTCTAGAACATGCATGAGTACGTGCCGCTGAAGTCAGCTCCTCCTCTGGCATCACTGTGTAAAATGTGTGGAAGTTACTTCATGCTAAACTCGGAAATCTGGCACGGAAGACAGATCGAAGCTTTTAGGACGAGATCTTTTTGTCTCCGCGGTTGGTCAGACTTAGCCTCAGCAATTTTTGTAAACTCTGAATTTTTCTTTTGACAACAGGTTTAATTTTCAGAAGATGGTTGAACCTTTGTTTCTCATGGTCCTTTAGTTATTTTAAACTATTGATTTCTGGGAGGCAGTAGCATCCCTGACATTTGGATGAATCTGAGCAGGAGTTCGGAGTGTGGGTGGAGTCCTTTCAGTCCTGGTGACCTTGCTCTAAGAAGGGACAAGTGCTAGTCTCTAGCTGGCTGCATTCCTTCCTGTCCACAGCCCTTGTAGATTAGAGATCAAACATGGAAGACTTAGAGAGATTCTTTTCTTTTAAAGCTCACAGTTCCCACTGGCTCTATTTCCTCTGAACCATCCCTGTTTTTTAACACAGCCTTTGAGTAAGTGCTGCTGCTGGGCCGCTGTGGGCGGCTCATGCTGCTGTACAGCGCTGTTTGTTTGGGTGGGGTTTCATGTAAGGTGGTAAACTGTAGCCTTGGTGTTTGTCCTGTCTGCCATCTGTCTTCAGTGTTCCTGCTGCCATGACTGGCATCCTTTCTGTGGGAAGGACACTGAGCCTGGAGCTGCAAACCAGAGTGAATTAACAAAGAAGATGCTGGGTCCCCAGATTCAGTGTGTGGTGTGTGTGAGGGTGCATGGTGGTCTGTATAGACGGTTTATAGTGTGGGGTGTGTGGGGGTGTACGTATGTGTGGCATGGTGGTCTGTATAGACGGTCATAGGTTCTAGAGGGGATGATATGGATATGGGAGGAACTGAGAGGGCGGCTGGAAATTATGGAACTACAACACAGGTATGTATGAAATTCTCAAAAGATTAAAAAATGTAACCCAAGGAAAGTTACAGATTATAACATTCGTAAGAAGATGAGAGATCACGGCTGAAGATAGCGTTTTGAGTGGAATCATGAGATTACACAGAATGTTTATATATGTCACATAGTGCTTATATATAATAGACGTGTATACATTTTACAGCCCACTCTTCAGTATGGTTAAGCAATCCCCCAGTAGCACTGGGGTGACAGAACCCCCCCCCCCTGACAGCCCTAGTCATCCAGAACCAGTGTGCCACCATGTTCACGGACGCGATCTATCCCTGGAACTACTCAAGGGTAAGGTAGAGGCAACGTGGCCACTGACTGGGACAAGAAAAGAAGGGGAAATAGGGTCCTGGACTTTGCCCGTTCAGCTGTGGTGGGCCTTTCCTCTGTCATGTGCACAGATAGTGTTTGGAAGGTGTAAATTCGGAGTGTGTTATGGTTATGTGTGTTAAAGCGTGTGCCATGGCGGCTTCACTTCTGGAAGAGCAACCGGTGCTCTTAGCCTCTGAGCCATCTCTCTAGCCCCTAAGCAGGGTCTTTTTTTGTTAATAAAATTTAGACATTCTTAATACTCAAGGACAATGAAGCCCTAGTGTTAGGAGCAGACTAACACAGCCCTGAAAGACTGGCTTCTCTCCCCAGCCCCTCCTCATGACAGGTTTTCAGGAGAGCAGTAGATATCCCCAGCCCTACGTGCACACACGTTCTGTGCATGGCCCTGGGACGCATAGAGAAGGAAGTTCTGCGCCCAGCACTCTGGTTACAACACCCATGAATTACGTACGGTGAAGCTGAAAGGGCCCATTCTCTCCTGTCCTGGATTCGGGGACTCCCTGAAACCCAATCCGATGTGTGTTTAATGAGTGTTCTGAACACCGAGGCTCAGTGCCGAGGGGAACAAGGAGACAGTGTGTCCTTGCAGGCGGTGTGGCCACCCGAGAGCCTCCTTAAGGGGGAGAAAGGCAGCGTTTGTGTGCAGACTAATGGGCAGACCTAAACATCTAGCTACATCCGTCCAATGACAGCTTTGTCCCAGCTCCCCAGAGCTGAGGTGTGAAGTCTTATTTCCTGTCTCTAGTGATCACACTCTTTCCTGCCCTGGGTACCAGACAGCTCTTTGATTCCTGAGTTATCTGTAGTCTTTTGTTCCTCTGTGGCATTGTGGCCATCACCGTAGTATACTGAGTTCTGGGTGCTCAGGGTCCCCAGCCCTGTGGCAGGGTAGCTTGGCTCGCATGAGTGCAGCCGTGGCATGACGGACTCCGTGCTGAAATGGCCCACGTGTAACAAGTAGATGAGGTCCACCTATGGATCCCTGCGGATGTTAAGTGTCTGATTCCATAGGCATCACTGCAAATGTTCCCTGAAGTGAAAACTTCAGCCAAGGCCTGTGACTGTTTCTACTCCATAGCTACACACCACATAAAACACCTTCTCCATTACGGACTGCCAGCCACGATGGCGGTCCCAGGGGATTATGATGGAGCTGAAGGATCCCTGGTGCCCTGTGACAGGAGAGCCGTGACACTTCCCTCGTGGTCTGTGGTCATGCCGGTGTAAACCAACCACTGACTGCAGAGTTAGGAAAGTACAGCTCAGGAATTCTGGGGTTTTTTTTTTGTTTTTTGTTTTTTGTTTTTTGTTTTTTTTTTCGAGACAGGGTTTCTCTGTGGCTTTGGAGCCTGTCCTGGAACTAGCTCTGTAGACCAGGCTGGTCTCGAACTCACAGAGATCCGCCTGCCTCTGCCTCCCGAGTGCTGGGATTAAAGCTCAGGAATTCTGTACAGGGCATAGCAATAGTGATCATAAGAGACATAGTAGTGTGTATATACTGTGTGCACTTGGCAGTGGGCTGTACCAAATACATACAACTGTACAGCATCTGCTGAAGTATTCATAGTGTAGGTGTGTCGTGGGGCATGTCATAGGCTGGGGAAGTGCACTCTGTGGTGTTTTGTGACCATGTCAGAGCCTCCAAGACATGCTCTGGGAACTTCTCATCCAGCGGTCAGTGTAGCTGACTTTCCAGCATTCTCACACCAGCTTGGACCTTGAGAATTACCTTCACACTTCTTTTCGGCTTTGAGACCAGCCTTGCTCCTCCACTCTGCGATGCCCCGTCTGGGATTCCTCTCTGATGTATCTCCTTTCCTGCTAGCTGATTTCCATTCTCCGTGGCCTTTGGCGTGGAGCTCAGGTTCAGAACTCCGAGGTGTCGCCCACCCCGAGCTCTGGCATCTAGTGCTTGGCCTGGTTCCTGTTCTCTCCTGCTGGGCGGTCTGCTTTATCTTCTGACTCTCAGAAGATTTTATTTCCGCCTTGCCTTGTTTAGTCCTGAGAGCTCTTTCATGATCACCAGCCATCCACCCTCCTTTACAGCCTTCTGGGTTTCACTGTCGTTGGTGTTCAGGAACCTGTAGGCTCTCAGGGTTGTGAGCATGCATGCTTTGAAGAGAACTTCCAAGTCCCAAGCTACCAGACACGCAGCATCCTCCGTTGCCAGCATTGAGCATTCTTCCTCCTCTGATTGCTCCTGACTCCAGGCTCCCCTCCTCCTCTCCTCTGTAATTAGATTTCTGCTTGCTTCTCTGTCATCTCCCAGAATTCCGAAGACATCTCTCACCTGATGTCCCCCTCTCATTTTCTTCTAAGAACTTGCTCCTTTTTTTAAATTTAAAAAATGGTTTTTTTTTCTTTTTATTCTTCGACTGTCATTTTAGCAGGGTGTCTGGAAACAGCTGAGACACGTTGCATGTGTTCATTTTGCTATATTTAGCCCCAAGTCTGACGTTTCCCCCTAGTTTGCTTTAAGCCCAGGCTGACAGTGGCCTTGTGCTAATCCTTCTAGGAACAGGCAAAAAACCGTGGGCATTTACACAGAGATCCAGATTCTTGTGGAATTTCTCAGTCTGTGTCCTCCTTGGCTTGCACTTCAAGGATAGCTGGTCTCTGGAGCTGGGGGCTGTGGAGCAGGAGCATAGGAAGGGCCCAGCTGAATTAATGGGCGTCCTGAGAACATAGCTGAGAGATGCCGAGACCCAGTGTGAATCTTTCACAAGAGATGATGAAATAGATCTTGAACTGTGGAACATGGTTTACATACAGAATAATGGCAGTAAAGGGGTGGGGGCTTTTTAGCCATGAGAAAAATAATTCACCTCCTGTAGTTAGCTTGAGGTGTAGGACTTGTGAAGGCTGGAATTTTCCCCAGTCTGCCTATCCAGGCATTATCTCCTTGTCACCTCCTAAAGGGACAGTACCAAACGTGCACTGTCTGTCTTCATGTGGCTGAGAACCAGGCCCTAAAGTGGCTGTTCGTGTATTAGGACCAGATGGCAGAACACTAGACACGGGAGATAGCATGCTAACGACAGTCTACCGGAGTGCCATCAGGACCTGTTTGCTCTGAGAAGCTGCGCACCGTCCTTCCCAGCCTCCTCCAGCTTCCAGCATTGACCTTGATAACTCAGCACCTGTGCCCTGCCTGTGTAATACGTACTGAAAGGACAACTTCAGATGCCGTTCCTTGGGTGCTGTCCACCCTATTTTTAGAAACAGTCTCTCACTGGCCTGGAACTTAGCAAGTAGCACTTACCGCCCAATCTAATTTACCTAATTATTTGTTTATTCCAGGGACTTAGTGGAAATCATTTTCCTATTCCTAGCATAATGGCCACACTTGACCTCACTCCCTTAGTCAGAATATCTCAGCCTTCTCCAGCTGTAGTGCTTATTAATAGCTCTGTTTACCCATTCAGAGATGGTCCAAGAAAGAAGACTGTAAGACTTAAGAAAATCCATGGGCGTTGTAGTGCCCTATGGTCAGACTGGTAGACAGTGGAATACGGGACTTAGAACGGTATTCTCAACGCTTCTGTTGCTAGGAAGACTGGCAAGGCTTTAGAGAGAAGCCAATTCTTTCTGTTGGGTGTGTGTGTGTGTGTGTGTGTGCCCTGGTTGCCATGGTTACACTAAACCTCAAAAGAGGAGGGGGGAACACTCCCGTAGATGGCTTTCCAAAACCTGAGCAGATGGAAATTTTGTAAGCCTGGTCAGATGCTACGTTTGTAGATTTCTGTCTGTGAGAGAATTCCCGAAAGCTTTCTCCAGTAGGAGATTCATTCATTCAGTCCTTTAGGGAGGTGAGGAAAAGAGATGCTGTGCCCCTCATCTGCAGAACTGCAGCTTTAGTCTTTCGGGGAGCAGAAGTGCCCTTGTATGGAAGTGTATGGATAACCTGAGAACACAAGAGTCGGGTGTGTGTGTGTGTGTGTGTGTGTGTGTGTGTGTGTGTGCGCAGTACTCATGCCCTCGGTCCTGAGGTTCTGTTTGCTAGACCGTGTCTGTGAATATTTGCACCATTTAGGATTCAGGGATTGCTTCCCAAGCCTGTGAACGCCCCACTAATGTGATTTCATAGGGCCCAATGAAAGTCCAATTTAAAATGGAGAAGGCAACGGGGACCACAGTGTGGAGTCCACCAACTTGTTTGTGCAATAGATTAAAATTCAAATGCTCTTGGAGCTTAATTAAGAGTAGCCAATAAGAAAAAAATGAAAGAGATTTGATTATGTGGTTTCATTTATTGCCAATTTGTTCTCCAGAATGAAACATCATAGTTACGCTCTGGCCTCTCATAAGGGAAATACTTCTAGAATATTTTATCAGGACTACTGGAGTATGGGTTTGGCTGGATTCAGATTTCTACAGGCCATAGGAACCTTAGTGATCTGCAAAAGTACAGCCTTATGGGGATATTTGAGGAAACACCCACAGGGGTCTGGAGAGTTGGCTCAGCTGCTCTTAGAGGAGACCTGGGTTCAATTTCTAACACCCACATGGTGGCCTGCAGCCATCTGTAATTCCAGCTATCGGGGATCTGATGCCCTCTTCTGGCTTCCAAGGGCACCAGGCTTACACATGTGCACAAGCATACCTGCAAGCAAAACACTCATATACATAAAATAAAAATTAAAAAAAATGTCACCAGGCGGTGGTGGTATACTCCTTTAATTCCAGCACTCAGGAGACAGAGACAGGTGGATCTCTGTGAGTTTGAGGCCAACTTGGTTTATAAATCAAGTTCCAGGACAGCCAGAGCTGTTACACAGAGAAACCCCATCTTGAAAAACCAGTTGATAGGTAGGTAGGTAAGCTGGTCGATAGGTGGGTAGATGGATGGATGGATGGATGGATGGATGGACGGACGGATGATGGATGGACAGACAGATAAAATCTCCGTAGCAGGCCACTGTCATATTAAATCCCTATTGTCCTACATAGATATGTTACCTGATAACAAGGCCACTCTTAGAAAATGTTTTTCTAGATGTTTCATCACTGTCTTTGTGTTTTGTCTTCTTAAATGATGCTGCTGTCACCACCACCCCCACCCCCCCCCCTCCGCCCCAACACAGTACCTTATCTGTTTATTTAGAAACAGAGTCTCAAGTAGCCCAGGCTGTCTTCCCACTCCCTGTGTTGTTGAAGGTGACCTTGAACTTAGGATATTTTCACCCCTACCTCCCAAGTGCTGGAATCCCAGGCATACACCTGTTTTATACAGGTTGGGAATTAAATGGGGGTGGGGGCTAATTGCATGCTAGCCAAGCCATTTGCCCACCACTCAGATTAGACTGTTTACAGGTGTGCACACCTGTGTGTTTGCATGTGCGTGTGTATGGAGACCAGAGGCTGATGTTGGGTTTCTAATACTCTCAGTCTCTCACTGAACCTGGAGCTCACAATTGACTAGAGGCCATAGCCAGTGAGCTTGGAGGATTCCTTTGTCTTTGTTCCTCCAGCGGCACAGCAATAGGGTGCAGACATGACATCATGGCCAGCTTCTGTGTAGGTTCTGGGGTGCCAGCTCAGGCCCTTACACCTGTGTGGCAGGTGCTATATAGACTGAGCCTTCTCCCCAATATGGCTGGCTTTCTCTCTCTCTCTCTCTCTCTCTCTCTCTCTCTCTCTCTCTTTCTGTCTCTCTGTCTCTTTTTCTCTTTATTTCCCCCCTCCCACCTCTCTCTTTCAATAAAAGACTTCTGAATTGCCATGGTTTGCTACTTGTAGGCATTTTAGGCTGTAGTGGCCTGATACCCACTGGAATCAACGTTGATGGTGAGTTCCTGGAAGACATCAGGGTATCATTTACCTGTGAATTCACGGGGGATTCAGGATACTTCCTGGTCATCCATCCTCAGTGGATCTCAGGGGCCAGAAAGCAGTCACTTGGGCTTTGAGTCGGTAGCTCCAGGACCACGGAAGAGGCATGTGTGTAAATATGCACAAAAAAGTAAATTTTCAGAATATTTTAAGAAATGAGATCCAGGGACTGGAGATGACTCCGTGGTTAATAGCTCTGTGCTTCCAGAGGCCCTGAGTTCAATTCCCAGCAACCACATGGTGGCTCACAACCATCTGTAATGGGATCTGGTGCCCTCTTCTGTCATTCAGGCATACATGCAGGTAGAGCACTCATATACATAAATAAGTAAATCTTAAAAAAGGAATGCGATCCACTGTTAACTACGACCCACACCACAGGCAGGCAGTCCCTTCTGCTGCTGCTCTGTGACAGCACGCAGGTGGCATTTGCAAGGCTGAGGTAGCCTGGGGTTGAGCAGGAAGTTAGCCGTGACCCTGGACACCTGTACTGACTCATGAAGGCCTCAGTGTCAATGGAAGCTCCCCATCTCTCTATGACGAGTATTAGTCTAATACCCTTGTCTGTAGAAACATCCATTGTATCCTGACTTCTCTCTGCTTGTATTTAAATTTCTAGTGTTGAACTGTGAAGTCTCATTTCTCAGAGTCTGTAAATCTAGTTGAGGTTATCAGATTCCCTTAGTTCCAGGAATTCTTGGGGAAATATGAGTGCCGCCAGCTGGGCAGATAATTGGCAAATCCTTTTTTTTAAAAAAAAAAAAACAGACAGTGTTGGAGGTTGTGAAACTCTACACTGTACAATATAGTAATTCTTCCACAATGTTTTACTCCTGGGCCCATTTTAAAAATGTTTTTGTTAAAAAGTCTCCGGCTTTTGCTGAAGTTATTGAAGGAAAGAAGGTTCTAGAAGATGTGACTGTCCATAAGCTAATCATGTGGCTTCTTGCAGACTGGTGTGAGAAGTGAAGCTAGAATGAAGGGTTGGTGTAAGCAGGTTACTGTCTGCATCCGTCAGCCTACCTGGGAATGACTGTGTGCATGTAGCATGTCAGAGGCACCAGATGACAGCACAGGGTGACAGAAAGCAGGGTCAGTGACCCGTAGCCGGCCGTCCTCTCTCACGTCTCTCTCTTTAGAGAAGTGTGCATGGGAATGCATGTCATAGGGAAGAAGGGGGTCTCTGGTGGCCACGTCTTACTCCTGCCAGCTGTGCGTGTGGAATGGCTGGACCCTGACCCGTGACCTGACATCTTCCACAGAGGATGTTGTGCTGCTGCATGTAGCTGTGGCTATCTTCTAGACTGCCGTGACGGCAACTATGGGGCCGTAAAGGGGCATCTGTTAGAGCAATGGAAGTGGGATGCCCCACACTGAGCCGTCTTTATTGGCCCCGGTGGCCCTGTGAGGACAGGCTAATGGGCACGCGGTCACGGTACCTGTCAGCTCCCAGCCCTCGCTGTCATTCAGCATCTCGAGTTAGCCTAAACTGTTGTGTGTGTGTTGGAACCAGCGATCTCGTCACACCTGCCCGCTGAGGTTTGGTGTGTGTGGTAGGACTTGATCCATCTTACCAGCAAGGTCTTAGGAGTCCATGGAGTTACAAAGAGAAACCGAGGCATGGTTCTAAGTTGGGGTATTCTCCATGTCACCCCCTTCTCTCCTGTTGTGCAGACCTGAGAGCTGAACTCAGGTCGGTTGCCAGGCTGAAGCTCTTTTACCTGCTGAGCCGTCTCCCCTGCCCTAGGGTAACAATTGCATGGGGCAGGTAAAGAAACTGAGATCCCTGCTCTGTGTGCAGCAAACCCAGTACTGTTCTCAGAAACAGACTCCAGGCATGTTCTTCTATGTCTGCTGTCCCAGCTCTCAGGAGGCTAAGGCAGAAGGACAGTGTGTTCAAGACCAGGCTGGCCACACAGCGACACTCAGTCACAGCATCACACAGCAACACACAGGAGCACACAGCGGCACACAGCGGCACACAGCAACACACAGTAACACAGCGGCACACTCCTTCTAGAAGCTGAAGCAGTTTGTTACTAGAAAAGGAGAGATGCTGTGGCTGGGGTTGAGGGCGGGGAAATCGCTTTATCTTGGTCTGGACTCAGCAAGAACACAGACGTGGCACCCAGGATTCACGGGGTGGATGGTGGCGAGTCCTGCGTGCCCCTTGTGAGCCCCGCTGATGCGGGAACTGGGAGCAGTGTGGTCCGTGTGCCTGGCCACACGCAGAGGGGCCATCTCTAACACCGCTTCTTTCTGTCCATAGCAACGAGCTCCCGGGAAGGTGCTGCTGGACGCCGTGTGCAACCACCTCAATCTCGTGGAGGGCGACTACTTTGGCCTGGAGTTCCCTGACCACAAAAAGATCATGGTAGGAGACACCGGGGATGCCAGCTGAACATCCCCACCTGCCCACTGTTCAGGGGTGGGGAGGAATCCCTACTTCTCTGGCCATGCAGAAGGAAGTAGAAGGAAAACTCCCAGAAAGCCCTGGTTGTATTTTAAATATATATTTGATCGAATGTCCAAACTACGTGTAAAGGTAATTTGTGCCTCTGCCAGCAGTGTCTGAGGCTGGAAACCGCCTCCCTCTGCCCTGTCTTCCTCTCCCAAAGGGGTCACGACCCACAGGTATTTGGGTGGTTTTTTGGCCTGCAGGCATATCTGTTTACAATGTGGATGCAATGCTTGTGGAGGCCACAAGAGGGCGTTGGATCCCCTGGTACTAGAGTGACAGTTACGAGCAGCCATGTGGCTGCTGAGAATCAAACCCAGGTCTCCTGGGAAACCAGCCAGTGTTCCTCACTGCTGAACCCCCTTCCTCCCGCCCCCCACATTGTTCTAGCTCCTCCGTAGTTTACAGAGGAGATCTAATCAACTGGGAGGAATACGTCTTAAGATGTATTTTATCTATGTTTGTATCCAAGGCATTGTCGTTTAATATATAACTCATCTCAGTAACTATGAATAAGTTATTCTCATATTGTCATTTTTGCCATACCCAGTTGTCAAATCCTACCTGTGTGTTTGATGCCAGCTCCTGTGGGTCCCTCCTGTCTGTGACTGCAGTGCTCAGGGGCCGTGACTATGAATTTCCAGGTCCATGCCAGGTTGCTGGCTTGGGCAGCTGCTGGTGCATTTGAGGCAGCGTGGGGCACGATTTGGTTCCTGAATGTGGAAGGCCACTGCATCTAACTGCAGTCGGAGAGTCTGGGCTCAGGACAGCCATCGGGACCTGCTGTGTTAGTGTGGCCTGGAACCTGAAGCGTGGTGCGTAGGTGCTAGGATTAGGTGGGATCGTTGGAGCAGTGAAGGAAGCGGGGCTCAGAGTGGCCCAGTTTGTGGTCTAAGGAGGTTACGTGTCTGTTGGTGGAAGAGGGGAAGCCTAGCAGAGGACTGTGTTTGGGAGATGACAGATCTCACCAGACCTGAGCTAGGGCTCATCGGAGGTCCCACGCTGATGGGCGTGGCCAGTAAGCAGGACTAGATGGCGAATTCCTTAGAGCATAGGAGTAGAAGTTTGGAGTCTAGACAACTGGTATTGTTTTAAGAATCAACCAAAACTTTGAAACAAGATCAGAGAGGTAAGAAAAGAGGCTGAGAAGGAAGGAAGACGCTGAAGGAAGAGGACAAAGTCAGAGCCGATGGTAGCTAGAGGTGACCAGAGCTGGCAAAGTCAAACCCTGAGAGGAGTGTGTCCCAGGGAAAGATTGGGCAATGCGGAGGCCCTGGCTGCTGTCCTGTGCTCTGCCCACAGCCGCTGGGCACGTGAACCGGGAACCTAAAGTGAGGCAGGTGATGTTTCTCTAGCCCTGCCTTGTCTAAGGATTTTCATTCACTAGGCTATGCAAACTTCATTCCCAGCCCACGCTGTCGTTTTTTTAGTCTGGACCATAATTGTAAGCTTCCCTGGCCCGGTCCTTTCTTTGATGTGGCAAGTAGCTCCAGACCTGCTAATTCGTAAGTCCCCGTTTCCCTGACAGTTTTGTGTCTCCACTGAGTCGTGAATACAGAAGAAACACGAGGAGTCAGATGGTGAGAGGCCAAGTTCCCGTTCACTAGAGAGTCCAGAAAGAAGCGATGACCACGTAGGCAGGTCGGAGCATTGCCACTGGCTGCAGCCTTGTTTCACAAGCTCATTTTATGTTAAAATAACAGCTCTCCAAACTCCCGAAGACAGCTAGCTTGTTACTCCTAACAAGCCTGCTAAGCCCAAATGCTGCATGCTCCTAATGGCTCTCCCGTCCCCAGGAGTACACAAGTCTTGTCTACCAGAGGTGCCTTTTGCGGCTGAAGTTGGCGCTGGCATGAGAGTCTGCGAGCGGCTCCACGCATGGGCTGTCAGTTCGCTAGTGGCAGACGGGGCTCCAGCCGCACCCTTCCGACTCTGTGTAGCCGTAGGAACGTCTCTATCCTAGGCTTACGGACTCCTTTAAGGGGTAATGCGGCTTGATTGTTATGACTCACGATCGTCCTTGAAAATGTGCACACCTACAAAAGCAGAACAAAAGGTATCGGTGATGGCTGAAAGAGACAGGGGCCAACCATGAGACTCGAGGGTATAACTCAGCGGTAGCAAACACGCAGGCTGTGGGTTCGATTCCCAGACTCCCCATCCATTCAGATACTACAGTGCATAACAGTATACGCGCACTTACAGTGTGCCTCAGCGTTCTGCTGCAATGGCAGACAGGACCCGTTCTAAACAGCATGTGACAGACAGAAGCAGCCGTCTGCACGTACCTGCTCTAGGAGTAGTACGTCGTGCCCCGCTCCGTCTCAGGTTTATCCTCAGCATCTCTTTAGTTTTGGTATCAGAGACTCTGGTAGGAAGCTGGAGATGGACTGGAATTCTGTCATCGTTCTGTCCTGTCTCTGTGTTCTGTCCTTGTCAGTGTCTGCCTAGGAGCTGATTTCATAGAATGGTAAAAACAAGTTGTTCTCATGAAATTGATCGGCAGCATTGAAGGGGACCTTGTAAGTGAGCAACAGTGTCCGAGTGTGGTCCTGACTGTGTCTCCATCTCTTTAGAACACTGGTGTCCTAGTGAGGTCCTGACTGTGTCTCCATCTCTTCAGAACACTGGTGTCCGAGTGTGGTCCTGACTGTGTCTCCATCTCTTCAGAACACTGGTGTCCGAGTGTGGTCCTGACTGTGTCTCCATCTCTTCAGAACACTGGTGTCCGAGTGTGGTCCTGACTGTGTCTCCATCTCTTCAGAACACTGGTGTCCGAGTGTGGTCCTGACTGTGTCTCCATCTCTTCAGAACACTGGTGTCCGAGTGTGGTCCTGACTGTGTCTCCATCTCTTCAGAACACTGGTGTCCGAGTGTGGTCCTGACTGTGTCTCCATCTCTTCAGAACACTGGTGTCCGAGTGTGGTCCTGACTGTGTCTCCATCTCTTCAGAACACTGGTGTCCGAGTGTGGTCCTGACTGTGTCTCCATCTCTTCAGAACACTGGTGTCCGAGTGTGGTCCTGACTGTGTCTCCATCTCTTCAGAACACTGGTGTCCGAGTGTGGTCCTGACTGTGTCTCCATCTCTTTAGAACACTGGTGTCCGAGTGTGGTCCTGGCTGTGCCTCCATATCTTTACCTGGATGCTGTAAGCATAACAAGCTGCTTACAGGAAATTCAAGGTCTGGGGGTCCACAGTCCTCAACAGAAGGCCGTTCACAGCTGCCTAATCCTGGGACTGCCTCAGTTAGCTTTGCGTAGTTTTCTGTGTAGGATACATGGGGAACGCTCAACTGTTCCTCGGGGTCCCTGCCAGACTAAGTTTAGGGTTATGCCTTTTGACCTTGGGTGAGAAAGTGTCAGATTTGGGCAACTTGAATTCCTGTTGCCTCTCTTCTCATTGTTTTAAATACTCAAGCCAAGTCCCTCCCTCCCTCCCTCCCTCCCTTTCTCCCTTTCTCCCTCCCTCCCCTCCTTTCTCCCTCCCTCCCTCCCTCCCTCCCTTTCTCCCTCACATCATATCAAACCCAGGGCCAAGCCCATGCTAAGAAGACACTCTACCACAGAATTCCACCTCCAACCCAGAACATTGTTTTTCCTAGGAAGGAAAATGAAGGCTTTCTGTAGTATAAGACGTGTTTCTTGAGGCCGTCAACAAGAAAGTGGTGATTATTACGTTGTCAGTTGGGCTCTTGTCCTGTAGTTTCTCAGTTAGCAGAGGTCATTGCTGCGGCCATAGTGAGTGTGCTTCCTGTTGCCTTCTGGTCCAGGCAGTTTCTGTTCCTGAAGGATCTCTCTGTAGAGCAGAGAAGTCTTTTTTATCAGCCTTTTGGGTCTTTGCCTGGAGTGCTATTGATCTAAGCATCAAGACCTTGTACTTTGGGTCTGAGGCTGATCAAAGGTAGTTTTTGATAACAGTGGACACAGAAGCCTGAAGTGGAGGCCCGGTGACCAGGAAGGCTCAGCAGAACTTGGCTGGTCTGATAGAAGAAAGGCCTTGATGGATCCACCTCTGCCCTGGCCACACAGAAACAGCCACAGACTCTGTGAGCAAAAGGGTGTGCCGTGTCCCAGGTGACCATCCTGTGTAGAGACAAGATGGCCAGGTCCCCAGAGCTTGTTGGTCAGCCTGCCTAGCCTGACGGGTGATTCTAGGCCAGTGAGAGGCTTGGTGTCAAAAGTAAGGTAGACAGTCGTCTGAGGAATGATACCTGAGGTCTCTCTCTGGCCATCACGTGTGTACCTGCACAAGCACATACATGGGGAAAACCCACCTTGTTTGTGGCCACGAAAGTTTGGATGTCCTATGGCTTTTACATATCACGAGATAGAATTCTTCATTGAAGTTTTTCACCCCTACTTAAAACAGCCCATTTGCTCTGGAACTATACCAAAACAGGCCACGGTCCAGATTTGATGCATGCACACCCCAGTTACCAATTTCTGCTTGGTTTTATTCCTCCGGGTGGGTGTCCTCCCAATCCGTACATCACAGCAGACAAATTCAGAGACGCTCTTATCCAGGCCTTCACAATGAAGCCGGTAACTGATCTGCCTCTGTCTGCTCAGCCAAGCCCCGTGTCCTGAGTGTTACTTTTGCTGCCTGTCCCCAGACCTCCTTGTGTTAAGGATGCCACTCCACCCATTCCAGACAGCTGGGTGGGTAACATCCATTCCTCTGGCAGTGGGTGAGCACCTGCCACCTAGAAGACCCTCAGCTTTCTCTTGGAGTCTTTCCTTGAATTGTAACTAAGACTCCTCTAAGGTAGCCTGCCAGTCTTGAGTGGCATAATTTCTGGGTCTGATGAACTGATCTGATTTCTTAAAAGCCAGTGTGGGTACTCATGGGAAAAAACTGACATTTGCCATTCGTTTTCTGTGTCCCTTGTGGCCGGGAGAAAAGTATCGCCCGTGGCAAGTGTGCTTTTGATGGTTTTTGTGTCAGAAACCGCAGTCATTTGGCATGGCAGGTGTTCCTTGCTGGATGTCCTTTATTTATGAATACTCACCATCCCTCACCTTGCTTCTTCCCCAAGGGCTGGCTCTGAGGTGAGCTGGGGGCCCCGTGAAGAACATGCCAGGTGTATGGGTTAACAGTACAGCAGGGTGAAGGGCACCCAGAACAGGTGAGCCAAAGGAGTTGAGGAAGTGTGCCTCTGTCACCACAGCATCTGGCGCTGTCCGTGCCAACAGGTGGTCAGAGGGACAGGGCAGGCCCCAGTGGTCAGGCTTTCTGTGAGCCAATATTCTATACTTCAGAATGTGCTGAGATGGCAGGCCTGTCTCATGCTGAGGCTCCCTGACACATTAAATAAGTTAGCCATAATATCCAAAAGACATCTGATGTTGGCCTCTGATCTCCATGTGCACAGATGCACACGTGCCCCTCTAGTGTGCATGTGTGTGTTCACATACATATGCTCACAATTACAGGATGACAAACCAGGAAGAGAGATGAACTTAGATCGAGTCATTAACCTTCGAAGGAAGCCTTTTATGCTCCAGACAGGACAGGCATTTGAACACACACACACACACCTGGTCAGGGACCTGGGATTTTAAATAACAGAATCTACTTCCGCACAGCTCTGCTTGTTTTTGCCAGAGGCTGCCACCCCACTGTGACCTTCTGTGCTCACAGGGTCTCTTCTTAGGACTAGAGACAGACCGGATTAGGGTCTACACTAATGCCCTCAATTTAACCCAGCCACCTTTTTAAAGGTCACATCCCCTAATGGCACTCCCGTGCCGAGGCCCTGGGTGTTGGGCCCTGGAATGTCAGCAAACAGATGCAGCTAAGAGTTTCTACAGGTCAGTTCAACATGGCTTCCCAGCCCATCTTCCCTGGCTTGCCTATATTTCAGTCAGTTCTCAGTCTCTATCCAAATCTGTTTTGTCTCTAAGGTTCCTTTCCCACTTTAGAGAGTGTGCAATGAATGCATAGGCTGTGTTAGGAAGTGATTTCACACTCAAGTGTCAAGGGGGGGAGGGAGAGGGCAGGGGAGGTGGGGGGATGGGAGGGGAGGTGGGGGGATGGGAGGGGAGGTGGGATGGGAGGGGAGGTGGGGGTGAGGTAGGGGAGGGTGTGATGAGGTGGAGTAAGGGATGGGGGAGGGGAGGGGAGGGGAGGGGAGGGGAGGCGCATCACCATCCTGGCACTGTCTTTCTGGGCATCAGGAGTAGTTTGGGTTCTTACCACAGCCTGGATAAACTAAAGCAGCAGGACCTCAGATCTCAACAAGCAAAGATGTTCAGCTCCGTAAGTTCCTCCTTGAGCCCCACAGGCTGGTTGGAGCCACATGCCCAGGAGACAGCAGGACTGATTTCAGAGAGGTCAGAGAATTCCAGGCTTCCACCTCCAGAGACCCACCGGCAGCGCAGTTGGCTCCGCTTTGGGTGGGCTCCTGGGACCTGTCCAGGACGGAGTCCAGGTCGCTTTGCTTTGGTGGAGAGTGCCCAGAACATCCAACTGTTCCATGCTCATTCAATCACTGAGGCGCAGGTCCTGCATCACAGGTGTGATGGTTTGAAAGAAAATGGCCCCACCGGCTCATAGGAAGTAGCACTATTAGGAGGTGTGGTTTTGTTGGAGGAAGTGTGTCACTGGGGGCGGGATTTGAGGTTTCAGATGTTCAAGCTAGGCTCAGAGTCTCACAGTCTCTCCTGCTGCCTGGGGATCAAGATATAGAACTCTCAGCTCCTTCTCTAGCACCATAAACGCCTGCATGCCACCGTGCTTCCCGCCATGGCAATAATAGACTAAACCTCTGAACTGTAAGTCAGCCGGATTTAATGTTTTCCTTTATAAAAGATGCTGTTGTCATGGTGTCTCTTCATAGCAGTAGAAACCCTAAGACAGTAGGCGAGCCCATCTCCCTCAGCCGTTGCTTGCTCTGCTGGCCGGCGCCTCTCCCCTGGCTCAGCTCAGCTGGGGTATGATTGATGCCTTGGGGTGCCATCACCGCAGGGCTCCTCAGCTCAAGCCCGCTTAACTCACACGGAGCTCATGTTTGCAGACCTGTAAGCTATAAAGCCACATGCTCAGTTTGGCTCAAACCACCATGTGAATTTGATGCTTCCAGAGAAATGCCAAAAACAGAGGGAGGGATGTTTAAAAACAATTCATAAAGTTGGAGACTCTGTTGCCAGCACGTGGTAGCTCTGCCCTTTGCAGAAGTCTGGTAGGCGAGTTCTCTGAGCGTCAGCAGCAAGAGAGCTCTTGGTGATGGGTCCTCCGTGGAGCTACAGGGACTGAGGGTCACAGGGTTCCCAGAAGGGTCCCAGAAAAGCCCTCTCTCTCACACTGTGGCTGTTGGGAGCCTTGGGTCCTCTGACGTCGTAGGGAAGCAGAGTGACACATAGATTAGCAATGCCACCTCCCTGGGTCTGCCTTAGATATGTTTTCCTCTCTTACGGCATGGAAAACATTCTTTCTGGTCCGTGCCAGTGTCTCCTCACATCCGCGGGCTCCCAGCTCATCTTGTCTGTATATTCGACCCCTCATCCGAGCAAGTCTTACCTGAGTGTTTTCTGAGTTACAAACTGCAGGTCACCCTCGCCTCCATTCCCTTCCCTCTCAGCAGAGACACTCAGGAATGCTCACACCCCTTCACTGCCCACTGAACTTCCAGGCCACTGCTGAACTGAGAGTCTCCCACGTGGACTGGCAAACGCCTCTGGCTTGACAGCTGCATGTTCATCCTTCTGAACACACTGCCGTTCCCTGGTACACACGATCTGCTACTCCTCACTATCCCATGAGTGTTTCCATGTCTGCAGAATTCGTGTGTCACAAGCCTAAGCCACAAGTCGACAGTGTTAGGAGCCAGGGCATTTGCAAGGTGATTGGATCACACGGGCAGAGCCCCTTGTGGATGGTATAGGGTCCATTTAAGAGAGGTCAGAGAAGTCTGGTGTTAGTGACTCATGCCTTTAATCCTAGCACTCAGAAGGCAGAGGCTGGGCAAATCTCTGAGCTCAAGACCAGCCTGGTCAGCAGATCGAGTTCCAGGCCTAACAAAGCTACAAGGTAATATCACAGGAAAAAAAAATACCTCAGAAAGGGATGGAGCGTGAGGGAGGACCACGCTAATATCCCACCTCAGAAAGATGGAGCATGAGGGAGGATGGAGCGTGAGAGAGGACCAAGGGCGCTGGACTGTTTCACCCTTTCTTCCATGTGAGCGTACAACTGAAAGATGCCTTGAACCAGGACCTGGGCCTTCTCTGGGACTTCCAGACCCTAGGATTAAGAGATATCAGTTCCTGTTGTTTATAAGCCGACCAGCCTGTGACATTTTGTTACAGCAGCCCAGGTGACTTAAGACAGGTCTCAAAGGTGTTCACCCGTGTGTGTCGTGTCGCTGTCAGGGCTCAGCAGGTGTAGAGTCAACACAGAACAAATCCCAAATGAGAAATTACTTGTCAGCCTCTCCTGAGCTCTAGACACACCCACCCTCCCATTCCCCACCCCTTCTCAGCTGATCTAGGACGTCTCTCGGTCCTTCAGTCCCTTGGTGTCGTTCTGATCATTGTCTTTTCCTTTACCTGTCATCTGCAGCTTATCAATAAGTCCTGTTGGTTCTTAGATAAGGAGACTGCTGGCCTGCCTGCCTGATGGAACAGGAACCAGATGCCCTCCCTTCTCTTGGCCTCTTGTCTGCGATAACAAACAGCCTTGTTCTCTCGTGTGCCTACCTGAGGCTGAGTAGTGAAAGCTGGCGAGACCCCGAAGTGAGACTGTCTCAAACAAACAAAAATAATCAAGACTATAATTCTTAGTGCCTACCTGCTAATACATCATGCACCTTATTCCATTTACTAGCTTTAGTTAGGCTATTGTAAAAAAAAAATTCATTCATAAAAATGTTAAAAATTAGCACTCTCTAGGTATGCATTTCTGTGTGCATAAATTTATATATTTTTATATATATTTTTATATATACCTAATAATAGGTATGCAGTTTCCAGAAGTGGAGGACTCAACAGAGGAAGGTTTGAATGGTCACCTTCTGGAACAGCTCAGTACATACACACATACACACACACACACACACACACACCCATACATCCACCTGGCCATAAGAGTAAGGGATGCCCCCCTGTGCCCTGGTTGTCCTCCGTGACACAGATACATGCATGGGCACGCACACACGGTTAGCACATGTGTGTATCTAGTTGTTTGAATTTCATTGTTTCGGTTTGCATTTCTAGCACAAATCGTTCCCTAAAGCCAGCATTTTCTTCTTTGCCTTTGAAATTTTCTCTTTGCAAATATCTGTTATTCTTGACATGGCTTTCTCCGCTCGACTCCCTTCTCTAGACTTTCCTCTCACCATGACGACGTTAACCTTGTTTCTATTCGATATGCAAAGAGAATCCCTGTCAGTTCAAGGAGAGCTTTTTAAAAAGAGTCCATAAAACGGACTTGTGTGCTTAACTTAGGTTTTATTAGCGCAGCCAGATGTTTTTTTTCTGATTTGAACTTTATACAGGGAGCGGGCATGTGGGCAAAAGAGGGCTAGGACTTGGGGGTGGGTGATCCCAGCTCAGTCTGCCTCTGAGTTCTGGTTGGAGCACCTGGGACACATTCTGCACCACACAGGGCTTGGGTTTCTCTCCTGGATATCAGGAATCCCATTGGCTCGTTTGGCGAAGTTTCGGGAACATGTGAGGTATGATAGTCTCTAAGTGCTTACTCCCCTCTCTTGTCCCTCAAGGATTTCCTATCCTGTGTATATGTATCCACGTACGGATTTCGTTTCTCAAAGAAGTGTGCATGTTAGACTCGGCTAGGAACATGGATCACTCATTATCACTCACTCGTTAATATTTTCTCAACGGGAAATAATGAAAAAGCACAAATAAGAGTAGGAAATGTCTTCCTTTTCTAAAATCTTTATTTTTATTAGGCTTTTCCGTTTGTGTAGGTGTGTGTGTACATGTTGGTATGTGCACAGGAGTGGAGATGCCCATAGAGGCTCAGAATATCAGAGCCCCTGGAGCTGGAGTTGCAGATGGTCGTGAGCTGTCTGACATGGGTGCCGGGCACTGTACTTGGGTCCTCTGAGCTCTTAGCTGCTGAGCATCTCAGCAGCCCCAAAACTTTCTTAGTTTTTAGTGTTTTAACTTTTTTGCACTGCCCTGAGCCTCCTATCTACTAAGCGGGCTGCTGTGGAAGACACTGTCTATCCCTGTTAGCTATTCACCTGAACTTAGAGAAGGGTGTTTTTATATATATGTTCTATGTAAGTGTTTGTATGTGTATTCTATATGTGTTTTGCCTACATGTATTAGTGTACCACATCCATGTATTACACACAGAGACCAGTAGAGGGTGTCGGGTCCCCTAGAGGTGGAGTTACTGGCTGTTGTGAACTGCCATGTGGGTGTTGGTTGAACCTAAGTCCTACAGAAGAACAGTCAGTGCTCTTAACCTCTGCCACTCCCCATACCCTCAAAACGGTTTTAATTGTCAGATTCAGGCATAGATTCTGCGGATTATACAAAAGAAGTTAGCAGAGACCGGAATGACGGTCCTCTTCCAGAGGACCTGGGTTCTGTATCCAGCAGACACACGATGGCTCACATCCATCTGTAACTTCAGTTCTAGGGCATCCGACGCCCCCTGCTGACTTTTAGGAGCACTGCGTTGTATGTGGTGCACAGACATCCGTGCAGGCAGCATGCCCACACACAGAAGATGATAAAATAGAAACATTTTAAAGGAAATAGAGGGAAAACCAACGCTCACAACCTGAGATTCTCGAACGTGTCTTCATTTCAGTAGCTCGGCGTGGTCTCAGATCTTTGCACTCCCACTGAAGCCTCCTTTTGCTCTTCCTCTCCTTAGGTGTGGCTGGACCTCCTGAAGCCCATTGCGAAACAGATCCGAAGTAAGTATATCCTTCATGCTCACCGCTGTGGCAGACGTAAGGCCAGGTGACTCCCACGGGGGTGTCTGCCTGTGACATGAAACACTAGAGATGCAGATTTGTCTTTCTCTGTGACAGCCTGTTGTCACCCGCTAACCCACACGTGCTAAAGTGTGGGGCGTCTGCCGTTTTCATACATCGTACCGCTAACCCACACGTGCTAAAGTGTGGGGCGTCTGCCGTTTTCATACATCGTACCGCTAACCCACATGTGCTAAAGTATGGGGCGTCTGCCGTTTTCATAGATCGTACTCTGTAATAAACTTGATTCGTGACTAATGCTTGCTATGAAGCCTCGGAATAATTGAGCTTGTCTGCTCTATGCTGGTTTCTGTTACTGTCGTGTTCCCCGGGGAAGGGTGGAGCCGTGTATTCATAAAATAGATTTGAGGGTTTCTAATCTCCCTTTGCAAAGCCTATGAAATCAGATGCTGGTTTTGGCTGAGGAGAAAGTGCTTAATTGTGTGGGGGGGGTATGTGTGTGAGGGGGTGTGTAGTGTGTGTGTGTAAGTGTGTGGTGTGTATGTATAGAGTGTGTGTGTATAAGTGTGTGGTGTGTGTGGAAGTGTGGGGTTGGTATGTGTGTGAGGGTGTGTGTGGTGTGTGTAAGTGGGGGGGGTAGTATATGTGTGAGGATGTGTATGGAGTGTGTGTGATATGTGTGCTGTGTATGGAGTGTGTGTGTTGTGTGTGAGTAGAGTGGTGTGTGAGTGGTTTGTGTGTGTGGTGTGTGAGAATGTGTGTTAATGGTATGTGTGTGTGTGTATAGAATGTGTGGACTCTGTGAAGTGTGTGTGGTTTGTGTGTGTGGTGTGTGAGAATGTGTGTTAATGGTATGTGTGTGTGTATATAGAATGTGTGGACTCTGAAGTGTGTGTGGTTTGTGTGTGTAGTGTGTGTTGGGGGTGGTATGCGTGTGAGGGTGTGTGTATAGAGGGTGTGTGTATGTGTGGTATGTGAGTGTGTGTGTGTGATGTGTAAGGGTGTGTGTTAGTGGGGCATGTGCGTGTGTGTGTCTGATTGTCAAGCAGAGCTCCATGTGAGTGCAGCATGCATGTTTGAAGAGATCAGTAGAGCCCTGAAAACACTGGGAAAGAGGAAGCTTGTTTTCCCCTCTCTATCTCCGGCTATCGTTCTCACTGCTTGGAGATAAGCTGTGATCTTAAAGTCAGCCCAAAGGGCCCAGATCAAGTCGGTGAGACCGGAGCTGAAGGCTTTGGCTGCACCTGAAGCTCACCCCACACCCTAACTCGCTTTCTCTGATTAGGGAAACCCCTCTGGGCCACTCCTGGCATTGCTGTGGAGGTAAAGACTGCAGCGGTGGGGCGGGGGGGGGGGGGTGCTCCTGCAGTTGGAATTGATGCTCTTCTCCAGGTATTTAAAGTAAGCAGTGACTCACACTAAGTAACGAGAGGCTGTGTTCCCTCATGTTTCTGTGATATAGCTAATGGAGCTGGGGGACACACTACCCAGAGCAGCCCCCACGACTGGCAGGCTCTAGAGTGTCCCCTATCTTTGTAGTGATGCGTGAGGCGCCCCCTTGTGGTGGCACAGCATCCGCAGTCGTGAGGTCATAACTGGATCCTGGCTCTGTGTGACAAAACCATCACTTGGTTTTGACATAAAGATTTTCCCAGCTTTGGGCTCCTTTGGACCTGAATGGCCCCGTGGGTGTGGAAATGGCAATGGCCTCTGTCTGACCTGTCCGACCGTGGTTGTTTTGTGCTCAGTCAGTGACTGACCGACATGAAAGGGTAGACGTCCTCCCTCCCTCTCCCTGTCCCCAGGCTGGCCGGAGACTTGCAGCTTGTGCTGCCATTCCCCTCATTTTTAGAGTTAAGTGAGGAATATTTCAAGATCCTTAGCGTCGGTTTTTCTGTTTTGACTTAAATAAAAAGTGTGTACAGAGTGTGTTTCCTCTGTGCACTCCTTACATGCATGTGTGCAGAGTGTGTTTCCTCTTTCTGTGCACTCCTTGCATGCATGTGTGCAGAGAGTGTTTCCTCTGTCTGTGCACTCCTTGCGTGCAACGCCCAATGCTTTAATCCCGAAATTCTCTGTCATTTTCTCCCTGCAATCCCCAGCTACTTCTTGATTTTGTCCCAACTCCTTAGAAATAGGCACGAGACAGTAAAGCCCTTGACCGGCTGACGTAGACAGAGCCCACCCTTTTTTATTTCCTCCTCGGGGCTCAGGAGCTAGCTGCACGCTGGATAAAGCGGTTGCAGCCAGGCTTTGTAGACAGCTGCATACCCTCAACTGTGTCCTGCATTTTCATTGTCTCCCCTTCAGACAGTTTGAGGCTGGTCTGCGAAGTGTGGTGGCATTTGCCTTTAATCCCAGCCCTCGGGACTCAGAGCAGGCAGCTCTCCGTGAGTGTGAAGCTGGCTGGAACCACATACTAAGATCCTGTTTAAAACAAGCAACAAACCAAGAGTATCCGGTGAAATACAGCTGGCTGATTTAAAAACCCAAGTGTAACTCAGCTCCAGAGGGATCAGTGGAACCATCAACCGTGTGTAGAGTTCTCGTCAGCATCCTGTCTTAGAAAGCTGAATTCCTGTTACCTGAAGATGTGTGTTAGCAGCTATGGCTAGACTCTGGGAACCTGGGAGGGGCAATGATGAGCTTCAGAAAGTCTCGTTCTTTGGTGATTTGGGAAATGGTCATCACTACACACCTTAATGATGTTTTTTTTTTCTTTTCAGGGCCAAAGCATGTTGTTCTTAAGTTTGTGGTGAAATTCTTCCCACCTGACCACGCACAACTCCAAGAGGAACTCACAAGGTTAGTAGCTGTCAACTGGACATTTTTCACTGTAGTGTAAAGAGGAAAAGCAAACTAGTTTCTATTGGCCAAATATTTTCCATAATGTTTATTTGACCGTGTCTCTTCAGCGCTTAGATGTTTAACGCTCCTCTCTTCCATCTCTGCCTACAAGATGAAGGAGAAGGACATGCTCTTCCTGCAACCTGGTTTCTTTGTGACTGACCATGAAGGAAAGTGATCTTAGCCCCAGTCAGCGTCAATCCCCCGCCCAATCTGTTATAACCCGAGTCAGTTTTAGGGCTCTCTTTTGTGAAGCCATTTTGTTAAGAGTGCCTGAGAGGATCTGAATTCAGTTCCCAGCACACAAAATTGGGCAGCTCACAACCATCTGTAACTCCAGTTCCAGGAGATCTGATACCCTCTTCTGGCTTCTCTGGATAGCTTCACACACACACACACACGTATGCAAACACGCCACGTGCATGCGCACACACACACACACACACACACACACACACACGGTATGGGGGATTTTAAAATAAAGACTGCATCTTCCTTGCTGCCCTAGGTAGGTGAATTTGACAGTGTCCACGGCAGGAACAAACACCGTACGTCCAAACACTTGCAGAAGGCCACAGAGGCCGGGGTGTGGGGAATACACATCAAGATGAGAAAGCATCCCAGTGATAGGTAATGTTGAAAACTGGCAGCCCTGGGGATGCTAGAGTGTGGGGCTGGAAGTCTCGTGGGATCCAGGTGAGCAAGCAGTTACTGTGTCTACCCATGAGAAGCGCTCTTAGCCACCGAGCCGTCTCTCCAGCCCCACCCCACTCCCAGCTTTTCTCTTGGCAGAGCTCAGACTTGTCCCTTGTGCCGATGCGCAGAGCCACTTTGCCTTTCCCTTTTCCTCTGTCTGTCTTCATCCAGCAGAATAGATTCTACCAGAATCCTGCCGTAGACTGTCTGCAGAGGTTCCCGCTAACCGCCAGGAAAGCTGAATTAATCTTACTTAGTACGAATAGGAACACTATTAAGACTTTCCAAGTGATACGAACCACAGCATCAGTGTGTTGCCAACAGGGTATGAGGCAGGGGGATTGTGTGTGTGATGTGGGCATGCCATCTCCAGAAGCAAAGGCTTTGGCCATTCCTGTCTCACTGTCCCAGACACAGCCCATCCGTGGGAAGCATTTTCTGTTGTCATCGTTTAGCTGTGTTCAGTGCCTACTGAGAAAGAGTGAGCCTGGCTCCCTGGGCCTGCCTGGATTGCTTCCATTTATAGCCCCGGAGGTGTTGCTAAGTTCAGAAAGCAAGAACAGCCAGTGCCTTCCACTTTCAGCCCATGCGGTTAGCAGAGGCCATGGAGTCAGGCCCAGGAAGCTGTTTCTCATGTTACCCCGGCCTGAGAACAGAGACTGAGCGTAGCTGAAGGTGACAAGCTCCTGCAGCCTTCGGAAAACATGTACCCACCACACACGTGTAGACACGTCCAAGGCCCTCTGTTGTCACGCTGGCCTCTTGGGGTTGTCACCAATACCCACAAAGCCTGCTAGACTCTGGCCAGAAATAGTCCCAAAATACTTCTGTGTAGACACAGAACCTTGTGTCTGCATTGATAAATTATTCAAAGTGTAATGCTTTTAAAACATAAAACCCTCTTGGTGGTCTGAAAATGAACTACAGGATGGGTCTGTGAAGTATAGGGTTCAGTGAGCCGTCACCACCGCCCGATCCGGAAAGATGAGAAGATGAGGCCGACCCTTCCTCCAGGAGCCCTGTGCTCACAAGCGGGTTGTTCCCCACTTTTCTTCCCTGTGGCTTTCGAGGCAGGACAGCAGGTAGTGGGGGCACACACTGGACAGGGCACACGTGCAGGAAGGAAGTTTGGGAAGCCCCTCTGTCGGCTGCTGGTGATTTTGTTTTCTGCCTATGCGATGGTCACCCTTTTTGTATTTTTTTTATTTTATCCTTTGCATTTTTAGTTGTTAACCATGAAATGCCCTAAACAATTTAAAGAAGATTGGTTGTTACTTTTTTAAGTTAATATTTGTTGAATTGTTACAACTACTTTCTCCCCATGGGTTATCCTATCTGATAAATTTGTTCTTTGGCAGATTCATACTTGTATATAATACACATTGTGACTTCTTCTCCCTCCCCGCTTATGTCCCTCCTACTCCTGTCAGTCTAGCACCCCAAGTCCCTGTTCCGAAATATTTGTGTCATTTGGGGGCATTCCTGTCTGTTGGTTGTGTGTGTGTGTGTGTGTGTGTGTGTGAATGTGTGTGTATGAGTGACAGAGACCCCCCTCCCCCACCACGACACACACCGAGTCTAACCAGGGTTGTCCATGTGACTATGGGTTTGGGACACTCCATCTGCATGGCGAACCTGGTGAGCTCCCCACTGTACCCCATTTAGTTCTTATGGAAGTCTATGTGGCTGATATTGTTAAGGGCTTTTTCTTTTTTTAGAATTAATTAGCGGGTGGTTCAGCAGCCGAGCACTGGCCTGTGTTTCAGGCGCCTCTCTGCGGCTCTGATACAGAACCAAGGAACCTCAGAGGAAAGCCTCTGTGGTTCCAGACAGTCAGAGGCGAGGATGGCCGAGCAGAGGTTACAGGTGGCGGGTGGTGGTTAAACAGCAAGCTGAGAGCTCACATCTTGAAGCACAAGCAGGAGGCCAAAATGCTAAACTTGAAATATCAAATCCCACCCCCAGTGACACACTTCCTCCAAAGGCCACACCTCCTAAACCTCCCCAGCGTCACCATGAACTGGTGACCGAGATTCAGACATCTGGGCCTGTGGGGGATGTTGTTGTCCAGACCACCACACCTCACGTGTGTGAGACCTGAGGTTCCACTGCAACACCCTAAAATGTAACAAAGCAGTCTTTTGTTTTACAAAGTAGGTGTACACTATAGAAAGTTACAACTATTAATAACACTAAAACCCTAGAAATACCTCTTCCCTCTTGTGTAGCATGTTCGCATGGACTGTGGAATATGATATATTAAATTCTTTGTTCTTTCACCAACCCCCAGTCACTGTGGACTCATGAATTTTCATTAATTCATAATTTACTAATTCATAAACTCAGTATGTTTTAGTCTATATTAATCATTCTTGTTCTGGTCAGATTGTCACAGATCTGGCTTTGGGGTACCTTCGATCCACCATACTTAGGAGGGCGTGCCTCCGTGGAAAACCAGCCATTCTGAGCTCACGCTCCCTTCACTGCCCCTCAGTGTCTCTAAGCTGTTTCTTTACCTGGTTTTGCGTACCTTTCTCTAATTTCTTACTGTGTGTTCAGATTGCCAGGAGGAAGCTGCCTCTGGACGCCAGCCCTCCCGTTGGCTTTGCCCTCCCGTTGGCTTTGCCCTCCCGTTGGCTTTGCCCTCCCGTTGTCTTCGCCCGTGTAACCCGCGTCTCTGTTGACTTTCACAGGTACCTGTTCGCTCTGCAGGTGAAGCAGGACTTGGCTCAGGGCAGGCTGACGTGTAACGACACCAGCGCTGCCCTCCTGATCTCACACATCGTACAGTGTAAGTTCTTTGGAATCCCTTTGAGAACCCTCTTGGACCGACGGTGGTCTGATGGAGGAGGAGTCCAAGGCACACAGAAGCACAGTCAAGAATATCTGTGTTGTCTTTGTGTTACCGTGGATGCCTTCAGTAGAGCAGAGACACTAAGTGCACTCAACGATTTTGTTTATTTATTTATTTGTTTATTTTGGTTTTTTGAGGCAAGATTTCTCAGTATAATAGCCCTGGCTGTCCTGGAACTCACTCTGTAGACCTCTGTACAGAGGCTAATTTCGAACTCATGGAGATCCGCCTGCCTCTGCTTCCTGAGTGCTGAGCTTAAACGCGTGCACTTCAACTGCCCGGCTTGATTGTTTTAAGGACAGATATACAGGGTTATCTCAGTTGTCTTAAAGGACAAGGGTGGATGGACAGTGGACAAGTGCACCAAATCCACTCTGTCCTGTCCTTGTATCTAGTGTTCCAATATTTGTCATTAGTGTTAGGACACAAGACTGCTGCGGACTTCACTTCCGTCCCAAGTAATTCACAGAGGGGAATGCTCCGGAAGTGAGTTTATTTCACACCCATGCAGCGATTGCATTTGAGGAGGACCACAAACAGGTGACCTGGAAGAGACCAGGGTGCGTGTTCACCCTGACGCCAACGCAAAAGCTGAATGAGCCCTTAACCGACCTCATTTCTATCCTCAGGATGGAAAAGAGTTTGCTGAGAGCTGAGAAGCCCAAACTTAGTCCCCTACAAAGTTTAGACTTTGTCTTCACTGCACAGCCTCATTTCAGAGCAGCCTGGATACAGAAATATATCCCCAAACCAATACATTTGTGCCTTCAGCGTCCTTTGCGGACACACGTGAGACGGTGGAAATCTGGTTGCCTTGTGCACACTGTGATATATGTTGTAGAGAACATATGTGTACTGAATGAGCTTCACTTGGGCATGAGTTCTGCGTGGATGAGTCAAGAGTGTGTATTAGACAGCACTTTCTTAACAGAGCCACACAGAAACACCAAAGTCAGTTCATGCCAACGTGTTGAGATTTTTCAGAAATCTGACCCCAGATTTCCCTTCAGAACAACATGCACTGATTGCTAATTCATCGTTCACAGAGACTATATAACTCATGATTAATTTTTCTGAAGATTGGATTTTTTACTCTATATGTATTTATGTATATGTAGCATATGTAGGTGCCCTTTGAGGCCAAAGAGCAGAAAGTCTGCTATAGTTACAGGTGCTTGTGAGCCTTCCGATGTGGGATCTGAACTCGGATCCTCTGAAAGAGCAGCAGGTGCTCTGAACCACTGAGCCATCCCCCTCATTTATTTTAGGAGTGTTTGCCTCCATGTGTGTATGTGGACCATATGTGTGCCAGGTACACACAGAGGTACCAAGACTGCAGAGGGTTCCCTGGAGTTACGGGTGGTTGGGAGCTGGGGTTCTGGGAAAAGCAGTAAGTGCTCTTAACCACTGAGCCATCTGTCCAGCCCCTGGATCTTTCTTGAATATTGGGAATCAGCTGTGCTTTCTAACCAGACAGAAGAAGCCATAGCAAGAGATCAAAGCTCCCGTGCAGGGCACTGATAACCGTGTCTGCAGGCCAGGGCGCCCTTCAGTTCTGGGCACCGTTTTCTGTGATGGAATGGAGATTTAATCCAGAAGAGGTAGTTAGGGAACAAGGTCACCTGTTGTGGCAGAGGCAGCTGGTAAGTGTTGCTGGGTGAGTTGGCACGGCTCAGCGCAGGACAAGTAATCTCAGTAGAACCATGTGACCAGCGTGCAGGCTGTGCATGGTGACAGTGGGTGCATGGGCTGGATGTGGCAGGCTGCTTCACGTTGGAACAAAAGGTAGCTGTCATAGTGATCACACTCTGCTCCATTAGTTCAGGGCCCTCCACAGTCTAGTAGTCTGTTACACCAGTAATAGGGTGCACAGGAGGGGCGTGCCTCCCAGAGTCCGACAGGCATTTGCTCGCTGGTGTTTGAGCGCAATTGTCCTTTAAGGCCCAGGGCCAGGCGTGTCTATGGTACAGCGATTTCCAGACAATGTTGAGGTTGCCCAAGAAAACCCATTGTGTTGCCTGTGGGTGAAAAGTCTGCACAGTTGCACTCCGACCTGTTACTTCTGACAGTGTAAGAAATTTGGTAAACTCTTAAGGTAAAACAACAATGACAACAAAAACCATAATGTTTACTTTTCCTCCCAGTGACATCTCTTCTGTGACAGTGGGTTTGGGCTGTCACATGTAAGAGTTTCAACAATTTGTTTTGTAAGTCCTGAAGCTCCTAGGTCTGTTTACACTGAATCACTCAACAATCGTCCACATGTATAGGATGAATAGGGAGAAAGAAAGAACTCCCAGTTTCCCATAGCACAGCTGGGTAGATGTGTTGACAGCGGAATCCTTCAGAGTCACTATGAGATAGGATTTTCTCGGAAAAGAATGATGAATGTCTAAGCTGATGGCTCAACAGTGACCCCGAGGATCCCACCTCTCATTGTGCGTTTGTTTTGTGAGGCCACTCGGTGCCCTGCTGGTGTGTGCAGTTACTGTGTGTGAGGCCATACGGTGCCCTGTTGGTGTGTGCACTTACCGTGTGTGAGGCCACCATGTGTGAGGCCACACGGTGCCCTGCTGGTGTGTGCAGTTACCGTGTGTGAGGCCACACGGTGCCCTGCTGGTGTGTGCAGTTACCGTGTGTGAGGCCACACGGTGCCCTGCTGGTGTGTGCAGTTACTGTAAACACGGTGCCCTGCTGGTGTGTGCAGTTACCATAAACACGGTGCCCTGTTGGTGTGTGCAGTTACCGTAAACACGGTGCCCTGTTGGTGTGTGCAGTCACCGTGTGTCAGGATAGCATTAGAACAAAGAAGAAACCAGCATATGAGATGGAAAATCGTGAAGTTTTCCTCAGAACTCCCAGCATCAAGGAGGAGCAGCAGTCACCGTCTGTGTTGCTCTACCTGTGAGATGAGCTCCATCCCTGCTCTGGGGTTGCTCTCCTCACGGTCCCCACCAGCTGTGCTCATCCAGGGTCACCTTTGGGTTTGCCAGTCCGGGACTGTAACACATTCTGAACGGTTTGTCCTGTGTGGCCCATTTTCTTTTCTGTTTCTTTGTAGCCGAGATTGGGGATTTTGATGAAGCCTTGGACAGAGAACACTTAGCAAAAAATAAGTATGTGCCTCAGCAGGATGCGCTGGAAGACAAAATCGTGGAGTTCCACCACAGCCACATGTGAGTTGCGTGCTTGGGTTCCTGTTGCCCTCCAGTTCTTGCTTTCTGCCTCCTGGCACATGGGTGTGCATGTGTGCACATACACACACACAGGTGTACACACACACATGCATGCACACACGTGCTGAGAGACATATACCAAAGGCTGAAGGAAGGAGCATAGAGTTTCACTGGGGTATTATGGTCCATTCTGGGCACTCAAAAACTACAGAGTTGAGTGTTTGAGACCCTCGCTCTGAGACAGAATGACTCTTGAACGTAGGGGAGTGTGTCAGACTTGAGGAGCTCGGATAATCATCTCAATGGAGCACAGGGACCTGTGTGTCAAGCCAGGCATCGTGTTAAATGTGGGGAAGCTGCAGAACATTCCTCACACGCCCGTTTTTTGGTCTGGTCAGGAGAACGTTTTCAAAGGACACTGAACACCTTTCCCCCTGTGGCTCCGAGGCCTTTGCACCCAGAGAGTTAGGAGGGGCCTTGCGTTCTGCTCCAAGTTCAACTTGATTAACACAGTAGCGGTTCACTTTTGCGTGACCTAGAGGAAACTGAGATCCTAAAAAGCTGCCTGGCGTAAAGATGGACTGTGGGTTTCGTGTTACCCTGGCAATGGGGCTTTTGTCCTCACCGTGAGGCTTTGGGGTTAGCGGGTGGAAGCTGGGTGCCATCCGATCGGGCAGCCCTGCGGCTCGCCATGAAGTGCCTTTTATTTCTTAGGAGGAGCGCTTAATCTGAAATTAATAGAGACGGGGAATTCAAATCCCCCAGCCTTTCTCTTCCTTCCTTGCTTTGTCAGTGGACAAACCCCGGCAGAGTCAGATTTCCAGCTCCTGGAGGTGGCCCGGCGGCTGGAGATGTACGGAATCCGGTTGCACCCTGCCAAGGACAGGGAAGGCACCAAGATCAACCTGGCTGTCGCCAACACAGGAATTCTAGTGTTTCAGGTGTGGAGAACACAGCGCCTTTCCCTTGTGGATGGAGGGAGGGAGGGGAGTGGGCTCTTCCGCCAGGTTCATGCAGGTGGCCAGGCTCAGGCCTCTGGTAGTTACTTCCAAGTGAACAAGAAAGCCTTCGGCTTCTAGACTGTGTGTGCGTTTGTCTGCTTGTTTCTGCATTCCTCCTTGTCCCGCTTGGAGACTCCACGCTAGAGATTTGTTTGGGTTTAATAGATCTTTCAGAACATAGACCCTAATGACTCCCAGTAGGCCTGTGCTGAGAACACAGTGTACAGGAACGATCGCCTCCCATACTCAGAGGTGACATCTTCACACTTAGTTAAAAATTGATCCTTTTTTTCCCCTTTCACATTAATTTATGTTCAATCAGCTTATTCGGGACTTTAATTTGCCCAGTTTTAAAAGCTGATGTGCTTTTGGGAAAGAACAGCACCACGATAATTTTTCAGAGAGACAGACTCTGCCCCTGCATTCTTAGCCTGTCCTGTCCTTGAAGGCGTTGTGACCCTTTGCTCGTCGATGTGCGTGGTCTTCATCCCCTGCCCGCACTATGGGATGGCTTTCTCTGAGCAACACTTTTCTCTGCCTGCCTACCTGCCTTCAGGTATGATTTGCATGCCTGCCCATAGTTAGCGCGCAGCTTCACGAATGCATTTATCTAGATTTAGAATCTTATAAAAACACAATGATGACCACCCTTGTATTGGTAACCCCTTTTCTGTTATGCAAAACCACCCGAACTACCTAGCAGAAAAGAACAAAGTTTACAGCGTGGAGAACTAAAATTCCACACAGCACACCACCATCCCGACCCCCCTCTCTCTCACGGGCTAAAGCACACACCACAGCCCCAACTCGTTTCTCTATATCCTGTTACCTCTTAATGTCGCCTGGTGACTAAACCCCCAGCATGTGAACCTTTAGACTGTATCCAAACCACAACCTACCCCCCTCAATCCTTCCACAGTGCTTTTCTTTAAGCAGAGAGGAGAGGAGCAGTGAGATCAGTCCATAGGTAAAGGCACCTGCTCTCCAGCCTAAGGCCCAGAGTTCAGTCCCTGGGACGCAGTAGTATTGTCTGCTGGCCTCCACATCTGTGTGTCCTCCCACACATGAGTAAATAAATGTAATTTTAAAATTAAAAATAAGCATAAGTAGGTAGTCTATTTGTGAGTGGTTGTTTAGACAGTGATATACCTGTTTTTATGAAGTTGCTCAGAGTCTGCCCAGGTTTAAAGTTGTAAGGGTGCACGCAGCATAAATGCCTTTGTGAGCTCGGACAGCTCTGCTTATTTCCTGAGCTACAGAAGGAGCTGGAGAGGGAAAACATGGAGACCTGAGGTCGCAAGCGTGTACTTAAAAGGCTGAGCCTGGTGTCATGCAGCTGAAATCCTAGCCCTGGGGAGGAGATAGGAGGGGGGTTGCTAGAGCCATCCCAGTCCATGAGCTTACAGGGTCAATAGAACCCTGTCTCTGTGACCTTTGGCCTGCACATGCAAGCGCGCGCACACGCTCTCTCCCTCCCTTCCTCATTCTCCCTCTCTCTCACATACACTCACACATATTCTCATAAATTCACAAATACACATTCACACGGACTCACACACAAACTTACACACACGAGTTGTAGCAGCCCCCTGCTCGTGAATAGAATCTGTTCACGGCACACCCTAAATATCACCCAGCCACACCCTTAACAGTTGGAGCTTGGGTGTCGTAGGAAGGATGTTTTGATGAAAAGTAGTATGATATCTGAGGAAGTAGTTTTCACCTGCACAGATCATCCACGAATACCTGATTTTAAAGAGCAATAAGACAAACTTTTAACAAGTGCACATCATTAACCCCAGCACTCAGGAGGCAGAGGCAGGTGGATCTCTGTGAGTTTGAGGCCAGCCTGGTCTAAAAGCGAGTTCTAGGACAGCCAGGGCTACATAGAGAAACCCTGTCATGAAAAATAAAATTTTTTTAAAAAAGGAAAAAGAAAGAAAGATAAAAGAACAGTAAAACCTAGTGTTCTGTCATGACCGTTAAATTTCAAAAACAAGCTTTTAAGCATTTCCAGAGGTCATGGAGAGAGGAAAGAAGTACCGTGATTTAATTCCTGTGCTTTGGGTGTGTTTAATATGATCTAAATATTGAACATTGCTAGGCAGTTAAGTTGTGTGCAGAAGAGCCTCTTGTGGCATGGATCCCTGGCCTGCGGCTGCTGCTCTGTTCCCACCACTTCTGATGGCTGGGCATGGCGTTCTTAGGGCTCCTTTTACATTCACAGAGACATTTTTTCAGTTTCGCTTTTTCTGTGAAATGAAGATAATAAATCTGTCTTGCCGAGTTTTGTGTGTGGTCTGATGAGATACAGTCTAAAATGCCCTTAATACAATACCTGGTCCTCCACCTCCACAAGAGACGGTTGTTATGGGTATGGTGGTTGTCATGGTTTCGTTTTTATTTATCTTCTTTTCATTACCTTGACCAGTGCCTTCCCCGCATGAAGGCAGACATGGTTTGATTGCCAAACTCTATAATTAGTGAGCAATAACAGTGTAAGAGAGTATGGCAGTCAGTAGACACTGAGCCTGGGAATCATCCATCAAAAGCTTTTTCTGAGCCATTGACCTGGCCCCCGGCCCTCTCTCTGTCTGGGGTTCCCATGGGCCTCGTGTGTAAGGCCAGGCTCACAGGTTGCTCTTCCTTCTTAGGGTTTCACGAAAATCAATGCTTTTAACTGGGCCAAGGTGCGAAAACTGAGCTTCAAGAGGAAGCGCTTTCTTATCAAGCTCCGACCGGATGTGAACGTAAGTCACTCGGGAACATAAAGGGGGGACCAGCCGAGCTGTGAATGAGGCAGGCTTTCCTGGCGGCTGGCCTGTAAGGATGGGCTGGGGAGAACTGTGTATCCGAGAGCTTTAGTCTGCGAGGAGGGATAAAAGGATGCATACTTAAGGAGAAGACCCTTCACCTTCCTGACAAACAACTTGAGCCAGGCTGTGGCTGCACATCCACCTGCGGCCCCGCCCTGGGACCCCAGTCAGCGGTCTGCCACGTCCTGGCTATCCTCCCCTGCTCAGAAGCAGTCCTGACTTGCTCGTTCCTGTTGTTGCCTTGCACTTTGGGGAAGCAAGTTCTTGTGGACTGAATTATCTCTTTCAGTTCCCTCAGAATCCCCAAAACTGCCACCTACCCTGGAGTGGGTTCCAGAAAGAGAAGAGTGTCTTCTTCATCTGCCAAAAGCCACACAGGAGATGCATACATAATACATTCCTGATGTATGACCCCATCCAAAACTGATCCTTTATCCCATGAGGCAGGGCTGACCGGGGCAGTCTAGGTTCAGAATTCAGATACACTGTGTGGAGTGGATTCATAGGCCTGACTGGGAAGCAAACCCCCCAATAAGTGATTCTCTGTGGGAAAATGCAGTTACAGTTCCAGAAACCCATTTATGTGGGAACGGCCACAGCATACACTGAAGTTGGGTTTGTGCAAACTCTGAGAACCCCCAAAATAGCCAGAGCTGCTGGGAATGCTGAGGACTCTGGGAGCTTTTGTTTATGTAACATGGCCATTGAAGTTGGAAACATTGAGCGTAGGAGTAGAAAATTGCCATATTCCTTCCAGAATCAAAAGACAGAAGTTCGTCACCTGAGAGTCATTAATACTTTTGTACTGGACAAGTAGGGACTTCATTTCCTCTGTGGTTCTTGGGATCACCTGGAGGCCTGTGGCATCCACCATTTTATAAAATGAGGAAAAAGGTCAACCTGGATAGGAGCCATGAGGAAGAAAACAGAAAAAAGAGACACAGGTCAGATATTTTAAGGAAGGGATGTGTGTTTATACTTGAACTATTTTTAAGGAGGCAGCAAAAGCCAAGAAAATGCAGTTTATGGAGTCCACTACTGTTCCCATTAGTTCCTAAGAGTCTGCAGAGAAGGTGGCAGGAAAAGGACCTGCCTCGTCATTGCAAGCGAGCATATTTTCCTCAATCTTTGGATTAATGATCTTGTCATTAAATACACAGTTCTTATTTTATTGGACAAATTAATTTCTGTTTCTTTTTTTCCACATTTTAGCAGAATGCTTATGAGTGGTACAGGGAAAATAAAAGCTATATTTCTTTTCAGAGCTCATACCAAGACACCCTGGAATTCCTGATGGCCGGCCGAGACTTCTGCAAGGCCTTCTGGAAAATCTGTGTGGAGCATCACGCCTTTTTTAGACTCTTTGAAGAACCCAAGCCAAAACCAAAGCCAGTTCTCTTCAGCCGAGGGTCGTCGTTCCGGTTCAGGTGAGGGTGCCGCTTCACGAGCCCGTGTAATCGCCATGTGGATGTTTATCCTGAGACTCCACCCATCATGGCTATTGCGGTTCAGAGCAGATGAATAAGGCAAACCACGGTTGGGTCTATGGCCAATGGAGGCACTGGCTTGCTTATGCCAGCCTGCTCTGTGTCGCCTTTCGAGGTTCTGTTTTAGCTTTTGGGAATGACTTAGCCATCTCCCGTTCACAGTCAAATCCAAGCATAAGTCTCGAGATGAACTTTTTATATCATTTAAGAATCTCACACATGAATACAACGTGTTTTGTTCGAACCCATGCCCACTCTTTCCCCTATAGTTCCCAGCTTCTCATTTCTCTCTTAAGCCCACTGTGTCCACTTAGTGCTGCCCCTATGTGGTTGGGTGTAGGACCGTCCACTGGAGCAAGGACAACTTGTAAGAGGCTGTACCCGAGGAAAACTGACTCTTCCTCTGCCCATTGCCTGTAGCTCCTTGTGTGAGTGTTGTTTTTAACAGTTCTGGGGGCTTCAATCCGGGGGTCTTGTGCATTCCAGGAAAGCGTTTACCACTGAGTCAACCCCTAGCCCCTCTCCTGCAGAAAGCGGTTTATTTATGTAGGCAAGAGTGTCATTTCTCAGGCATTGTGTCATAGACGGGCAAAGACTTGGCCATCTTAGGATCACGTTTTTGTTTATTTTTCAAACAATACTGACACTGTGCTGTGAGGAACACTGGTCTAAGTACAGTGTTCCTTTTCTCCACCCTCACAGATGCAGACTCCCGGGACGGCAGCCTCACAACCAACCGTGGTTACGTGGGTTTATTTAGTTGGATGTTTTGTCTTATTATCTATAAGGAAAATAGCAAGAGGTCAAATGGACAGAAACCCAAAGGTTCTTAGAATTGCTCTTATTCTTACCTGCCTGAGAAGATGTGGTTTTGGTTTTCTCTTGTCAAGGCAGGGTTTCTCTGTGTGGCTCTGGCTGTCCTGGGACTCTGTAGACCAGGCTGGCCTTGAACTCACAGCCATCTGCCTAAGTGCAAATGCCTCCATGTCATCTCCCTTTTCTTTCCCGGTCTTTGTTTCAGTGGTCGGACTCAGAAGCAAGTTCTTGACTATGTTAAAGAAGGAGGCCACAAGAAGGTGCAGTTTGAAAGGTGAGGAGCCCTTTCCAGCCAGTGCCATTCTCTCTGAGGAGCTAATGCTCCTTCATCCAGTCTGGGGTGAGTCAGTCAACCACACAGTCAACCTCGGCAAGTCGAGGGTTGGACCACGTTTTAGGACCCTGCGTGCTCCCTCAAGGTAGGGTGAGGAGAGAATACAGTAGCAGGTGATGGGGGAGAGCTGATAGAGAGCCGAGTGGGCCCAGTGTAGAGATGACAGTGTCTTCCAGGCCTGTCCTGGTCAAGAGGACACACTTGAGGATGCAGCTTGCGGTTTCTGTTAACTTTAGTCAGGTAAGGTCGGGAGAGAACCCGCAGGATTTGTGGCTATCACTGTTTGCAGCAGACGCTCGTGGCTTCAGGTGTTCACCAGGCTCTGCTCAGGGCTCCTGGCTTCATGCTGGCCCTGCATGGTCAGTGGTCATTTATTCTCTGATTAAACATGGAGACCCTGAGATTAACACACAGAGCGAGTAGCACAGGTCTCCTGAGCTCCAGAGCCTAGAGCCTGTCCGCACTTCTCGGCCTCCCAAGGGGGAGACTAAGGTGAAGGGCGAGGAGTGACATCATGGCCTCCGCCCTCTCCGCTGCCTGTGAGTGCCGTTCTTAATCTCCTTCTGTTTCCCGTGTTAGTGCATTGGATATTCACCCTAGCATATAGACAGGACGTAGCGGATACTCGAGTTCTTACAACTTCGCATTGACAAGAGCTGGAGGAATCTGAACTTTGAGCTCCACCCTAAAACTCCTGCGTGGAAAATTCCACACTTGATCCCAGTCAAAAATACACAAAATTATAAATATTATATGAAATAACTAACAGCTCAAGCTATGTGTATAAAGTGCATAAGAAACAAATTAATTTCACGTTCAGACTAGGATGCTGTTTCTATGCCATCTCATTGTATAAGTGTAAATATTCCAAAATCCAAATACTTCTGCTCCTAAACTGCAGAGGACAGGATGCTAACATGTGTTAGTATTTGATATATTTAGTTCTTTTTGTTTATTGCTACTACAGCTAACAGAAGTAGATAAAACTACCTTGGGTCGCAACCTTTTTTAATTCCTACCTCTCTTTTCAAAAAGAAACCTCTAGATTTATGTTCCTTCTGGGTTTCAATACTTATTAATTTAAAAAAATGGAGGATTGCCTGGGTGTGTGGCACCTCATTTATATACATGCTGTTATTTTATATAAACGCATGCATACAATACATGCAACACTAATTTGCTTTGTTAACTTGTTGTCTTTGAGCTCTAGAGAATTAGGGTGCTTACATCTTATTGATCTCACTCCCTATTAACAGATGTTCAAGTCATTTTGATGCTTTTGTCTAATTTTGCTAAAAATAAGCCATGAATCCCTCATGGTGTTTCAGGATGTCAGGAAACTTTTGCCTCTGTGTATCCAAGCCACTAGCTCACCAGAAACAGCCTTGTTGATGTATCCAAGGATAATACTCCTGTCATTTTCCTAGATATTAGCAGTTGCCATGCTGATGACCGTGCAGGAGGTAGCTCTGACGGTCCACAGACGCCCTGGGGCCTTCCCCTGTGAAGAAGAGACTAGTGTACACTGGGGTGTATTTAAACCATCCCATGAGTTGTTCAGTGGATACAGAGGGACAAGATCGAGGGCTGTGCCGGGGGCCCTCTAGGCCCTCCCTTGAGTCTCCATTTCCCTACAGGCCTTTGTCTCCTGGGTTTACGTTTTCTAAGAATAAGAATTGTTATGTGGTCCTTACCCCTGTCATAGATCTGATCTAGAAAATAGTGAACCAAAGGCACAAGGATGCTCATGTTGTTAGCTTGCAGTTCCGTCCCAGATGCCTGGTGGCTCCTCCTATCCCTTGACTTTCCCCATGGCTAACAGACAGAGCTCAGGCATCCATGGTCCTTCAGCAGCTAGGACAGGATGCTCAGGAGGAGTGACGTATAATCCCCAGTGACACAGGTGTTCTGAGGTAGTGTGCGTATGTCACACACACAAAGGTAGCTTTGGGTACCTTCCTGATCGAAAAGGGACTTAATGTGTCAAACAGAAGGTGTTTGCTTCATTTGATCAGAGCTGTCCTAACTTTAGCTACCTTGTATGATTTCCCTCAGAAAACACAGCAAGATCCATTCCACCAGGAGCCTTTCTTCGCAGCCCACAGCATCGAACTCAGAAGTGCCAAAACAGGTCAGTGGGTAGTCGTGGACAACCGGAGCTCTTTTCCTCAATTCTTTGAGCTTTGGGCTTGCAGATAGTATTTTCTGGTCCTGTCTCCTTTCTTTGCTCTGGGATTTGGCTCAGCTGGTCCTGAGACGGCTTTGGGCTCTGAACCAAGCCTGGCTGTGCGCAGCAAGCCTGCCATGCAGCTTCTCAGTTGCTGGTTTATCTTCTGAGCGTGAGGCTTGAAACACACATGGCAGGCAGTTCATGAGACCAAGCCTACCTACCAGCTAAATGTTTTGTGACTGATAGGGACCTGTAGAGATAATGCTGGGTATAGTTCCTGCTGAGAAGACTCTGCCGACAGAATCCCAAGGACTTGTGTTAGTGATCAGGCAACAGCAGGAAATATTGTCACCTTTACTCTGTGGCAAGTGCTCGCTGACCCCAGCACTGGCGTCTCCGTACACTGTTTTCAGGATTTTCTCTCAGAGACTAGCAGTTTGTTTGAGAAAGAACTTGAGAAGGTGTTCTCATTGTGTGACTCTGACATCAAACTTTCACCTGTCATATTACCCTTTCTCTCAAGTGCAGTTGCCTGTGACTTTCCTAGGGTCTTCGTCACGGCTTTCTCTGCTGTCCCCATTGGCCCTTCTAGGAAGGCTTTCATAGGCCGAAAGAGCCGTCCGCTACATAGACCCCTGGAATCCCCACTTGAGATCAGGGTCCTGGAAAGCAGTGTATAGCTCGTGTGCTGGGGACCCAGCCTGGTGCGCATCTCCACCTCGAAGGTCATGAGTTTCACTTTCTGCCTGAGCACACAGTTCCTGCTCTGAGGAGGCCACACTGGCCTCTCCGTGCCTTTCCTTCCAGCTTCTGGAATTCGAAGGAGAGACTTTTAAATTAAACCACACTTCCTCACTCTTTGTCCACTCCCGTGCAACCATCTCCCTTCGTCCTTCCCCTGTTCTCTCTGTCCTCCACTCTGGTGTAACCATCTCCCTCTGCCCTTCCCCTGTTCTCTCTGCCCAGTCTCCACAGAACGCCAGCCTTACATTTGGAGAAGGGTCTGAGTCTCCCGGCGGCCAGAGCTGCCAGCAAGCCAAGGAAGCGAAAGTCTCTACCTTGGAGTCGGGACCACACCAAAGCCCCGCTCCTCCGTCCAAGAGCTCTCCCGGGAGCAGAGCTGCAGACGGACCCACCGTGGTGCCGCCCGAAGAAGAGGAAGAGGAGGAGGGTGGCAAGGAGGGCGCCCAGCCAAGTCAACGTCAGCCCCCACAGCCAAGCACAGGTCCAGCATCCCGGGCTGCCGGAGGCAGCAGTGCTTCCATTCCCTTCATTGACTGTAGTGATGTAGATAGTGAATACGACCTTCTCAGAGAACCAGGGTCCCAGTCACGCTCCCAAACAAATGACAACAATGAGGGTGATTTGACCAGTGGTGTTTACCTGCTGTCCAGGGACGAGAGGCGAGCAGAGGCTAGGCACAGGACTTCCCCTCCCTCCACGAAGTCTTCCCGGCTTCCTTCTAGAGAGTTCCTTGATGACGACTCAGCCGATATTACCTTTGATCTGAGTGGGAGCCCTGGGCTCCCGAGACATAGTTCCCTGATAGATGAAATGTTCAGGGCCTCCGCTGGCCACAGCCCCCTGGCCACCCCACTGTCCCCCTGCAGCAGAAGTTCAAGCCCAGATATGAGCTGGGACAGAACTGGGTCCCAAGGCTATGTTTCTGAAAACGGACATGACCTTAGGGGAAAGAGTATGGGAGAAGATACCACCCCAAAGCAGGGTCCTCCCTATGAAGACTGTTCCCCCGCCCTGCAAAGGCCCTACCTGCGGAATCTTCCCAGTAGGTATAACAAGTCAGAGACAGATCCTCTCATCCTTAGCCAGGCAGCCCCCACCCCAGAGGCCATGGAGAGGCTTGGTGACCAGGAAGAGGAAGAAGGGTTGGCCAACGTAGCTGCTCCCCAGGGTAGGATGCTAGCCAATGGTACCTCTGGGACAGGCCCCACCGCAGAGGTTTCCCTCACACAGGCTGTGTGCGCCGGCAGTGTGGTGGGTCAGCTGGCGCCTCTGCAAGTGACCGAGTGTTCCACTGGCAGTGGGACTGAATCCAGTGATTCGGACTCTGCCATGGTGAGCCCTTCAAGGAAGTCCTTGGCGTTTGACTGCCCAACCAGTCCAAGCTCTGCATCCAAGAGGAAGAGTCAGAAGGGCTTGCGTGGCTTGCGGCTGAGTGAGGAGGAGGGGGAGGACGAGTGAGGAAGATTGGGAGGCAGGCGGCTAGCTGTTGATTCAATAGTCATAGAATCCGGGTTGCCGCACAGAGGGTCCGTCTCAGTGACTTGTTCGTTTCTGGTGAACATTTGTTAGACAAAGTTTGGGATAGGCACACATCTATGGGTTATGCCTGACTCCCCCTACTTTTAAGGAGCACAAACGTCACACATGTGACTTGCTTTCTAGAAAGCATGGTGCAAGGTGTCCAGGAAGACTAACAGCGAGTTGCTGAAGGTTTGCGTTGCTGGCCCGAAGGGAGTAGGAATTAGCTTATGATGGGTCAGATAGTGTGAACAGTGTATTGTGTTGACTTGGTCGTTTTCTCTGTGTGTTCAGTTGTGTGTACAGGTTCCCCTCCTGTTGGCTGCGAGTTTTGAGATGTCACTGAGGTCACAGAAAAGTGTTGACCTTCACATGTCTTTGCCCTCTGTAAAAGGGGGGCCATCTTCTGGGACCTTGTAAGGAGGCACGGACAAATCTGCGGCCAACTAGAAGTTGGTTGGTAGCTGAGATTGTGTTGGTAAAATCATCCTGGAGAGAAAGGGGAAATCTTAATGGGAAGACCGTGGGGTCCTTTTGGTCTCCTGTGAAATGCTGTGGATGTTGTCAGATCCCCAGACACGGCCATTTATTTACCTGGGTTTGCTCTGTTGTTTGGGGTTTACATTACTGGGTCAAATCATTAGGCTTCTTTTTAGAAAATGGCTCTCTGACTCTCAGAACCTCTTGGTGAACCAGAAATACTCCTGAGTGGTAAGGCAGAGAAAAGTCAGTACCTCGCCATGGGCACTGTTGTCTCCGGCAGGTTAGTCAGCCGCGTGCCTGCCCGCCTGTTTGTCATACAGTGCCCAGCCTCATCACTGCCCTTGGCTTTTGTGCTCCGATGAACAGCCACCCCACTGGGAACGCTGACACCTGGATATTTCTATGACTTCTTCAAAACCGTGCAGGCCCCTGCCTGGCACCGTCCTTTCTGCGCTGTAGATCGAGGGGCTGGGGCTTCAGTTCTCTCGTTGGTTTTCCTTGACTGTCCTGTGGCATCCCCTGAGCCATTCTCAGATAAGTAGTGCCTGATTCTCACCCAAGAGACTGGATCAGCTGGCCAGGGTTCCAGCTTGGACTTCCCAGATGGCTCTGTGGGGACAGCCAGGGTCCGTTCTCTGTCAGACCTGACAACCCTGGAGACTCTCCTAGGGTGGAGTTAGCAGGGTCACTGCTGTCTTAAAATGCCTCCGTTTGTATTTTTCAGTCTTTGATATTTTTTTAATCATAGAAAAACATTTTTAGATCTGAAGTAATGACAAACTTTTGAGAAGAGTTGTAACATCCTCTGTGAGCCGCCAGGCTACTGGCGTTAGGAGACCCCCCCCCCCCCCCCCCGTGGCTGCATCGCAGAGGGAAAGCTGAGCTTGTTCAGGAAGTGAAGTCAAGCTTGGCCTGTGAATCTCAGAATCTTGTCAGCAGGAATACTGAGAAGCCAAGTTTTAAATATTCAGAAGACTTCTTTTTTATGCAAGCATTTTTGCTTTTTCCTTGATCAGCTGATCCAGTTAACTGGAGAGGGGTCAGCAGTTGTTCGCGGAGGCACTCTCCCCCAACCTTACCGTAGATAACCTGTATGTTCAGAAGGCTTGCAGAGCCAGGTGGAGGCTTCGGCATTCACCTAGGCAAACCTTCGCTGTAGGTGAGCAAGCTCATTCCCGGGGGTTAGGCGACTTTGCAAGGCGCCAAGTGTTGTGCCTCAGAACTGCGACCATCCCCTTAGTCACCTGGCGTTGCTCTTCTCTCTCGTGATTTCCTAATGCCCTCAGACTTTCCCGACTCCACATTTTAATTTTGGAGACGCTTGTCTGTATTTCTCATTAAAATTAGATGTGAAAATCCTGAATGACAAGGATAGTTATATGCGGATGGCCGCTCTTCCTACTATAGCGTGCTGTCAGATTTAACTTGTTTTTGTATATTCTGTCTGGTCTTAAGAAAAGCTATCAATTTGCCGTAGGAAAACTTACGTCCGTTAGGAGTTGAGCCGAGTCAGTCATTTGATTGGTTTAACTGTGACAGTGATTTCTCTAGAGGGCTTGTCCTTACTCTCTATAGACAGAAGTCTGTACTGAAACAGAAATGCGTGCTGTCGTGTGATCTTGTCGTGTGAACATAGCAGAAATCGTACCTATGACCCTGGAGAGCCAAGCATGTTCTTGCAGTTTTTTTGCTTTGCCTTTTCCTACAGAAGTGGCTTTATCTCCGTGTTTTCAAGTGGCTGACCCATCCTTGTGTGCCCAGGTGACTGGCGTCACCTTTCGCTTGTGTACGGCAGAGTTTTCTCTTCAGTGGTTTCGTACCAGCAGAGCAATTTCAGTTCTGTTTCTTGGCTAGAATTTGTGAAGGTGACAGTCCCAGCAAGTTATTAGTGCCTAAAAGAACTGGGGACAGGTTTGTTCCAAGGCCACGTACCCTGTCATGCTGAGAATGGAGCTTATCCTTTGCTCATAAAGACTCCAGAGCACGAGTCAGGGAATGCATGCCTGCGGTGCACTGAGTGTAGCGGGGTTGCAGGTCACGCACCCTCCCCACTGTCCCTGTGCGAAGCACAGCAAAGTCAGCACCCCTTCCCAGCCACTGTAGATTGGGCTCCGAGGCTTTCCCAAACCCACAAAGTCTCAACCTGAGACTTAAAAAGGACCTACCTTTGTGTCAAGTGAACTAAGGTAAGGGAATCCAATAATAGGATTGGCTGTGAAAAATACATAGCATGGACTAGAATGGAGGATCATTCGGATTTCCAGGGGGCTTCCTATGCTAGGGCCCCTTTAGATTTGTATTCTGTAGGATTTTATTGTGAAATATGTATCGACGCGTTTGTGGTTTCCCGAGTTGATCCTCCTTAAGAGCAAACTGGAAAGGCAAGATATTCCTTCAGCATGAGGAGATGCATTTAATGAGATCCAGAGCCCGAACTGTCCCAGCCCCCTCGAATGGTCATCTGGGTGCCATCGGTGGGGTTTTATTAGACGAGGAAGTCTGTGGAGCGGATTCTTCTCCATGTGCACTTCACATCCAGGAGTTCCTCACACAGTGCTGCTCAGCCTGCGCTTCAGATGTGAATAATAACCACTCTCTGCTCGAGAACATTGCTGACGGTTTAAACCGTGTCACACTTTAAAAAAAAAAAAAAGCCAGGCCTGAATAACAAGAATGCGGAGTCAGCTGGTCCCCTGGAGTTGGAGGGGTCGCATTAGCCTTGGAGTCATCCTGACTGGTGTCGTCAGCCCTTTTCTGAAGAAGGGATAAAATCCAGACAGGAAACGTTCTTAGCATTGGTAAAATGATATCAAATGTGCCGAGAGGTCTGTTTTGTCATTGTGTCTGGACTCGCTGACCATGTACTTATGCTCGGCTTTACCACTTAAAATGGGCATCCAAGGGCGGCCGTAACTCTCAGTGCAGAGCCTCTGAGTTCAGGTAGAATGAACCAGGAATGAACCAGGCAGGTGCAGTTTGCTTTCTGTGTTCTTGTCTTGATGGCTTGGCTTTGCCTGGGTCCTGTACTTTGGTTAGCCAGAATTTCCAGTCCTCGCTGTGACATTCCCAAAGGAACTTGTTTCCTGATCTCCTCTCTCTCTCTCTCTCTCTCTCTCTCTCTCTCTCTCTCTCTCCCTCTCTCCCTCTCCCTCTCCCTCTCCCTCCCTCCCCTTCCTTCCTCCCTCTTCCTCCCTCCCTCTCTCTCTTTCCCTTTCCCTCCTCTCCCTCTCTCCCCCCTCTCTCTCCCTCCCCCGTCCCTCTCCCTCACCCCCTCTCTCCCTCTCTCATTGTTCCTCTGTATCCCTCAGGGCTGGCCTTCACCCCATGGCCTGGCTCCAGTCTGTCTGTTGTTGCTGCACATTCTGAAAATGAAATGCAGGAGTTTTAATAAACGTCCTGATAATTGAGCCAGTCCCTTTGATCTTTGAAGAACAGACTATGGCTTCACGTTGGCCAAACCCAGACGAACACACAGAGGGAAAGGCATGATCAGTGGGGCGCTGGCTTCTCAGAGCAGTGACTGGCACTGCTCTTGTTAGTTTAATCCGCCCCTTTCCGTGGGATCAGCTGAAACGTCAGACAGGGAAATGAGTTCGCTGGAGACGAAATACCAGGTGCTGGTTGTTAGCAGGAAGTCCTGACATTCTGACCACAGTTAGCACTCCACTTAGTATCAGTTTTCTCTTAAAGAGGTAACAGTGAAAAGCGTTTTTAAAGTTTCCTAATAGTTCAGACATGGAGTCTAGAGCAAAGATCCTTATGGATCAGACAGAAAGCTGTGTGGTTCTTCCTTTAGGAACCTAGGGAGACTTCCGTGTGTCTCCTGGCAGCAAGGGTTGAAAGTGTGGGTTTGTACGTGGGCCAGCTGTGGCAGGGGCAGGGAAGGGTGTGGGTCCTTAGGCATGAGCAGCATAGCACTCCCAGAAGGCCATCGGTGAAGCCTGTCACACAGGAACTGTTCCTCTCCATGCAAACAATTAAACCCCTGACCAGAAGCCAGGGAGGCGAACTCTCCAAAGAGCCTAGGCTTTCCTTTCTTCAGGATGACTACACCGAGCCCATGCTGGCCTCCCAGCATAGCCTGAAAGGGGGCTCCCCTGCATCCCGCTTGTGGTATTGGATGGTAACTCCCCATGGAAGGCAGCGCTTACATTTCTTCATGAGGGCTCTCAGTCAGGTTGGTTGCTTTGCGATGGCTCCAGACGGCAGGAGGATTGAAGCTCAGCTGTTTGCTTGGGAAACCTGATCTAGCATGATTGGGATGGGGTTGGAAAGGTTAGCTTGACGGAGCCAAGCTAGTGATGCTTGCGGGAGCTGGTGCCAGAAGACACTTGAGCCTCCTGCTGGGGCCAGGCAGAGCTGGTTCAGGATACAGAAGGGCAGTGGAAAACTGCAGAACGGAGCAGGACGCGTACAGAGACTGGAGTGGGCATGGGGCACGCAGGGTACAGGGAGCTCTGAGGCTTCGAGTCTGTGTTGGGTCAGCTGGCTCTCAAGTAGCACACATTAGAAGGTCACTTAGGAGTGTGTGGTGCAGTGCTAGCCCATCTGTTGTCACTCACAGATGAGCACCGGCACCTGTCGCTCCTTTGACCCCTCTGCCTGTGGGGTTCCAGGAAGGCCACACTTAGTCCTTCAGTTATTAAGGATGAGCAGCCTCTCTCTCCAGAAGCACCCAGAGTGGATAAGGGGCCACCCCTTGCTCTCACCTCCTCTTGCCTTGGGCAGCTGCTGCAGGCCTAACTAACCAACTCTCACGAGCTTGGCCCATGTTTTTAACCCAGTTTCCTCCTGTTCTCTCTCTGTGTGCACTTAATCCTCGAGCTAATGATATGCTGTATTAAAATTTTCTAATGCACTGAATCAATCCTCAAGTAGAAAGGCTGGGGACTTCATTCTCATTTTTGTCATTTGTTTAATAAATCTGAGAAAACCTTCTTTCCATTGTCCATTGTACACAGTGTTTTGCCGGCATGTACCTACCTGGGGGAGAAACCTTTCTCTTCAACGTTCTGTCTTGATCCTCGGAGCATGGCGTACCTTCTGTCCCCTGCATTTGTTGGAGCACTGTTTGATGTCCTTTCTTTAAAACAGCCCAAAACCCTGCTTAAATACCAGTTTGTACCTGGAATACTCATTTCTTCTAGAACACAGCAATCCTGCTCACTCGATGGCAGACAGAAACGTTCATTAGCGTGCTGGGAGAAGGCAGGCAGACTTATGGCCTCCTCCTCTCCTTACAGGGGTAGCTGTGGGGGTGGGGCCAGCCCTTGGAAGAGAGCAGGATTGCTGTAAAGGGGGGACGGATGTCACTGGAGCAGAGCGCATCCCTGACAGCAGCTTGCACTGGGGGCTCACACAGCTGACCAACAGAGGACACAGACTTTGGTGTTCTTAATGGGAGTGAGACCCTTGTGTGGACCGACTTTGTCGGGAGGGAGTAGAGTGTGGGCTGCGGCTTCTCCAGCGGGTAAGCCCCTCGTCCTGTCAGCAGGCACCCTCACTGCATGCTCGCACGGATGCGCTTTGCTTGCCCTCTGCGCTGCGGGCCAGCGCGCTGCCTTGGCACAGCATGGATTCTATCACCAGGAAGCCCTCTGTTGGCTCTGAGAAGCATGAGTTTGGTGACCAAGCATGGAAAGCCAAACTCATGTAAATTGTTTGCATGGTATTAATATCTCATGTTAATCTAAACTCGAGGCCTTATAACCTTGTTCTAACAGGCATCTTGCTGTAAAACAAAAACAAACAAAAAACTGTAATTGTTCCTTCCCACTGATGGCTGAATCTTTGTCCTTCATACACGATGGTAATTTTTTTTATTGGTACGAGGCTCCGTGTTCCTCATCCCAAACAGCGCCACCAAGTTCACCAGTTCCCTGCCATCTTGAAACAAAGCAGGACTTCTCCTATGTCTTTGCCGTATAAGTAAGAACAGCCATGTGCATCCGCTGCCATTTGACCCTTAGTGACATTAGTGACATTTCTCTCGATTTTTCTGCAAGTCGGGCATCACTGTGTCCCCGTTGCTTTTCTGAATGGCTTGATAGTGAAGTGTGACAAGATGCTTAGCTGTTTTCCTTAAGACACTGGGTCTGAGTGGCACATGTCACTTACCTCCAGCCACCTAAGGTATCAAGAAGAGGATACTCTCTAGCCTTGGTCAGCTGCTCTGATTTTTCACGTGAGAACCTTGTTTCAGCGAATAGTGCTAGCTATTCCCATGGAGGGACATGATTTCACCTCAAGCCATCTCTGATTCAGTGTGATGGTGAGCTCTCTGAATCAGCCACCTCCAGTGAGGTTCTGTTATCTTCTCTGTTAGCGAGAGGTTGTGGGTTTTAAAAGAGCCCTGAATTTTTTGCTGTCTTTCCTACGCATGCCTCTGACATACTCTGGGTACCTAGGTAAACTATTTTAGAGACATGAACAAGAGAGGAAGAATCATAGGATCTAGAAACTTGGAAAAGAAGTAAGTTTATCTGAGGGAATAGTGGGAAAATTGAAAGTAGAAATTATATGGCCATTCATGTTCTTATTTTCGGTGCCTAACAAATGGTGAGGTTCTAGTTTTTAAATTGTGAGATTTTCTACTTCTCTTTTACAGGAAAAACACACAAAACCCTATCAAGTTAAAACTTAGACATTAATAAGCTTATTGACCATTTACAAGACAGGACAGGTCTACAAGTATTTGAAATGCCATTTTTAAACTACCTGCCCCCCTCCTTCCCAGGATCGGGTAAGTTTGTTTATAAGGCCTTGGCACAGCTGAAGATGTCGATGGTCAAAGGGAAGCTTGTGCCCAGTCCTCAGAGGGGACAGGCAGGAAGCTGGCTCACTTCTAGAAGCCTCTACCCCTCTTCTGCCCACGGCCATTTATTTCATCTCTTCTGATGAAGAGCCTGTCCCGAGACTCTGAGCTCAGCCTCCCCGTAGGCCAGGAAAAGAATTATGAATGTATTCTAAATGAAAACGATAAAGCTATAAAGGCAGGCTGTGAGCTGGGTGATAGATTGAAATCCATAAATATAGCAGGGCTAATTTGAAGTCACATAATTACTTGTGGGGCAGCGAAGTGTCCATTTAAGGAGATTTGAAAAGGCAATTGCCGGAACTGCACGCCTCAAGAGCGCTTTTGGCTGGGGTTGCTGTCCACTGGGGATGACATAAACTCGGACCTCTTCATCCCGATGAGTGCGAGAAGAAATGAAATGATTGGGAGATACAGGGGCTTGAGAATTACTGGCCCTGGTGCCTAAGATAATGCAGGGCAACTTTTAAAAGTAAGGAAAAAAATCGTTCTTAAGCCATTCAAAATTTCCAGAGGTTTAGTGAGCAATTGATCTTTTCCCTAATATATTTAAACTTCTTCCCACCTTTTGCCTTAATGTCCAGGCACTTCCTCAGAGGGCCCTGTGGATGTATTTGCCTGTAGCTCACTGATAAGAAATTTACCTTATGTCCATTTGTTATCAGAGAAAAGTCATTTGGGAGAAAAAAATAAGCCCAAGCTCAGTCATTGCACTGAGCAAGGAAGGGTGAAGATGGATCCTGTGTTTCTTCTCCCTGCTCCCACCCCCTGGGACTGTGCCTTCCAGACAGACAGCAGGCTGAACAAGCTTTGTTAATCCTTCCCCAGGAAACGTGGACAACTTCATCCAAAAACCAATTCTGTGTAGCCACAGCACTAGCTCTGTGTAACCTTGAACTATGGCTTGCTTTAGACAAACCCTTCAGGCCTGCTTCTGGACACAGAGGGTTGTCAGCATCCCGTCCTGAGGTCAATAAGGGAATTGTAATGACTCACCAATTGCTCTTGTCAGCATATCTCATTGGTTGCCAAGTGGCAAGCAGTGACTTCTTCTTGGGGCCCTAAGACACCTGGAAAGTTTCAAAACCTCTCGTCTCCGTAGGTCCAGCTGGTATTTGTGAAGCTGAACTGCAGAAACTTGGGCCTTCTCCTTCCTAGCCTTGCTGGTGGATTCCTAGGTCAGAGTGTCCGTGTTCCTCCACGTCTTGGTCTGGCTGCTTACACACCCCGCACTCTTCCTCTTGGGAAAAGGGAACTAACCCAGACTGCACCTATAAATCAGATGATCAGATGTGGTTAGGTTGCGTGTGTAGAACCCTGTGGACAGACCTGAGCTGTGCCAACTTTATCTGTACCTTGGGTGACCAGAGCATCCATGTCCGGCCTTCCATCATCCTATCCAATGGGAATTCTTCCAGATCTAACCAACTCTCTTCTTTAAAAGTTGTCAGGTCACCTCTCCAGGAACCCGTCTGTGGCCTTAGGCTTCCAATCTGCCCAGTCAGCTAACTTGCAAGCGTTCAAGGGGGAGCTTAGCCAGGGGACACCCCTTTCACCTGTGGAGGGTGGATGTGGTTGTCTCTGAATGTGTGCACTTTATCTCTCCTCCGCGTGGCAGCTTGCTCTCTGTCACTGGAAGCTGTCCACAGCATGCTGGTAACCGTCTCCTCGCAGCCTGCCCCATCTGAAGCCAGCTTTCTAACAACTCTTTATCCTTGGCTCCACCTCTCTCTGTACGCACTGCAGCCCCAGGCCCAGCATGCTGTCCCTTATGCCCGGCCCACCCGATCTCGTGCGAGCTGACGGTAAGCCCCACATGTAACTAGGTGACTGGTGGACAATTCAGTGACTCTCAGCCTCTCACAAATGCATGGGATGTTTCGATCTGACACAAACTGCCAGAATTTTTGCTTTTCTAACTTCTATTTATAGTGGTAACATTTTTCTGTGAATTTTTTTAAGAGGGTAGTGTAGTATCTTGAAACAATTGCAATTCCAGTGTGTCACTATTTCTATTTAACAAGTTCCGTTCTTTCCTAACCATTGTATGCAGTGTGCACTAGTGTCAATAAAATTGACATTTGTGAAGTGATTTCTGGCCTTTTTCTCCGGGATTTCTGGGATCTGGTGGTGTGTGGGGGTGATGGGGACTTTATCTAACACCAGGACTTTATTTCAGTGAGGTTTATTCAAAATGTGAGGTTTTCTTTTTAATTCAGACTTCTGCAAGCCTTCACCTTCTCTACTCCTGTTTTCCAAGGATCACTGACCAGCTGTCAGTAGCCATGGCAGCTGCTTTTTGTTGTTTTCTGGGTGCAGTGGCTCCTCACCTCTGTGTGGGTGATGTCATTCACGGAGCAACCTGGGAGCAGGGGAGATGCGGTGATTTCCTCATGATTTGTGCCTGCTGGGACCACAGTCACTGTCACCCTGCAGTAGCCGCTCTAGGCTGCTGTATCCTGTACTTCCAGAATCCACACGAACAACTAAAGAGGGGGGAAATGGTGTCAGGGGCATGAGGATATTCCCAGAAAACTCTTTCCTGTGGAGATCCTTAACCAAGTAGTGGGTAGCAAGGAGCGATGGATCAGAACTGAACGTGGGGGCAGGCACTGCCTTCATTTCCTTATCAGAAACCATTCACCCAGGGTCGACTCTGCATCAGAATTACCAATACGTCAGGTCTGGACACACAACTTAGAAGTGTGCTCTGAAACACCTCACGTAGCCCCAAAGGGTTGAGCGTCCCGTGTGTAACATCTGCGACTGTCTGTACTAGGTAACCTGCGTTTTCCTGTTGTTTAACATGATATCCTTTCTAGAGGACTAACTTACGGCCTGTCACTTCTGATTCACAAAGGGGAACTGTGCTAATGGCATCTCCAGCTTGCGTCTTTAAATGACCACCGTTGCGTGTAATGCTAGTGTTTCTGTCCCAATCAGTAGCAGACATGGAGTGACATCACAAGCAGGTACACGAGCTTGCTTCTGTTCTCTGTAGCGTGGGGAATTTAGCTGCTTGACCTCTGTTAGCTGTGACGCCTTGTCACCAGATGTGGCCCTGTCCTGAGTACCAGCTGCTTAGATGCCTGTTAGCTTAGTGCTAAGCATTCTTTCTGTGTCTCCCTGTGACGTAGATCCCACGACTCCCTGGAGTAGTTTCTAGAAGCAGAAGTGGTAGTTACGAGATAAAAATAGGATTGTGCTATGCTGTTAAGCGCCCTTAATTGTGACCTGTGCACAGGTCTCTGTCTTATCTTTAATTACGTAACTGGGGCTGCATTGAGTGAGGTGGACTCTGGGTACCCTTCCTCTCAAGGCGGCTACGACATAGAGGGCGGGAAACTTAGCAGTGCCTTACATTTGTCATGTGGTAGCCATGTTCTGAGATTTACAGAAGTAGCGGTTGCCCAGAAGGAATTACTCTTTTTCTTTTAAAACTTCTCCCCCCGAACAGGCTCCCTGACTGGCAGTCCTCACCTTTCAGAACTGTCCATCAACTCACAGGGAGGAGTTGCCCCGACCAACGCGACCTTGTCTCCCAACCTGAGTCCCGACACCAAGCAGGCCTCCCCCTTGGTCAGCCCGCTCCTGAATGACCAAGCATGCCCGAGGACCGATGACGAGGAAGAGGGCCGGCGAAAGGTGCAGATCCGTGGGGGAGGGGGGGATAGGACAATAACCACAATGTAAACCATGCCAGCTTTCACTATACAGCTGTCCCAGGACCACCAGGACTCCATTTTCATAGCCTTTTCATAGCCCCCCAAAAAACCTCTGTCCTGTCGACTAATAATTCCCCATTCCTTGACAACCCACCCGGACTGCTCACCGCAGCTGTCTGCTTCTGACCGGCTTCTTTCACGTCCTTGGGGTCCATCCCTGTTCTGTGGCGTGGATCAGAATGCCTCCTTCCACGTGGCTGGAGCCATCGTGCTGATGGAGCACACTTTGTTGACCCAGCCCTCAGGGTGCAGCTTTTATTCATCTCGTATGTTGCTGTTGTGTATGACACTGCTGTGAACATGAATACCCCCAGACTTGTCTGCAGTGGTACTTGTTTGTGCCTGAAGATCAGGGGGCAGAGCTAAGCCATGAAGTTAGCCATAGAGGTCGGGCAGTGGTGGCGCACACCTTTAATCCCAGCACTTGGGAGACAGGGGCAGATGGATCTCTGTGAGTTCAAGGCCACCCTGGGCTACACGAGATTGAATTTGTCTAAAAGAGAAATGGAGCTTACACAAAGGTGATCCCAGCACTAGGAAGGTGGAGAAGGAGGGATGTGGCTGGGCAGAGAGGGGAATATAAAGAAGGAGGAGACAGGAGCTCGACAGATGCAGTCTGGGGATTAGTAGAGAGAGAGAGGATCATTCCTTTGGTCTGATCATTGGTAGAGGTAAGAACTCTCCAGTGATTGACGACTCTGCTTCTCTGATCTTCAGGCAAGCCTTATTAGATTACAAACAAAATATCATGACACTTGCCAAGGTTTCCTTTTACTTACTGCTTAAGGAAAAAACAAGACATGAATAGTGGCCCACTTTGGGTTGCTCTGCCCATCTGAGTCCCAGGCACCAGGGAGCCAAGACTCGCTGCCATCCCCGTCTCCTTCTGATCCAGCCACTGACATTCACTGCAAATGCCTCCTTGTTACACCTCAACCGCAGTTCATGGCACCAGGTCTCGGGATGCTGATTTCTCATGGCTGAGTTTCCTTGGAGATTGTGTAACCCTTGCCTAGTTAGTTAGGGTCCTCTAGCTGATGCTACTATTTATTTATCGAAAGCCATCTTTTAGCCTGCTCCCCCAGCACACGCCCATGTAAACAGAGACTTTGTTAGTTTACTGGCTACACAGACCCAAATAATCACACATATTATATTAATTACAACACTGGCCAATAGCTTAAGTGTATTTCTAGCTAACTCTTACATATCACAGTTACCCATTTCTAGAATTTTATATTTTGCCACAAGGCTCGTGGTTTGTTACCTCTTGCTTTTTGGGAAGCTACATGGCCTCTGCATCCTTCTGCATCTGCTTTGACTCCACCTACTCTCTCTATAGATCTCTTCCAGCCTGGCTATATTCTGCCCTGCCATGAGCCAAAGGAGCTTCATTCATTAACTAATAAAAGCAACACACATACAGAAGGACATCCCACATCTCACATACACAGGGAAGTAAGCTTTAGACTTGATTGTAGCTAACAAGGGACCTACCCGTTATTTACCTATCAGTGAACCACCGTCTTCCATCAGGGCATTCTCAGAGACTGCCACCCAAACTGCTCAGTCTTGTTCTCTTCTGGATTTTGCAGAGATTCCCGACCGACAAGGCCTACTTCATTGCTAAGGAAGTGTCCACCACTGAGCGAACGTACCTGAAGGACCTCGAGGTCATCGCTTCGGTGTGTACAGCTCTTCCTCTACCGCAGTTAAACTAGTTCTCAGCTCCCGTGCTGCGAGAGGCAGGGGGCACCGAAGAGTTAGGCTGCCTGACTGCAAGGATTGCAGATCCGGATCATGGTCATGGCAATTAATGCCAATTGTATATTTATTTATTTATTTATTTATTTATTTATTTTTAAATATTTATTAAGCATACAATGTGCTGCTGGCAAGGAAGGCACCAGATCTCATTACAGATGGTTGTGAGCCACCATGTGGTTGCTGGGAATTGAACTCAGGACCTCTGGAAGAGCAACCAGTGCTCTTACCCTCTGAGCCATCTCTCCAGCCCACCAAATGTATATTTAATTTGGAATTATCTCTTAAAAAAAATTTTATGGGGCTGGAGAGATGGCTCAGTGGTTAAGAGCATTGCCTGCTCTTCCAAAGGTCCTGAGTTCAATTCCCAGCAACCACATGGTGGCTCACAACCATCTGTAAAGAGGTCTGGTGCCCTCTTCTGGCCTGCAGGCATACACACAGACAGAATATTGTATACATAATAAATAAAATAAATATTAAAAAAAAATTATGATGGTGGTTTGTGAGCGCACAGGAAAGATGTTCCTGAAGCAGAGGAAACTGAGAAGTAGACAATCTGCTATCTTCTTGGGTTTTGCTCATCGTCTGTAACTGATCGTGTTTGCTTGAGGGAGACTTCGGGTTGTCTTTATAATAAGTTGTGCCTTGACTGCTGTCGTCTGGCCTGTCCAGTCTCAGGAGCCAAGCTGAGGGCTCCTGGGCACTTGGACCCCATGATTTTATAGCCCATAAAGAGGGACACCCACACGGTTGGGATGAGGTTTGTGTTTGGTGCTTTGCAAATACTGGGACCCGGTTCCCACTCATGTTGGTGACATGTGTGACTGTGGACAGTAGTTTGTGCCACCCCATGCCCAACATTTTTATGAAGGAGTGGGCGGGGCAGCTCCTTATGGGATGAACAAAGAGTAACCTATGACCCGAACTCATGGTTCCCTAGTGAGCTGGCCTGAGAGGGGACTTGGTTCAAGTAGTTGCTCATTGAGGAATTCAGCCCCGGCTTGAACAAGCCTTCGGGGAACCATTGGAGAGAGCAGTCAGAAAGAGAGAGACTCTTTTCCCATCAGAGGGGGCTGGGGGGAATCGGGAAGGCCTGCCCCCGCCTGTGACAGTCCTGGAGTGGAGGGGGGGTCAGGAAGGCCTGCCCCGCCTGTGACAGTCCTGGAGTGGAGGGGGGGTCAGGAAGGCCTGCCCCCTCCTGTGACAGTCCTGGAGTGGGGGGGGGGGGGGATCAGGAAGGCCTATGTCTATCTGTAACAGTCTTGGAGTGGAGGGGGAATCGGGAAGGCCTGCCTCCGCCTGTGACAGTCCTGGAATGCTCAGGATCCCGTGGGAAGGTTCATGGCCTCCTGCTCCCCGCAAACATTCACCGCTCTGCATGCTTCTGAGTTGTTCCCTCTTTTATCCCCAGTGGTTTCAGAGCACGGTCAGCAAAGACGACTCCATGCCTGAAGCCTTGAAAAGTCTCATTTTCCCGAATTTTGAACCTTTGCACAAGTTTCATACCAATTTTCTCAAGGAAATCGAGCAGCGACTTGCCCTGTGGTGAGTACTGACCAGTCTGAAGTCTGTGTGTCCCATCTGCACGCCGCTCCCTCTGTCCTTCCTGTGTTCCACTTTGTCCCATGTGTGCAGCAGAGATGAAGTCAAACAGGCCTGAAGCAAGCCATCCTTAAAGTATCTCCAATGGGAAACAGTAACAGCCGCCAAGAGTGATGGCGCTGCCTTTAGTCCCAGTGCTCGGAAGGCAGAAGCAGGAGGATCTCTGAGTTTCAGGGCACCCTGGTCTTCAGAGTGAGTTCCAGGACAGCCAGGGCTACACAGAGAAACCTTGTCTCAAAAATCAAATAAACATCAACAACAACAAATACCTTTGATTGCAAACTCTTCAAACCACATGTTCTTTTAGCACAATAATAAAAATCCAGACACAGATATTGGGGTTCAACTTAAAGGTCAGAAAAGCAAAACAGCCAGCCACTAGCTCTTACCTCTACCTCAGTCCGAAATGGCGATCCTGCCTCCAGGAATCTCAGCATGAGACTGGGAGTGAGAGCTGTCTCCTGTCTTATATTCCTCTTTGGTGCTAGGATTAAAGGTGTGTGCCACCACTGCCTGTAAGGCTGACCTGTAAGGCTGTTTTACTCTCTGATCTTCAGGCAAGCTGGGATGGGCAGGGATGCGAAGGATTTGTGAGATGGCTTGTCTTTGCTGCTTGTTTTATATGTTGCCTATATGTTGTATGCATACACATACATAGAAAATGCTGTACTGTATCTAAGAGGTTAAAGAATACTTTAAAAATACAAAGTCTATGCCACACACATACACACAGTTTTAATTATCATAAGGATGTAAATATTTTTGTTTTGTTGCTACTGTAGATATACATGTTTCTGTGTGTAGACAGGCTACAGTGTGCAGGCGGAGTTCAGAGACAACTCTGCGGAACTGCTTCTCCCGCCTTTATGTGGGTTCTGGAGGTCAAACGCAGGTCACCAGACACGTGAAAAGCACTTTTATCCACTGAGCCAACTTAACAGCACAGGGTATAATGTTTTTAGGTGTGTGTGTGTGTGTGTGTGTGTGTGTGTGTGTGCGCGCGCGTGTGCATGCGTGCAAGTCTACATGCATGTCTGTGTGCAGACGGAGGACGGAAGATGGCAGTGGATGCCTGGGAGCTGGGAGTTACAGGAAACAACCCGACATTACATGGGTGCTGGGACCTGAACTCCGGTCCTCATGGCTGTCCAGCAAGCACCCTGTCCTGCTGACCCATCTCTGCAGCCTCATAAGGATGTGTTTTAATATCATGACATGAGCAAAGACATCATCACAAAATTAAAACATTAGGGTGACCTAAATATCACCAATAAAAAAGCAGTTAAAAATAATACTGAGGCTCTCCACTAAATACCAAATAAAATCCTGACCTGGGAGATGAAGATGAATATATATAAACTGGAAATATCTTGCATACTACAGAATGGAAAAATCTGATAAAACTTTACCTAAAATAGAGCCTTTCACATTATTAAGGATAAGTTATATGCAGGCCTATGCACTGGGGTGGGGAGAGTCGATTGTCTGCCAAGCATGCATTTGAACATGCAGGAAAGATAGCAAAGGGCCGCTCCTGCTGCAGTAGAGCCGCTGTGATGTGCAGCGACGGGCATTGGGCCGCTCCTGCTGCAGTAGAGCCTCTGTGTGATGTGCAGCGACGGGCATTGGGCCGCTCCTGCTGCAGTAGAGCCTCTGTGGTGTGCAGCGACGGGCATTGGGCCGCTCCTGCTGCAGTAGAGCCTCTGTGTGATGTGCAGCGACGGGCATTGGGCCGCTCCTGCTGCAGTAGAGCCTCTGTGTGATGTGCAGCGACGGGCATTGGGCCGCTCCTGCTGCAGTAGAGCCTCTGTGTGATGTGCAGCGACGGGCATTGGGCCGCTCCTGCTGCAGTAGAGCCTCTGTGTGATGTGCAGTGACGGGCATTGGGCCGCTCCTGCTGCAGTAGAGCCTCTGTGTGATGTGCAGCAACAGAGGCATTGTGTGCTCTGCCCTCCTTGCTTTCTGATCGGAAGTGGCGGGCGGGGAGGGGGCACTTGGTGACTGTGGGTCCTGAAGGAGCCTGCTCTGTGGCTCGTCCCTCTCATGGTGCTAGACTGGGGCCTTCGAATGTTCCTTTAAGAGAGAAGCAAAGCCTCACCCCTGCTTCATGAGATCAGCGGGCAGATCCAGCATGACCTAAGAGGTGCCTGGCTTTGTAGCATTTTATATCTGGGTGGTATAAAATGGCCTTTCCTTGAGAAGGAGGTGGCAGGCTTTGCTAAGAGGCCCCAGGTGGTGTTGGTGGGATGGGCAGAGTACAATCAGAATGAACACAAAGAGTACAACATTGGCCTTGCTGAGAACAAGGAATGTAGAATGCCACTCAGCAGGGCGCATTCGGCTGAGGCGGTCCCAGACTTCATTGCTGCCTCCTGTGAAGGCAGATGGGGAGTGGGAACAGTAGGGGCTCCGCCCTGTCATCCCAGCACTCGTCAGACGGAGGCAGGAGGATTGCTGACAGTCTGAAGCCAAAACGTTCAACCTGAGGCTCACATTCGAAATGAGGCAGTGCTAGGCGGTGGTGGCGCAGGCCTTTAATCCCAGCACTCCGGGGTCAGGGATGGAACTCTGTGAATTCGAGGCCAGCCTGGTCTACAGAGTGAGTTCCCGCACCACAGAGAGACCCTGTCCCCCCAAAAAGGAAGTAGTGAGGTTGTATCCCATCCAGAATGAAATGACTGGAAGAATGGGGCCTCCGCCTCTAATACATGACAACTTTTCTAGTGCCTGTAGGCTAGTCCTGTGAGAAGCGTGAATGTCTTCCTTTCTGTACCAGAGGACAGAGTTGAGACACAGCCCCGCAGACCTGCTCAGCGGTGCGCGGTGCACGCCACCACTCTGGCTCTCCAGCAGAGGGCGCCTGACCATTTCCGGAAAGTAGTTATCCAGGATGCAAACTCCATCACCGGCCATACTTGAAGACCATGGAGGGGATTTGAAAAGTGGAGATTTCTGGGCTCCTGTCAGCCCTGCTTAGTGTGAACTTTGGGGATGAGATTTGTATTTGGGGAACGGTTGGCACCCCTACCCAGTGCCTCTGGCAGATGCTGAATCTGGGATTCTTTGGTATGCATTTCAGAGTGGATCGAATTATTTTTCTTCCTTCTGTCTACAAGCATGACAAAATGTATGAGTTCAGGAATGACTGAACACTTAGGATTTGCTTGTTAAAGGATTGATCCCCAAAGGACTCCGGGAGGCGGAGTCTGTGGGGCTTCTTAGGTCATTGGGTACATGCGTCCTGTGGGCCCTGGGGCCTGTCCAGTCAGCCTCCTGGCTTGAGGTGTTAGAACAGGCATTCCCATCATTTCTATGTGTTCCTACCCAAGGCCCAAAGCCAGGAACCTACATGAACTGCTCTGTAAACCGTCTCCTGCCAGCTTGGCTTTGGAGGACATGGAAGACAGTAATGCCTGCATAAAACAGGCAACCACAGACTGAATACAGTCGATAAGAACGGGGTACAGACAAGTTTCTTATGGAGGCCAGTTTGCACAGTTATTCACACACACACACACACACACACACACACACAGAGACTTAGTCGGGGTTTATACTTTTACTTATTGTGACATGGGAAACACAGGTTGGCTTGTGTTCATTAAGATAGTTAAGGAACAAACGTGGGGACCAGGAACACTTTGCTAGCACACACAGGAAGAGGCCCTGAGTTCAACCCCCAGCGCTGCTTGACGTTCACAGCGGAATCAGGTAGACAGTTGGCCGTCCACAGCAGAGCAGTATTTGCTCACGTCTAAACTATGCGTCGGGGTCTGGTCCTCCTAGGACTGTTTCATATATGAGAAGACCTGTGCCCCACACAGAGGACAGCTGGCATTCTGAATTTGTTATTTTGTGTATGTATGCGTGATATGTAGGCGTGAATGGGTTCCTGCCGTGGTGGATATATGGAGGACAGAGGATAACATTTGGGAGTTGGTTCTTGCCCTCTGTCTGACTGTGATGGGGATCTCCTGTCTCTGTTGTGCCGTGCACTCCAGGCTAACTGGCCCCCGTGCTTCTGGGCGATACTGCCGCCCCCACCTTCTGTCTGGGACTAACACATGCAAGCAGCCACACCCAGCATTTTTAACATGGGTCCCAGGAGTTGAACTTGGGTCTTCAGGCTTTGGCAACTTCTGAACTTGCCACTGAGCCGTCTCCTGGGCCCAAACTAAGCTTTCTAAAACGTTACCTGAATCTGGAATACTTTTAGATTTGCTGATGTGGTAGACTTCCTGCACAGACCTCTTCCCCTCTTTTTTCCTTCAGCGAGCATTCATTATATTTATGTCCATGGAGGTCACAAACAAAGAAAGCAATGGTGTCATGTTGCTGGTATCAAACTCTAGGCTTTATTCCATGCGATTTTCTAGGTTTGGGATTTTTTTGGTTTGGTTTTGGTTTTTCCTGGAACTTGCTTTGTAGATCAGGCCATCCTGGCCTGAAACTCAAAGCAATCCCCCTGCCTCTGCCTCCTCTGTGTTGGGATTGAATTATGTGCCACCACACCCAGTCCCTTGCCATTTTCAATTACTACTGTTAAAAGAAATAAGTCTAGAGTTTTCCCTGTATCAAAAGTTCCCCAGATTGGTACATGCATGGTGGTCACCATGATTTTCCCAGGCAGAACCAATACCAGGAAATGTTCTGATTTGCTTGGCCACACAGTTGGCCAACACTCCTGCCCTCCCCAAATGTCACTACTGTACAAACACACCTGAGCAGAAGTGGAGGACCAAGGCCTGCTTCAGGCTGGCAAAACCCAACTTACACCGTCCCCAAAAATAGTAACTGGTTTGTTGAGCTCTGAAAAGTGGCTGGAATGCTTTTGCCTTTTGAACACTAGGGACTGTTCACTCGGCTGCTCAAACCCGCACAGAGAAAGCCACTCAGCCTTCGGGGACTCTTTGGTGCCGAGGGGCTCAGTGGGCAGATCCTGCCGGTGTGCGGACAAGCAGAAGGGAACTGAGAGCCGTGGGTGATCATATGAACGCCATCATGCTAGGCTGTGCATGCCACACACAGTTACCAAGAAGGGGCAGCTGGGTAGAAACCTGGGTAGGGTCCCCCTGAAAACAGTGCAAGAGGATCAGAGGAGATGTCCGCGAGCCCCTTCCTGGTCAGTCTGATGCCACACCAGTGAAAGAAGTGTCCCTTCGGGACCAGAAGACCTCAGAAATGTGTGACATTTGTCCCTGTGTGTCTGCATGCAAGGTCCTTTGCCGAGGTCACATGTAGCTGCTCTTGGAAGTAAATTAATTACATTGTGTGAGTCTTGGTTTTCCTAGCGAAATTGTCAAAAGAATTTTCAACTCTGGTTAATGTGTGGTAATTGTCCAGCCAACAGCTATGTGGCCCTGCCTTCCGAACAAGGACCCTTTTCTTGCGGGGTTGACATCCGGAGGATGTTCTGGACAAGTTATAATGACTTTTTCATGATCTTGATAATGCAGTGACCTTTGGGCTGTTCTTAGTAAGACACATGCCTTAGATTTGTAGACTTCGAGGCAGCCAGTGGAGGAGAGTGGTCACACATGAGTCTCACAAGGGGCAGCAAGACTTTGGGGCTTGTCCCCGGTCCCAGGGGTTTGCCCTGTGTTTGAACCTACTGCCCGGGGGCTTTGTCTGCAGCCTGTTCCCATGACATCACCCAGAGCTGACGCCCAGTAAAAGGGGGGGGGGGGAGTATCAGTGGCTGCGTGTTGCATGAGGACCGATCACTGCCTCCCACGTAGTGTTCTCTGAACAGCAAGAGTCCAGATTGCGCAGGGGGAGGGGGGAGAGCTCTGATAACAAGTAGACATAAGAAGGAAAGTCCTCTGCTGAAAGTTTTAAGAGTAGTAGATTTTTTAAAGTAAGCAGTTGGCAGACATGGGAGGCCATGGCGCATGCCTGTAGTCTTTGGCGGTCTCAGAAAGCTGAGGAGAAGGGTCACCACCAGTTTGAGATCACACCTCAAAATGGAGGGCATGGAATGATTAAGTCTGGCTCCCACTCTTATTCTCTGCCCGCTACATATTTGAATTTGATTTTGTCTTGAACAAGGGTCTTTATTTAAGCTCGCACTAAATTGCATTCTTTGAACTGAGGAGACTTCATACGTGTGCCACCGAATGGCACACCCATTTGTAAATTCTGGGTCATCTATGCAGGCAGATTCCAGGACATCTCCATGTGTAAGCTGAGTCTTCCTTCTGTCTGAGTGTATGCCATTTTGTCAGAAACTTGAACATCCGGCTTAGAGAAGGGTCTTCCTTTGAGTGGGATTTCTTCTCGGTTCGGTATGAAGGGTAGCAGGAGAGGAAAGAACTTCCCAGCTCTGACCAGAACCCAGATGAAGGAGCAACAGGATGCTCTGAACAACGGAAGGCATCCTCTAGGCTAGACATCCTGTGAATTTAATTCCTTCTCTATGTCAAGTGTTTAGGTGGAGCAGCCATTAAATGACCAACCAAGCCTGGATCAGCAAAATGACCCGTATACTCAGTGGGCATTTAACAACCAGAAACGCCAGGGACACAACAGACTTGCATCTGAGGGATGGAATTATAAGCAGGATTTAGCTGTTGGCCAAGGCTTCCCGGGGAAGAGCCTGGGTCTGAGTCAGGGGCAGGAGTCGTCCATCTCCAGTGGCCCTTAGAAAGCCACCTGAAGGTCTGAGAAACAAGGGCCCTGAGTCGCTAGGTCTGAAGAAAAGTGAAGTGTAGGTATGGCTCGTGGATTGAAGCCATACAGAGCAGGGTGGAGCAGGAGAGAGGCAGGAAGGGAGTCCCAAAGGACACAGGCATCTTGGGAGTAGCCTGGGGAGCAGAGAGGCAGTGGAGGGATTACAGACATCTTTCCAGAGTCTTGTCAGGATGGGAGGGAGGTGGCTGGGGGCACAGCAGGTACAGCCTCTTGGGGGGGTACAGCCTCCTGGGGGGGTACAGCCTCCTAGGGGAGCACAGTAGGTACAGCCTCCTGGGGGGGGTACAGCAGGTAGAGCTTCCTGGTGGGGCACAGCAGGTACAGCCTCGGGGGGGTACAGCCTCCTGGGGGGCACAGCAGGTACACTCTCTTGCTGCCTCAGAGACCCGGATGTTCCTGGTCCTTGTCAGCATCATTCATGCTCCATGCCACATGTGTACGGGTAAAACAGTGTCCATGAGTGCACAGTGCAGAAACCCGGGGCTCAGGGTAGAGGCAGTCACCAGTCCACTGGCACAACCACTCCTGGACTTGACTTATGAGACCTGTGCACAGGCCCTGTCCACCCCGACTCTGGTTCCTTGCAGCTCTCTGGTGAGCCACAGACGGAAGCACCCACTAGAGAAAGCGTCACGTGCGGCCCCAGAAGTCCTTTCTCGGTGCTGGGGGATCAGGAGCTCCCGTCTCTGTCACTTCAGCCACGGGCTCATTTATTGCTCCCTGGGCACCTGGTATATTCAACTTGACATCCCGTGCCTGGCTCTTACCGTTTCGTTTGTTAGCTCATCTCTTCGCTGTAAGTTGGCCTCGGGGTAGCCTTAGCAATGGGTGTCCGTACAAGCCTCATTTATTACTCCATTCTTACCACTAGATTAGGAGATGCACTGGCGTGGCGGTGCAGGTGCCGCCCTAGAGACTGAGCTAGCGTGGCCAAGGGCAAGCTCGTTGCCTCGTGGCAGGGGAGGCGTGGATCTCAGCCTCCCTGGCAATAAAAGGCGGAAGGTCCGCGCTTGCCTCTCAAGTTTGCTTTGAGGACTGCATTGAGCCAGCGCCTAGGTCATGGTCATCTTATCATTGGGCGTGTGGGGATGGTCAGTAAATACTGGCACCTTTTCTCTTTGCTGGTTGAACCCTGAGTTAGGAATGCCCACTGAGGTGCTGAGGTGGGCAATTGAGGTGCCCAGGCGGTGCCCTAGTACTCCATGTGAGGGAGGTCCCTCACCATCTCCCCTGCGGCTGGCCACCCGTCCTGCCGCTCCATGTCATCTGCCCCTCCCCTCCAGGAATGGCTGTCCCGGCTGTACTCAGTCACTGTTCGTTCAGGCTGAGGGCTCTTGGGACAGAAGCCCTGATTTAGGAGTCGTGCCTTGCTCTCTGCCAGTATCTGCCAGTCTCAAGGACTGAATCGGTTCAAAAGCCAATTGGTGTAATTGACCTTTATGCTGACCGATCTCCCAAACCCGTGTGTAGAAGGGAAACAGTTCTACCGGACCCAACCAAGGTTCTCCTTCACACACGTGGAGTTCTGTTGGTTTGTTGTCTTCCTACCACAGCCTCCCCAGTGCATGCAAAAGGAATTCTTCTTTCCAGCACCAGGAGTCACTGGTGAGGGGTCCAGATGGGTGATCAGAAGGGAGATAACGAAGTGGGTGTTTCATTGCTAACACTTTGTGTTTCTCCCTTTGCTGCCCCAGGGAAGGCCGCTCAAATGCCCACATCAGAGGAGATTACCAAAGAATCGGGGATGTCATGCTTAAGAACATCCAGGGCATGAAGGTGAGCCGGTTGGGGAGGAGGGAAGGGGTAGGAGCCCCTTCTTTGGGCGTGCACTGCCTGGCCTGTCAACCTGCAGGAAGCATCAAGGATGAGCGTGTGGTCAGACTGTCCTCCACCGTTCTAAGGAATGTTACTGGACAGAGCATAATAGCTGTCTGATTTAAAAGCTCCACCTTGCAGACAAGCAACAGGAGTTTATACACAGGTCATTCCTGACCTTAAAAACGACATACACAAAACTGTATGTTTCATTTTCAGTCCGTTATTCTGGGTTCCTTTGTGCATAACAAAATCATAGTTGCCGAAGTATCTGAGCATTCCAGTAAATTCTGTGTCTTTAAACCCATCAAAGGCAAATCTCTCTTTAAATAGGAGCAAACAATGAAAACTCCCTCCTCCTAAGGGAGCTAAGGAGTTCTAGCCCACAAGCCTCTCCTACAAATGTCTGAGATTATTGTTCATTTGGACGCATTTAGCAGTGCCTGCGATACAGAAGGCTTTGATCCACACTGCTCATCTGCTGAACACATCTGTGTCTGCGTTCCTAAGAGGGCTTGTTAAGTCTCAGCTGCTGGGGCATGTTAGGACCTCAGAACCTAATAACTGTCCCAGAAAAGGGGTGATCCCCAAGAAGGCAGCCACTCTGCTGCTACCATGATGTGTGTCCAGCGTAAACAAGAACCTACTATGTAGGAGGGCCCTCACAGAATTGGGGGTCCTTCATTCCCATCATCCATTTGGCTAGGTTGCTGGGTTACTCAAGTCTTGTCAGCACCTTGCTGTGGAGTGTGTGGGGGTGTCTGTGTGGGGATGTGTATGGTGGATGTGCAGGGGTTGGGCTGGGGGAGGTGGGGATGGTATGTATGGGGTGTGTGTGTGTGGTGTGTGGGCGTGGGGGGGCGTGTCGTATCTGTGGAGGTGTGTGTGTGGTATCAGTTTATGTGTTGGGAGACTGAGCCTAGGGCCCCACAGATATCCGGCAAGCATTCTACCTGTCAGCCACATCTCCAGCCCTCCCCAGTTCCTTCCTTTCTTTTTTTGTTTTTTTTTTTTTGTTTTTTTTTTTTTTTGTTTTTTGTTTTTTGTTTTTGAGATAGTTTCCTTTGGCTGTCCTGGAACTCACTCTATGAACAGCCTACCTCTGACTCCCAGGTGCTGGGATTAAAGGTGCACCCCAGCACCGCCTGGCTCTCTCCAGTTCCTTAACTAAGACCGAGATGTAACTTCCTGGATCCTAGGCATCCCTCCCTGCCTCACCACGTCCAAGGCACACCCTGCGGCAGTGTGGGACAGCATGGGCGAGCAGCCATGGCAGATGGTGAAGTTAGGTGCAGATCCAGCACAGCAAGAAGAGCCTGGCGGGCGCCGCAGCCCAAGTCTCTGCACAGTGAGGCGGCTGCACCAAACTCAGGGGTGTAGTAACAGGCGTCTTAGAGCCTTTTTAAAATGTTAAGTTTTAATCAGTGTGTAGGGTGCCCACCCACACACCCAACACTCATGGTTTCCACAAATCTTAACGTTTCTCATGGGTATAATTCAGCTAAGGCTGAGGACCCAGGATTGCTGTGTAACCACTGTCCAAAGCCTCCTGGCTGTGCTGGAGCTCACTCTTGGTACTGGACATTCTGAGTGGGGGGCAAGCATCCACCATAAGAGTACCATACAGAATCATTTTAAGTAATGCCTTTAAAAAAAAAAAAAACACGCCATGGAGCTGGGCCTGGTGGCAGAGGCCTGTGATCCCAGCTGCTCAGGAGGCTGAGGCAGGAAGTCCTCAAGTTCAAGACCAGTCTGGGCTGTGGTCATGAGACCCCGCCTAGGCCCTCTGCTCCCCTGCTCGTCTCTCTGTCCCCACACTGATCCCACCACCTCCGTACTCTATCCTTCCCAGGATGCCCTGTGGTTGGGATGGTCCGCGTGTAGCTCACTCTTGCTGATCCCGTGGGCTTTTCATTTCTTCCATGGTGTGATTTGATTACCATGGTACTTCCGGTCATTGCCCATTCCTAAGATGCCTCTTCTCCTGCCACTTGGTTCTCTCAGTCCATTCTAGTTTTCACTTTTCAGAAAAACAATAAAATCAAATTCCCCTTATTTGGGAGCACAGCCTGCAAGACCCTACTGTGGGCCTTGGGAGTGGCGGGGGAGACGCGTCTGGCCCTTCCCCCACCCCAGGGATGTCTCCTTGACTTACTGGTCACCAGCCACCATGTGTCCTTCTCATGCCTGACTGCAAGTACCCCAATGCCTTTGCCCATTAACCAGCGTGGAAGACCTAAAAATACACCTTCTTGCGCCTCTCTTCTGAGCGCCTCTCCCCACTTTCTGCAGGCTGGCATTCTGTGCTCTGCCACCCTCCTCAGCTTGCAGCCCCATGCCAGCACCGCACGGGTTTGCAGCGTGGGGCTCTGCGAAGGCAAAACAGGTTAGGGAGGGCGCCTTTCTCTGAGGAGCGAATTGAGTTACACTTTACATTTGTTAGCTTGCTCATTTTGTTTTATTGTTGGCATTACTTTATACAGTGTGGAGGGCAGCAATTTCCAGAAATGTAGTGTCCTGGGTTAGCGCAGTGCCTGCCTGCAGGGTCTGCAATGCCTGCCTGCAGGGTCTTTCCTGCCCCACTCCCAGCCCAGGCACTAAATGCATCTGCACATGCTTAAGCATACTCAGCTGGTTCTTTTGGCCAGCTCGCAGGGACACATGTCCAAATGGAATCCATCACATGTGCCCTCACTGTGTGCATTCAGCTCTGTACAGTCCTGGCACAAGTTGGGGTCCTCTTCATGACATGACCAGGAGAGCTTGACCTGTGGTCGCATCCCCATCTGAAAAAGAAAAAAAAAATGAACTGCAATAAAATAATGAGCACAAAGGTTTTCCCATCTCCGTGAGTCACACTGGTGTGAACGTGCTGACCAGGACGGTCTCCCCTTCCTCCCCAAGCACCTGGCAGCCCACCTCTGGAAGCACAGCGAAGCCTTGGAGGCGCTGGAGACGTCCATCAAGGGCTCCCGGCGGCTGGAGCATTTCTGCCGAGACTTCGAGCTGCAGAAGGTGTGTTACCTGCCACTCAACACCTTCCTCCTGCGCCCGCTGCACCGGCTCATGCACTACAAGCAGGTCCTGGAACGGCTCTGCAAGCACCACCCTCCGAGCCACGCTGACTTTAGGGACTGCCGAGGTAAGGACTCTGCTGCTGTGCCCCCTGGGGTCTCTGTGGACCACCTGCTGTTTGGCAGGTCTGGTTTCTCACTTGGGAGGGTTGCATCTTGATCTTCCTGTGGGGAGGGGATGCAGGTAGTTGGAATGTCTTTCCTTCCCTGTTTGCACGCATCCTCTCCTTCGCAGCCAGGTGGTCAGGGACAAAGGACCCTGGGAGAACTTCATCTCTAGCCAGCCCATTCCCAGAGGCCGGCTTCCACCTGTCTACATGAGACTTAGACTCCCACCTTAGGCCTGCCGAGGAAATAGCTGATGGACTCAGGTTGCTTGTCCAGGTTGCTTATTTCTGGGCATCGGCCACAGCCTGAGTCTCGGGGTAGCTCATTTTATAGACGGTAACAGCTGAGGCCAGAAAGACTAAGAAACCCATGCAGGGTCACACAGTGGGGAAGCAAACAATTGGAGCCCAGACCTAGCGCCCTGTTCACTCAGCCCAGCCCCTCGTGTTTTCTACCTGGGCTTGCTCAGCTCCCTGCCTGGCACAGTGCCCAGCCTTGTACCAAGCCTCCTTTTATAGTGCTAGGAGATCACTGGGGTTGCCCATTTTGAAGAAACTGAGGCTTGGGGACTTGCAAGTGTCATTCAGGACAAGGTCAGAGCTAGAATCCCACACACGTTTGTCTCACTGAGCCAGGGTTCTCTGACCCAAGCTGGTTTTGTCCCATGTTATGTATAGATGGTTGAAGTTTGTATGCCCTGGGCTCACCCTAAGTCCTGTCAAGGGCCAGGTCTACTGAGTCCCCTCAGGTATCAGGCTAGGACTGTGCACAGCATGGGCCCTGTGCAGGCGGCTCCTGAATGCATTATATGAATGTGTGCATCCACCATCATGCCAAGGCCCTGGCTCTTACCTAAAGTGTTACAGAGCCAGGCATGGTGGCACAGGCCAGCCAGACTGCATACAGATATGCTCAGCCGTATCTTGAGCATGTGAGACCGCAGAGCCCGCCCCCACAGTGACACACTTCCTCCAACAAGGCCACACCTCCTAATAGTGCTACTCCCTACAAGATACAGGGGACAAATACATTCAAAACTACCACAGACACACGAGAGCCTGTCTCAAAACAATCAACTACACAGAACACCTGCGTGAGGTGCTTTATCCCAAGGCCGTAGGACCTTTCAGCCAAAAATAGCTATGATGAGAGCTCAGTGCTCATTCCAGAGAGTGGATGCTCCCTGAGCTCTGGTATGGTGAGGCTGAGGCAGTGAACACAGACCACACAGCCGTCTAGAACCCTGCAGGGCCTTGCCGAGGAGCAGAGGAATGTGGACCTGAGACTTTCTCTAGAATATACAGAGGAGTCCGACACAGAGGTTTGGTTTTTTGAGACAGGGTCTCACTATTAGCTGCAGCTGTCCTGGAACTCGCTGAACTCGCTATGAAAGCCAGGCTGGCTTAGAACTCACATCCACAGAAGTACAGTCTCTACAGTCTCTACTTCCCTAAGGCTGGGATTACGTGTGCACTGCACGCCTGGCTCTACACTTGACAAAGTAAAGCTTGGGGTTGCTAATCTGTGGAAGGAGGAGATGCTCCAGGCACAGTGCCGTCCTGCACCCCAGGCTTTGAAAGGAGCCGACTGCTGTTGCCTGTGACCCTCGGTGTGTGATTCCAGCCTCCTGGGTCCATGTCTCCCCTTCACTAACCCTTCTGATGGAATCTTCCTCCGAGAGCCTTAACCTCTGCCTGACCCTGTGTTGGGCTGCTCTTGCTCTCTCTTCCTCCTTGTCTTGTGGCACCGGTATTACCAGTCAGCTGTGCCAACGTGAGATGGCTAAAGGCCCCTCCCAACTTTGAGGTTGTCGCTCACAAGGGGAGAAGACTGTGCTACTCTTGGCAGCGAAGTGGACTAAAGTGCTACCTGACTTGAGACATAGGTGGCCTTGCTGAGGGACTGGGATGCGGAATCCCATGATGATAGAGACTGCCCCTCTGTGCGTGAGCACCATGGGGCCATGACACCATCATTGTAGCCACAGCCTCTTCCCATCCTGCTGACCACTGGATTTCCAGTAAATGCCTGTTGGACCAAACTGGGCGGTCATGGCTGAGGATGGAGCAGGCCTGGAGTTTGTCACACTCCCGTGACAAGGCCATCCTGGAGCACGGGGCTGCAGGTCCAGCCTGGGCTAACCTGCAGCCTGTCTCCCTTCCTCAGCTGCACTGGCAGAGATCACAGAGATGGTGGCACAACTGCACGGGACAATGATCAAGATGGAGAACTTCCAGAAGCTGCACGAGCTCAAGAAAGATTTGATTGGCATCGACAATCTTGTGATCCCAGGAAGGGTAAGCTCAAGGTGTTGGAGTAACGTCAGAGGGCCTCAGTCTCCTCCAGCCCCTGAGGGAGCAGAGGACGGGGGGGGGGGGGGGGGGGGGGGGGGGGGGAGCCTTGTGTGTTCTAGTGTAGCCATCGGGGGCTCCGGGCTCCTCGCTCCTCAGCTGAGGCTTCCTGATTGGTCAGTTATTTACATCCCTCTCCTCCCCCGCCCACACACACATTGTAAAGAGGGTTTAAGAAAGCTTTTGTGATTTTTAAATTTATGTAAGTGAAAACGGAAATTTCTCACTGGCGTATGGCGGGAAAATGCCAGAGACAGGTGACACACATCTTGGTCCGAGCTACATGGGGTAAATGATTCTGGGCAAGTCCCGCTCGTCCTTGCTGTTAACCACCTTGCCCTGCTGTCCCCGTGTCAGAAGCGGGCACATAGGCTTCATACGGCTAATGTTGCTGGACTTTCCTTCCAGCCCAGCGCCTACAGAAAAACAGGAAGCGGGGAACACAATTGCTCAGCCGTTAGTTGTCTCACCTGATTCCTCTGTGGGGTGACTGGCTGTCTTCCTACGCTGCCCCGGCCGGCTGTTTCCTGATCCGCTGCAGACCCAGCTCCGGACAGCTGGGGCCTTTCGGGCTTATCTAGCCATGTCCTGTTGCTCTCCTGCAAACGAGTTTGCTAGTTGCCTTTTTTTATATTTGACAGAAATATTAATCTAGCCCAGGCTGCTCTCAAACTCTTGGTCCTGAGTACTAGGGTATGATCTGTCACACTCAGCTCTGCCAGGGCAAGTGCGCACGCGAGTGTGTGTGTGTGTGTGTATGTGTGTGTGTGTGTAAGCCAGAGTTCATCGCTAAGGAGCTTTCTCCAGTGTGGCTCACCTTGGCTATTTTTCTGTTTTTGAGACACCTTTTACTAGCCTGGGCCTTACAGGATAGGCTAGGTTTGTTGGCCATCGAGTCCTAGGGATACCTTCCACTCCCTCCCTGTCCCCATCCTTCCCCCACCCTTCCCCCTCCCCACCCCTCCAGCACAGGAATCACAGGTGCACCTCACCACGCCTGCCTGCTTACATGGATTCTAAGGTCCACGCTCAGGTCCCCCAGCATGCATAACAGACACTGTACCCAGAGAGTCCCCTAGCCCCTGCCCAGGCGGCTTTTAATCCATGTGACCCATGGGAGACGCCTTAGGTACTTCTGTCAGCAAACCTCGCCAATAAAGTGTCTGGGAAGCAAGTTGAGAGACCGTGAGTTACGTGGTCCCCGCTCTTGTTCTACCGGGGCTGAGCACACACCAGCCTTATCTGCAGTCTTTATGGAGTACATAGGGGCAGCCCAGTGGACTTGGTATCATTTATATTGTCTGAACATTATAAAATACATACCATACTATGCTGCCCGGTGCAGAGACCATCTATAAAGTTGCTCACTGTGGAGAGAGCACTGGATCGCAGTCTCCTGTGGCTTCAGGAGTTAGGTTAGATCCTGTCAGGTGGGCTTCCCCTGTGGGGCAGGCAGCTCTGTTTTACTGAGGAATAGGGTTCTTCTTGAGATTGGCAGTCTACTCACTAAGGGACAGACCCCAGATGCTCACTAAAGTAGGATTCTCCTACTTGCTTGGAGGCCCCAGCAGCCATGCTCTGAGCCCAGCCCGCTCCACGGCAGTAACAGCCATGCTGAGTGAGCCTGGAATGGCAATCATACAGCCAAGCGTCGCAAGGCTTTGTCATGGGTGGCAGAGCCACTAAGGTGCTCCTGGGCAAGCATTTTGCTCATGTGTCTGGACATGGGAATAGCACGGAACTTCAGGCTCCTGTATGGCGCTAACAGGGACACACGGCGTGTGCCTGACGTGTGCCATTGGCTCAGCAAAGGGAACGCATTTACGTGTGAGGGTAGAATCGGCATGCCCCCACCAACTTCAGCGCCCTTACAAGTGCGGTCATTGGCTCATCAAGCTGCTGCCCTAAACTGTTCACAGTCAACTGAGAAGCTCTTAGAGACTGTGTAGCTACATAGACTAGACTGGTCTTGAACTCACAGAGACTGACCTGCCTCTGCCTCCCAAATGCTGGAATTGAGGTGCAACCATGCTGGCCTAAAATGGGAGTCTTGCCAGGCTGGCCCCCAACTCGTGAGCTTAACTGATTCTCCTACCCCAGCCTCTGAAGTATCTGGAATTACAGCCATGCATTAGTGTCCAGCTGAAAAACAGGTTAAGATCGGAGTAAAACGCACGTAAAATCCGCCACTCGTAACCAGTGCTGTCTTGGTGTTGCCCGATCAGAACTTGCCCACTTAGTGCCATACGTATCATGGGTCAGGGGTCTCAGGGTTCAGAGGCCAGAATCCAGGCACCAGCTCAGCCTATCACACTCTGGGTAAACTGAGGCTCTGTGTGCTCCACAGGAGTTCATCCGCCTGGGCAGCCTCAGCAAGCTCTCCGGGAAGGGGCTCCAGCAGCGAATGTTCTTTCTGGTGAGTGGGGCGAGCTGTGCGTCCTCAACAGTCCCAGAACCATGTCTCCAGTGGGCGAGGAGGGTCCCGCGGCTGGGGAAGACTGAGAGGTAAGAGGGACCCTTTCCCCACACACTTCTGCTTGTCTCTCTAGTTCAACGATGTCCTGCTGTACACCAGCCGGGGGCTAACGGCATCCAATCAGTTTAAAGTCCATGGACAGCTCCCGCTGTACGGGATGACGGTAAGTGTCCAGCCCTGCATGCCCTCCTCGTGAAGAGCAGGTACTTCCGTGTTCACTATCAGTGAGGGCCCTAGAAACACTACCTCTTCTGCACCCATGGGCAGACGGTCTTTCTAGACTCCAGGGCAAGTTAACTCGAGCCGTACGGTACAAATTCGCCTGTGCCTCATGGCTAACCCTAGTCGCCCCTTCAGTGAAGACAAAGCCACTGAGGCAGACCCCACACATCCTGGTGAGCAGGTGTCCACAGGGCACCTGCCTCTGTGTATATACCTGGCTATGCCAACCTTCTCAGAAGGTGGAGAGGAATTGCGTGAGCTGCCAGAAGGAGTTAATACAGAATGTCCCTTAGCCTTTCTGAGACCTTCCCTGACTGTGGGAAGGTCTCCTGTGGCCCCGAGGCCACTCTGAGCTCTGCCTTGCCTGGTAGCCAGTCTGGTGTCCACAGATGCAGCAGGTGCCTGGCTGGCTGCTCACCACTGACTTAACGACTCTTCCACAGGTTGAGGAGAGCGAAGAGGAGTGGGGTGTGCCCCACTGCCTGACCCTCCGCGGCCAGCGGCAGTCCATCATCGTGGCCGCCAGGTAACTCCTGAACCCGACCTGTACTGTTTGCCTCTGACCTTCCGCGGTCTGAAAAGCTGACGCCATCTCTGTCCGCAGTTCCCGGTCGGAGATGGAAAAGTGGTCGGAGGACATCCAGATGGCCATTGCCCTGGCAGAGAAGAGCAATGGGCCCACCCCTGAGCTCCTGGCTAGCAGTCCCCCTGACAACAGTAAGTGGTGAGGATGTGCCCACAGGGGGAGATGTGGGGCTCCGCTTCCCAGGGGACAGAGCACACTAGGCAGAACCTCTGAGCGGTAGGCCTCCTGTCCGTGCCCTTGGCATCAGTGTTCAAGTGGCTGTGAGAATGGCACGCCATCTCTTCCAAGCCCAAGGTGCCATGTATCGGCCGGTATTTATGGAGGGGAGCAGGCTACAGGCCCAGTGGTCCACCGACAGGAAGGATTCCCAGCCACCGCAGAGGATACTGGGAGGATGTTTCATTAGACTCCGACCCATTGGGCCCCTTGGGCCGTACTGGGAGCCCCCACCCCGCCTTCTCCGGCACTCCGGGGTGCGAGGACGATGGCAAGCTTGTATCAGAGGGGAGGGGACGGTATCCGCACCACCTTTCACGACTTCCTGCAGAGTCCCCAGATGAGGCCACAGCGGCTGACCAGGAGTCCGAGGATGATCTGAGCGCCTCCCGGACCTCGCTGGAGCGCCAGGCCCCTCACCGTGGCAACACGATGGTGCATGTGTGCTGGCACCGCAACACCAGCGTCTCCATGGTGGACTTCAGCATCGCGGTAGAGGTACGGAGTGAGCGGAGAGCCCATCCCGTGTGAGCCTGCCATAGCCGTCTCCACCACTGGGATAGAGTGGGCGCACTCCTTTGTAGATGCCGTGTGGCTCTTCCCGCCACTGCTAAGCCTCGCCAGGCTCCTTTGTTCTCCACGTTTCCCTTTGTTTTGTGGACTCAGAACGGGGAAGTGTGCTCAGGTACAGCAGTGTAGCCCAAAGCCAACCAATAGCCCGATACCTACCTCAGCAGCTGTGACCTGCGGGTCCCTGGGAAACGGGGTACACCAGAGGACAGCCATAGCTGAAGCCGGATGAGGTGGTTCTAGAAGGGCCAGGTTACAGCTCACAGGACACGTCCCAAGACAGGCCCTCTGCTTGGGCTCTGTGACTCATGCCTGAATAGTTGCTTTGAAGGTGAGCCTTCCCTCTGGATTAATTCTAGACCTTTCCAAAGCTGTCCCATCGTGTTGTCAACGCCACCTGTCAGCACGAGGCTCTAGTCTCCTCTAGTCACGGGGGTGACTTGCCTGGGTCATATAGTGTGAGCCAAGGACAACAGCAGTTTGGAGATGTGCTTTAAGCTCTTAGTCTTGGGATTGAGTTTCCTACAGCAGCTGTGCCCTAAAGACGTTTTCAGGGGGACCCAGCCGGGACCCAAGGCCCTAGCTCTCCTATACATTCCCTTCTTCCTTCGTGTGTGTGAGTGTGTAGCCTTGGTGTCCTGTGGTCACATTCCCAGCTCCCTGCCTGATGAGGGGCTGCTTGCTGCCCTTGCTTCTGGCCTGCATCTGGGTATCTGCTTGTAGGATTGTCACTTGTGATGGACCATATTCCCTGGAGGTGGGGACGGTAGACCTGAACTTAAAGCTGTATCAGTCCCTGAAGGGCAACAAGTTAGGGTGCCTGCTGTTTCAGAATCCAGCCCAAACAGCTGGAGGCTGAGCCGAGCCATCCCTATGAATGTGGGCTCAGCATGGCGGCATTTGACAGGCCAGACATTGCTAGAACCTTCACTGGGGAGGTGACCAGAGACGCCGCAAGGACAAAGCAGTGACACTGTTTAGCAAGAGTTCTAAGAGGAAGGCCAGCAGAAGGGTTTGAGGGGCTTGCTACTCCCTGGACACCCCCTTGCCCTTCCTGCAGCAATGGCATCTGGAGGGATAGCTGAAGCACTTTGTGGTGTGGGCAAAACCCCCTCAACTCGCACTGTTCACATCTGCTTCTTCCGTCAGGCTGAGCATCTGAAGGATAGGACCCCTAAATGTTCCCATACCGACTCCTAGTCTCTGGGGTCTTACCGACAGTGGCATTTATGAAAATGGAGTAAATCAGATGTGAAGTTATCTTCAAGTTTTGTTTTGAAGTATGGCGGGGTATGGGGTTCTATGAATGTGACTGTCATGCCTGTGGAAGCCAAGAGGGTGCTGGGAACCCGACTCTGGTCCTCGGCAGAACGTGCTCTGAGCTGCTCTTTCCAGCCTGGTTGTTTAAGATGTGCAATAATGCCACCTAACCATTTTCCGTGCACTGTGGGCGGTACTAATTAGCTTTCCTTACCGTTACCCTTCCAGCTGGCTTCACCACCCTCTGCTCGTGTCACCTTGACAGAGGGAGGAAAGGTTGTCCTGTCGGGGGAGCCTGTGTCCTTGCCCTGTAGAATTATTACAGGAACCTACAGGATTCAAGGAATCAGGGGCTTGGCGTGGCTTCTGGACATCCCCACTAGGTGGCAGCATAGAGCTGCTCAGGAGGGCCTCCTTCAATCCTTGGTTTCCCAGGGAAAAGACCAGCATCCCAGCCCACTGACCAGCCATTCCTGACGGTCTATTGTTGCATGGTGCCCCTGAATCACTTCGTTAGGGCCCTTCTTAGCATGACTAGTTGTAACTAACCACAATACCTGCCACCCCCTACTCCCCAAAGAAGTCACATTCAAGGGTGACTGCAGTTAAGGATTCCTTGCCGTGAGAAACCTGCTCTTAGGGCTGGGTCTTCAGGACCTACCCTCAGAGGCTCCCGAGATGCAGTGGATGGCAAGGATCCGTGTTCCCGACGCCTCCACTTGTCTTTCAGAACCAGCTGTCTGGGAACTTGCTGAGGAAGTTCAAGAACAGCAACGGATGGCAAAAGCTGTGGGTCGTGTTCACCAACTTCTGCCTGTTCTTCTACAAATCACACCAAGTGAGTGCCCACAGGGCAGCTGGCCCTGACCTGGGGTCTGCCTGCTCCAGCAGAGCGCAGTGCCTCCATGAAGCAGACACAGATGTCGGGCAGTGCGGGGTTCCAGCCAGCCACGTCCATCGAGATCTTCTCTAAGACAGTGACACTGCCCGTCTTGTTCAGATGGCCTCTACACTCTCCCTTACAGCCGCTGCTCAGAAGGGGGGGGGGGGGGTTGAACACAAGACTTGGGGTCCCTCTTGGTGTTCTTGAATTTAACAGTAGACACAAACAGATGTTCAGGGACGAAGAGCTGACCCAAGTGGGAAATCAAGGAAAAGGACTATACTGGGGCCCGCAGTGGGCCAGCCACCAGCTGGGAGGGCCGGGGCGTTTTTCCAAAGAGCAAGGGAGCCCAAAGCACTGGTAGGGAATTTCAAAGTGTATTAGGCTCTAGCCAACACCCAAAGGACTGATGCTGCTTCTCTGAGTCCTCAAGGACTCAGGAAGGCAGACCTCCTGGTGACTCCAGGCACTGGCACTATGGGGAGACATTGTCTTGAGGTGAACACACCTCCTAGGGGGGCCTCCTAGCCCGGTGTCTGGCTCTTAAGGGCGGAGACAGCATGTCTTCTCCTAGAGAGAGACCGTGTTCTTTACAGACTCACTCACCAGACCATGGCACACCGGCCAAGACTGGCTTTCAAGATTAGCCCTTGACTAACTATTGCCCACTTCCTCAAAGGCACCTCTCCGTTTGCAGGACCATCACCCCCTCGCCAGCCTGCCTCTGCTGGGCTACTCGCTCACCATCCCCTCAGAATCCGAGAGCATTCACAAGGACTATGTGTTTAAGCTGCACTTCAAGTCCCACGTGTACTACTTCAGGGCTGAAAGCCAATACACGTTCGAGAGGTAGGTGCCCCCTCCTGTGTATGCTCAGGACCGTGATCCTCTTCCCGACATCAGGGCTTTTCTCTAGGAATGTTAGTGTGTGTTCTGTAGGCCTGGCTACACAGGGTGGCATCCCAACTCCTCAGTGACTTCCGTCCTTACCACACATGGTGAGCATGTGCCCACACTGCCGGGTCCTCCACCATGCGCCCATTATGCCAGGAAGCCGGTGCACACGCAGTCCCCATGGACCTAGTGAGTTGAGCGTTGGTGCAGGGGTCATCTTCTAGCCAGGAAGCCAGCAGTGAAACAGGTGGCCAGATGACCAGATGTGAACTCTTGGCAGCGCATCCCCTAGCACCAGGGGCCCCAGTGTGCCAGCTCCCCACCTTGGGAGTTCTCTTCTGGCCTTGTTGCTTGTTTCTTCCCTGGCCCAAAGCAGTTCTCGATCCACCAGGAGACCCTAGGAATGCTTGCAGATGGGCCCAGAAGACAGCAATTCTCAGTCTGCATCACCAACTGTAAGGCGTGTAGCCTTACCATGCTGAATCCTAAGGGCAGTGACCTCCTCGATATATACACCCAAGACATGTTGAACTGAGTCACGGGGGATAGATTATTCTGAGCATATGTATCCCCAAACCCTGGGAGCTGGTGCCAGTAACACCCCCAACTGTGACAACCAGCAGTGCCAGACTTGGTGTGTCTCAAACGACAGTCCTGTCATATGGGACGGTAGCCCTACACGGCCCTTGGAATTGCGTCATGTAAGGTGTGCTGTGGTTCTCAAATGTTATCATAAACCGACATAGGCATATAAAGACGCCCAAGGTAAAATGTCCCCTCCGTTGTTTAGGTGGATGGAAGTCATACGAAGTGCTACCAGCTCAGCCTCCCGGGCCCACATCCTGAGTCACAAAGAATCTCACCTGTACTGATGGCTGGACACACTGGCTGTTCCAGCCACGGCTGCTCTCTTGGGAGATGTAAGGAAGCCTAGCAAAATCCACACCAGTCTGAACACACTGAAGATGCGCAGTGGCTCCCGCCCACCTCCCTCCACAGGCCTCTCTCCAAACCTTGTCTTCTCCAGTACTAATCTCTCCTTCAGCAGTCTTTCCCCTCCAGGCCTAGGGATGGGAGGGCTTGTCTTGCCATTCTCAAGGGACGCTTTAGCTTGTGTCAGTACTGAGATATTGTCATCAAGAGTGCCAAATGCCCGTCTCTGCCCTGCAGGTGCACCCCAGGGCAGGGCCCACGCATCCGTTCACCTGAGACACAAGTGCGCTTTTCCTAGGGAAGGGTTGCGTTGTCTTTCACCTGCGGACTGCTATTTTCCAGAATGGACTTTTCCAGGGCCTACAACACATGGCGCAGTCTTAAGCAAATGAGATCATTTTCGGATTTCATTTCTTTTCCAGTCTTTCTACTTTTATAATAATAGGACACTGGTAGGACTCACTTTCCTCGACTAATAAGCAATGGCGGCACACTCCATTCCACCGAGGGGTCTGGCTCCAGGGAGACCTGGTTACCAGACCCATTTTCTTGGTGGAAGCTGACCAAATTGTTTGTGATTCCTATTTACAAACTGTAGTGGGTTTGTTTTCTGTTAAGAGAAGCGGATTTCCAGTGCAATACCTGGGCGTCACTGTCCGTGCGTGGTGTGTACAGTGGGGGCTCTTAGGCTGTGATGTTTTCCTGTCTGTTTCACAAGCATGAGAAGCTGTATGTTGTTGACCGGGGCCATTTGTGCTGTTACGTTATGGGGCGTTGAGTGAGCTTCCCGGGGAAGCATTGTATGGTCATGGTACGTAGTCCCAGCCCTGGTGACTGGACCCAGTTCCTCCTGACGCCATGGTTTGAACCTGCACACTCTCTAGTAGTCTCTTACGGTGCCTGTCTTCAAGTCTTTCCTTCTATACTCATTCCTTCTGGGCATGGGGTACGGACAGGAGGACAGCCCATGTCCTGTACAGACTCCTCTGGGGACCTGGCTGCCAAACGCTACCTGAGCCTCCCAGTGGAAAACTTTGCCCTGTTCCCTAGGGTGACTGGGTGGCTGCCATTCCCTTCATGCAGAGCCCTCTACAGTGCAAGCTGGCCAGATCAGCACAGTCCTCACCCGGTGCCCTGCATCCCAGAAGCAGACTCCCCTAAAGTCAAGGGGCTGTGGCTAGTGTCCATGACTCACGATGGATGAGGAGTGAGATGTGTTAATCATTTGCCTTACAATGTACCAGATGGTTCTAAGTACTAACAAAAGGGAATAAAAATACCTCATGCCACAATCCAGCACACGGAAGTCTGAAGGCAAAACCAAGAGCTCTGTCTTGTCTTTGTGTGGTGGGAGAAGGGGAGTACTGGTGGGTGGGAAAGGGGACAGGACACCCACCAGGCTTGGTACTGAGATAAAACACTCTGGCACATTGATGAAAACACACCCAAGTGAGAAGGGGGAGGTTAGAGGTCATGGCCATGCAGACTCTTTGGTGAGTCCTCCTGGCCCCATCACCGGGCACCAGCAGTGCTGGGAACAGGCTCCCCGAGTTACCAAATTCCTGGAGGGCTGGAGACAAGATGACTTCTTCAGTGTGATTCCAGACTGTGTGACTGGCATTTTTGGCCTCCATACAGCTGCAGGGAAGCTCAAGAGTCTGATGGCCCCAAAACACAAACACAGCAGTCACTTCTGAGAGCTTTATTGACCTCTGATGACAGCATGGTACTCGGACCTCCAGAGTGTTTCCACCTTCATTGCCACATCTTATAGCAGAAACATAGAAGCCAGGTTTTTTAAGAAATATAATGCATATAAACCAATTACAGGTTTTGCCCAAGAAAGTATAAAACACTACACAGAGAACCAAACAGGAACCTTGATGAGCAACTCGGGAACAGAACAGTGGGCTTCTTCACAGAGAAACCCCAGTTGCCAGGAACCCACAATCTCCCATATTGATTGGTGGATCAATCAAGAGGCTGTTACCCCCTGGGACAGAGCCATCAATGAGCTGGCATGGCAGTGCACACCTGTAATCCCAGCTCTCAGGAGGCCAAGGCAAAAGGATCCTGAGTTCCTAGCCATCCTGAGCTCCCAAATGACCATCTGTCTCACGAGCCAGACCTGAAGCCTCAAACTACACGGCACTCATTCTCCCAGACTGGTGGCCTCGTCACCACCAGAAAACTGTGCCCGTGAGCTGTGAACAGCTTGCATGTAGCACTGAGGGACTTCTGGGAGATGCTGAGCTCACCCACCACAGCCTGTGATGCCAAGGCAGGCACGGGTGGTAGATCTAAAATGGGCCCTGCTCTGAACAAAGGACAGGTGAAAACACAACCGTCAGCTAGACAATGTATCCTTGGAACACTTCACTCGATCCTGTGCTGGAGGAGACTCTAAGGCAATCCACTTTCAAACTGTCAAACCCCACGTCCCCAGCAGAGTTTCCAATAAACTCCCAAAGAATCATGTGTTGCTTTCACAAGGAGGCTGTGCCTTACATACAGTCTAGGGACTGCAAAGGATCTGCCTGCGGTCACACAACACGCATCAGCAGCTCAACCACAGTGGCTCGTGTTGAAGACAGGTGGAAGGCATTACAAGGTAAGCCCTCACCCAACACATAGCAAGCCCTGGCTCATGTCCCAGTGCTACAAAGGAAGAAGAAACTGGCTTCACTATCAATATTTATATTGCTACCCATTTGTAAGACTGCAGGGCTCCAGACAGTAGAAATGTCCGCTGCCCTCAGGATGCTCCTCCGCAGAAAAGACTGACCCTCTGAGTGAGTCCTGCAACAGCCTCATACAGGAAAGGAGTACTCTAGAAAACATCAAATAGTCTCAGACTTCATGGTTCAGGGTAACATTCTTGGTACAAAATAACAGTACTGGGGCCAAAGCAATGGCTCAGAGGTTAAGAGCACTGGCTGCTCTTGCAGAGGACATGGATTCTGTTCCCAGCACCCACATGGCAGCTCACAACTCTAGTCCCAAGGGATCCAACATCCTCGTCTGGCCTCCAAGGGCACTGCACACATGTGATGTACAGACATACATACAGGCAAAACACCCATAGACTCAAAAACAAAACAAAAAATCCGAAAACTAACAATTGTGGTTCTATTTCCCCTACCCAAAATGTATTGATTGAAATTATTAATCCAACCCAAATGTACTTTTAGACTATCACAATTTAATAGTCTAAAAACCTAGACCCTACCCCCACTTATTCTAAGCAATAGTCTCACAGCCAACACCTCTAGCACTGGCCTGCCCTTCCTGTAACGTTGAGGCCACCATACACCAGGCACAAGGCCACGCAGATGTCCCAAAGGTCCTGCTCCAAAACCTGACTATCTTCCTCGAGACCTAGTGCTCCAACAAGAGGACAAGAATTAGCATCAAAGCAAAAACACTACAGCGGTCTGAGTAAGACTAGCAAGAACTGCTCTGAGAACTCAAGAATTCCCACCTTGCCAAGCAATGCTTTGTAGCACATGAAGAAACAGGGAGCCTGGCAGACATCACCAGCAGACCCAGCTCCTTGAAGAGAACTGAAACCACCATTCACGTCCCCAGCAAGAGCTTCAGCAGTTCCACAAACCCACAGCACTGGCCACACCTCAGTGACCAACACACAATTGCATAGGGCACTAACCTGGACATTTGGCTTTTGGACATCTGGGCACTTTTCCCTGGGGTCTCTATACACACACAACCACAAACGTGCAGAGCAGGTGCCCCGTCTGCTCTGCGGTGCCATGTTTCAAGAATGGTATGCAAAATGAGTGAGTTATAAAATTTATTTGTGTGAGCATTCAGACACTTCCAGGTGGGGTGGATGATGTGCAGATTCTACGACAAGGCCCCACGGAAAGGAGCGGACAGGACGGTGCATCTGGCGCAGACACAGTGGCACAACCCAACAAAGATTAGACGAGAGCACTTCATCCGGGAGAAATCAGAATGATTTAAAGCTCTGAGAGACAAGATGTGTTCCAACTGCAACACTAAGAAACAGTACCATTGATGAGAAAGAAAAACTTCCAAGTGTACCAAAGGGGGCACAGGGAAACCCAGGGGGAAGTTTGCATCTGCTGAGGTACAATCAGGAGTGTTCCATGGGGGAGGGTAATTATTATTAATGACAGACCCTGCAAATACAAAATAAAGTCCAAATCACTGGTCACGAAATTCAAAATTTACATGTAATAAAGGCAAGGCAATAGACTCAAGTTCTGGCCTGTCAAATATTTACTCCACAGACATTATCTACAGAAGCACTTGGCCAATGTGTACACAGTGATTCCTTATGCACGCCAAAAGTTTTTCCGTAAAAATGATGCTATATACAAATCTGTACACTGATCCACCAGAGCAACTTGTCTCCCGGGGGAGGCGCAAGCAACATAAAGCAGGTACCTGAGGTTGCAAGTCTTCAACCGCCTTGTCACAACCCAAATATACATTTCAGGGTTTGTTAAAGATACTTTCTTTGAATATGTGCACTATGATTAAAATTAAAAACAATAAAAAAATAAAATAATTGCTTGAAGGAGTAGCCCCCCACCCCATCGGAAGGACTCCACCTGGTGTGGCACGGTGAGGGCTGTGTCCCTGGGCAGGTGCTAGCGGCCACAGGAGGGCGGGCCTCCATGACACCTCTTCGCAGAGTCAGCAAAGGCTCTTACTGACTTTTAAAAAGAAGGAAGATGAAGAAGAAAGGAAAGAGCAAACCCAGATGCAAAAGGCATTTCAGTGAGCTGACGTTCCTCCGCCACTCAAGGAGTATCTAAGGGAAAGCAAAGAGAGACATCAGTAAACATCAGTTTTGACACCAGGGCAAAATGTCCAAGAACCAAGCACAAGAATCAACAGGTTAACAGATCTATCATTCAAGAAAGTTCTGGTTCTAACACGAAAACTCGTAATACATAAAAAGAGGCTGTGTTCAGCCTCTGTGGAAAAGGGCAGTCACTAGGGCACCAAATGACACCAAGGGCCCACTCACAGGCTCTCCCTCTACCATCCTCCAGGCAGCCTGTCCGACTGGTTAGAGCTTGCCCTTCTGGTTGCGAGCTGGCCAGCAAGCTGCCAGAATCCACCTGTGTCTCTATGGCCAACTCCCCATCCCATGCTGGAGTTACAGCCACACAGCAGCATGAGAAGCCAGTGTATGGTGTTGGCCTACACTCCTGTTTGTAGAATGCACCTAACGTGCTATGCCGAGCCTGCTCCAGCCCAGGATCTATTTCTGAAAACTGGTGCTACCAAGGACAGAGAACTCAGGCTAGTTTGAGTCTAAACTCAGCAATTTACAAATGCAGGCCAGGTGAGCCACATCCTAGGCGCATTCGAAATCATGGCCCAGAAGGGTCTGTGTGTCTGCATGAACACCTTGCATATAACATCAGAAGAGATAGTAATAACTGGGTTATAACCATAGGATCCATGCCATTTGTTTAAAAAAATAAGAAAAAGTCTGTGTTGTCTTGCTTCTAAATGCTAAATGGTATAAGTGCCATGGTCAAGATAATGTCATTCCAAACTGACATCACATCACAGGAGACTCCCAGAGTCCCTTTATAATACACTGAACATACTCCAACGGGTCCACAGGATGCTCTTAGCAGCACACTTGAGCCATATCTAAGACTCAAACATCAAGAACTACAGATGCCCCGCTATGGTTGAGCCGCTCCTCCTGTGGTGGACGCAGTGCTCTCACTGAAGACACTTCATACAGAAGTCACTCTGGGGAGACTATCTGAAACAAGTCATGAGGGAACGATGATGGCACCGGTGAGCACCACCCTGTGGCTGGTTGGCCTTCAGGAACACCAAGGAGAAAAATGGAAAGCCATAGCCATGTTCACAGAGACAAGATCAGGACCCCACCACTCATCTGATGACTTAGGAGGGCCCACTTACTACAAAGGCCATGGGTGTCTACTTGAAATCTGAGTTTGGACTGAGAAAGATGTAGCCATATAGAATTCACATCAGATTTCAAAGGTTTGATTCCAAAGAAAACAATGCAAAATATCTCACTAGATAATTGTTTATAATGATTATAAGTTGGCAAAGGAAATTATCAAATATAGTTAAGAACTTACAACGACCTGTTGAATGAGGATACAGCTGGTTTTAAGCTGTATTTTCATTTATTTTTGTGATGAGCTGTTGTTACCTTCAGACGCAAACCAGGGGCAGTCTGAAAAAACACCTCTCTCTCCTTCAATGGCCTCAAGACTGGGAGCCACCAAGCAAGTTATTGTTATATTTTAGCCCTAACAGTAAGATCTATTCAACATGAAGGCTATGTGCCCAAAGCCACCGAACAGGGATGGGAACTCGCTGAGGCCAGAGCACAGACCTACAGGCAAGACTCCAGGCCTGGCTCGGAGTCCGCTGCACTGAATCCGCTGGTATCTGAACAAAGCAGTGTGGCTGGGCTTTACCTCTCTGCTCCCTAGACCACTGCAGAGGTGTGCCTTTCTCTGGTAAGAACTATAAAGGCAAGGCTCTGGGATCCTTTCCGGAGTAACCTCTTTCCTGTGTGCAGTTCAGAACAAGCCTTTCCCCAGAGGTTTTGCTGTAAGCCCTGGTCTGGGGTGACAACAGGAACAGACAAGGATGAAGCATCCAGGAGACACCCAGCTGCAGCCTGTGGCAGCTGTCTAGTCCCAGAAGCCATGCCAGCACCACCAGGCTCTCCTACAGCCCAGCTCTAGCCCAGAGCCCGTTACCTCTGCAGCCGCTGCACGAGCTGAGCCACCATGGTGTCAGAGATCCCAGGGCAGGCCTCTTCCGCCAAGTAGATGGCTCCCCGCAGCTCTTCTATCGACCCCAAGTTTCCTCCGCATGCCTGGCTCTTCTCTTTCAGCTGAAAACGCACACAAACAGTGAGACGCATGTGCACAGACCAGGCAGCAACCCTGACGCCAATCCCCCACCGCCGAGCCAGGCTGATAAGGAATCAGGCCTGAGCTCTGTGGCTGCTGAGTCACTTGGGGCCATCTTGGGTCTCTGTGAACATCGTGTCTACAGAGCAAAAGAAGGCCCTCGCCTGACTCCTCCAGGCGAGAATGCAGGCAAGCAACTCTACACAACTCTTCACACACGAGCCTGACCGTGCACAGCCCCCCATACACGATTCTGATGGAGCACACCTCCACACACGACTCAGACGGTGAACCCAGTTTCATCTCCTTGTGCAGCCCTCACCTTACCCCAGAAAGTGCTATCAATGCCGACCACACGCAACCCTGGTTCACTCCTTAAGGGTTACTGTGGGTCAGGGCAGAACTCAGACACACAGCCTTTGGGGTCAAGAGCGCTGTCAGGTGGTAACCCTGAGTCCTGGGACTCGGGCAACACTGTCCTGTGCTCCTTGAGAGTCACAACTGTGTGCTTAGACACACCTCCCAGCATGAAGACCAACTCCAAGTCCTTATCCTGGAGGTGCTCACAGCAAGGAACACAAGAGCCCCTCACATCAAGGCTGAGCTCAGCTCAGGATTACAGACCTCCCAGCACTGACATTAGCAGCTCAGTCCCCAGTCTCCCTCATCCACGTCTGTAAACACGCCTGAAAACACAGCTTTGACTCTGAGGATGCTGAGAACAACCAGACCACTGTCACACTAAGAGCATGGGATTCCTTACATTGTCTCTAAGGGGCCACACTGGGGAGGCCCACAGAAGCAGGGCCCATTGTGGCGTTGTGTTAGCTAACAGTCCCTGCCACTCACCTGCCTCTGATCTGTGTCTCAAAGCAGAAGCAAAGAAAGATAGGAGAACCAGAGCCCTGGCCCCTTCACCACAACAGTGCTGGATGCAATGGCTGCATCACTAATGTGTACGATCGTCCTGACATAGGCAGAGTAGCAGCGATGGGAACATTCCACTGTGGATTGTGCTCATGTGTTGAACAGGCTATGTTTACTGAGCTTCGATGACTATTACAAGCACTGAATCCTCACCTCTAGTTATGGCCGACTACCCCTAATGACACTGACTTCCTGAATATTACCTCATTCTGGTGGATTTGAGATTGTCCCTGAGGAATAATTCAGCAGCTTGAGTCCAGTAAAACCTGCACAGCCCCTGACAGATCAGAAAATCCACACAGCCTTCCCTGCTCATCAGCCTGGCTTACGGAAGGCAGGGCCCATTGCCAGTGGTCAGCATGGATGCCAAGGCAGAAGCTGAGCCTGCCTCTGCCCCCAATTCGTACTGGCAGCCACCTACAAAGGACAGCCCTGGTCCCCTGTTCTTCCCTCCTAACCTTAGCCCCACCCCCAAGAAAGGCAGCCAGGGATCTTACCTCAGCAAAGAGAGGGGAAATAATGGTGGATAAACACTGAGAGAAAGGCCTCTTTGGGATGTCCTTCACCTTGGGGAAGAAGAGGGCATCATTAGAAACAGGACCAGGTAAGGATTCTGCAGTCTCCTCCTGGAAACCCTTTGGGCTCACTATGTGAGTGAGATGGTCAAGGGGCCACCTGTGAAGCTGGGCACCCACGGGAAATCACTCCAGAAGGCTAGTGCCAGGAACTCCATGCAGTCCCTGTACAAGAGGCCCAGTTCCCACCACCCCATCAGGAGACCTGTGGGACCCCAGAGGTGGCTACTGGTCCACACGGCCTGACAAACTGAACCTCTGTGCTCCACAAGATCTTTAAGATACAGCTTCTTGTAGATTTAAGTGGGCTGAAAACCACCCCATCAAAATTAAATCTCTAAACACAACACTCATTTTTAGGGGTCCAAAATTAAAACGCCAGCATAAAATCAGAGTTCGCTGAAGTCCGGCAGGAGCTTTCTTTCATGTGTGAGCTTCACCCCACATCCTACTCCACCATGCGGCTGAGGGTCAGGAGGAGACGGGGCACAGCTCAGCACCTACACTCCCAGTCCCACACCTCACTCCCGCAGCAGGCTCGCTGTGCCGCTGGCTGGCAAGTGCGGACACAGGAGCAGGCATGAGCCACTATCATACCTTATTTCTTTCCAAGTCTGATGACTGAAGAGTTCCATTCTCTAGATTCTTGGGATCTTTCTCCCGGATTGTGAAGATCCAGTCCCCAGAGTCGCTGCCTCCAGATGCCTGGCCATCTGTTTCCCTTGACACAGAAATCCCACCAAGTTCACCAATGTGGGCTGGGCTTCGAACGAAACTGCCCAGCCCACTGACACAGCCCATTCACACCAAGTCACCTGCAGCCGCGCCACACAGCACAGCAGACAGGAAGGAACATGGCTTCTGGGATTGCCCTACTAGCAGACAGTGCCACTATTCTGGGGCCACCTCCTTCTCTACTTCTCTGTCAGTCTCTCTTGAACCTTGGTTTCTTTCCAAGAACCTCTTTCTGGCCATGGCTCAAAATGTCCCCTTTTGCCCTACTGCAGCCACACAGCTTTATGGTGGAGAAGTGGCCTCCTCTCGCTATCTCTGTCACTGTCCCCAAGTCCACAGCCCGGTTCTGCCCTGTGTGCCACCACCAAGGCTCTACTGCTCTACAGACTGCCAGACAAGGTGCCCACTCCCTGCTCAGTCAGGGCCTTCTCAGTCCTTATGGCGATGACCGGGCCTGCCTGCTGCCCCCATCCTTTCCCACCCACAGAGCCGGCCTGCTCAGTCTGGCTTCCATGTCCCAGCTTTACTCTGACCCAGGGGCTGGCCCCTTCCCTAAGGCCTACACCCCGAGTGACACCATTTGCTCTCATGGCTCCAAGTGTACACAGGTCTGTGTCTTCTGCCTGCTCTCCATGGTGCAACAGCGCTTTAAGCTATGCGTCTTCTACACACTCCATAAGCAGCTCAAACTGTTTCCAACCCCTTACCGCTGTGACACCACTCCCTGTGCTGCGGAAACCTGGACAACATCCCTGCCTCCTGCACCAAACCCTTCACTGGGGCTGAAACCCGGGGCCGCTAACATGCCAGCCAGGTACTGAGCAACAATCCCGCCACTCTGTGTATTTTATTTTCAGACGGTTTCATTAACTTGCTTGTAAGTCTGGAAGTCCCTGGCACCTGAGATGCGCTGGGATGACGCCTCCGCCCAGACCCCTGCCGCAGCCTGGCCCACCCTGCAGCTGACACTAGTCTCCCAGCAACAGCATCCCAATGACCTCCCCGTCAGTGGTCTCAACCGCTTCACACCCCAGTCAACAAATGTGGGTGCTGAGTGGGGAACCCACACTCAGTGATACAAAGCTTGGCAACACCGAGAGTCCCCAAAGCAATCTTTCTTTTCTCTTCAGAACTGTACACAAGGACATTGTCTGTCGGGACCTTAATGGCAGGGGGTAATGAAGAGCAGAAGCCTCGCCACGGTCCTGTGCAAGCTCCTACTAATACAGATGTCACTCAAACTCCATGGCAGTGCACTGGATCAAAGAACCCCAAACAAGGCCATGGGTACAACATGGAACTCAGCATCAGTCCAGAGGGCCGGGATACAGCTCCATGCACAGGGCCGGCCTCGCATGCATGAGGAACTAAACTACCCGCACACAGGCATGCATACCCCCGCAGAGAAGCATGGAGACCTCAAGGGGACAACTTACACATCCGAGTCCTCTGAGCTGGAGTCGTCATGGCTCTGTTCCGCCTTCCACCTCTTGTACCGGTCGATGAGTTCCGTCAAGTAGGACGTCTTCTTCGCATTGCGGATTATGAACTTGTGCTTCAACAGCTCCTTAGCAGTGGGTCTCTGGAAAACACACGTGCCCAAATATTCTACTCTGTTCCACCTGAACAGCCAGGCTTCTGGACTAAAATGTCGGACCGCTGCACCACACAGCACTGGGTTCTACTGAGTCTGCTTCCTCTGCAGGCTTATTCCAAAGGAGTTGCACCACTCCCGAGCCTGAGCCTACCCACACAAGGTAGACCTGACAGGGAGTTCCAACAAGGACAAAAACAGTCCACCAGAACCATTCAACCAAAGAAAGAACACGCCTACCTGTAACATCACAAAAGAACTCTGGTTTACGTGGTACTGCCCGAGAGAGCGCATCTCCTGGTTTGCGTGGTACTGCCCAGGAGCGTGCATCTCCTGGTTTACGTGGTACTGCCCGAGAGCGCGCATCTCCTGGTTTACGTGGTACTGCCCTGGAGCGCGCATCTCCTGGTTTACGTGGTACTGCCTGGGAGCACGCATCTCCTGGTTTACATGGTACTGCCTGGGAGTGCACATCTCCTGGTTTACGTGGTACTGCTCTGGAGCGCGCATCTTCTGGTTTACGTGGTACTGCCCTGGAGCGCGCATCTCCTGGTTTACGTGGTACTGCCCGAGAGCGCGCATCTCCTGGTTTATGTGGTACTGCCCTGGAGCGCGCATCTCCTGGTTTACGTGGTACTGCCCGAGAGCACGCATCTCCTGGTTTACGTGGTACTGCCCTGGAGCGCGCATCTCCTGGTTTACGTGGTACTGCCCTGGAGCGCGCATCTCCTGGTTTACGTGGTACTGCCCTGGAGCGCGCATCTCCTGGCTTACGTGGTACTGCCCGAGAGAGCGCATCTCCTGGTTTACGTGGTACTGTCCCAAGAGCGTGCATCTCCTGGTTTACAGTGTACCTCATGACAGATACTGAGTAAGGAAACACATACTCTTCATGACTTCCTATAGGGCTGGGCTAATACCACAAATTAAAATGAAGTCGATGACTCGACTCATCTACAACAGGTTAGGGCAGAGTCAGGAGAGACCCAGCCAGGTTCCCGTGGTCACCAGCACTTCCAGTTTAGAAAAGCAGACATGTGAACCTACGATCCCCACCCCGTGACTGGGGCCAACAGCTAGATAACCACCTGGACATGGCACGGCTCCAACCTAACAGCTCACCCAGCTTAGCCATGGCTTCCCCACCTGCCGGCACAAAGCTCCCTCAACATGCAGAGTGGCCCAAGCAGGGGCAGCAGACACAGAGGCCCGCCCGGTACACCACAGTCCCCCTGCTCCAGGAATCTATGTTTTTTCTTAACAAGAACAGCATGTACTCTACCATGATCCCTGAGAACCGGGTGGCCTCAGCAATCCCTCCCCCTCCACCCACTGCCCGTGACACTCCAAGGACAACCAAGTGCCATGTTTTCAGTTTCGAGGCTTCTCAAGCCGAAGCGGAGGGTGTACCCCAGGAATAAATGAGGACTGGACCAGCTTTAGAAGAATATACTACACACTTGGGTCTCTCCCCGAGTGCCACTGTACTACCCTGATATAAACAAACAACTGGACTGCACGAAGACCACACTCGCCATGCCCTGACCAACCCAGTAACCAAATGTTGATCTGCTGCCCTCAACCCGCAGCCCCCATGGTGCTTTAGAGCCTGATGAATTCCTTTGCCAGAACTGGTACCCTATGGGGGAATTACATGATGCTATTGTGAAACTTATTTTTCTCGTCACTTTTAGACAAGGGTTTACGGGCCCCCTCATGAATATTCTTGAGGTCCAGATAACTCTGCTCACAGAAACCCACATACGATGCTACCTGGGACACAGGTACACAGGCTACTTTAGGAAATGAGGCAGAGCTCCCAGCAGCTTATTCCCGGGCTTTGTCACTACAGTAAACTCGGAGGGAAAGAGAGAAGAAGCAGAGACGGTGGGTGACGAGCACCCTGTCTGTCTCCTAGCACAACCTTCAGGTCAGCCTCTGCTCTTGCTGAAGCAGATTCCCAGTTCCCATCCTGACTTTTGTCTGTAAACACTGAAAACCAGGATCCCACCCCCACACCAAGGAGAAAACCCCTCAGGGGCAACAGGATACGAGATGCTAGAAAATTTTTAACAAAATAATTACAACTTAAATCCCTAACAAGTAAAATGACAACAACAACAAAGTCTCCGTAATTTAAAGAAATCAAACTCATCTGCAAAGTTGTGTGAGATCAGGGAGACAGCCAGCGATGACTGAAACAATCCCCACAGAGCAAATTCACCCCGGCTTGAGACCACAGAAAGGGGTACACTCACAAAGCTTGGCTCCTTATTCAAACAGGCCTCCACAAACTCCTTGAGGGGTTTGCTGTAGTTTCCTTCCAGTGTGGGAGGGTTGTTCTTTGGGATGAGGAATAACACCTTCATGGGGTGCAGCTCGGAATGTGGGGGCTCTCCTTTGGCCAGTTCTATTGCTGTGATGCCGAGGGACCAGATGTCTGCCTGTAAGGACCAGAGAGAACAAGAGTATATTCAGACAAGTGTGGTGGGTGTATGTTTTAATCTCAGGTTCTGAAAAAGACAATCATTTTAAATGATAAGAAATATAAGCCCAGAAAACGAGTGGACAGATTTACCGACATACCCCTACCCTACAGAGCAATCCTGACTGTCATCTCTATGGTCGTCAACCCTTGAGCAGCACCTGGTGCACGGCTGTGCAGATCCAGTGGGCACCTTGGTCCCCACACCAGCTCTGCAATCAAGGTCTCGTGGGACTGGACAACTGCCTTTTCAGGAGGGAGGCAACTAGAGGAGGGTGTGTAAAGGGCTGACCCCTGTGCCCTGAACTTAACATAGACTGGACAGCTGCCTCTTCAGGAGGGAGGCAGTTACAGGAGGGTGTGTAAAGGGCTGACCACTGTGCCTGGAACTTAACATAGTTTGTTCTGTTTGCTTTTGCAGTGCTGGGAACCGAACCTAGGACCTCATGTACACTAGGTGATGGGGGAGAGTCTTCTGTTTTGTGTTAATTTCATTGGTTAAATAAAGAGACTGCCTTGGCCCTTTAATAGGACATAAAATTAGGTAGGCGGAGTAAACAGAACAGAATGCTGGGAGAAAGAAGCTGAGTCAAGGAGTCGCCATGATTCTCCTACCGGATACAGACGCAGGTTAAGATCTTCCCTGGTAAGACACCTCGTGGTGTTACAGGGATATTAGAAATGGGTTAGATCGATATGTAAGAGCTAGCCAATAAGAGGCTGGAACTAATGGGCCAGGCAGTGTTTAAAAGAATACAGATTCCGTGTAATTATTTCGGGGCATAAGCTAGCCATGTGGGCGGCCGGGTCTGGGGATGCAGCCCCGCTGCTCCTATTTCAACAGCTAGGCAAACGCTCTACCAACCCAACAGAATGTTTACTATTAAAAATGGTCAAACACACAGACATGGAAAACATTAATACGATGCCTTCCATACGGCTGCATATCTGCATCGTATAAGCCACTGTGCCTCGTGGCCTGTCATCCCAGCACTCAGAAGACGGAGGCAGGGACACTGTACAAGCTACACACACAAGTGACTGTGAAACCTAGCACTACACAGCAGGGTCTCGAGGAGGAGCAGACACGGAAAACTGTCTTGACACCCCCCCCACCCCCCCCCACCCCCGCTTCAATCTGCCAACCACACAAGGCTCGCTTACACACTGACACTAAAATTAGCAACACTGGTAGTTCTCAACTAGTGAGTCCACAACACCAACATGCAATCAGCAAATGCAGCTTACTGCACTGGAGCTCTCTCAGGCAGTGTGCAGGGCAATTCTCTTTTGTGGCCTGGGCAACAACAGCCACCAGACTGGACAAGAGGAAAACGGGGGGGGGGGGGGGGGGGGCACACACGACCAATGCGGCCTCAACTCAGTACTTCCAACTTGCAGTGAGTGAGTTTATCTAGAAGCGTCTATAAGTCGTCCTCACCCACACACACCCCATCCCACCCCCACGCTACAGACAGGATTTGTCTATGTAACAGTTGTAGACCAGGTTGGCCTCAAACTCGCTGAGATCCACCTGCCTCTGCCTCAAATGCAGGGATTAAAGATGTGTGCCAACACTGCCTGGCACGTCTAAGTCTATCAGGTAGTAACTAAGCTTTTCCAACTGCTTATTTAAAAAAAAAAAAAAAGGAACAGAAAACCTTCCACGGTTGCTTTATCTGAATTAGGATCCGGAGGGTGTCCACATGTCCCAGGGGACGGCTAGGCTACCCAAGGTTCTTTCCCCTCTAACAGTCTCCACTGCCAATTTCCCTGGTGCTGTTAACAAAAAGGTCAAGTCCTTCTCTGTTTGTAGTTTCTGTACTGGTTGGATTTCTATCAACTTGGCAAACCAGAGTCATCTGGGAAGGAGACCCTTAATTCAGAACATGCCCCCATCAGACTGGCCAATAGGCAAAGCCTATGAGGCTTTTTATTTCCCTGATTAATGACTGACGTGGAAGGGCCCAGACCACTGTGGGCAGTGCCATTACCCCTGGACTGGTGGCCCAGGGGTATATGAGAAAGAAAGTAAGCCGTCATGAGGAGCAAGCCAATCAACAGTGCCCGTGGCCTCTGCGTCAGCTCCTGCCTCTGTGACATCTATTCCCAGCCTAAGGTCTTGTGGACCCTGCAGTGAGACTCAGCAGCCCTGGGGTGGCCCTGCTGCCCAAGCCCACGTACAATCATGTCAGTGCGTACTGTAGTGAACGGAGCACAGCAGTCTCAGGGCACTCTATGGTGAGCAGGACATGGGGACTGTGCTAGAGGCCCCTCTGCTCATCACTGCCTCATAAAACATCACCAGTGCAGGCCCTAAAGGGACAGCTACCATGGCTCCTCCAGGGGGCAAGACAAGGCCAGTTCAGGTGGTCACAGGACTAGGACAATCCCTGACCCTTAGCCCCTTGGAGTGGACTCACCTGCCATTCTGCAACCAGAAACCCTCACCGCCGCGCCCCAGTCGAGCCTGAAGGTAGCAAGAAGCAGTGACAAAGCCTCACAAAGAGGAAAGGGAGCTACATCCCAGCAGGCCAGTCTCTCGCCTGTCCCGTGAAGTGTGTGTGACTGCTGTCACCGACTCCCATACTCTGAGGCACAACATGACACCACCGTGTATCCACCACCGTGTGTCCACAGGGCCTGTGGCAATGGGTCTCCACCCAGACCTCTGGGCACCACACAATCAGCTCAGCTGAACCCATTACAAGACCTGGCAGAGATGGGTCTCTGCTTCAGGTGAGCTGTGCCCTGGCGGCACCCAGAGGCCTGAGAACTTTGAAAGTGAGGGCAAGGCAGAAAGGTGCTGGCCCTGCTTCCTCAGGCTCCCACACATGGGGTGACCTAAACCTAACCAAGAACAACCCGGCATGACTCTGGACCTCCAGCACCAGCCAGACCTGCGCAGGGTCCTGTGCAGCCCCCCTGCCTGCATCGGGCACCCACTGACAAACACGGACTGAGCTGGCATGTCCATTTAGTATCAAGTCATCTGGCATATAACCAAAGACCACAATAAAGATCCATGTTTAAACCCAATCTACCCTGGAGGAGGAGGCCACTAGTTAGTTCCTGGCTGCTTAGCCCCGAAATAATCACACAGAAACTGCATTAATTAAATCATTGCTTGGCCCATTAGATCTAGCTTTTTATTGGCTGACTCTTACATATTAATTTAACCCGTCTCCATTCATCTGTATACTGTCCCGTGGCTGTGGCTTACTGGGTAAAGTTCCCTCCGGTGTCTGTCTCTGATGGGCTCCATGGCTTCTCCCTAAACTCTGCCTCCTTTCTCCCAGCATTCATTTTAGTCCTCCGCCATTCCCTGCGCAGGCCCAACGCAGTTTCTTTATTAACCAATGGTAATCGTAGCATACAGAGGGGCATCCCACATCACCACCCTAATAAATAGGAGCAGGAAGACAGAAGAGGCCTTCCCAAACACTCCGCCAGCAGCGCTACTTAGTCCAGCTCAGAACAACCAATTAACTTAATGAAGTTTTCAAAATAAAGAACCACAGCAAGTCCCAGCCAACATAACCGCATGTCTACCGCTGTATTTAGGACATGCGCACCTGGGGATTCAAGTGAAAATCAGGGGAGGGGAGGACAGCCTATCCAAAACAACCAGAGTGGACTGCACCAAGGAGCCACGGCAGAGACGCACCGAGGCGAGAAGACCAGGAAAGATCTGGGAAACAAGAAGGGAGTGGCCATGGCTACAACAGAAATGGGTGACTTGGGTCCCAAGTCATAAGGGCCAAGGTTGAAAAGCTAATTTACTACAACTGAAAAAGAATGACCACGGTAGTTATTCTAGTCTCTCTTCTACCAAAATTCAGACATGAACACTGACAGTGAACAGCGGACAATACACCTACCTTCCTACATGACAGAACTCGGGGAAAAGGACAAGACGGGACTTCAGAGAAGTAGTCATGAGGTCATCTACTTCCCAGAAGACTCGGGACCAGCAAGCAGCAAATGCAGAGACAGAACTGAGAAACCTGATCACGTCTGCTGCTTGCTGGGTCCGGGGCCTGAGCATCTACCTGAGCTACGGTATCACCACAGTTCACCAAGCCAGAGCAAGAGATACCTCTACGTTACGGCATGCTGTAATGTCATATACCTTACAAGAGTCCCAAAGGCAAGTTATCCTATGCTTCAAGCATCATTTAATGAGGCAGGAAATCTGCTACACACGGAGGAGGGTCCTATTAAAAAAAAAGGAAGAAAGAAAAACAAAGGCAGGGGTCTGGCATGCTAACACATACTTGCAATCCCAAAGCGGGTAGGTGACCAGTTTGTCAGGCTTAGCTCTCAGAGCAAAACTGTCTCCAAAGGGGAGGGGGAATGAATTAATCTTTTTTCTTTTTTTGAGGGGCTGGAAAGACAGCTCCGCATTTAAGAGCACATACTGTTCTCACAAGAATCCTAGCTGTGTCCCAGCATCCGTGCCGTCTCGGGGATCTCATGCCTTCCAGAGCGCCAGCACCGTACGTGCAAACCCACACAGACAAGATGTAAACACATGGAAGACAAAGAGCAATGTCCAACCTATGCTCGTCTCTGGGTTAAATTTGTTTTTGTGTAGAAGTCTGGGGCTTAGGAAGGCCAATTCTCTGCCATGACCATGTTTACTGCACACGGGCCGCTGACCGGAGGAAACGGAATGAGCTATCACAAGGTTTTAGAGAATTAAAGGACAAAAGCAAGAAAACACAGGAACAAGCAGGCAGCCTGACGAGCAACACCTCCAGTCTCCAGCGGTCCGAGAGCCTCTGGGAATAAAGGTCCCGAGACCCAAAACAGAACAAATGGTGGCAGTCACTAAAGAACCATGCTTGCTCCATCCTGCTGTGGGATTGTTTGTGGGCTCGCTGATTCCCTCCAGATGCCCTACGTAGAGCAGCTGAGCTCTGTCCAGGCCCTGGCCCCCATCTACTGTCTTCCTGTGCACAGCACTGCCTGCCCTAAGCTATCGATATCTACGGTCTGCAGTCTCAGAAGGCCACCTGCGCCCACTCTCATACCCACGCCTTCCTGGTCCCCACCACATCAAACAGTCACAGAGACCAGAAGGACAAGGTCGCCAATGGCACACCGGGAGGTGGAGAAGGAAGCTGATGTGAATCAAGGTCACAAAATTACCTCTGTGGCCTACCAGCTACCACAAAGGAACGCTACATATGCAAACCAAAGGGACAAATATCTGGGTGTGGTCCGGGCTCTCACCTTTGAGTCATAGGCTGACTGCTTAATGACCTCAGGCGCCATCCAGAAGGGAGTACCCACGAAGGTGTTCCTTTTTATCTGGGTATCGGTCAGCTGGCCAGCTACTCCAAAGTCAGCCAGCTTCACCTCTCCATGTTCAGAGAGCAGAACATTGGCCGCTGCAAGACAACCAAGCAGGAGGACATTATTATATACAATTATATTCAGGGTCACCTTGGGAGTCCACGCATGCTCTCCCCATTGGGCACGAGGGCCCATGACAGCAAGGTGCCCTGGGGTTTACAATAGCCTGCCTGACCCCGACAGACAGAGTGGTCAGGACAGACGTACAGAGAGTTTGACCACTTTGGTGTTTCAAAAAAATAAATAAATAAAAACAAGAGTAGGTCCCACCTTTAATATCTCTGTGGATTTTCTTCTCCGAGTGTAGATAATCAAGTCCTTTCAGAATTTCTCGTAATATGGTAGCGATCTGAATTTCATCTAAAGGGCCAGGTTCTAACTAACAAGAAAAAAGATAGTCATTTAGAAGCTATCGTACACACGGTTTAAGAAACAAAATCCATGCTAAATAGACAACATAATTAAAATGAAAGACATCTTCACATAAAGCAGATATTTTGCCTCAACAATTGAAATCTATTAAAGGGCCAGGCGTCATGGTGCACTTGGGATTCAGAAACAGATCTCTGCAAGTTCAAGGTCAGCTGGGTCTACATAATGAAACCCTGTTGCTAAAAACCAAAAAGTTAACAATTAATTCTACTTAAATTTGAGGCGGGGACGACTATAGAAAATGTTTGCTAGTCTGCGAATCAGTTAAGCGCAGAGCACTGGCCAAGACTCAGAGGAGGATGCTGGACGGGCACCTTGTGAGGCGAGTGTGAGCCACTCCTTCCTCAAGCTACCCCTCACCAGAACTTCAATCCCCAAGACTTTCAGAACATGCTATAGAATGCGCACATAAAACATTATTAGCTTTAATTGGGAGAGTCATTGCTTTAATTCTGAGAAACTCAAAGGAGCTGTTTCTCTTGACTCCTTGGTATCAATTCGTAAGAAGTTGTAAGGAAGCAATGTAATGTGTACAATCCCTGTTTAAAAACAGACAGAACCTTGACTTGAAAAACTAAAGAAAAAGGAAAATCAGAAAAAGCAGCAGACAGCAAGGGGGCTCCATTCGTAAGACAAAGTGCATCCATTCTCACTTGTGGGAAAGGTCACTGAACTCATGGCACTGAGACAGTCTACAGACACAGAAGCCCTAACAGCAGCTCTTACAGAGCAGGTCCCCTAAGCCAGGAGAAGACACAGACCTGTGTGGCCAGCTAGCCCTTTAAAAGGCGGTCCTAACAGCAGGACTGCCCCAAGTTCCAGGCCAGCCTGGGCTCTGATGTCCCAGGATTCTGGGAAGGAGGAAATCCATTCCTTCCCAGTCCTGTCCCAACCACAGAAAAAGGAAGATGTGATTGCCCCGCTGAAAAAGGTACCAAGCCATGTGGCTAACATACATAAGAATAATGGGTTAATATAAGTTATAAGAGTTAATAAGAAGCCTGAACTAATGGGCCAATCAGTTTATAATTAATATAGACCTCTGTGTGGTTTCTTTAGGACCTGGTGGGAGGAAAGAAACCAGGCAGAACAGAAAAGAGTCAACAGTAAGGCACTGTTTTCTCCAGAAGGAGAATACTAGGTTAGGCCTGCTCCATCCTGGTGCACTATGGGCAAGATCAAAGGTGGCCGTGTGTGCGACATCTTGCCTGATGCCAAACCTCAATAATCAGATTCTGCCCCGATTCTGGGAATGAAAATGTGATGAGCTTAGGCTGAGAGCTGTTCCCATCTGAAACATAAGAACCATGGCAGCAGGCTGGAGAGAAGGTCCAGCAATTAAGAGCTCTTACAGCTCTTCTAGAACACAGAGGTTCCCTCCCCAGCACCTCCACAGAGATTCACAAGTGCCTGTTACTTCAGTTCCCGGGGATCCAAAGCCCTCTCTGGACCCTTCATGCACTAGGCATGGAAGAGGCATACTGACATACATGCAGGCACAACACCCATACACAGAAAACTTTAAAAAACAGAACCAAAAACCCATGGTGGCTATTACAGTAGTAATAGCTACTCTACCAGAGGGTGATGATTTTGATAAGAAAAATACACTAGCCCTAATATAAAATAATTCAACCACAGACAAAAGTCTTCATTGCTCTGCAGATTAATTTACTGATTTATCACAAAGCAACCCTCTCCCCCAGTGTGATGGAGGAAGGTCACTGGTTAATAAAGAAACTTCCTTGGCCCATTTTATTGGTTAGAACATAGGTGGGTGGAGTAAACAGAACAGAATGCTGGGAGGAAGAGGAAGTGAGCTCAGACTCAACAGCTCTGCTCTCTGGACCAGAGACGCCATGCTCCCCTCTCCCGGCAGACGCGATAGCTCTGCTCTCTGAGGCAGACGCAATCAAGCTCCAGCCCAGGATGGACGTGGGCTACAATCTTCCCGGTAAGCGCACCTCGGTGCTACACACTTCATTAGAAATGGGCTAGTCCAGGTGCGAGAGTTAGCCGAGAAGAGGCTAGATATAATGGGCCAAGCAGTGTTTAAAAGAATACAGTGTCCGTGTAATTATTTCGGGGCATAAGCTAGCAGGCGGTCGGGACGCAGCCCCGCCGCTCCTACTACTACACCAGTGCTTTCAAAACAGCACTGTAATTTTAAATTCTGTGTAAGAAACAAAACAGGTTAGGAATAGTTTTATGTTTCCTTAAAAGAAGTGAAATGGATAAAGAATTCCTGATCAAACCAACAATGAGTAAGAACAGGCTGAGGTGTGATGTATGGCCACGGGGAACAGGCTGAGGTGTGTTGTATGGCCACGGGGAACAGGCTGAGGGTGTGTTGTATGGCCACGGGGAACAGGCTGAGGGTGTGTTGTATGGCCACGGGGAACAGGCTGAGGGTGTGATGTATGGCCACGGGGAACAGGCTGAGGTGTGTTGCATAGCCACAGGGGAACAGGCTGAGGTGTGTTGTATGGCCACGGGGAACAGGCTGAGGCGTGTTGTATGGCCACGGGGAACAGGCTGAGGTGTGTTGTATGGCCATGGGGAACAGGCTGAGGCGTGTTGCACAGCCACAGGGGAACAGGCTGAGGTGTGTTGCATAGCCACAGGGGAACAGGCTGAGGTGTGTTGCATAGCCACAGGGGAACAGGCTGAGGTATGTTGCATAGCCACAGGGGAACAGGCTGAGGTGTGTTGCATAGCCACAGGGGAACAGGCTGAGGTGTGTTGCATAGCCAGGGGGAACAGGCTGAGGTGTGTTGCATAGCCACAGGGGAACAGGCTGAGGTGTGTTGCATAGCCAGGGGGAACAGGGTGCTGCAGAGCTACAGTGATACTTACCAGATCCAGGGCAGAGCCTCCGCCAAGATATTCCATTATTATCCATAATTTAGTGTCCTACAGAAGCAGAACAAAGAGGGGGGAGTTAGTTTTAAAACAAAACTAGAAAAAGTATTTAAGCAATTGGAAAGAAGACATTGTTATTATGTTGGACTCACACATTTCTATAAACACCAAAGCAAGTGTGCAAATGACAATCGGACACAGACCCTCCTGCACTATGACCTTGAGCACAGCACTGGCCTGGATCCCTGCTGGAGAAGAGGACTGAGGGCACTTCTGTCTTGAAATGACCCCACTGGGCACCCTCACACAGCCCAGTTTGAGGAACTGGAACTAAGTCAGGGTTTGTATGCAGCAGTCAGGAACAGGACACTTCTGGTCCACCATCACCACAGCAGCTCAAGACACCCAACTTCTCAAGCCCCCGTGAGCAAAGGGAAGAGCATGCGCTCGGCCCATAAACCCTAAGGTGGCTTCGGATCCAACACACCCAGAATCACCATATGACCCACATGTCACCTCCCTGACACTCACATACGACCCACATGTCACCTGACACTCACATACGACCCACATGTCACCTCTCTGACACTCACATACGACCCACATGTCACCTCCCTGACACTCACATACGACCCACGTCACCTCCCTGACAGTCACATACGACCCACATGTCACCTCCCTGACAGTCACATACGACCCACATGTCACCTCCCTGACACTCACATACGACCCACGTCACCTCCCTGACACTCACATACGACCCACATGTCACCTCCCTGACTGTCACATACGACCCACGTCACCTCCCTGACACTCACATACAACCCACGTCACCTCCCTGACACTCACATACAACCCACATCACCTCCCTGACACTCACATACGACCCACATGTCACCTCCCTGACACTCACATACGACCCACATGTCACCTCCCTGACACTCACATACGACCCACATGTCACCTCCCTGACACTCACATACGACCCACATGTCACCTCTGCCATCTGAAGTCAGTGCATGAAGAGTATTTTCCTAAGCCTTTAAGGTGCTGGATTATTAATATACAAAGGCAAGGACAGGCTGGAGAGCAGCACCACGCCCTGGATGGCGTGCTGGGTTCCACACTGTGTCACACACACGGTGTTTATTTAAGTCTTCCTGTCGGGCTATATGAAGAAGGATCTTAAGAAACTTAAGTAGAAGGATGGGCAAGGACAAGCGAGATGCTGTGTGGAAATGCCAGTGTGTGCGCTGACTCGGGAGAGGAGGGGAGAGGAAAGGACAGCAGCATGGTGGCTCTGGGCACACAGCTTGGCAACCAGAGGCAGGGAGTTCAAGGATAGTCTTGGCTACTGAGTAAATTATAGGCCATCAAGGCAAAAGTGCGAAACTGTCCTCAAATGAACAAAAATAATCCCCCAACACATTCAAGAAAACCCGAACCTCCTCCCACAAACAAGATTGTGGGCAGGCGTCCCTCAGCTCACTCACTCTTCCTGGAGGGAAGCTGCTTTCTGAACGAGGGATGAGTGGAGCGGCCCTGGGTCTCTTCCTTCATGGCTTCATGACTGGACTGGTTTGACTGAGCTCCCATCTCTCTTGTTCCCACCCCCTCCTCCACCCTACCCAGTGTCCGCCCCCTCCTCCACTCCCTCCTCCACCCCCTCCTCCACCCTCTCCTCCACCCAGTGTCCGCCCCCTCCTCCACCCTCTCCTCCACCCAGTGTCCACCCCCTCCTCCACCCTCTCCTCCACCCAGTGTCCGCCCCCTCCTCCACCCTACCCAGTGTCCGTCCCCTCCTCCACCCCCTCCTCCACCCAGTGTCCGCCCCCTCCTCCACCCTAGTGTCCGTCCCCTCCTCCACCCCCTCCTCCACCCAGTGTCCGCCCCCTCCTCCACCCTACCCAGTGTCTGTCCCCTCCTCCACCCTACCCAGTGTCCGTCCCTTCCTCCACCCCCTCCTCCACCCAGTGTCCGCCCCCTCCTCCACCCTAGTGTCCGCCCCCTCCTCCACCCTAGTGTCCGTCCCCTCCTCCACCCCCTCCTCCACCCAGTGTCCACCCCCTCCTCCACCCAGTGTCCACCCCCTCCTCCACCCTACCCAGTGTCCGCCCCCTCCTCCACCCTACCCAGTGTCCATCCCCTCCTCCACCCCCTCCTCCACCCAGTGTCCGCCCCCTCCTCCACCCAGTGTCCACCCCCTCCTCCACCCAGTGTCCGCCCCCTCCTCCACCCTACCCAGTGTCCGCCCCCTCCTCCACCCTACCCAGTGTCCGTCCCCTCCTCCACCCCCTCCTCCACCCAGTGTCCACCCCCTCCTCCACCCAGTGTCCGCCCCCTCCTCCACCCTACCCAGTGTCCGCCCCCCTCCTCCACCCTACCCAGTGTCCGCCCCCCCCTCCTCCACCCTACCCAGTGTCTGCCCCCTCCTCCACCCCACCCAGGGTCCACCCCACTGTGCAATGGTGCCCAGGGAAGCAACCTTTCTGCTGCCACCCCAATTCTTCCTGAAAAACAAAACCCAGTGACGGTGTCCTTGCCCCTCAGACCTCTCAAAGGGCCACCTCCCACAGCTGCCCACAGCTGCCCACAGCTCCCGCTTTCCTCCTGAACCTGCCCACCAAGGAAACCAAATACTCTCCTGATACACAGGGGCACTGGGACAGTTTCTGTCATCCCAAGACTACCAGGGACTTAACAGCCGAGCGGTTAAAGGCCAAGAAGATACAGAAAGATGAGCACCCCATTTCTGTCCAGCTTCCTCCTGGACCAGGCAGGGCACTGCCCAGGCACAGGGCCTAGCAGAGCAGCTGCACCTGAGAACACCAAGGGTCCAAAGCACCAGCGTCTCCTCGCCCCAGTCTCGCCCCACACCAGGAAGAGGGCTAACCTGTCTCGGCAATCAGAAGGTGAGCAAGCAGAGTGGCCACTCGGTTGCCCTGAAAGCTGGCAGCGTCCTCTCCACAGCCGCACTCACTACCTCTCAATCCCCCAACGCCGCACAAGGGCCACCCTGCCAAACTGAGCTGGAAGGTAGCCTGGGCCTGGAACAGGGACTCACCCCATAGTGCCAGCACCTGGGGGACCGGGCACACAGACCACCATGAGTTCAACGCCAGCCTGTGCTGCAAGGGTTCCAGGCAGGAGATAGGAGATGTGTTCTCTCTCTGTCTCTCTCTCACACACACACACCCCTCCCTCAGTAACTCAAACCTCACAGTTCGTGTGACCCAGAGATAATGAAATGGAAGCATTCTGAAGTTCACTAAGCAAACACCAGTCACGCCAGCACCCACAAACGCCTGGAAATAACCTGGTGAAACCAAACTGGCCCAATTAACCAGATCAAACGGTTGAAAGCAAAACGAAACCTGAAAATGACTCATCATCACCAGAGGCCTCAGTAGGGGTGAGTAAGTCTGCAGAGCCTGTGTTGGACTACTCAGGAGGACTACTGACCTCAGACCTCATAAAAAATGTTCCTAGTGGGACGTGAACACCAGAAAACACACAAGCAGGTCAATAGTGACGACAACAAAGTTTACAGAATTTTTACGGTAACTTCCATGTAAACCATCAGTGACCCTCTTCTCATGGAAATAAGATCACTACTCAATAATCTGCTTACTAAGTCAACTTAGGAGTCAAAAATTATTCTTAAAGTACCAAAGTATATATACAGTGAGGAGCTTCCCTGCCACCCACAGCCCCCAAGCTGCCAACCACAGGACTGTCAAAATTACCGTGGTGTCTTGCATCCCTCAGAGAAATGGTCCACGCATGTACAGGTGTGTGCACACACACTGTAAAAATCCCCTGTTAACAAAATGCTAACACCCTACTCACAGGGGCATACTTTCTTTTCCACTGAAACTTTGCTAGAAAGGATCTCTAGAAACCATGAAGGGTTTGTGTCCCTTGCCATAACTAGTCCTAGCCCTACAGACACCATCAGAGGGTTTGTGTCCCTTGCCATAACTAGTCCTAGCCCTACAGACACCATCAGAGGGTTTGTGTCTTTTGTCATAACTAGTCCTAGCCCTACAGACAGCATAGATTAGTCTGAGACCAATCAGGAGTCACTGAAGAACTCACATAACCATCATTCTCCCATAAGAACTGATCAGAAAAATCCAGCTCAATTTTAACAGGTAGCTGACCAATGACTACACTTGTAGACACTGTAAACCACAGCCTCCAGCAATGTCCAAATGCTCACCCTGCCTACACCACACAGGGCATTCGCATTGCTGCTGTTTGGGTTCGGTTAGCTGGCAGGTTGATGTTTTAAGGTGAAGTCACAGCTCACTAATACTGTTCTGGAACTTAGAGCCCTCCTACCTTAGCTCCCCCAAAGTGTTAACTTCACGCCCCTGGGGTGGTTTGAAAGTGCTCAAAGGGAGGGGCACCATCAGGAGATGTGGCCTTGTTAGAGAGGATATGGCCTTGTTGGAAGTATGTCACTGTGGGGGCGGGCTTTGAGGTCTTGCCTATGCTCAAGCTACTCCCAGAGAGACAGACCACTTCCTGTTGCCCGTGCAAGATGCAGAACTCTCAGCTCCCTCTCCACCACCATGATGATAATGGACTAACTCCTGAAACTGTAAAACACCCCAGTTACATGTTTTTCCTTTATAAGAGTGCCTCCTCACAGCAACAGAAACCCTAATACATGCCCCCACCTCACCCTCTGAAATCCTAATATGACAGGCACTTAGAAGCTATTTATGTTTAAAAAAAATAAAAACAAAAAATTACCTCACTGTCTACAAGGTAATTAGAAGCAGATGACCTGGCATTTCTTCCTCCATTTTATGTGTGTCTGTGACAGTGTGGAACAGGAGAAGGTATCTTAGAATAGATACCCCTCCCCACACACACACACACACACTCCATGCTCACGAGGAGGAGCCTATCTGACAGGAAGAGATCCACAGACTATTCATCAGGCCGCCTTGCAGGACACCATGGAGTTAAGACAGTGGCAGAGCCTGTGACGGATGAGACCACACCTCTGACAAGACTGCTCAGTTGTGTGTGCCTCTCGCCTTCCCTTAAATCTAAACACATCAGTTCCCAGGTTCAAAGGCAGACATGAGGCAACGGGGCTGGGAGTCACTGCCCTTTCTCCACCTCTCACTACTCGGTCTTTAGTTGGTTCATGGGACCAGGGTATGAAACCCAGACATCTGGGGCTGACACAGCCCAGGCTTTGACCTGAAAACCCAGGAAACTCAGCCTATTTTGTCATATTTCTGCTTGATTCAATTCAAGGAAATCACTCATCTCAAAGCCAGTGACACCTGTCCTACCCCACCTCCCTGTCTGTCCAGAAGCAGAAAAGACTGCCTGCCCGCTGACCTGTGACAGGAGTCTGTACTCTAGAACGAAGTCCGTTCTTCCTTAGGACAAGGCTGCTCCCCTCAGAGACAACATGATAACTTCTGGACTATTTTGCAGAACTAGATCTGAGGTGAAGATCAACCAGACTTCTTAATCACACATCCTCCTTGCCCTTGGCCCCAGTTCTTCCTTCTTTTAAACCTAAAACCCAGGACAGAACCCCAAAGGTTAACTTTGGGTCACTGGACCTCTTTATCTGGCAGTCACTGTTACTTTCTTGTTCGGGTTCAGTGGGGGGGGGGGGGGGGAGCTGAGACTGGGCCCACTGAACAGAGCGAGCTGGGCCTTTCGCCCTAAAACTCCAGCTACACTAACCCCCTCGCCCCCGTACCCCAGAACATGGCTGTATTTGGAAACAGCATCTTTGAAAGGGGAGGATGAAGTAACAATGAGAGTATCAGGGTGGCAGTGATTCAGTCTGCACGGTGTCACTAGAAAAGTCCATGAGGACACAGCACAAAGTGCAGATCTCACGAGGACAGGAGGAGAAGCAAACAAACCTACCGAGCCATGGTCCCCCACATCCAGCCTCCAAAACTATGGTGGTGTGGGATTTCTTCTGTACATGTGCTGCTGTTGTTATGAATAAAACTGTTTTGGCCAGTTGCTCAGCAGAGTAAAGCTATACAGAAATCCAAACAGAGACACACAGAGAGAGTGGGCGGGGTTGAGGAGATGCCATGTAGCCACCGAAGGAGAAAGATGTCAAACATTACCAGTAGGCCACAGTGATACACAGATTAACAGAAATGGGCTAATTTACGATGTAAGAGCTATCTAGGAACATGTCTGAGCCATGGCCAAACAGTGTTGTAATTACTAGTTTCTGTGTGATTATTTGGATCTGGGCGGCTGGGAAACAAGACACGGTCTCCGTTTACACCATGGGGTGATGTTTGTGGAACACGCTGACCATCCATTACTGGAAAGGGCTTGAGGTCAGATGTGTGTGGGATTTGTGGAGTAGATCTTACAGAAGAGGCCCAGCCTGAACACACTTCATCTAATGTTGTGCACACATCGCACACACAATCTGACGGGGTTTTCATTGTACTTTGGATGCGCCTGTATTCTGACTGACACTCATCAGAATTGCAGGCAGCACTCTGTGGTGTCTACATTCCCAACTGTGAAGCACCTCCGATTTCCAATTTTGACAATTAGGACTGCTCACTGTGTACTCTGATGTGGCAGCCCACAAACTAAGATGAGGATTAATCACTGATCACTCTGTGGGGGGGGGGGGGTGGGGGCAGCTCAGAAATGTTTGTGCTCTCTTAATGTACAGTTGAACTTCTTACACAAAACAATTAAGTCTATACCGGCTCCAGGGATGAGCCTGATGGGGAAAACAAGAGAATGCAAAAAAGACAGATACACGGACTGAGAAAAGCTGAGGTCAAGTGGACTGAGCTCTCGGACAGAGAAACCTCAGCACCCTTGTTTGTTATATACAGTTGAACAGGAAGACAATTATCACACACAGTTAAACAAGGAGGTGGGGTTATAACACACAGTTAAATAAGGAAGTGGGGTTATCACACAAGTTAAACAAGGAGGTGGGGTTATCACACACAGTTAAACAAGGAGGTGGGGTTATCACACACAGTTAAACAAGGAGGCGGGGTTATCACACACAGTTAAACAAGGAGGCGGGGTTATCACACACAGTTAAACAAGGAGGCGGGGTTATCACACACAGTTAAACAAGGAGGCGGGGTTATCACACAGTTAAACAAGGAGGCGGGATTATCAAACACAGTTAAACAAGGAGGCGGGGTTACCACACACAGTTAAACAAGGAAGTGGGGTTATCACACACAGTTAAACAAGGAAGTGGGGTTATCACACACAGTTAAACAAGGAGGTGGGGTTATCACACACAGTTAAACAAGGAGGTGGGGTTATCACACACAGTTAAACAAGGAGGCGGGGTTATCACAGATTAAACAAGGAGGTGGGGTTATCACACACAGTTAAACAAGGAGGCGGGGTTATCACACACAGTTAAACAAGGAGGCGGGGTTATCACACACAGTTAAACAAGGAGGCGGGGTTATCACACAGTTAAACAAGGAGGCGGGGTCATCACACACAAACAGGGGATAAGGTTATTACATACTGATAAACAAACACTCTTAACCACTGAGCCACCTCCTACCTCTCAAGTTTGGCTTAGCTTGTTTTAGAATTGAGAGTTTTGTCTGTTTCTCCAGATGCTTTTGTGTTTTTGAAAGAAAGGCTCACCTTGCCTAGGAAGACCTCAAACTGTGTGGCTGGTGATGACCCTGAACTCCTGGGATTACAGTCTAGTACTGCCTGCTTAACACATTGCCCAGGGACCACTAGGGCATTGAAAACCTAGCAGGGAGCCTCTGGGGAGTCTTAGGCAAAGGGCCTTGTCCTGCCATCCACTCGGTATATTCCTAACAGATGTCGTCCAGCCTCCAGCCTGAGCACGGCGTGGGACCCCCTAGAACTAAGCCTTCTCTTCAGCAGGCAGCCACTGTATAATAGTTAATATTCGACTCCCTACCACACACCATGTCTCAGGAGCACAGCAGCTGTGGAACAGAGAGCGTGTGGCATCACTGCTCAGCACAGTGTTTAGATCCCACACTGAGGTTTACATATGCAAAACATGAATGTGTTGGAACAAAAAGAACTACAAAGTTCATTAATATTTAAGTTATAGGTAATATCACCCTGAAAACAGCTGCATTTCTGTAAAATATTTAGCCTAAGTGGGGTTTTATTTCGATTCAGTCTTTTAGATAAAAACTCCAAGCAGAACTGCCACATGTCTCCAGGGACCTTCTTCAATTACACTAGCACAGTGTGTTCAGGAGAGAAATAATTCTGGGCCCAGCCTCAGAGACAGCACAGTTTATAAACTCCTTGGCACTGAGCCTGCCCCATAGCTGACAGTGAAGTAAGCATTCCCTCGTGATCTCAAAGCAAGATCCCCATGCTGCTGTTAGTCCATCAGGAGCAAGTGAGGGTCTCTGCTTTGTGACATCACGGATTCCACAAGCCGTTCTGATTTTGTCCAGGACGAGGGTAACTGCTTTCGTCTGAAATTTACTACGCAGAAAACAACCATGTTTGCACAACCATGGCAGCTGTGCCAGACAAACTGGAATGCAGCTTATGGTGGAGAAGACTGACTGCCGCACAGGGAGGACGGGGTCCCCTGGTCGCCCACACAGAGGAGGGGCCCTGACTGCCGCACAGGGAGGGCGGGGTCCCCTGGTCGCCCACATAGAGGAGGGGCCCTGACTGCTGCACAGGGAGGACAGGGGTCCCCTGGTCGCCCAAACAGAGGAGGGGCCCTGACTGCTGCACAGGGAGGGCGGGGTCCCCTGGTCGCCCACACAGAGGAGGGGCCCTGACTGCTGCACAGGGAGGACGGGGTCCCCTGGTCGCCCACACAGAGGAGGGGCCCTGACTGCTGCACAGGGAGGGGGGGGTCCCCTGGTCAGTTTTAAGCAGCTGAGTGCACAGTAACACAGGGGGAGCCAGCTCATTTCCTCTCCAGGCCACACAGCCCATGTGCAAGAGAGAACCGCTCTGATGCTCACTGCAGGCACAGGATGTGTTCCTCTGGCGGCTGGCTCCCATCTCTTGACTCCGCCCTTTGCTCTCCCTGATCTCCATTTAGCTTTCCCGCCTAGCCTTATTCTGCCTGGCTATAGGTAAATTCAGTTTTATTATAACCACTAAGAGGAATATATATTCACAGTCTACAGAAGGACTATGTGCATACAAGTGTACTTGCTCAACAGCAGACAGGTCAGAGAACAACAGACAAGAACTGGGCCTACTTAGCAGAAAGTGCTGCCTGCTGCGCTATCTGGCTGGCCTTCTCCTTATCTCTGAGGCAGGGTGTCTCACTGAAGCTGGAGCTCAACTGGCCTAAGCTGACAGATGCTCAAGGATGCTCAAAGATCCACCTCGCCCAGCACACAGCACCGCCCAGCACACAGCCTCCACACAGCCAGCTTCTCAGAGGTTAGCCCTCTGGACTCGGGTATCAATTATTAGATACTCTCTTAAGCTACTTCCTAAGAGAGAAGGGGACAAATGACCATCAGTTTACTGCCACTGCTGTGGTTAAAGCCTGAACAAAAGAACAGAGGAGCAAATGATCAAAGCAAGCCCTGCCTATCAGAACCAGCCTGTACTGCTGTAAGGTGTGCCTGGGGGACAGTATGCCCTGCAGCCTCACGAATCAAGGCAAGAGCAGTCTTGTGACGTGCTGGACTGCAGCACAAGGCAAGCTCTCAACCTTGAAGACTGTGGGGCTACGTGAGGTCACCGACTAGGAGAGTGGCATCCTATGAGCTGGAATGGAGACACGAGAACATGCTGATGAAGGTCAGCATGCAAACCCTGCGCAGTTCCAGTGGGAGTGAGGAGGCCTACCAGAGGAGACCTGAGACGGGGAAGAGTATTCGGTCAGCGCACCCCTCCAGCTGTCTCCCCTCGGCAGGGGTATCCACTACCCGACACGTCCTATGAGCTCACTGAGAGGACAGGACTGGGAGAGAGGGAGAAGCCGCCAGGAATGCGGAGAGGTCCTGTGGCTGTGGCCAGTTTCCCTTCTATCTCCTTTGGGAGACGTTCCTAGCAGTTTCCCTGAAAGCAGCTACAAGTAAGGACCTCGCATCCTCGACCTGTTCATCCCCGCAAAGTCTTTATTACTTTCCTTGACGCGTCATAACTGCACGCATTCACGGAGCAGTGTGGCATCTCAAGGCACATGCAGGGCAAACTGGTGACACCGAGGTAACTGGTATTTCACCTCACTCTGCATCACTCCCTCAGGTTGGGAAAAGGTTCAAAATCTTCTCCGCGAGCAAGGCAGAAAACACCAACTAACTGTGGCCAACCACAGTTCCCCCCTACACTGAGACACCGGGAGTTTCTCCTCCACCCACCCCTCACCAAGCTCCGGCAGTCACTGCTCTTCAGCCTGCCCTTTAAGGTCTGCTCTGTGAAGCAGGTCCCTGTGGACTGATGTGTGGACCCAATGTTCGCAGCCTCCTGTTTGCAGGCTCCACGTGTGTTCTCAGTTAAAGTGATCACCCTGTTCTCACCAATCTTTGGACGTAAGACCAGCTGGTTCACTGAGGCCTAGCTCATTCACACCTGCAGTGCCAGCTCTGGAGAGACTGAGGCAGAAAACCCGAGGTCCAAAATGAAGATTTAAAAATAAAACGAAAGCACGGGTAAGGCAGACCAAATGTGAGGCTCCGCGAGCTGCTGCAGAAGCTGTCTCCCTCCCCAGGACCTGAGGCCAAGCGAGGTGCTGAACCTGTGAGCCTGCCAAGAGGTAGTAGAGCCAGGGAAGGCAATAAGTAGGACTAGGTGGGTGTGAGAGGTCACCCTGCCAGACCTAAGGGCAAAGGTCATGACCACTCTGAAAGGACTGTATCACATGACTCCCTAATTCCAAGCTAACGGCAGGGAAAGTAAGCCACCACACCCAAGGTCAGAGAAACCTCAGAAATGTCTGCACACAGATTCAACACAAGTCTGACAGAAAAGCTTCACAGTGACAGACACCCAGATGTCAGTCAGCGTTCACCTCCTGGGGTTTCTCAAGTGCTAGACTGCTCTACCTCCCCTGTGTAGAATATACACAAACCTCACAGCATCCCCACCCTGGAAACAACTAACTATATTTTACCCTAAGAAAATTTCAGTAGCTGTCTTAGTAATGTTTCATGGCTCTTTGTCCTGTCAGCAACATTTTAAACCATTTTCCAGAGGTGGGTGGCAATAGGCACCTGTCACCCCAACGTTTGAAAGCAAGCGGAACCTAGAGTTCAAGACCCTGTCTCCAATGGCAGACAAACCATACATTCAAGGAACCTCTTCAAACTACCACAAAGCTCCAAGAGCAAGCCATCCCGGAGAGTAGCGGGGAGAGCTCAAGCCCCTTAGATTATACGACACAATATGACATAATAGACAGTCTCTCATATGCGCTAAAACCATAGCTAGACAACCTGACAGGCATCAATGTAAACACTACACACGTGTATCGTTGAAGGGTCTGTAAAATGTGTACACTCCCACACTGTTAGCTACCACCCAAGATTGAAAAGATGGATCCGGGGGTTGGGAGCAGACAGACAGGAGAGAGACACCTGTTGGTGCTAAGTTGGCCTCACCAAACTGGGCTCCTACCCAGGCTTCCAGTCTCCCCGACGGCTCAAGTGCTCAGGCTAGAGACCACTTTAAGAGTGATCCAGAACCTGGACGTTGACATCTCCAGGGAGAAGGGAGTGACACATTACATCCTTCAGGAATGCAGCACACCGAGCCTTCCTTAGAGCCTGGCAAGCTCTCGAGAACATGCTATCAAGCCTGCTAGCCCAGACACGCCAAACTTACTTCATCGGGCAGCACCTACTGCTTCTCCTCTGAAGCACTGCAGCTCCAAAGGCAGCCCACAGCTTCCAGCCAGCGCCCACTCCAGGCCAGAGCCAGCTGCCTGGCCTAGCTCAGTACAGCGATGTACATAAGCCACACGCCACGTCACTCCAGGAACTCCACAGGACAACACACCCAGAGTGACTTTGTACAGGGTCTTTCTCAAGAGTCCAGTCTGGATTCACACACGTGATCTTCCTGCCCATCTCCAGTCTCCAGAGTCTTGGAATACCACCAGCACCGCCACATACAACGCACACACCGCGCACGCACCTAGACCTCTCAAGTTCATCCTGATGTCCTCCAGTGGCCACCCTTCCTCTCTGCACACAGTGACATCACATCAGATTCGCCCACAGTCTTCCTAAGACCAACCTGGTCAGTCACACTGTGCTCCAACTCTGAAAGGAAGGGGAGGACGCTGCCACTGTTAGATCCCGTCCCTCACACCCCATGCGATTTCAAACTCAAGTCTCTAACTTTCAGGACCTGGAGATGCGGCTAGCTGAGCTCACTGTGGCCCTGATGCACTGAGCAGCAGCAGCCAGAGAACCTTGACTTCGCGCCTACAACACAGCCCTGGGAAACTAGCATTACCTCCCCACCCCCACCCGGTAGAGTCAGTTCAGTTTCCTTCTTTTTTGTTTCTGTTTTTCGAGACAAGGTCTCTCTGGCGCAACAGTCCTGGCGTCCTGGAACTCTCTCTGCAGACCAGGAAACTAGCCCTGACCTTTCCCCTCCTGCCCCAGATGTGACCTTTTGCGGTGTTCACCAAGCACAACTGACCGCCCTTGCCCCCACAAGCATTCAGAGCCCAGACTGAGGTGGCCTGTCTTTGCTTCACTATATCTAAGAGGTTCTGGGAGCAAGGCCACTTCATGTTCTCTCTGCATGGTAGCCACATGTAACCCTGAGGCAGGGCCCGACAGCCATCCAAGGGCCAAGGGTCACAGAGGACCGCCTCAGGATCCAAACACACCGACACCGGACATCGTGCACAGCTCTAACTACCAGGAGGGAGCTTTCTTCACACAGGAAATTCTCCTGGCTGTTTTCAGAAAGCAAATGCCTAGAAGGACTGCCTGTGGGACAGGGCCACAAGCTACACCCACGGTTCACGCACACCCTCCACACGGGCGAGCTGTGACTTCCCCTGGCCCTTTAAACCTGGAGCAGTGACTCCAGTCCCAAAATGTCAAATCATTTCTCGTGTACCAATATTAAAACAGTATCTTATTTCTTCCACTCCAGTAAAACATGGTGGGATTCTGTCTTTAGAAATAAGAGTAAGAAAGCCTGTGCTTTGATGAGACTTACTAGGTGTAGATTTCTGTATCTGAACCAAGACGTACACATTAGTGAGCAGCCATCAGGATCCCTAAATGTGCTGGAATTGGGACAAAACCAGGGGTCAGACAGCTAGAAGAAGGTCCGAATGAAGGGAAATATCTGTCCGGTTCTAACAGGACCTAATGTTCCTCTGATTGTAACACAGTACAGGCAAGGCAAAGAGCCACAGTGTGTGCTATGGGTGTCTCCCTAGAGAGTGTCTTAGGGTTTGTTTGTATTGCTGTGATAAAACCATGACCAAAAGCAACTTTGTGTGTTGGGGGGGGGGGGGTCATCTCATCTTACAGCTGGCAGTCCAGCATTCAGGGAAGTCAGGGCAGGAGCCTGGAAGCAGGGACTGAAGCAGAAGCGTTGAAGGAGTGCCACTTACTGGCTTGCTCCTCATGGCTTCCTCAGCCTGCTTTCTTACAGCATTCAAGACCAAGGGCACAGAGGTGGCGCTGTCTGTAGTGAGCTGGACCCTCCCACACCAATCAAATGCCCAACTGCCATGGACCAATGTGACAGAGGCATTTCCTCAAACTGAAGCTACCTCTTCCAAAATGGCTCTACTATGTGCCAAGCTGACATAAGACTAGCCAGCACACAGGCTACACACAGAAGCTAAGTGTATTCTGTTGTGCTAATTCAGAATATCTAAGGTCAAGAAAGTGGCCATGTACTATGCTGGAGGAGATAGTCCAGACCTGGACAGACAGACACTAGCCACTCACACCAACGTCTTTCTGTCTCTTTCCTGGGCAGTAAGTATAAAGACTGGTTTCTCATTTCCTCTAGGGCAGGCAGTGAGGGAGGAAACCTGGGAGCTGGCACACCTCTTTTCCTCTCCTGCCGGGAAGATGATGGGCATTCAGATCGAGCATGCTTACCAAAAGCAATCCTCAATCTTTCAAACCAAGAAGTGTGTTCTGCTGGGAGAAGCTCCCTCAGTACTACAAAAACATTGGTCTCGGCTCTATAAGACACCCAAGGAGGCCATGGAGGACAGCTATATAGAGAAGAACTGTCCTTTAAATGGTAACGTCTCCATCCGAGGTCGAACCCCATCTGGTGCCGTAACCCAGACGAAGATACAGACGCCCACTGTCATCGGCTGGGACTATCTTACATCTACAAGTACAATGGCTTTGAGAAGTACCACAAGAACATGTCTGTGCACCTGTTCCCATTTCAGGGATGAAGATACAGATGCCCACTGTCATCGGCTGGGACTACCTTACATCCACAAGTACAATGGCTTTGAGAAGTACCACAAGAACATGTCTGTGCACCTGTTCCCATTTCAGGGATGAAGATACAGACGCCCACTGTCATGGGCTGGGACTATCTTACATCCACAAGTACAATGGCTTTGAGAAGTACCACAAGAACATGTCTGTGCACCTGTTCCCATTTCAGGGATGTGCAGATGGCAACACTGTCACCATGGGAGCGTGCAGGCCCCTGCGCTTTGATGTGATCAAGGCCACCAAGGAGCAGTTTCACAAGTTCTGAGAGGACTCTGGCCAACTTTCATAAATAAAGTTGTTTCTCAACTTTTTTTTTTAAAGAGAGAATATGGCAGAGAAATGCCACTCTAAAGCAAGGTGTGGAATGCACCCAGCACACTGACCCTTCACCAGAATAGGTCCTTCCCAGAAGTCCTCGGGGACCTTTTCAGTATTAACTTCAGTGAATCTTGTGGGTAAAACACCTTAACTTTTAGGAAATGATTTTCAAAAAAAAAAAAAATTAAAACCCTCACTGTAAACTCAGGATCTGAACCCAAAATGAGATAATGACCCCATGTGGGAAGTGTCCTTAATAGTGACACTCTGACAAGAAAACACAGCCAGTGAAAATGACCAGGGTCTCACATGTGACCTGCTTTAGAACTGGGATGATGGCAGAGACCAGGGAAATGTTTCTAAAAGAGCCAGACAACCCACTCTAACACACTAACAATGAGCTCTTAGACATGAATTCCGAGTCGTGTGGCTGAGGTAAGCCCAATCCTCTAGCAGTGGTCAGCGGAGAGGCCGCCTGTCGGTGGAGCACCTGCAGAGGATCGGAGCAGAGACCCTCAACACAGAGATCTGGTAGGCTAGCCAACACCACCAAATACAGCAGCAGGATCCTCTGTACCCCACCCACACCGACCATCCACAACTCCACAGCAGCCCGTGGCCCTGCCTCCGCCCACCCGTCCCATTAGTCCTCGTGCACTGTGGTACAAAGGTCAGTACAGTGGCCCGGGGAGGAGGAGGCAGAGGCACCTGGTTAATATCTGAGCTGATTTACTTTTCCCCAAATTAAATACCTGAACAGCAGTGAATTCTGTTGAAATGGTATGTCGTCACTTTTCAGACCTTCCCGTGCCTTACGTATTCACCTAAGGGGAGAGCTTGGATGCCGTGCTGTCTTTCCCCTTATGCTACTGTGCTGCTTTGCCTAACAAAGAGCTGAATGGCCAACAGCTCGGCAGAAAGGAAGGATGTATGGGGTTGCGGGCAGAGAGAATAAACAGGAGGAGAAATCTGGGAGGAGAGGGAGAGAGGACATCAAGGGTACAGAGCCCAGGGGAAGGTAGACGGGATAACTTAAGACAAGCTGGCTAGGAAGAAGCTAAAGCTGGACATTCGTAAGTTAAGAATAAACCTGTGTATTTATCTGGGAGCTTGGTGGCAGCTCTCCTCACCCCCACCCCCCAAAAGAGAGTAAAAGAAACCAACTCCACAGGTCTTCTGTCTAGGGAATGTATTGCTCACAGTGGGGTGCGTCTTTCCGCGTCAGTTATTCTAAGACCGTCCCACTGAGCCCATGTCTGCGGGCCAACCTGATGTAGAGGAGCCTCAGTGAGGATCTCTGGGGTGAACCGTGTCAAGCTGACAATTAAAACCAACAGTCCCAATGGTCATAATTTTAACCTTGGAAGGAAAAAAAATATTCTACAGTTCTATGACATAAGTATAGATTATCTGGTGTACGAGAAGCCCTAGATTCAATCCCCAGGAAAAAGAAGAGAAGGGAGATTGGTTCACTCTAAGCAAAAATTCCACTTTTTCCTGACCCTATCTCCAAAATTTCCTAACTTCAGATAAGTATTTGCTAAAATATAAGCTAACTGGATTAGCAGTAAAGAATGGAAAAAAAAAAACAAAACAAACCAAGGTTTTACAGCCACCCATAACCATCCAGCTGCAAATATCCAAATTCTGTAAGACTCTTCCACACCTCACAGCAACCTCCGTGAAATCAACCAGGGCCGTCTAAGGCTGCACAGGCCTGGGCATCCCCAGAGCTGAGCTGGGTCCCCCACAGCACGCCTCTTGCGGTGGCACCATTGTTTGCCCTCACTGGATACACACGCGCAGGAGTGAGGCAGGGTGATTCTGATGAGGAAGCGGAGGGATGGACAGCTTTCACTTACTAATCCCCATTTCGTCTTTGCAGCCTCCGCGTGCTTACCATGGTTTGGTTTTTTCCCATTTCACAAACGAGGAAGCAGGGATCAGAAAGAGAACAAGCTCCAGCAGCCCCACACCAAAACGAATGCTGACGAGGTTCAAACCCTGCGCCACCTAACCCTACAAGTCACCGTTTTCAGTTCAAAAGCTGATTGCCATTCTCTCTCACAGCAACAAGGGAATAGCATTACCTCCTCGTTCTCATTTCCTAATACTCAAAATTTTCAACCTCAGACTGATAACCGTCACATTTCCATAAGAACCAAACCCTCTTCTCTCCCTTCACACCAGAGTAGATGTGTCCAGCAGACAGCCAGGAGGGACAGACTCACCTCTGCCATCTTCCTTAGCAAACACTCGCTTCTACATAGGATAGGAGGTTCTGGCTTCCACAGAAATCAAGAGATGTTTTTGCACCAGTTCGTAAGTGTTCTAAATACATCTCCATTTTAAGGACTCCACTTCTGTGAGCCCGCCCTGGGCTCTCTCAGTGATGGATGGATGACCCCAGGAGATCCACCATCAGAGTTTCTATTCAGGGTCAAACCACATGAATGCAGCAGTTCCCAACCCTAAGGCTGCAGCCCTAAACACAGTTCCTCATGCTGCGGTGACCCCAACCATACGATTATTTCCAATGCTACTTCACAATTGTAATTTTGCTGTAGTGATCCTAATGTAAATATCTGTGTTTTCTGACGGTCACAGGCGACCAAAGGGGCTGAGACCCACATTGTATTACTACTAATACAACTTCACCACTCAAAGAATGGGGGAAGGCCAGGGACCCTCCGTAGTGTTCCACTACTGTCCCTTCTGCTTGACCTGATTATTGATTCACCTGGCTTCTTACAAGCTGAGGGTAGACACATTAGTTACTCCGCTACCTCATCAACACCATCAACTCTCTGCAGCATAAAAACAGCACCGCTGCCGTAGGGCACAGCCGACAACTTAACTATGAAGACACACGGGCTAGGGTGGCAGGAGGTTCTGTGGCCACTCGCAGCCACCCTATGAGTGATCAGTGGCTGCTGTTATAAATTAATCAACAGTTTCAACAAAGCCCCCTCAGCTTCTTCTCTGAAACAGAATGTCAACACCAGCTGCTTTCACCAAAAATAAAATCTGGTGAGTGGCATTTTCAATGATAATGGTGCCATCAAAGCCGCGTCTTGAACGCAAAGGTCAAAGACTCTCTCCTTGCTCTGGAAACCTGCTGTGTTATCAGAGTCCTCCACGTCCACCTCCACTCCCCCACTCAGCCCAGTGCGGCACAAGGGGAAGCAGCGTTATTTTTAAGCCTTACCTTCAGATAGGATCCATAGTATTTGGTTACATATGGGCTGTCGCACTGACTCAGCACTGTGATCTCTTGTTGAATGTCCTCTATCTCATCTTCAGCTTCTTCCAGATCAATGATCTTTATGGCAACCACTTTCTGAGTCCGATTGTCAATGCCTTTGAACACCTCACCGAAAGAGCCCTTTCCAATTTTCTCCAGCTTGGTAAAAAGCTCCTCTGGATCCGCTTTGAGGTTCTGCGGAAGAGAAGGAAGGAGATGTCAGAATTCCCAGAGTCACAGTGGGTCCCTACAATGGTGTGTGTTCCCAGGGCCACAGCTGAACCCCCACTCTACCCTGAACGGTGTGAACAGGGCCTGGAGGGACGAGGAGGACCAGGCTGCTGCAACTACGCTCTCCAGGGTCAGGATCTCTCCTGGGTCGTGTCTACCCGTGCGGGTTAAACAAACACTGCAAGTGTGGGACAAGAACAACGCAAACTTTGAATAAAGAAGGCAAAGCCGGAAATCTATACTGAAATGTACCAGGGCAAATATCTAGCTACTTTAAAAACATGATCCTGGGCTGGCACTGATCTGCAGTAGAAGGCTGCGTAGTATTGTGAATCCCTGGGTTCAGGAGGCAAGAGGTGAGAAGTTAGTCTTTTCCAAGCAAAAAAGATCCATTTTTTTTCTCAACCCATCTCCAGCATGTCCTAACACAGATGAACATTCGCTGAACTACAAGTGGATCAGCTCTCACCTAACGGGGGGGAGCGGGGGGGGGACACGGACCACAGTCTAATTCTAACAGACTCTTTCCACCCCAAATAGATACAGCCCTACTTGTCCCTTACAGCTATTCTCTTCACCAGAACTACAGCCAGAACCCACTGCCCACAGGACGTAACCACTAAAATACATTGAGAGCACTTGAGCATGAATCAGCCTGAAGGTGCCACTACATGCAGCACCCATGTCCTAACAATAATCTGGATGCTGGGTCCCAACACCCACACAGCCCTGTCCCAGGGCTCTCAGCAGGGGCAGTCGTTCTGTGTCAAACAGGGAACAAGACACAGTCCTGCCCAGAGCAAAATACCAGTGACACCCAAAACCTGTAACTCCCAAGGACATGAGAAGCCCCAAAGCCAGTCTGGTAAACACATTTTCCTACTGAAAGAAGAGGATGCCGGCTGATCCTTAAAAGTCTATTATTAATCCTTCAAAGAAATCGCATGGGTGGGGCAAGAAAGAGAGCAAGGAGGGGGGCTGAGAGGGAGGCACGAAAGAAGGGTTATCACTGAGCAGTGACAAGGTAGGTCAAAGGCACAGGACATGCCAACACCAGCAACACAATGACAATGACCTTGCTGTCACTGGGTGCCAGCCACTCACACGCTTTCAGAGCTGAAGTTCCAAACATCTGGCTTACAACAGTGTGTAACTTGGGAGCCTCGCTGAGCTACACCGTTTAACAAGAACCAGGCACTGATAATCACATGGAGGCAGAGGGTGTCTACATGCTGGACACGGCACACGCGAAGTGAAACGTGCTGTGGAGTTCCACACAACACATGGAAAAAGGCTGTCACTCAGCACAATGGAAGGGGCTGCCCTGTCACACACAGGCTCACAGGAAGCTAAATGCACTCAACCCCATTCACCTTCCTTTGCACTTGAAACTCAGCACTCTGTGGCTTAGCGGGGGTGACAGACAGAGCAGCCCTGACCTGAACAGCTGCCGTTTCCAGTCCTGCCACTCACGACTTTCTCCAAGATAGTCTGAGAAAGTGCTCGGACCTGAGGGTAGGCTCCCGAAGTGGGGGCTGTTTTGAAAGCTGGTAGGAAAACTTTAAATTTTCCTCCATTTTTAAACTTGCCAGGTTTACTAGGCAAGCACTCTTCAAAATCATTTCTGGAAATATCCCCAAAGGAGGCTGGAGAACATGGGTGGGGCAGCATGTTGCATCAACTCAGCTGGTACCCACATCACACAGGGAGCCAGGACCAAAGACCTGGGTGGGGGCATCCATGTCCCTCCTCCAACAGCCTGGCAGCCCCAAGCCTCTTACCTCCTTTCCTCCAGGGTGCAGTGGAGTGGCCTTCCTTTTCTTCAAGGCTGACACTAATCTCGGGACTTTGGAATCCATCTCTGTACAAAGGTTCACCAGCAGCCCTTCGGGCAGCTCTCCTTCCCACTATTCCTGTCTACTGGCTCCTTGCCCCGGGCAGCACGCTCAGGTTCCTCCCACTTCGGACAGACAAGAAGCACCCCATTTGGCCTCATCAGTTCCCCCACTTCACGTGCTTCTCTGCTGAAGGTTCCTGACCGCCCTCTGCGCCCGCCTGCCCTGGCCACGCAGTCTGGCAAGCTGGTCACCAATGATGCAGCAACCTTCTTGGAGCTTCATCAGCCACTCCCTCTGCCCCTTGTAACCTGGCCTCCATGGCCTGCCCTCAGTCCAGGAAACCACCGAGACCTAACCCCATCCTTCCATTCTTTCTCTATTCCTTCTCCCAGGGATGTCAGCCAGTTCTGGGGCCCAGCGTGTGGGTTGAAGATTCCCCCACCCAGATGAACAGAATCACCTGGGATACTAATCACTCAACCTAGTGAGTGTTGGGGGAGCTGCATCCAATCCACTTTTTTAAGCACTCCAGAAGGTTCTGAGAACTCCTTTCCACCGCCGTAGATGACAGGCCAACACCACACTGTCCGCTCCCACTCCTGCTACCAGTCTGAATGGGACGCTTCCTAGGTCTGAGCTCTTCCCAGACACTGTCACTCACCCTACTGAACTGTCTTCCCACGACCCTCCTCTTCCGCACTGTCTTATGTTCTAGAATAAGCTGAGGAAGTTTGAGGGCCAGGCCTCATTCACCTCTATATCCCAGTAGCCACACCAAGGGCGGCATGAAAATGAGAGTAAATGGTCCCTGAGCAGTAAGAAAACCTGGTTCCCGTAGACACCAACCAGACCCACATCAGAAATCACAGAATAACCTCTCTCTGAGACCGTCCCCTGACACACTTAGAGAAGGGCTCCTGAGAAGGGCAAGCCAGCCTGGGCACACCAACTGCTGGCCTGCTGACTGCTCAATCCTCATGTGTAAACGCTGGTACTTCCTTTGCAGAGTTTTTTTTTTAAAAAAAATAATAATAATTTACAGAAAACCCTTCCAACACCGAAGAGGCCAGTGGAAGCCACTGTTACTAGGTTCCCTGCCTGAGAAGCCAGCCTGCCCTACACACATGGCGGTGAATGCAGCGCCAGTGTCCTTGTAGTCGGTGGTGCGACCTGGAGCCCTGGCACGTGCATGAGCTCATTCCTGCCCAGCACCCACAGACGCAGAAACTGGAAGCTGCCTGGCTTGTCTGTTACTCCACAAAACAGTTAATACAGAGTGAGGATGGAAGCTGTAGAGGGACCATTTCTCACACCCGTGCAGACCTTCCTGTCTGGCCACCGAGGGCTGAGATGACGGCACCTCAGGTCACAGACCCCCGAAGAGACAGAAGTTGCAGCCTGATGCAGTTTGGTGCTGAACCACAAGGGCACACTGTGTGTGTGTGTGTGTGTGTGTGTGTGTGTGGAACACAGTCCTTAGCAGCAGGAGGTACGCTAGCAGAGTGCCCCAAGAAGTCACCGACCCCAGGCCTTCAACCTCATGCACCTGTGTCTGCTATTCTAGCAAACACTAAACCATCACCCCAGAACCTGTGTCTGCCTGGGATTTCTCCAAACCCTGAACAGCTGACAAGGCCAAGTCTTACAGGACCACACAGTTCTCAACTGAAGCCTCTTGAGCACCTGCATCAACACAAAGAAGCCTGTTCTGGCCCCTGGAGCAGCTGCACAGGCACTCCAGCTAACCACAGCCACTAGCCACAGGGTACACAGGCGCATGCATACACCCACACCCACCACTCACACACACCCACACTGAGAGACGGGGTGGGAGAATGGTGTGGCAGCTTGAGTAAGTATGGTCCCCATAGGTTTGCATATGGCTGAATACTAGATCTCCAGCTAGTGGAAGGGTTTGGGAAGGTTCAAGAGGTGTGGTCTAGTTGGAGGAGGTGTGTCAGATGCAGGCGGGCTTTAACTCCTGCCACTCCCTGTGAGCTGTCCCTGCCACCATAGACTTTAGTCTCCTGGAGCTGTAAACCCAAATAAGCATGTGTGTGAGCTGCTTTATCACAGCGACAGAGAAGAACTAGTGTACGAGGCACACAAAACCACACTGTGAACGTCACCCAGTCCGGGATGGCTTGTGGCTCAACAAAGCAGTGTTAAGAGATAAACTGTAGTGTAAAGAGAACACTGTAGGGGAAATGTACTGGGGAGGGAGTTTCCTAAACGGAGAGGGGTTTGGTTGTAATCTATCCCCCATTTTCCTTTCACCCGGTCTATGATGGTTTGGAAAGCAGATGTTTGTCCAATGTGACACCTCATATCTGCTCAAATGTGCCACTGAACACTGCCCTTGGCAAGGAGGGGGTCACCTACGGTGAACAGAGCAGAGCTCCACAGACCGCCTTTCCCACAAGGTCAAGGCCCCGTACCCGGGCAATTCTTGAATAAGCTCATCACATGGCTGGTGTCGTCCCCGGCCAGGAAAAAAGCAATGAGAAAGGTAACCCATCTGAAAAGGGAAGCTCAGGGTTTTACTGGCAGAATTTGTTCTCTGAGAAAAACACACCTCCTTGACAGGAGTGGGGGGGGGGACAAGAAATGCCCAACCACCCTGAGAGTTTCCTTCGTAGAAAAGACTGGGCTGAGCTGAGAAGTCACATCCTCCAACCAGAAAATCTGCAGCTTCTCTGTGTCCCTGAAGGGAAGCAGAACCTGGCTGCAGGAGGCCCACTGGTCCCCAGGGCAGGCGTCAGGGGCCAGGAGGCTCAGCCTTCTCTAACATAGAGGAAGGTCAAGAGATACATACCCGGACACACGCATGGCCCCTCGAGGGGAAAACGACTAGTCATGGTACCCAAGGTTCAGTCATCAGCACGGCTGCAGGCGGGAATCCCCAGTCCACGAGACATAAGGAACCAATGCTCTGAAAGGCAATGATGGTCCCACGGGCAAGTGCACCTAGTCCTGACTGAGACCCTCACAGGCCTCAATCGCCTCCTGTAAGAAGGAGCTGGGATGTTGAAACAGGAGCAGAATGTTCCTCTGCCCCACCTCTCTCTCATACAACTAAGAGTGTGGACTGTGTGTCCCCCAGTCAGGAAGCCTGGCATAACTGAGGGCAATGTCTGCAGACCAGAGGCATGTGCTATGGCTGGCGTGTGGCCCCCAAACCTCACACTGAAATGTGACTGACACTTAACAGTCGTAAGAGGTGGGAACCCCGAGAGACGGTGTGGATGCTGCGCTCTTGACGGGTTAGAGTCATGAAGAAAACATGAACCGGGCAGACTCTTCTGTCTCTCCAGCATGCTCCTTTGGCCTTTCTGTCACGGGACACACAGCAGGCGCCCTGCCACTCTGGAAATGACAGCACGTCTATATTTCACGAATCTGAGGTAATCAGTTAAAGTAACTAAAAATGGATGACGACACTAAAACACTGATTTCTCTAAATCACAAAACCTTTGCCAGCTAAGAAGTCTGGGCCTCGGGAGTCAGATGGAAGCGCAAAGGGCACGTGCCTTGCGGCTCTGGTGGCTGTGTCGTCCTAACTTCCCACCCTTCTCGTCCGAGACCAGGCCGTGTCTCTAGCTCTCAGTCTAACTTTCCAGCCTCCACACACGCAAACCTTATCTTGTTTCTTTCTAATCTGGACAGATTTAGAAAAGCTCCAGTCATTTATAATATTTAATCACATAAAGAGTTAATAACTAAACAAAATAATCAGTTTGAGCCTGGGCTCTGAGAATACGCCAAACTTTTCCCCACCATGCCCAGCTTCTCGAACCCTAAGAAGCCAGTGAAGGCACCCAGAAGAGCCTGGAGTCAACACCTTCACAGAAGCTCTTCAGTGGGTGCGGACAGCCTGGGCTCTCCCTAGAAAAGCTGGTATGGACAACGGTCACGTACACAGAATGACTATACCGGGCTGTCGAGCTGGATCGGTGCCCTCACTGCAGAGAAGGCACAACAGGCTCCCCAACAAAGGCCCGCATCACCATGGACGTCTAAGGGAAAGACCTGAGCCACCATGGAAGTCTAACGGAAAGACCTGCACCACCATGGAAGTCTAAGGGAAAGACCTGCACCACCATGGATGTCTAACGGAAAGGCCTGAGCCACCATGGACATCTAAGGCCTCTCTAAATCCAGATGCTCAGAAATGAGCCTTGAAGGAAAGATAAGTGGCCAACTCCCACATAAAATGTTTGCCACCTACGTCTCCTTTACTCTCAACTCTGCTTTTTGCACACACAAAGAACCTTTTACTTTTTCACTGTGAAAAGCTGTAAGTTCCATCCAGACGAGATGGTAATGAGCCTGTCTAGTTACTGTTCTATCTCTGTAGAGACACCATGACCAAGACACCCATTAAGGCAGGCACAGTTTCCTTGGGTCAGTCCACAACATCATGGGGGGGGGGGGAAGACAGGCACTGGAGCAACAGCTGAGAGTTCACATCTTACTGGAAAGTTCAAGGCACAGCAAGGGAGACTGGGCCTGGCACGGGCTTTTAGAACCTGAGAGCCCACTGGGGTCCCAATGACACCTCTCCTCCAATAAGGCCACATCTCCTAAGCCTTCATGAACAGCCCATCTCAGACCACACCAAAGCCTAGAGGGACGTTAGGACAACTCATAAAGACCAGGCTACGCTGGCTGTTATCCAGGCAAAAGGCCCCCTGAAGAGCAAGGTGGCGGCAGAGGGCCTCGAGCAGCCATTCCTAAAGGAAAGCTGGCTTCAGACTCACCTGGCTTGCCGAGCGTGTCATGGAAATGGCCTGCCGGGACACAGATGTGGTCCAGCACATACCTAGCGCACACAAGGCCCGGCAGCTAGTACATGTCCTAGTATCCGCTCTCGGAGCAGACAGTACAGCTGGCGATCAATCTCTGGTCAACAGCAAACAGCTGGTGCTCTCTGGAAGCCCTGCTGCCTGACTATGGTGCCCTGTAGGTTAGACAGCGTCTAGCTACAGTCTCAAAAGAACAATTTGTGCATCCAAGTCCAGGAGCAGCTGAACATCGACCCAGGATGGTGACCGGATTTCAAGTAAATGAGAAAGACCATCTGAGAGCATTTCTCTACTGTATATTCACCCTGTGCACAGTGGGTACTTCAGCGCGTGCGCGCTCGCACTCTCTCTCTCACCCCTAATAGGAAGCAGAGCCTGACCTCTCCGTGCAGGCTGGTGGACAAGCTCACCAGCCACATAGGGCTTCTAGGGCTTCTGGGGCCTCTGAGAAAACGCGGTGTGCAGTGCTCTACCACGCTGGGCCCAGGCTTCCGCTGCACTTACTATACTTCAGACCCCTGGAGAGAATTCATTACAATAGTTCTATGATGACTTAAGTACTTTGTGCTTTAAACCTGAATAGCTATTACCATTTTCTTTCAAGCCATCCTGGTAGTGAAAGATGAAGTCCTCACAAGCCCTGCGGTGCTCGGTGCTCGGTGCTCGGCTCTAAGAGCCCACTCTGCTCAGGGCAAGCACACACTCCCACCACAGCTGAAGCTAAGCATCCCCTAGTCTCTCCATGAAAGCAAAGCCCCTGCCTAGGTCTATGTCAATCACCATCCCTGACACTACAATTTGCTTCACGGGTCTGGACCAGGGAAGTAAGTTGGTAGCAGGCATGGCAACCTACTCCTCTGAACCTGGCAGACAACCCTCAGCCTAGAGCTCATTCTCCTGAAGGTGAACTGGGTCACAGAATCCCCGCCTTTCACTGCTGCTGTTTTTTACTCTTTTGGATCTTTCCTCTTGGGGCCACAACCCAGCTCCCAAGCAACTCACACATGGAGGCTATTCTTAGGTATGAATGCTCAGACTTGGCTTAGCTTGTTTCTTGCCAGCTTTTCTTAAATAATCCCCAACTACCTTTTGTCTCTGGGCTTTTATCTTTCTTAATTCTGTAAACCTTACTTTCCTTCTTTCCCTGTGGCTGGCTGGGTGACTGGGTGGCTGGCCCCTGATGCTCTCCTTGCTCTTGGTTCCCCTTCTATTTATTCTCTCTGCCCACCGGCCCCGCCCATCCTTGCTCCTGCCTCACTATTGGCCATTCAGCTCTTTATTAGGACCATCAGGTGTTTTAGACAAGAAAAGAATCCCAGCTTCACAGAGTTAAACAAATGCAGCATAAACAAAAGTCACACAACTGACAATAATATTCCAACACTTCTCCCTAACTAGATTCCATAGTTACTCAGAAATTTTGTCTCCCCCACCAAAAAAAATTTGGGGGGGGGGTATTTCTGTGTCCCTGGCTCTCCCACACAAGATTGCCAATGACATTCATGACTACCTACCAGAAACCCTGTTCCCAATTCCTTTCTTACCCTTACACCTAAAACTATGACCACCGTTCTTCTAAATGATTTCTCCAAACCCTCCATCTTTACAGCGGCCTCCTCCACCTACTTCAAAGGTCTGATGATCAACAAGAGGACACAGGCAACAAACAACACAATGAGCACACCATGCACACACATGTACACGTATGCACGCACACTGCACAGACTCAACACAACTGGGCTATTTCTTTAGGCTGAACTTTTTCCAGGTGAACTTCATACTATGTTTCTAATTTTTAATACAATGATTTTCCTCGTGGGTAAAAAACCTTCAAGATAACTGGCAAGCAAAAGACATTCCTGAGCCCCACTCTGCGGGCTAAGCTGCACATCAGTCTCCATCAGCTCTCGGTGGGGACGGTAGTCCTGGCAGCCTGCACGCGTGGGGTCTGCCAACCGGAAGCTCCCACACTCTGCCAGGGTTAAAGTTCAAACACAGTTCCCCCACAGCTGTTCTTTTTATGAACTCAGACATATACACACAGAAGTCAACATAAAGCTTATACATCAAAAGACCTAATAAAAGCCAAGTGTCCTCTTATAGGGAGTTATCCAGGGAAACCTGCAGCCAACAGAGGTCTCTGCAGCTCCCAACACACAGCTAACAAAGACAGTCACAGCCTCCTGGCTGCCCCAGAAAGCTTCACGAGAGCTGCCCCACTTTACAGGGACCCTCACCTGAGTGCCTGTGCCCAGACCCACGTCAGGTCATTCTGTCACGAACACAGGACTGGAAGCTCCTGGCTGCAGCCACCCTCTCTGACCCTGGCCACCGTGGGTTCCTGGTGTGGTTCCTCCGACCTGGACCTCGTCCTCAAACGTGCTAATGCGTGAGTGGGCTTGGGTGGACATCACCACCAGCACCCCACAGGGCCTGCCACTCCTCCACAGTTCTCAGTCTTGGTGAGAGGTACTGAGACCAACAGCCACAGGCCCTCACAGGGCTGTGGGGCTCCCTGCTCTGAACAGAGATGCCCTGACAAGCAGGCCTCCCACCTAGGGAGAGGTTCTCCACCTGGGCCGCCTTCGTGTCTCGGCCTGGTCAGCTGAATCTGAACCTTTGGGGAGATGAACACAGCATCGCCGTGAGGTTATGCTCTTGCAAGATTGCAGGGTATGGCCAAAGAGCACCCAGTGGCCTAGCTCAGCAGGCTGACTTGACCTCAGCAGGCAGCCTACACCAGTAAGACACATACAGCTTCCAGCCCAGCTCCAGGGGCATCTGGAAAAGGCCCACGTGAGTGACAGCAGGAAGGGAAGGTGCCTGGCAGCTCAGTTCTCATCTTGCAGTCTCTAGACTCACCTGCGGTTTCAGCTCATCCCATAGCCAGGGTTGTGATTTGAATGAGAATCCCCCAAGGGTAACATCACCCACGCTGGCTGGGCCCTCCCACCTCAATCACTAATCATGATTGCCCTCTGACTTCCCTAGAGCTCAGCCTAATGGAGGCACCTTCTCAGTGGACAGCCTCTCTTCCCAGGTGACTCTAGTTTATGTCTGGTTGACAAAAAATGGGCCAACACAATCTCATCTTTAGCAAACGGCTCAAAGAGGCTCACAGTCAGCTGCGGTCCTCAACATTCTCTCAAAGTCATCGGCGCTGTTACTAGCTGGCCAAGGACCACTATGAGGTGAGCTCTATTCTAGTCAGCAGCGGCTCTCCACCTAAACCGCCTTGGGCTGTCTCACATTATTCTGCTTAATAAACTCAGTCCCACACCCCAGCATCGACCACAACCACGTAGGCTAGAAAGAAACCTGAATAATCATTCCACTGAATCGGCAGATAATAAAGTGAGACAGAGAGACTTTAAATGCCAGCCTGCATGTCCAGACAACTAGGAGACTGTTGGAGATGTTACAATGTTTACACTGTGGAACATTTGTTGTTACTCTGCTTGTCTTTAACACCTGATTGGACTAATAAAGAGTAGAACGGCCAATAGCTAGGCAGGAGAGAGACGGGAGGGGCTGGCATTCAGAGATGATAAACACAAGGAAAAGGAGAGGAGGACTTGAGGGCCAGTCACCCAGCTACACGGCAAGAAAGGTCTATACGGAGGTAAGAGACCAGAGGCAGGAGATAGATGGGATAACTTAAGAAATGCTGACTGGGAACAAGACAAACTCAGGCCCAGTAAACTAAGGGGGACTGGGTATGGTGATGCTTGTCTTAAATCCCAGCATCTGACAGCAGAAGGTACCAGACCTGTCTTCATTGGAGAGTTCCAACTTCGAGGCCAGCCTGAGCTTCATTAGGGTCCCAAACTAGCCAGGGAATCCAAATGAGACCCAAAGCTCTGGCCTTCAACTAGCCTGTGGTCACAATTCTCCAACAAAATCCCCACCCAGAGGACACTGCCACCCAAGTCCCAACGATGAACCTTCTGCAGCTTCCTAGCTCCCCTAGTGGTCATCAGTGGGAGCTCTGGAGAACCCCTAGCTCAAGTCACCAGGGAGTAAGACAGAGGGTGACAGCACAGGCTACAACATTCTCCTCTAGCCTCTGTACATACTGCACACATGGGCGTGTGTGCGCACACACAACAGTCAGAGACAGAGAAAGAGAGAATAGAGGTCAGGGTTTTTGCCTAGGCACTGAGCAGGCCCAGAGATGAAGTCAGGGCTAGTACGTTGGGCAAACGTTTGAAAAACCATACGGACTTCCAAATAAATTAGATAGTTCACTGGGAACTGAATATTGGAATTTTTAATAAAGACCCACGTTCATGCATATGCAGTCCGGGCACATAATTCCTACGAACATCAGCTCTGCTGCCTCATGAAGGCAACGTGTCAGACGGTGGTGGTGGCGCACGCCTTTAATCCCAGCACTCGGGAGGCAGAGGCAGGCGGATCTCTGTGAGTTCCAGACCAGCCTGGTCTACAGAGCAAGTTTCAGGACAGGCTCCGAAGCTACAGAGAAACCCTGTCAGGGGGTGGGGGGGCAACATGCTACACAACTTTGGGACCCTACTTCTCATATTGGGTCGCTTTGTCCAGCCTTAATACACAGGAGATCTTATGGTAACTTGGTATGCCATGCTTTGTTGATATCATTGGGGAACCTCCTCTTTCCTGAACAAAAGCAGAGAAGTGGATGGGGAGCGGACAGAAGAGGCAGGGGGAGACTGGAAGGAGAGGAGGGAGGTGAAACAGCAGCCAGATGTAAAATAAGTTTTTTAATTTTTTTAAAAAATGCAACATGCTGGGCTGACTTAAAAGCACTCCTATCTAGACTCCATTAACAATCCCGTGAGAAAGGGAACACGGACTTCACAGCAGGCCCCAGAAAAGTCGAGGTCAAATCTTGCACAACCTCAGGCTCAAGGAAGCAGGATAGAAGCCGCGTCTCCTGTACCTGGGAGCAGAATTCAGCAAAGCGCAGTAAGCCACACAGCACACTTCACGGGGTGCCTGCCTGGCAAAGCACACGCATGTCACACTAGAACACCACCAGGAGTAAACCCGATGCGGCCTCCACACCCTCACAGGCCAGCTCACCTGCCCACATGAATATTTTACAAAAGCACAGACAGTCAGTGAGTGTCAAGAAACCAAGCAGTCTAGGAATCAGACCAAACAGTTGGGGATATGCAGACTTCAATCAATGAGGAATTTCCTTTACCTAAGGGGGCGTGGCTTTTAAAGGCAGCTAAGAAGCTCACCTGACTCAAAAGCCCGACCAGGACTGCACAATTCCTGCTGAGGGGCCTCCCAGCTCCGGGAGAGGGGAAGAGACAGACAACAGGGACTGCGAGGGCGGCACTGATCATGAGGCATTCAGGTTAACCAAGCCCTGCTTCCCACTGAAACCCTGAGGCTCTCTGTGGAGCTCTTGGGCAACTGGCACCAAGCCAGCTGTCCGGTGCAACCCTGGGAGGAATGAGACCTCTGTGGTGACACGCCAGGCTGACTGGGTCAGGACACTTCTGTAAGAGGTTCAGTGTGCATTTCAGAGAATTCAGGACGTCTGGTGCAGCACTGGTCCATCTCCTGACCAGGATCGTGCCGGCTTATACTTCAGATCAGAGACAGGACAACCAGGAACTGCCACGATCTCCAGAGCATTTTGTGCATTTTTGTGCACTGAGAAACACATCTGTCATAAGACTACCAGTGTTCCAGCTGCCCAATGAAAGGAGAGAAACACAGTGGGGAGCACACTGTAACTCCACCTAGGAGTCCCTAAGTCCCCAGAGACTCAGCTCTAGTGAGTTCTTCCTGTCCCACGTCACCATGGCTCCCCAGGACACGCACACACAGACAGCTGTCCGTGCTCAGCTGGTCCTCTCAGACTGCTCATCCTCACGTCTCTAACAGCACATATAACCCATCTGAGGCAGGAACCCCACCTGGAATAAATGGACTCTCACCTCTGGGCCACTGCACCATTTACTTTGAATTGTCTCTTACATTGAGCTCAAAAAAGAGGAGAGAGTCTGACAGACAGAAGACAGTCCACAAGGCCGGCTGATGTGACAGAAGGATGACCCGGGAGCTCCCTGCAGAACAGGGACCCTGGAAGGGCCAGTAGGCAGGGGAACGGCAGTGCTCGGTAGAGGCAAGGAGCAGGGAAGGCATTAAGTCTTTCTTACCTGGAACATCCTACAGCCTCTTAGATACACACTAAGGAACCAACCGCGGGCTCCCTACGATGAGGGGACCCTGGCCAGGCCATGCACTTTCTGTGCCTCCATCCCTCTTCTGTGAGGACAATCACCAACAACAGCTGGGGCTGCTGAGCAAGGGCCATTGCTGCTAATCTACTCAGCTCCAGCTGGGCCCAGACCTGCAGGCCCTCCTGGGAAGCCTCAAGTTCTGTGTCCAGCTGAGCCTGGCTCTGCTCTTCTGGCAAACAGGGAAGCCATTCCTGCAAAAGCCCACTGTTTAAGACGCTGCCCACCAGGTGGTCAGGGCAGAGAAACAGGACCACCCAAACTGCTGCTGTTCAAAGACAAAGCAAGGTCAGAAAGCAGTTTGGCCATTTCTCAAAACCTAAACATTGGTCATGGTAGTGTGAGGCAGGGGTAGGCTTATCTTTGTTGAGTTTGCAACCCCAGCTCTACAGGAGGCTAAAGCAGATGAATCAAGGCCTGCCTTGGCTGTAGACTACTGAGAACCTCTCTCAAAATAAGAAGAGGCTGGGGCACAGGCTACGTGCTAAGTGGAGAACCTATGTAGTTAAGCACACGGCTCAGTTCCCAGAAGACCATCACCACACGGTATAAAAAGAGCCAATGGCGTGTGTCTCAACTCATATATGGAGACAGGAAAGGCAAAGTTACAGGTCCACAGTAGACAAAGTAGACTTGCTGTCACCTTGGCTGGGATGTGAAGAGAGTGTGAAGGGACTGTCAGAGAGTTAAGACAAGGACGCCATTTGGTGAAGTTCTGGGGACACACGCTGAACTGCACACCTGAAAAGAGCATGCAGATACACACACATCTCAGCAAAGCTGCGACTACACTTGACCCATCTTTACACAGACCGCAGCATCCCTAAGATCAAACGCCTCTGGGAAAACACAGGGTAACAGCGGACAACTCCAGTGAACGGAGGAACTTTTGAAACAAAACAAAAAACTGCTGTGCTGGTTCGTAGCTTGCTGACTTAAACACACTTCACATCTGGTCTTCCCTAGGCAGCCAACAGGCAGCAGAGGTGCTAAAGCTGGAACTGACCAAAACCGGGAGGCCCGGTATTCATGGAGTACTCTGAGACTGGCAATGGCGCACAACTGGAGCTGCCCCCCACCATGACGCCACGAGGATCTCAAGTTCAAGGCTGGCCTACACACAAGATCCCGCCTCCAAATGAATGAAACGCCCTGAAGCACGGTGGGGAAGTTCGGTGGTTGCCCCCCCCCCCACGTTAACACCCTTCCCTAAAGTTTTCCCTTGAGTGGTCTGAGGAAGTTTTGATAAGGAGAAACAAAGCTCATGATGTAGAAGGGTCAGGCCAGGATGCAGAGGCTTAAGGGAAAATTTAAAATTACTTCCTTTCAGATATTTGTTACTTCTTACTTATTAATAGCGAATTTATTATTTACCTCTCTAGAGATATGCCCTATGCCAAAAGGTAAATTGCCTAATCCTCACCACTTCAAAGACTTGCCAAGGTCATGAAGTAAGCTCTGGCTGAGACAAGATTTGAGGCCACACCTCGGGGACGTAAGTCTTCCTGAAAGCCGCTGACTCTCAGTGTGTGCAGTGTATCCCATGTTCACGCCCACTGTAGGTGCCTTGGTGCTGTTGCAGCAGAGAAATAAAGTCTTGCATTTGAAAACGAGAATGACTCAGTTCCCTCTAAGCACGGCCTTTGAAACACACTCACTCTCCAGAGACTGCCCAGAAACAGCAGCAGGAGTCACGGCTTCTGTTTCTCTCCACTGTTCCCCAGCATCCCCATGGTGAGCAGCCACAGCCTGTTTATAACTTTATATTTCTACCCACTCGAAGATGGAAGGCCACGCTTGACTGCACTGCACTCTGGACACGGGAATGCTTTAGGGAGGCACAATCCTAAATAAACACTGCGGAACAAGCACTGTCCCCAGGCTACTTCCTCTTTAGGAAAAGGACAAAGGACCAACTAAACCCATGCGGTCCTTCAAACAACCGCACCAGAAAAAACCCTCTGCTAGTTCCAGCTCCAGTCCCAGTTTATCCATGTTATCCATGTTAACCGCAACACAGGTGAACTCCATCAACTATGTAAGCCCGTCTTCTGTGCCTACAACAAAATGCCTGAGGTTGGATCAGAAAGTAAAGATGTTTATTTAGTTCACAGTTTTGAAGGTCAAAGGCATAGTGCTGGCTCCTGAACTGTGTCACACGGGCGTGTGGGCCACACAGAAAGCACACGCGGAAAGAGGTGAAGCCGGAACACTTTAGGGATGGGCTCTTCGTTCTTCTCTAACTGCCTTCTCTTCCCAGGGCAATCAATTCCCACCTCGTTTTAACACAGTCACACTGGGGACCAACCTTCCAACACAAGCCCTGGGGCACACACTCGAACTTCATCCAAACACAGCACAGATTTGGGGTTCAAGTCCACTGATGCTTGTCAGCGGACGGTCATTTAAGTAGCTTTGCAAGACCCAAGAAACTGTTTTCAGGGTGATTCACTAATACCAGATTAAGAAATCAAACATTAAACCACATGGCAAAGAAGTGGATTTCCTGGGTCCTCCGCCCCACACAGCTCTCTGCTAAGCCCCTCTCCCTGGAGGTCAAGAGTGAGGCCTGAAAGCAGAGCCTCCTCCCCACTTCTTCATTACACTTCCTGTCTACGCACCAACCGTGAAGACTTAACCATGTATGGCCACCACAACTCAACTCAACCTCTCAGCCCAACTCCAAATATGCAGCCCAGTAACAGCAGGTGGATTTGTGGGCAAAATCTAAGAACCTCCAGCCAGCACGCACAGGAGCCTGCCCTGCCTTCAGCTCCTCTGGGCCTAAAAATGCCAGCGAGGGGGAGGGCAGGCGTGACCCTGCTCTCCAGCTAAGAAAAAATAGCTACGTACACCACCCTCCAACAAAACCCCTCTACCCATCCCTGCGAAAGAAGACCTAAGTCCCTGAAGGCCAAACCCAATGAATAAAACAAATTTGTTCCCTAGGCCGGCCCATAGGCACAGGTGTATTGAACTGTAGCTCTCGGTCAGGTATAGTAACTCGACTCTGACAAACCTCAGCCCTTCAGAAGGACACCGTTCTAAAAATGGCCTCCCGACACAAAACCACCGCCTGAAACCCAATTGAGGTCTCACGTTCAGCACTGCACAGGGGACCTTGGCCCCTTCTCGTGTTCTGGTCCTTAAGGAACACAGGAGAAACTGCCAGATGAGAAGCAGCAGACCAGGGTGCCAACCCCAAGCAATGGCTTCAGGCCACAGAGAAGAAAAAAGAACGGGGGGGGGGGGGGGGGGGGACCGCAGCCATTCCGGCAGGGAAGCCCGAAAGCACTGTACTAAATGCTTAACGCGGACGTATGCTCACAGGTGAACCCTCAGCCCACCCTGCACCAGCACCCACCTAGCTAAGTCCGTCCGCTCTCTGTCTTGAACAATCTGACAGAGGTCCTATCAGGCCTGCAGTGAAGACACAGGACAGCCACTGTCAGGGAGACTTTGCTTTTGACATATGACAATGAGGTGTCTACAGCCTTCTAGAAGAGCGACCCGGGCAGTAGACTGACTTCTAGACTATATGATGTTATCTTTAGTAGATCCGTGCATTCTTTATAGACGCCTCAGAAAGTTAACTTCTGGGTCAAGTGTCCCTGGAAACACTGGCCAGGAATTCAGGAAATGGATTTAATTTTCCATGAAGACAGGGCTCACAACATTCTTGCAAAAATGGCAACCAACATTCAACACGGATGAAGCACAGACAGGAAAAAGCAGAGACTGGCAGGAGGGAGCCCATGAGAAAGAGATGAACCAGCTACACAGAACATCAACATTCCAGGGAGCCTAAAGGACAGACAGGTGACAAGTCTGTTCTCTACATCAAATAAGTCAGAAAAGTCAGTCCACCTTACAGGGCTGGGGGCTCCATCTGAGTTTACCACGGAGTTTTCACCAAAGTACCAGAGGGGTGTGTTAGCTTCAGTGTTTGGAGCTAAGCTAAACGCTGTACAGAGGTTGTTTTTAAAAAAAAAAAAACAATCCCATGCTCCTTTCCTTGATATATGGATTTTGTTCCTTTGAGGGGTTTGCTGTGGTTTCTCCCGCCTCTCTGGCCTGTCTCCGAAGGCCCAGCCAGGGCCGACCTTCCTTGTGAGCTGCCTGCTGTTCCTTCAGTTACTACAGCCCTTCAGTCAGGCTTGGGATGGACCGAAAATGCTGCCTTCTCCAACTTCTCTATTTGCCACGTCAATCAAAGTGCCAGGTGCAACTTGTCTGATCCCATTATGGCCTTTTTCTCTTTGTTTAAATAAACTCCAGGGCACGGAGGCTCTGAAGCACCTGTCTGCAGTACAGCCCTGGCTCAGCCTTCCCAACAGACCTCATCACCAGGGACAAAACACAGCTCCCCAAAAGTCTCCTCAGTGTCTTCAGTTCTGCAAACACATCAAGGAAGTCGCCTGTGCTGCAGAATGGGACAAGCCGGGCCAGTCAGACCAGAACAGCCATTCCCTGCCACCAATGAGAAACCAGGGAACACGACTCTAACCTGGATGCCCATCTTCAAAAGTCCCGGCATCAAAATAACATTTACTACCTGGGATCTGGTCGAGTCATCGCCCACACAGACTGGTCCACACTGGTGGTCCACCCTCACTGCCAGCCAGACTCCACTGGAACCACCAGGGCATACACCTCTGTCAGTGTTTCCAGAGAGGTTTAGCCAAACAGACAAGACTCAAGAATGCAGGCAGCTCCATCCTGCAGACTGGAGTAGCAGAGCAAAGAACAGGCTGAGTGTCAGTACAGTTCATCTCTCTCCACATCCTGACTGCAGACACACGTGACCCCCACTCCTGCCATTTGTTCCCTACCGCGATGGACCATAACCTCCAAATGAACAAAACCAAGCCTTCCTCCCTTCTGTGGAAGGAAAGCAACTAATGTGTAGAGTAAACCATGTACCATACACAAGCCATAAGAGAATAACGTCCCTAACGTGGACTCGGTGACACTGAAGAACCTGAGTCTAAAGAGACTTCCAGCAGAAAGCATTGGCTTCATGCAACTTTCCTCTGAAACCAGACAATGAAGAGGAGGTGTGGGGGGAGGGGAGGCACCCAAGACCTGCCCCACGCAGGGAGGAAGTGAGACCAGGTGGGCAGGTCTCCAGACCCCTACAAGGCAGCGGTTTGCACGTCCTTTTATAGGGATGCAGGACCAAAGTCACCAACAGGATTCCTGGTGGAGGGGACAGTCGTGCCATGACCCAGAGTCACCCAGGAGGGCATCTCACGCTGCCAAGAGAAGTAGAGAAGCGTTTCCAGGCGAGTAAAGAAGAAAAGGGATCACAAGAGGCACAGACACACAAACACGCACACGCACACACACGTGCCTTTATCACACTTGTAAATGAATGGAAGTGAAGGCAAAAATCCCCACTCCCAGAGAGTAAGAATTAGACAAGTGGGAGGAAAATGGGTGTTGGCAGGAGGACCACTAAAACAAGGTCAGCCTTGACTGAGACGAGAGCTAGAACATCAGCCTCAGAGGACAAGACTGAGGGGAAGAGGAGGAAGGAAGGGAGAGAAGGAACTAGACACAAGGGGTCACTCAAATGTTTCATCTTTTTTTTTGTAACCTTTAAACTATTTGCATCAGTTACTCTCATGTAGAACCCATCTAAGAACATAAAGGGAAAGTTTGCTCTGGCTCAGATTTTACCCCCACTTCTCAGATCCATGAACTTCAGCAAAATATCACTGAGTGGGAACATGTGGAGGAGAACGGACAGAACACAGACAGGTCGGACCAGACATCTGCATCAAAGGCACACCCCTGGGGCCTACTTCTTCCGGGTAGGTTTGTCAACCTCTGATTTCCACAATTTCCATCAGCCATAATCCAGAGATAGGTATTCAACACACAGGCCTGACAATAGCCAGAGATAGGCTTTCAACACACAGGCCTGCCACCAGAGATAGGTATTCACCACACAAGCCTGAGAGGGACAGATAGCATTAATTACAGGGATTGATTCTGTCTCATATTATACACACTTACGGAAGTCTAGAAAGACGGACACTAAAATGCTAACAGTGGTTATCGACTCTCCTTGTCCCAATAGTTAACACTAAACTTACTGTTTCTTATTCATTTATTGTGAGGAAAGCAGGGCTTCAACACGTCTGCTCTGGAGGAGAGGAGCTTATGAGAGATCGAAAGGCCAGGCCAGGGCTGGAGACGGCTCCAGTCAAGGCCACACGCTGGCTCCCAGCTGCCTGGGACTCCTGTTCCCGAGATTCAACATCTGGCCTCGGCCAGCCTCACACGTGTGTGTGCACATCCACACACCTCCACCAGCACTGCCCTCACACGTGTGTGTGCACACATCCACACACCTCCGCCAGCACTGCCTCACACGTGTGTGTGCACATCCACACACCTCCACCAGCACTGCCCTCACACGTGTGTGTGCACACATCCACACACCTCCGCCAGCACTGCCCTTACACGTGTGTGCACACATCCACACACCTCCGCCAGCATTGCCCTCACACGTGTGTGCACATCCACACACCTCCGCCAGCACTGCCTCACACGTGTGTGTGCACACATCCACACACCTCCGCCAGCACTGCCTCACACGTGTGTGTGCACACATCCACACACCTCCGCCAGCACTGTCTCACACGTGTGTGCACACATCCACACACCTCCGCCAGCACTGTCTCACACGTGTGTGCACACATCCACACACCTCCGCCAGCACTGCCTCACACGTGTGTGCACACATCCACACACCTCCGCCAGCACTGCCTCACACGTGTGTGCGCACATCCACACACCTCCACCAGCATTGCCCTCACACGTGTGTGCGCACATCCACACACCTCCGCCAGCATTGCCCTCACACGTGTGTGCACACATCCACACACCTCCGCCAGCACTGCCTCACACGTGTGTGCACACATCCACACACCTCCGCCAGCACTGCCCTCACATGTGTGCACACATCCACACACCTCCGCCAGCACTGCCCTCACACGTGTGTGTGCACACATCCACACAGAGAAAATGGAAGATATAACAGGCCAGAGTTGAGTTCAGAAACACTGTTTATTCCTGGATCAAATCCTGCTGCTGCGGAGGTCAGCGAGCAGACAGATTCACCACCCTAAACCAGGCTGGCTGAGTGATCTTATACAGAACATTAGATGTTTTGAATTGTGTGACATCAAGTACTGTGCTTGTATTGTTCTCAAACAATTCTTTCCATGAGGAAAATAAACAAATAAGATAAAAATGCTCAAAAAATAAACAAACCCACTAAATATCTGTTTAGGTTTCACTGCTGACTTTCTGAAGTTGAGATGGGAGTCTAGAGAGATGTGGCAATGGGACCAAGAGTGTTGTGAGGCCAGACCAGGCCAGCCGTGAACTCACCTCCTAAGTGCCGGGATTAAAGGCCTGTGCACCACATCCAGCAATTTAATTCGATGTTTATAAGCGTTCGCCTGCATGTAAATGTATGTGCCACATGTGTGCAGTGCCCGTGGAGACCAGACAGAGTATCAGATCCAGGAACTGTGGGCACAGATGGTGGACTGCCAAACAGGCACCAGACGCAGGTCTTCTGCAAGAGCAACAAGTGCTCTTAACCACTGAGCATCTCTGGCCCTTTGACGTCACTCACCGCCCCTCCTGAAGCCTTCTGTCTCTCCACAAAAGGCCTAAGACTGCAGAAGTTGTGTCTTGGAATGTCACCGACATTCACTATGGTGAAGGCAGAGGAGGCAGGCATGCACACAGGTCCCCTGCAGCCATGCACAGACGGAGGGGTTGCATCACATTCACGCAGCATGGGAGCTGCAGCAGAGCTCAAATGAGGAAAGCTTTCTCATTTTCAAAGGTCTGCTCTTCCGGGGCCACCAAGAGCTGCAAAGGCAAACTGACATTCCCAGAGTCATTTTTTTTTTTTTTTGATTTTTCGAGACAGGGTTTCTCCGTAGCTTTTGGTTCCTGTCCTGGAACTAGCTCTTGTAGACCAGGCTGGCCTCGAACTCACAGAGATCCGCCTGCCTCTGCCTCCCGAGTGCTGGGATTAAAGGCGTGCGCCACCACCGCCCGGCTCCCAGAGTCATTTTAAAGGGCTGCTAGTAACTTTGCTTTTCTTTCTTAAATGATGAAATCAGACCAGGGGAACAGCTTACCAGAAGGGAAGAGCTATGATGAGTTGGGGCTTTCTTCAGTCTCCAGACCAGCCCTAGGACCCAGCACTTATCACCCTCACAGACCAGACCTACTTGGTCTGTGGTTCAACAACCCAAAGATAAACAAGTCAGCGTATCTGTCTACAGTCTCCCACAATGGGCCTTATCCCACAAGCGCAGGCGGGGCAACCTCCATCAGAGAAATGTCCGCTTCTCTCCTGCTCTGGTGTGCCAAAAGCAAGCAGCACCAAACGCGGGTGTTCTCAACTACAGACAGACAGAACACACTGACCCTTCCTGCTGCCCCTGCTGAGGCATTCACACCCTATCTCCAAGATCTCCAACGTCTGGATTCCCCCTTTCTCCCTAAAGGTTTGTAAAGGCAACTTTTATGATGGAGATGGGGAACTCAATGACTTAGCAGAGGAGGGGTAAGGCTGGTTTTCCAGTCCATGATTCGTGTTCTGGCATGCCATGGGTAAAGAGGCTCAGCCTATGAACCCCTATGAACTACTTGATGGGTGCATCAAGTAGTATGGCCTTGCTGCCAACTCTCTCTAATCAACCAACCAGGTGAACAGTGCGGCTCACGTCTTCCTACACCCCAGGACCACAGCCTCCACCGCACACACACCGCACACTCCAGTAAACCCAGCCCAAGCTGTAGTTCTCAGCTATACGCCACCATGCCGAGGCTCACAACTCTCTCCTCTCCAGTGGGCAAACCCCTCTGGAGAACTTGACATGTGTGAGACAGAACGCGTGCGTCAAGTGCATGGCCCCCTCCTCCTGGCCATCTGCCTCTCCACCTTCCTCTTCCCGTGTGTTAACCAGACACAAACTACACACACAGTAATAAAATAGGAAGAACTTTCGTTTTTTGTTTGTTCGAGATAGGGTTTTCTCTGTGTAGCCCTGGCTGGCCTGCCTCTGCCTCCCTCCCGAGTGCTGGCATTAAAGGCGTGCACCACCACCCCTCAAGAGATTTCATTCTGTTGTGATAGTGGTGGTTTACCCCCTCCCCAAGAGACAGGGTCTCATTATTTAGCCCTGGCTGGCCTGGAACTCACTATATAGACCAGGCTGGCCTCAAACAGAGAGATCCTCTTGTCTCTGACCCTTTAGTGCTGGAATTAAAGGTGTGAGTCACCACACCCAGCACAAAGGCTTTGAATTCATATCTTATGAGTGTGTAAGTATTATATAAATATGCAATTGGACGTTCAAGGGCACGGATGGAGAGGTCAGACGGAAGGCAACCTTTCTGAGACTTTCCCTCCTTCTACCATGTGGGTCCTGAGGACTGAACTCAGTTGTCGGAGTCAATAGAAGCACTATCCTGAGCCATCTCACTGGACCCAACATGCTTTGTGGGTTTTTTTTCTTTACTGGTAATAACAAATGTTCCCATTGTACTTTATTTCAAAGCTTTAAATGCATTTTTTTTTCCTGAGCTACATCTGCAATAGCAGAGAATCACAGACAACTCTGGACATTTTCACTGGTGGCTGCATATGGGACAATAACTCATGCAAGGGACAAAAGGATGACCATCTCCAGAGTTTACCCCAGATCACACACGTGACCGTGCACGCGCTTCATTAGCCCCTCATGCCACCAAGCAGACATAAGCTCTCCCAGGCACTCTCTCCAGTAACCAGCAGCTCTGAATAGCTAGCACACACAGCTGATGGACACAGTTGGATTCACAGTGTCCGCCATGGCCCCGATGCCATCTTAGTCTAATCCATCTGCTAGAACCAAGTGCCATAGACTAGGCAACTTACAAACAACACAAACACACTGCTTACAGCTCTGGAAGATGGAAACCTTCAACACAAGGTCCCAGCAGATCTGAGAGGCAAGGGTCTGTTTGTTCCTCAGAGTTGGCACATGGCAGAAGGGACTAGCAAGCCCCTCTTTTATACACAGATACTAACCACATCTGTGAGGTCTCTATCCTCACCAATACATCCCAAATGTTCTCTTCCCCACTCAATGTATAGCTCAAGCTGACCTAAAACTAGCATGGATCTGCTCAGATAACAAACAGCCCCACCTTCACTATCACCTGGGGATTCGGTTCCAGTCGTGGAGACTGATATGTAATCTGGGGACAAACAGACCACAGTGCTGCCTACCTATTCCTTTCCTGACTCCACCGTCACCGCACCTCCACGTCCTTCCTCAGGCATGTTGCTAACGCGTTAATGGCTTATTTATAGCACCTAAAGGTGAGACACTGTTGGACTACGCACTACACTATAGACCACCTACGTCCTGCAGACGCTAGGACTACGCACTACACTATAGACCACCTACGTCCTGCAGACGCCAGGACAACACACTACACTATAGACCACCTACGTCCTGCAGACGCTAGGACTACACACTACACTATAGACCACCTACGTCCTGCAGACGCTAGGACTACGCACTACACTATAGACCACCTACGTCCTGCAGACGCTAGGACTACGCACTACACTATAGACCACCTACATCCTGTAGACGCTCCAAAGGTCTACATTCTAGGTTTGGACATCAATCCGACTGCTAGTCACCCAAAACTGAAAGAATTCTTGACATGAGGTCAAAGTCTGTGGCTCCACTTCCTGTTTTAAGCAGAAACAGCTCTGTCCCTCTGCAGGTTCATCTTCCTGCACACAACACAGCAACAAGACCACACCAACCTTGAGCCAACACTGGTATCCCATGAACCACCAGTCTTTCTCAGGGGCATTGTGACTGGCTCAGAGTTGAAATTATATTTTTAATATTATTTTTGCATTAAATGCTCATTTCAGAGGCTACACTCTGGCCAAGTACAACTGAGCCATTTAAGCAGTCTTCTGTCAGTCACATTCAACTGACATCTCACCAATAAGTGACATCATCAGTCACTCAATTTCCTACTTACAATAAGGACTAAGTTCAATTTAGAATAGATCAGCAGGGCTGGAGACGGCCCCACAGTGAAGAGCAGCACTGACTGCTCTCCCAGGGACCTGGGTTTGATTTCCAGCCCCCATATGGCAGCTCACAACCACCCTGGAACTCCAATGCCCAAGAACCCAAGGCCCTCTTCTAGCTTCCCTGGATACTAGGCATGCACAGACACACATGCAGGCATAACACCCACACCCACACATATAAATGGAGACCTACCAAGGCTTCCTCTCTGCCCCTTAAGCAAATCAGAAATAAGCAAAGTAGCCACCATAGCCACATCAGGGATGATCTGAACCAAATCACCATATCGACCAAGGAGGTGACACCCCATCCCATATTTACTTTGTACAACTTCTACCCCTTTCTGACACCTGTTCTTTCCCAGGTCACGGGGGGAGGGGGGTCCTTCTCTTTTGTGCCTGCCACCCAAGTCCATACTCCACCCACACATTCTATGCTCCCCAGCAAGGGCGGCTTGCCAAGTGTCAGTCACAGCACTGGGTGTGGCCTGTGAGCATTCTCCAGCTCCAGCACTTGTGTCAGTCACAGCACTGGGTGTGGCCTGTGAGCATTCTCCGGCTCCAGCACATGTGTTATACAAAGCAGACAAGCAATAAATCTTAGTGGTCCAAGAACCATATCTCAAGATGGAGAAAGCACTTTAAGTACTGACAGAGGTTTAAGTACGGGTCAGAGGTCGGTGAATCTCAAATGGAAACTGTCAGGAAAGGAAAATAAAGTCACATGACCTTCCCCGTAGCTCTTGGACTTTCTTCCTTAGAGCAAAGACAGACAGCTCAACGGTTTCACTTTACTACTGACCATACATTACACACGCACACACACAAAGAAAGAGCTGAAGAGTAGATGGAAGGCCTAGCCACCCTAAGCAAGAGCTGTACACCATCATCCTTGTTCTGAAACATTGTTTGTAGCCCAGGCTGACCACCAACTCATCCTCCAGCTCCAGCCTCTGGAGCTAAAGGTTCACTAAAAAAGAGCCCATACTCTTTGGGGAGAAGACATCATGTAGACCAACAGCCACCCACAGGAACCAGGACAGGACAGGGACCTGAACACCAAATTTAGTGCCTTGGGAAATTTGTTTAGATATCAAACTGAGAGGTGAAGGCAGGCCATGTACAGAAGCCCTGGGGAACCAGTCCCCTGCCTTACTCACTCTGGAGAGGGCTCACCCTAAGACTTAACTGGGAAGGTCCTATGAGGAAAACCAAAGCAAAGAGGCCTGGCTGAGAGGAGCCCCGATCTCCATGAGCAAACCTAGATAAGGAGACAGTCCCATCTCCACGGGAACACATGGACAGAAAGGAGACAGAAGGTATTGCAGAAGCACCCCACTGACTCTCCTGGTCTGGCTCAGCTGTCTGGGGAGGGCACATGGCACCTCGCTTCCTGGAGAGAGGTGACCAGTGTTGGCCCTCATCTTCTAAGGCTCCTACAACAAACCCAACTTCACCCTGGGGAACAACGTGTTCACTGACTTCACATTCTTGGGCGACCCCTCAGCAGCTGCAGCAAGTCTCCACCCAGCATGAAGCATGGTTTCCCCAGAGCCACACAGACGGAGACCCCCTCCTGTTAACCTTCTCAGCCTCCAGACCCCATGTGTGAGTGGCTTTGAGCAGTGTCTGGAATCGCCCCCTCCCCCCCCGCCCTGCCTCTGAGAGCATAGTAACAGTCCGCAGGCTGGCCTCTCACAAGATGGCCTTCTCTGCGGCACACTGAGCGAAGGGGCCAGGATCACCCCATACCAAGATGAGTTTCTGGCCCTGGTATAAAACAAGGCCAGGGCAGTAAACGCTGCCACGATCCAAACCCCGGAGAGCTCAGCTTCCCACGCGCTCGCTGCCCTTTGCCTGAGACAGTAGCACGGCCGTGTCTGAAGAGCAGCAGGTTCTGTCCACTGTCATCTCATCATCGTCAGCACAGTGCCTCTTGCAGGACAAAGAAAACAAGAAATCAACTTCAGAGATGCCCCAAATCTCTTTCCCACTAAAACCGGCATATGCAGGGAGTTGTTATTTGGAGAAAACGGCACAGGGGTTTGCTGCTGGAGGCAGTTTCCAGCCCAGCATCCCGTGCTAGAGTTGTGTGTGTATCCTGAGCACAGGTGCCAGCTGTGACTGAGGAGGACCCTGGGTCCACCATGTGGCTGTTGAAGATGGCAGCCAGGGCCACAGTCGTGGGCGTAGTCCCAGGAGAGGAAGGATGAATGGTAAGAGCAGTGTTAGAATGAGTGTATTCTGGATGTTTTTCATATTAAATTATTTTTTGTCACTTCTGTTTAAAGGAACTCCCTGCATATGCCGGCCTTGCTCTGCTACAGACGGAGCTCTTCAGTGAGGCTCTTTCCAGCATACCCTGGCAATGTATGAGGAAGGAAGCCACCCCGAGAAGATGCAACCTGAGGGAGAGAGAACTCTCCGTTGGGACTTCTCTGCCCTACCTTGGGGGACAGTTGGTAACCTGGCTTCAAGGGTGTAAGGAAGAAACTGGCCAGGGTCCCAACCTTGTCAGAGGGTTTGCTCTGGGTTAGGGACACTGTGTGGCCAACAAGCACTTTCCTAAGACCCTGTCCCAGCAGTACTGGCAGAGTGTTCCTTGTCCCCAGGATCCCCTCAGAAAAGGTACAAGAACCATCTGACACATGGGAGAGCCACAGGGTCCCTGTGAGCAGGAATAGGACACAGGAAATCAAATCTGGCCTTTCAGGGGTGTGTTCAAGTTAGTCTCCTCTTTGCACAAACTGGGTAAGAAAAACTACCACAGCAAACCACAATCACCAGTAATGAGTATCCACCACCAGAAAACCCCATGTGCTCTGGGCAACACCAAACCCAGCTACAAGCAGCAGCTCTGGGACCACAGACTCACACACTCCACTCACAATGGAAGCCTATGTGACAGTCTGTAAGAGACGCCAGCAGAGTTCTGATGACGAACCCAAGACCCAGACTTTAAACAGCCTCCCTGCTAAGGGTTGCCGCCAACTCGCCGTGACCTCCTCCATGAGTGACACTCACTAAACTATCTGCCGAGGAGATTCAGAGCCAAACGAAACAGACATAATTGGTATGAGGGGCTCTGACATAGGATTTTCTTCAGTACACCTCTCAAAGGGGGCTGGAGCGATGGCTCTCCAGTTAAGAGCACTGGCTGGATTCCCACCTCCAACATGGCAGTTCATTACAGTCTGTAACTCCAATTCTGAGGGATCCCATGCCCTCTTCTGGCCTCCAAGGGCACTGCATGCAAATAAAACACTCCCAACATAAAAACCAATTTTTAAGCTTTCAAAATTTCTGATGTGGGAATTCCTTCTATATATGTGTTGCTTTTATTAGTTAATGAATAAAACTGTTTTGGCCAATAGCTCCAAAGTAAAAATCCGAACAGAGACAGAGAGGAGACGGAGTCAAGGAGTCACCACGTAGCCACCAAAGGAGAAAGAAGCCTGAACATCGTCGGTAAGCCACAGCCTCAACGCGATACACAGATCAATAGAAATGGGTTAATTTAGGATGTAAGAGCTAGGATTATGCCTAAGCCACTGATCAAATATTAGCACAGTTTGTGTGATTATTCGGGTCTGGGAGGCCAGGAAATGAAAGTGCAGCCTCCGTTTACAGGATCCACCTGGGCACCTGTGGTCAGCAGGGGCAGCAGGGCTCGGCCTAGAGGTCTTAGTGCAGAACTCCAGGATGGGGAGGTAAAGCCTGGTGACCAACCCCAAGGGCTCCTCCCTCTTAGTCACTCAGGGGGTCACACCCATTCCTCCGTTGCTTGTAGCCACTGACCTACTTAGCAAGTCACTCCCTGGCCTGGACTCTTCCCCACGTCCACACCCTCTGCTTCAGTCCACCACAGGTTCTTCACCTTCCACGCTCTGTGCCAGTGAGTGGGGCCCGTATCTGCTAACCCACAAATGCACACTCCATCACCATGCCTGCCCTTCCTGCACATGCCTCCTCCCACCAGCCTCCCTACTTCAAGACAGGAACAGCACAGCTCACTCTTCCTGCCCAGTCCACCACACGGTACCAATCCACAGCTGCTCATCAATTCAAACACCTCAAAATTCAAGGAGTAAAAAAAAAAAAAAAACCCAAGAATTTCCCACCATCGCAGGCTACAGACCAAGAATTTCCCACCATCGCAGGCTACAGACCAAGCCACACAACAGGACAACCTGTGACTTCACATCGTTCCCTCCTTCCTTCCAGTCCAAGTTCTGGAAAATCCAGCTCCTTGTTTGTATCCGGGCACTTAATTCCACTTCAAGTCTCTATGCTTTTGTACAACCTGCTTGGACTCGCTCTTAAAGTAGGAAGAAAGTCTTTCTTTATGGAGGGGGAGGGGGACCCCAGCATGCATGGTAGGCTCAGAGAACAACTCAAGGGAAATGATTCTCTTTCTTCTATATGGATCCCAGAGACAGAACTCAGGTCACCAGGCTTGGTGGCAAATGCCTTCAATAAACTCTGAGAAACTCTCTGCAGCCAGGTACGGTGGCTCACACATGTCATCTCAGCCACCAGGACACTAAGACAGACAAACCGCTGTGAGCAGAAGGCTCTCCTGTACCAGGACAAATTCTGAGCCATCCTGGACTACAGATCCAACTCAAAGAAAACAACATGCTCCGTGCAGACCTCTGGCTTCCTACTCCCAAAGACCCAGGACTGGGACACTAGCAGCCGCCCTCCACCTCCCTCAGGAGACTGCAAAGTTTTCATTTGTGATACTTAGACCAACACATGCCCTTTCCTCTAATAACCAAGGACTGCAGCTTACTTGAACTACCAATCTCAAAAGGAGAACTCAAGCTAGGGAAAGAGATAGTGCAGCCCAGAGCTATGGACACAGGAGGCCAAAGAAGAGGAGAGGAGAAGAGACAGGTCCCGCAAGTCAAGCTCACACTTCTCCTGACCAATCGGAACTAACATCCACACACCACAGTGCCATCCTGAACCAAAGTGTTCTTTAAAAAACAAACAAAAAAAATAAAATAATAAAATAAAATAACTTGGTCCTCCTAACTCTTATTGGGACTGCCTTCCTGGCTTCAGGTTCAGCTGGACTAGCCCATTCTCAGAAAACCAGAGGGAAAAGATGCTTCTTTCTGAAAACTCAAGAAGCAATCACAAAAGCTGGGCAGCGGTAGTGCACACCTTTAACCCCAGCACTGTGGAGGTGGAGGCAGTTCAAGACCAAACCATCCTGCACTACACAGTAAGATCATGTCGGAAAGGAAGAGAAAGAAACAAACCGGAGCAAAATTTGGAAAACAAAAACCAGGGACTGGAAAGAGAACTCAGTGGGGGTGGGGGGGTCCAGGATCGATTCTCAGCACCCACATGCAGCTTACAACCGTCTGTTAACTCCAGCTCCAGGGACCCCAATGCCTTCTTTTGATCTCCACAGGCACTGGACATGCATGGATATGGTCCACAGACACACACAAGCAAAAGAACCATACACACAAAAGAGAAGTCTGTTTTTTTTAAAGGCTATTTAAAAACAAGAATGTTAATCACCAAATGGTCGTATGACAGACAATTCAAACACAATTCTAACACTGGGTGTGCACACACTTGGCACACACTGCTCTAAGTCCAGCATCTGGGAGATGAAAGCAGACACTTGAGCTCTTTGTCTCCAGCTACAGAGAGTTCAAGGCCTGCCTGGACTAGTATAAATAAAGCCCTGTCCAAAGAGGGAGGGAGGGGGCTGGGGAGACGGTCCAGTCAGGAAAAGCGTTTGCCATGCAAACAGAAAGATACCCAGCACCATGCTCCCAGTACCAGAGAGGTCAGAGAGGTCACGGTGAAAGGCAGCTCCCTCCCCTGTGCTGGCTAGTTCATTTTAAAGAAATCCACCTCTCCAAGAGAAGTGAGATTGTCTCAAAGAACAAGATGGAATGTGACTGAGGAAGACATTCACAGCCCCAAATGCTCACGTGCACCGAACCACACTGTACCGAACCATAACCTCTGCAAGTCTGTTGTGGATAAACCACCCCATACAACCACACAGACATATAGACATACACACACGTATACATACATACATACACATACACACACACACACACACACACACACACACACACACGAGTAAGCAAGCGAGAGAGAAAGATTCTTTAAAAAAAAAAATCTGGCCGGGCAGTGGTGGCGCACGCCTTTAATCCCAGCACTTGGGAGGCAGAGGCAGGCGGATCTTTGTGAGTTCGAGACCAGCCTGGTCTACAAGAGCGAGTTCCAGGACAGGCTCCAAAACCACAGAGAAACCCTGTCTCGAAAAACCAAAAAAAAAAAAAAAAAAAAAAAAAAAAAAATCTGCCCTGAAGACGAGGTAGGTCTTGCATTACAGGTGGACGGAAGCCTGTTAAGACCTGAACTACTCCACCCTGAGTCTATAGAAATTCAGGACAGTGTTTATGGTCTCATGGATGGGTGTTGATGTTATGAGTGCCACTACATAAAGTTTCACGTACACGGGGAAATGGGCAAAGGGAAACCTGCTATATTCAGAGCAGGAACACACAGGCTGAAGGTTGCGTGTTTCCTGGGGGAAGGGAGTGCCCAGGCCTCTCCCAGGCCCCACACCCAGTTCACATTGCTCAAACAGACTATGCCCAGACTGCAAGGCCTGTGCAGGAAAGGGGCCGGCAGACCGGGTAGATAAGGAACAGCAGAGCAGGCCCTTCCACCAGGTCTCAAAGGCCTCGACATCACAGTGGCCCAGCAGAGACGGGCTGACCCATGCTCCGCTGTACACAGATGGAGGACCAGACCTGCTCCCAGACAGCTACCACTGAAAAACTATCTGTGCAACAGGCCACACATAATAAAAGAGAGGGAAGTGAGCTGGGTGTGTGCCACCCACATTTGGTCTGTCTACACACAAGCTCCAGGACACCAAGAGTTACACACCTGAGAGACCCAGTCTCAACCAAAAGCTTGCCATTCCTACATCATCTTGACTTCTCACACCAGTCGCTCTGAGATGCCGAGGGTGAACTGGAGACACATTTTCTGAGCAGGACGGCTACCACAGCAAAGACCTCCCACGGGACAGTAGAACCGGCACATCCCACACTGTGTAAGAACACAACAGACCGAACTTACACAAGTGGGAGGGCCATCTCAATCCTGTACACAAACAGGATTGTGTGCTCTGTCTAAACAGTCGCACGCCCAACAGGCGGGGATCAAATACAGGGAAGGGAAAACTGTTTCCAGCCGGTGAGCACAAAGAGGCCTCGGCTCCACGCCTCAGGGAATGAACTGGCACCAGGCACACCTGCTGCAGCCCAGGCCAATCTGGAGGACGCTGACTGCGTCCACTCTGTCCACACACCCACGCCTCCACCTCTGCCAGCTCACTGCTGAGAAACGTGCAGCTTCATGTCATGTGAGCTCTTCATCTTTGCCCAGATACGCGACGGAAGACAGCATTCCCGACTCTGTGTAACGAGGGTGCTCGTCCAGCTTCCGGGTAGCAGGCATTCACTGACTAGACCCTGTGCTGTCTGCCCTGGAGCTCAAACACACACACATAATGAACAACTCGAACAAATTTCACAACTGTCACACTGCAATTAAAATTAAAAAAATATCAAGTTCCAAATCCTCCAAGTTTGGAAGTATAATCTAACGAGCTCAGAAGAGTTAATACAAGCATAGCTGTCACTTCTGGACTAAACAGCCATTCAATCAGTTACTTCAGTCACTTGTACATGAACTACTCTTAACAGTGCAAACAGTTAAAAAAATAAGAGTTCCAGGACAGCCAAGACTCTTACACAGAGAAACCCAATTTCAAAAAAAACAAAGTTAAAAATAAAAGTTAAAAAAATTAAAAAAAAAAACACTGGACTGTTTTGTTTTTTCTTTCTCAGTTCAGAAATATATTTAATGCTGGGAAAAACAGCAGATCCCAGCTTAGGCAAAAGGGTATTAAGTTCAAGGTCAGACTGGGGCACAGAGCAGACACTGACTAAAATACAGATGGAGCCAAGGAAAGTGCTCAGACCTGACCTCGCTCCCCAGAACCCAGGTGCTGCTGCTGCTGGCAGGCAAGGAAGCGGTGCGTGGATCCTGGCACCAGGTGGTGTAGACAGGGACCTGGGGCTCAGCTGGCCAGTCAGCGAGCCTGCTCAGTGTGAGTTCAGGCCAGGAGAAACTCCAGCTCAATAAACAAACTAGAGGGTACTGAGGAACAACACACACACACACACACACGCACGCACGCACGCACGCAGGGAAGGGGGTCCTGCAGGCACAACACGTGCTCTGTTCAGTGTTAAACATGAACTTCAAGAGAAGTGTCAAAGCTGATGGCAGAGAACCCTCGATCCCAGACAGAGAAAAGTGCCTGCGAGCCACTGTCCTGGGCATCACCACAAGGCAGAACACAGGTGGTTACAAGGCCAGGGATCTGGCGTGTGCAGCTGTGTGATCTGGAGCTACCAGCTAAGAGGCACAGCCATGGACTCAAAGGGACAGATCCAAACTCAGGAAACCAAAGGCTTCCTTTTGGTATGGGGAGACCGAGATGGCCCAACACAGAGGCAAAACAGCCCATGAGAAGCGGGTTATCACAGATCTAGAAGAACCAGAAAGTGGCTTCAGTGGAAATCACACGAAAGTCTACACAAGGGATAAGCTATCCAGGCAATTTCCAAACAACGTGCTCCTTAAACAAGAAGTTTCCAGGGTCAAAAAGAAATGAACACATTGCAGCAGCCCACAGTTTGGAAGTGCACGCTACGAGAGGAAAAGGCCAAGCTCTGCAGCTTAAAGGTATCTTTGCCCCAAATCTACAACAGAGGTTCCAAAGTCAGTTTTCCCAGATAAAATGCAAGCCTCCGCTCGCAGGCACTGATCTTAACTCAGCGACCAGGTGACCTGGTTGTCCTGTGACACACGGGCCGGCCTGGAACCACACAGATCACACACAGGAGCCACAACAGCGGGGGCAGCGACACACCTGGGACCTGCAACCCCACCTCAGAATCAAAGCGGTAGGGAGAGAGCAGCCCAGCAACCTCCGCCAGGGCTTCTTCCCTGTCCGCAACAACTCATTCTGGACAATACCTGACAGGCAGTGTAGGGAGCCAGCTTTGGCAGTGCTCTCCACCTTCCTAATGCTGTGACCCTTTAATACAGCTCCTCATGCTGTGGAACCCCACCCCCAACAACCATAAAATTATATTCGTTGCTACTTCATAAGTGTTCATTTATTGCTACTGTTATGAATCATAATGTAAATATCAGTTTCCTGATGGTCTTAGGTGACCCCCTGTGAAAGTTACTCAACGCCCCCAAAAAGAGTTGAGACCTACAGGGCTCAGCAGAAAGGAGATGAGCGGCCTAGGGAACCACACCCTCAATCCATAATTCCAAGAAACTAACTGGAGCTCAACTCCTAACCAGGAGGAACAAGGCCACTGTCTGAGGGCCTGAAGATCCTCAGTCAGCCTGGGCACTCACTCACTCACAGGCTGGAGGGTGGCAGCAGAGAGCAAGCTCCCCGCTATCCCTGCACTGTTCCAGGAAGGCTGGACACCCTTGGCAGGCTCCCGTCATTAACAATCAGGCAAACAGTCACAAGAACAACTACTACCACCAAGTTTGCAGCAGCCCAGACAGAAGACCACCACGCGAGGGACGGCCCTATCACTACTGGGGAGGACTTTTTCTCAAAAGTAATGAAAACAGTGATGACCACGTGTGAAACTCCTCCTCTTCTTTAAAAGTATTCGCATACTGACGCTAGGGTGTGGCTCTGATGCAGAACGCTCCCAAAAGGCCCTGGGTCCCCATCACTAAAAACTCTAAAAATGAAAGTATATACATATTGAAAAAAGAGCCCAGCTCTGCACTGGGCACCCTGGGAAGCACAGCAAGAGGAATCAAACGCCTGGAAGAGGAAAACACAACACTGGACCCAAAGCCAGGGCTCTCCTCACAGCAGAGCCAAGGAGTCCTCCATGCTAGAACCTACTGAATGGTGCCACCAGCCCTTCCCGCTGCGGCCCTGCTGACCACCCCAGGTCTCACCAGCACAGCACTCAAGGAGATCAGACCCCTCAGGCTGGGCCTCCCTTCCCTTCCTCTCTCCATCCCCACCCCCATGGCCAGGTTCAGTGTGGACCCTTCAACCAGGTCCTCATTATCATCCAGCCAAAGGCAAGACCTGGCTGTTCCACCTGCCCGGGCCAGGAGACTGCTCCTGCTAGGGAGCGCAGAGAGAGCGCTGAAGCCTGTCCTGATACCGGAAGGGAACACTGCAGACTAGTCATTTACAGGACAAGCTAACTCTCATAGCCCAGGATGGCAAGTCCAAGGGCCAGGGGCCACAAAGCAATAATGGGGACATGCCAGCCCAGGAGTCTCCTCCCCACAGATCCACCCCATTCTAACGGCTGTACTATGATCTCGTCAACCCCTGCTTCCCAGAAGCTACACATCCTAACCATGAAAACGCGCATCTGAGATTTCCCAGCTTGTGAAAGTGCTAACCCAGAGCAGAAGAGCAGCAGGAGCTCCAGTGGAAAAAGCACTGACCCCAACAACCAGAAACTGGCGGAGGGGGTTTCTCGGAGGTACCCCATTCGGTGGGCAGACATGATCGCCTAAGAGCACATCCTGGTGTATCTGAGGGAGTTTGCATAGACGTTTAACTGAAGGCCGGCCCACACAGAACCTTCTGGCACCATCGGGGCCCAGAACTGATTAGAAACCGGAAGGAAAAAGCCAGCTGAACACCAACATCCCTTTGCTTCTTGTCTGGAGACACAGGTGGCCAGCTGGTTCTCACCTCCCACCAGTTTCCAGTCCAGGACGGGCGCTCTCCTCAAGTATAACCCCTTCCTTCCTTACACTGCTGCTTCTGTCAAGGACTGTGTCCTAGTCTCTCCGCAGAGACTCCCCAGAAATATCTCCAGAGACTCCCCACAGAGATATCTCGGCAGAGACATCCCCACAGAGGTGCCTGGAGTCAGTGACCCAGCAAGGGAAGTCTGATGTAGAAGGCCTCAAACAGCTCAATGGCCCCTCTTCCCAGACCTCCAGGAACAACTGCAGACACTGTGTCTATCCCTGTACCCCAAGCAGCTCCACTAAAGTGAAGACGGTGGGGCTCCCAGCAGAGGGAGAGAGAGGTGAGTGGGGGAAAAGAACAGGCCGGAGGTTCAGAAGGCTGCCTCGAAAAGGTCAAGACACCGGTCTTGTCCAGCAGGAGTGACTGACAGAAAATACTACGGTCAACTCCCCACAGCCAGTGTGGTGAAGCACTCAGATGAAGGTAAGAAGATGTGAGTTCAAGCACAGCCTGGGCAACATTTCCTACTTTAAGGATACAAAATGAGACCCTAAAGGGGAAAGGGGAGGGAGGAAGAGAAAAATAAAGGAAAAAAGTAGACATTTGGAAAGAATTATGCCCAGGACAGAAAACATACTTCAAACAAAAAGGAAAATCAACTATGATGAGGAACACTGAGAATCACAAAAGTTGTCAGAGTCTAGGAAAACAGGTAAACACAGCCCAGTTTACAGAATGGGGGAAGAGCTTCACCAACCCCACATGTGACAGAGGACTGCTCTCCAAATATATAAAGAACTCAAGAAACTAGACATCAAAATACCAACAATCCAATTTAAAAATGGGGTATAGACCTAAACAGAGAACTCTCAACAGAATAATCTCAAATGGCCAAAAGACATTTAAGAAATTGCTCAACATCCTTCATCATCAGGGAAATGCAAATCAAAACAACTCTGAGATTCCATCTTATACCTGTCAGAGCGGCTAAGATCAAATACACTGATGACGGTTTATGCTGGAGAGTACGTGGGGTAAGGGGAACACTCCTTCATTGCTGGTGGGAGTACAAATTTGTACAGTCACTTGAAATCAGTACGGCGATTTCTCAGAAAATTGGAACTCAATCTACCTCAGGACCCAGCATTAGTATGGATGCTCAACCATACTACAAGGACACTTGCTCAACTATGTTCATAGCAGCATTATTCATAATAGCCAGAACCTGGTAACAACCTAGATGCCCTCAACCAAAGAATAGATAAAGAAAATGTGATACATTTACACAATGGAGCAATGGAGTATTACTCGGGTGTAAAAAATAATGACATCATAACATTTGCAGGCAAATGGAACTAGAAAAAAAAAATCATCTTGAGTGAAGTATCCCAGAACCAGAAAGACAAATACGGGATGTACTCACTCATGAGTGGGTATTAGATGTAAAGCAAAGGATAACCAGGCTACCATCCACAGCCCCAGAGAAGCTAGGTAACAAGGAGGATCACCCTGGGAAGGTGAAACAGATGAGATCCTGGGTAAACTAGGAGCATGGGAGGTGGTGCACGGGTGGAGGAGATGGGGGATGAAAACATGAGGGAAAAGAATGGTGGAGTTGGGGAAGAGAAAAAGGAGAGCAATGAAAAAGATATCTTGATAGAGGGAACCATTACTGGGTTAGGGGAAAACCTGGTGCTAGGGAAATTCCCAGGGATCCACAAGGATGACCTCAGCTGAGACTCAGCAATGGTGGAGAGGGTGCCTGAACCGACCTTCTGTAATCAGATTGATGACACCCTAATTGTCAACATAGAACCTTCATCCAGTCACTGATGGAAGCAGATGCAGAGATCCACAGCTAAGCACTGGGCGGAGCTCCAGGAGACCAGTCAAAGTGAGGAAGGGGGACTATATGAGCAAGTGGGAGAGGTCAAGATCATGGCTGGGTGAGGAAACACAGAGACAGCTGACCCAAGCTCGTGGGAACTCACAACTCTAGACTGACAGCTGTGGAGCTGCCATGGGACCACACTAGGCCCCTGCAGATAGGAGACAGTTGTGTAGCTTGGTCTATTTGAGGGGCCCCTGGCAGTGGGACCAGAATCTATCCCTGGTGCTTGAGCTGGCTTTTTGGAAGCCCATTCCCTATGGTGGGATGGATGCCTTGCTCAGCCTTGATGCAGGGGGAAAGGACTTGGTCCTGTCTTAACTTGATGTGCCAGGCTTTGTTGACTCCCCATGGGAGGAAGGGAGGGGAGGAGTGGAAGAAGGGGATGGAGGGGGAACTGTGGTTGGTATGTAAAACAATAAAAGGAAGAAAGAAAGGAAGGGAAGGAAAGGGAAGGGAAGGGAAGGGAAGGGAAGGAAAGGAAAGGAAAGGAAAGAAAGCAGTTGAGACAATGGCCCAGAAAGCCAGTGACAAAGACAAGGGACAGAAAATAGCTCTAACAGGGTAAGATCACAGGGTAAGGACCAGATGAGAAGGTACAGCATCCAAATGGTGGTTTCAAAAAGGGAGGAAAAAAAAACTCATCACAAGACACCAGCTGCCTGACTAAAGGCCTCCTGAGTGCCTGCAAAAAAAATAAATAAATAAAAATAAAAAAAGACAACACTCACACCAAGACAAGGCCGTGGACCTTCACAGCACAAAGGAGCTGTTCCTGACTCAAGGGCAGGAGGGCTTGTGTGGGTGGAACCAGTCCTGGTGCACACTGCACTCCAACAGAACACAGCTAGAACACAGCAATCTTCAAATTCCCTAGAGGAGGCCGCAGGACACTGGCATACACGCTTGTATCACCAGGTTCAGAAGAGTGGGCTGGAGGTCAGTCTGGGCTACAGATCATCACCCTGTCTCAAAACAAACAAAAAAATAACTACAAGGAGATATAGCTCAGTAGCTAAGTGTTTGCCTAGAACATGAGACGCTGTCTTATCCCTTGGGACTGAAAACACAATTCTGCAAGAAAACCTACAACTTCACACTACGCCACACCACCGACCGACAGGTAAACACAAAGAGCTCACGCCCTAATTCACTAGGGGAGCGCATGCTGCACTACCCCACCACCCCACCCAAGGGTGCCAGCTAAGACAGGGTACACATAGATGTCCACCAGGAAACAGCAGCGAAGGAACCTAGGGAACACGGCCAAGAGACCAGAGGGGAGCAGTGGACCACGCTGGAGGGCCCCAGCCCAGCAGAGCTCAGGATACTTGGTGAGGTAGACGCTGCTGGCAGAGCTGACCAAGGTCACAAAAGGAGCTCTGCCAGGACCGAGGTGCTGTGAGGAGAAGGTGACAGACCCAGACCTAAATCCTCATCTGCAGAATCCTGGGTCCAGGGAGCACTCTGAGAACTAGAAACAAGCAGCAACTTGAGTCCACACCAGCCGAGGAATGATGGCACAGGTCACACAGGGCTCAGAGGGAGGCCTTTGGGGAGTAAGAACTGGCAGCAGGGACAGGCAAGCGCCATGTTTCCCAGCAAAACCATGTGCATCCAATCTATGTTTTCAATAAAGACTAAGCAAAGAAAAAACCTGAGTAAAAACAAAAAGGGCAGGGAACCCCACCAGACCTTCAAACCTCAGAGTCTAAAATTCCTCTGTACAAACAGGAAGAGATGTAAACTACCAGGATAAGACCTAGCTACACTTTGGTAGGCGTTTGCATAAAACTTACCATGTCAGGCCACTCACTAAGACACCCGGGTAGCTTTCAACACTAGTTTCTTTTGCTGACCATAAGCCTTGAGAAAACATGAGAGAAAGTCTCTGAATCCATCACACATCTTTAGGCCTCTGCAGAGGCTCCAGTATTCTCTGCAGCAAGCTAGGTCACATCTTGATTTGCCCAGAGTAAAGTCTTAACACTCCAGTCCAGGCTGGCCTGGAAATGACCATCAAGTCCGGACTTGAACTCACAGCACACCTCTCGCCTAGCTTTCCAAACGCTACAACAGTAGGCATGAGCCAATGCCCAGTTCCAAGAGCAATTTAGGATTGGGCACAGTCCCCTACCGGTAGGATGTTCCAATGGCCTCATTTTCTTATCCGAAGCCATTTGACACCAAGACACGTTGGTAGATTGCACTGTAAAAATCAGTTATGAGAGTGACTATGACCACCGGACACCAGGCCGGCGCAGGCTCTCCACAGCAGGAGTAACGCATGCAGGTCTACTTCCCGCACACACTCCAGCCACAGGATTCCATTAGTGGTAATCACCCCAGCTAGGGCAGCACAGAGAGCATTAGCAGGGAGACCGGGCGGGGCCCACTTCCTGCAGGTACCCGTTTCCAAGCAGGCAAGTCTGAATCACGAGGAAAAATCACCCAAACACAGTTGTGTGGCAAGAGACCAGACTCCTGGACCAGGGCCTGGAGGGTGTGCCCCATAAAACCACAGGAAGACGGAACAGGCTCACCCCTTACTAGCTGCTCATACCGCATCTTGCCATGGACCAACAGAAGAACTCCACCAACTTGCACCAGACCAGAGAGGCAGCTCAGCTCCACAGTGGGCACAGCAGCGCCAAGAGGACAAAACGCGCCCAAATCAGGACACCAGGAGACCGCCACGCCCAGAAACACTACTTTCAGAGACATTAGCTCTTCAATCTTGAAGGTAACTAGGTGCCTTCCCTGAGTCAGCACCTGGGAGACTGGGTGAGGTAGGCTGCTCCGAGCTGGAGGCTCCCCTGTTCCAGGACAGCAGGGATACACAGAGAAACCCTGTCTCAAAAGAAAAAATAAAGTACATTCCCTGGTCTGGGACTAGAACCAAAAGCTATTAATGTTTAAAAAACATGAAGATGGGTCCACCATGCCTGACACCCTGAGTTCATCCTGGATCTCGCACACGGTAGGAAAGAACCAACTCCAGAAACTGGGTCTCTGACCTCCACACAGGCCACGGCACGAGGACATGCACATCTGCACACACACACAGAACTGTTTTAGTCTCGGAGCTGGAGGGATGGGTCAGCAGTAAAGAGCACTTGCTGCTCTTGCAGAGGACCAGGGTTCGGTCCCCAACACACATAGGGAACTACTCACAACTGCCTGTTAACTCCAGCTCCAGGGATCTGAGGATATAACCGCAGAGCAAACACACGGTGCACATGCAGACAGACACATGCACATAAAATAAATATTAAAAAATAATTTACAGCCTTGCCCATTCCCTACAGGGGGGTAGGGAGGACATTTCAGGGATGGGAACAGTATGTGGCTCAGCGGAATAACATAGACAAAGGGGTCAAGCAAAACAATTCCTTAGCGATGAGGGAGCGTTAAAAATGGACATAGGTACAGAAAGACTGAGAGGTGCAAGGGCTGGGGTCAAGCATCGGCCAAGCACTGTATAAACTGTAAGTCATCCAACCAACGGGGAGGGAAGCAGGAGGCTGAGTTCAAGGCAAACCTGGACAACATGAAGAACTCGTCTTGGGGAGAAAAAGACGTAAGTAACAGGAAGATTATGTACCTGACTTTCCTCAGTTATTCTGCGATCACACAAGACCGCAGAGTAAGGCAAAGTGTGTGACAGAAGTCACCAAATTCAAGTCACCAAGGTCTGTGAGAATCCTACAGGGCATCAGTTAGCTGTTCAGGAACACCAAAGTTCCCACCGTCCCTGGGCATCCTCACACCGGGCACACACCCAGAACCCACTCTCCTCATCACCTACGCCCGAGAACACGGACAACACAAAGAACCCCGGGCCTCAGCTCCAGGCCCCTAGACACCCTGTCTCTGCATTTGGGGAAGCCTGACGCTTTCCAAGCCTGTGCCTGGTCTCCTGGGCCCCAGTCACCGGAACCTTCTTAGGGCTCATCCTGCAAGGGTTGCTGACCATCTGAGGCCAGGGACCTGCATATCTGGAGCCCTTGTATGGTTGGTTCCCTGTGACTCATCGACAGGAGGGCCAGAAAGTGCTAAACCTCCTTCTGTGTGCAGCCTCACCCATGAAGCTCTTGGAACCTAGGCCTCGCCACTTCACTGAAAGTCCCTAAGGCACCCAACCACCCCCAGGGTGCAGTTCCGAGCAGGGCAACAAGAGCAGGTATCTCCAGGAGGGCAGTTAGGGGAGAAGGCGAGAGCACAGCCCTGTAAAATACACCACACGAGGGGATGGGGAGGCCAGAGGCAGAATTAACTGCAATGGTCTTGATGTCTTATTTTCCAGACTTCCAACGTACTAGTGAACACCCTTCCTGGCTAGCCAGTGCACAGGTCTCCTCACAGCAAGGGCTTGCTGCCCAGGAGCTCCAGAAGGGACACAGGATAACATCAGCAAGTAGATAGTTAAGATTCCTTAACTATCCCTTTAAATCACCTATACTTGCAAACACAAGGTCTCTTAACTCAAAACCTCAAAGCATGCTGACTTCACGCCAGCCCTCTTATTCACATCACTTCCCTAATTCAGTACATTTTAAACTTGGGGTCATGAACCTGTAGTCTGTGCAATCAATTCACCGTTAAAACCAGCTTTTTCTTAACGTGCCAGACTGCATGTTAACACAAGGAGTAAGGAAACAGAGCTAGGATCTGAAGCTTTAGCTTCCAGCCTCTCTTACAAGGGTCACAGCCCAGGAAAGCCTTAAAAGTGCTACAGAATCCCATACACAAATACACAGTACCGCAGAAACGGACCCCTGCCAAGTCTGGTTCTCAGCACCCTTCACACGCCTAGTGCACGTTACATACACATAAATTTCATTTCTTGAGACAGGGTTTCTCTGTGTAGCCCTGGCTGTTCTGGAACTCACTCTGTAGACCAGCCTAGCCTCAAACTCACAGGGATCCGCCTGAGTGCTGGGATTAAAGGTGTGTGCCACCATCCCCACCCCCACCCCACCCCACCCCCGGCACAAATATCTTTTACCAAAGAATTTTATAAGCAAAAAGCTAATTTTTTGCACCATAACTTAATGCAAACTCTAGCATGAAATGGGTGCTCCCACCTCCAGCTTAGGTCTTTATGTTCACTGGAACTCAAACGCATAAAGCAAGGGCTGCTGGCTACAATGACGGCAGGGGTACTTACAGCCACCCTCAGCTTGTAATCTAATTATCCTCCATCACAAAACCAAAAAAATCCCCTAAAGTTTCATCAAAACAGTCAGGTTGGGGCTGGAGAGATGGCTCAGTGCTTATGAGCACTGGCTGCTCTTTCAGAGGACCCAGGTTCAATTCCCACACCCCACATAGCAGTTTATAACTGGCTGTAACTCCAATTCCAGGGGATCTGCCGCCCTCCCATGGACACACATGCAGGCAACAAAAGCCAATGCATGTAAATAAACAAAAAACCAGCCAGGTGTGCCACCACCCACCCCCTCACCAAGGACCACGGAAAAGCTGTCAATCAACCACTCAACCTAAAATAAAATGATGTGTAACAGTCGCCAAAGGAACAATAGGCAGAGCATGGGGAAGGAGTGCTGTCTGGAGGGCAATGAAGAGCCACCCACCTACACCAGTTTACCTTGGTCCATACAACTCCTACCTCATGATTCACAGAGCTATAAAAAGGTAGAGATAATATCTTTCTTCATCTGTAATAATCAACAGATGCCATAAAAATAGTCCTTATACTAAAGCATTCCTGAATTCAGGTGAATTTTCTTAACATCTTCCTTGGGCTGTCTGAAGCTGCTCCCTGGTCTTGCCAAACTTTGTCTTGTTTGTTTGATCAAGGGTCTCAAATTCGAAGCCTTAGCTGGCCTGGAACTCAGTAACGTAAACAAGGCCAGCCTTCAACTGACAAGAGTCACCTGCCTCTGCCTTCTGAGGGCTGGGATTATAGACAGCCAATACTGAACCCAGCTTGACAAAGAATTTAACCCATCTCCTAAGTCCTAGCCCAGAGGTGAGATCGCGGTTCCTCATAAGAATCATGGCAAAGGGGGTGCCTATTTCTCCCCAGTCTTATTCTGGCTAGAGTCAAGGCCAGGTGTGCCTTTAATATAATCCTCCAAAGAGCTCCTAGGGAGGCCTCAGCTGCTGACTCCAGGATGCAAACAAACGTTCTCATTTGACTTTCCTGGGGGGGGGGGGTGCTCTTTCTCCAATAGGAGGCCAAAAAATTATCATGTGGTTTGAAGATGTATACAAGGGCAGGAATGACTGTGGGAAGCCACTTTCCCTCCTCTATGGAACCAAAACCGACAAAAAAAAAAAATTAATCTACTGAAAAGTTACTATCTTTATACTGAAAAACAAAAAAACAAGACCACTGAGAAAATACACGGAGGGGGGGCGGGGGGAGTTAGTTACTTTTTTCTTTTCCTAGGATGAAGAATTTTGGCCCATTCTTTAAAAACAAAAGGGAGGGAGCCGGCTTCGCAGCACTGTGCCAGGATTAAGCATCTTCGCAAACACTTTCTTTTACAAAGGCTGAGGTTAGTGGGTGCCAATGGTGGGTCCCCATTAAGACACTGTGGTAGCCAGGAAAAGGAAGCACTGAAGAAACGGTTAATGTCCCAAGAGGTCCTTGCTCTACTGGTTAAGAAAGTGTTTCTCATTCAGTCCACCCTCATCTCTTGCCTCTAAATTCAAACCAAAGCAAAGCTGTAGGAGGCCGCAGCTGACTTGTAACTAATGGCCGGCAACATCAGGATTTTACAAGCACAAGGTGAGGCTCCACGACCATCTTTTTCCAGTCGCTCTTAACTCCAACTTTATTATCCCTAAAAAAATTAAAATGACTAGGGTTCTAGTGGTCACTAAAGTGCTGACTTTAAGTTTCTATTTTTCTAGAGTTCAAACCTGGTCAATGAAATCCAGTTTTCTTCTCGAGGTATGAATAAAAAAAATTTTAAAAAGGAAGGAGGATAAGAAATAACCTCAGAAGAGGCGGGCAGAAGCGGTAAGGGCCAAGGCCTGGGACACTGCAACTCAATCCTGAACCAGAGAAAACGCGCCTGTTGCATCTATAAAACGATAGTCGTCAATATTCGGGGTTTTAGCAAAAGTCTTCCGTTGACTCGCTTGGGAAAGCAAAACTCTGACTGGTCCTGCGGTCTCCGTCGCAATCATTCTGTCAGCATGTGTGCGCTTACAAACTTCACAAGTTAAGAACAGACTAGTGATTGTTTTTCAAAGAACCGAAAACAGTCCTCAATGACGAAAAAAAAAATGTCCGTGCATTCATGTAAATTTGAAATTCAACTCCCTCACGCTCCCCCCCCCCCCCATCCCCTCCACAGAAAAGTCACGGGGCAGGCAAAGAAGACACAAAGTATGGGCTGGGACAAGCCGGGGAGCAAACGGGTCTCAGAGTGAAAACTCCAGCCGCGGGGCGAACCTGGGCTCTGCACACCAGGGCGCACGCGGAGGTGTGGATTCCGCCTCCCTGCTTCGCAGCCTCGCACTTTTCCGCACCAGGCTCCCCAGCGAGGTTACACCTTCCTGCACCCCGCCCTGCGGCCCGCCCGGCCTGGGAGCAGCCGGGGCGCGCTCCCCGCCCTGCGCTCGGGTCTCCAGTCGGGGGGGGGGGGGGGGGGTGAGTCCGGGGAGGGAGACTCTTGGGGACCTCGGAGTCGCGCTGCCTCCGTCCCAGGCCCACACAGGGCCCGGGCACCCAAGCGGGGCCTCCAAGGGCACTAGTTCACACTCCTGCCCCGGATGGGCCGTCTGCCTGAGCGTCGGAGTTGGGGAGCGCAAAGCTCCCTCCCGCACTCCGCCTCGGCCCCAGGCCGCGGACCCCACGGCCCCTCCACGTGCACACACACCGGAGAGCCCCACCGCCCGAGCCTCTGGCGAAGATCCCGGGGGAAACGGGCCCGCCGCGTGGGGGGGGGGGGGAGTAGGCGGCCGTGTTGACACCGCCAAGTTGCCAGCTTCCGCCCCGGCCGCAGCTCGCCCGCCCCGGCCGCCCCAGCCTACCTGCATGCCCGGAAGGCCCGACTGCACCGGGGAGTGGGCCATGGCGCTCAGCGCCGCCACTTCCTGGCCCGGGACGCGCGGAGCCGCGCAGCGAGCAGGCCCGGGGCCGCGCGCAGCCCTCGGGTGGCGGGGCGGGCTCTGGAGCCCGAGGCCACCGTACCCGGGGGACGGTCTCAACGGAGGCTGGCGAGCCGCGTCCCCATACACGGAGCCCGGGGCGGGCGGCGAGGGGCGCGCGCGGGGGTGGAGGAGGAGCCTCGCGCGACTGCGGCTGCTTCTCCCGGGGCTCCCGCCGCTGCTCCGCCGCGGTGCTCGGGTAGAGGCCGGCGGCCTGGGCCCGCGAACGCTGGCCGCCCGGAGCCGAGTGGGCGCGCACAGCCCGCCGCGCCCCGCCCCGGCCCGGCCCCCGCGCCCGCCCCCGCGGCCCGGCCGGGGACCCCGCCCCGCGCTTCCGGGAGGGGGAGGGGGAGAGGAGGAGCCGCCGGGCGCCCTAGGCCGCAGTCGCACCTCCCTGCGGGCGGGTGAGCGAGCGGCCGGGAGGGCGGAGATCCACGGGGGCTCCGCGGGTCGCGCGCGGGGCAGTGCGCGCAGGGGGTGGTCTTCGGGACCCAGAAGCGGGCGGGCCTCGCTAGCGGAGTGGGGGAGCGGAGAGCACTGCCCCCTCCTGCTCTTCCCTCTGCACCCTCCCAGGCCCTCCAGAGGCCGGAGTCTGCACTCGGGGTGTCCCCGGAGTGGCCTAGCCACGGGCCTGTTCCCAAAGACCCGGGCGGATGCGTCTTCTCTATCTGGGCGAAGTTTCCATCCTGACCAAGAAGGAAACCCCAAGGGTAGATAGAGAGGGTTGGTGTTCGGTGTCTTGGCTACTGAACTCAGCCTCGCCTGGGCCGCCGGGTGTGGAAACTTAACCAGACGGAGGAAGGGCTGCTCCCCGCACTCCCCTCCACCCCTGCCATCTCTAACAGCGCACAAGAAGGGGAAAGTGGGGTGCGGAGGGGTGACGGAGGAAGGGTAGACAATAGAAGGAAACCGCGTCTAGACTCTAACCCAGCCCTCCCCTCGCTTCGCTGCTCCTGAAGCCGCCAGGCCCACTCTGGGCACCAGTTCTGCCCGCCTTCTAGCCTGCCTCTTCTGCAGCCAACAAGGAAGGATGGACTGGGTCCGTGCGCCTCCAGGAAGTACTTTATTTACAAGTGGCAAATAGGAAGTGGTCGAAGAGTCTTCCAGAGTCGCTGCGTCTCACACTCTAGGAGCCCTGAGGCCTCCTTCATGAATGGCCATTCTGCACCACGGCTGTGCAAGGTTAGGCATGCAAAATGAGTTCCCAAGGGTCAGAAATAGGAGGCCAGGCGTAAATCCACGACTGAGGTGGGGAAGAGCTTATTCGCTGAGGTGTCCTTGTATTCCAAGGTGTTCCAAGAGCAGGGGCTCCCTCCGGGCCCTGCATCAGGAGAGAATGTCAACCCGATTCTGTTTGGAAACCCGGGCAACTGCCTACGCATCCTCCAGTATCCTTCCAAAAGTCTTCATGATTGATGATGCTGGGTCACCTGAGAAGCTTTGCTACCTTTCAAGAGTAAACTAAAAAGCATTGAAAGTATGAACCCCGATACCCAAGAGTTTATGTGTTACACAAACAGTCCGAACCTAAAAACAAAACAAAAAAGCACATAAAGAATATGGGGGGGGGCAGGGTGTGGGTCCTGCCCAGAGAAACTCGAAGGAAAATACAGGAGAGTCTCTGCTAAGAGACTTCAGCCTTGGGGAAAGTACCTTGTGATGTGTTTCAAGGGTGTAGTGAGTAGTTCGCGCCTTCAAACCTAGCAATTGGGCGGCAGAGGCAGGCAGATCTCCACAAGTACAAGGCCAGCATGGTCTACAAAGAGAGTTCCAGGTGTGGTGGCGCACACCTTTAATCCCAACTTGGGAGGCAGAGGCAGGCAGAGCTCTGTGAGTTCAGGGACAACCTGGTCTAGTGTCAAGACAGCCAGGGCTAGTCAGATTTCATTAGGTTCCATGTTTGGTAATTGTGGTGGCTGAATGATAATGTCCCTTACAGGCTCGTCTGTTTGTACACTTGATCCCCAGGTGGTGGGTACTGGTTAGGGGAGGTATAGGTGGCTCAGCCTTGCTGAAGGAAGTAGTCACTGGCAGTGGGATTTCATGTGTCAGAGTCTGGTGCCCTTCCCAAATGTGAGCTCTCAACTTCCTGCCCTCAGCTGCCATGACAGACTCGAGTCCCTCTGGAACAACAAGCCCCAACAGACACTTTCTTATAAAAGTTGCCTAAGTCATGGTGTCTTGTCACAGCAACGAAACTGTAACTAATACAATAATATAGATATTTTCCTTACATATTGTCAGGAAAGATACAGGACACAGAAAAACATGTATGTAACTCGAGCACTGGGAGGTAGAAACAGGAAATCGGGAGTCCAAGGCCAGTCTCTCCAACATACTGAGCTACAGACCAGCCTGGGCTATGTGAGACCAGAATAATAAATAGGTAAATAAAAAAATAAAAAGGTAATATTTACACACACACATACACAGAGAGAGAGAAAGAGAGAGAAGCCCAATTATACACCCAATTTTCCTTGTACTTGGAAATGATTTCTTCAGTCACTGCTAACCCCAGCCTATGAAGACGTCGTACTAAAATAAATATTTGCCAAGGGTCAGCACACTCAGGCAGGCCTATAGCATGGCGGTGATGGGAAGAAGGGAGACAGTTGGAACGCTACAGAGCTCTGACCGATGACTGTAGAGAACTTAGAAACGCCTTTGCTGGGCTAAGTTTCAGCAGAGAGGCCACAAGAGACTGGAGGTGCAATGCGACATAATTTACAGAACATGATCAGCATCTCCTTTTGTACCCCATCACGGGTGAACTTGTCACTCACAATGGGATCTGACTGACCTGGGCACAGTGACCGGCGTTCAGTGGCTGTGACTCCCTTACTGGCTGATCTTGGGCCTCATTGCACTACTGAGTACCACGTTCCTGGAAAGAGAAGCAGTCAGTCATGTGGGAGTTGCCGGTTCGCATACAACCTTTGCAGGTGTTACTCAGTGTCCACAGGACAGTGGATGGCTCCTTCCCTTCTTTGCCCAGAGCAGAGAAGGTTGACAGGACCCCCGTATAGAATCAGATCCTGCCCAACGGCGAATTGCTTGCATATATTCATTCATTCATTCACCCCACCTGTTGTGAATGAGAACTACCTGTCAAGCCTACAGTCCAGGGCTGGGCATGCAAACCCTGGAACCTGGGCACTTCCCTGATGCCATCCTAGAAACCGAGTCTCCCCAGTTCCTAACTTTGGAAGTATACAATACCATAACTCGGTTATAATAGCTGCTTTTGCGGCTAAGTGGGGGAGCGATCATCCTCTCTGCCTCCTATCATTTTCTCTGCACCTCCAATACATAATTATGACAGATTGTACACTTCCCTAATTCCAAAAAGAGACTGTGAGGGGCTCCATAAAGATTATGCATGGCTCTGGTCTCCATGGAGATACTAATACATCAAATTATTTTAATCCCTTTCTTTGCCTTTCATGTTCACTTAAAGACATGAACTGAGCATGAATTGTGCTCTTGACATGTATTCTGGGCCACACAGAACACTTCCACATGCCTACATGGAACCTTTTCCACATAAGGGGCTCCCCGTTTATCAGTCTCCCCTAAACCAATTCTAGTCTCTACCAAACTTGAAGAGCAAGGCAAAAAACAAGAGTTCAACAATAAGTCTCACTCTTGACTTTCTGAGTCGGAAAGATAAACACCCCCAAATGTCCCTTTAAAAAGAACAGCTAGGCAACCCAGTCATTAGCAATTTAAATGCACAGATTAAAGAAAGGGGCTTACACAGTGAACTTTAAGAGAGAAATGTGAGCTGGGCAGTGGTGGCACTTGCCTTTAATCTCAGCACTTGGGAAGCAGAGGCAGGCGGATCTCTGTGAGTTCGAGGCCAGCCAGATCTACAGAGCGAGTTCCAGGACAGGCTCCAAAAATCTATACAGAGAAACCCCCAAAAGAGAGAGGGAGAGAGAGAGAAGATGTGGGATTCCCCACTGTATGCTGTGAATACCATTGGTTAATAATGAAGCTGGTTTGGCCTCATAAGGTAGAATACAAATATGAGTAGATGAGCAGATTGATAAACACTTGTCTAGGACCTGGAGACAGATGATTAGCATCTATGTGAAGAACACAAGCCATTGTTGTCCCATGACATATAGCAAGGACACCAGCTACACGGGAGCAGGCACGAGTAAAGCATCATACAGCGGCCAAGGAGGCTCCCACAGGAAACAACTCCCAGATCACCTTTTCATTGCAGCCTGCATTAATCTGCTGGGATCTGAGGTCGGGGTGCTGGCAGAGGTGGTTTCTTCTGAGGCTCCAGGCTGGCTCCCCTCCCCCGTCTTCTGAGTGTGTTTTGTCCTGATCTCTTTTTAAGGACAGCAATCAGAACAGATTAGATAAGGGGTACCCTAATCTACCCTGTCTCCAAGAACAGACACATTTCTGCTCGCTTTTGGTTGGTGAGGGTTAGGACTTCTGAATTGCAAGGAAGGACAAACGTAACCCCGTTTGCACAAGCTGTCACTTGGAGTTTGTTCCAGGGTTTTCCCAGTCTCAGCTGGTGGAATGAGCTAGCCTCCACTCTCCTTTCCCATGCCTGTGGGCAGGTATTGCTTCATCTTTCCTAGGGTGTAGTCCAGTGGTTTTATCACGCAGGGAAGCTGGGACACCACCCCTCTGTCCTGGAACTTAGAAAGTTTCTCTGATGAGTGCCCCCAAGGCAAAGAAATCACTTGGAATGCGCAACAGGAACTCCCAGGGAAGAGTTTAATGGATCCAGGGGACACATAAGCACTGATTTCAGGCCACCTTGTCCAAATAAGAGCTTTCCCCTCAGCTCCAGCTCTGTCCCTGTGTGTGACTACAGTTTGGAAATGTCCCAGAAGAGCAGAATCTCAAAACCTTATCCAGGCAGGGAAGCTCTTGGTTGTATCGGGGGTCAGCCCCTACGGAACTGTAGGCAGTTTAGACGCGCCTACTAGAACAGGCTCACTAGAAAAATTCTCGTGTGAGATTTTTCTCAGCAAAGAGCCAATTAACAAGGCTTGTCACACTCTGAACAGTGGCCACTTGACCCTGCCAATCAACTTCTAAAGGCTTCAGTACACAAAGCCTCATGGAGTGCTGTGTGTGAGGGTTTCCCTCCCTCTCGAGGCTGGGTGTGGGTTTCCCTCCAATAGGCTGGGTTTGCTCTCCAGTAGACTCAGAAAAGACACAAACAAAATCATCCCCCAAAGCGTGATGTCATTCATTCTACAAGAACAGGCTGCCACTCCGCTGCTCAAAACCTCCTGTCCCTGGCTCCTGACAAGGGAAATACATTGTGGAAGATGATTTTAATTAATGACATCTTGAATTTTGCAGGCAAATGGATGGAGCTAGAAAACATCATTTTGAGTGAGGTAACCCAGACCCAGAAAGACAAATATCACATGTACTCACTTATAAGTGGTTTTTAAACATAAAACAAAGAAAACCAGCCTACAAATCACAATCCCAGAGAACCTAGACAACAATGAGGACCCTAAGAGAGACACACATGGATCTAACCTACGTGGATAGTAGAAAAGGACAAGATCTCCTGAGTAAATTAGGGACATGGGGACCTTGGGAAGAGGGTTGAAGGAGAGGGGCGAGTCAAGGAGGGGAGCAGAGAGAAATGTATATAGCTCAATAAAAATCAATTTTAAAAAAGATGATTTTAATTTTCACTTTAATCAGGTCTGCAGAATTATGAGCCCAAAGAACGCTGTATAGTTGCACAAAGTAAAATGTGCCAAGGAGTCAAAGTTTCAGAGTCAGAATACAAATGATTTCAGTAAGCCTGATGTCATTGCAGAAATGACCCTGCCTTCAAGGATTCTCCTGCGAAAAAGACATATATAGCATATATAGACTTTCCAGCCCTTTTTTTTTTTTTTTTTTTTTTTGGTTTCCTAGTTAGGTTAATGATGCTATTGAGGCCCTTTGCATAACAAGTACCAAGAACTTCCCACCAACCTCAGCAAGTACAAGGGAGAATTTTTCACTTGAGTAAAACAAAGCCAAACTTGAAGTGATGTTATGGTTTCAATCTGAAATGTTTCCATCAGGCGCATTTGTCATTGTTTTATGGTTAGTTGGTTTGGGGGCCTATTTTGTTTTGGGTTGTTTTTGGTATTTTGGGGTTGTTTTTGGTGTGTGTGTGTGTGTGTGTGTGTTATGCCTGTGCAAAGTTGACATTAGGTTTCTTTTTTTATTTTTAAAGATTTATTTATTTATTACGTATACAATATTCTGCCTGCATGTATCCCTGTGGGCCAGAAGAGGGCACCATATGTCATTACAGATGGTTGTGAGACGCCATGTGGGTTCTGGGAACTGAACTCAGGTCCTCTGAAAGGGCAGCCAGGGCTCTTAACCACTGAGCCATCTCTCCAGCCCCATTAGGTTTCTTTTTTAGATCAAAGTTGACAACGGGGGAGGAGGCAGAAATCTTTTTTTTTTTTTTTTTTTTTTTTTTTTTTGGTTTTTTCGAGACAGGGTTTCTCTGTAGTTTTTGGAGCCTGTCCTGGAACTAGCTCTTGTAGACCAGGCTGGTCTCGAACTCACAGAGATCCACCTGCCTCTGCCTCCCGAGTGCTGGGATTAAAGGCGTGCGCCACCACCGCCCGGCCAGAAATCTTAAATAAATAAATAAATAACCAAAGTTGACAACAGGCATCTTTTGCAATTGCTCTCACCTTACTGAAGAAGGGTCTCTCACTAAACCTGGAGCTCACTGATTCCAGTAAGTTTAGCTAGTCAGTTTGCTCCAGGAATCCCCTTTTCTCAGCCTCTGGAATTCTGGAATTACATATGTCCACTATGCTTGCCTGGCTTTTCCGTAGGTTCTGGGGATCTGCATGCCAGTCCTTTTACTTATTTATTTAGGAGCGGTTTTTGTTTTCTTTTGAAACAGGGTCTTACTATATAGACCAGACTGGCCTTGAACTCACAGAGATCTGCCCTTTTGAGTGTTGGAATTAAAGGTGTGTACTACCACGGCCAATCAACCAGTCCTTATTCTTGCACTGAAAACACTTTACCCAAAGACTCATCTTCCTGGTGCCCCCCCCCCAATCTTTTCAACTATTTTTTTTTTTTTTTTTTTTTTGGTTTTTCGAGACAGGGTTTCTCTGTGGCTTTGGAGCCTGTCCTGGAACTAGCTCTGTAGACCAGGCTGGTCTCGAACTCACAGAGATCCGCCTACCTCTGCCTCCCGAGTGCTGGGATTAAAGGCGTGCGCCACCATCGCCCGGCTTCAACTATTTTTATACTGAATTAAAAGCAACACAAAATAGAGAGGAATCATCAACAAATCTTCTTAAAGGTCATCCAGTCTCAGAGTCACAGCCAGAGAAGCAACACACCTCACCACTCAGAGTGCAGTTAGCGTGGGGTCTCTAGAGGGGATGCTAGCTCTTAAAATCAAATTGCTGGGCCAGATCCAAGATCCTGAATTTAACGGAACTTTAGAAACACACTTTTACCGCCCATCTACCAAAATACCTCCCATTCAGATCAACGACTTGCTGATTCGACTCTTTCAAATTCTAAAAATACCCATCCTGACTCAACGGACGGAACACCAGGAACCTCAGAGATAACACAGTTCCCAACCCTACTGTATTGTTCACATTCTCCCTCGGCTTCATCCTCCAAGTCTTCCCCAGCTTCCCTGCACCTTACCGAGGTCCTCAGCTGGGCCGCACTAGTAGGTCACTTAAGTATTTCAGCTCGTGATTGCAACATGACTTCTTGGATGTACCCTGACACCCCTCCTTCTCTGTCCTGTCACCCACAAGAATCTTGCCTTCCTCTTGCTGGTCTTCTCCACTGACAATGCAATTTTCAAACCCTGCTCCTGTTTCCCCAGCCTCTGACCTTGCAAGAAGCCACACTTCTGACTTCTGCAGGAGCGTACGTACTACTGTGCCGCCCGTGTTAGCAAAGAAGGAGTTGCCTGGACCCACCTTTTTTGGTTTTGTTTTTATGAGTGTAATATCTCTCTAAAATAAGATCTCACATAGCTCAGGCTGGCCTAGAACTCATGTAACTGAACTACTTATCCTCCTGCTTCTATCCCCAAGTGTTAGCTTTATAGACAAGGACCACAGAGAAAGCAGGCTCATGTTTTCAGTACCTCTCCCCAATCTGGTGACTATTGTGAGGTTTGAAGCACCTTTAGGAAGCTGCAAGGTCACTGGGGTCACTTATAGGTCATCCCCACCGGATTCCAGTAGCTCTGTGCCTCCTGTGTGTGGACGTGGACAGCCATTAGCACACACTCCTACTGCCACATGCTGAGCCTCCCTGCCTTCATGCCTTTTGTCTGTAAAGGACTGAAATCCACTGAGAAAGAAAGAAATCTTTCTCCAGTTGTTGCTACTGGGTGTTTTGGTTTCAGTAGCACAGACATAACTAGTACGGGTGGACTCGGGGGCAAGGGCAGAGCCCTTTCTCTTCTCTCCTTTCATGTTCTCATCAGGTACAACCCTCATCTGCTCTCTGCGTATGACGTCAAGAGCTACTCTGTGGGGTCCTCATAGTTCCAGAGAGAAGAGTATCTTTGCGGGGGAGGGGGGAGCGTATATGAAATCTCACTGGATAAAGCTAAGTTTGTGGGGACATACTCTTAGCACCAGTGACAGAAGAACCCCATCCAGATGGCCTGCCATGCTGCAAGGTGGGGGGCCATTCTGCAGAGGGAAAAGATTCTAGGCATGATATGACCTGCCCTGAGGCTGCCCAGCACATGTATGGACACAGGACACACATACACGTCTGCTCATACAATGTGCCTTTACACACGTACAGCTCGTATGATTTTCCTGGGGAAGTGTAAGACATGTCTATTCACTTCGAGTAGAGACCACACTGAGAGCCCACCGTGAAAGAATCCAGCCTGGTGACACCACACGTTTATTGGGTTCGCTAACAAGAACACGGAGATTCAAACGCTGTTGCGCCACCCCTGGGCTACACTGTTGGAGAGGTCCCAGTCCAGTGTTCGCCCCTTCCGCAGCTCAGGAGGGGCGGGCCTCCTGAGGAACTCCAGGATGGTGGGCCGTGGGCCTGGGACCCCAGTAAGCCTCTCTGATGCCCACACAGGGGAATGCTAATGACTGGAGAGTCACCTGCCGGCCATGACAGCTGCTCTGAATCAGAGATGGCCATGGTCTGCAGCTGGTGAGGTGGGTAAAGGAGGTGCCCCCGAGCCTGGCAACTTGAGTTCGATCCCGGAGGGTAAGGAGAGGACAGACTCCAACAGGCTGTCCTCTGATCTCCATACACTGGAACAGACATGCACAATGAGTGATTGAATGAATGAATGAATGAATGAATAAATGTAAAAACATTAAGATAGCAATGGCCATATCCAACCCGGAAGAAACTTCCACATACACTATAGTAACTCCATGTGTGTGCCTCCATCCCATAATAGTGCAGCCGACTCTTGCCAACCCTTTGAGTAGTCAAGTTCAATGCCAGTGCTTCTACAGAATTTCCCATCTCCTGGGTCTCTGAACAGCAGGCATCTCTGTTACTCAGGTGTCAGTGGGCCCTTCCCAGGGCAGCAGTTGATCGCCCAAGGGAAGCAGAATCCCCTCCTTTGGGGGAGAACGCTGTGATAACCACTTTAAAGGCTGTCATTTGGAAGGGAAAAGGGAGATGAGCAGGTGTCGCTGCCAGCCCAGTCTCCTTGAGGGACACCCTCTGTTCTGTAGCCCCACAGCCTCCTGGGAGGGGATCAAAGCACAAGAGCCTTTCTGGCTCTGGTTAGGGAGGATGTGGGGTCATTATTCTAGGACAGAGGTCGCATAGTTTTCTCTTATATATCCTCCTTATAATGCCTTGATTTTTTTTTCATAACACCTCTTAGCCCAAAGAAATACCTAACAGACAAATTAAGAAACCATGTATAGCCAGGCAGATTTCTGAGTTCAAGGCCAACCTGGTCTACAGAGATTTCCAGAACAGCCAGATAGCCAGATAGAGAATCCCTGTCTCAAGAAACCAAATGGGAAGGGAGGGAGGGACGGAGGGAAGAAAAAACATGTATAAATAACTTAACAATACTTCTACCTTAATAATGTAGGGGGAGACGGCTTAGTTCACTTTTGCTGCAAAATCATGGAGCCCTGAGTTCAATCCTCAGGGTTTATATAAAAATCAGGGCATGGTAGAATGCGCCTGTAATCCCAGGAATGTGGAGACAGACAGAGTTGTAAATTTCAAGGAAGGCTCTGACTAGGCAGCCTGGTCTAACTGATGAGCTCAGGTCCCAGTAAGACACCCTGCCTACAAACAAACAGACAAGGTGAGGGCCAGTGTGACGGCTCAGCCAGCAAAGGCACTTGCTGTGCACACTCAGCAACTTGAGTTTGATCTTCAGTGGAAGGAAAGAACCAACTCGACAAAATCGTTCTCTGACCTCCACATACATGTCATGTGCACATTCCCCAACAATAAACAAAGACTAAGCATAAATAAATAAATAAAATTGCTTTTTTAAAAAAGCAATAAGGTGTATGGTTTCTGACAAACAGCACCCAAGAGTGACCCCTAATCTCTACATCCATCCATCCATACATGTACCTGGACACATGAATGCATACATGCATACATAAACACACACATGCACCTGAACACGTGAATACTTACATGCATACACATATGCATACATACACACATGTGCCTATACACATGAATGTGTACATGCATGCATAAATATACTCACACGTATACATGTCTCTACACACAAGAATGCACATATACATGCATATGTACATATAAATGTATATATGTAATTATACGCACATATATGCTCCTGTATACACGGATGCACATATATATGTGTGTATACATCCACACACATGCATGCACCTATGTACATGAATGCATACATACTTACATAAACACATATACACAGAATACATGTGCCTGTACATATGAATGTGTACATACATGCATATATACACAGAGAGCAGGAGAAGGTACTATAAATATCTAAATAACATATTTTTTAATTTTACTATTTTTATTTTATATGTATGTGTGTTTTGCCTATGTGTGAATCTGGGCACCATATATGCACAGTGCTTGTGGAGACCAGAAGAGGGCATCAGATCTCCCAGAACTCCACACTGGTGATTCTGAGCTGCCCTTGGGTGCAGGGAACCAAGCCCAGGTCCTCTGGAAGAACACAACACATCCGACTACTGAACCATTTCTCCAGTCCCTTAAAGTAAGATTTTAATTCTGCTCCTGAACCATCTCACTGACTGAAAGGAATGTATTCCTGTTGAACACTGTATAATGTCCGAACCTTAGAGCCATAATAGACACCACGACCTTCGTCTTGTCCACATTGAATTTTTTTTGTGTTTTTTTAATCTCATCAACTGCCAAAAATATAGCATTGACTTTTCAAATGACATGACTTCATTGCAAAAAACATTGTATGATCTAATGTTGAAACAGTATTAGCCCCTGTCAGTGTGGTGTCTGACAGATGTCTAGTCTTGCTGTATTTTCCATAAGATATCACATGGTACTTCTGAATCTTCAGCTGTACCCAAGAGCCTCTTGGATCAGAGTTTAGGAACTATTGAGTTTTAAGGATTAGACAAACCAAGTAGAGATCAAGGCCAAGCCTGTTGAGTCAAGATATTACAGTGTAAATTTCACACATAGGCTGATGAGACCCTTGGCCATGGGGAAAATTATGGCCCCATTCAGCAGGAAGGAGGAGGAGCCTGGGAATGTTTTGAAGAAGCTGGAGGAGCAGGCTCACTTGCTTCTCTGGCTTCTCCAGAGTACTAAGGGGGGGATACCACATGAAAATGTGTCAACCATTCAAAAGCTTTGTGCATTGTCTCACCTGCAATCCCAGCACTTGGGAGGTAGAAGCAGGAGGGTCAAGACAATGCCAGATATGAGTTTGAGGCCAGCCAGGCTACCTGAAGCCCTATCTCAACATAATAATAATAATAATAGTAATAATAATAATAATAATAATAATAATAATGCAAACAACAACGAGAACAAAGAAACACCAAGTCGTTGAGGAGATCCTCAGTCAGAAAGGTGCTTGTTCAAGCAGGAAGGCCCGTAGTCAGAGACTCGGCGCCCATCTGAAGCACCGAGTATCTGCAAACCCTCAGCCGGGAGACAAGAGTCAGGCAGATCTCTACAGCCCTCTGGCCAGCCAGCATAGCGGAATGGTGAGCTCCACGTTCACCGAGAGGCCCTGTCTCAAACAACGGATTAATAAAGGTGCAGAGTGGCGGCTGAGAAAGACATTCAATGTTGACTTCTGTCCTGCATGTATGTGTAGACCACATGACCACACACATACGTGACACAGGTGTGGTGGCTCGCACCTGTACTCCCGGCACTTAGAGCAGAGCTGCCTTTAGCTGGAAGCCAGCCCGGGCTGCAGAGTAGCAGCGTGACCCACAACAGGGATGTCAAGACCGTGAGAGCAGAGCAGGGAGCCAAACGCTGTCTTAAGAGCAGGACCACGTGAGACGACACGTGTGACGTGCCCATCTGGACCCATGTTTACTTCCGGGTGTTCGCCTGCTTTTCTGGCTCACTCTCACTCACGATAACGTAATTGTGCCTTTGGCAAGAAGCACACCTCGGATGTGGGATTGTTGGAACGGACCTGCAGGTCCTCTAAAGCGGTACTGCGTGGCTGTGTTCCAAGACAGCAGAGCTTCCTGATGACCAACTTGGCTGAGGGCTGTTTGTTTCTTTTTGCAATTTACTCAAGGACACTGAAGAAAGCAGCACACTTTACTATTTTGAGACTAAGAGCACCCTGAGTGTCAGGCTGTGATACAAGGGGAAGTAGTGTCCATGCCCGTGGTCCCAGGCAACAGGACAACACCTGAGGTTCCAGAGCTCCTGGCCAATTGTCTTTGGCTGGGAGCACCCTTTTCGGCAGGGAGGACCTTCATATGGTAGGGAGCATCTTCATCTGCCAGGGAACACCTTCTTCTGATTGGGAGTATCTTATCTGGTAGGGAGCACCTTCAACTGGTAGGGAGCACCGTCATCTGGCAGGGAGCATCCTTGTCTGTTAGATCAGCAGGCCTTCCAAATGCTATGCTACTCTTTGTGGGTATGTAGACACTATGAGGAAATCCCACCTTTTGAACCTACAGAGTCCAAACTCTACAAACAATTCATCACCTAATGCAAGTCAACCTGCTTCAGACTGAGTCTCATGGCTATCAGGGAACACCAGCTTCCCAGCCAGGCCTTCCAGCTGCTTTCCACATTGCCCAGGCCAGTTTCTCAGTCCAGTCTTTCTCTGACGCCTTCTATTCCTGATCCAAGTCTTCTCTTTCTCTAAACTGTTGATTACAGATGATGAGAAATTTGCCAAAACCAGCTTTAATAGGAAGACTATTGTCTTACATAACTGAAAAGATACAGGTTCTCCTTGTCTGTCTTGTTTGTGATGCTGGGATCCAAATCCAGGGTCCTGTGCGTGCTGGGTGTGTCACTTCTGACCTACATCCCTGCCCTTGTAATTCTGAGGTTGTCCCTATGTAGCAGACTGCCCATGGAGTTACAATCCCCCTGCTTCTGCCTCCCAAGAGCTGGGGTTACTGAAGCATACCCCTGGCTGAGATATGATGTTTTTTTTTTAATTTATTTATTATGTATATAGTGTTCTGGGCACCAGATCTCATTATAGATGGTTGTGAGTCACCATGTGGTTGCTGGGAATTGAACTCAGGACCTCCGGAACAGCAGTCAGTTCTCTTAACCTTCGAGCCATCTTCCCAGCCCGAGATATGATGTTTTAAAGTTAGACACAGTCAAGTATTAGGAGTAGAATTGCGAGGGACTGGGTTGGTAATGTAGCTTAATTGGGAGAATGATTGCCTAGCATGCAAGAGGCCCTGGGTTCAATCTACAGCGTGACATAAATCAAGTGTGGGGCACAGACCTGTAATCTCAGAATTTGAGAAATAGATACAGGAGGTATTCCACACCAATCAAGACCACACACACCACCCAAGACTGCATACACACACACATGTACACGCACACGCATGCATACATGCATGCACATACACACATGAAAAAATGCAGCCTATAAGGTAGAAATCTGGGTTTACTTTGTTTCCTTGTGATCCAAGAATATTCTGGCATGAGGCAGCAGACGAATCATTTAATTAATATGTGTTTATTTATAGTTGGACATGTGTAAGTTTAAAAATTTACAATTATGTTATTTAGAAAACGCTTAAATTGAAAAACTTGCAGTCATAGCTCACTGATAAGAACTAGTGGCTGTCTGGTCTGTTTTTCTTATCTTTCTTCTTTCACCCCTAATACCTAACTTTATTATTAAGACCAATTAGAGGCCGGGCGGTGGTGGTGCACGCCTTTAATCCCAGCACTTGGGAGGCAGAGGCAGGCGGATCTCTGTGAGTTCGAGACCAGCCTGGTCTACAAGAGCTAGTTCCAAGACAGGCTCCAAAACCACATAGAAACCCTGCCTCAAAAAACCAAAAAAAAAAAAAAAAAAAAAAAAAAAAACAATTAGAAACTGAGCTACAGGGGGAGAAGGAAATGATCTCAGGGCTGTGGATTTGCCTCCTTGTTGTGGCAACAAAACAAAGAACAAAATAAAAACAGACCCACAAAGGATCAAAGGGGCCTTCAGGTACCTGGCATTTCACAGCTGAGAACTGATCTGCTTCAGGCCACACTTACAGCCCCACTTATGTTTGCTGTGGGACGCCCTTCAGTGTGCTACAAATATGGGTTGCTTTCATTGGTTAATAATAAAGCTGCTTTGTCCTATGACGGGGCAGAATATAGCTGGACGCGAAAGCCAAACTGAAGACAGGGAGAAAAAAAGAGGGGTTGAGAGAGACGCCAGCAGCCACCTGAGAAGATGTGAGGTAGCAAGCCACGAGCCTCAGAGTAAAATATAAACTAATAGAAATGGGTTAAAGGCAAGAGCAACATAGTAACAAGCCTGAGCCTCAGAGTAAAATATAAACTAATAGAAATGGGTTAAGGCAAGAGCAATATAGTAACAAGCCTGAGCCTCAGAGTAAAATATAAACTAATAGAAATGGGTTAAAGGCAAGAGCAACATAGTAACAAGCCACGAGCCTCAGAGTAAAATATAAACTAATAGAAATGGGTTAAAGGCAAGAGCAACATAGTAACAAGCCCGAGCCATCCGCCAAACTTTCATTATTAATATTGAAATGAATCAGCCACACAACATGGCTTATACTTCCGGGTTCCAGGGCCACACATGTATGGACAAGCCCTCAGGCAGAAGTGCCTAATGGCCCTGGGAATGTTAAAGGACCCCCTCCCCCACCTGGTTGCATCATCTATGTATGATGCAGCTGCATGAGCCCTTGCATGCATGCATGTGCTCCGTCATCTGCATATGACATAACCACGCCATCTCCCTGTGCACATGCGCTAGGCAGCCCTTAAAAGCTGGAGGCGCCATCTTCAGCCCTCTCTCCCTCTGCACAATGACTTCCCCAGGCCTGTGCATGCCCCCTCTAATAAACCCCTAAGTGGGTTTGTTGCGTGTTCTGTGTTTCCTTCTCACTCACACCAGGTAATTTCAAATAAAAGCCTCTAAGTGTTTATTTGGGAACTAGTGGTTGGGAGAGAAACTTCCAGTTATACAGGTTTGCTGCAGGAAGGCTTACAGCTTGTGGTTACCCACCTACTGGGGAGTGGCCTCTTGTACTAAATATGGGGATGCAGAGCCTGTGTCTGGCCCCTTTTCTCTCCTTTTCGCCGCCGGCTGCTGGCTGATCATTCTGATTGTTGGATGGCTGGATTCGATCCAGGTCCATAGTTCAAGCAGAGAATTCTGATTTGTGAGCTTACCCCTAAATAAATATTTCTCATTTCTGAGCTAGTGTGGGATTTCTTTTAAGCATCTGTTCATTACTTGGTCCGTTCATGACAGGTTTTTTTGGTCCATACTGTCAGACCCATCCAGTCCGGTGCACAGCGGACCACCCCACAGAAACTGTGTTCCATTCACTGATGACCTACACAGACATAGCTCATGGGCAACTGACTGTCTTTCTCTTCATTTAAGACCCTAACGTGGGTGACTCTGTTGCTTTCTTTTTTTTTTTTTTTTTTTTTTTTTTGGTTTTTTGAGACAGGGTTTCTCTGTGGTTTTTGGAGCCTGTCCTGGAACTAGCTCTGTAGACCAGGCTGGTCTCGAACTCACAGAGATCCGCCTGCCTCTGCCTCCCGAGTGCTGGGATTAAAGGCGTGCGCCACCACCGCCCGGCTCTGTTGCTTTCTTGAAGCATGACCCACTGTTGACATCTTTTGAAGTCCATTTGGGGCTACTATAACATGACCTTGCTTCTCTTGTATCCTTGGCCTGGTCTAACTAGCGCGTACCTGCTCAGATTCCTGAGACGCACCCTTGGCCCTCACTGCCCTTTCTCCTGTTGAGTCAGTTCCATCAGCCTATTTTCTAGCCCATCTGCTGCCCCTGCTCTAAAGCCTTGCTGTTTTTGTTCCCCACCTTGAGGAGCATCCATTCCCCTGGGGGCTGGTTACCCACACAGTATTTTCCAGCCAGACTCCAAACCCACTGACCAGAGCCCAGGGCTAAGAAGACGCAGGTGACTGACTGGGTACACACCAGGATTGTGTGTCACTTCCAAACCCCGAAATCTTTCTCCCTGGCCTTCAGCTCTGGCTCTTCCAGCAGCTCTTCAAGCAGTCCACCGTGCCTCATTGTGGTGCACCATGCCCGTCCGTGCTCTATATACCGCCATACAGTTTGTGAACCCGGCAAGGGGCTGGACAGTGAAACACACAATGACTCACAGAGACAGACAGACAGAGACACAGGTCATCCTTGAAGCCAGAATGCCCCTTTATTGTGTCCAGGGGCAGCTTATATAGGGATCCTTCGCTGATAGCCATGCCCCAGCCAAACGCACCAGAAACCACTCTCCTGCCATCAGGAACCCCTTGAGGATCTCGTGCTCAGAGCAGCTGTAGGCACTCAGATCAGGGGAAAACAGTTGTCTACAAGAAATTCAGGATCTGGGGGCTCACTGCTCCCAACACCTCATTGTTCTCACACAGAAGTCTTGGCAGTTCCCCATTCTTCTTAGAATAAAGAACATTTTCTGAGAGTGGCTCAGGACATTATGGTCCTTTTGTCTTCCATCTTTCCTGTATATCTTTTAGGACCAAAAAATATTTAATAGCTGTGTGTGTGAGAGAGAGAGAGAGAGAGAGAGAGAGAGAGAGAGAGAGAGAATATACGTCATAAGAGTGTGGTACCCAGGGGCTGGAGAGATGGCTCAGAGGTTAAGAGCATTGCTTGTTCTTCCAAAGATCCTGAGTTCAATTCCTAGCAACCACATGGTGGCTCACAACCATCTGTATTAAGGTCTGGTGCCCTCTTCTGGCCTGCAGGCATACACACAGACAGAATAGTATATACACAATAAATAAATAAATAAATATTTAAAAAAAAAGAGTGTGGTACCCAGAGAAGCCAGAAAAGGGTGTCAGAGTTACAAGTGATTGTATGCTGTGTAATTACCTGTGAGCAAAGGCCTGACAGGCACGACTTAAGGAAAGAGGTTTTCTTTTGGCTCATGGTTTCAGAGGGAATTCGATCCATTGTTGTGGGGAAGACACAGAGACCCCATGGGGAACGGATGAGAAACAGAACAGAACAGAGAGTAGAGCTAGGCTCTGTCTTTCAAAGGCCCATTCTCCCTACACCAGTCAAGCCCCACTTCCCAAACAGCCACCACCAGCTGGGGAACAGCTACTCAACATGTCCCCTGGAGCAGGAGGAGCTTTCTGATTCAAGCTGTAACAAGGTTTTAACTCAAGAGACGTGTAGTTAACTGTGTTTGGTGGGGAGGGTAAATGTTCTATTTGCTTTGGAAAAGAATTTTCAGTTCACAAAATTTCTTCATGTAGCAAACACATGTGAAATGCCTTTGGCAAACTCGATAAATCGTCCTTTGGGATGGATAACGTGGAGACCTGAAAGCTGCAAGCAAAGAAGACTCATTCTAATGGGGTTTTCGTTTGTTTGTTTGTTTTTGTTTTTTATGAGGGAGACTCCATCCCAAACATGAAGCCACTTCTGTAAAAGGCCATCATCTGACTTACCAAATATGTCCCGCATATTGCCACGTCAAGTGCCAGCACGGAAGAATAAGCTGTTGTCACGGGAACTTCTGGACTCACAAAACAAAAACAGCACCGCTGAATCTGAATCTGGGGGGTTTAATTGTTGTTGTTGCTGCTTTGGTTTTGAAGCACATAGCCCAGGCTGGCTGCAGATTCTCTGTGTAGCCACAGATGACCTTGAATTACTAATCCTTCTACCTCCACATTCTAGGTACTGGTGAAAGACCCTGCAGACCCCCTCCTCAAAACCCGCAGCTAGCATGCTCCCGGGGGAACGTCCTGTTTGCTTTAAAAAAATTCTCCGGATCAGCAGCCAGCCTGCTCTCGTAAGAACATCCCATGTGCTTGAGAGAGCAGGATGTCTATGAGATAGGAAGACTGCAGGGCAGGATGTCAATAAGATAGGACATCAACAAAGCAGGTTGACTGCAAAACAGGATATCTATGAGATAGGAACAGTCATGGCCCCCACCTCATTCCAATAACCATGCTTTTGCTTCTGTAAACTTGCTTTTTGCTGACACCCCGCCTCATTCTGATCAACCTATAACCACGCTTTTGCTTCTGTAAACTTGCTTTTTGCTCTTCCCTATAAAAAGCCCGCTCTCCAGTTGGCAGGCGCGCAAGTCCTCCGAAAGACTTTGCTGCCCGCAGGTACCTCTGTTTACTCAATAAACCTCTTGCTAATTGCATCCTGTGGTCTGGACTCGGAGTGTCCTGGTTCTGGGGACTTCATTGGAGGAAAAGGTCCTCTCTGAGGGTCTTTCACTGGGATTACTGGTGTGCCACTACTGCTGGTTTCTTCAGTTCTGGGGATCAAAAGCAGGGTTTTTTTTTTTCCTCCAGTATTTTTGAAACAAAGTCTCCATCTGAAGCCAAGCTGGCCTGAGCTTTAAGGAGTCTTCCTGTCTCACACCCAACAAACTTTAATACATGATACAACAGAAGTGCAGAAGGTCTGCACCTTACACAGTACACTGGGCTCACAGGGAAAAATAATAAACTTCCTTTTACTACTTTATTTTATTGAGACAGAATCTCACTGTAGCCAGGCCTGGCTTGGAACTCACAGAGATCCGCCTGCCTCTGTCTCCCAGGTGCTGGGATTAAAGACGTGCGCCACCACACGTCACCCTATAGATTCTATTTTAGAGACAAGGTCTTGTGTTGCCCAGGCTGGCAACTCTGCATGTAGCCAATTAGAACCGTGAATTAAATGAGTGTGAGTGTGTGCACTTGAGTTCAGATACACGCGGAGGCCAGAAAAGGGTGTCAGATCCCCACCTAACACGGACTCTTGGACCTGACTTGGAGCCTCTGCAAGAGCAGTTTTGTGCTCTTGACCAATGAGCCATCCCTCTCCCCGTAACCTTAAATGTTTTATCCTTCTGTTTTCACCCTCTAAATGCTGGAACTGCAGGCGTGTGCCACCACAGAGTGGTGATGTGTTTGAGGAGCAAATCCAGGACCTCGTGTATGTTAAGCAGATGCTATTCCAATGGTGCCATGTCTCCGCTGAATGCTGATAAACACTAACAAAGTTCATGCTGGTTTAAATCACAAAATAACCCAGCTCCCAGCAAGCAGAGAGCAGAGAAAGACTGAAGGAGACTCTTCCAAAAAGTTCTGTCCTAGGAAGAGTACTGGGTAGCTAGCAGAAAGATAAAAAATTCTTACAACTGCTCAGGGAGAGGAGCCAGTTTGCAAGCACCACCTGCTGCATGATTTTGTTTATATGGAGATATCCAGGATGCAGACGCATAGGATAGGATGCAGACCCATAGGATGGGATGTGGACCCATAGGATAGGATGCGGACCCATAAGATAGGATGTAGACCCATAGGATGGGATGTAGACCCATAGGATAGGATATAGACCCATAGGATAGGATGCAGAATATTACTTTCCCATTAAGTAATACTTCATGGTCAAAGGGTTAGAGATTTAGGGGCTGTCAGCTAATGGTCAGTACTCTTCTCTAAAACAGTGAAAATGTTCTCAGTTTTGTTATAATGATATTGGTTGCACTAATCTATGAATACATGAAAGGCACCAAATTGTCCTTTTTGGTTTTAAAAAATTAACTTCATTATCATCATCATTATTATTACTATTACTACTACTATACTAGCGCAGGTCACAGTGTCTATATAGAAGCCAGAGAACACATTTGTGGAGTGAGTTCTTTCCTTCCACCTTTGTGGGGATTGAACTCAGGCCACCAGACTTTAGTTGTAGAACCATCTTGCTGGCCCCTGAATTGTACACTTTAAATAGATGAATTGTCTGGTGTGTGAATTATGTCCCAATGATCCTGTGAAAAATTATGTCCCAGAGAGGCAAAAATGGTCTTAATGATACCAAGCAAGTTATTTCTATTAGTATATATTCAGTAATTGCTTGCTTTTTTTTTTAAGTTGCCTATCAACCATTGGCTTTCTGTTGACTAATAAGCTCTTGCTTCTTTACACACATATACCCCCCACACACATACGCTTCCTCTACCCATCCTCCTCCTCCCATAGCCATACTGTAATCTTAGGTAAGATCCAGTATGCAATAGTGATGACTCTCGGGTTCATGGCTAAAGCAGAGTTCCCTCTGAACTAGGGGCTGTATCCAGTGCCTGATGCTTATGACACACCTCTGAGCAGACCTTAAGCCACATCCTCAATTCTCCCTCTCGTAGCTCTTCATCTACTTTCCCTGTTTCAGTAATGGAGAGGTCATTTCCCCCAGAGGCGTTGCTGATCTCACTCTTTCTCTCCTAGATACTTGCCAGCAAACCTTTAGACTGCCTTCAGAATATAGCCAGAATCCGGGGTTGGTGGGTGACCTGATTTCCTTCTCCAGGACCCACAGACTCTCAAATGTTGTCTGTTGACTTCCACCCATGTGCTATGCTATGCACACACACACACACGCACGTACACACACACACATGCACGTACACAGCTTTTTAAACCCAGAACTGACTCTTGGCCTCTGTAGTTCCTCTGATGGAGGACAGCTGCTGCACAGGGGCGTGTGCACCAGGCAATCTCACTGTCATCAGATAATCCTACGATGTTTCAGTAACAAGCTTGGGGATCTGTGGGGTTAGGAGACACACCCACTCATTAGCACCCATACGTATTTATTTTTCTACCTGAGAATGTCTTCTGACATTGTTACTATGGTGATAAAGATGAGTGAGGGGATTAGACCCAGGTAAACACAATCTATCAAGCAATCATCGGTCAACACCAGTATCTCCAATTCCAAATCAATGTAGCTCCTTTATCAAATATTCTTTGATATTTCCTCCATGCCTTTTTTTTTTTTTGATTTTTCAAGACAAGGTTTCTCTGTAGCTGTTTGGTTTCTGTCCTGGAACTAGCTCTTGTAGACCAGGCTGGCCTCGAACTCACAGAGATCCGCCTGCCTCTGCCTCCCGAGTGCTGGGATTAAAGGCGTGCGCCACCACCGCCCGGCTCCTCCATGCCTTTGCTTATTTTATAAATTTTCTTGTATGCAGCTGTTAGTTCATGCTTATTTAACTTAATTAGCTTCCCTTATTCTGGTTTTAAAAATATTTGTCTTCCAGGTAACTACTTTCATATGGTCATACCTTATTTTTAATTATGTATTTTATTTATTTATTATGTATTATTATTTAGTTAATAGGTGTATTCTGTGTGTCCAGTATCCATGGAGGCCAAAAGAGGGTGTTATATCTCCTTGACTTGGAGTTACAGAGGTGTGAGCAGCCCAATGTGGGTGCTAGGAAGAAAACTTGAGTCTTCTGGGACAGTCCATGCTCTTAATCACAAAGCAACCTCTCTAGCTTCATCCACTGGCTTACATTTTTAAATTACATTTTATTTATTTACTTTGTGTGTGTGTGCATGTGTGCGTGCACGCATATCACAGTGCATGTGTGGCGTTCAGAGGAGAGCTTCTGGGAGTCTGATCTCTCCTTCCACCCTGTTGGTTCTGGGAATCAAACTCAGGCTGTTAGGCTTCAAGTGGCAAGCACATTTGTCTGCTGAGCCATCTCCAGCCCCTCTTTTCTTTCTTTCTTTGTAAGAAGTACAATTATGAATCACACACATAAAATACAAATTTGACAGGCTTAGACATATGTAAATACCAGCGAAACCACCACCACTGAGATAATGAATGTGTCTCCCACCCTCCACCGTCTCCTTACATCCTTCCTCATTCTGTTCCTGGCAGCCGTTGGTCTGCTGCTGTCCCTCTGGATTTATGCAGTAGATTTATAACTACTTCAGAGGCCAGCCCTTGGGAGAGGGCACTGTCAAACCAAGTCAGAGAAGCCGGCGCTGACTGAATGGGCAGGCAGCAACTGAAAACACCACGAACGTGGGAAACCCTGTGCTTCTCTTTCTGTTTGCTTTGTTTTCTTCTTAGCATATGGCGATTAGATGAAATAAAGGGTTTCACTGTGATATTTCCATTCACATCATTTGTCATCTTAAGCCCATCATTCTCTCCACACTCATGCACATATAGACAGAATAAACTGGACTTGGTTGGGTTATCAAGAAAAAGACATGAAGTGGAGGAGGAGTTGAGAGTATATGGGGAGAGTAGGAAGGGGGAAATTGGGGTCACATATTTCAATATACACGCGTGTGATAAAATTTTCAAAAGTAAAGAAAACATTTTTTGAAAGAGGAAAAACTATCGTCTCTTCAGTTTAAGAAAACAAAACCAAAGAGGAAGGCAACTTTCAGAGATTCTGTTTCAGATGAAGCAGCCTGAGCTTCTGCTGAGGACCTAGGGTAGGAGATGGGGTGGGGGAAGAGGAGGAGGAGGAAGGAGGTGTGGGTCGGAAGGGGGTGTGGCAAAGACCTCACCTCCTTGGTGGATCAGAGGAGAGAAAGTCGCTAGGAACAAGCCCATTGGATCAAGACAGGATCTCGCGGACTCTGTGCCGTTTGTAAAATGACCACCTGACTTGGATGTGAGCAACTGAGGTAAGAATGAGACAGGTTTGAAGAGTTTTTGTGGCTGCGAGGCTCACAATGGACCCCCGGGGCTTCAGACAGGCAAGGCAAGTGTTGAACTGCAAAGCCACACCCCTAGTCCGAGGACCTGTGTTTACAGCAGTTTTAGGTCCCTTAGGGGAACTTGACCTTTTTCTCTGAGAATTCTGCTGGGGCTCTGCTCAGTCGTTACCACATCCCTACCTGTGTATCCCATCTCCAGCAAAAGGCTGGAGGCCAAGGACTGGTTCTGCAAACAGCCTCCTTTCTTTTTTCTTCTCTTTTTAAAAAAGTTTTGAGACAGGTTCTCATTACATAGTCCTAGCTGTTGGGTATTTGCTCTGTTGACCAGGCTGGCCTTGAACTCACAGTAATCTACCTGCTTCTACCTCCCAAGTACTGGGATTAAAGCTGGTGCCGCCAGCACCTCTGATTTCTGACTCTAATGTTTACTCACTGATCCAGCTTCTGTCTTTCGAAGCTTCTCTGGATTTCTCTGCCCTTGGCAGTGGCTCCAGGGACGTGCATCTAAGTCTGTGGGACCTGGAGTCCCCTGCACCTCCCCCCGCTTCACTCTAGGGGTGGTTTTCTGCTAAGAACCAGAAAGCCTGCTAGACACTTTCTGGAAGAGCTGTAACCTTTGGCCTAGAGCCCTAGAGCTGTAGGCCCTCCCCTTTCAGCGGCTCAGCGGCTGCTCTGCAGAGGCCTCTGCTTGCTCTTTCAGTGCCTGGAGGACTCTGTTGGAACATTCCTCACTGTTTAAAAAATACTACATTACTACACTGCTGTTATTCAGTTCCGCTTTTTCCTTCATTGCTTGACTCTTTAAAAAGGAAATTGGGAAGAAGTTCATTGCAGAGCCAAAGAACATACTCCGGGCGGTGGTGGCGCACGCCTTTAATCCCAGCACTCGGGAGGCAGAGGCAGGCGGATCTCTGTGAGTTCGAGGCCAGACTGGTCTACAAGAGCTAGTTCCAGGACAGGAACCAAAGCTACAGAGAAACCCTGTCTCGAAAACAAAAACAAAAACAAAAACAAAAAAAACAAAAAAAAGAACATACTCAAGAGAGTGTTAGGGCTTCTCCAGGGAGTTGCCTCATTGCCTGACTTTATTCCTATTAGGGAGAGAGAGAGAAAGAGAGACAGAGACAGAGAGACGGAGAGAGAGAGAGAGAGAGAGAGAGAGAGAGAGAGAGAGAGAGCGCCAAGAACCAAAAAGAAAAAAAAAAGAATTTAACATGGAGATTTCTTCTTTTAAGTGGATAAATATCAGCACAATCACACAGTTACCACGCATCACGCAGGCACCGCCAGCACCTCCCAGCCGTCTGAAGAACCTGCCCTCCTACACTCTCGAATGATACACTGTAGCAAGCACTGACTTGCCTCTGATTTCTTTGGACCTGTTTTTCTGAGCTTGGGTATTCAAGTCTTTGGGTTTTTGCTCTGTTTCCTCAGTGCTAGATTTCGTATTCACTTGGTTCTGCGGTACATCGTCTGTCTCCTGCGTGCACGACTTTTTATAATGTGCCTTTCCTGGTATTGCTCATGCAGGGCCGCAGATGGGAAACAGGAGGTCCTGGGAAACCGAGTGGCCTGGCCTGTGACATTGTTCCCTCTGGTTCCTGTCCCTTGTGGAAACCAAGGCTCTTCTGGCCTGTGGGTTCTATGACCTTCTGAGTGTCAACCTACTTCCCATTTGGGCTAAATTTGAGCAAGCCAGTTTCCTTTGCTCGCTACCCCCAACACATTGACCCAGGGACCCACACTCACTCCGGACGTCACTGTCTCTGACCCTTGCCCAGTTCCAGTGCCTTCCCTGTGGGCTGTGCTTTCCAGAGGCTCCAAGTGAGAGGCAGATTGCCAGCAGACAAGTTCAGGATATACGGGCTTGCCTGTCACTCATTCCTGCTGGTTTCGCCTACATGTATACTTTTGTGTTTATTTCCAAACATTCGAAGGCTAAATATACATTATATTTATTTATACAAAGTGCATGGCTTATATACATATTTATGTGTGTCGCTCTTGTTTTAGGAAAAACTTTAACTGTAACCAAGAGCTTTAAAAAAACTTAATGAAAATTACATATCTTTCCCATTTACTCAAAAGCCTAAGAAAGAGATGGCAGTGGTGGCACAGGACTTTAATCCCAGCACTCAGGAGGCAAAGGCAGGTGGATCTCTGTGAGTTCGGGGCCAGCCTGGTCTACAGAGAAAATTCCAGGATAGCCAGGGCTGTTACACAGAGAAAACCTGTCTTGAAAAGGAAGAAAGGAAGGAAGGAAGGAAGGAAGGAAGGAAGGAAGGAAAGAAAGAAGGAAAGGAACTAGAAAGACAACTCAGCTGGCTAAGGTACTTGCCACCAAACCTGAAGTCCTGAGTTTGGTCCTCAGGACCTACATGGTGAAGGAGGGTACTGATTCCTCCAAGCTGCCCTCTGCCCTCCACTGTGGAGCATGTACCTGCCACCCCCAATAAATAATAAATAAATAAATAATAAAAGCAAGCCTAGGTCTCTCCTTGCCGCCGTGTTTCTTTCACTGTAGCCTGCCTGGAATGATGGCTCCCTGACTCGAGACTGAGAGTTCTCTGTTGCTCTTTTCTAAAAGCCCTGAAATAATATTGTTAGGTTTCTCCCTAGCTGTGATTTTTAAAAAATGTTATATTACTCAGTAAAGAGACTTTTCCATGAACAGACGCAGTATTCCCGTTGTAAAGAGAACACATTATACAATGATCGGGCAGCATTTTAAAAATTAGAAATATCAAGGAGAACCACCCTAGAACCTTCTGGAAGCTGCTTCTCCATCTCTCAGGCTTCAGCTTCCTCCTTCATACAATCCTGAAGTTGGCCCAAAGACTCCAATTATTCCTTCCTGGGAGGAGATGTGGATCACACGCCGGCCTGGACATGAGTTCTTGTTCCTCATCTGATCCCTCTCTCCGCCCACCATCCTTAGGGCTTCCTCCTTTTAGTCTCTCTCTCCGTTCTGTCGTTTTCAATCTCCATGGACCAGACCACACGAAGCATCTCACTTAAGTCGAATCCTGTCATGTGTGTCCTTCCGTGGCTGCCTCATTTCACTTAGTGTAATTTCCCCAAGGTTCATCCATGTTATTATAGCACAGACCAAGACTCCTTCCTTAAATTTTTAAATTATTTTTTTTGTATTTATTTATTTATTTATTATGTATACAATATTCTGTCTGTGTGTATGCCTGCAGGACAGAAGAGGGCACTAGACCCCATTACAGATGGTTGTGAGCCACCATGTGGTTGCCGGGAATTGAACTCAGGACCTTTGGAAGAGCAGGCAATGCTCTTAACCTCTGAGCCATCTCTCCAGCCCCAATTATGTTTGTTTATTTACAGGGGAGTAAGTGTGAGCCCCCGGCGAGTATATGGAAGTCAGAAGGCAACTATGGAAGTCGGTCCTCTTCTCCTACCGTGTGTTTCAGGGAGCAAACTCAGGTTGCCAGGCTTGGTTGGCAGGTACCTTTTCCCTCGGAGCCCTCTCACCAGCTTCTTCCTTTCCCTTTATGACGAGGTCTCGATGTATATGTATAGCGCTCAGGCACCATGACACTTGGTGGAGGTCAGAGAACAACTTGAGGGATGGTTCTCTCCTTCCATCACGTGGGTCCCTGAGTCCGTCCTCAGGTTATCACTGAGCCACCCCATCAAACCTGCATATTTCCATGTGAGAGATGAGAACACGGATGTAACATTGTTCTAGATCCTCCCAGAACCCACATTTCCTTCCCAGTCTTCTCCTTTCCCACCTTGCTTTCCTCTGCTCTCTCGTGCTCAGGAGGCCTGCTACTTCGGCACAGCCCTTGCTCACTGTGGAAGCTTCTGCTCGTCCTACTATGTGGCTGCCCGTTAGTCTAGAGTTTCTCTGTATGGTCCAAGCGCCACCACTATATCTTTTACACAAAAATTTTACGCAACGTATTCCGTTTTCTTTGGCTCGTTTTAAAATATATCACTGAAAGGGGCAGCCTATCCTAAGAATTACGTCGTTGTGAAATGTCATGGTTGTGGAAAGTCAGCCCAGAAATATCTTTACTTGCACTGAGATGGTGACAAGGACATTGGGTAATATAATCTTGTGGGAGCGTTATAATATATGTGCTCCATGGGCCCAAACGTCCTGTGTGACTGTGTATTGAAATATGTCCGTAGCAGGGTATCGCTCTTGTTGATGGCTCTGGAGCAGTTCATTGGATGGCTTCCTTCCATTATTTACTTAGGCTCTTGCCGATAGGGTTTGGCTAGTTTCCATTCTTTGGCTATTAGAAAAAGGCTGTAAGGAATAACCTTGACTAGATTTTATTCACGGTGCACATGTAGAATAAATATGCCAGGGTCAAAGGACATATTTGATGATAGATCTTGCCAAACCATCTAACGTACATTCCCTCCAGCCTCCACTAAAGCCAGGCGTCTTCTCTGATAAAAAACACACAAGGACTTTTAAAGGCCCAGGCAAATAATACAGAGTTTGACTCACTGGATCCTGAAGTGTTAGGGGCACCAACACACAGGTAAACAAGAGCCCTTAGTGGGAACTGCAGTGTAAGACGGACTGAAGCCAGTTGAGGTGGTACATACCAGATGAGGTGGTATATACCAGATGAGGTGGTACATACCAGATGAGGTGGTACATACCAGATGAGGTGGTACATACCAGATGAGGTGGTACATACCAGATGAGGTGGTACATACCAGATGAGGTGGTACATACCAGATGAGGTGGTACACAACTGTTGTCACCTCAATATATAGGAGATGAGGTGGGGCAGGAAGGTTGAGAATTCTGGGCTAACCTGGGCTATACGGTGAATTCAAGACTACATGGTGAGACCCTGTCTCAAAAAAAAAAAATGCTAGGCTGTTGCTCAGTGAGAGGGCTTTCCGAGCATCCCTGAGACGGGGATTCAGTCTTCAGCATGGGAAACGTGTTAGACTGAGGATATATTGTTGGGTTCCACTATCAGCACTCCCTTCCTCGTCCTCAGAGACTGTACCAGGACCATGGTTCTCTCCTGGCTTGCTTTCCCACAGTCTTCTATGGGGAGTGTCCCTCTGATGTGGGATTCCCCTCTGTATGCTGTGATTACCATTAATGAATAAAGAAACTGCTTTGGATGTATAGTAGGGCAGAACTTAGCTAGGCTGGGAAAACTAAACTGAATGCTGGGAGAAGACGGAGTGAGGAGAAGCCATGGAGCCACTGCCAGAGACAGACATGCCGAATCTTTGTTGTTAAGCCACAGCCATGTGGTGATACACAGATTGATAGAGATGGGTTAAATTAATATGTAAGAGCTAGCTAATAAGAAGCTAGAACTAATAGGCCAAGCAGTGTTTTGAAGAATATGGTTTCTGGGGCTAGAGAGATGGCTCAGAGGTTAAGAGCATTGCTTGTTCTTCCAAAGGTCCTGAGTTCAATTCCCAACAACCACATGGTGGCTCACAACCATCTGTAATGAGGTCTGGTGCCCTCTTCTGGCCTGCAGGCATACACACAGACAGAATATTGTATACATAATAAATAAATAAATGTTTTTTAAAAAAGAATACCGTTTCTGTGTGATTATTTCAGGGCTGAGTTGTGAGGCAGCCAGGAATAAACAAGCAGCCTTACTACAACATCCCTCAACATCCGTTCTTCCCCTATTTGCTAGAATTGGGATTAACTATTGAGTGTGTGGTGACTCCAATAAGGACTACATTTCCCAGAATCCTCTGTAACCAAATTTTAGGCAACATGATATGCCTAGAACTGCTAATTGTAACTTCCGCGTAGTGGCCCTAAAAGTAGAGGTGTTCCCTTATTCCTCCCCCATCTGCCTGGCTGGAATGTATGTGGTAGAGCAATCAGTTGGACAGAAGCCGAGGATACCAAAGCCACAGACAGAAGGTGATAGGGGCTCTGACAACCATAGGATGTCCTGCAAGAAATCTAATTTCCAGCTGTGTCATGGTATACACCTCAGAAAGCTGAGGCAGGAGGATAGTGAGTTTTAAGTCAGCTTGGGCTACGTAGTAAGACCCTATCTTAAAGCAAAAAAAAAAACAAAAACAAAAACAAAAAAACAAAAAAACCCAAAAACAAACCAGAAATTAATGAGCAAGAAGCAAATAGTTTCAAACAAAATTGCACTTCCACTTATTAAGTAGAAGATTCTACTTTAGAGTAACTGAATCAAACCCTCACGAATAGACCAGAACTTACAAACTTTAGCTCTTTGATCCACAGAACGTGGCTGCTGCCCACCCCCGTCCCAAGCCCAGCAATGCTATTGATAGGCTGTCGCATTCAGTGCTATCTGTGTACAGGTCCTGGGCGTGGAGATACTCTCCTTTTACCCTGGTACCTCCCAGCTGAACTAGCTGAGAAATCCACACTAAAAACCTTCAAGATAATGGTACTTAAGCCACAGGAGGAGGCTTAAATATCGTTTAAGACTGGGGAGGTTGAGGCAAGAGTTGTAGGCCAGCCTGAGCTGCAAAGTAAATCTTAACTGAAAGGAAAGGAACGGGAAAATAAAACAAAACCAGAATCAATACTTTAATGAATAAAAACTACACATTGCCAGTTGTGGGGTGGGACAAGGCCTCTCAATGAGCCAAGAGCTTGCTGATTGGTTAGTCTAGTTAGCAACAGGTCTTGGAAATCCCGTCTCTGCTGGGGTTGCAGGTTGGCAGTGATAGCTGTCTGGTTTTTATGTGGGTGCTGGGGTTCAAACTCCAGTCCTCATAGGCCAAGTGCTTTGTTCAATAAAACACCTTCCCAGTTACCACTGCAGACGTCTTAAATAACCCTTTCTCTCTCTCTCTCTCTCTCTCTCTCTCTCTCTCTCTCTCGCACGCACGCACGCACGCACGCACACACACACACACACACACCAACATATTAGAAAGAAATGGGCTGTGAGGGAGGCAGATGGGAGCTTTACTCCTTTTTCTGCCTCTGACGTCTTACATATTTCCAGACAAGGCAGTTTTTTTCTGTGGACAGCAATCTTTCCTGTAACCCCGCAATGCCCGTGTCTAACGACACAATGGCACACACCGGCTAGGGCACACACACTGGCAGGCTCAGAAAACAGGAGCTGTAATCCAAGGGGGGTGAGCATGTGGTTTCTCCAACACAGAGTTATTTTGATTTCCAGAAGTGAGGAGCTACTAGGTCAAAGGACAGAACATTCGATACCTATTCTCAAGTTTTCATTGACTCTTGGACTTTGCTGTTGTTTTTTTTTTTTTTTTTCAAATAGAACCAAGGGTCAAAGAAATTAAGCTAGCCTAGGGCTCGGTACTCATAAACTGTAGCGAACAGATTAAACCCATATTTTCTCACTTTTGGTGGGAACAATTTCCATTAAATGTTACAGACTGAGACTCAAACACTTGCAGTACAGGAAACAGAAATAAAAAATCCTTTGCAGTAAATCAACTCTATGAGCCTCTTGTCTCAAATTCTGATGTTATGACAGAATAACACATGCTCAGTAATTCACACAGAGTTTATTCTCTGCGGTCCTGGAGGCCAGGAAGTACAACGGCAAGGCGCCAGCATGGTATGAGGGCCTTCTCAACGCATCGCAACACGGCAGTGGTGAGGGTGCAGCACAGCTCTCTCTAATTTACTTCTTTTTAATTCAATTTGCATGTGTGGATGCTTTGCCTGTACAGCATGCTGGTGCCTGGTGACTGAAGACGACAGGGGATCCCCTGGAATTGCAGTTACAGACACTGAGCCGCATACAGGTGCTGGAACTCAAACCTGAGTCCTCTGGAAGAGTAGCCAGGGCTTCTAACTGTTGAGCCATGGCATCCTGTCTCACGACCTCATCTATCCTCAAGTGCCCCCCGAAGGCCCCACCCTAAGCATCATCGATGTACTGATTGGAGACTCCAGTTTGCAACCTATGAACTCTGGGGACACAATCCCACTCCAGCTCCTCCTTCATTGTGCTTCAGAGAACTTTACGGACGTACAATAAGGAAGAGTGCCCTGAAAATCCATCAGCTTCGGGGACTCTGGAGGCTTGGGGTTCTTCCAGCCTGTCATCGACACTTCCTGATATCTGGAAAAGTCAACGTATCTCTTATCTGTAAGGCGCGAACTCTGGATGGTACCTAAGGACACTTCTAGTTTAAAGTCCTTTGGTGAGTAAGTGACGTGGATGTGTGTGAGAGATAGGACTGAAGCTGTCTCCCCGGAAGTCTGCCACTGTGTATCATCCGCTGGGGGCGTGAACCCCCGGAGGTCTGCCACTGTGTATCATCCCTAGCGAGGGTGAACCCTGCATCCCTGTATCCTTCGCAGTTTCTCTCAGAACATCCTTACCCACCAAAGGAGCCTCTTGTGGTAACATCAGCCCCTAAATGCTGGTTAGAAGGCAGAAACCTAAGGTTAGATTTACTTCAAGGTATTTATGTATTTATTTATTTTTCAGATTGCCTCTGTTGGAACTCTCTACGCAGTCAGGAATGAACTCAGAGGCCTGACCCTCTGCTCTAGCGCCTGCGTACTGGGATTTATGCAGGACTGGATTGGAGCCCAGGGCTGTGTGCTTATAGGCAAACGCTCTACCAGCTGAGTGCTCCACCATCCCCAGACCCTCAGGAGGGTCACTGTATTTCACTGTTGGTGGTGGTGGTTGGGGGGGGGGGAGGCAGGCACATGATCGAAGAGATGGCATGTATAAGAAAAACGTATTTATTTAGTGAAGACCAGACAGAAATGAAAACATTTGATTGTGGTGTTGGGGGGAATAACAAGAGGCTTTTGTTTCTCAATTATCCTTAGTATTGTTTATGCAGTAACAAGTCACAAGAGCACTCTGTTAGATGCTAGTGGTTAAGTCTGGGGCCGAGAGCTTTGGAAGCTTTTAAAATGGTACATCCGGCCGCGTGTTCTAGCACTTTGGAGCCTGAGGCATGATTGGAAGTTTTATCAGCCAGCCTGGACAATAGTTAGACTGAGGGAGCATAGAGGGACACAAAAGATCAAGGAGACATGAGAAGAGAAGAATCCTTCACTCTAGGGTCCCATGGAAGTCTTTCTCCAGCCAAGAATAAAGAATTCCAAGCATATAGGGCTGGAGAGATGGCTCAGTGGTTAAGATCACTGGCTGCTCTTGCAGAAGACCCAGGTTTGATTCCCAGTCCCCTCCTGGTGGCTCTTAACCACTAGATTCAGTCAGTGCCTGGTGCCCTCTTCTAGCCTCTGCAGACACCAAGAACCAGGCACACAAACGGTGCCCAGTAAGCAAAACACCAATATACATTCAATTTAAATTTAAAAATATTCAGCACAGGTAACAACTCTTGCCATCAAGTTTGCTGGGACAGAGTATTTATTTATTTTATGTAGATGTTCCCGGATAAGAATGCTGAAACAGACCAGCAAGTTGGTAAAGGCATTTGCAGGAGAGCCTGACAGCTTGCTTCCAGTCCCCCAGGACTCACAAAAGTAGAAAGAGAGAGGAGGATCTCTGTGAGTTAGAGGCCAGCCTGGTTTAAAAGTGAGTTCCATGACAGCCAGAGCTACATGGAGAAACCCTGTCTCTAAAAAAAAACAAAAAATTAACCTGGGGCTAGAAAGATGACCCAGCGGTGAAGAGCCATTGCTGCTTTTCAAGAGAACCCAAATTTGGTTTCCCAGAACCTACATGAGGTGGCTCACAGCTGCCTGTCAACTCCTGTTCCAGAGGCTCGGACATGCTCTTCTGGCTGCAGTGGACACCCACACAACACACGGCATCCATTTAAACACAAATAAACTGAAACAATGAAGCAACTCTTTTTGAAAGATTTTATTCTTTTCATATGTGGTGTGTGTGTGTGTGTGTGTGTGTGTGTGTGTGTGTGATGCATGTGCACTTGCACTGGGAGTAGAGAGGGTGTCAGAGAGCCTGGTGTTGGAGTTATAGATGGTTGTGAGCTACCAGACGTCTTTACTGGGAATGGAACTCTAGCAGCAAGTACTTTGAACTGTGGAACCATCCCTCCAGCCCAATAAAAATAAATCTGAAAAACACCTTAAGTTCCTGTGCAGCCCTTGCGACTTGGGACTTTTACCTCATGGGTCGTTACCCTGTGCAGCACACATCAGCAACTGCCCTGTGACCTCATTTACTGGGGAGTTCCTTAGCAACCCTTTGAGAGTAACACATGGCTGCGGTGCGGGTGTGTAGGTTGCTACTCTCTCCCGAGAAGCCCTTGCCCTAAGCTCCCCACCAACCTTCTCAGGGAGATGCTAAAACTCCCTTAGTAAACTTAACTCTACCTCATACTGCATAGCGATGCTTTCTAAAACTCTTCTCTGCAGTGAGGTCAAGAATCCTTCCTTTACCTTAGTGGAGGTCTCTAGAAACAACTCCTCAGGCCACTGAGGGGGCAGTGAGGTGCTGTCTGTGACCTGCTTCCCACTACCGCTGAAAACAGAAGGTCTTAAAAAAATCGAAACATTGTAGTTCAGTGTAGAGGGCTTGATTAGCACTCTAGGGAAGATCCTGGGATCAGCCCTCAGTGTGATATTCATTTTAAGATGCTTTTCTGGATGATGTTGCGGAAGAGAGGACAAGGAGAATGTAAGAGCCAGAAGATGGGGAAGGGCTAAGAAACGTTACCTTCTAGAAATGACAAAGCCATCGCAGCCATGGACGCAACAGCAGCTGCGGTCACAAGACCTACAGCAGAGCCTGTCAGGGTCAATCGTGGTTGGGGGAGGGGCTCAGGGGACTTCACCCCTCTCTTCCAAGCCTTTGGCTACCGATGGATTCTAGGACAGGGACAAGTCACTGTGTACTTGCTGCTGAGCCCACCAGCCTCCACTGAACAGTCCCAAAGCCATGGTGACACAGAACACCCCTGGTTAAACTCAGTGGGTGCAAAATAAAACAGAGATGAAAGTGAGAAATGGATTTGTAGGGAGGAGGGGGCCTGATGGGTGGTAGGGAGACCAGAGAGGGTGGGGATTGAGAGCAATCAGAATGTATTATACATGTATATATGTGCATGTGTGTGTGCATATATATATATGTGTGTGTGTGTGTATATATATATCTTTGTGTATGTGTATATAGATGTATATGCATATATGTGTGAAATGATTAAAGGACAAATTGAATATGAAAATTATAAAATTAATATAAAAGTTTTTTAGTATCTTGTTTAGGCTGAGTGAGTAAACACAAAACAAGGACTGAATTCTACACGTGCATATTAAATAATTTGCCACACAGATGAGGTTTTGAGATTTCACAGCAGGGTATCACTTGAGTCCTGTGTGTCAAGATGGCTGCTCACAATGACAGGTGCTTCTCTCCAGCCCAGTGACAACCTGATGTCCCATGTCCCTGCTAACCGCCCCCCCCCCACCTCCTCCTGACACAGTGACTCTTAGATTTGTGATTCCCAGCTTTGGTTTCTCTGGCCATGCATTCCGTCCACGGGGAATCTCTTGAATTCTGCAGACATACGGTCATCATCTAAGAGGAAACTGTTTGCTATTGGCAGCTAATGGGCAGAGGGAGGCATTCCGTCAGATACGTAGTTTGCCAAGAACCGCTTTCCCCAAAGAGAATTATCCAGCCCCAAATGTCCAGAGTAGTCACGTTGAGAAGCCATACTTTACAGATAAGGGAAGCAAAAACAGGGTGTAGGCTTCGGTCCCTAGTCCTGCAGGGCGTTGTTTACAAAGGGCAGAGGAAGTCTAATGAAGGACACAGGCCAATCTTGCAACTCTGCCCACCACATCAACAGCTCCTGGAGATGTAGTATCTGGATGAAGACTCTCAAGTACACGTACACACCCACGCATACACACACATGCTCACACTTACAGGAAGAACCAGACTGTACCCCCAAATGTTACCACGGTGTGCATTCCCACCTCAGGACTTGCTTCATGTCAATCCCTCTCCAGAACGCCTGCTTCTACAAAACCAGTTTCTCCAGCTCACCCTCATCAGAGTTCTGTTTGCACAGCCTTAGCTTCCCAGTCTCATCCTTGATACCCAGAGCTGCAAGAGGACAGTCCGGACAGAGCTTGAGCTCTAGGTAAAGGGGAAATTGGCAGCAGGTCCCAAGAGAAGTTACCAGAAATGACCTGGAAGCAGGCCAAGCTGTAAGGAGGAAGTGCAACTGAGGTGGACACAAAGGCCACCCAAAGAACCACCATGACATGATGTTTCCATGAGCTTCATTCTAAGCCTTGGTTTGAAGCACAGTGATGAGAAACAGCAAGGGATTGGTCAAAGTCCCAGGAAGGGGTTCTGTATGTAAACATGCATTGTCATGGACCCTGTAAATGTTCCATGGTGTGAGGTGCGCTTAGAACTCATCAAAGTCACAGACAAGCAGGAGACTCCAGGGCTTCTCCCCTCCTGGCTGGGGGCTGGTACCCGCTTGTCTAAGTGTTAGAAAAGAGCAGGCAGTCTGCTGCCTCAGGACATTTATCCCATAAGGCTTTGCATCCTGATCTCACGGGACAGGGAATTGGGAAGGGAACTAGGCTGGAAGAGCGTGAGGACTGTAACTCTCTGAAGTACCAGCCTGTGGGGAAAGGAGAGCAAGGATTTCACGGAATTAGGAGCCTTAAAAGCCAGTCTGAAGCCAAACTGTCACACCAGCGGAGCCAGCCCTCCGCCTTTACACCCTGCTGGAGTCCTCGTCTGCAGAATCTTATATTAAGAACTATTGGCCTTTTCTAGTCTCGTGAATCTGATATTACAGAGTGAGGGTCTTGTTTCTCATATAAAATGGGAAAAATAACATCTGAGCCCTGTGGGGGTAGTATATTGCTGTGATCCAGGCATTTGTGAAATGGAGGATTAAGAGTTCAAGGTCAGGGGCTGGAGAGATGGCTCAGAGGTTAAGAGCATTGCCTGCTCTTCCAAAGGTCCTGAGTTCTATTCCCAGCAACCACATGGTGGCTCACAACCATCTGTAATGGGATCTTGTGCCCTCTTCTGGCCTGCAGGCATACACATAGACAGAATATTGTATACATAATAAATAAATAAATTTAAAAAAAAAAGAGTTCAAGGTCATCCTTGGCTACCTAAGTGCGTTTGGGGCCAGACCTGGCTGTAATGAGATCCTGTCTCTAAACAAAAACAAAGTATCTATTACTGGATAGTGAAAAGCGGGAACTTGTTAGGAGGCCATGGCCCAGCAAGAGTGTATCTTACAGCAGCTGGCCTCTTTGCTTTAATCTTATATCAACGGCGCAGTGCTGATCTCAGCTCTTTCGAGAAAGCGCTCTCCTGTGGACATGTTAGGATGAAGACAGACTGCTTTTACTATAAATGAATAAAAGAACTTTTGGCCGGTGTTGAGACTCACCCAGGTGAAAGGTCTGTTCACCCTTGAGTCTGAGTTATCGAAATTTTAACATTAAGCGTTCTGAAATCCCAGCCAGAGGCCTCTGGCAATCTCCACAAGAGGAGGAACCTTGTAGCTGCCAGGAGTTACTTTTAGAGAAACAAGCACTTAACCAGGGTTTCAGTGGGAAGGGGTGTGTGGACGCAGATGTGCACAGCAGTCATGCTCCCTAAAACCTAAAACCTTGTCGGACCCCCAGCCAATAGCAACATTGTTGCAAAGACGATGGAAGCACTTCTGGCTGCTTAAGCATCTTTTCTCTCTCCTCAGTGGAAGGACTTTGGTCTCAGTCCAGCTAAGGACTTCTGACAGTTAATTAAGGAAGAAGTGAAGTAATAAGGAACCTTGTAGGAGACAAGAGAGGGCCTGAAAACCATTATTATTGTATGTATGTGAGGGGGAATGTATGTAGGGTGTGTGCAAGCTGTGTGTATGAGGTCAGAGGATGTCTTTGTGGGACAGGTTCTCTCCTCCATCTTGAGGTGGGACACAGCAAGTACTTTCACCTGCTCTCTTGCCGGGCTGGGAGGACCTTTTGAACTATGGAAGTGGGCCAGGATGCTAATCAATACACGTAAGGCTGGTTTCCTGACGGGTGTGGTGATGCACACCTTTAATCCCAGCGCTTGGCAGGTTACAGGCAGGTGGATCTCTTAGTCTAGTCTTGACCTTGTCTTAAAAAAAAAAAAAAGATTGAAGGACTCTTAACAGTCAAGGTCAGCGTGGCTCCCTGTGCCTTGGGCACCGAGTGCACAGAGGGGAGCTCGCTCTCAGAGCCACAGAGCAGTCTTTAACCCCTGTGCTGTTGTAAGCACTGCCTTCACCCTTGCTTCCTCTGCAGTGGTTTGGACCTTCTTCCAAAGGCTTGGAACACCAGATTCTGGAACCACTGCAGGTTTGACTTCAATGCACCAGATTTTGCCTTTGTTGGGAGCGTAGAGACTGACTGCTCAGATCTTGGTCCAATTCTCTGCTCTGGATCCTTGCCTTGGCTTAACCACATTCAGACTTGCCTGGATTAAACAGCTTAAGCGGATTTAAAGTTTCCATCAGCGGAAATGACTGGCACCCCTTCGCTGAGTGTTCACCCGCTAGACCCTGCCCCTTCTGAGGTCAGCATGGCCAGTGGAAAGGTAGCGCTGCTTTGTGCAGGAGAACACAACATAACAGTGGGTAGAAGCCACACTGTGGAGGCCCCACATAGAGCAACCAGGAAAGCTGCCTATTCAGAATGCGCCCCGGCACAGGGTCAGAATGTTCCAATGCAGCCAAATGGTGCTCAGAGGTGATGCTATCGAAGCAGCTGGGTTGCCAGGAACGTGAGTTTGTGAGTTCTCCGGGGGCTTCTCTGACTCGCAGGATGGGACAGATCATGACAAGGACTAGGGAGCAGAGGCAGGCAGATCTCTGAGTTTGGAGTCAACCTGGTCTGCAGAGCGAGTTCTAGGACAGCCAGGGATACACAGAGAAACCCTGTCTGGAAAAACAAAAAACAAACAAAGAACTGTGTGCTCACAGTATCAAACCACAGCAAGGATTTGTGCCAGGTGTAGTAGGATTACTGAAGGATTTTCCTTACGTTACTGAGTTCACTATTGCTACTTTAAGAAGAACGTATATGCACATATGTGTAAGTATACATGCACATTGTTTTGTATGTGCCTGTGTGTGGATCCCTTGCTGCCCCTCCATCAGTGCCGGTGCTGCCACAGGTGGCAGCCTCTGTGGAAGTCTCCAGTTCACAGTATGGAGCTCAGAATGAAAGTGTGGCACACCAAGACTCCAATGTCCCGGTAATGCCAGCACAAGCTCCAGACCCAGTCCAAGGACAGAATTATGGTGTCTGGGATTCAAACCAACAGTCTGTCAGTGTACAGCACCAGTGCTCTCCTGCACAGTCTCCAACAACCGTGCACTGTCGAGGACAGGCGTGCTCAACTGTCTATGGTGTGACGTCTCCACATCCACAGACAGCTCCACCAACTGCAGAGTTACGCCCTCCCCTCAGTAAAACTGGACAAAAATCTGCTCAACAAATTGAAATACACAGATATTGGGAACAAAATTTAGTTCCATGTGCCAAACTAAATGAATTAAATTTCTGCATGTTTGCAGCATATCTGCCTTTTGGGAACGTAATCAAGGTATAATCTTTGGCTCGTGTTATGTGCCTGTTCTTTAAAAAAAAAAATGGTACCCCAGAAAAGGACTGGCAGTCTACTGCCATAGCCAAACTTCACCTTAATTTCCATGACTTTTGGAAGCAGGAAGAAGGCTACAAAACCAGTATTTTGGTGCCGTGTGTAAACCTGATTAAACTGGTCTTCTAAAAGCTGTCAGGACATTCTACGAAAGGTAATGTCACAGCTGGTTATAAATAAAACCGTCGAGTCAACACCAGTGTGCCTGAGATAATCTCTGGAGTTTATTTGCTGGCCTGCACCAGAGGACACCTGCATTCTCATTACTAAAATTGTAGCACAGAACTGCACCAGGAAACACAGATCTGAACTTCTCTTCCTCTTGTGACATTTCCCGTATGGATGGCTTGCACTCATCAGAAGAGCACAGAAATGTAGGGTGGCACTTCTCCCAACAAGAAAGGCCCACCAGCTAAAAAACCTGATGTGTGCCCGAGTTCATTCTGAACTCGCTCTCAAACAGAAGAATATTGCCAGGCGATGGTGGCGCACGCCTTTAATCCCAGCACTCGAGAGGCAGAGGCAGGCGGATCTCTGTGAGTTCGAGACCAGCCTGGTCTACAGAGCTAGTTCCATGACAGGCTCCAAAGCCACAGAGAAACCCTGTCTCGAAAAACCAAAAAAAAAAAAAAAAAAAAAAGAATATTTGTGTCAATTGCCTCTGGATGGCGTCCTGTGTGGATGAAGTAGCTTCCAAGGTGCAGACAGCTGTGACATTGAATGAGAATATGTCAGAGAGGAACAAAGCTCTCGGCCAGGTGCTGGCTGCCACAGATCATTCCAGTGTGTCTGTAATGGTCGAGAGGTTTAAGAAGCAGATGAAAAACCTAGATGAGGTCATATCAGTAATAAAGGGTGCTCTGAGCTCTGCCACCACGTCGACCAGACATCAGGAGCAGGGTGAGAAAAGTGATTAGAGCAAGTTGGATCCAGCGAGTGCCTCTTCTGTAGGTGAAGGCTCTGGGTTCAGCCTGGAGGACCGGCTGACTGGGAGGAAGCAGCTGCGGACTCGGAGGAAGGAGCTGCCTCAGGGAATGTACTTGCTGTACTGTCCATTTTTCCTACGTACTTTGTGGACTGGATCCCAATCACACACCGCTCAATACACCTGAAATAAGCAGCAATTCAACTAAGGATTCTTTAGTTACGAATGAAAGGAAAGATTTAAAAAAAAAATTTTTGAGAAAAATGACCTAAAAGAGAGAGGACCTCTTAAATAAAAGGCAATTGGAAATCTCAAAGAAAATTTAGGATGTCTGATCAGGAAGGGGGATCAAAGAAGGTTGGGAAAGAAGGAATACTTAACCCCTCCCCCAAAAAAAACACCCCAAAACCATTGTTTTACTTCCCAGCTGGAAGACAGCCTGAGATCCTGAAGGGATTATCTATTACTACCATGAAATCACAAGGCAGACTCAGTGGGGTCCTCCCACTTAGGAAATTCCAGATGATGCAAGCCTTAAGCATGAAGCTGAGATGGACCTGGGAACCCCATGAAGACATCAAAAAAGCCCAAGACAGCAGAAGCAGACACTTCCAGTGAGCTGGCAAAGAAAAGCAAGGAAATATTCAGAAAGGAGATGCCTCAGTTTATTGTCCACGGCCTGAATCCTTACCACAAACCTGACTGCAAGGGGGGCAGAATCACCACAGATGAACATTTCAAACACCTCGCTCGAAAGCTGACTCACAGAGTCATGAATAAGGAAGGACATGAAGTTCTGTAAGAACCCGAGGACCTGGAGTGCAATGAGAATGAGAAACACAAAACCAAGGAGTACACTAAGAAGTACATGCAGAAGTCTGGAGCTGTTTACAAACAGCTCCTCTTGCCCTAGCCAACACGGGCCTGGGCTCCTTCCACTGTCCTGTAATAAGGTCTTTCCAGCGTATCCATCCTAAGGACTGAGAACTTTTATTCCAATGTCTTTCCATGTCCAAGTGACCCTCACAATCCACAGTTAAAACATTTAGAATAAATAAAATAGAAGCCAATTGTGTATGGGGAGAGAGAATATACTCCCCCCTATTTATTTTTGTGAAATACTGTTTTATAACCATATACATTCTTTCTACTATAGCTTGTCCAGCAGAGTTATATGGAATACCTGTAATATGTTTAATATCATTATTTACACAAAAAGTTTGAAATTTTCCACTAGTATATGCAGGGCCATTATCTGTTTTAATAACATTAGGTAAGCCCATATAAGCAAAAGCCAGCAGGCAATGAGCTATCACATCCTTCATTTTCTCTCCACTATGCAGCGAAGCAAAAACTACTTTAGAGCAAGTATCTACTGAAACATGCATATATTTCAGCTTTCCAGCTGAGGGTAGGCGGGTAACATCCATCTGCCAAATGTCATTTGGTGTAAGACCACGAGGATTAACTCCAGCAATGGGTGTGTTATGAAAAGGAGCACAGGCGGAACATTGGGGGGTCATTTGTAAGGCAGTGGCTCTGGAGCGACCAATACGGTGCTGCAAAGAACGAGCATTTAAGTGATATTTTTATGGAGTTTAGAAGTCTTTTCTTCGGGGCTGGCAAACAACATTAGGGTATATGCATCTGCGAGTTTATTACCCTTGGTCAGAGGTCCAGATAATTAAGTATGACCTCTAACATGACTCACAAAAATAGGATCCTGCCCAGATCATACTAAATATTGTAGACAACATAATTGTTGTGGTATACGGGGCACGGGAGAAATATAAGGAGCAGTTTCTAAAGGAGCAATAATGTGAGACATGTAAATACCATCAGGATATAAATTAATTGACTTATCAGGAAACATTTGTAATGCTAGAATACAGACTATTATTTCAGCTGCTTGAGCAGAGACATTGCCAACAGGTGTTTGGAATACTAGACCTTGAGAAACTACCACAGCATTTCCTTTTGGGGAACCGTCGGTAAAAACTGTTTGAGCTCCCACCAGAGGCCTAAGTTTTACTATCCGTGGAAAGATAACAGGATGCTTTTTAAAGAAACTTAGCAATGAATGTTGGGGATAATGGCTATCAATTATTGCATCAGTTGATAATAAATATAGAGTCCTGGGCTGGAGAGATGGCTCAGAGGTTAAGAGCATTGCCTGCTCTTCCAAAGGTCCTGAGTTCAATTCCCAGCAACCACATGGTGGCTCACAACCATCTGTAATGGGGTCTGGTGCCCTCTTCTGGCCTGCAGGCATACACACAAACAGAATATTGTATACATAATAAATAAATATTTAAAATAAATAAATAAATAAATATAGAGTCCAATCATCCATTGCATGTCACCCCAAAAACATTTCCAATCATGTAAGGTTTTAAGATGAACATAATCAAACTGCAACTTTTGTGGTTTAATTTCTCCTTTTTGAAAAATATATCCCAGATAAGAATACGGAGGCATGGCTTGAATCTTTTCTGCTGCAATAATCAAGCTGGCAGCTGCTAGGGCTTGTTGCATATCAGCAAATGCATCACGTACTTTTTCCAGACATTTAGTGGCTAATAGGATATCATCCACATAATGAATTATATAAAGATGGGGACTTTTCTGTCAAATAGGATGTAGTGCTGCTCCCACATAAGATTGGCACATAGTGGGGCTCTTTGACACACCCTGGGGTAATGCGACCCAATGGAAGCATAATACAGGTTCTTTAAATTTTTAAATTTCTTATTTCCCTATGTATTATTTCCTCCTCATCTTCCAGTGACTCCTCACTATCCTCTACAAACTCGAAATCATCAAATTCCTCCCTAGCAACTGACTGTTCTCTGAACAAGGCAGAGAAGATACCTCTAACAATTCCCATCTTAATTCCCCAATATGTCCCTGCTGGCCGGGAATGATCCTGTCTGCTTACCCCTCTTTCTCGGTTGGGCTTCCACTTGCTGCCTGCACAGCCTGGAACCGAAACCCGAGCAAAGGACATCAGGATTAACACATACCCCAGTCCACCCTCACCTGCTGAGGGCAACCTCTCAGCATTCCCTAGTTCCTGATCTCTCCATGGAACCTCCAATTGCAGCGCACAACTCCTGTCTGCGTTCTATGCACTACCATACAGTACACGAGTTTCGGGCAAGGGGCTGGAGATTGAAACATACCAAGACACACAGACAGAGAGACAGAGACACGGATCTCTAGTCACTGGTAAGAAGCCCCTTATTCAATAGCACCATGGAGGCTTATATACCCAACACAGTCAGGTGGGCCAACAGCTGAAAACCTCATCCTCTGATCCTCAAGGCCAAGGCAACACCCCAGAGTGCACCTTCAGGCGGAACTTGACACACGGACATTCTTCAATTCATATCCTGAGCTCTAGGAGAATCACTAAAGCCAGATGGAGGGGCCCTGAGCCCTAGGATGTCCTGTGGAGATCTTGGTGTGCCATGGAAAACTAAAACTAAACTTTGATGATGCCTCCTGATGTACAAGATTGCTCTTGAGAAATGGTTGGGGTGGGAAACACTCCTTGCGAAAGCCTCCTTGCATGATGGACAACACCAAGTTCCTGGCTGGTGTACAGGCAGCGCCTGCATCAGGTCTGCTGGTTCCGTTCCTGCTGCTGAAGTGGTCGAAGAGGCACCCTCGCTCTTGAGTGTGTGCACGTGTTCATACACACGCATGTGTACTGTTTCTCAGGTAGTTTCTACCTCTCTTTCTTTCTTTTTTCTGCATTCTCACTGGCCCGGGCATCCCAGACCAGGTTCTGATGGAGCCCAGGGCATCTGTCTCCTTTTCTCGGTTGTGTTGAGTACAAAGAGCTAGGGCTTTAAAAAAGTAGTTGTGAGCATTAAACACATGTCTCTGTGCCCTTTGCCAACTCAACTATCTCCCTAGCACGGGGTTTTGGTTTGGTTTGGGTTTGGGTTTTTTTTGGAAGGTCTCACAATGTGGCTCAGGCTGGCCTCAGATTTGCAACAGGCTTCTGGCCTCAGGGCCTCTCCCCCCACTCCCCCCCCCTCGAGCTCCGGGATTAGAGGTGCACCCTATTCTTTTACACTGCACTGAAGAGCCATCAAGAAGGCAGAGCCGAGGTCAGGCACAGTCAGCCACTTTCCCTACAGGACACTGTGCAGGCCTGGGTCGGCTCCAGGCCTCCCCCATACCTTCCCGTTAACCATTCAGAGTCCCTTGAACAGTCTCAGTCCACAAGGACACACAACTTTCAGTGAGAAGGGAACACGACCTAGCCTGGGAAGCCTTGTTGATCTATTTTTATAAAAAATAATAATTAAAAATAAACGACCCTGACTCTTCATAATAAAAGATCGTTTCAATGAACTGCTCTTCAGCTGGTCATCTGTCCGGTCTAGAGTGTCTTCATTTCATTAGCGCACCGAGAAATTTCCTGGCACACAGGTCAAAGCGGCTTATTTTTCCCTTCTCAGCGCCTCTAATGCGAAGAATGCCACGCTCTACACGTCTCGCAGCCTCCATTAGCAAGCGCGCTGCAGCTCTCCGGCGGTTTTAATAGCGCCAGAGCCTCTCGATGCTAGACTAAGGTTGGGGTTAGACGGGAAGGAGCGAGGTGAGTAAGCACAAAGCGGGACCGGATGTGAAGAGAGCTGACGGTTCTAAATAAAGACAGCTGGGAAAGCCTCCCAGGGCCGTAATGGACTCCAACATCACAGTTCAATCGAGACGGGCTGGGAGATAATGGAAACCATAAGGGGTTCTGATAGTGCACAACACGTCTCGTCTTAAAGCTTCCTGAAAGGTCCTAAAATGGAATCCAGTTGCTCGGGTTCAGTGTCATTTGGGTAAAAAGCCCACAGGAGTGGGTTCACCAGCCAATGGGACAGCTTCACAACTACTGTTGGCCTGTTTCTCTGGTTGGTTCAAAGTTAGGAGGGAAAAGAAACTGAGGAGTGGTTGGTTATTTGTCTAGTCCTAGGCGTCAGAGGGGAATCCCTCAGCTTTCTGAGCTGGTTGCTGAATCCCTACAAGTCACAGCCTGTGGAACTCTGTTCTCATAGAAGCTCTATTAGCTTCTCCTGGCAGTGATCTTATTGCTTCAGGTGTCTTTAAGAAACGACCAGAGCCTGGGGACTACCAATACTCAGGAAGGAACAAGGGTGAAAGAGACGTCTTGTCCCATTATCAAATCACGAGGCAACAGAGGGAGCCAGGCAGACTGGCCTGATTACACTTGCATTGGGGGGATTCTGTCACTGTCTGTTGGTGACCTTGCTGCAGAATAAGACCTCCCTCCAGGGTCCCCTCCTCTTACCTGCCCTTCCTCGGGGGGACTTCTTGCTTCTCCACCTTTCTTCAGCCATCGGCTTCTCTTTTCAAGGGCCTGAGCTCAGAGTGAAGTCTTGGAGGAGGGATTGCACAAGCAAGCGATGGAGGTGGGCGTGAGCTCGCAGCTCCTTCCCTGTGACTCGGGGCTCTAAGGAGGAAGCCTGCAGAAGGTGATAGAGTTTCCAATCAGGAGAGTTCTGGGCTTGTGACCCAGGGAACACACCAGGCAGGATGGAAGAAAATATCACAGGGATATTTGGTGTTCTGGGAAGTGTGATACTGGGGTCTCGAGGTTTTCTGGGCGATAGGATAATATACCTCATGGGTCCGACGCCACCCAGAGTGGCACAGTTCTTGGGGATCTTTCCATCTACCTGGCTTTATAGGCTAAAGACAAAAGCAGGCATGTGGGCTAGCAACAACTGTCCTTGGTCACTTGGGAAACTCTCTGTTCTTGTGGACTTCAATTTGGTGTTTTCCTGCTCATAGGTTGTGTTCTGTCCTCAATAGCAAGTCCCCAGTGGAAATATCTGTGACTAGGTGATGGGACTCTCTGTCAGCCAATCATCTTTAAGAGGTGGGACCGGGTTAGGGTGGGACCTTTTGGGTACCTGGAGACAAACGCTGGTCCACCAGGGTTGAGCTCTTTCTGTGGTTCCTGTGCTACCCAGCTGAGCTTGGACTTCTCGTTCCTGTTTCGTGAGTTTGCCCCTTATAATAAAGAAAAATACAATTGGTTTATCTTGGAGTTAGCCTGATATTCTTTGACCCGCATCATTTAACAAATGGTGCCAACGTGGACAACTACATCCACATAAAACCTGAGAGAATTTGGGAAGAAATTCTAGACACAAAAGAACAAAGTTAAGCACAGCTTCTTGGTAGCTGCTTTTTCTCAGGTGAGCTCTGTTTGCTAGAGGCAAGGGCATCTCATTTAAGAGAGACTTCCTGACTCAGCTTTAGCTGCAAAAACCTTGGAGCTCTTTTAAGAGGACCTACCACCAATACTTAAATGGTGTTTATGAATAGCCGACAACATGCTTCTTAGTGGTAGCAGGGACCTTGAAACTCCATAGAGTTGTGGCAATAAACATGGTTCCTGCCAGTACCTCCGCCATGAGTCTAGACTTTCAAAAAGCTAAGGAATGGGCTGGATCCAGCCATCAAAACCATGGCTTTAATTCTAGCAATACTGCTTAGCAAATTAAAGACTCATGTGGTCAAAAAAAGAGATATAAAGTAAAGATTGATTCAAAGATAAAGAAAACCTCTAAATGGTTTAGAGTGTGTTTAAAAAATATATGTAGGCTTGGGAGAGAAAAGAAAAAGGACAAAGTTGTTTAAAAAAAAAAAGAAATAAAGAAAGAAAGAGAGAGAGAGAGTAGTTGAGTGTGGTGGCACACACCTTTAATCCCAGTACTTGGGAGGTAGAAGCAGGTAGATCTCTGTGAGTTCAAGAACAGCCTGCTCTACAGAGTGAATTCCAGGACAGCCAAAGACACAGAGAAACCCTGTCTCAAAAAACCAAAAGTTAAAAATAAAAAAAAAGAGTTTAAAATAAAGCCAGGTAAAGATGGAAAATACACTGGAAATCTGGACACTGTATGTTATTGTGTTGTCTTTGAATTGTCTGAATGCTGAGGAAGGAGCAAAAGCTGCTAAAAGACATTTGATTATAAATGCTGCTGGATTAATCCAACATACATATTTTGAAAATGCCTTGACTTCAAAATTAAAGTCAAAAGTTATGTTACTTTGGAGAAGAGGTTTTGCTTTTGTTTCCACAGGAAATAAGAGGCTATAGAGTCATTCTGGGCTAAGAAAAATCAGGTTTGATCAAGTAAAACCCCTTAGAAATCTCTGATAGGAGCAGATGTTCTACATCCAGGACAGCCTCAAGACTGCTGGATGAGATGGGAAAGCCTCACAAAATATTCCAGTCAGTATGTGACCATAATTCAAAATTTTCTTTAGGTCCCCGTAAGATTATCAGCACTCCTAATCACCAGGAAGTAGCCTGGAAAACCAAGCCCACAATTCCCCCCAAAATGGATTATGGATGTTTTTCTTTGTTTACAGTGTTGGTTACAAGTTGTTATGGATAATGGTCAGGAATAAAGCTAAATAAAGGAGATTAAATTCAGAATTTTTGTTTTGAAAAAATACAAAAGGGGAGAAGTGCTTTGGGACAATAATCTTGTACCCTTTAAAGATTTATCAGTTGTATTGCTTTAATAAAAGGCTGATTGGCCAGTAGCCAGGCAGGAAGTATAGGTGGGGTGACCAGGCAGGAAGTAGAGGTGGGGCAATAAGAACAGGAGAATTCTGGGAAGAGGAAAGACTCAGTCTACAGTTGTAATCCAGACACAGAGGAAGAAAGATGAGAATGCCCTGCTGATAAAAGGTACCAAGCCACGTTGCTAACACAGACAAGAATTATGGGTTAATGTAAGAGTTAGAAAGAAGCCTGAGCTAATAGGCCAACCAGTCTATGATTAATGTAGACCTCTGTGTGTTTCTTTGGGACTGAACGGCTGCGGGACCGGGTGGGACAGAAACCTCTGTCAACAGCTGGGGACCTGGAAGCTACAGGAGGTGAATCAATGTGTTCAGCATCTCCCGCCTTAGCTTTGACATGAGTTCTTGCCCATTCTGCCTAAAAATATTGTGGTAAATGAGATTAAAAATGGGGTGGTAGAGTCTGGTGGATCCCTAGGGCTCACTGGATGGCCAGCCCAGTCCAATCAGTTCCAGGAACAGTACCCAACGTTACCTTTCACACACACACACACACACACACACACACACACACACACACACATACCTGTGCATACACAAACAAGCTTGTTCTAGGGTAGCCATTGCTGTCATGAAGCACCTTGTCTGGAAACCATATGGGGAAGAAAGGGTTTTGTATCACTGGTCCTCACTGAAGGAAACTGAGAGAGGAACTCAAACAGGGCAGGAACCCAGAAGTGGGAACTGATGCAGAGGTCATGAGGGGTGCGGCTTACTGGCTTGCTCTTCATAACTTGCTCAGTTTGCTTTCTTATAGAACCCAGTACCAGGGGAGGCATTTGCCCCCAGTGTCCTGAGCCCTCCTCCATAAATTGTTAATTCAGAAAATGTTCTACAGGCTTGCTTACAGCCTGATCTCATGGAGGCATTTCTCAATTGCGGCTCCTTCCTCTCAGATGACCCTAACTTGTGATAAATTGACACACAACCTAGCTATCACAAACCTCAAACATGCAAGTGCACACACGTACACACAGGGAGGGGGGTCAGACTCTACTCTCAAGGCAGAAGCCTCTCTCTCAGGATAGAGAGAAAGATGCTGTGATTAGTGAGCGAATAGCTCCTCGTCCACTGGAATGTGCTGAGCACAGGGACAGCTTGCCTAAGGAGGAGCCCCTCACACCAGGCAGGCTTCCCTGTGTGGAGCCAGGCCCACCTCTTCCTGGAATCTGCAAACCAGATTGACAGGACAGGGCTTCTGGACAATTCCACTGGAAAGAAGTGGCTCCTGAGTCTAAGAAGAAACATGTTTGAGTCATAACGTTGGTGAGTGCTTGTCTTATCACCAGAAGAAAGCACATGTGTTTGAGAGAGTGGAGAAACCTCTGCCTTTCTTTCACCCTCTAACTGCAGGGATTGATGTGAGCGCAGAGGTTAGGAGACTTCCTTTCAATTGAAGGAACTGCACTCCTTTTTGTTGTCGTTGTTACTTTATTATTTGTTTGTGTAGTGTGTGTGTGTGCGTCTGTGTATGCATATCTGTGTGTATGTGCACGCGTGTGTGTGTCTGTGTGTATATGCATGTGTATGTGTGTGCACCGTGGTGCACATGTGGAGATCACAGTTGGGAGTTAGTTCCCTCCTTCCCTCCCCCCCCCCCCTGTGTGGATTCTGGGGATTGAACTCAGGTCATCAGGCCTGGTAGCAGGTGCCTTTACCTACCGAGCCAGCTTGTCAGCTCTTTTGCTTGTTGTTGTTATTGTTGTTTTTCCTTTCATTTGCCCTGACTGGAGCCTCAGGAGCACTCAGATGCTCAGATGAAAATCTCTCAGAGTGGCATGCCTGGTGTGGATGTTACTGGGGAAAGAGAGAGGGACTGTCCCCTTGAAATGACCTTGTTCCAATCCCTCTATAGCCCATTCTTGCCAGAGTAGCCTTCTGGCCAAGGTGGGGACAGTCTGCCTTTGCCTCCTCCCCCAGAACCTCAGTGTACTCCTCCACAGCTGGTCCTGACTCACCAGATAAGGTTGCTATAACGGAAAACAAGAGCAACCCCATAAGCCAGGTGCTGAGTCAGAGAAGAGCGCTGGGTGGATGGGAGCAACCCTGGTCTCCAGGGTGACATTCGACAGAGGACAGGAAGCTGCAGGAGGGGGTAGTGTCACACATGAGAATATTCCCTTCTGGAAACCAACCCCAGCCCTCTCTGCCAAGCTATTTCCAGATGCCTGTGCCATCTCAAAATAATTTAAAAGGATCTTTAGCTGGGCATGTTGGCACACACCTTTAATGCCAGAACTCCATTGGCAGAGGCAGGGGGTCTCTGTGAGTCCGAAGCCATCCTGGCCCACATAGCAAATTTTAGGCCAGCCAGGGTTACAGAGTGAGACTCTGTCTCAGAAAAGAAAGAAGGGGGGAGGACAGAAGAAGAAAGGAAAGACTCTTAAATCAACTGATTGTAGATCCCCATCTACAGAGGGTGTGGAGCATGGTAGCTCATGATAGTAACCCTAGCATTTGGGAGGCGAAGGTGGGAAGACCTAGGCTAGCCTAGGTTACATGAGTCCCTGTCTCATAAAAGGAGTATCGGCTGGGAGATATCTCTACACGAGAACTTGAGTTTGATCCCAGAACCCACATAAAATCTTGAGCATGGCCATTTGTACTTACAACCCCAGGGTCAGGAAGACAGACACAGGACGATCCCAGGGGTTTGCTCGTCAGTCAGCACAACCTGACCAGCGAGTTCCATGTCCCTGCAGCGCACCACGCCCCTGTGTCTGCGTTCTGTGCGCTGGCACCCAGTTACAGAGCTTCGGGCAAGGGGCTGGAGGTTAAAATACACAGACACACACAGACAGAGAGACTGCGACACAGGTCATCCTTGAATTCCCCAAGAATACCCCCTTTATTGTGTTCTGGGGCAGATTATATAGAGATAGCCACACCCCAGCCAAACCCACCAGAAACCACTCTCCTGCCATCAGGAACTCCTGAAGGTCCCGTGCTCAGAGCTGTAGGCACTCAGATCAGGGGATTACAAGAAATTCAGAATCTGGGGTCTTACTGCTCCCAACATGTCCCAGTGGAAGATCTGTATCTGAAGAAAAGCTGGTGGTCCTGATGAAGGACACTCGGTTGCCTTTTCTGGTTTCTGCCTGGATGTGGGATACACACATGCACCTACACACACAGACACATACACACACAGACACATATACACACACAGACACATAAACACACAGACATACACACACAGACACATAAACACACACAGACACATAAACACACACACATACACACACATAAACACACACAGACACATACAAACACACACAGACACATACACACACAGACACATACAAACACACACATACATACAAACACACACAGACACATACAACACACACACACAGAGAGAGAGAGAGAGAGAGAGAGAGAGAGAGAGAGAGAACAAAGAACAATCAAACCTGTCCCCTACAGGTCACTGCAGATGCCTTTAAAGCTACCCATGACTGAATATCAGCAAGTCCCCAATCTACCAAACGTTCATTCACACACCCTACATAATTCCTTCAATGGAAACTTACTAGCAACCAGCTCTCTATGGGGCTGACATGACAGACTGTACTCTGTGGCCTCACAGTTGGGACTGAATGCCAGGTGTGAATCTAGGAATCCAAAGGACTCAGGCATCACCTGGAGGAGGTCTGAGTCCTGCTACTCCTGTCTTCCTGCAAACATCCGGTCACAGACCAACCACAGTCCAGCATGACCTTGGTGATTGACTGGCGAGTGTCTGTGAGTCAGCTTTGAAGTCAGGCTTGCCTTTGGACACTCAAGCAGTTGACTGCATTATCCCTGGGGACATACTGACTTCGTGCACGTAGGTTACCGTGAATTGTGAGTGTAGTAACAACAGTTATTCAAACAAAGAACACCGTGCAGGCTTATTGTGTCGAACTGTAGTTCAGACATGAACTGATGCTCCAGGTCAGGGTGTAATGAAAACACGTGGAATGTGGTCCATACCCTAGACAATGTGGTCTTGCTTCTTGAATCTTGTCAAGACTTGACATTCTCCCTGCTTATCATACCCATAGTTCAGGAGCTAAAGTGTGTGTATGTGTCTCTGTGTGTGTCTGTATATGTCTTTGTGTGTGTCTGTACATGTCTCTCTCTCTCTGTGTGTGTGTGTGTCTCTGTGTGTGTCTGTACATATCTCGCTCTCTCTCTGTCTCTATGTGTGTATCTCTGTGTGTGTCTGTATATGATGGAGGAAGGTCATTGGTTAAATAAAAAGAAACTGCTTGGCCCTCATTGGTTAGAAGATAGGTGGGAGGAGTAAACAGAACAGAACACTGGGAGGAAGAGGAAGTGAGCTCAGACTCCACAGCTCTCCTCTCGGGAGCAGACGCCTCAGAGAGAGAGACGCCATGCTCCGCTCTCCCTGGCAGACGCACGCGATGAAGCAAGCTGCCAGGTTAGACATGCTGAACCTTTCCTGGTAAGACCGGTGCTCACAGATTATTAGAGATGGGTTGATCGGGATGTGAGAATTAGCCTGTAAGGGCTAGAGCTAAAGGGCCAAGCAGTGTTTAAATGAATACAGTTTGTGTGTTGTTATTTCGGAGCATAAGCTAGCCATGTGGGCAGCCGGAGTGCTGGGGACGCAGCCCCGCCACTCTTATTACTACATGTATATGTCTTTGTGTGTGTCTGTAATGTCTCTATGTGTGTGTGTATATGTCTTTGTGTGTCTGTACACGTCTCTCTGTGTGTGTCTGTGTGTCTGTATATGTCTTTGTGTGTCTGTACACGTCTCTCTCTCTTTCTCTCTCTCTCTCTCTCTCTCTCTCTCCTCTCTCTGTGTGTGTGTGTGATGGTCTTGCTAGGTAATCAGGCTAGCCTCCAGCCTACTTTATAACCTGGGCTGGCCTTGAACTCACTATGTAGCCCAGGCTGGCCTTCAACTCATAATCCTTCTGCCTCAGCTTTTTGGATGCCAGGATTATAGATATGCTCTATACCTAGATACATCTGAATTTTTGTCATTTGACGCTGGAAAAAGAAGAGAACCCCCCCCTTCTCTCTCAGAACAAGAACTTTTTTTTAACTATAGCAGAAGTTAGAGGATTTTATAATAATGATGACATACTATCACCTGACGGCATTTGTAACGATTTCCCCTTGATTCAGAATCTGGTCTTGTTGACATGCCTTTTTATTTTCCCTTAATTAGGACCGGTTCGTCAGCCTGATTTTTCTTTTTCCTTTAGTGCTACTGGCATGTTTTGAAGACTATGGGCCATTTCTTTGTGACAATGCCTCCCCATCTGAGCTCGATCTCCCATGATTGCAATCTGCATTCCTCTTGATTGGAACTGGGTTGCCCTCTTGGGGTTTGATTTCAGCCTAAAGGATGCCACCCTTTAGCAGGACCTGACATCAGGACATCAGGAGGCAACAGGCCTGTCCCACCACTGCCAATTGCTCAGTTATCGGGTGCCCTCAGGGTCTCCCCACTACAGAGTTCCCTTTCCTCTCCTTCAGTCAATGTGTTGCCAGGAGAACTTTGAAAATGCATCAGGGGAATGAGAGCAAGTGAGGGAGGGGGTTGGAGACTGAGTCTGAGGTTAATCCACACTGCGGTATAGCTCAGCATCATGCTTCCTTAGCATGCAAAAGGCCCTGGGCTCAAGTTCCACCATCACAAAAGAGGTAATAAGTAATAAAAAGAACACAACCAGCAATTATTTTTCTGTTTGTTTGTTTTTTGGTCTTTTGAGACAGGGTTTCTCTGTATAACAGCCCCAGCTGTCCTGGAATTATCTCTGTAGATAAGGTTAGCCCCGATCTCACAAAGATCAACCTACCTCTGCCTCCCGAGTGCTGAGGTTAAAGGCCTGTGCCACCATTAACTGGCACCAGCAGTTCTTAAGCTAATGTGCTGGTGTATGTCTGTAATCTCTGGAGGCTGAGGCAGGAGGATTGCTATGAGATAGAGACAGGCTTTACAGTAAGACCATGTCTCCAAAAATAAAAGAAAAAGAAAAGAAAAGAAAAGAAAGAAGCTGAGTATGCGTCTTAGTCACTGTTCTATTGCTATGAAGAGACAGAGGGGTGGTGGTTTGAATAAAAATGCCCCACCCTGCCAATAAGGAGAGGCACTATTAGGAGGTCTGGCCTTAGTGAAGTAGGTGTGGCCTTGTTGGAGGAAGAGGGGTGGGCTTTGAGATTGCAGATGCTCAAACTGTGCCAGGTGTGGCATTCTCTTTCTGCTGCCTGTAGATCCAGATGTGGAATTCTCAGACACCTCTCCAGCACCATGTCTGCCTGGACACCACCATGCTTACTGAACAGTAAGACAGCCCCAGTTAAGGGTTTTCTTTTATCAGAGTTACTGTGGCCTGGCAGTGGTGGTGCACGCCTTTAATCCCAGCGCTTGGGAGGCAAAGGCTGGTGGATTTCTGTGAATTTGAGGCCAGCCTGGTCTACAAAGTGAGTTCCAGGACAGCCAGAACTGTTACGTAGAGAAACCTTGTCTCGAAAAACCAAAAGAAAGAAAAGAAGGAAGGAAGGAAGGAAGGAGAGAAGAAGGAGTTATTGTGGTCGAGCTTGGTGATGCACACCTTTACTCCCAGTACTTGGGAGGCAAAGGCAGGTGGATCTCTGTGAGTTCAAGGCCACCCTGGTCTATAAGAGTTCCAGGACAGCCAGAGAAACCATGTCTTGGGTGAAAAGAGTTGCTATGGTCATGGTGTCTCTTCAGAGCAATAGAAGCCCTAATATAGACACCATGACCACGGCAACTCATAATAATACTCTTTAAAAGAGCACTCAATGGAGCACTTGTTCACAGCTCCAGATGTGTGGTCCGTTATCATCACAGTGGGCAGCGTGGTGGCAGGTGGCATGAGGCGGTTGCTGCAGCAGTAAAAGAGAGACATTGGGCCCCGCGTGGGCTTTTGTAGCCTCAGAGCCCACCCCCAGTAAGACCACACCTCCTTATCCTTTTCAAATAGTTCCACTCCCTGGTGACCAAACATTCAAATCTATGAGTCCATGGGGGTCCATTCTCATTCAGACCACCATAGCATGGTTGCTCATATCAGGAGGATTGCCCTAAGTCTGAGGCCACCCTGAACTGGCATATAAAAGTCAGTCTCAAACAAACAAAAACAAACAAAAAGTGAATTTAGTCTGGGGGTAGAATTCTTTGCCTTGGGAGATTCCTATCTTTAAGGCTTCCAACTCTCTGAATGGGCACCACCTCCCCCCCCCCATCCTATCTCATGCACACACACACACACACACACACACACACCAATCCCACGAAGGCAGATAGGCTTTAAACCACACCAATCTAAAGGTTAATCTTGAGCCGCATCAAATTAGCCATCACATCAGATAAGCTTTCCCCAGCAGTCTTAGCATCTGCCCGTCATCTTAGCCCTCATCAGTCTCTGTCCTGACGGCATTTGGAATGCGAAGGATTCCGGCTTTGTTATTCATAGTTCTTTTAGCTTTCAGGCCTGGGAAGATGGTTCAGTGGTTAAAGTGTTCACCAAGCAAGCATGAGAGCCAGGGTTCAACACCCCCCCCCCCCCACCCAGAACCTGTGGAAAAGCTAGACGGAAGTGAAACGGGGTGGGGTGCGGGTAGCAGTTGGAAAGAAAGCGCCTCCACAGGCGCGGGCCTTTGCGCTCTCGGGCACCAGGCGGTGGTGCTGTCTGGGGCCGTGATAGGGCAGTACAGCCCTGCTCAGGCCGCATTTGAGAGTTTACACCACTTAGTTTGTTTCCTTCATTGTGCTTGCATTTGATGATGTAAGCTTCTTGTTCCTCCTGCCATGCCTGGGCTTGCTGCTCTGTCCCTCTGTCATGACGGACCCTTAAACCTTCTTGAACCACAAGCCCAAATAAACGTTCACTTCTGTGAGGCGCTTCTGGTCACACTATGTTGCTACAACAACAGAAAAGTAACTAATACATAGGGGATTTCAGAGCAAGCCAGCTAGCCGGACTAGCTGTATCAGTGAGCTCTGGGTTTGATTGAGAGACCCTGCCTCTGTGAATAAAGGAGATTGGAGATTGAGGAAGATTCCTGACATGCACATTGAGCCTTACGTGAGCACACACTCATGATGTGGGATTCCCTCTGTTTGCTGTGAATATGTTCTATTAGCATTGGTTAATAAAAGAAGCTGCTTTGGCCTATAGCAAGGAAGAATATAGCCAGGCTGGAAGAGATAGAGAAAGTAGGCGGAGTCAAGGAGACACCGGGTAGCTACTGAAGGAGAAAGATGCTCATGAACAAGTACTGCTAAACCATGAGCCTCATGGTAAAATAAAAAAATAATAGGAATGGATTAATTTAAGATGTAAGAGCTAGCTAGCTAGAAAGATGCTTAAGCTATTGGTCAAGCACTGTTTTAATACAGTTTCTGTGTGATTATTTCAGGTCTGGGCATCCAGGAAATGAACAAGCAATCACTGCCTACACACACAAGTACACATGTGAACCCACAACCATGGGTGCCCACAAACGTGTGAAATATATATATATATATATATATATATATATATATATATATATATTGAACATAGCACACACAATAAAATGGAAAAAGGAAAAAAATGAGGACATTTTATATCAAACTAAGTTCTACTATTCTCCAGTAGTACTGGATATATAATTACTTCATTGATGTGTATAATTTCACATTACTTCTTTTTCGAAATATTTAAATCTTCGCTTCATTTGGAACTTATTCTGAGTAACATTTGAATCCAATTTAATTTCTCTACGTGGAGTTGCTCTATTATTATCCTACCGCCATTTGTTGAAAAGTCCACGTTTTGTCCAACTGATTTGAGGTGACATCTTTACTACACTTTAAATGCCCATATAACCAGGGCCTCCTTCCCCCTCTCCCTCCCAGGAAGACCTCACATGTAGCCCAGGTTGGCCTCAAACTGCACACCCTCAGCCTCCCCAGTGCTGGGATTACAGGCGTGCGCCAGCACACCTGGCCTCCCAAGTCTGCTCTGACATCTGCGACAGTCGTCTCTGGGTCTCATTCACACGTGTGCACGGATGCTGAGATGAAAGTGTCTGCATTCTGGACATTTTGTTTTCGAGACAGTGCTTTTCTGTGTAGCTTTGGAGCCTGCCCTGGAACTCATTTTGTAGACCAGGCTGGCCTCGGATTCACAGAGCCTGCCTTTGACTCCCGAGAGCTGGGATTGAAGGTGTGTGCCATTACCACCCAGTTCCAGCCTATTTTTTTAAGGAAGATATAGCAAACAGCCTTGAAGACAGAGGAAGCCTCTTCCTTCTGCAATGAATCTAGTACGCACGCCATGCTCATTAAGGAAGATCTGGGTTCCTGACCTCAGGCCTCTGTCTGTAGTGCAATCCTGCACCTGTGGTGTCTTCCTCCAGCACCGTGAAACTGGGGCTGGCTAACCTAATTCCTCATGGTCCTTGACCTTACAGAATAGTCTTTCCTCGGTGCTCTTCTTTTTTTATTGTAAAAGATTTATTATTATTTTAGAATAATGTGTAGAAACTGAGCATGGTGGTGCATGCTTTTAATCTCAGTACTCTGGAAGCAGAGGCAGTTGGATCTCCGTGAGTTCTAGGCCAGCCTGGTCTACATTGTGAGCTCCAGGACAGCTAGGACTATATAGAGAGACTGTAACTGGACATTTCTCTTCTACCTGCCTGTTCCCAAATACCTGGCAGTTGCTTTCCAAATAATTGACTTGAAGGCTTAATATAAATTATTAATGCTTGGCCAATAGCTCAGGCTTGTTACTAGCTAACTCTTTTTTTTTTTTTTTGGTTTTTCGAGACAGGGTTTCTCTGTAGCTTTGGAGCCTGTCCTGGAACTCCCTTTGTAGACCAGGCTGGCCTCGAACTCACAGAGATCCGCCTGCCTCTGCCTCCTGAGTGCTGGGATTAAAGGCGTGCGCCACCACCGCCCGGCACTAGCTAACTCTTACACTTAAATTAATCCATATTTCTATTTCTGCTTTGCCACCTTTCCTCAGATCAGCTGCCTATCTTGATCTCCCTGCTGCTGCCAGCAATTCTCTGTTGCGGGAGCTCCTTCCGCTCCTTCAGCTAATAGCCGCTGAGATACCAGCCCACTGGGGCGTGGTCTCCAAATTCTCTAACTCCACCCTTCTTCTTCCCATCATTCTTGGTTTTGTCGCTCTGCCTGTACTTCATGCCTGGATACTGGCCAATCAGCATTTTATTAAACCAATTTGAGTGACAACTCCTTTCAGTGTTCAAGAGGATTATTCCACAGCAAGAGACCCTGCCTCAAAAAAAATTTTTTTTATTTGGGTGCAGTGCCCGTGGAATCCAGAAGAGGGCGTCAGACCCCGTGGAGTGGAGTGAGAGGCTGCTGTGAACCACCTGCTTGGGTGTGGGGTGCTAGGAACCAAACTCTGGTCCTCTGCAGGAGCAGTGCACTCTCTCCAGCCCTTGGTGCTCTGAAGAGGCTCCTTCATATTTTTATGTGTTCTTTTGCTCATGTAAATTTAGAATTCTTCATTCCAAAATAAAGTCCTTCAACAAATCAAGAAAGCTTTGCAAGGCGTGTCTCTGTGTGAGAGTCCATCTTTTTGTCCAAGGCTTCCTTTTAACAATTTTCTTCAATTTCATAATCTAGGTCCTTCCAGAGTTGCACTTGGGCAACCCTTCCTAAAAACACACCTTAGATTTGCTTTAAATAACAGGCGAGAAAGCCCCTTTGAGGCGTTTGGATGCAGAGCAGAATGTCCAAACGCTGGCTGAGCTCCATCGGCAAAACCAGGTATCAGCCAGCTCCAGGCCCTGAGGGGAGAGTGAGTTAACACAAGGGGCCAGTGAGGTGTGCTCCGTGCTGGTAGCCAGCGGTGTTACATCGCCTCTTCTGTGTGATCGTGAGCCTTCACCTCGGCTGGCTTTCAAAATTCCAATTCCAAGCACCCTAATTTGTGAGAAACTTGAGACAGTTCTTACATTACAGAAACACGGTTCCTCGGACTCCTACTGACCGTGAATTCATTAGTTTGGCTAATGTGGTCATTATCAACGATAAAAATCCTTGCCCTCAAGTTTATCTTTTAATTGAAAAATCTTCTTACATCTCACAGAGGTCACTACCTAATTATCATCATTATTATTTTACAATAGAATGAGAACAAAAGCCCTGATTATTCAGAGAGGTCAGAGTGGGTGGCTTCCTTCTGGAGGAGAACTGGTGTGGTAATTCCTCGTCCTCTGTCCTTGAGAGTGTTGGTTGCATAGATTAAAGCTGGCCAAGGCTGCTGCGGTCCTCAGTTTAGCTGGAAATCAGATATTTCTTTTACTGTAAAGTATTTTTTCCCAATTCTCAATCTCTCTCATTTTAATACTAAACACTTTGTGATTTAGGTCAAATGCAATAAAGTGTTTTAATAATTGTTATAACAATATGCTAGCCTTCATTTTAAATATTTTATATATTTGTGCATGTGTGCGTGTGTGTTGTGTGTGTGGAGGTCAGAGGACAACTTCTGGGACTCAGTTCTCTCCACTGCAGGAATTCTGGGGGTCGAGGTCAGGTTGTCAAGTTCAATGGTCAACACCTCTACCCCCGAGCCATCTTACTGGACCACTTTTATCTGTCTGTTTATCTGTCTGTCTGTCTGTCTGTCTATCAATGATCTATCTATCTATCTATCTATCTATCTATCTATCTGTCTGCCTATCTATCTATCTATCTATCTATCTATCTATCTATCTATTATCTATCTATCTATCATCTATCCATTATTTATCTATCTAATTTATTATCTACCTACCTACCTACTTATTTGTCTATCTATTGACTGACTGGGACAAGGTCTTGCTGAGCAGTCCAAGCTAGCCTGGGACTCACAGTGATCCTCCCACTTCAGCCTCTGGAATGCTAGCATTGCAGAAGTGTGTTACCATCCACGGGTTTATTTGTTTTCAAAGCCTACATCCAAATCACAGAAAGAGATCTGTGATGATAAGAGACCCCTTGGTAGGATAACCAGAGGCAAGAATAAAGGCCAAGCCTGGTCCCCATGGGTCCCACAAAGAAGCCATGTTCTCCTAATCTAAATCCAACTCCTCTCTCAGGTCAAACCATTAAAAATAAAACAGTTTCTACTATGGCTCCTTAAGACTGTTTTAAGTGGCCAGGCCAGCCAGGCATGCCCTTCAATCTCAACACTTGGGAGGCAAAGGCAGGTGATCTCTGTGATTTCAAGACCAGCGTGGTCTACATGGTGAGTTTCAGACAGCCAGACCTACACAGTGAGACCCTGTCTCCAGAGAACAAGAAATTGTCCTAAGTGCTTTCTACTTACCTTATATTCATGGCTCTCCCCTTATCGAAGAAGTCTCTGTTTGCAGTAGAGACAATTACAGAAAGCCACACTGGCCAAAAGGCAGAGAACAAGTGAGCATGTATTCTGCCCCAATGGATACATCTACAGCACATGATATAATGTGTTGTATTACATCTACAGGACAGCTCCTATACCTGAGGCTCAGGAAAGATGGGGAGTGGGGTGGGCAGAAACGCTTTAGAAACCAGAGTCTGCTGTGAGGCTGTGTCTTCTAGAACGACAGGGAAGCAACTCTCGTGATGTGTCAACAACACGGCTGCCTGAGCCAGACATGACAAGGTCAACCCTAATGAGCATGTTTATATGGAAGGGGTAATCTCAAGGGGCTGCTGAGAGGGGGTGAATTTGTCTTCCCCAGGGATGAGCCCCCTAACTGGTCACCCAATAGCAAGTGGTCAGCCGTGAGATCACCTATGTATAAGCAACAGCAGGTTGTATTTACATATTTATGCATAGTATAGGTAATAATGGAAAGGTCATAGGTTTTAGAGTAACTCACTGGGGGCTGTCGTGGTTTGATAAGAATGTTCCCCATAGATTCATAGATCTGAAGGCATGGTGCTTAGGGAGTGGTGCTTCTTGAGAGGGATTAGGAGGTGTGGTCTTGTTGGAGGAAGTGTATCATGGGGTTGGGTGTGTAGGCTTTGGAGTTTCAGATGCTCAAGCCAGTCCTACTATCTTTCTCTTCCTGCTGCCTGCTGATGTAGAATTCTCAGCTCCTTCTCCAGCACCATGTCTGCCTGCAGGCTGCCCTTCTTCCCACCATGACAATGGACTAAATCTCTCAATGTAAGTAAGTCCCAATTAAATGCTTTCTTTTATAAGAGTTGCTATGGTCATGGAGTCTCTTTACAGCAAAAGAACACTGACTCAGGCAGAGGGGTTTAAAGGGGGAGGACCCTGGAGTGGAGGAAAGGGAAGGAAGGAAATATAATGATGTAATTATATTTTAACTAAAATAAAATAGTATTAAAAGGGAAAAAAGATAACTGTTCTAACCTAGAAACCAAAAGCTAGCTAACATCGACTGCTTAGCAGGATGAGAAACTTGATCAGAGTTCTCTGGAAGGAAGTGGTCCTAGGACAGCGTGGGATCTGAGGCGCTGGGAAGAACACAGGGGCTCTCTCCATCAAGGGCATACCCACCGTGACGTCATGACCCCCGTTTCTCCTCCACGCTGCCCTCACCGCTTTTGCTCTCATTGTTCCCACACCCTTGTGGCCGGTTGAAAAATCAGAAACCTCAATGCCGAAGTCTGCTCCAGTAGACAAGTAGCTATATGACTAGGACCTGTATCCCTCCAGCGCAGATTGGCTGTCTCAGGCCCCTCCAGCGCTGATTGGCTCCCTCAGGTCCCTTCCCTGCAGCATTCTGAGTCTCTCTGATTGTTAAGCAGGTTGTGGCAATGCCACAATCCATCCCTGTTGGTGCCTGGCTCTGTAGTTCCCATGGCCTTTCTAGGTCCACCCGCCTGGACTCTAACGCCAGGGAAGGAGTGAACTTGCCAGTGACAGACAGGGCAAGCGGGCAGCCTACCTCCGCGTCCTTTACGTAGACTGTCTCCAGAAGGTGTGGCCCAGATTAAAGGTGGATCTTCCGCTTCAGGCACTCGGGAGGCAGAGGCAGGCGGATCTCTGTGAGTTCGAGACCAGCCTGGTCTACAGAGCTAGTTCCAGGACAGGCTCCAAAACCACAGAGAAACCCTGTCTCGAAAAACCAAAAAAAAAAGAAAAATTCCTCACGGTGTACCCAACAGAATGTAATCAGGTTGACAACCAAGAACAGCCATCACACCGTACCTACAGTGTGCATGGGTGTCTTCCTCAGGCTCAGGTGACCCCCACAGCACCAACAGTGCCCTTGAAGTTCTGTAAGGAAAAGTTTATCCCTTTACAATCCCTAATGATGACGTGAGTCGGTACCTAGAGCTGGCGACTTAGCTCTTGGCAGGCGGACAACGGTCTCAGACATTTCATGAAATACACAGTTCGGAAAATATACTAGGAACAAGCACATCAGAAAAGATATAAGAAAGCAGTTTGGGGAAAACAATCTATACAGGAAGAAAGATGTAAAAATGTTAGTTTCTGTTATAAGATGTTGCAACCATGAAATATTACCAGGTATTGTAACAGATAACAATTCAGTTTTATTAATTTATTGTGTGTGGATTTTTTCCTTTTTGGGGGACAGGATCCTGATATATCACCTGGGATGGTCTGGAACTTACTTTGTAGCCTAGGCTGGCCTTCAACTGAGGAGATCTTCCTGCCTCTGACTCCCAAATACCTAAATTACCCATTCTTATCTGTCTGCCTGCCTATCTATTTATCTAGGGTTTTATGGGCCAGGCTAGTCTCAGATTAGACACATAGATGAAGATGACGTTGAGTCTCGGAACCTCTTCTACCACCTTGCAGGGGCTGGCATTATGGGTGAGCATCACCACAACCAGCTTTCAAGTCAGAATTTAAAAGATCCTTATAAGACATGATGGCAGAAATAAAAACAAAAATCTATGGGGAAGCCTGGAACATAGCTGAGGCAATCTCAGAGCAAAACAGAATGCAGGAACTAGAAGGACCTGATGCAGGGTAAGAGTACCCGAGGCTGGACAAGGAGCGAGAACACTGAGTTAAGACTTCTATAGCAAACAGGGCAATGGAAGGGAGGAAATTAAAGATAAAATCATCACAATTTCTGATAATCAAAGGACATGTGCTCTCATTTGCAAGACTCCATGAACACCAAACATAATGGATAAAAATGACACACCAGACACATCACCATGAAATTTCAAATTACAGGCTGAGCATCCCTAATCCAAAACGTCAAATCTAAAATGCTTAAATGTCTGAAAATTCTTGGCTGCTGATATAAAGCTGCAAGTGGAAAATTCCACACCCGCCTTCACGTGGCACGCAGCAGTCAGAATGGAAATGTGTAAAAAACACTGTATATCGACTCTCAGGGGCTGGAGATGGCTCTTCAGGGAGCTGGGTGCGATAATGTACATCTTTAATCTCCACACTCAAGAGGTAGAGTCAGGTGGATACCTGTGAGTTCCAGGCTAGCCTGGTCTGTATAGTGAGGCCCCACATCAAAAATAAATGCATAAATAAATAAATTTAAAATACTTTCAGATTGTGTGCATAAATTGTATAGGAAACATTAAAAAAAATTCCCACCCTAAGATATCTCATTTTATATACACAAATTCTCCAAACTGATAAAAAGTAATCCCCAAATCCAAGCAGTCTGTTTCTAATTTAAATAAAACATTATCATAGGGATCTCCAGCATTGGGGCTGGAGAGATGGCTCAGTGGTTGAAAACACTGGCTGCTCTTCCAGAGAACACGGGTTCAATTCCCAGCACCCACACGACAGCTCACGACTCTCTGTGCTCCAGGTCCAGGGGGTCTGACACCTTCATACAGACACACATGCAGGCAAAACACCAACGCACATATAAAAATAAATGAATAAAGAGAATCTCCAGCATTTTGGATGCAGCATAAACAACCTGTAACAGATCCAAAGGATGCCCTTACGTGTTTCCAGGGAGAAAACGGCTCGAATCATTAATTTTCACTGCTAACACACCTCTTCACGTGTCCACGAGAGTGTTTCCAGAAACACTGACTGAGCAGGGGAGAACCAACCAGGATGTTTGTGGCGCCCCCCTTGGGCTGGAGTCCTGCACTGACTAGAAAGGAACCAGCGACCTGAGCCTCAGGGTTCATCTCTCGCTGCTTCCTGACTGCAGTCGCAATGTGAGCTGCTGCCTCAGGCCCCTGCTGCTCTGCCTTCCCCTCATGGTGGGCTGTTCTTTCAAACTGTGCCAAAACAAACCTTGCTTCACCAATGTTGCCTTTTGCCAGGTATTTTGTTGAAGCCATGTGTAGCTAACACACCAACTAAAATATTAAATATGGAGACTGGCCTGGGCTTTCAATAGCATCATCAGAAGCTGAAAGTCAAGGAAGGATGCTCTCAAAATTCCCAAGAGAAGGCCACCTCCATCTGGATTTCTGTACCCAGCAAAGCGTCAACCAAAAGGAAGAGGAAGCTAAGCACATTTCCAGACTTGAGAGATCCAAGGAGGACGAAAGGCAAAAAGAGGATTCAGACCAGAAAAGCAATGGATACACCAAGATTGTTTCTAAAGGACGTCTCTGGAACTCCGAAATATGGCATTTTGTGGAAGGTTCTGGAAAAACTGCAAGATAATTAAAACCAACAGAAACTTTTTTGATAGTAATGTATATTTATAATAATATGATAGTGGTCGTTCACTATTCTCTGAACTCTTGCTCAGCTTTTGTTAGCATTTATCAACAGCCACCATTGTCTCTGTATTTGCTAGGTCATGGGGTCTGCATCAATGCCTGGAAAACAATATACAGTGAATGAAAATGAACGGGTAAGACATTGGTGAGATGACACAGAACCCACAGGTGGGAAATGCCTTACTGTTGAGAGTCACTTCCTCAGGATCCCCCAGTTCAGTAAACTCCATTGCTGTCCTGTGCCCCTGGTGCCGTCCTGTACCCCTGGTGCTATCCTGAGGAAGAGCAATGCAACCCTTGCTGGAATCCCTGGACCAGTTAAGTACATTTCCACCAACCTCAAGGTCGAAACGTCTAGAAACATAAAGGCTTAGTGTTTAACAAGGCCTTCTGATGTGTACACAAGAAAAAGTCCTGATAGGTCTGACATTTACAAAACAATGTTGTTGTTACTGCTGCCCACAAATGTACTCTTCTGCCATCTTGTGGCTACGATAGGACCCAGATAAACATGAGGGTCACCTGAGTCAAAATTTATGGGCATCTGGGGTTGCTCTGGTCCTTGCTCAGCCTCTGAGACGCCCATTACACAGAAATAGGAAACCACCGAGATGCCCGTTATGCTTGATGGCATCTACAGGGGACAGACGAAAAGAATGCCTAAAGCTACCTCTCCAGTGTCCAGCCATACAGTCCTCACTATTCACTCAATCATGGTCAAACTCCAAGGAGTTGGTCTGAGTGCTCATTAAATGACTTAAAATCTATCAAAGCAGGCAAGGGCGCATCCATTTTGCACCTTCACAGACTAAACCACATTTGGTATATAGTAGCTGCTTCCTAAGAATTTGTTGGTGAAGAAATAAAACAATGACCAGCTTGTATAGAGCACCTACTATGTGCAAAACCAACCAGCAGCCTGTATAGAGCACCTACTATGTGCAAAGCCAATCACCAGCTTGTATAGGGTACCTACTATGTGCAAAGCCAATCACCAGCTCGTATAGAGGACCTACTATGTGCAGAGCCAATCAGCAGCTCGTATAGAGGACCTACTATGTGCAGAGCCAATCAGCAGCTCGTATAGAGGACCTACTATGTGCAGAGCCAATCAGCAGCTTGTATAGAGTACCTACTATGTGCAGAGCCAATCACCAGCTCGTATGGAGCACCTCCTATGTGCAAAATCCATGCACTTTCTACGTCCACTTTCATTTCATTCAAGCTATTCGCTCACCTCTGTCCATGGAACTCCTCAATTCTGGACGAATGGGGATGGTTGGTCCTTGTAATTTAAAATTTTACAGCATCTCTCTGAGGGCAACACTGCCAGGCAACCCATATTTCTGAACTGAGTTTCAGAATGACAAGCGCTTGCTTCCTGCGTTAGTTACTTTCCTCATTGCTACAGCCTGACCAGACGAACTTCAGGGGGTCAGCGCTCACGGTTCTGGTGTGCAGTCCAGGGCGGTGGAGGACACATACGGAGCAAATGGACCTCAAGGTAAACCCTGGCTTCTGCAGTGTAAACTGTGACCACGCTTCGATACTGTCCCTGGCACTCAAATGCGGAGTCTTGCAGACATGGCTCCTTCTGGCAGAAGGTCTTTGTAGGTTCTTCTCTGCTCCCAAGACTGAAGGGACAAAGGGAACCAGAAGTGTCTTCTAGTCCTCTCTGATGAAACTTGTTAAGCAGACAACGGAATAATGATGGTGGAGAGAGAAGAGGAAAAGGAGAGGGGAGGGAAGGGAGAGGGAAGGAAAGATGAAAGGGGAGCTAGAACATCTCTCTGTAGGAGCAAACCTGGTCCCTCCCACACATTGCTTGACTGCCGCATGCCTCAGCCTCCTTGGGGGCAGCCAGGAGATGCTGATCCACTTCCGCTGAGGACAGCTTTGAGTATTTAAACACTCAGAGCCCTTAGGGTGGGCCATCCTGAAAGTCCCAATGTCCTTCTCTTATCTCCTCTATCCAGTCCACCATAGAATCCTCTGGCCTCATTCACCTTCAAAGTGTCCCCAGCAGCCCTCGCCCACCACCACACTGGTCTGAATTCCCCTTCTGTATGTCACAAGGGATCCCAATTCAATGCTTGACCTCTTGTGCTAAATGGAGTCCCATCTCAGCACCGGTCAGTGTGAGGGACTTTTCTGAGAAACTATTGTCTTCAGTATGTCTATAAAGCTGTGACTGAATACAGCCCTTCTGTCCCCACCCTTGACCACTTCCCTTGCTCTCAACTTGTGTGATGGCCTCCTGCAACTTCTCAAAGACCCTAAACATGTCCTCTTTAGGCATCCAACAGTGGTCCCCTCTCTCCGGCCTCTCTGCCCCCAGCAGGGTTCTGTCTCCACCTACATCCTCTAACTTTTCCTTAAGACCCAGACTCCATGTGCAATTAGGACAGAATTGCAGACAGCTGGCTGGGAGGGAGTACCCCCTCTACATAGGCACTGAAGAGTCATAAGGCACATAGGTGCCAACCTCCTGCGCAGTCCTGTCTGTAACCTTGAACCCGTCGCTCCGTAAGAGAAGCTAATAAACCCTTTGGTTCCTCAGAATGAACCTGAGTGCAATCACTCTTGGCTGTGAGTGGGAGGTAGGAGGAGGAGGTGAGGGGTGTTTACTTCTTCCCCATGGGAAGGCATTTTAGCCACAGAAGCCACCACCACCATAGCAGTTAAGACTGCTGCAAGTCTTATGACCCTCACAACGCCCTCTTTCCAGCAGGGACTATTAACTGCCAGGCGTTGATGACCTTTGGCAAACAGGCCCAGATGAACTCCTGAAGATGGCAGTAGTTTGGCTCAGAGGATAGACCTGAACAACTGCTGCCCTCAACCCCCTGAGGGTGGTTTATGAGCTTTCTGACCGTCCTTTCTTGAGTTGCCCTTTTATGTGTCCAGGATAGTCTTAACTCTCTTTGTAGTTGATGATAACCTGAACTCTTGACCCCTGTGCCTCCACCTCCAAGGGCTGGGGTTACAGGCATGAGCCACTGTGCAGGGTTTTACTGTGAAGGAGGATCCAACCGGTTAGATCTCCATAAGAGAACCTCTTGTTCCCGTGCTCTCCTCCCCCATCATCCACACCCACTGAAGCCTCCACACTCTAGTCCAGGATGATCCTAAACACCTGCTGTGGCCATGCAGATGCCCTCCCTATTACAGCTGCAAGCCCAGCCAGCCTCCCCCAGCCCCAAGACAAGCGTGAGTTACAACTTGGCTTTGATTTAGTGTCTTTGGGCCTGATGACTCCTGGTACACAGGCTAAGTCCCATGGAATGGAACTTTCACCATGGTATAGAAACAAAACCAAGAAATCCTCTTTGCCCCTTGGAACTGTAGGCCGTGTCCCTTCCAGACCTCCATCATGACCCAGACGGCTCCAATCATCCCCACAAAGCTTCCCTGAAGGGTAATCGATCTCAGCGCCCTTTCTACCGACCAGTGACATCTTTATTATTTAGAGAAAGTCCAGGGCTTCTTGGCAGGCACACACTATCAGCTAAGCTACATCTCTAAGCCTGGTCCAAGCCTTTAAATCTTCAACACCTTCTCCGGTATCAGACCCTTGCCCACGGGTTCCTTGTTGATCACATTATTGTCCATGCTGCCACACTGATGGGTCTTTTAATATTTGTTGTACCCTGAGTGTCTAGTCCGGGTTGGTTCAGGGTGGGTGATCAGTAAGCAATGGTTGAACAGAGAATGAACTCAACTGGCCTGGCCCCCTCACAGCAGCCCTCGGAGGGTGGCTGACCAGCCTTGTGCGTGTGCGCGTGTGTGTGCACATGTGTGATGTGTGCTGTGCGTGCGTGTGCATGTGTGATGTGTGCTGTGCGTGTGTGTGCATGTGTGATGTGTGCTGTGCGTGTGTGTGCATGTGTGATGTGTGTGTTGTGTGTGCGCATGTGTGCATGTGTGATGTGTGCTGTGCGTGTGTGTGCATGTGTGATGTGTGCTGTGCGTGCGTGCACATGTGTGATGTGTGTCGTGTGTGAGTGTGTGTGCGCGTGCACTCATGGTGTTTCTCTTATTCCATAGCATTTCCACAGCCTCCCCAGTGCTTCAAACCCATACACAAGATATTCTCAAACTGGTTACACTTTGGTCAGAATACTCCACTTACCTGGGGGAAGCCTCCTCCACTCCCTCCGTGTGTGTCATACGGTCCAGCCGTGCTCTGGGGTGGAAGCCTCCTCCACGCTCTACACCCCCAGCACTGTGCGTACTTTCTGTTTCTTACCTAGAGCTTCTGTTTATATCCTTATTTCATCTTTCTTGGGAGCTCTTTGGGGACAATCGGACTCTCTCTCTCCTTCCCTCCCTCTCTCCTCACCCACCTCCTCTCCTCTCTCTCTAAGCTCTCTGACTTTCCAGCTTTCTCCTGGATGCCTGCGTGGTTCTTAGTAAATAATTATTGAACACACGTGGGCTGTGGTTTTTGCACACCATGGGACCTATCACGAAGTCTGTCTAGGTTTGTATACTGTTCCAAGAACCCAAGTCAAACTGTAGTTAGTGGCTTTCTGAAGCTTGGTCCACTGGAGGTCAGTGGTCTTCTTAGTGTGTCAGCCACTGGTTGTCACTTATATTGGAGCTAAAATCGAGGTTGAGCGGTGGGGGCTGCTGAACTTGGGAATCTCTTCTCATCAGGCATGGTGGCTCACACCTTTAATCTCAGCTGGCAGAGAGGCAGGAAGAGCTCTGATTTGGAGGCCAGATCGACCTATTTAGTGGATTCCAGGCCAGCTAAGGCTGTACAGTGAGACCCTGTCTCAAACAAACAAACTAACAAACAAACCAACAAATCAGGTCTGGCAGCCGTGCGCGTGCACTCGGGAGACAGAGACAGGAAGATCTACAAGTTCAAAGCCAGCCTGGTCTACAGTGTGATGTGGGACAGCCAGGGCTACACAGAGGGACCTGAGGAGCCTGACTGACTCCATTGTAAAGCAGGAGCCGTTATGCTGTGTTTTTAAAAATAAGTTTCTATTTACTGTGAGAGTGTAGTAGCTCTGTTTCCTGGAACCTGACCTTCCCAGCCTATGACCTTGATTTGTTTTTGAGAATACCTTGACCCATCCTGGCCCTCCCATGACCCTCCTCATCACAGGATGGGTGAACACATGATGAATTTGAAATGTTTTTTAAATTTCCTTATTACTCCATTATCTCTTCAGTAAAACTACTTGTGATTTTACTCCTTAAAAAAGGCCCAAGAAATGAATTCAGGGCTACTCTCTTTAATCCGACTTAGGAGGCAGTCACTGGCCAGCTCTTGGGTGCACTCCAATAAAAATCAAGCTTGCTTGAAATTCAGCTCAAATTGTGGTAGTGGTCTTATTCTTGCCATTGGGATTAACCAAACCAAACCAAAATAGAACAAAACAATAAAAGAAGTTACTACTGCGCTCAGGCACCATGTGGGAAAGAGACTTGGCTCCCTCTGCTGGTCAATTGTGTAGTCCGTCAGCCCAGTTCTGAGCTGGCTGGCCTTTCTGTGAACTGGAGACCAAGAGACCTAAGCATTGGGAACAGGGAGGAAGAAGGCTTGGCTCAGTGCTAAGGATGGGCTGCTTCCCCAGCACACAGGCCTGTCTTTGGTTCCCACTAAGCAGACGGGACACTCAGCCCTAGGAAGTGTGGGGCTCTTTGTTTCGGGGCCCCAAAATAGCAGCTGCCACACTCGGTTCCGGTTCTGTTTGAGCCTTTAAACTATGGAGCCAAGAAGTCTCATTAGACAAGCCAGACATTAAAGCAAATGAAAAACTCACGTGACCCTGAAATTGCCAGTACCCACAGGATGCTAGAGGGTCACATCAAAGCCTCTTAGTCCCTGCTTGTAGCAGACAGTGATGGTACTGGCCTCATTGAAAAAAAAAACAAAATAAAACAAACAAACAACAAACAAAAAAAACAAGCTGGAAGCCCTAGACGCCCAGGTTGCCTCATTAGTGGCCTCCGATCAGGGTTGAGACAGAAGCTCTGACACCCAGGACTCTCCAGAAAGCCCGAGGTCAGTATCCCAGGGTACAGGTGAGTGGAGGCAGAAAGCCAGCAGGAGAATGTGCCCTTTTTGTTTCTTCACTCTGGCGGCCCGAAGAGGGGAAGTGGGGATTCAGCCAACACAGGGTTTCGGTTCTGCAGGGAAAAGTGTCTTGACGACTCATGGAGGGGACGGTTGCACAATCGTGTTGGTGTGACTTCTGCCATGGTTCTGGACCCTTATAAAGGATTAGCTCCACTTCCTGTGTGTCTCACCACAGTTGTAAGATTAAATAAATGAAGTGTCCTGCTTTCTGAGCAGGTAGGCACGGGATCCGGCCACACTACCACTGTCATCCTCCTCCTGTGCCTCACGGGTCCCACATCTGTGTCCCTGTGCCCTGCTCCCCAGCCCACCACTCCGCCACTGCCTTCTTCATGGTGAGGTCAGAGTTTACCTTCATGACCTCTCTTGGCGATGGGAGTGTCTCCAGTCGGGCTCGTGGGGAGGAAGTTAGTGTCTGCAGAGAGCCTGAGGAGAGCCCCAGCCTCCCCTGAGACGGTCAAGGTCGTCCTGCCTCCTGGATTTGTCCTTTGAGCCACCATTCCAGTCTTGCATCCCCACAGACGGTCATCAAGGCAGCTGTGGGTGTCCATCCCAGGGTGCTGGTGGTGAAACACTGGTCTCTAGGGCCCCGCCATCCACACTGCCTTGCCCTGGTTCCCTTTCCACTACCTTAACCATCAAGTTTACTGTGCTATGAGACAGAGCTGCTATAATCTCGAGGTCAGGCAGGTTGTGGTAAGCGGCAGGTGCTAGAGCCTCCTGGGAAAAGACTCAGTTATACTTGAGTTCAAATCTTGGCTCAGTCACTAGGCATGTGTCTGAGGCAAGTTATTTAAGTTTGCTCTTCGCCAGTTTAAAACAATGTGTTTTGTTTGCTTGTGTGTGTGTGTTTAGATTTATTTTACATGTGTGAGCAGTTTTCCTGTAAGAGCATGTGTGCACTGGCCTTCAGAGGCCAGAAGAGGGCGTCAGACCACCTGGAACTGGAGTTAGAGATGCCTGAACCGCACTGGGATCAAGCCTGGGTCCTCTGCAAGAGCAGTAAATGATTTAAATGACTAGCTTCTCTCCAGCCCTCTTTCTCAAGTTTCTTATCTCCAAAATGAAGGTCGTGAAACATTCCTTATTATTAATAGGATTAAGATTGACGCCTGCCTCACAGTAGGTTAAACAGGGTAGCAGATGTAGGGCTGACAGCTTGAGAGCCTGTGGGGATGGCCTTGAGTAGGCTACTCGCCACACTGCAGGACAGTGGCTGGCTTCCACACTTGCGGGTAATTCAGGAGACTGCTGAGCCCATAGGCAGTCTGCACATGCCCACTGTTCAGTGCATGTTCAGCCTAAGTCGGTTGTCATAACATGTGAGAATATAATTTTTTTGCAGAGTCCATAATGGTTAAAATAGCCAACAATAGTCAAGCATTTCTCAAGCATTTTTAAAATTTAAAACCGACTTAAAGATACTTAGTCCCTAGAGACAGATTTCATCTGCAAAACGAAAACAAACAAAACACACAGAGGGGTCCTGTGGAGCCAGCACGAGACCAAGACAATGGAAAGAGATCACAGCAACCCACACTGAAAACTACTGACAATGTCCTGGACTTTAGGGATAAGGTGTAAGGTTTGTTTTAGCGTTTCCCTCCCTATGCAGAACAGCACTTAAACAGTTGGATAGCGCACTGATTGGGTGTTGCCAATCAGCATGGAATTTAGAGAAAGACTGCAGGAAGATAGAAAAGCCAGGTGAAGACAGAGTGGCAGAATTAGTGTTCCCTCGAGTCTAGGCTTTCATACTAGAGTTGTTGCCAGGTGCATTTGCAGTCCAAGGAACGAGCCAAGAGAGGCAAAGAGCCAGGCCTGAGAAGGCAAAAGTCCCCACTTAGTGGAAGATCAGTCCGCGGTGAAGACTGGTGAACACGATGCTCCCAGAACCGAGTCAGAAAGCTGGGAAACCGACATCTGGGAATCGTCCGGCATTTTGGGAGCTCAGAGAGGCAATGGAACTTAGTGTGTCAGGGAGCAAGATCAGCAAAACTCTTGCAGGAGTGCTGTGGAAATGGAGGAAGAGGGGCTGGAGTGTGGAGTTCGTTTTTATTTTCTCTTTACTTTTTGGGAGCCCTGCTACCCAGTTTCAAATAAATAAATAGAGTCTTACTCTTCCTTATGAAGGCTCAGCCTTACCTTGGCTCATTTCTTTCTTTCTTTTTTTTTTTTTAAAGATTTATTTATTGGTTATATATACAGCATGTTTTCCTGCACACCAGAAGAGGGCATCAGATCTCATTACAGATGGTTGTGAGCCACCATGTGGTTGCCGGGAATTGAACTCAGGACCTCTTGAAAAGCAGTCAGTGCTCTTAACCTCTGAGCCATCTCTCCAGCCTACCTTGGCTCATTTCTACCAGCTTTCCTTAACTGAAACTTACCCTGTCTACCTTTTGCCTCTGGGCTTTTATCTTTATTCTATATTCTTTACTTCTTACTCTGTGCTGTCTGTGTAGTGGGGTGGCTGGTTCCTGATGTCCTCCTCTCCTCCTCCTTTTCCTGTTTCTCAATCTTCTCTTCCCAATTTCTCCTTCTATTTATTCTCTCTGCCTGCCAGCCCCACCTATACTTTCTCCTGCCTTGCTATTGGCTCTTCAGCTCTTTATTGTGCCAATCATGTGTTTTAGGCAGGCAAAGTAACACACTTCACAGAGTTAAACAAACACAACATAAAAGAATGCAACACATCTTTGCATCACTAAACAAATGTTCCCCAGCATAAAGAAATATAACATATCGCCAACTAACATTCTACAACATTTCCCCCTTATGTCTAAATAAAAAGAAAAGGTTTTAACTTTGACATAAACTTTATACAATAAAAACAAATATCAAGAATTACATTTATGATTTAGTCCATTTGTATTTAGCAAATTTAGAGAAAATTCTTTATTATCTATCTTAGTGAGTTCAAAGTTTTATACCTAGTTTACTTTCTATCATAACTAAGGAAAACTATAACTCTATTTAGTCTTTAATTCCAGCAAAGACCCCAGAAGGATATACCCAATAACAGAGACATCTGACTGCCTGGACAGCCACTCAAAGTTCCTCTGCAATGTTAGGGCATCCATCTTCAGCCTACAGGCCTAGGACATCTGGTAGACTCTTCTATGAAGCAGGAAATTTGAAGGACTGTTCTACCTTATCTTGGCAAAGTTTAACAGTCACTTTCCTTTTTGTCCTGTATGAAGTCTAAGCACTGTGGCCTGTTTGCACAGGAATACAAGCTAGGGCCATCCTGGGCTTGGCATCAGGGATTATTAAACTATAGCTCCATTCCATGTAGTAGACTAGGGATGAAAATCAGTTGATGGAACACTTGTCTACCACACAGAAAGCCTTGGGTTCTGTCCACAGAACCAACTAAATTTGGGCATTGTGGCACATACCTGTAATTCCAGGGTTTGGGCAGTGGAGACAGAAGGCTCAGATGTTCAAGATCTTCAGCTACACAGCAAGCCTGAGGCCAGCCTGGATACATGAGGCCCTCTCTCCAAACAAACAACTGGGCTGAAGAGGTGGCTCAGCCGGTGAGAGCACTGTCTGCTTATCCAGGGGATCCCTGCTCAGTCCCTAGCTTCTGTGTTGTTGTTATTACTGCCTGTCACTCCAGCTCCAATGAGACCCTTGCCTGGCTAAGTTTACTCATACTCACATGGCAGACACAAAAACATACACACATACACACACACACACACACACACGGCACACACAAAAACATATACATGGCAGGCAGGCAGACAGACACACAGACACACACATGTCATACAGACATATAGACACATGGCAGACACACACACACATAGAGCAGATATACACACACGCAATCATACAGGCATACAGACACATGGCAGGCAGATACACACATAGATACAGCAGATATACACACACGCAATCATACAGGCATACAGGCAGACAGATACACAACAGACACATATGGCAGACACACACAGACGCAGACACAACACCAATAAAAAGACACACCCATAAAGAAAAGAGTGGGAGTATAAAACAAACAAATAAGCCGGGTGGTGGTGTTGCACACCTTTAGTCCCAGCACTCAGGAGGCAGAGGCAGGCGGATCTTTGTGAGTTCAAGGCCAGCCTGGTCTACAGAGCAAGTTCTGGAACACCCAGGGCTGCACAGAGAAACTCTGTCTTGGGAACAGAACAAAACACAACAAAACAAAAAATGCACCAAATATCTGTAGGATGAATTAGGCAGTAGGTGTGTATAATATCTTAGAAGGAACCTCTACTTTAAGTACAGAATATTTATCAATTCAAGAAAAACAGAATGAGATATATACATATACATATACATAGAAAGACATTAGTAGTAAAAGACAGATTTTTTTTTTTCCACCCTGGGGAAAAACAGTACCAGGAATGGTGTGGGAAGTCCTTCTGCATATGTGTTGCTTTTATAGGTTAATGAATAAAGAATCTGTTTCAGCCAGTGGCTTAGCAGAGCAGAGTTAGGTGGGAAAACTAAACTGAATGCTGGGAGAAAGAAGGCAGAGTCAGTGAGACACCATGTAGCCACCAGAGGAGAAAGATGCGAGCTGCCTGCTGGAAACTTGCCAGTAAGCCACAGCCACGTGGCAATACACAGCACAGCCACGTGGCAATACACAGATAATGGAGATGGGTTAGTTTAGGATATAAGAGTTAGCCAGAAATATGCTTAAGCTATTGGCCAAGCAGTGGTTTAAATAATATGGTTTCTGTGTGATTATTCAGCTGGAAACAAACAAGCAGCCTCCTACAACACAGAAGAAGTAAACGTTGGTGTTTCATGCCCCTGGGGTTTCCCCTATGCAGGTATTGCATTTGTTAATGTCTTTATTAACTTCTGAGGACATCTTAACGAGCATGTACTGAGTAGTAGGACCAGATAAGACACACAAACTCATATCCTTAAGAACAAGAATTTATTTCACACCAGTGATACTTCACAGCTCATGACTAGCCTTCACTGGGTGGTCTTTTGAGTGACACATAATTTAAAAAGGAAGGGCAAAGAAAACTAGAACAACAAACAAACAAGACCTAAGGCACAGTTTTCAGCTCAAACTGCTGACACTCACTATCTTCTATTTTTTTTTCAAAAGCCCTCTGTAAACTCAACATTGTTTTCATAAAAGCGTTAGAAATAAACAGGATGGTTACCTTTTCAAAATTAAGTTAGTCTGAACTCAGTTCACTTCTGCAGCAGAAATGCAAGACATGGCCCAGTGTTAGAAAAAAATAAAGTGTGTGCTTTAAATAAAGCCAGACGGTGGTCATGCACATGCTGAGGCAGGTGGATCTCTGAGTTCAAGGCCAGCCTGGTCTACAAAATAAGTTCCAGGACAGCCAGGGCTGTTCAAAGAGAAACTCTGTCTTGAAAAACCAAAAATAATAAAAATAAAAAAAATTAAAAAAAGATTAAAAGGCTCCCGCTGGCAGCTTAGAAAACAGCTTTGTTATTAGTTAATATTTTGGTTCACGATTCTGAAGTCTTCTGCATCAAAGGCTCGCAATAGAGTGTCCTGCCCCTTGGGGCAGAGGTCAGGGTGCACCGTGGACTCTGTGTGACTCCCTTGCCTCCCGACCTTCACATTTTTGTCTGTGAATCAGGTTCCAGCGTGGAGAGGGGGTTGTCCTTTCCTATGCTCTTTTTCTTTTCTTCCTCATCGAACTGAGCTTCGATCTCCGCTGGGTTGACGTAGGTGTAGAATCGAGCCATGATGGCGAATATCACACAGACAACCAGGAGCAATGAGGCGAACAGAACGTACTCAGCCCACTTGGGAAGACCACAGTTGGAGCAAGGAAACAAAAACAAACCATAGGTCACATTAACATGGTACTGTATGCCCATCTCCTTGCTCCTTCTGGGTGGAAGATGCCTTGAAACAGCTAGAAAAACCGGGGTGCCCAGCAGAGACACACTGGGTTTTCTCAAATGTTCAAGGAATGGGGACATTTTCCTACTAACATGGGGTGTAGAAACACCAGACTTTTGGGAAGATGAGAGAAATTTTCTGATTTTTTATTGGATTTTTTGAGACAGAGTTTCTCTGTGCAACTCTGGCTGCCCTGGAACTTGCTCTGCAGACCCCTGAGACTTGCGGACATCTGCCTGCCTCTGCCTTTTGAGGGTTAAGATTAAAGGTGTGCACCATCACCACCCAGCAATTTTCTGAAATGCTTCAGGTTTATGGCAGGTGCCAGAGGGATGAGAACCACCAACGACCAAGCAGTGGCCTTGCAAGACAGAGTGTGCTGAACACGAGTGGGAGAGATGGCTTCATGGTTCTGAATATCTGCCAATGGTCTCTGGTTGGGCTCCCAGAACACCCACCAACCTCAAAACTCCAGCCCAGGGGTTCAGAGTGCTCTTGTGGCCTCCATGGGCATCTGCAGGTGAATGGCATACATATATGCATTCAGGTCCCTTCCCTACACACACACACACATACATGCATAAATATTTCTTGACAGTACCTGGGCTCAAGAGCATGAAGCCCTATGGCCATTCCCGCCACAGGAAACAATGTAGCCCTTGTGTACAACCAAGCTGAGCATCAGACAAGCCTGTGTTTCATTGTACTCTAAATGGGAAGGTGTAGCTATTGAAAGAATGCCTTTTAGTTGTTGGGACGTTTCTGCACAAGGACTCTGGTTTTCTTTACTTTTTTTCTCCTTCCAATGCTGGGACTAGAACCCGGAGCCTTGTGCATGCTAGTAGGTGCTCTAGCATGGGGCTACACCCCTAGTCCACATGTCTATTTTAGGGTTCTTGAGTTGAATTCACAGAATTGATAATGGGTGTTTCCTTTGATAGTAGACCCCATCAGGAGGTTAATCTGGTGTCGGTTTCCAAGTAACAAGAGTCAGCAGAGATTCTGCCCAGCACCAGTGTGGCAGCTGGAGCAGACGGGCCTGGTAATGTTATTCAGCCATTGACTCAAATGGATACTTATTTATAGATAGCTAGGGAGGGTCATGGTGATAACCACCAATAGCCAGCAAGTTCAAAGTCAGCCTCAGATACACAGCAAGTTTGAAGCCAAGCTGGGCTACATAAGACCTCGTCTCAAAAAAGACAGGAAAAAAATAGGCACACCCAACCTTCTTTCCCCTCATACCTGTTTCTCGAAGTGACCAGCCCCTGCCACGATGAGCACGATGATATTGCCAACTGCCACAGTTAAAAGCCAGCCTGCCTGAAGCACCGACTTCATGTTAGAAGGAGCCTGGGGGAGCAAAGCAGAATGGATTATGACCCGAGTCCTGCTTCAGGCCAGAAGAGCCCCATCTACCTCTCCCTTCACCCAGCATCCTGGACGTGCAGGTTAGAAGTCAGGTTTAGTCAGGTGTGGTATCTCACACCTAGAACCCAGCACTTGAGAGGCTGAGGCAGGAAAACCGTGAGTTTGAGGACACCCTCGGCAACATGGCACGGCCCTGTTCTAAATATAAATATGTGTATAAGTAAATAAAAACAAGGTCAGGGTCATTTTAATATAAGGATAATCACGCTTACGTGATGAAGCACAAAAACCCTCCTGAGGCGAGGACAAGTGTCTTAGGAACGGGCAGATCTACGGGTAATGGTCTTTGCTCACAGTCTTTTAGGCAAAGCCATTTGTGGCATGTTCTCCCCCAAAGGGGGACTACTCTCTGGGCTGCAAACTTAGCCTTCTGCCACGTCCTTCCTCATGCTCTCGACAGCTATGTCACAGTTTGTCAGACTGTGTGGTCATCCCAGAAAGGAGCGACCTGCCCATGCTGACCATCACGAATACTGAAGGAAAAGATGCCAGGATGGAATGGCTTTGACTGCGCTTTCAACAAATATTTAGATATTAAGCTCTAATTAGGGTACTAATAAAATTTGTTTAATTAGCTGTGGTGGTTTGAATGTAACTGTCCCCTCATAGGGAGCGGCAAAATTAGGAGGTGTGGTTTTGTTGGAGTGGGTGTGACTTTGTTGGAGGAGTGTGTCACTGTGGGGGGGCTATGAGGTCTCCTATGCTCAAGCTATGCTTAGTTCAGTTCACTTCCTGGTGCCTTCAGATCAAGTTGTGGACAGAATTCTCAGCTCCTTCTCCAGCACCGTGTCTGCCTGCATGCCGTCACACAACCAACCGCCATGCTCCCCACTATGATGATAATGGACTGAACCCCTGAAACTGTAAGCTGCCACCTCAGTGAAATGTTTTCCTTTAGAAGAGTTGCTGTGGTCGTGGTGTCTCTTCACAACAATAGAAACCCTAAATAAGACTTAGCCAAATATACGTAAAAGAAAAAAAAAGTAGTATTTTTCTGAGGTAGGGTGTTATATATCTCTGCTGACCTCAGACTTCCTATATAGCCAAGGATGACCTTGAAGTTCGGACCTCCTTGCCTGTACCTCCCCAGCGCAGGGATTACAGGAGGGCACCGCCATACCTGGTTTCAGACAGTGCTGGGGTTTGAACCCATGGCTGCATGCGTGCTAGAAAACACTCTTATCAACTGAGCTACATACTAAGACCCAGTCTTACACAACCAACAAACAAAAGAGGCTCTAAGCTTGTGGACATCCCAGATTCAAATCAAGTTCCCTCAGCAGTTATCTGAGGGCAGCAGGCAGCAGAGGGGAGGAAGAAACAAGAGACCTGGGAATAGGAGAACTCCAGTCCCGTGACGGAGAAGACCACTTCGCCACAGGTGAGGAGGAAGTACTGCGGGATCTGTAGCGCCATGTTCACCGTGTTGGGTGGGATGTCTTCAAATTCCTTCACTTCCAGGCAGCCGTCATTCTAGACCACCAAAGCAACAAGCAGGTGGTTGAGAAGGAAGCGGAGACACCCTTTAGACTAACATCTGTTCGCACAGACAAATTGAGTTGACTTTCTAAGGTTAAATCCCACACCTTATGAAGCCAGTGCCAATTTTAAATACAATGTTGGAAGCCCGTCAGTTAAAACCATGCACCCTAAAGTCAACAGTCCATAAGGAAGCATCAAATACTGGTTGGAAGGAACATTTAGCTACCGTGTAACTAAGTCTGCTGGGTCAACTAAAGTCAACAATAAGTTAGAGAATCAGTGGTGGGCCGGGGGGGGGGGGGGCGGGGGGCACCAAACCTAATAACCTGAGTTTGAACCCTGCAACCCACACAGTGAAAAGAGAGAATGGATTCCTAAAGGTTGTACCTACGCGCGCGCGCGTGCACACACACACACACACACACACACATGCTCTTGCACAATTGAAAAAAAGAATTAGTGGTGAGTTGAACTAGTTCTAAGCCCATTTACAGGTCCCAAGTCCTCTTGTTAATCGTAAGCACATCCTGAGGAGTGTCTGTGAGGAGGATGAACGGGCTATCTGCTGTGCTGGAATGAGCTACTAACCGCCCTTGTGATCACATAGGTGTAGGCGCTGCCGAAGTCAAGGCTGGAGGATTTAAAGTCGCTTGGACAGGTTGATGCAATCTCTGTGGAGTTTATTGTGTATTCTTTTCTATTAAAAGAAAGAAAACAGAGGTTACGGTTCTTGGTATTAGAGTATCCTTTCCTTCCTTCCTTCCTTCCTTCCTTCCTTCTTTCTCTCTTTCTCTCTTTCTTTCTTTCTAAGAAAAATACTAAGCAACCTTGAATTTGGAAACAAGTTGCCCAGAAAAGGTACTTACTGGCCAGAAGGAAAGAACTGGTAATTGCTGATATTGTTACTGGTGATGTTTGCGTACACTTTCCCACTCATCGTGATGGTTAGCGCCTCGGTAAGGGTGTTGACAAATCTGGAACAGAAAGCCATCTGTCGCGTAACCAAACCATGGAATGATTTCTTCTCTGTCCCAAGTCTGGGACCCCATGTTAGGCTATGTTCCTTTGTGAAGGGATTTAAGATGCATACAGAAAATTCCCAGAGTCTAGAGGCAGGAAGTTAGCTATCCTATCTTACGGTTGTCTCTGCCCACCCATTTATGAGAACGCCCTTCCAGCAAGGTTTTTATTTTTTTGGCCCTTCACATGTTGAACTCTGAAAGTTTCCATACAAGCAGCACCAACAAAGCCTAGCTGTCTTCTAGAAAGAAAGGGAACCTGTCCCTGTTTCCATGCCTAGTTAATGAATGCCCCTACATATCAATCAGCCTTGACATTGTCCCTTGCTAAACCTCAGGAGGAGGCAGGTAAGCTATTTGCCTTCCTAGGTCCATACAGAAGGTTTCAGCGAGAACAGATGGTTACAGATGTAACCATAACATAGGCTAGAGACTCTATGCTACAGAAGACTCTGAGATTCTAATACTGCCCTAGGGATGAGCATGGTGCTTCCCCAAGGGAGTTGTTTGTTTTGTCCCCCAAATAGGTAGTGACAGACTATAGCAGATAGTTCAATACATAGAACAAGAAGTAATGATGGCCATCTAAGTACTATAAAGAACAACTTAACCACTGTATCTCTGAAATATATGGCCCAGTTTCACCAGCTTCATGGCATTTATTTGATAGAATAGCGTATATATATTATATTTATAGTTATATAATTATTTGTATAGATAAATTATATACACACACACAAATAATTTTTGAGACACGGTTTCTTGTATAACAGCCCTAGATATCCTGGAACTCATTCTGCAGATTAGGTTGGCCTTGAACTCACAGATATCTGCCTGCCTCTGTCTCCTGAGTGCACCACCACCACCTGGCCAAAAAAATTTTTTTAAAAGATGCCATATCAACATTTAATGTGTGTGTGTGTGTGTTTTTGCATGCAGGTGCCCTCAGAGACCAGAAGAGGACATCAGATACCTTGGAATTGGAGTTACAGGCAGGTGTAAATTGCTGGACTTGGGTTCTAATCATCAAACTAGGATCTTCTGTAAGAGTGGTACCTAGTCTTAACTGCTGAGCCCCCTCCAGCCCCATGGATACTATATTTATATATAGTGGATATAGGTTCACAATATTTTTTACTAAAAAAGAGGTAGCTCAGTCAGCTGAGCGCCTGCCTCTAAAGCAGGAGACTCAGCACACTTGAAGCTTTGGGGGCAGAGGTTGGGGTTCATTGGCCAGCCAGCCTGACCGGTGTATTCCAGGTGCCAGCCAGGGCAAAAAACAACATGGACACCCGTGAAGACCAACACGAGGGTTGGCTTCCTAATGTGCATGCGTGTTTTAAAAACTTCAGTTGTACTCGTGAACAGCTGATTCCAGTAAGTGTGTGCACGCATACACGCAGACACACACACAAACTTTTAAACACCTTGTACTAGTGAGCCGCCAACTTGAGTTTGATTCCTGGAGTCTACCAGTGAAAGGAGAGAGCTGACTCCTACAGCTGTCCTCTGACACGCGCGTGCCCCCCAACACACGCATACTAAATAAGCTATCTAAGGTTTAAAGAGCCTGGCAGGTCTCTCAGTGGGTGAAGGTGATTGCTTTCAGACCTAACGGCCTGAAATTGGTCCCCAGGACTCACATGGTGTAAGATGGAGACAGGTCCTGAAAGTTGCCCTCTGACCTCCACACCCACATATATACATAATAAATAAATGAATACATATATACATACAAATATACACATAAACAAATAGCCTAAATCCCGTAATCTACATTGTCCAAGGTTTCCAGTGTTAGGGGCCATTTCTAAGGATCAAAGCAATGGAAATGTTCTGAGGACAAAATGAAACCCCAGAGGTGCTTCCAGTTCAGAGCCAAATACAAACCACAGAGCAGATCTGTGTGGGAGCGTATGTGAGAGAGAGAGTGTGTATATGTGAGTGTGTGAGAATATATGTGTGTGAGAGAGTGTGAGAGAGTGTGTGTGAGTGTGTGTGTAAGAGAGAATGTGTGTGAGTGTGTGTGTAAGAGAGAATTGTGAGTGTGTGTGAGTGTGTTTATGTGTGTAAGAGAGAGAATTGTGAGTGTGTGTGAGTGTGTGTATGTGTGTAAGAGAGAATTGTGAGTGTGAGTGTGTGTGTAAGAGAGAGAGTGTGTGTGTATGAGATGAATGAATCCTGAATTCTGCCAGACTGATTTTCTACATCAGTTGAGAAGCTAAGTGGACTTTCTGCTCTCATTTATTAAGATGATGGATTATGTTGGCTGAAGCAGCCGGCACTCTTGGTGCGGACGGAGCCCTTCCATGCCCGTGTTATAACTAGCTTCGATGACGGGACTGTGCCAAGCTCTGCTAGAAGCTAAAGCACAGTTTCAGAAATCTCCATACCTGATTCCATTTTCTCCTTTTTCTGGCTTCTGGTTAAGCCCATCTTTCACCTAAGAGAGAGAGAAAAAAATAATATAAAAATATTCCTGAGACGTTGAGAGGGCTGGTGTGGAAGGCCTTGCTGGGCAAGCCTGTCTCTCCGAGTTCACCCCGGAAGCCACAGCTGTCCTCTCACGCCTTTACACACATGGTGACAGGCACACTCTGCTCTCTTATGTGCCATCATGTGCACGTGCACACACATATATACAGATACACACACACATACACATGAATAAACATACACACAAACATTCACAGACATACACACACAAACACACATTCACACATATACAACACACACACGCATATACATATATACAGATACACACACATACACATGAATAAACACACACATAAACATACACAGAATATACACACAAACACACATTCACACATATATACAACACACACACGCATATACATATATACAGCACACATACATACATATACACACATAACACAACACATGCACAGACATATGCATACACACATAAACACACATACATACAAATGAATAAACACACATACACATAAACATGCACACACAAATACACATTCACACATATATACAACACACACATGCATATACACACATAAACACACATATATACACAAACACATAGACTGTGGAATAATCTTTTTGTACACTGTGAAGATGTGTCACTTTGGTTGGTTTAATTAAAAGCTAAATGGTCAATAGCTAGGCAGATTTTTGGGGCAGAGAGGATGTGGGGAAGAAGAAAGGTGGGGACAGGAGGAGATACTGAACAAGTGGAAGTGCATGATGAGAGGGAGCTAACAACACGCGGCAGAAGGCAGATTAATATGAATGAGTTAATTTAAGCTAGAAGAGCTAGTTGAGACAAGCCTAAGCTAAAGGCTGAGCTTTCATAATTAATGTAAGTCTCTGTGTTGTTATTTGGGAGCTGATTGGTGGGTCAGAGAAAGACTCGTTACACATACAATACACACACACTCATACACACATACATAAATAAAACAATAAAATGATTTCCAAATATTTAGCTCATTAGAATCAATTCACACTAACGCTTCAGACTTCGAGTTCATGATATTGGCCCTTGTCCTGGGAGATAAGGGTTCCCTTTCTTCATCCCTGCGTTCCCACCAGGCTAACACATGCTTCTGCTGTTATTGATCCCTGACTGTCAGTGGTTCCAAAGAGCATGACTCTCCAACAATTCAGACTGTCCGACCTTCGGACATTGCAACACTGTGTTGTCAATACAAAGCTCATGTGTGAGAGCCGTGCAGATGAGTCAGCAAAATCATTGCAAAACGACTCTTCTAAAGCTTTAATACGCACATTTGTGCTGGGCCACGCTTGGAGATACCCTGGAGTGTGTGCTGCCTGCGGGCCACAGGCTGGACACCCCCCTTACAGAACGAGCCCCTCAACAGCTCCCTGATTAAGCAGATGGCCAATAGCATTAATTGCACATCGAGTTTTTCGTGTGTTCTTATTCAAATTCCCTTCAGACTGACTGAAGTTCCTTTATTTGGTTCAACTACATCTTCACTCTTCATATACCAAATGACATGTCTGCATCTTGTCAACAAATATTCCATAATTATTTTCGTCCTTGTATTTGCTGTGCACGCCATACTTTTGTAAGACTGCTCTAATGAAAAGACTCATACAAATAAAGACACATTAAGTGATTTATCTCAAAACGCCTCTGAGAATTACGTATGTATCCATGCGATATTTACACATGTACATATGTATCCATGTGATGTTTTCACATGTACACGAAAGAGTGTGGGCACACATAAGTGTGGGCACACACTCATCACAGCAAAACATCATTGACCTTTACATTTTTATTGTTTCTGCTTTTTTGAGTCAGAGTCCCTCTGTGTCACTTTGACTGACCTGGAAGTCAAGGAAATCCTTTTGTATCTTCCCTGAGTGCTGGCATTAGAGGCGTGTGGCACTATGCCCAGCTGAGAAAGGCTTTGCTACCAGTCCAGGCTAGTGTCTGCCTCCTGAGAGCTGGTGAAAAAGGGGTGCACCAACAAAACTGAGCCCTAGTTTTCCTTTTAAATCATAACTAATATTAATCCTTCCTATCCACCAGCCAAACCCTTTACTGGAAGTCAAATGACCTGTGTTCTTGAAGAAAGAAGATTGGCTAATATAGTACTCTATATAGATAAAGCAACGTCATGCCAATAAAAAGCTGTATCCTGAGCCTGGAGTGGTGGCTCAATGGTTAAGAGCACTTGCTGCTCTTGCAGAGACCTGGGTTTGGTTCCCAGCACCACATGGTGGTTTACTACTATCCACAACTCCACTTCCAGGGGATCTGATGCCCTGTTTGACCTCCTCAGACACCAGGTACCCATGGGGTGCACATAATGTGTATACAGATAAAATGCTCAAACACAGAATAAAATCTAAACTTGAAATCTGTGTCTCTAATATTGCAAATAGCCAAGAGAAAGCTGAACGTATCGCCTACTTACCACAAGCATACCACTGGGGGCCCATACTAGAAGGGTGTAGCGTTGGCCTGGCTCAAAATCAGGGTCAACTTTAGTGACTGGAGATCCAGGAGAAGATATGTTTATGCTTGTCAGCTTGTCTACATCAAAAGTCATGAAACTGTTTGTCTGGATGGGGGTGAGGTGGGGGAGGAGGTAGAGTCAGCACTGTGCATTTGAACACTGTAATGCCATGTTACATGGCAATCCACGTTCATATACATCCAATACCTTGTAGGGACTTCACACTTGGCCTCCCACCCACACAGACACTTCCATACAGTTCTTCTGTATTGCCACAGGGATTATATCATTCACCAAACATTTTATTTTGTTTTGCTCTAAGGAAACTCATTCTGTGAAATCATTTATGGTACACTGGAGAGATGGTTCAGTGGCTAAGAGCACTGCTTGCTCTTCCAAAGGTCCTGAGTTCAATTCCCAGCAACCACATGGTGGCTCACAACCATCTGTAATGAGATCTGGTGACCTCTTGAGGATGGTCTGTCGTCCTCATCATCTTAGACCATGAAACCCAATATGGACAAGTTCAACAGAACGGCCATATATAGGCTGCCCATGCATGCTCCAGCATTGCCAGGGCATTAAAAAAAAACTATGTAAAGAACAGTACCAGGAACTGGGGGTGGAGAGATGGCTCAACGGTTAAGTGGCTGTTCTTCCAGAAGATCTATGTTTGATTCCCAACATCCATATGGTGGATCACAACCATGTACAACTCCATTTTCAAGGGCTTTGATACCCTCCTCTGGCCTCTGAGGGTACCCGGCACATATGTAGGCTAAACACTCGTGCACATTAAAAAAATAAATAAATAAACAAAAACCACCAGAGGAAAAGGAATGGCTCTGGTGACATCAATATGGGCTTCCTGGTGACCAGGAGCCAAGCTTCCAACACCTTCAACAAGGTCATCAGCTTGTCAGGTCTAAGTTCACTGCTCAAAGTGCGGTGGACCAGGAATGGGAGTAGATGAACCCACACCATTGAGGTTAGGACCTCAAGGTTCTCCAAGTGACCAGACTCAAGGCTGGGAACTAGTATTCAAGGGCAATGACCTTTAGAGTAGGGTTTTGACACCAGCATTGTGAACACCAGGACAGATATACCTCTTTATACAGCACTATGTGTGCCTCCCCATGGAGGCTGAGCGCCTGTTGGCTTTCCATACGTGAAATGCCAGCATCACACTCTTGGTTTGTAACGACAAAGAACTGTCTGTAGAGACTGTTCAAAATCTCCTCAGGGATGCTGTCGGCCCAGTTTGGAGCCGCGGAACCTCCCTGCTGTTGGAAGGGCAGCTTCCCAGAGCAGCAGCACGCGGGAAGTTACGGAAATGTAGTAGTTCTGGCCTCCTCCAGGGTACCAGCGTGATGAGTGCCCACATTCAAGTCAGAGGCCCGTTGGCCTAGAGAGTAATATGTCGTGGGCATCGGCATGTGACAATCTTAGACTGGCTTTGGGGTTTATACAAGAACGGATCTTCCGAGTTGGGTTGTAAGCCAGGGGAGAAGATGAACAAGGAGGCCCCATGGCCTCTCACTTACTTGAGACATTTGGTCAAGGTTCACAGTCTCTCCAGGAAGATACACATTCATGTTACCGTTTCCTATGTTCAAGACTTTAATTTGGACTTGATTTTCTGTAGCGAAGACGGGAAGAGTTTTCTAGGAAAGGGAGAAGGATATCAACAGTGAGGACTCCTGGACAGCCACTGTCACCCTGGGTCTGGGGGTCACTCTCCTCTGCAGTCTATAGCTGCACCCAGGGAGACGTAGCAAATAGCCGGATAAGCCCGCTGGTTACATCTGGCATAGCCATGGAGCATTATTTAGCCTTAAAAATAAAGGGGATCTTTTTATATTCTCTAAAAAGGGTAAACCTTGAGGGCATTATAAAAGAAGCCAACCACAAAAGGAAAAATGCCCCATGATTATATGTGGTGATATTTTCTTTGTGCTGTAACAAATAAAGCTTGCCTGAAGATCAGAGTGTGGAGCTAGCCACGCTAGTTAGCCATAGAGGTCAGGCAGTGGTGGCTCACACCCTTAATTCCAGCTCTTGGGAGTCACATGCCTTTAACCCCAGCATTTGGAAGGTGGAGACAGGAAGGGATACAGTTGGGCGGAGAGAGGAATATAAGGTGGAAGGACACAGGCGATCATGGCATTCAGTCTGAGGATCCCTAGAGACAGGATACCCCATTTGGTCTGAGGATTCGGTAGAGGGAAGGATCAGCAACTTCCGATCTTTCAGCATTTACCCCTATATATGACCCGGGGTTTTTATTATTAAGACCAATCAGAAAACATACATTGATTATGATCCTGTGATGCTCAGAGCAGAATCCTAGAGATAGACTGTAGAGTGGTGCCTGGCCAGGGGAGGGGGAGACGTTAGCTCTGAATGGCACAGAGGCTTCATTCGGGCAGATGGAAAATTTCTGGAAGTATGTGTGGTGCGGGATTCATGGTAAAGGGAACCGTACTGAGCCGCGCGCTTAGAAATGGTTAAGACGGGAAACTTCATTTGTGAATGTTCACTGCCATGAACTGTGTGTGAGAAGAGAGAGAGTCTCTCTTCCAGTTTTATGAATTGCATTGTCCTTTTCTCTAGAACTAAAGTCTTATCTCCAGCAGGCAGCACTGGGCTGGTTTAGAAAAAGTGCACCCAACAGGTTTCAGGATCGGTTTAGTCATTAACCCTTAGTAGATATATTAAAATCCAAAATGTGTTTTTCCCTGAAAAGGACAGTGCATGTATTTCTGAAGTGCCTGTCTGTGAACGATAAGCCTCTTCTCATCAAAGCGTCCAGAACAACTCTGTGAACTCATCTCCCAACAGGGAAACTGTATTATAGACAGAAGCTACGCACGCTGTCTTTCCAACTAAGGAAGCCCGTCCATCAGTCCCAGGACCTCCTGTGCCCTGCCAGGACAGAACCCACTGTGCACCCTCCTCCCCACCAGCACCCTCCCACTATCCTTTACCCTAGCAGTTCGTACTGCTTATGGGGAGAGCCCCCTTGTCTCCTCGAATCTTCCCAGTCCCAAAGAGCTCACGAGGGGTCCAGAAGAAAACTCACATCGATTTCCACCTGTACAATTGCAGCCGCCACGAAGGCCATGGCAGCCAGGAACATCCCAACTGTCATCTTCTTCAGGGAGCTGATGAGGACAGGAGGAGAGTGGACATCAGCCCGTCTCACCCAGACAAACCAAGAGTGGGCCCCAAGGGGAAAGCCTCAGCCTCTCCCAGCCCAGCCACTTCCCTGCAAAGATAGCCACCTCTGGAGCTGTCATTGTTTTGTGAGTGTATGTAGGGACATTTCATTTGTATTTTAATAAATAAAGCTTGCCTGAAGTCCAGAGAGTGAAACAGCTGCACTGATCAGCCTTACAGACCAGGCAGTGATGACACACACCTTTAATCCCAGTAGCCACACTAGTTTGCTGTAGAAACTGGGTGATAGTGGTGCACGCCTTTAATCCCAGCACTAGAGAGGAAGATAAGACGGGAGGAGACAGCTCTCACACACAGTCTCATTCCGAGATTCCTGGAGGCAGGATCGCCATTTTGGACTGAGTAGAAGAAAGAGCCAGTGGCTGGTTGTTTTGCTTTTCTGATCTTCAGGTTGAACCCCAATTTCTGTCTCTGGGCTTTATTAATTATGCTCTAAGTGTATGTACACACGCATGTGAGGATACTCTCAAGGCCAGAAGATCGTGTCAGATCCCCTGGAGTGGAGTCACAGGTATTGGGTGCCCTGGACCATGAGCTTGAGAGGCAACCATTCCTCGTGACTGAGCCATCTATGAGTTTTTTTCCTGTTGTTATTCATGGCCAGAACTAGTGAGGCCAAATAGAACCCTTATCTGTATTATCACATTTAATTTCCAGAAATCCTGTGGCCATAACTAACACTTCATGTATGTACAAATGATAGCCTTGATTATCAGCTTTTCTTAGGCTTCCATTAATAGAGCATTTTCAGAAACACTGAATACAAACATCTCCCTTTAAAATGTATACGTGCATCATGCAAATGAGTGTGGATTTATACAAGCCTATGTATGCACATGAGGAAGCCATAGGCTGTCAGGTATCTTCTGACCCTGCCCACCTTATTTCCATGAGGCAGGATCTCTCAGTGATATGTAGCTTATCACGTTTGCCTTAACTGGTTAGTCACTACACTCGAGGGATTTGCCTGTCTCTGCCTGCAGCTCTGAAGTTGTGGGCGCACACTGCCTATGCCTGGCTTTTGACATAGGTCCTAGAGGTCTGAGTGAAGACCTTCATGTTTGTACAGCAAGGTCTCTTACCCAGTGAGATATCCCCCATGCCCCTGATCTCTCTTAAATTGATTTCTTTAAAGTCTTCACCACCATCAGGCCTTGTAGAACAGCCTGTAAGCCATCTCCCTGGGTGGCTTGCAAGTTCAGAGCCAACCTGGACTGTAGAATAAATTTAAAACTAACCTTATCTCAAAATAGAAAGGAAAAAGAAGCTTGGGGTTCTACGTCAACAGAACATTTGTTTGGCATGTGTGAGTCTCCTTCATTCAATCTCCAGTACCGCAAAAATAAAGTAAATAAATGCCCCACCCTCTAGGTCAGTGGTTTTCAACCTTCTAACACTGCCACCCTTAATACATTTCCTCATGTGTGGTGGCCCCTAACCAGAAAATGATTTCCGTTGCTACCTCATAACAGTAGTATTGCTACTATTATGAATCATAATAAGACTAGCTGTATTTTCTGATGGGCTTAGGTGACCCCTGTGAAGGGTTTTTTGATCCCCAAAGAGGTCATGATGCATAGGTTGAGAAATGCTTATCTCGGTGGATGCTTCTGGAAGCAGAGTCTTTGCAAAACCCTGAACCAAATAGCATCTCCATCAACCCCAATCAAGCAGCTACCTACGTGAAATTGAAACATTTCGCAATGAGAGGGTACACCACGGCATCCATGATGGGGACCATGATGACAATCAAGATGGCATTTACAGTCTGCGGAGGAAGTGGAGAGGGGCCGTTAGCGCTGTCTCAATAAGCACGTGGACCTTGGAAAGGGACCCCAGGGGTTTCTCCTACCTGCATCTGGTCTGGCTGAATTTCCATACTTCCCTAAAAAAGAGGAGGAAAATATTACTGGAAAAAAATGCCATAAAAGGGAGGGAGAAAGGGGGCCAGGGGACTGACACGAAGAGGTGGTGACCAGAACAGAAGGACCACGAGGACAGGCAGACTTACAATCTTCCCACTCATGGTTGTTGCTTGCAGCGTCCACCTGGAGCCCTGGAAAATGAACACGTTGATTGCGTCATGGGGGCGTGTGGCTTTTTAGAATGTGATGATCCACCACTGAACCTTCTAAGTCAGGACAAAAATGGTATGGGATTTGAAGTCGTCACAAACATCCAACTGGCTTCTACTCCATCACAATACTAAGAAGACAGAGACCAACGGTAGGCCCGCAGACCTAACTCTGCCCTGGAATTCATGAAGGACCCAAGACAAAGGAATCCTCAGAGGATGCAAAAGCACAAGGCTGTGTGAATCCATGGTATCTCCTCTCAGGGTGAGCTCATCGGGGCATGGTGTTCTACGTATGCTGGCGTCAGTATCGAATATCACAATTGTTAAGAACCATCTTCTGAAAGCTATGGAGGGGGTTTAAATGCTTCTCATCAAAGACAGAGGTGGCCTTAAATCTGGGCAGCCTAACTGCAGTTCATCTGTTTCTTACAGGATGTGATGATGTTTTATGGCCAACTAAACACTCAATGGATCAATGGAAACCCATCGACTCCATGGGGAAGACAACAAGGAAAACGGCAGAGTTGTGTTGTTTGAGTTCTTAGTATGCCCCAGTCACTGGGGGCCTTGTGTGTAATGTCCAATGTGGGCCTCACAGAAGAGGTGGGTGGGGGGTCAGTTCTGAGCCAAGTCACCCAGCTGTAGGGATGTCTGTACTTCTCGTGCAAGTCTGAGTCCAGTTAGACTCCCACCCAACATGCAAGGTGGTTCCTTTGTCCTTCCAGGATGCTCTGTGCTTCACACTACAGACAAGGAGGTGTGTGCACGCTCAAATGTTCTCCAGGGACTGCCCTCCCTTCTGCTAGTTCTGTCTGTACAGTGTCGACTAGCTGTTTAGTCTCTTGAAGAAACAGTATCTCCTTGTTCGACTAGCGAGTGTTGTATGCTGGGTTAACTGACATGATTGTATAGACCCCAGTGTGTGTCCTACACATGGTCTCAAATCACGTCTGTGCACATATGGGAAGCACTAACTGGGACCTTGGTTATCATCACAACAATAAAGGAGAACATGAGGCCAAGAGGGACGTGGGGTGGGTCAGTTGGAAGGAGGTGATTGTGTATGGATATGATCAAAATACATTGTATAAGTGCGTGACTGTTTCAACAATGCAAAAGAAAGAACAAAGCCACAAGTCTGGTCTGGTCAAGCACTAGGAGGACTTGGATCCAGTCATTTCCAAGCCTGTCTGGTGCTTTGAGCTCACTCTTCTGTTTTTAAGAAGATCTAGCACACATCTCTTTAATACCTTTCTGCCGTACTGGGTCAGTAGAACAAAACCCTGCCCTCTGTTCTGACTGGCAAGGGTCCCAGACACTCTGAGGCAATCTCCCCAGGGTTACTTTAAGTAAACAAACCTCGTTTTCTTCATTGATTCACAACAGACATGTGGACGGAACCTCTCAGGGTATGTTTTAACCAATAAACTCAATCTGATGCAACAATTAAATCAGCAAAATTAAAAAAAAAAACTGGAAGAGGATTTTTAGAAGCTGAACATGCAGTGTGACCGGGTGACCTGGCAGCGCTCACTACCTTCTGATGAAACAAGACACATACCTGCTGATCAAACAAGGCCCAGAACATGGGAAGCGGGATATACAGGAACATCACCTTCATGACCATCTTAACTTGTGAGATAAGCCGCTCCTGCACGTAGACAAATCAGCCCAGGCTGGAGTCAGCAGCAGTTGCTACTCTGTTGCAAAGTTGGGATATTTGCATCTAGGACAAGCTGGGGGTGGTTATTGGGTCTAAGGAACATGGCCACTGGCTTTAGGAAACCAGAATGTTCTGCACACGTGACGGTCCCAGGGAGAACAGCTGTTTAGGGGTTCAGCCACCAGAGCTTACTCCATGTCAATCCCAAGGTTATCACCACCCCCGCTCCTCTGTTCCACATAATGGAAGCTGACCGGAGTGGGCAGCTAAGATAGGCTCACTTCTACCATGGCCAATGATAACCACTGTTTTGGTTATCAGCCATACAGAGATGTACTTCACGTGCTATTAAGTGTGAGGCGAACACGCTGAAGGTGTTGCTCATGTAGCTAACACTCTGCTTTGAGCTTTCCTTTCACGCCTGCTTCCTGAGCAGCCAGGTCCACTGGAGAAGATGGGAGAGGTGACTTACGTCGTATTTCTCTTTAGCCCAGTCCAGCCAGTGTTCCCTCTTGGGAAATTGCTTACTTCGATGCCTAAATCTGTTTTTGATGGCAAACTGAAGAAAGGAAGAAAAATTAATTTAAAAAGAGAATCAACTATACCAGAAAAATACATTTCAATGATTTCCCTCTTAATGGACAAAGATGGGAGGAAAAGCCCATTTTTAACTAGTAGATACCAGCATGGCACATTTGCTGAAACCTTCAACAGGTTCTCTTTCTAATCCAGACGCCTGTGTTCGGGTCCCATTGTCAGCACTTTACCCCTAGTCTGTCTAGAAAAGCACGTTCAATAGGATGTTCCAACACATTTGTACTTAAGTTTCTTGCAGCCAATTAACAAGCAAAAACAAAATACATAAAACCCAGTCCCAGACAGGGTTTCTTTGTGCAGCCCTGGCTGCCCTGGAACTTGCTTTGTAGACAAGGTTGGCCTCGAACTCAGATATACACCTGCCTCTGCCTCCTTCGTAATCCTTTATGCCTCTGCTGGGATTAAAGATGTGCGCCACCACCACCTGGCTCTATTTGGTAAGTTGTATACAGAAAAAACTCCCAAGTGCCCTAAAAAAAATCATCTTAAAGGGAAAATCAAAACTTTGTTGAATTTTTCTTTGTTTTTTAAATTGAACTTTGATTTGAAGGAGGTGGAAGGCAGAGGAAAGTTCTGGAATGATGTAATGTGGCCAGGGAAGGGGGGGAGGAGCAGGGGGGCGGGGAGGGGAGGGGAAGACAGCACTTACACCGATGCACTTGACCACTTTGCTCATGACGTTGCCTTGGGGCTTGAACTTCTTATACATCCCACTACCGAGGACAAACACAACTGCACAGGACAGAGGAAGAGGTGTTACTGTGGCCTGTGCCAGGGCTCCCTGTGGTCTGAAAGACGCTCATGTATCTGTACCATCCCGTTGTCTGGAAGCATGGGATTGCATATAGCGCCATTCCCCTGCCTCATGGGTAAAGAACTGCTCCTGATTAGAGCAACCCCCAGGGCCTCTGGGGAGCAGGACATCTGTGCTGCAACACACAAACCACAGCCTCACGCCTCTATCACTCCCCCCTACTGCCATTCAGCACAGCTATCTGAACACAAGTCCTAGCTATTTAAAGGGCACAGGAGCTTCTGCATGCCATTGGCTTACACTATTCTACAAAGACAATAAATACAGTGTTAATATTTTTGGCTGTAATAGCAAGAGGAATTTTCTTCCTGCTCTTAATATTCAGGAGAAAGGGATTAATCTGTTGAAAGGTTTACTTAATCATCAATGGTGGAATCCCCACCTCCAACTATTGTACAGAAGAAGCAGGGCTATAATTAATTGCTTCTACAGCTGCTTTGATCAATATGAGAGACCCTTTTCAGTGAGGCTATTGTTCTTTTGTGGGGCTTGGTAATAATAGGCATTTTGTGAAAAGGACCCAGGAAGACAGCACTTCTGTAGGAGAGCCCACATTAGGTTTCCAGATCACCCAATGCCATAATTTGATAACTCAGAGCATCAATGTATCGCATGCTTCTCGTTAAGCCTGAGGCATAGACAGTCACTGCCCTCAGGGTCAAAACTGTTCTGCAGATGCCCTTCAGGACCAACTTGCTGATGCTGGCACATGCCAGCATTCCCCTTTGCTAAACACTACTTTAACCTTTCAGCTTTTTGACAAACTGAAGCCTAGCTCAAGCACAGAAATTTCTAGAAGAGCTTCAGATGCCTGTGGTCTTAATTCTTTCATAAGAAGAGACAGAATCTTTTTCTTAAGAATGACTTACATGGACTAGATGAGAATTCACCTGAAGTGTCTTTTTCTACTCAGAACTGAGAGAAGCATATGTAAGCCCTTTAGAGGAGGGCGGCCATCTTTGAAGGATGATGGGAGAAAAGAGATGTTGGGAAGGGGTAAGGACAGTGGTTTCATAATGGTAAAACAACGCAAAATTGCTTCAATATGATAAAAAGAGGTGGAAAAAATAGTTCAATATATATACTAGTAAGACCTGGAAACAAAACCTGGAGAGAGGTCGAAGGAGCTGTGGAGACTTGAGAGGACCATTGGCCAGGCCTTTCTCACACTAACTCTCAACTCAGAACATTCCAGATTATATCTTTTCATTTCTTAAGAAAAAAATACTCATAATTAATGCACATGTATAGAATCTAGATTCTATCATTCATCTATCTATCTATCTATCTATCTATCATCTATCTGTTCATCCATCTATCCAATTATCTATCAATCTATCATCTATCTATCTATCTATCTTTATCTGTTTATCCATCTATGATGGAGGAAGGTCATTGGTTAAAAAAATAAAGAAACTGCTTGGTTGGCCCTCATAGGTTAAAACATAGGTGGGAGGAGTAAACAGAACAGAATGCTGGGAGGAAGAGGAAGTGAGCTCAGACTCTACAGCTCTCCTCTCGGGGGCAGACGCCTCAGAGAGACGCCATGCTCCCGGCTCCTGGGCAGACACACGCGAGGAAGCTCCGACCCAGGGTGGACGTAGGCTAGAATCTTCCCAGTAAGCGCACCTAGCTGTGCTACATAGAATATTAGAAATGGGCTAGTCCAGGTGCGAGAGTTAGCCTAGAAGAGGCTAGATAGAAATGGGCCAAGCAGTGTTTAAATGAATACAGTTTGTGTGTTGTTATTTCGGGCATAAGCTAGCAGGCGGCTGGGGTGTTGGGGACGCAGCCCCGCAGCTCCTATTACAACACATCTACCCAATTATCTATCATCTATTTATCTATCTATCTATCTATCTATCTATCATCATCATCTGTCAATCATCTATCTATCTTTTATCCATTTATCTCCTCTCTCTCTCCTGAAAGTAGAGGGAACTGTTTCTGGGGAAGAAGGGGAGCAGCCAGAAGGATGAGGAAGGACTGGCATAGGTAATGGGGAAGCAAACATGAAAAAGATAGAAAGAGATAATGGCAACCATGTATGAACTGTCATAATGAAGCGTGCCATTCTGCATACCAGCTAAAAGTAATCTAAAAAGAAATACAGCCACTGATATAAAAAACACATGCGCAAATAAATATGACTACTAAGTACATATATTCCTTCCAGCAGGAAAGGGGTGGAGTAGACACCCTTGGCATGATGTACAATGGGAACTTAGATCCTAGCAGGAGTATTTAGTGGCCATTGAACTAGATTCTTTACTCAAGCTGATCCCGTTTCCCTCCTTTAATATAGCCGCCTCACTTTTTCCTCTCCTAGAGGGAGAGCATGCCAAACACCCAATGCAGGTCTTCACAATACTTTCTCTTACAACTTGGCACATGGACGTAAAAAATTAGCCATGATAATATGGAGCCTGACCTGGGCATGGGCTTGTGTCCCTTCAACCCATTTTTACTTACTTAGGGAAACAGCCATGAGAGCCGCCGGAACACCAAAGGCCAGTGGGTAACAAGCTTGTTGAGTGTGAATTCCACATTCCTGAACTAAGGAGAAATAATGATTAAAATGCATCATTTTTTTCTCGTATATCCCATTTCTTTAAAAAAAAAAAAAACCCTCCCTGATTACACCATATTGTTTTTGCTTCATGTTCTGGATTTAGTTGTTTGCTTCAATGATGTTATTGCCAGCTGAGCAAACTATCTCTATAGCTTGTTCTATGGGTTTTCTTTTTAAATTTTGACATTTATTCTGTCTCTGTCTCTCTCGTGTCTCTCTCTCTCTCTCTCTCTCTCTGTGTGTGTGTGTGTGTGTGTGTGTGTGTGTGTGTGTGTGTGATGGCGTGCATCTGGAAGTCAAAGGACAGGATTCCATTCTCTCCTACTGTGTGGGTCAGCACCTTTACCTGCGCAGCTACCTCACTGGCCCCTCACCAGTGAATTTTCTAACCAGTGGAGATAGCCATGACCTGGACACTCTAACTTGAATATGTGGGTCAGAGAATTAAGGCAAGGGCACTACCTTTCAATATCGCGAGTGTCCTGTCAGTATGGTAGCTAAGTGCCGTATGATTTAGGAAGGGCCAGACAGTAACTAATTTTTAGGCTTTCAGGTCCATTTGTCTTTGGTCACAACTCCTCAACTCTGCCTTCATAGGGGGAAGCAGTCAGACCTACATGGTGGCTATATCTAGGTTCCTGGATGTGACCCATACTTGGTCACTCTGACCGAGGGCAGAAAGCAGAAACCCTCAGATGCTTTCAGTGGGATGTTGGTGCCTTCTGGAAGGACTGGATCCCACAGGGAGTTAGTTGGGTCTTGTCTTAAACTGGGTGTTTCACAATCCTGTGGAGAAGAGTTAACTAGCGGGAAGTGATGGTTGGGTAGATGTCCCTGCTCATGCCTGCACACGTGGTCCCCATTCATGACAAAGCCGAAGGGCCTGTCCCTCCAGCACTGTCAATCAAATCCCTGTTTGAGGGGTTGTGGCTCCCCAGTTCGTCACACGTTCCGTTTATTACGCGTGTACAGTCGTGACTTTACTTTAGGAAGCCACTCCTTTGACCTGTTCTGTAATTCAAACATGTACATTGGTCGGAAGAACCTGGAAGTGGGAGAGGAAGTGAGGGAGTTGTAGTTCAAGAATAAAAACCAAATTAGGATGGGCGAAGTGTCTGCCATCTTCAAACTATGATCCTAACTTCACAATTTAATTGGATTTAACCCGAGACACTGAGGCTTTGTTAGTTTGTCCAAATAGCGGAAAAACCTTCCACTCTGCGTGGAAACCTCACAAGCTCTCCGTGAGGCGTGAACAAGCAAAGATTAGGTCGTGGTTGAGAGTTATTGATATATATCTCTGTTATTTCTCTGGTTTGGCGCCATTTCTTCTTATATGCCCTTGGTTCTGTGGAGTAGGGTCTCACTGCAAGACTAGGTTAGCCTTGAACTTACAGCTTCTTGCTTCTGCTTTCCAAGTGCTGGGATTATAAGTGTAAGCCAACACTCCTCTTACACATCTGAGGATTTCTTTTGGAAACTGAAGGACAAACCTTGCCCACTAAGTTGTTCCCAACTCACTGAAACACCACAGGAGGGTAAAGAGGCAAGGACCAAAAGTCAGCCATAGCCTGCTATATGTTTTCCCAAAAATGCTGTGGATGATATCGTTCCCCACGTAACACATCTTATATTAGAAAATCGATGGTGTGGGAAGGATGACTAGGGGTCTCCAGGGGTCCTAGAATAAGGAGTCAAGAGAGATTGGAAGCGGGTAAAACATGTAGGAAAGTTTACAGTTTAGATTTTGACAAATATCTCAGCGTGTGTGGCAGCTTGGCCACTGGAGGAAAAAGGGACAAAGCAAAACCAACAAGACGAGGACCCAGCCTTTGTTTTGAGACAGGGGTCTCACTGAGTAGCGCTGGCTGGGCCAGAACTCCCTGTAGAGACCAGATTGGCCTCCGACTCACAGGGATCCACCTGCTTCTGCCTCCCCAGTGTTGGGATTAAAGTTGTGCCACCAAACCTTGAAGACTTGGCCTTTGTTACTTGACTTTCTCATAATTAAAGAGAGAAAACCAGCTCCTTCTAGATGGTTCTTACCCCTCAGTATGGGTGTGACAATCGTGGAGATCAGACTTCCAGCATTGATGGCCAAATAAAAGATGGAAAAGAACTGGTTCCTCTGCTTTTCCTGTCATGGAACGGACAAAGTTAGAGCATGACAATTTGGCTGGGAATCACGGGAGATGATAAGCTCAGAGCTGAACTCACTGCCGACTTAGTCTGGTTAGTATTCTGCTTTCAAGTATCCTGGAGAAGAATGGAACAGAGATCTGACTTGTTCCAGAGATTTGATCTCTAGAGGGCTGTCAGTCATTAATGGGGCTCGTGCAGAATTCACATTCTTACCTGACCTTCTTCAAACTGATCGCCACCAAATGCAGACACACAGGGCTTGATTCCTCCTGTGCCAAAGGCTATCAGGATCAGGCCGATCATGGAGAGCGCTCTGGAGAAAGGAGTAGTTTGAGGGAAGGTCCTCAGAGGAGGGAGCCTCCCCCATGCTCTCCCTACAAGGACCAGGTGCAGCGGCTGTCACCTGAAGGCTCTGCCTCAATGCACAGCAACCCGGGTAGTGCACAGGACCCCAGAGAATGCATAGGACCCCAGAGAATGCACAGGAACCCAGGTAATGCACAGGACCCCAGAGAATGCACAGGACCCCAGAGAATGCACAGGAACCCAGAGAATGCACAGGACTCCAGAGAATGCACAGGACCCCAGAGAATGCAGAGGAACCCAGAGAATGCACAGGACCCCAGGTAATGCACAGGACCCCAGAGAATGCACAGGACCCCAGAGAATGCACAGGACCCCAGAGAATGCACAGGAACCCAGAGAATGCACAGGACCCCGGGCTGAGTGTTGAATGAAAACGACACCACAGGCCTTTAAGTCACATCTTTGTCCAATCATTTTTCCCCCACGAAATTGAAAATATCTTGAAATCTGAACAAAGATTTATATGTGGACTTTGGGGAGGCCTTATCATTTCTAATAAAAGAAAGATTACATGAAAATATTCCTTAAAGGGCTGAGGGTGTAGCTCAGTGGTAGAGTCAATGCTTAGTATGCACGGTGTGGTTCTCAGCACACACGCAAACACACAAATTCCAACTGAACCAACGTAAGCCTTGTGTCAATCAAAACGGACTCATGATGGTCTTGGAATGACATTGGAAACATGACTTAATTGCAAAGCAGACCATCTGACCAGGCGCTGCGATCTCCTACCTTTATGCCAGCGGGAAAGGCCAGAGAGCAGCAGATCAAATGAGAAATGGTTATGACTAGGTTGTGGGACCAAGGGCTCTCTATTTCAATTTTAGTTTTGTTATTTTCCAGGTTAGCTGCAAACATTTTACCTCCTGGATTAAAAAAAGAGGCCATGGGGCAGCAGGAAGAATCACGACAAAGTATAAAGACACATGCATGGAAAGTCACCATTACTTCATATGCTGACCTAAAAAATTATCTGAAAAGGGAAAACCCATAGCATTTAGGATTTTAGAGTTTTGCCCAAAGTTAGGCACTATAAATCTGAAGTTTTGTAATGTTTTACTAATGTTGCTTAAAATATTTAAAATGAGATAGATAAAGTCTCTCTTGGTCTGGGGTTCTTCCTCCTGGCTACATTGGCTGGCCAGTGAGCCCCCCTGGTCTGTCTGTCTCTGCTCCCTCAGGGTTGGGAGGCGAGGGGGTGAGGAAGTGAGGGGGTGAGGGGGTGAGGGAGTGAGGGGGTGAGGAAGTGAAAGGTGAGGGGGTGAGGGGGTGAGGGAGTGAGGGGGTGAGGGAGTGAGGGGGTGAGGGGGTGAGGGGGTGAGGGGGTGAGGAAGTGAAAGGTGAGGGGGTGAGGGGGTGAGGGAGTGAGGGGGTGAGGGGGTGAGGGAGTGAGGGGGTGAGGGAGTGAGGGGGTGAGGGGGTGAGGGAGTGAGGGGGTGAGGAAGTGAAAGGTGAGGGAGTGAGGGGGTGAGGGAGTGAGGGGGTGAGGGGGTGAGGGGGTGAGGGAGTGAGGGGGTGAGGGGGTGAGGGGGTGAGGGAGTGAGGAGGTGAGAGGTGAGGGAGTGAGGGGGTGAGGGAGTGAGGGGGTGAGGGGGTGAAGGAGTGAGGGGGTGAGGGGGTGAAGGAGTGAGGGGGTGAGGGGGTGAGGAGGTGAGAGGTGAGGGAGTGAGGGGGTGAGGGAGTGAGGGGGTGAGGAGGTAAGAGGGTGAGAGGTAAGGAGGTAAGGAGTGGGGGTGTGGAGGTGAGAGGTGAGGAGGTGAGGGGGTGAGGGGTGAGGGGGTGAGGGAGTGAGGGAGTAAGGGGGTGAGGGAGTGAGGGAGTGAGGGGGTGAGGGGTGAGGGAGTGAGGGGGTGAGGGAGTGAGGGAGTGAGGGGGTGAGGGAGTGAGGGGGTGAGGGGTGAGGAGGTAAGGGGTGAGAGGGTATGGAGGTGAGAGGTGAGGGGGTGAGGGAATGGGGGGGTGAGAGGTAAGGGGAAAGGGGGTGAGAGGTGAAGGGGTGAGGAGTTGAGGGATGAAGGGTGAGGGAGTGAGGGGGTGAGGGGGTGAGAGGTGAGGAGGTGAGGGGGTGAAAAGGTGAGGAGGTAAGGGGGTTAGAGGGTAAGGGAGTGAGGGAGTGAGGGGGTGAGGGGGTGGGGGTGGGGCACAGTAGCCATGGACTCACACATGCACAGGAAGGCTGTCAGGAGTCCCATCACGGTTGTGGTCGGTGAGGTCGTGAATGGAGCTCACCGCGATGACTATCTGTCCGATAGTGTAGACGATGGATAATGAAATAATTGTCCTGTGTTTAGAAAGGTGAGAGAATCCTACTTTATTGCAGGTAGCTGTCTGTTTCCATTCTGCAAAACTTCCCAGCGCCCAGTCATGGATCCGCCCGCTTTTCAAAACTGGATAGAAACGTGAGCTCTCAGGATGGATAGCATAGGAGCACAGGATGAAATTCTGGTTAGAGCCTGGTAGTGTCCCACGAGATGTCCTCTGGTTAGGTGAGTGCTCACAGTGGCTTTCCATCCACCAAGCCACACGAGGCGGCAAGGCCTGAGTATCAGGCAGTTTTTGTTGTCCCATCTCTGCAGTGTCCCTGCTACTATTTGAAAATGATACAGTTTGGTTGGGGCTGGGCATAAACAAACCAAACCAAACAACCATGATAAACGCACAACCTTCTAGAGTTCACAGTGCTGTGTTAGGAACGTGATAGCAAGCAGAAACAAGGCCACAGATGTCCTACAAGCTTCTTCTCCTTGACGCTTCCTTCCCCGCGCCTATCCTGCCAAACCACAAAGCTCACAATGAGCGTCTGCGCTTGTGTGATGAGAAAGTACCATTCACTCACTTGAACTTCCCCAGCCACGAGTCTGCGATCAGGGCTCCGAGGATCGGAGTCAGGTAGCACAGGGCAGCGAACGTGTGGTAGATGGCCGTGGCCAGATCGTCGTCCCAGCGAAGGAAGTTTCTGAAGTACAGGACCAGAAGTGCTTTTTGCAGGGGCAGGTGGAAGAGAGGAACCGTGTTAGGGCTGGCAAAGGGAACACTCATTCTTACAGAAGGGCGAGGTGAGCCCGAGACTTACCACGCATCCCATAGTAGGAGAATCTTTCACAGAATTCATTGACCACGATGAAGAAGATGCTCACAGGGTACCCAAAGCAGCTCTGACAAAAAGGAAAATAATATCCAGACATGTCCATCACTGGTCCACACTCACGTGCCAGCACCGGAGGCTGGGCAAAGATCCACGGCACACTTAATAAATTCTCAGTGCCATTCAGACCCAGAATCTTGAATTCTGTGATTTCTACAGCCTGTACTTGTCATCCCCACATAGATTGCAGTGAAATAAATCAACCAGCATGAGCAGGAAATGAAAGGACATCGGCAGAACTCAGGACTGCTCCTTACACCCCAAGCACAGCGTGTCAAGTGAACAAAGCCCATTTGCAGCCACCGAGGGACAGAATACTGCACAACTCCAGGATAAAGACACAGAAGGGCAAAGCATACTTACCCGTGACTTGGACATCCCTGAAAGAAAAACAGAACACCAACGTTAAAGTCGTGTTCCACTCAGCACCCGTGGTTTCTTTGGGATCCCAAGCCAGGACTCTCCCATCACATCTGCAGTGAGGACTGGTGTCCTCAGGCAATGCTTGTGATCATTCAGGAGGAGAAAGAACCAGCACTCAGAAAATCATGCCCAAACCATTTCTTCCTCAAACACTTCAAAGGCCACCTCTGTATAAAACCCAAGCATTCCAGTGTGGTCTTCACTACCTCACAGCTCCTCAGAGTCCTCTGAGGGTTAGATCATTGAGGTGTAGCATGCTTTGGGTGCCTAATTCAGAGAGAGGATTCAACCACTCTTTCCTGTTCCTAACCCTGCCTTCCTTCCGGCCCTTCTCCATGCAAAGACCCTGTGAAACCCAACTGTTTGTCCATTGAATATGCCGAGTGTTCTCTCAAAGTTTGTAACATGGGAGATGGCCACCTGTTGCTGGGTGCCCTACCCCCTTTAATGTGTCCCTTTCCACTCAAGTTTTAGCCTTGGTGTTGACGTTCCCTTCACACAGTGTGGTGTAAGGATGGGTCATTCCTGTTCTTACCTCCCTACGGGATTGAGTCTCTCAGTAGAAGAAGCATGTGACACACCTTAACATCCCTGTCTCTTTTACGCTACGCACTGTGACAACAGCTGCTGTCAGCAGAACAAATGAGAAGATGGTGAAAACAAGAACCATGAGATTCCAAACTTAGTGTGGCATTTTACTTCCTAAATCTGAGGAGCATCCTTCAGTCCCATGACCTCAGAAGTAGAGACCTCTGCTCCTCTGTCTCCCTCCTCTGAATTTTGGGGTGTCTCACACCCTTGTCTCTGGTCTTCTCTAGACCTTCTCTGTTTCCAAAAATGACATATTGCTCCATATTTATCATACTGTGTCCCTTTTCAGGGGAACCCACCCTCTTCCCGTTTCCCATACTCCATTGACCTCATCTTAGAGTTCTTTGCTCCTGAGGCTCCCTGCCTCTGTTAGGAGCCAATGGCTCAGCAGTCGAGGGTTACAAGCTGGGCTGTTTCTGAGACTCTCTGGGGGGCTTGTGGGAACAGACTGCTGGGGCAGCTCAGAGCTGCTGACTCCATAGGTCTGCCAGACACATGCGACTGCATTTTCTATACAGTCGCAGGGTTGCACGCATTTGAAAACTGCTGCACGGGGGAATTAGAAATGATGCCGAAGCCCTGGCTGCGGCCCCTGCATGCTGCCCTGCACAGGGTGAACACCCTGCACAGCTATGCTGGAAACCGCTCTGGTCACTGTGTCTCGTATGAAGACACAGGGAGGATCTCTCTGTCAAATAAGCTCCAAGGTGACTTGGATGCTGCAGTCTGGGGACCTCACACTCTGAGAAGCGCATGTCAGCTGTGGTATTGTTGCCTGGCAGATCTCTGTATGTAAAGATCATAACTCCTCTGGCCCTGAGAACCAGGAAGACCAGCTAACTGCCCAGAGCAGGAAGCAAAGGAGAAGCTGGGCAGGTACTGACCCGCCACTGCTCCACATCTCTGTCTCTGTTCCCCATTCACATCCTTCCCTCAGAACTGCCACCACGTACGCTCAGTCTGTGTGACTCCCGCATCTGTCCCACAGCAAGCAAAACCCCAGTTCTGCAAGAGGAGCTCTTTTCTTGACCTAGACCATGTAGTCCTCCCCCCAACCAGCCCCCATTCACCTCCCTGGCAGGTACAGCCCTCCCTACTCCTGTCAGCTGAGCTGGGGGCCCTCTCCACTTGCCCAGCTCAGCCGTGACCCCAGACATCAGACCAGACTGTCTTGTGTTTCTCCCTACTTCAGCGTGTTTGATGTTATTTCAGCCCTTGCTCCAAGGAAGGAAATAACACCATCCTGATCTCCCAGGACTCCAGTTCCCAGCTCTTCCTGCTCTTGAAGCTGGAGCCAGAGATTTCACACCATAACCAAACTGCTTTTTCCCCTCAGTTAAGAGTTCGTTGATGGAAAGGGTTGCTTTGAAGGTGCCATGCATAAAATGAGAGCCAGGGGGTCAGACTTGCGGTTGAATCTCAGTTCTGCCAGCTGGCATCCGGGGTCCTGGGCAAGCCTGGGTAACTGGATAGCAAAACAAAGATAAATAACACCCCCTGCTTTGTAAGAGCTCACAAGGGGAAGGGCACTGAGATCAAGGTTGAAGACACAGGCTTCATTCACAGAATCTACACTTTCAGAGAACAGGCTCTTGCAAGCTTTCCTGCAACTGATACAAACATGCATGCACACATAAGCTCACGCAGACACTGTGGAGAAAGTCTCTGTGAAGGTTTCTCTACCTGGCTTCATGCACTAGTAAAATGGAGGTACTACGGCCAAGAGCCTTCCACCTTGAATGGCACTCTCCAGTGCTCACGGAACAAGGAGAAGCCAAGCTAAGCACCAGAGGCCATTCCTCTCTGTTTCCTGTCTGTGGAGGCCTTGCGACTATCCCTTGGCTGCCATGACTTCCCTGCTGGGATGGGCTGTACACTCTCCACTGTCAGGGTTCATCCACAGACAAGGAAGAGTCTTAAGTCACCAGGGAGCAGGTCAGAGGAGGCAAGCCAGGCTACGGGTGTTCATCAGTGCCCAGGGAGCAGGGCAGAGGAGGCAAGCCAGGCTAAGGGTGTTCTTCAGTGTCCTGATTTATCCTAGGGTGGCTTGTGTTCTTGAAGAAACAGCAGTGCCCCTAATGTTCTATCTACTTGAACCTCAGAGCATGTGGCCTCCCCATGGCCTAAGGACAAAGCAGGGAGTGAGACTGACATTAGAGCCCAGGATGTCCTCATGAGGAAGAGCGGTCAGCCCAGAGTCCACAGAGCCAGGGCGAGTTTCACCACAGTGGTGCCCTTCTCATGTCCCTAGGCACTCTGGTTCACAAGGGAGGACCCCGTATCTCCACGGCAGGAGCTGTGCATTTCCGTTAAATATTACCTAGCACTGATTTACATGAAATGCTTATGTGGTTATGGGAAATATTTAGTGGGCTGAGACCTTAGCTGGCCTTTCATCACATCTAGAATTTTATCATGGAAAAGGAGTGTCCGACCTCACTCAAGCAAAACCCTGAGATGCGGGACCCAGCCAACCAACGGGAAGCATTTTGTGTTTTGAAAGGTGTGACTTCCCAAGAACTGCCTTCATTATTCCGGGGCAGAGGTCACTCAGTTCTTTTTATAGATTGCAGAGCTCTCTGCTGGCCGCACACCAAAGTCAGCATTTCTTATCTGAATGTCCCCGTGTCAACAGGACCGCTATCATAGAAAGGCCAAGTGCAGAACCCGGGGGCACAAGTTCCGACGTGATCTGAACTCAGATTTCAGTTTCCACAAGGCTTGTCTACTTTAGGCCTTCGCTGTGTTGTCATCCTGGTTACCACACTCACTCAGCAGGCTGGAGTGACGTTTCCAGAACAGTTCCTAGAGGCCTGGGAGATGTGAGCAGGATCAGGGCCACATCTAGACTCCAGATGCCCTTATCTAGAGCTCAGTGGAGCCAGGGTGTCTAACCACTGACTAAACATTGGCTTTTGCTGTCACTATGTCTGATAGATATGATACAATAGATATGACTTTCTACTGTCTAGAAATTTTAGACAAAATTGCTGACAGTCACGACGCAGTACGCTTGTCTCTCATACAAACTTTGGAGTGCGGTGGAGGGACAGAGAAAGCAGGGGGAAGAGTGAGATTCCAGCGAGAGCCACTACTTCAAAGCATTTCTCCGTTAGCAGGGACATTTCCCGGGACTGGGATGTATGCAGAGCATATTTTAAACCATGTAGAGTTAGGATCTCTAAGTAGTGCTTTGTTACCTAGACGTCAATACAGTAATAGCGGATTAAAGAAGAAGCGTTCTGAGAAACGTAACTCATCATCAATGGCAAAGATCGTGATGATGTTTTCATTCTTGTTCAAACACCAGGGAGTGTGTTTACACAAACCTGGAGGGGCGGTATATTGCAATCTCATGGGCATATGCCACCCACGGTCGGAACGTCATATGACTGAGATTCCTCAGCAACACTCGGGTCCCACGGTGCACTCCCAGGAGTTGGGTTTGGGATCTTGGATAAGAACAAAGCCTTCGCTGAGGTCTGAGAAAGGAACCCGCACTTTCAGAGGGAGAGAAAACTATTTCCTACCACTTCTAAAAATATCCGTGTCCTACCCTCTGGGCGTTTTTCCTTCCCTGGAAAAAAGGACTTTGCTGATGATTACAGACCTTGAAATATGGACCTTATCTCGAGTTGTTCAGTGGGTGAAGAGAAACACCACACGAAGAATAGTCAGCATGATAACGGCATCAGGGACTGTTCTTTCTGTATCATTCATTGCCAAGGCAAGGGAAGCCAAGCATGGTGGTCCTAGCTCTGGGGAGGCAGAGGCAGGCAGGTATCAGTGAGTTCAAGGCCAGCCTGGTCTACATAGTGAGTCCTAGGACAGCCAGCATTACGTAGAGAGACCTGTCTTAACCAAAACCAAACACCCCAAGAACAAAGAAACTGTCTAACTGCTAAAAGGATCAGCTCAATGTTAGGAACGTTACCAAAGACCTGACCGGCCATGGTTGTTGATCTGAGTCCACACCCCATGAACCTGCTGAGTCTGAACAGGTGTGATGGTTATCAGTACAGCTCCTCAGGAGATGGACACGGAAAATAAGCCCACTTAGCTGCTGCCTAGCTTCAGCTCCTCAGCAGTGGGTACCACACACCGCAGAGTGCCAATAGCAGCTCCTGACATGTCTGTGTTGCGGGCCAGATGCCAGGGCGCTCTTTCTGTTCGACCCACTTCGGTGATAATGTGCCCTTGTATATCATTCCCATCTGTCAGTCAGACCACGCTCTGTTTGGTGCGTGCACCACAGCTGGGTCCTCATCTCAATTTAGCATCCACTGCTTAGTCTTGGGGCACAGCTCCTGGCCAGCATATGCATTTTGTGGGGTTATAATCCAAGGTACCGCATGATGCTGGTGACTCAAAAACAGCCTAGATCCAGGGTTTCACAGTCCTGGAAGCCAGAGGTCTGAGATCAGAAGTGTTATCAGAGTTCTGCCCTCTGTGCCTGACTGGGAGAATGCTCTGGACCCCTCTTCTGGGATTCCTCTGTTGATGGAAGCATCGCCTGGTTGTCTTCATGCCCACACAGCATCCTTCTCATGTGCGCACCTATACCCACAATTTCCGCTATAATAAAGATATTAGGTGTTCTGAACTCTCAGCCCATCCCACTCTACTACGGCCTCATCTTTATTAGTCACGTTTGCAACCCCCCTGGTCTCTAGAGACGTCACATTCAGGACACTGGGGGCCTGGACTTCTCTACATATGAACTTTGGAGATGCAAATCCCAGCCCTTAATGGTCAGAGGCTGTTTGTTATCTACTACTTGGTACTTTATGCTGCGACATCCTCAGCCCTTTAAAATGGTTTCTAAAGGACCAGGGAGATGGCTTCGTCAGTAGCGCCTGCTGTGCAAACTTGAGGACCCAATTCAGATTCTCGGTATTCACAGGAAAAGCCAGGCATGGCAAACCTACATCTCAGCATTGCAGAGGCAGACATAGGAGGGCCTCTGAAGCTCACTGGTCAGCCAGTTGATAAGCCGGAAAGATAGATACACTGTCTGAGAAAAGAAGGTGGAGAGAGATTAGGGAAGACACTTGACATTGTTAGACATGGTGGCACACACTACACCTTTAATCCTAGCACTTGGGAAGCAGGGGCAGGCGGATCTCTGTGAGTTTGAGCCCAGCCTGGTCTACATAGTGAGCACCAGGATAGGCAAGACTACATAGTAATACCTTGTCTCAAACAAACAAACTTAAAAACTTCAAGCAAAAAAGGTACTTGACATCACTTTCTGGCCTCTACACACGTGTGCACCTACATACACACAGTCTTGTCTTATAACCAGACATGATTCTCTGACCACACCTTCTGTTGTGAGTCAGCAGACAGGGTCTTGGTGGGCTGCAGGATCGAGTTATCTTTGGACAAGATCAGAGATCACTCAGTCCCAAACTGCTTCATGGCAGGGGAAAATCAGCTGGCTAGAGTTAGTATGTAGCAAAGCAAAAGACCCGGGAAGTAGTCCTAAATTCTGCCCAGATATAGAACCCTGTGCTACTTCAGTTCCAGGAGCCCTGGGAAAGGAGCCCACGGAGTAAAAATTCACGTGTTCTTTCCCTCAAGAATGTTTCAAATCACAAGTGAACCCTTTGTTACAAAAGCTTGTCACTGAAGGCAGGCTGCAGGCATTTTAAAGGGTTTGGTTTCAGAACCTTGCCTGTGTCTTCCTACCTAAGAATACTTTGTATCCTTTCTAGCCCTGAATCTGATTCTTAAACCAAAACCTCCTAGTGAGGCGCATGTGCGTATCCCCTCTACCCTCCTCCTATCCAGTGGCTGGAAATCTTCCCTGCATTGAGAACTCCAGCGATCTGGTGAGGGAGCTACCCTCCCTCTTCTCCCTGGACAGTGTATTTCCTTTTCTTCTTCTGTTTTTTAAAAAAGATTATTGTGTGTGTGTGTGTGTGTGTGTGTGTGTGTGAGAGAGAGAGAGAGAGAGAGAGACAGAGACAGAGAGACAGAGAGAGACAGAGAGAGAGACAGAGAGACAGAGAGAGACAGAGAGTGACAGAGAGAGAGAGACAGAGAGAGGCCCACTCATATACATGCCATGTGCGTGCAGGTGCCCATAGATTCCAGAAGGTGGCGGTAAGGTCCCTGGAGCTGGAATTACAGGTGGTATTTTATGTGGATGCTGGGAACCAAACTTGGGTCCTCTGTAGAACAGAAAGTACTCATCACTGCCGAGCCATCTTTCTAGTCCCAGCAACAGTATTTTCCAAGCTGAGCAGAGCTTTACCTCTGTCCTGACAGCCAATAGCAGCTGCGCTTGTAAACCAAGGGACGAAGTTACAAAACAGAGACTCTGGTTCCTTGTGTTGCAACCTCAGCCTTACAAGATTCTCTGAGCCAATCATTGTCACTTGCTCTCGATAACATTGCTCTTCCTCGTCTCTGTTATGGGGCAGGAATGTGCAGCTGTCCCTCGGGACTCACCCTTCTTTTTATTTCCTCATCAGCTCACCTGAGAAAGCTACCCACTTTCCCTCCTGCCAGAGGTAGAATCCACTTGCCACTGTGTGGTGGAGCTCTGGCCCCAGAGTAGGAACAGAGCAGAGAAGTCACAGCCTCTAAGCATAGTTCCATGCTATGTGGCCATTCTGTCCCAAGCGGTTCTCCCTGTAGAATGGGAGCATGCCCTTCCTTCCACTAGCGAGGTTCCCCGGAAGGTGGACTAGCTTGCTCTCTGCTCCCCCTGAGATGCCTTGGGAATCTCAAGGGCAGAATGAAAATTGGAAAATCCGAGAAAACGAGAAGCGTGATTTCTCTCTAGAGTCCGCCCCCCACGAGGCACCGTGGGCGTGTGAACAGCAAAGCCAAGGTCTAGCAGGAAGATGGCAGCAACTCCTCCATCTCCATTGCTGCTTCCTCTGCTTCCTCTGTTGTCATATCTTAGCGGAAATGTTAATTCAGAGGACAGAAGTGTTTCTAAGAACTTCGGTTCCTGCCCTGAGGATACGATCTGCTCCAGGAGGGCTGCTCCATGACCTTCTGTGGGAAGTAAGCATCTATGTAAATCAGGGACTTTATATCCACTCTGCCAGGCCCAGGAGACCATCACTTCATTTTGATTCTCCTGGTCTCCACAGTCATTTTTCAAACTGCCACAAATGTCCCCATCACAATGGAAATGTCCTCACACAGACCCAGGGGACAGGCTGGACTAATTATTCCTACCATCTAACTTCTAAAACACAATAGCAACATTTAAACATGGGTAAGGGTCAAGGAGAAGAGGGAGCAGTCAGTCACGATCACTTAAGGGTCACTGTAAGCCATCATTCTCAGAGTGTGGTCCTGGGACCAGCAGCAAGGGCGTCCTGAGAACTGTGTAGAAACCCATCCTTGGCTCCTATCCCAATTCCATGGAGCCAGACACTGAGGGGTGGCGCTCATCCAGGTGTGTTCATGTGTGTAAAGTTAGAAAGCCACCTAGGGATGGAGCACCGTGGGTAGAGTGACTGCCTAGCATGGGCGAAGTCTTGGATTTGACCTTGTACGCCACAGAAGATGGGCGGAGAGCATCTGTAACCCCAGCACTGTGGAAGTGGAGACAGGAGAAGCCCAAGAGCATTTCAGATCCAAAGCATTTGAATTGAGACCCCGCCTCAAAAAAAGAAGTTAAAAAAGGAAAAATACAATTAGAAATATTAGCAAGAGCCCAGCTTAGCAGCTCCCTCTTGTTTCTTGCTGCTAGCCAGGTCTTCCATCCATGTGTAGAACTACTCACTCCCAGCCTGGAGCGGGATGCCAGCTTCCCTGCCTCTTCAGCCCTGTACACTGGAGAGAATGAGGAAGGACTTTTAGATGGCTAGGTGGTAGGGAAGGCAAGGCTGGGACATTCCTTCACACCCAAGCAAGAGGCTGACTTGGAAAAACTCCTTAGACGCGCAAACGAGGCTGAGATCTGAGGAAGGGTATGCAATAGAGCAGGCGTCACTAAGGAAGTAGACTTCTCAAGTAACCCGAAGCTTTGGGACACAGGCGGGAGCTTGACTCTGTCACAGCCCGTGTAAGTAAGTCAGCATCAGTGAACTGAAGCATGGAACGTGTTTGATAGCAGCATCTAATCCAGCCTCGGCTGCTGCAAAGTTTTAGGTAAGAGAGATGACAGGAAAGAACCAAGTCTTAGAAACAGTGAATGGACGTCTCTCTCCTCAGCCTCCCAAAGGCGATGCCGCTGCTCTCTCCTGAGGTCGCCGCTCATCTGCGAGAGTTTCTGTTGTTCAGAGACCAGACACTCCGAGAGGCCAGTGTGGAAACAGCCTCTCGTCCAGTGTGCGTGCCTTCAGTCAGCCAACAGCAGACATGGCCTCAGTGCCGCATCCAGTCCAGCAGCTAAGAATGCTGGACTGTTTTTAAGTGATTGAAAAAAACTGGAAATTATATAAAATGCAAGGTGTGCTGGCTCACACTTGCAATCCTAGCATTCGGGAGGTTGAAGCAGGAGGATTACTATGGGTGTGAGGCCAGTCTGGGTTGCAGAATGACACTCTGTCTCAAAAACCACCAGGGTGGATGAGTTGTGAGCACGTACACATACACAATAAATCAATAAAATTCAATAAAAACTTAAAAGGAGTATTTTTTTTAAAGTCAGCTAAAAGGGAAAAGAAAGCTATACAAAGTCTGACAGTGAGTACTTGTAACTGGTTTTATTGGGACAGCTCCACCCACGTGTTGGCAGAGTGTCTGGGGCTGTTTCTACACTCCAAGGACAGAGCCCAGCTGTCACTACCGTGGCCCTGCTTAGAAAAGACTGCCGATCTCTGCTTAGAAACAAGTCTGAGGTTTAAGATTTCCACCAGACACTGGTCAGGTTCAGTCGTGACATCCACAGTCCAGGCACCTGCACAGCCTGGGTGCCAGAGAGTCACAGGTCCCTCCTTCCTGGTCACCCTCACTCCGACCTCTCGCTCCTGGGGAGGGAGGCTCTGCGGTGTGAACACGGAACCACACATGAAGAAGCCAGCCGGCTCGGGACACCTGCCTCTCTAAGAACCACTCTCCTCTAGTTCACTCACGGCCCATCACACAGTGCCTGAAACACTGTTGACCTATTCTAATTGCCAACAATTATTTTCAAGACAGCAAGTCACTATAGCTTTTTTTTTCTTGCCTCAAAAACACTTTTTAATTATATTATCCATTTCCTTGCTCTCGATCTTGAAAAGCCGAGATGTCTACAGATCAAACCTTGGTTTGAACATAAACCTCTGGCTGCTGTTCTCTGCTGCACAACTCCAGTTGAGGAAAATCAAGGAAACGCCCATTCCTCTGGAGCACTATGCTTTTAATATTAAGATCAATTCATCCCTATTAATTAATAATTAATCGATAATTAAGTCATTAGTATCCATCAATTCACTAGTAATTTACATTAATATTCTTCTCTTCCAGGTTTCTGAGAATTGTCCTCACCGGAGCTATCTGTTAGAAGGGCAAAACACATCTCCCACAAAGCGAATCCTGTGATAACCCAGGCACCAGACATCAGAGTCCAACATAAGCAGCTCAAAGCGGCTCCCAGCCACGTTACAAGAGTGTCAGGAGGAGTGCGATCAGGAGCTCCTCTTAGAAGCAGGGTACCATAGGCAGCCTGATGTCTTCCGTCTAAAATGACAGGAGAACTCTTTCCGGAACAGCACTTTGCAACAGCCAACGTTCAATGTGTGACCCACTCCCTTGCTGCTATTTCTAAAACTCCTGGTGGGTCCAGTAGGAAGTGAGGCGTGAGGGGAAGGGTAGCGAGGTAAAATGAACACAATGCCAGCAGGCCACGTGGGGGTCTCAGAGGCCTGTGCCCGCGCAAGCAACCCGAAAAGCGGACGCTGGCCATCAATGCGCGCGCACGCGCGCGGGACTTTGGAAGAGTCCCGTTGTTATCTCGGCTTTGAGGGGACTGGAGGCCTCAGGGCCTCGTCTGTGGGTCTAAATCACTTCCAGAGCCGGCTTGCTTTGAAGTAGAGCAGGCCTACTCCGGACTGCTCAAGGATGGGCTACTGAATTTGTGTGTCTTTTAAATCTGAGGGCTGTGGTAGAACCCGGAGGTCACAGAGAAGCTACTTGACTTACCCTGGGGCCGGGGATTTCCTAGAGAATTCCAGGATCACTCTCTCAGCTAGAGGCACGGGCAGAGCAAAGCCCCCAGGACCCCCCCAAGCCCCCCTGCACCGCCCCTTCCTGCCATTTCTCGCAGAACTCAGCCCAACTCCAAGACCACAGTCACAGAATGAAAACCGGAGTTTCTAAGAGGCAGGCGCGGGGAGGGGTATAGCATGTATTCCCCCATCCTTGGCGTCTGACCACCTAGAGGGGACTTCAAAACTTTATGCCTGGTTTCCAGCCTGCAGCCAGTCTGCTTCCTGCTGCCAGCGCGGAGTCATTCCCTGCCCGGTGGCACCTGCTTCGCAATCTCGCCCGGTGCCGTGCGCGGGACAGAAGTGTCCCTGCTCCCGGAGACCCCGCCCCAGCTACCCGTGCACACGTACCCATGGTGGCGACTCCAAGGCTCCTGGCTGGCGACTGGCGAGCCGGAGTTCAGCCTCCCTGACTTTGTTTCCAGGCCCTGCCCAGCAGGCTACCTGTGGGGCTGTAGGAGTGCGAGGCGGGGCCGGCCGGGGCTCCACCCTTGGAGGAGCGAGTTTAACGTCGCTCAAACCCTGCTGCAGGATACCTGTCCCTGGCTGCTCCCAGACCCTGTCGGACAGGGCAGGTGCAACTGTCCCACGTAACAGGGGCAGCTGGAGAGGACTCCTTTCGTGAGGGGTCACCTGGAGGCTTGTTAAAATGTCGGGCGCCAGGCACCACCTTGAGATTTGCTGAGTCAAGAGAGCCAAATTGGGGCAGGGAACCTTCATGTTTGACAGTCTAAAGTGTTTGTGCTGGTCCTGGGACCCCACGTTGTAAACTGTAGCTCAGAGTCCGCTCTACCTCTGTGTGGGAAAGCAAAACTGACTGAAAACACTTTGTGTCTGGGTTCTCAAACTTGCTCTGCAGCCGAAGAGACCTGGAGTCCAGCTGCCCCAGCTCGCTCCTCCCCAGCTCCGGGATTACAAAACTGGAGCACCTGGTCGGGCCATTTTTCTCCTTTCTGGTCAGCTTTGAGGAGTTCCCAGCTTCCGCCTCCCCAGTGCTGAGCTTATAGGTGCCCTGCAATTGTCCTGAAAACGACAGTGAGATATACGTGAGGTAGCATGATCGCCTTAGCCGTTAGAGTACATTAAGTACACTCACCAACATCATCCATCTACAGAACTGAAGCTCTGTCTCATTAAACAACTCTGCAGTTTAATCCCCCCAGTCCCCGGCAGCCACTGCTTTCCTTCTCTGAGTTAAGACCCCTCTGGGTGTCCTGTGTAGGTGCACTGTGTGGATCCACTCTTAGTGGGGCTGGCAGGGTCAGAACTTCATGCCTCACCTTGTTTATCCATTCACCTATCCTTATCATCTGCCCCAGGAACTCCCAGCCACCCTGCTGGGAGGTGGTGGTGTGTGGGCAAAGCCAGGGAAAGCCCTTTCTCAAAGGCGGCTGCATCTGTCCTTCCCCTTCCTTCAGTGGGCATAGGAGGAAGAAACTTCGTCCTCCCTTGAGTGGTTGATACTCACTGACTAGCAGCTGACTTACTGGAAGACTAGTGACTGCAGGTGGAGGGACCACAGATGGTGGCATAGGCCAACGGGGAGGTGGGCAGATACTTCCTGTTAGCCAGCCGTGGGGACAGAGGTGAGGCCGCTGGCTCCTCCTTTGGTTGGTCTCCTCTGCAGGATGGACTTTGTGTTGTTGCGTCCCTAAGCCTCGACATCAAGGGGCTCCGTGGAAAGCACCCCCGCTCCCATCAGGGTTTCAGTGTGGACCTGGTTCAGCAGCAGCATCTCCGGCATCCGCGGAATCAGAGACTTCGGGGTCCTGGACAGCGGCTGGTGATTTAGTTCGGGAGGCCTGTGCTGTCTCTCCTCTGCTTATTTAACCCTTCGCTCAAACATTAGTCATTTATCACCTCCAGGGTCAAGGACTGGTGCCTGCATCAGGCACACTGGGAAACAACACGGTCCTTTGTCCACAGAGTTTGTTTCCCAGAGGCTGGACTGCTCCTTGGCGTGTGGTGGGGGCGGCAGATCTGGGGATGTCTATGTCCTCTTCACCAACTTGGAGAGCCACACTGTGCTCGCTTTCTGCCCTCACCCCTCCAGATCTTAGCACGGGCTTCTCTAACAGATTAAAAAGCCCAGCCGCTTAAAATACCAGAACTGCACTCTCTCCTGGCTCTGGAGGTAAAAGTAAGTGCTAAGGAGAGCAGGGTGGTGCGCTCCCTCTGAAGACCGTAGGAATGGCCCCTCCTCCACTCTTCCAGCTTCTGAAGGCTCCTGTGGTCCCGCTGAGGCCGCACCCCGTCCTCCACCTCTGTCTTCAGATACCCTTGCCTCTGTGCTGTCTCTGTCTCTCTCCTCTGAGGCTGCTTGCCTTTGGAATAAGCAACACAAGTGAGTTCCACAGCCATCCACGTGAAGAGTGGTTCTGAGTGACGAGGGAGGGGGAGATTTAAAGCGTAAGGAAATGAAAATCATTTGGTCTGAGGAAAACACATTTGGGGAGGTGTTGCTGAGGATCCGGCCCAGGCTGTCACACTCCAACAGGCAAGTGCTTACCACTGAACTACATCTCCAGCCAATAAGGTTTATTAGAAAACAGACGGAGGAGGACAAGCAGCTAAGTTCAGGCTCCCTCACTGAGACTCTGGAACCAAGAGATGACAGAAGAAATTGTGTGTGTGTGTGTGTGTGTGTGTGTGTGTGTGAGTCTGTTAGCCCTCCGGCCCTCAGAATATCAAGAAACAAAACCCAGAACATGGTTCTTAGAGGACTCAGTTCTACCCTTGTGTTGTGCCAAACTGTGGTGCCCTGTTTACCACATCAAGATGCATCAAAATGGGACTGGAGACGGCTCAGTAGTTAGAGCATTGCTGCTTTCCCAGAGGACCTGGGTCGTCAGTTCCCAGTGCCTATGTGGTGGCTCCCAGCCAACTCTAGTCCTATGGCATCTGATGCCCTCTCTGGACTCCACTGACATGGTGCACAGACATGCATGCAAGCAAAGCACCCATACACATAAGATACAATAATAATTAAAAAATTAAAACGACACAGCAATATAACTGGGTACTCCATATCGTTGTTAATTGACACTTTTTAAACTTAAGCAAATGAACTTAAAATCCCAACATTTTTTGGCAGATTCTGTTTTCAAGTCTAGATCTCAGTCATCCTTACCCCCTAGAGTTGGTAGTAATTCATCTTTATCACAATATATGCAAGTCCTATGATTAAAATATTCATTGTCGTCCTGGGCAGGTCTTTCCTCAAAGCACTGTTTTGCTTTTCAATGTTTTGGTTTGTGAATTTTCTAGAATATAAGAAATGAGAAAAATACATCATGAGCTCCTGTTTTTGCACCAGATGACCTTGAACTCACTCTGCACACAGAGGTGACCTTGACCTCTGATGCTCCTGTCTCCACCTCTCCAGTGCTGGTATGACAGACAAGTGCCAACATTCCTGGTCTATGTGACTCTGGAGCTCAAAGTCAGGGCTCTGCGCATCTGGGCAGGCAGTATACCAGCTGAGCCACATCTGCATCCCTGCCCTTTATCTTCTCCGTCTTCAGGTCTGTACTGCATTTTTACCTATGGCTCCGGACTGGTCTCTAGTGTGTAAAACAGTATTTTCTCTTTACCACTGTCTCGTTCTTTCTGGACAAGGGAACCGCCTGCTGTCTGCATCAGAACCATAGACTAAACCATATGAAACAGGGCCGCCGACTGTCAGTCTGAGAGGAAGCTGGGATTCTTATTTATACATCGCGAGTGATACCTGGGAGGCAGATGGCTGCAGAGGGCCCTTTGCCCCTGCTCTGCCTGACAAGGTCTGCTCCCCTTCCTGGGTCGATGCCCTTGTTTTCCTGGAGTGAGGGAGTTATTATCCACAAGGAGTTGTGGTACTTTTACACTCTCACTAGAGACCTCTGTCACCAAGTGCTGAACTTTACTGTGTTATGACGCTGTGAGGGGCCCCCTCACCAGACATGGTCCAGTGGCCTTGGGGCCTCCCATCCTTCAGAACTGTAGAAGTCAATTAAGACTCTTCATTCAGAACCCCCCTCTCCCCGCCCCACCTGTGGCGTTCTGTGACAGCCGCACAAGCAGACCGAGTCAAGCTGTAAGGAGCCACTCCTTTTCTTAAAATAGCTCCATTTCACCGAGGGAGCAAAAGCCACCAATTTACAAACCTTCGTTATGAAGTCGAGAGGAGAGGAATATCTCAGAGCTGAGTTTTGTCTCTGAGATGGTGTTGCAGGGCCTCTCCTATGCACAGAGAGGCTTGGCCGCCACCTCAGGGGAATGGATGGGCTGTAGCTGTCTCACTCTGTACCACCATCTGCTTTAGCAACTGTGAATAAAGTCATGTGCAGATGCAAGCTTGGGGGCCAGGGAGAGCACACTCTGGAGGTAGGACAATAGTGACAGCAACAATGACAGTCAACGCCCCAGGGGCACACCACTGCCTTACCTCAAGTTAAGAAGGAACACCAGTACCCACTGGAGCAACAGTGGCACAAACATCGAGGGAGTTACCAGTCATTTTCTCATTGGATTTAAGTTCTGCTCCACAAATTGCTGGGGACTAAGAACCTGTGGTCCCACAAGTCACAGGCCCTAAGGGAAAACCTACTCCTATTGTTCTGCAAAGTGGACGTAGTACATTAAGCCGATTCCTAAGGACTTACTGTTATACCTATAGATCAATGCATCTCTCAGTCCACACAGAGAAGTTCCTGTTTGCAGTAGATGAAAAACACAGAGACCCAACTGGCCAAGGTGGAGAGAGCAAGAGACTGAGGAATGTTCAATCCTAAATGGAACATCTACACTGTGTCCTCTCCCCAAGCCTCAGGAATCATTGTGTAAGAAAGGGCAGAAGGACTGTGAGAGTCAGAGCTGGTGAGTGTGCACAAACAAAGAAACAGTATCTTCCAGTGAGAGCAGAGCTGGTGAGTGTGCACAAAGAAACAGTATCTTCCAGTGAGAGCAGAGCTGGTGAGTGTGCACAAACAAAGAAACAGTATCTTCCAGTAAGAGCAGAGCTGGTGAGTGTGCACAAAGAAACAGTATCTTCCAGTAAGAGCAGAGCTGGTGAGTGTGCACAAACAAAGAAACAGTATCTTCCAGTGAGAGCAGAGCTGGTGAGTGTGCACAAAGAAACAGTATCTTCCAGTGAGAGCAGAGCTGGTGAGTGTGCACAAAGAAACAGTATCTTCCAGTGAGAGCAGAACTGGTGAGTGTGCACAAAGAAACAGTATCTTCCAGGTATAACAGGGCAGCTGCAATAGGAACTGACGGCAGTTAGGACAGCGTGCATACAACCCATGCAAGCTCCAGCCTGAGCAGATCCCGCCAGGAGAGAGGAGATGGGCATGAAGCCCCGCCACTACCGAGGAGCTGTTAGCAGTTGATAGCTGCTGGAGGAGAATCACGGTTTTCTCCTTTTTTTCCCCCTTTTATTGAAAATAGATTTTTTTTTTCCTCACATGATATATCCTGATTACTGTTTCCCCTCCCTCTACTCCTCTGAGTTCCTGCCCACCTCCCCCTCCCATCCATATCCACTCCCTTTCTGTCTCTTTTTAGGAAACAGTGGGCTTTTAAGGAATAGTAATAAAATAATAAAATAGGATAAAACAAAAGCTAAAACATAACAATTGAACCAAACAAAAACTCCAAAGGAAGATAGCCCAAGAAAAGCAGAAGAATCAAGAGAGCCGGCTCATTTGCATGCTCGGAAATCCCATACTACTAAACTGGAAGCCGTAACATACACGCAGAGGACCCTACACAGACCCAGGCAGGTCGTGTGCACTGTGCCTCAGTCTCTAGGGTCTCATATGAGGTGAGATCATGCTGCAGAATCAGGTTTTCTAAAAAACAGTGTTATCGCCACTGGGAGGCTGACCTTATGCCAGTGGGAGGCCAAATTCCCAAGAGCACATGAGCCCCACAGCTTGGACTTGACAGGCAGAGAAAAAACATATAAACCCAAAGTCAATGCCTAGAGAGGCTGGGGGGGGGGGAGGGGAGGGCTGGGAGAAGCTGGGGGAGGGGTCAATATCATTGTAGAAAATTCTCAAGGGACTAATAAAATATAAAAAACTGATGAAAAATCAAACCATTTTGTAGAAAAGCATGTATCACTTTTTGGGAGAAGTGGAAAATAAAGGACACCAAATAACTCTTCACCTTTTTATGTTGAAAGTCCACATATAAACAATAAACAATAAAGTTCTCCTCAGACAAGTTTTCCTCCCTAAGATTCTTAAAGACACCCCCCCCCCCCCGCCCCATCACACACACTGCCTGTCCAAAAAGTGGTGCACATACTCAAAGTGCTTCACAAAACGCTAGGAAAATATTCTGAAAAATTCTTCTGGGCAATTACATCAAGTCCAGAAAGGAAGCAGAGATCGTTGCTATTTATTTGGTGTTTGCTTTGATGTCTTAAAAAAAAATTCTGGGCTGGAGAGATGGCTCACTGGGTGAGGTCTTGCTGTGTGGCTGTGAGGACCGGAGTTCGGATCCCCAGAACCCACATAAGTGCTGTGGCCATGGCAGCCTGCCCATAATCCCAGCACTCAGAGGCAGAGATGGAGGATCACAGAGCAAGCTGGCTAGCCAGATCAGCCAAATCGGTGAGCTCTTGGAATATGGTGGAGAAGTCAGGGAGATTCCCAACGTCAATTTCCAGTCTTCACATGTGTGTACACACATAAAAGAGAGGAAATAAAGTCAAGAGCATCCTAAATTGTGAAGCAAGAAAGTGGCAATTCCTCAGTCATTACTGATTTATGTGCCAATAATGTAGAGTTTATCATCTGATATAAGAAATGCTCACACGTATATAATTGTCCTACTTAAGCCTAACGGTACAAAACCATTCACTTTCCCACGCTTAGCATTAGTGATGGCTTCTTGGGGAATTACTCTGGATATCTGTCTTTGTAACTTCATATAGTATTGTGAAAATCTATGTTTAATGCCTGGAAAATAAAGGTGAACTGTTTGGGGATATTTCTTTCTTATTAGTGCTCCAATGAGCCATCGCGTACTTAACAAGTTGATAGTCTCCTTGGAAATGTTAAGAAGTGTTCAGTAATTTATAAATTGTTGGGAAAAGCATCTAAAAGACACTATATCTGGTTTCCAAATGTATGGCCTCAAAGTAAGAAAAATCAATGAAAAATCAAATTGCTTTATATTAAATGTATATCACTTTTTGGGGAGGCCATCAGTAATTTTTTACCTTAGCTTCATCTCCCCAAGACATTGACGTCAACAAGAAAAACTGCAACTATGTATAAACTAAACAAAACAAACTAACAAGCAAAAACAGCGATGCCATCTTGACCAAGAGTCTCAGGCCAGCACCGCCAAGAATAAGACATGACATCATGTCCTGGACAGGACAGGCTGAGAAGGCCCTAATACTGGTCCACTTCCCAAATATGAACTTTCCAAAAGTAGTGAGAGGCAGGACTCAATAGGTTGAGTCTCTCTGTACGTTATACACATATATGCATATATGTAATGATAATTGTAGAAGAAGTGGTCATGAGTGAGGGGAGAGGTGATGGAAATACACATGAAATACTCTTGTATAAATTCTTAAGAAACAAAAGAACAATAAAGTAAAATATTGAAATTAACAACACAGAGTGATTTTTAGCTCTTTATGGAGCAGTACGACTGTCACTGTACTTGACTTTAGACATTTTCACTGTTCCAGAAGGAGCCTATACATGTGGCTGCCCCCCTCAGTCACCCCATTCCCCCCAGTGCCAGCTGATTGCCAGTCCCTTCTCACGGCCATGGCGTTGTCTCTGGACAGCCCTTGGGTCTTCCGGGACTGCTTTCATTCATAGCGATTACATTTTTGTCATTAGCTCTTATAGAAACTAACCTCTGTGATTATAAATAGTATAATTACACTTCTGCCTCAAGGTGTACTTGCTCTAAATTATGTGTACTGATTCACCAGTATGGAAATGACATTAATACCGATTAAAATTCTTCTTCTCTAACACCTCTCTCCCCCGCTTCCGATTAAGTAGTCTTACTGTGCTTTTTAGATCTGTTACTGGGTTCTTCGACAACTTTTCCTTACACGTGTGACTATTTTCCCCCTTTCAGATTGGAGGACACAGAGGCCTTTCATCTAGGAAGCTCCGAAGCTTGCTCTTTACTTCTGCATAACCAGAGCCAGTAGTGACTATGTTATGGTTCAGAACAGCCTCCTGTGAATGGGTTAAAGGAGGATTCTAGAAACCAATGTCCAGTACACATGGTTATCTTACTTGGTTCATGTAAATGTCGACGGCAGAACCAAGTGAGAGAGCCTAATCGTATTTTCCCCTACATGGCTTCAGCCGTACACTCCAGTGCCAGCCGAAAGCGATGCCCTCATTCACTGGCAAACAGATCACTTTATACAAGCCTCTGCTGCCTCTGCTCCCTCTGCCACCGCCTCCTCTTCCTTCTCATCCATGTCCTTAGCAGGGTCTTACTGCGCAGCCCAGCCTCTTTTCTCTGTAATCCCCTTGGCTCAGGCTCCTGAGTGCTAGGATTATGGGTGTGTTCCTTCCTTTTCATAACTGCATTTGTTCTTCTTATAGAATAAATACATGCTTTCACCTAATTCTGAAGGTTGTCCAGCCATTCTTTTGTATGGGCAATGGGGGTACATGCAGACGCCACAGAGATCTCCAACAATACTAGTCAGCCCTAATCTCTCAACTCCTGGAGAGCTCAGTGCTAAAGATTTACTATCGCATGAGTCGTGAGAGGTTGACAAGGCAGCGTCATTTGGGGATGTGTAGGTAAGGTTTTAGCTTCCATTCCCCACAGCTAACACCCTAGCCCTTTCAGGCACCTGGATGACAGGCCTGGCTTTTGTCAGTCCTGGTACATAACACCCTTCTGTGCCACAGCGAAGAGCCTTTGCCTATGAAATGGCAAACACATTTTTTTTCTAGGAAATTATGTAATTATGCTTCTGTTTTTGTCTTTTTAGCTCTGTTGACTGAATCAGGACCTCACCCATGGCAGGTGAACTCTCTACCAGTGAGCTATCTCAGTCTCAGCCATGGCAGGTGAACTCTCTACCAGTGAGCTATCTCAGTCTCAGCCATGGCAGGTGAGCTCTCTTATCAGTGAGCTATCTCAGTCCATCTTAATCTTTACTTAATTTTTACATGGAAGGCCCACACTGTTGGGTCTAGCTGAAACCTTGAAGAATGATCCTTGCTTGTTTTGGTGTTTTGTTTTGTGAGACAGGGTCTCACTATGTAGCTCTGGATGTCTAGGAACTTACTATGTATACCAGGCTGGTTTCTACTTCTCTCAGGCACCTGGTCTGGTCTCAGAGACTTGTCTGAGAGGGACTCTCAGCTTTTATTGCTTACTCTGGCAGTGAGGGGGCCCAGTGGGTCTGCTCAGCTTCAGGGACTTCCTGGAGCTATTTTAATTGTTTGCCCTCTGGCTTGAGGAGCTTCCTGCGGCATGGAATGTTTCAACCTTGGAGGAAACTGTTACATAATAGCCGGGTCTTGGTCTTTTCATCAATTGTGGCAGGGGTGGGTATGCTAACCAGCAAACCTGTTATGAGTAAAAATTTTTACATATTGGATTATTTTAGGGCTGCATGGTTTTCTATTTCCTTCATGTTATATATATATATATATGTGTGTGTGTGTGTGTGTGTGTGTGTGTGTGTGTTTGTTTGTTTTTTGAGTCAGGGTTTCTCTGTGGTTTTGGAGCCTGTCCTGGAACTAGCTCTTGTAGACCAGGCTGGTCTCGAACTCACAGAGATCCACCTGCCTCTGCCTCCCGAGTGCTGGGATTAAAGGCGTGCGCCACCACCGCCCGGCTCATGTTTTATATTTTATAAAGAAAAATCTAGTACTCATATTAATCTCTACAAGTAAATATAATACTTCATTCTCCTTTGTCTCCTCATATAACTGCCCGGATCACAGTCACCCACGTCATGCCTTCAGAAAGAAAACAGAGTGAATGGGACAAACCTCCAAGGGCTACCAGGCACTCACGGACTCAGGATGAAATTGTTTTCCTTAAGAGCAAATCTCCCTGGCAGGCAGGTAACAGGAGAGAACAGTGGGGCAGAAACAAGGCTGTAAATGAGTAATGCTGATAGCTGGCACTGTGTTGTTTCAAGGTTCACGGTACACTTGTCTCTCTAATGATCGTGTACGCCCACAGCCGCAAAAATCACCCATAAGTTCATTCATGATTCTGGGTTTTGTCAAAATACCACTTGGGCTTTCAGGGCTAGTTTAAAATTCTGCTGAGTGTTTTCCCCAATGCTCGACTTCTGTCTGCGATGGAGGAGAGGGCAGGGGGCCTGAAAGGAAAGGCAGCAGAGGTGGCTCATTTGATTTTCTTCTTCGTCACTTTCAGGCCGTCATTGGCTGACACAGGCAATTAACACAAGCCGGGATAAGCTAGGATTCTGTGCTTGGCTGCATTTCTCAGAACAGCTACCATCTCTCCTCATTAGAGAACGGTCTGGTTAGAAACCAAAGTGTGACCTCTACTGGGTAACCCAGTCTTTCGTGATAGGGACCAGACCTGACCTTAACACAACTGACTCCATGATGGAAGTGTCATTCAGGCTGTAAGACCCTGCACATAGACAGCACCCCGTGCCAAGAATGAAAACAAAGACCTAACCCATCAAAGGTCTGTAATGTGCTTTTTAGCTTCTGTAGCTCTGCTTCTGGCGACCTGGTCTATTTAACTGAAGTATGTCAACCCAGAACATGGCTTTTGTGTTTAAGAGCTCAACCTGAGAAAGGCTGGATGCTGCACTGGGATCTGGAGCACCTAGTGAAGTTGCCAGTCAGCTAACAAAGACTTTTTATGGGCTTAAACCCATGCCCAAGCAGTTTTCTCTAATAAATACCCCACAACACACAGACCCATACTTGGTACCCAGTGTCCCACATATATATCATGGTCAACTGGGATTGCGTGCCATGAGTATTGCAAGTACTTTTCATTGATGGGGCATCACAGAACAGCGTGGGCATGCCTGTCTCCTCCACCCACAGACCTGTTCCAGTGTTTCCCCAGACTTCACTTACAAAATATGTACAAAAATAAAATTATTAAGAATTCCAAGATGGGGTACTGGAGAGATGGCTCAGCAGTTAAAAGCACTGACTGCGCTTCTGGAGGATCTCGGTTCATTTCCCAGCACCTACATGGCAGCTCACAGCTGAGCATTTTTCAAGTTTCAGGAGATCTGGCACCCTCACACAGACACACACACTGTCAAAACACCACATAAAAATAAATAAATTTTTAAAAATTTCCAAGATGAGGACACCAGAGCCCTAGTGAAGTATAGGATCTTCTGAGTGTGTTGTATGGGTGATCACACAGGCCACAGGCTCACTCAGATACCTCAGGTTTTAGTTACCTTTCAAAAAGTATTAAAAATGTCCCAAGGGTTAAAGATAGCTCCATTGGTAAAGCAACCTTGTGGGCATGAGGACCTGAATTCAATGTCAGAACCCAGGTAAAAATGCCAGGCGTGGTGGTGTGTATTTGTAATGTCTGTGCAGAGGACAGGAGGATGGCTGGAGCTCTTTGGCTGGTCAGTCTAGACCACTTGGTAAGCTCAAGGCCAATGAGAGACCTGGTCTGAAAGGAAGGAGATGGATGGTATTCCGGAGGATGACACCCAGGATTGTGTGCCCATGAATATACCCAGATATTTGCACACCCATGAACACCCTACACACATAAACACCCTCGCATTAAGAAAGAATGCTCAACGGGTTCAGCATAGATATTAATCCCCTCCCAGTCCCATTCTTTGTTAGTAACACTCTTGGTGACAAGCTCTCTGTCCCAAGCTTTGGAGACAGACAATATTGATTGGAGTCTCAAGTTCAGTGTTTATTATGTGAAATTGGACAAATTTCTAAACCTTTCTTAGTTTCAGTTTTGTCCAATGTGAAAATTCAACTGAGGAGCCATTTACGGTGGTGGCAAGGATCGAGGGAATGAAGAACAAACATCTGTCCTAGGGGTCCCATGGAGCAGTGTTCAGGGTGATTGCAGTTTTTATTACTGAGAGCGTGAGTCATGCATTCAGGGAACAGCATAAGCCAAAGGGCCCGAGATGAACACACAGCTGGGTCAGCTCATGAACTTGGATCAGTCCCAGGAAGGATCAATCACGACCGCCCACTTGACTAGATTTAGTATCACTCAGGAGACACCTCTGCACCTGTCTCTGGAGGTGTTTTCAGAGAGGGTTGACTGAGAAAGAGAGAGAGGCTCACCTTGAGTGTTGGGGGCACCATCTGTTGACATGGGATCCTGGATACATAGAGAAGGGGAAAGAGAAAAGCATCACGGCAACACCAGCCTTTCTCGTTCTTCACTTCCTGTTCTGCCAAGCTGCGAGCAAACCTCCTCCAGCTGCCATGGACGGGATCCTGCCACAGTGTCCTCAGACCTGAGTAAATATGGACCATTCCTCCTTAACTGCCCAGGCGTGTGGTCACAGGAATGAAAAAAGTATTGAATGGAGCCATATTCCTTTTCCATATCTGGGATCCCCAGCCTTAAGTACAGTAACTTGCCTATTTCATACAGGGATTTCAGATGAGAGACTGTATATGAAAATACCTGTAACAAAATACAGATGTCAGGGGGAGAAGTGAGGGTGAATATGATCAAAATGCACCGTATGAAATTTTTGAAGAATAAAAATAATCTATATGAAATTTTTAACAAGTTAGAAAATCATCCTGTCCAATGAAAGCCAGTCTGTCTTTGCTTCCTAATACAAAATACACTGAACCTAGATTAAAAATACAGGCATTCAAAACAGATATATCTGGGTGTGGTGGTGCACGCCTTTAATCCCAGCACTTGGGAGGCAGAGGCAGGTAGCTCTCTGAGTTTGAGGCCAGCCTGGTCTACAGAGAGAGTTCCAGGACAGGCTCTAAAGCTACATAGAGAAACCCTATCTCAAAAAACAAAACAAAACAAACAAAAGCACTGGGTCACACCTTTTGCTGTTTTATCCGACCTTACATCTCAAGAACTTTCCATGTCTTAAATGTGCTTCCACAATGAATACACTTCATTGTAGGTGAATAGCGCACTGGACAGATTTCTTCTTCTTTGGACCTTTAGGTTAGTTTCTGATTCAGGAATACTTAACCCTAAGATAATTTTGGGTCCATAAATGTTTATGTCTTTCCAACGAGTTTTCTTGTATAAGTTCCTAGAAATTGGAATGGGCCAAAGGATTCTTTTTTCACATTGCCAAACTGCCTTCCAGGGATGTTTACTCACCTTTAGAATGGTTGAAAGTAGGGAGGCAAAGGTACCAAACATGGAGAAATTCATATAAAAGAGCTAATGCTGTACTCAGAGCCCCTACTTCTAAGATGGTGACAGCGCCTGCTGATGGAGCTGTCTGTGCCACAGAGGGGCAAGCAAACAATGACTCACCACACAGTGGTGGGTTAGCATTACATCTGAGAAAACTTCTGCCTTCCTCTCTGTATGCATAATTTTTTGTTTGTTTTTTGGAAACAAGATTTCTCTGTGTAGCCCTGGCTGTCGTGAAACTCACTTTGTTGACCAAGCTGACTTTGAACTCACAGAGATCCACCTTCTTCTACTTCCTGAGTGCATGGATTAAAGGCATGTGCCACCACTGTCTGACTCTTGGTGGCTTCTTATCCTGACATCTCATTCTGTGGTGGACTCTGCCCCTTCTTCAGCCAAAGGCATAGAGACATGGTATGTCGTGGTCCTGTGTACAAAACAAGAAGCTACAGCATTCATGGCTTACACTTGACTCTTGTGTGCACAGCAATGGCTGTAGAGGTGCTAGGTTTAATGTTTGTGTTTTAAGATTCATTATTTGTGTGTGTGTGTGTGTGTGTGCGTGTGTTTGCCTGCATATATATATATATATATATATATATATATATATATATATATATATTTATCATACATGTGCCTGGTGACTTACTGTGGAGGTCAGAAGGCAACATCAGATCCCCTGGAACTAGAGCTACGGATAGTTGTGAGCCACCGTGTTGGGAACTAAACTTGTTGCAAGGGCAACAAGTGTGCTTAACTTCTGAGCCATCTTTCCAGGCCCAGCTGTTTTCTAAACAAGCATTATTAAAGGCTGAATGGCTCTGGCTTGATCCCAAACCCAAGAGTAGACTACACTAACGTGAGCAACAGCCCTCATCAGGAGTGCGTTTCCTCACTTGTGCCTTGTCAACTCTGAATGGCCCAGGATGGGAAACTCATGGGTCCCAAAAGGAACGCACTTGACTCAAGGTGTTCTTTTGCCATTGACTACAGTAGGCATCTTGACTATGAAGATGCTTAAAAGCACATCCCTGAGTCACTGAGGGACAATTCGTGTTGTCACAGGGGTTGTGGACTTGGGACTCTAAGCTGATGTCCTGGAAGGAGTCAGGACAGAGTCAGTCAGAAGGTCTCTAGGGTCTGTCCAAGGCCAAAGGACAGCAAGTATAGAAAGGCAGGGAATTGCTTCACTCCTCATGTATGAGCACACCCATCCATGTGCTGCATAGACACGAGCCACTTCCCCCAACCTGATGACTCGGCTACAATGGGTGTGGTCAGAGATGAGCCAGATAGGGGAAATCAGGTGACTTTTACAGCTTATTGAAGAGGTTAGACCATTTCATTCTTAACAGCCCAATTCTCTCTCTCTCTCTCTCTCTCTCTCTCTCTCTCTCTCTCTCTGTGTGTGTGTGTGTGTGTGTGTGTGTGTATGCGTGTGTGTGTGTGTGTGTGTGTGTGTGTGTGTGTGTGTGTGTGTGAGAGAGAGAGAGAGAGAGAGAGAGAGAGAGAGAGAGAGAGATGTTATCTGTTTTTATTTTTTACTTTTTGCTCTTTGGGGGACTCCCAAATAAATACATGGAGACTAATTCTTACTTATGAATGCCTGGTCTTAGCTTGGCTTGTTTCTAGGTAGATTTTCTTAACTTATCTCAGCTACCTTTTGCCTCCGGGCTTTTTATATTTCTCTATTCTATATACCTTTTTTTTTTTTTTTACTTAGAACTCCATTGTTTGCTGTGTAGCTGGGTGGCTGACCCCTGGAGTCCTCCTATCTTCCTTTTCTTGTTTCTTGGTCTTCTCTTCCCAGATTTCTCCTTCTATTTATTCTCTCTGCCTGCCAGCCCCACCTATCCTTTCTCCTGCCTTGCTATTGGCCATTCAGCTCTTTATTAGACCAATCAAGTGTTTTAGACAGCCAAAGTAATACAGCGTCACAGAGTTAAACAAATGCAACATACAAAAATGCAACACATCTTTGCATCATTAAACAAATGTTCCACAGCATAAACAAATGTAACACATCTCTAACTAATATTCTACAACATTTCTTTCTTTTTGTCAAAATAAAAATGAAAGGTTTTAATTTTTAAATAGTAAAACTATATGTAACAAAAACAGTTATCAAGTAAGAATTTATTAACAATATTCAGAGCTGGGCGGTGGTGGCACACGCCTTTAATCCCAGCACTCGGGAGACAGAGGCAGGCGGATCTCTGTGAGTTTGAGGCCAGCCTGGTCTACAAGAGCTAGTTCCAGGACAAGAACCAAAAGCTATGGAGAAACCCTGTCTCGAAAAATAAAAAAAAATAAAAAAATAAAAAAATAACAATATTCAGTCCATTTGTATTTAGCAAATTTAGAGAAAATACTCCATTATCTCTCTTATCTTGGTGATTCCAAAGTTTTATATCTAATTTACTTTCTACCATAGCTAAGGAAAACTGTAAGTCAACTATTTTATCTTTAACTCCATCAAAGACCATAGAAGGATGTAATATACCTAACAACAGAGACATTTGACTGTCTGGACAGTCACCCAAAGTTCATCTGCAACATTGGGGCATCCATCCCAGCCTACAGGCCTAGAGTATCTGGCAGATTCTTCTGTGAAGCAGGAATCCCAAAGGACTATCTTGCCTTATTTTAGCAAAGTTCTACAGTCTTTTTCCTGTGTCCTTGCCACATTGAAAGCAAACTCCATATGGAGTTTCTTTAATGCCTATCATTCTTTTATGAAGTAAACTGGTGCTTCCAGAAGCAGATGTGCCTCACTGTCACATAAAACCCCAAGTTAACAAAACATCTTGAATGCCATATCTGTAGATCCTTGAAGTGTATGAAAATCATTTATCTCTCTAATATATATCTGTTTAACCTTGAAAACATACCAAATCTGACTACAAGTTTGATTATTATAGATTAACTACTAACCTCATTGTTGTGGTATATTTTGTGTTCTGACAAATAAAATTTGCTTGGAGTCAGAGGGTAGAGCTAGCACCAGTTAACTATAGAGGCCTGGAGGTCTGTACAGAGAGGAAACAGGAAGTGATAAGGCAGGGTGGAAAGAGGATCTAAGCCCTTTTGGATGAAGGCACTGAAGAGGTAGGAAGCAACTGGTGTCTGTTCCCAGTTCTCTGATCTTTCAGGTTCTTACGCCAATATTTGACTCCCAATTTTTAGTGATAAAGATCAATTAGATTTACACTTCCCCTCATTTCTTAACTCTACATTGAATTTTTAAATGAACTGCATAAGTACAATGCCCCAAAGAAGAGGAGAAACATACATACAGTGTAACAAAAATAACTTTAAATTTGTATCAATATACCAAAATCCATGCCAATGTAAAATATCTGAGATTAATAGTTGTCTTTTTACCCTATATTCCTATATCCCCCTCCAACATTCATAACCCACCAAACAACCAAAGACCACCTACGCCATCTCTTGGAAATGTGGGCAACAAGATGGCTTCCTGTTGTCTGTGAGCGAAGGCATCTTTAGGGTCCCTGAGAAAATTTGAGATATTGGCCAAGTCCTGGGGAGACCAGCTGTAATCTTTGTTGATGGAGTATCACCTGCCAAAATTCAGGAGGTAGCCCCTGATCAAACCTGATCCATAGTAACCAGGAAGAAACCCACAGCCTCTTGTCTCCTGTGGGAACAAAAACAAAGCCTCTTCTCCAAAGCAATGCATCTTTTAAGTTCCATTTTACAATTTTGAATTCCATTTTAAAGTTAAGGCATTCCTAAAGTATTTAGGCTGGTTTATTTCAATAGTCCCTCTTTCAATTCTAGGTCTCTCAGCTTATCAGCAATCAAAAAATGCAAAATCAACATAGCAACGAACAGAATCCAGACTCCCTGCATACCCGTTTCCCATCTCATGTGTTTCTTCTCTTATTTTACTTTTACTCTTTGTAAAGACTTTGTTGTCTGAGTTCCTGTCCTGCCCAGTTCCCACAATCGTTTAGTCCCAAAGAAATCACACAGAGGTCTACATTAGTTATAAACTCATTGGCCTAGTATCTCAGGCTTCTTATTAACTCTTACAACTTATATTAGCCCATTATTCTTGTCTGTGTTAGCCACGTGGCTCGGTACCTTATTCAGCAAGGCAGTCACATCTTGCTTCTTCTGTGGCTGGGACAGGACAGCATACCAAGATTTCCTCTTCCCAGAATTCTCCTGTTCTCATTGGCCTGCCTCTACTTCCTGTTGTCCTACCTATACTTTCTGCCTGGCTACTGGCCAATCAGGGTTTATTTAAAATATAATTGACAGAATACAGACCTTTGTCCCACACCAAGACTTTATTATTTTTAAGCTATTTATTTCTTTCCATGACGGTCTACACCTGTTTTCTTTTCTTTCTTAAGCCTACACCATTGTTAACACACTAGAACCTGTCTAGAGGTTTCCCACCCCCCATCTGGATCTCTTTTACTGTGGATCTCTAGTCTTTTTTGACCATGTGAGCAAACTCTAAACTGCTTAGCTACAGCATGTCCTCCCGATGGCTATGTCAGCCGGCTCTGACAGCTTCCAGGTTCCTGAGAGCCAAGCCTAAAGCTCGCAGCACAGACGGAGGCGTGTGACCAGGAACTGCATTCAACCTTCCTAGCTGTGGCATGCCGGTACCTTGCACTGTGGCAGGCATTTTTACTTAGTTTTTTGTTTGATTGTTTGTTTCTATTTATTGTGGAAAAGGCTATTTAAGTGTTCTGCTGTACGACAGTTTCTTAAAGAAGCCATATCTGGTTTTGCTTTCCCCCCAAATTTCTCGGGCCCTGGGGATATTTGAGCCTAAATGTAGTTGTTCTTTTTACTCTTTTGGCTCTTTGCTCTTTGGGGGGCTTACCACCCAGTCTCCCAATAATAATGTGGAGGCTTATTCTTTCTTATGAATGCCTGGCCTTTGCTTGGCTTCTTACAGAGACCACAGCCTGTCATATCTTTCACCCTCCAATGCCAGCTTCAATTTAGTCCAGGTTCTGTCATCCTGGACTCTGTGTATGAAGAATATGTATGTGTCCCCCATAACCGCATCTTTTAGACCTGGGAACTACGATGAGGCTGTAACATCTGGCAGAAATACCCTTCTCTCTGTTGACGTACCCCTCTTAGGTTGGTTCGATTCTCCCCGATGCTCTGTGTAGGTTTTGTTGGCTCACACACTGACATTTGTCAGTAGGCTGCCCCTCACAGGCTGCATACATGACAGGAAATGGCATGCATGCATTAGTGTAGGCAGGAAGAAGACCTGACTTGCAAGGTTGTTGATGTAAGCTTGCCATCCACCTGTCGGTGTGCTTGTGTGGGTGGTTCAGTTTTGCTGTGATCCAGGTCATTTCCCTGCCCTGGTTTCCTTGTTTGCGTCACACAGGGAGAACACTAGATGGAATGGATCCATTTTAAGAATGGTTTGTAGGGTCTTGAGCAAAACCTCTCCATCCCAAATGACTGGGGAAGTTGAGCTCCGAGGCTAAAAATAGCAGTGGCGTCCTGAACAACAGGCACATTTGACAGCCCTGGGGCAACTGTGCTCCTCAAAGGGAAGGCCTTAAAGTCACAAGGCCATTGAGCACGAGAACCCAAAATTTCCCCAAGTTTTTACTGGGCTACATATTATTTAACCAAGACAAAGAAGTGAGGTTGTACCCAGTACACATCGTGCTCACCAGATGCTGTTGGCTCCGGAGGATCTAGTTTAGACTCGGGAGTTGGACCCTGCTCGCGAACAGTTTAAGAGCCCTGGAGAGCATCTACATTCAGGGTGGGAAGAGGAAGGTTTTGGACAGATGAGCTGTGGGATAGCGGCGGAGGGAGGACAAGCTCCAAGTTGCTCAGCTTCCCCCTAGTTGTAGAAGCAGCCGAGGTCGTCTGGGATGCTGTGAAAACAGAAGCATGACTGAACGTAGACATATAACCTTCCAAAGAACCACAGAGTGCCCAGTCCTTTTCACGGCTCAGAAAGCACACTGAGCAATCAGTGTGGAGCCAAGCAGTTACTTGACCTACAGAAACAAAGAAAAGTTATTTCCTGTAGGTCCCACGGATGCCTCAACTGTGAAGAAGTTGGTATCAATAAAAGGCAGCTACAGGGCCATTGATTAAGTGTGTCACGCCCATAACAGAAATGTAAATTCCTCAAGGACGGCAGATTCCACAGGGCTGCTCTCACGGCCCAAAAGTCTGCCCACCACACACTAGGAATTCAGGAAACAACTGAGCTCAGCTCTACTTTCATTTTCCCTTGATGGAGAAGCGTGGCAGGCACTGCCATTGGCTTATATTTGTTAAGCTGGAGATAGCTTAGCATAATGGTCCGAGTTACACGTTCCATAAAAAGACAGACCTAATTCGAGTCCAGGCTCTTTGTGTTATAATTTAAAAAATGGCCAGGAGTCACGCCTTACAACAGGGCTCACATGGGATGTTTACTGGAAGAGGAGAGAGAAAGGGCAGAAAAGGGGGCAGAAAAGGGGGCGGAGACGGATCCCTGGGGACAAGAGTGGCAGAAGAGATAGAGAGATATAGGGAGACTTGGGGAGGTGGGCAGGGCCCATCTTTTATAAGGGAACATAGCGAATGTGCATAGGAGGTGCTCTTAGTGGCTGCCGCTGAGGACATATCCTGCCAGGACCCCAAGGGCAGGCCAGTGCAGATGCCTGAATACTAGCTCCTCGGCTGTAGAGACCAAAGTTATCCCTGTGCTCCACAGCCTCTCACTGAGGAATGCTTTTCTTATGGATGGGTTTGGGGGATGAGCAGATGCTGGAACCTGGAAAATGGGAAGGCCAAGGAGGACCTGGTGTTGTGAGGTGAGATTTAGAAACTTAGTAGCAGCTCTAGAGTGCTGGCCAGTGGGTGATGGTCATGGTTACACATGGGCCTCATACCCTGGAATGAGGCAGAGCAGGGTTCCTGGGGCCGGGGAAATGCGGCGATGCCTGGGAGATGCCGCTTTTCATTGAACTGCCCTCGAACATGCTGCCTCCTAAGAGGCCAAGGGGAAGCGTCTTGTTGAGGTAGACATTCATTCCTTGGTCCCTATGGGGGAGTTCATGGGGTGTGTTAGTTTCAGGAACACTGAAGTCTTCCTCCAGCAACGATCGACTCCCTGAAGATTAGAAAACCAAAAGTACGTCCTCTCCCCAGGCCTTCCTGTTTTCTGTCTCTTGCCTGGTTTTGATTTCTGCTTTCTGTTTTCCACATTATAATCTTACTGATATTATTTGTGAGACTAAAATACACATTAGCCAGATAAAATATTAATAAGGAATGGTTTGTTTCCCTTACATTCTGGTGTAGGAGGTCCTTCTGTCTTTGTGTTGCTTTCATTGGTTAATAAAGAAACTGCTTTGGGCCTGTTGATAGGGCAGAACCTAGGTAGGCAGGGAGAACCAAATGGCATGCTGGGTGAAAGGAGACAGAGTCAGAGAGACCCCATGGAGCCACCAGAGACAGATGCTGGAAATTTTACCCAGTAAGCCACTGCCATGTGGTGATACACAGATGAATAGAAATGGGTTAAATCAAGATGTGAATAAGAGGCTAGGGCTAATGGGCCAAGCAGTGATTTAATTAATACAATTTCTGTGTGGTTATTTTGGGGTTAAGCTAGCCGGGCGGCCAGACGAACAAGCGGGCCCTCTCCTTGCAGCAACATTCCCTGGAGCAGCCTCTCGGAGCACCCGGCTCAGGGGACAGAGAGTGCATTTCCGACTGGGTTCCCCTCTTCCCATAGTGCTCCCTGGGAAGTGCAGCGGTGCAGACAAGCACAAGGCCACGGGATGGGAGCTTTGCCGGCACAGGAGTAGGGTACCACCCTGAGCTTCCTGCTGGAGTCTCCAAGAGGCTGGCTGGTTCCCGGATGCTGAAAGTGAACGTCACCTGTGCCTATCGCTGATGGCTTTCACACAGGACAGTTGCAAGTGGCTACTAAATGCCTCGTTCTGCCTCCCTGGCTTTCCCTGGCACTAGGAGGCTTTTCAGCCCTGGACTTTAGAGGCCATTGCCTGAATGTCTGGTGAAGATGGCTTCATTCTTTCTGGGGTGGGAGGAGTGGTGTTGGGTGTGAGGGGAGGGAGGGAGCTTTGTTAAAACAGGATAGTTAGCTGGATGTTGTGGTGCTGTAATAGGCTGCTCAGCCCCGAAATAATCACACAGAAACTGTACTAATTAAATCACTGCTTGGTCCATTAGCTTTAGCTTCTTTTTGGTTAACTCTTTCATGTTAATTTAACCCATTTCTATTAATCTGTATATCATCACGAGGCTGTAGCCTACCTGGTAAAGTTCTGGTGTCTGTCTCTGGCAGGGATACATGGCTTCTCCTTGACTCCGCCTTCTTTCTCCCAGCATTCAGTTAGTTTTCCCCCACCTACCTAAAGTTCTGCCCTATCAACAGGCCAAGGCAGTTTCTTTATTAACCAATGGTATTCACAGCATACAGAGGGGAATCCACATCATTGTGGTATACACCTCTAACCCCAGCACTGTTGGCAAAAGCAGTTGGAGCTCTATGAATTCCATAGTGACTTCCGGAGCTAAAGAAAAACTGTCAAAATAAAATAAAATAAAGTAAAAGTACACACACACATACACACACGCACGCACATGTATGTCCTAATATATATGTATTAGGATAACCACAATGATTATCCTAAAAAGAACAAAGATGTTTTTCCATGATAAACAATAAAGGTTAGTTTCTCTGCTTATATTTATTTTAATAAATAAAAACAAGCCCCAAACCAAACCCTTCAAGTGACCCTTTCCTAGGTTCAACAGACCTGGAGCACCACCCCCCTGGATAAAAATCCCTCCTCTGCCTTCGCTGCCCCTCCCCATCCCTTCTGCTCTCACCTTCCCTCCTCCCCTGCCTCTTCCCACCTCACTCTGCTCATGTAGCCCAGTGGATTTTCATCTTCAGTGGCTTCTAGGCACTGTGCCAGGGAGAAGGACAGTTGCTGTTGTATATTTTACTCTTTAGTCTTTGACTTTTGTGGGGGAACCACCCAGCTCTCAATTAAATCCCCACACACCGAGTCTTACTCTTTCTTCTAAATGCCTGGCTTTATCTTGGCTTGTTTCTAGCCAGCTTTTCTTAAATTATTCTATCTAGCTTTTGCCTCTGGGCTTTTTCCTTTTCTTACTTTTGTGTATCTTACTTTCATTTTGACTCATGGCTGTCTAGGTGCCTGGCGCCTTGTTTTTTCTCACCTTGATCTCTCTTTCTCTCATATTTCTCCTTCTATTTATTCTCTCTGCCTGCCAGCCCTGCCTGTCCTTCCTCCTGCCTTGCTATTGGCCTTTCAGATCTTTATTAGACCATCAGGTGCTTTAGACAGGCAAAGAACTACAGCTTCACAGAGTTAAGCAAATGCAACATAAAAGAATGCAACACATCTTTGCATCATTAAAATAAATGTCCCACAGCATCAACAAATGTAACACATCTTAATATTCTACAACAAAGGACAAGGTTGGGAGATAAAGTCCCTTCTACTGGGCAGGCTATCCTGACACTTAGAACATAATCTTGGGCAGATGTCTTAACTGAATGATATAAGGAACTTTCCAGACTGGCTCATTCTCGTGAAAGGCTATGGAATCTTGAGATTAAGAATTTGAACTGGTGTTGGGTGGTAGTGGTGCATGCCTTTAATCCCAGCATTCTGGAGGCAGAGGCCAGTGGATCTCAAGGCTGGAACGAGTTCCAGGACAACTAGGGCTACACAGAGAAACCCTGTCTTGAAAAAAATAATCCAAAACTAAAAAAGTCTGAATGGGGATGTGTCGTCTTCACACGGGTATGAACCATGTAGGGTATCATTAGGTTGGGTTATTTCCTAAGAGTCAGCTGCTTAGACAAAGGCTCTGAGGTTGGATGGAACTCCTCATTTCCGCCACCAGGCCTTCACCCCACCATGCACACACAGAGCTTCCCACGCCGGCCAGAACTGCAGGGCCCAGGCCTGTGTGTCAGGCGGAGTCATTGGCCACTTGGGATGTGGGGCCGACTCAAGCCCTCTGAGTGCAGCCGACTGCCTAGCCAGTGCTCAGCTCTCTACAGTGCCCCGTGCTTACCTGCTTACCATCTCCAAACCCAGGCCTGGCTCTGGCTGGAACAGCTGGACGGTCAGTGCTCGATAAGAAAGCACCCAGTGAAGGTCAGCTCTTCTAGGCGAAGGGAGAGACCCACTTCCACAGGGGCCGTGGCCAGGGCCAGGCCCCCAGCCAATGTTGTCCTGTGTGTGGAGGTACAGAACTCCAAGAGATCATGCAGGGAGAGGCAACATTCATGTGCTCACTGGACCACAGTCAGGAACTTCGTGGGTTTCCAGATGTTTCTGAAGTTGCCTCCCTGACATGTTAGCATGGAAATAGTAGAAAGGAGACTAAGCCATAGATTCTGAACAAGACAGGTAACCATTGTTGGAACTTAAATTCCAGCTGACTTGGGCCAAAGGGAGCTGGCCATGACCAGGCAGCTTGTTTAGGGACAGTTAACGGCAGACACACACACGCAGACACACACACACACACACACACACACACACACACGTATTGAGGGGACTAAAGTTTAGCTGTTGTCCATTCATAATGAGCTTGCTTTCAAAAGATACACATAAATAGCCTGGCCTTCCCATTGGTAGGCTGAGGGCTGGTGACTTAAGCCAGAGCTGCTGATTCTGCTGTTGTCATTTTCAATGCTCTGGGCGCTAGGTCTGTAATTAGTGAGCTCTCTTGTGGCCACTGTCTTCATCCCGTGTGAACATGGCCTTGTGATAGGGCTGAAGACCTTCAGTGCTTCCTACGCAGAGAGAGCGTGAGGTCAGGTGGAAAAGCCACGTGACCACCCGGCGCTAGCAGTAGGCCACGGTAACTCTGAGTCACAGTACAAGACAGAAAGTTTCATGATGAACAACATGTCTCCACGTGGAGCTGAGGGGAACCTGGATCCAAGGTTGAAGATACAAGGGGGCCTACAGTTACAGAAAAGATGCTAATCCTACCCCCCAGTACTCATGCAGGGAACTCCTTGGAGAGCTACGTGCTTTTAGCAAAAGCAGTCTTCAAGTTTCTGTGAAGCAACTTGACGATTGCTACCTGAAACCACACATCCGCGGTGTTATTTGTGGCGGAGCTGGCTGGATGCTAATGATGTATTGCTCAGCTGTGAGACTTCCGAAATTACAGTCTGGCTTTGTGGCCTAATCTAGTGTTGATGACAAAGCTGTTGGGAGCACAAGGCCGATGAAAACACATCAAGCTTTTAGCAAGTCACGTCAAGGGCCAGGGCCCCTGCACCTTTTGTCTTTCTGTGGTGGTCTCAAACTATTTCAACTAGACAGCACAGGGATGGGACAAAGGTGACATCTAAGGATCTCCTGGGTGCCAGACCCTGCACGTACACCAAGCAACAGCCCTCTGAGGTTGGTGTGGCCAGATAATGTGAGTCACTTGCCCCAAGTTATGTCACTAGTATGTGGCTGAGCTAGTATTCCAGTTCACAGGCTTGTCTACTTCAACACCACTGAGAGCTGAGAAGCACTGGCAGACTCTTCCTGGCCTTCAGAAGGCTGCAACACGGCCCTGTGTGTAAAGTCTCATTTTCAGACTCATCCCTTTCCTTATATGGGGGTGGCACTGACTGGGCCCAGAATGCTTTGGGAAGTGAGCATTTTGACTAGCACTTACGGAGATTTTCAGGTCTAAGTCTATTTTTCAGAGGTGTGGTCAGCACGCAGGCAGGCCCAGCTGGAAGTTTGTAGAAGTTTGAGCTGGAGAGTTAGGTGTGTGTAGACATCAAACAGCAAACCAAACCATTACAGACTTAGTACAGAGACGATGGAAGCTCCCAAATGGGTTGGCAGAGGACAACGGGCATTGCAAATGGTTGGTAAACAAGATGACCTCAGGAAAGACCACCAGGGGCTGAGCTCTAGGCACTCTGGACAGGACACTGGGTGGTATCTGGGGCACTCGTGTGGGAGGGACCAGCAATATATGATGAGGCTGGAAAAAACCCGTTCTGGAGTTGAGTGTTGATGATGGGAAAGAATGGATTTGGACCCAGTGCTGATGAAGGTCAGCTAATATAAGGACAAGAGCAGGGTTGGTGGAGGGCGGTCATCTTTATAGGGTTGGTGGAGGGTGGTCATCTTTGTAGGGCTGGTGGAGGACAGTCATCTTTGTAGGGTTGGTGGAGGGTGGTCATCTTTGTAGGGCTGGTGGAGGGTGGTCATCTTTGTAGGGCGGATGGAGGGCAGTCATCTTTGTAGGGTTGGTGGAGAGTGGTCATCTTTGTAGGGCTGATGGAGGGTGGTCATCTTTTAGGGTTGGTGGAGGGCGGTCATCTTTTAGGGTTGGTGGAGGGCGGTCATCTTTGTAGGGTTGGTGGAGGGTGGTCATCTTTGTAGGGCTGATGGAGGGTGGTCATCTTTGTAGGGTTGGTGGAGGGTGGTCATCTTTACTTTCTTTTTTTTTTTTTAAATATTTATTTATTTATTATGTATTCAATATTCTGTCTGTGTGTATGCTGCAGGCCAGAAGAGGGCACCAAACCCCATTACAGATGGTTGTGAGCCACCATATGGTTGCTGGGAATTGAACTCAGGACCTTTGGAAGAGCAGGCAATGCTCTTAACCTCTGAGCCATCTCTCCAGCCCTCATCTTTACTTTCTATCATGGTAGCTCTGACTGGCATGCATTTTAGGGCATCTCTGCAGAGCTTTGTGAAAGGATTCACTTTCTGTCAGTGGTTACAGAAGCTTAGTCAGCACTAAGAGGCTCTGTGTCTTCTTGGGGCTGTGGGTCATCATCTACCACAGCCATTGCTTCTTCCTGGAGAGAGTCTAACAATAGGGACAGATTGGTTGTTGGATCAGAGGAGCAAAAAAAGGTCTATGGCTTGCATCAGTCACTCTCTCTGGAGACACTTCCCCTCAAGATAACAAAGTCAGTGAGTCCTACGCAGTGGCTTCAGGGATGTACATGGTGGTCCAGGAAGAATAGTTGTCTCATGGATGATGAAGCAGAAATGGAAGACCAGGCTGAAATGGTAAAAGTAAAAATGCTGCGGATTCCTGAGTAGCTGCAGCCGCAGAAACACTGCAGGTTCCTAAGTGGCAGCAGTGGGCAGCAGGTCCCAAGAGCAGCCAGTCCCAGACAGGGACAGCATAGTTCCCAAATGGCTGCAGCAGGCTACAAGGGGAAACGAGTCCCATGAGGAGAGACAGACAGATGGGCATGCCATGAGACCACGCTGCAGGTCTCTGGAGGTGGATGGTCCTAGGCAGGGAGCCACATGGCTAGCGAGACACAGAGACATGAATAGGCACGCCATGCAGTGAGGTTGGATATTTAGTGGGTTATGGAGGGAAGGGGAGAAGGGTAAGGGAAGAAGGGGGAAGAGCAGAGAGAGACAGAGGGAGGGATAAAGAGAGGGAGAAGGGGAGAAGTAGGGAGAATGGAGCAAGGGACTCAGGCTGGAAGCTGAAGATCAGCTTGCTTTGGCTGATGGGGGGAGTAGGCATGACTTGTCTCTTAAAAGGACAGAGCAGACCATGACACAGGCCATTTTGGCCAGCATGAAGTAAAAGAAGGTGGCCCTCAGAAATGATAGAAGAAAAGAGAGTGACCGCTGGTTTCCCAGGGAACCAGCTGAAGTAGGCAGGCTCTGACATCTCCCACCATGCTGCATCCTGGGGTAACACAAGTTTTCCTGGCAGAATCCTAGTCCTGTCCTCAGTCCCAATGTGACTTCTCTCATGCCTTTCGATGTCTTTCTCACTCAACTCTCTCCCCATCTACACAGCCAATGTCCCACATGTGTAGGACAAGAACATACTGGCACATGTTACATGAAGCTCCACTGGTATAACTTGATGTGGGACTTTAACACGTTCATTTCTATGAATGTCCTGTAGATATAATTTCAGATGGGAAAATAAAGCAGGCTGAGGAAATTCAAACCAATACGGTCATCTTCTTTGGTTTTCTTTTGAATGTGATTGTGTTGAGCAACACCTTCCAAAAGCCACCAGACTCTACTTCCAGGGACACCATCAGATTTCAATGGCAAGATGTTTCAGTGGCTCAGATCTCTACCTTTAATAGTTTGTGGGGGAAATGGCAGAAGTGGGCACCCTTGGCCGAGCTGTCCAGAGCCCCATTCCTGGGAAGGCTTGCCCAGGGAAGCAGGATGAAGGTGGCAGCGGAGGTTTGGTTGCTCAACTTAGAAGGGAAAGGAGCTCCCAGCCTTGGAGAGGTGGAAGAGCTGGTAATTCAGGATGCTGACATGGTTCCTGGAACAAAACATCCTTCAGCTAAGACAAATCAAAATATGTGGGTCAGGAAACAATGGGAGACTTAAGGACACTCAAGGGAAGAGTTTTTGCTTTTCATTTGGTAGGGAGGGTGGTGGGTATTTTTATTGTGAAAATATTTCTCAATATCTTACACATTTTATGCCAGGAACAAATGCTGGCATTGCAATCAGAAAAGATAGAAAGGGCATTTCTTTTCTAAAGGGAGAAAGAAAGGAGAGATGAGCTTATGGGGTTTGCCTAGAACATGGGGTTGGGGACAGATCACACGGTATATTCATCAGTTTGAAGGAGGGCTTCTGTGGGAAGTGTGTAACATCCAGGAATCTGAGAAATTTGAGTTTAGATGTGCACATTGAGATACAAATTTAATATTTTATGCTGTTTTATTTTAAAAGATCACAGTCTTTCATAAACGCCCTTTCTTGATGTCCACTTTTGCAAGTATTTTACTTTGTCCTCCTCGGCAGCCAGGACGCTCAGGACTAAACGTGGGGCTTAACTCATGTTGTCTGCCAACTGCACAGCTAGCTCCTCTTTCCTTTACCCTCATTTTACCACCCAAGCCCCCCTAGTCCCTTTGGGGTCTGAGACACAGGACACAGTAACAAATCACCTTCTTTGACAGAAATAAACATGTGAAGTCAATGGCAAAACTCATAGATTGTAATGGGATTCCATGCTTGGTGCATTGGAGCTGAAGCCCAGCCATTAGACACCTCATCTGGGCTACTTTCAGCATGCCAGCCTAAGCGGTGGCTCTGAGACACCTTGTCTAGGGTGGTGGCTGTTCTACTTCTTGACCAGGAAAAGGTGGAAGGTAGCTTACCACATGATGTGGCCCACTTCTGTTCCTCCACTCCCTGGAAGCACTTTGCTAAGAATCACCAGTCAAAGTCATTAGCCAAATGGCTGTTTCCCAATATTAGTTTCAAACGAGGGGTTAGTTCCTCCAAAGATTTGCTGTCCTTATTTCGACTGTGGATTAGTGGTGTTTTCTGTCCAAATCTTCCTGGAGGTCTTTGAGTCTCTCTCCATGTATTGTTGGGAACTGCAGATGACCAGACCCTAAATTTCTTGTAAACAACTTGTTTTCCTCTGCTCTGAGCAGCCTGCAGCTGCTCTGAGCACCAGACCTTGATGGCAGGAGAGTGAGTTCTGGTGAGGCCTGCAGCTGAAAGATCCTGAGAGCTGGGGCGTGGCCAGAGCACTCTATAAACTGCCCCTGAGCACAATAAAGTTGGTATTCTTGTATCAAGGATGACCGGTGTCCCAGTGTCTCTGTCTGTCTGTGTGCGTGTGTTTTTAAGTCTCCAGCTTAGTTGCCGGCTGGTGTACCATCCCCTTCCTAGTGCAGGCGCTACAATGTATCCCTAGGAGGAAGCCTCACCCAATGGCCAGGAATCCTGTTTCAGTGTTTCCTCCACTGCCCTCTCAGGGTGTCACAGATAGGCAACTCAAGGCACCGGGATGGATTCTTCCAGGTTCTGGAGGTTGAAGTCCAAGAAGACTATCCGGCTGGGTTAGTTCCTTCTGAGGGCTGAGAGGAGAATTGGCTCCAGGTCACATTAGCTTGTAAACAGCTCTCTGTGTCTTCACAGAACATTCCCTGTGTGGTGTTTGTGTCCACATCCCATCCCTCTTTCTGTTTGGTTTCCATGTTGGGCAGACATCTGTCGGGGTTCAGCCTCGACAGGTTTGTACTTTCCAGGGTAAGAAGGTGTGGATCAGAAATGTTCGGCAGAATAAACAGAGATACAAAAGAGATACAGAGACTAGGATAGTACCAGGAGGGCAATCCAGTGAATACTGAGTGTGCCCGTGTTGGTTTCTTATGATCTTTAAATACCCCAATCCACAAGAGGGGAAGAAAGCAAAATAGTGATACAAGAAACAATGTGATTACCATCTTAATACCCAAAACACCAACTAGCTACACCTAGATCAAGATATCCTGTTAGTAGCCAAACCTTTAAATCCAATCTCCTGTCAGTAGCCTTGAAGGAGCAAGACGAGGCCTGAACTCTCTGATCTTAGTCAAGGTGGAATGGATCCACTTCTGTGGGCACCCACAAAGGGCCCCCTAATAATCTGAGGGAGTTGGGCCGAAGATCCTTATTCCAAATCCAGTCATACTCTGACGTACTGAAGAAGTTTTGGACTTCAACTAGGAAGTCCTAACCGGGAGATGGAGGACGACAGTCCCACAAGGTTCTCATTGCTAGGCTCCGCTGGCTGCTGGCCAGACCTCCAGGTCATACAAACCCCAAACAATCCCACTTGCCACGCCCAACGTGAATCCTGGGCCGGCCGCTTTCTCCATCTGTATTTGATTCCTACGAAAATACACATCCCAGCTGACTGGACTTACACAGATCGCAAGACTTTGCAAGGGGATTGTCCTAAGCTTGCTCTATTCCAGACCTGATGTGGTGATACCTTGTTTGCACAAATAAAGCTTGCCTGAAGATCAGAAGGCAGAGTAGCTAAGAGCTAACTATAGAGGTCTGTATAGACAGACAGGAAGAGAAATGGCTGGGCAGAGAGAGGAAGTGATAAGGCAGGAAGAAACAGGAACTCAGTCTCTTTTTGGCTGGGAAGTTGAGAGGTAAGGTGGCTATATTTGTACACACAAGATATCATCACAAGCTGATGGGTCACTAGTTTTGTTCAGGACCAGCTTAGGGCCTCCTGCACATGATAGCATCTTTGGAAGCTCAGTTTAATGCAGGTCCAGCAGGTCTGGACAGGGTGGGGCTGCTCAGTTTGTAAGGCCTGGTAGTTCAGTTTCACTTCTCTATCTGTGGCTTCCTGGACAAGGCACAAAAATGTCTCAGGCAATCCCAGGTACCTACCACTAGCCGCCTGGGAAGAGTTACCTGACCATGGCAACCAGTGGGGCCACATTCCAAACTTTAATCTACACAGACCTGAAGGAACCATCATTCTTGTCTTCCAGATAGTAAGAAGGCACCCTTCCTCAGCCTCGGTGATGCCAAAGGTTGGGGTCCTCATGAGGCAGGAGGATTGATTCCCGTTGACTTGTGAGGGAGTTGGCGTAAGTCCACAAGAGACACGGCTGCAAACTCGAGGCTTTTGCGCCAAGTCTCTCGCTCAATGTTTGTGTCCTATAAGCCCAGACTTTGGACACCATGTCCATCTGCAGTAAGTCTCCTCCCATGGTGATGCCGGTCACATTTAAAATGTACATTCTCACTGACTCAAAAGTTAATTTCAAGCCGGGCGGTGGTGGCGCACGCCTTTAATCCCAGCACTCGGGAGACAGAGGCAGGCGGATCTCTGTGAGTTCGAGACCAGCCTGGTCTACAAGAGCTAGTTCCAGGACAGGCTCCAAAGCCACAGAGAAACCCTGTCTCGAAAAACCAAAAAAAAAAAAAAGTTAATTTCATTCCTAAGAATTTATTCTTTTGAGATAGAGAGACACCAGTACTTGGAAGGCAGATCTCTTGTGAGTTCGAGGCCAGCTTGGTCTACACAATGAGTACCAGGTCAGCCAGAGTACCAGGAGGCAGAGACTGACTGGAAGTCCCATTTACAGGAATCTCTCAATCTTGGCAGAGGGGAACAGCTCAGTCAGTGGCCGCTCCTCCATCCCTTCTGGGCTGAGGCCCAATGTATAAGGGGTTTAATGAGACACAATCCCATTATAAACTGAGGGGACAACTATATGCTGTCACTAATTCTATCGATCACATCTTTAAATTGTGATATAACTTTATGCATAGGAAAGTCATAGGCTGATGGGGGAAGGGGACCTTACTACCACTGTTTAGCTAAAGCTACACAGCCTCAAACTGCCTTCTAAACATCTTGTGTTTGTACCTACAGGCAAAAGCGACCCTCAGCCTCAATCAGAGAAGCCTCACTCTGTGGCGAAACGGTGGTGAATGCAGAGATGCTGGCCACTCAAGATGCTGAGGATAAGTGTTAGTTGAGCGCTAAGCCCTAACGAGGACATTTGCAGCACCCCTCGGCAATACTGCAGAAGAGGAGGTCAGACACATGGAAAGCCAAAAGATCCGGAGAAGGGTTGCAAACGCTCTTTTCTAAGCAGGACGCGGCCACCGCGATCCCATAGCAGCTGTAGAGACTGTCCCCGGCAACAATCACAGATGGGGGTGTGGCTAATGGCCCTACCCTTGCTGCTGAGCTATTAGCTATTGGCAGTCCTTGGAGAGGAATAGTCATTGTCTCCAGCTGTGTACTGAGCCCAGCAGGCTCCTGTAGATAGCTCTAAACCATTGTCTCCAGACACAGACAGCCCTTGTTAACCTCAGCCATAAAGAGAAGCATGAGGAACATTTCTGTAGGGAAGTGGGTGGGGAGAGGAGAGGATGGTCAGGGCGAGGAGGCAGTTAAGAGAGGGTGGGGTGTAAGGCATGCATAATACACAGGTATGAAGCTGTCAGAGGACAAGCTTTATTAATAAGAGTATTTACTTGGCTCCCAGTGTCAGAAGTTCAGCCCACGGTCAGTCCGCCCACCCCATTGTTTCTGGCCTGTGGAAGGCGGGAGATCATGGCGTTAGGGCACAGTGGGGCACATCTAGTTACCTCATGCCCACCAGGAAGCAGAGAGGGCAACACCTGCCCATGGGCTTAGTCTGTGGGCCACTCGCTGTCTGGACCCCTGCCTTTTAGATGGTGCTGGCCACATTCAGGTTGACCTTTTTTATTAGTTTTTAATTTTTATTTTTAGAGACAGGGTTTCTCTTTGTAGCTTTGGAGCCTCTCTTGAAACTCACACTGTCAACCAGGCTGGCCTTGAACTCACAGAGATCCACCTGCCTCTGCCTCCGGAGTGCTGGGATTAAAGGTGACTTCATGCATAGGAGGGACTTCCACAGCCAAGCGTCTCTGTGAACCCTCCCTCCCTTCCATAAGCCACCCAGAATGTGCTTTACTGATCTTGGTATATCTCAACCCAACCAAGGTGGAAATTAGGAGTGCTCATCCCAAACCCACTCCTGTCATCTTGAGAATACTTTAAAACAGACTTAGTCTCCAAATAAAGACATGGGCGTAGTCCTGCCTAATATTACAGTGCTCTACCACACACACCTGGAACGCATTGACTCCGTCTTCAAAGTCTCACAGTTTCTGTAGGGCTCAAAGGCCTGTGTAAAAGCCTCTTCACTCAAGGCAGATTCCTTGACACGAGCATTCTCATCCCAAATGAAAGGAATAGAAAGATGCGAAGAACTGTACCAAAGCAGGCAAAAACAAACAAAATAAAACAAAAACAACCCAGTAGGGCAAACATTACATCTCGTAGTTCCATGCCTACCACCTAGAGCATGTTACGGCCTAGATGTCATGGCTATGACAGGAGCTACAAGGGACTCTGACCATTCCTCATGACCTCTCTCTTCTCACAATGTTCCTTGGAGCACGTAGCCAATGCCTCCTCTACTGGCCTGGCTTCTCCACTGCCTATGTGGCTTTGTTCTCCAGGCTTCACCTGTCACCTTCCAGGGAACGGTCTTCCAGGGAATGGCCTGCAGGTGATGCCTGGCCTTCCAGAATTTCCTTCATCCTCTCGAGAGAAGCCTCCGTGTCCTGGGAACTCTTGCATTCTACTTGCCTGAAAAAGCCAGCGTCGTTCATCTTGGAGAAACCATTTTCAGAGCGTGAGGTATCAGCTCCCCAAGGAGAAGTCCTTCCACGGACTGAAGCTGCACATGTGGGTGTCCTTTTATGGCTTCTGTGACGAAGCACCAGAGAGGACCACTGAATGGAGAGTTACTCCGGCTGCTTCACAAGTTTCAGACCACAGTCGCCTTGTTTATTTACTGCCGAGCCTGCGTGTACCGAGACGGAACATCCCGCAGAGTGTGGTAGAGCAGGGCGGCTTGCCTTAGGAGGAGAGGGGACAGTGAGGACAGAGAAGAGGCCAGGGGGAAGAGGAATGGAAAGGGATGAGACGGGAAGGGAGGCAGATGGCAATCAGGGGCAGAACCCTTTAGACACGTGACCCCAGTGACCTCTGCCTTCATGAATCCGTCACAGGATTACTCCATTGAGTAGGTCAAAGCTCCCCTGACCCTGTCCTCTCTCTGTGGCCAGATCCACCACCTGGGGACCAAGCCTTCAATACTTGAGTCTTTGGTGGCACGTTTCATACCCAGACCATAGGAGAGAGGTCTTGCAAGGGTCCCAGAAGACCTCAAGGCTTCTCTGTCGTTCCGGTGCAAGTGCTCGGCTAATTTCCTAGTGACCATACCCTCCAGACCCACAGCTTTAAACAAACTCCTTTTCCTGATAAAACTGCATTCCCCCCGCCCCCAAGGTCTTTCTAGCCCGCTTCTCACCTCAAGCCTGGCTTAAAATAGCTTGTGATACCTATGCCGCTGCTGAAATAATAGATCGCCTTGAAACTTTCCTCACTAGCTTGTTCTCAGGGAATGGAGGAGATGGAGGTGAGCTGTTAGCAAGGATGCAACTGGAAGGGGCTGCAGTCGGGCTAAGAGACTGTTCCTGTTCCACGTTCCTGGGCAGTCTGTACTGTACACAGTCCTGTGAGCATCCTGCTCGTCTGAGCTCGCATCAGGACCGCCCACTAAGCTCCGCCTACAGCAGTCCAAGCTCTGTCTGGTTGGCTTTTCTAGATTCTTCCCGTGAAACCAGTTCCAATGGCATCTGAACGGATGGACGCGATTGGGCTTCACCGTGGTAACCACGCCTTCTTGTTGCTGACTTCTTGCGTCAGCTACACAGTAGTGAGAAATAACTGAGGAAAGCCCCTTGACGGGAAAGGAGGGCGGCTCACACTTTTAGAGCTCATCAGCCATGGTTCCGATGGCTCCAGAGTCTGCGGGCCCGATGTGAGGTAGATCACCGTGGTGGAAGAGCTCAGAAGAACAGATCTGCTTGCCTCAGCCAGGAGCAGCATGCTGGCTCGTCTGCACTGGCGGGAGCATTTTCCATATTTGTTCTGCCTGGGCCCGGCAGACGGACGTCCACATTCAGCCCGTGTCTCGCTACTTCCCTAGGCATCCCTCCATCCAATCAAGTTGGTAATCAAGGTTAACTATAACATGTATGAGGTATTTACTAGAAATAAGTTTACACGTTTTAATAATGGAAGCAATTTTTCTCAAAATTTTTTTGGCTCAATTGGTGGATGAAGGAATCACAGGTATGAGGCTGGTTCTAAAGTCAAACTATAAAAAGTCACACTCACACACCCAAAGGATACTCAATCACAAGGTCACTGGCTCGACTACATTCACAGTAGCTTTATTTGTCATAGCCAGGACCTGGAAGTAACCTAGATGCCCCTCAACCAAAGAATGGATAAAGAAAATGTGGTATATTTACACAATGGAGTACTACTCACCTGTTAAAAACAATGATACCAGGACATTTGAAGGTAAATGCATGGAACTAGGAAAAAACCATCCTGTGTGAGGTACCCCAGACCCAGAAAGACATTGTATGAACTCATTCATAATTGGATATTAGCTGTAAAGGATAACCATGCTATAACCCACAGACCCAGAGAGCCTAGGTAACAGGGACGGCCCGAGAGGTATACATGGATCTTCCTGAAAAGGGGAAAGAGATGGGGGGATGATGGTGGAGGGCACGGGGTCTGAGGGACTGGGCTGGGGATGGGTGGAGGACAGTGCTGGAAGGGATGACCGGAAAGGGGGGCTTTACCGAGTCAGGTAGAAGCCTGGTACAGGGGAACTTCCAGGAGTCTGCAAGGACGGCCCAGCTAAGACTCTTGGCAGCGGAGGATGCACAGCCTAAACTGGCCTTTCTGTGATTAGATTGGCGACTACCCCAGCTGTCCTCAGAGACCTCATCCAGTGACTGACAAGGGCAGTTCTAGAGACCCACAACCAAACATGGGGCTGCACCCGGGGAATCCTGCTGAGGTGAAGGAAGAGGGACTATAGGAAATGGGGGTCAGGAACATCACAGGAAAACCCACAGAAAACAGTAGCTTGGCTCATGGGAACTCAGAGTCTGAACCAACAACCAGGGAGCCTCCGTGGGACTGACCTAGATCCTCTGCAACTATGTGACGGTTGTGTAGCTTGCTCTGTGTGTGGGAGCAGGGCTGTCCCTGGTGCTTTGGCTGGCTCTTGGGAACCTGTTCCTCACGCTGGGTTGCCTTGCCCAGCCTGAATACAGGGGAGGTGCTTGATCTTCCAGCAGCTTGATAAGCTACGCTTTGCTGACTTCCATAGGTGGCCTGCCCATTTCTGAGTGATTATGGAGAAGGGGTGGGTTGGGGGGGGGGAAGAGGTAAGAAGGGAGGAGGCAGAGAAGGAGTGGGAGGGAAGGAGGGGAAGCTGTGGTCAGAATGTAAACAAACAAATAAATTTAGAAAAGCAAGTAGTTAAAACAAAAAGTCACACTGGACAAGTGTATTTTACAACCCTCTCCCCCACGGCGTCTCTCCACTCTGCTCTCTCAGGTAACAAGGAGAAGCTGTAATCTCAATGTAAGAGGGCAGAACTTCTGTGAAGGATTCTGACCCTGAAAAATAAAAACACAAGCATGTGAGGACACAGCATCAGTACTCGTCCAGCATGTGCCAGGCCCAGGGTCACCTCCAGCACCAATATATACACATGCACACATATGCAGGGGACTTCCGGAAGCCTGGACATAGGATGTTTATTGCTTTGATAGTATATTATGTATACATTGTACACCTGACTCAGATTGTATTCGTAAATGTGTTTAAGACGTCTGGTGTATGAGCTGAGCTTCTGACCACTCTATAAATGACTGATTTTCTAGTCATACAACAACCTTCTGTGTTGACTATCACATTTACATAAATGACCCCTATTAAGGAAATCAAGTAACTGCTTTTGACAGCGCCTCTGCACAGGTCAAGCTAGCTTCAAACGACTATCTCCCAGCTTCTGCCTCTTAACTTTGGAGATTACGGATCGGAGCCATCCTCTCTGGTGGACGTCAACGGCTTTACATTGTGAAGCTGTCACATGAGTAAGCCATGACTCACCGTGGTTATTTTTGTTACTGGTAAGTTCTTTCACTGTGGCCTGGTTATTCTCGGCAGCAGCTTCCCAGGCAGAAGCCCATGTACACTCATTTGTGTACACGACTTCATTCTCAGGCAGCTAGGATTTCAAACAAGGATGTGGAGGTGGACGGGAGGTACAGCTGCACAACACAACTGTCCCATCCCTGACCCGTATAGGTCAAAACGGCAAATCTTCTATCGTGCAGACTTTCCCATCAGTTAAACTAACATGCAGAACTTATGTAAAAATCTACTGGTAACCAGCTATAGTTTTTCCTATCAAACTTGTACTTTAGTTTATAATAAAAAGCCTGCTGTTATTATACGTGTATCTGTGAAGTGTGGATGGGCACACGTGCCAGAGTATGTGTGTGGAGGTTGGAGGGCAGCTTTGTGGAGATTTTTCTCTCTCGCCACCTTTCTGTGGGTTCTGAGGAGCTGGATTCAGACTCACATGGTAAGTACCATCCCGCACCGCGCGTCTCTCCAGCCCCAATGTGTCGACTGACCCAGAGATGCACGTTCTCTATGAACTCTATGAAATGTCTCATCAGCCAACAGGAACCTCCTTCCCCTTCCCCACTGTCCCTTGTCCTCTCTGGCTTTTCCTCTGCTATCTCAGTGTCCATCAGAGAGAAGGCTCCTTCTCTACTGCTGAACAGTGAGGGCTGGCCATCTTCCAAACTTAATCTTATCTTCCAGGTACTTTCTAGACTTTTATTTATCTTGTCACAGGATGACCAGAATTTTATGACTAATAAATGCAGCTCCGTGACAAAGCCCTTGACCCACCTGCGATGATGTTTGATGAGGCCTATCGCACGGGCCAGGATGTCAGCCTGCGGTATTACCACGCCCTGCACCGTCACAGCTGGCATGCTCCCTGGTTATCGGTGCTCAAGAGTCACCACACCACAGCCGTCGTTCCTCAACTGGGTCGTGGAAAAGATGGTTTCTCTAACCCTTAAGTAAGAAGCCCATTCTTGTGAGCCGTGTACAAAGTTCTCCTTGCAGCAAAGACACAGCCTGATGAGGAGCCGATTCGTCCTCTGGGGCCACTGGGCAGACCAAGGCAGGACCAACACACCTCATGTGACTCTGCCCCGTGCTCGCGACAGTGTGGGGCATGAGGGTGGGGTGTACCAACATGGCTACCTGGACATCTTTGGGAGAGACGACTGCCGAGTGTAGCCCAGAGTGGTCACCTCAAAAGCAAGTCAAGAGATCATAAAACAGCCCCGACAAAGATGAAGAACGGACTCATGTGCCTCCCGTTTCTTGGCAGTCACAGCACAGCTCGGGGCTAGCCCACACTCATGTGCCTCCCGATTCTCAGCAGTCACGGCACAGCTCGGGGCTAGCCCAGACTCACGTGCCTTCCGCACTCATGTGCCTCCTGATTCTCGGCAGTCACGGCACAGCTCAGGGCTAGCCCACACTCATGTGCCTCCCGATTCTCGGCAGTCACAGCACAGCTCGGGGCTAGCCCACACTCATGTGCCTCCCGATTCTCGGCAGTCACGGCACAGCTCGGGGCTAGCCCAGACTCACGTGCCTTCCGCACTCATGTGCCTCCTGATTCTCGGCAGTCACGGCACAGCTCGGGGCTAGCCCACACTCATGTGCCCCCCGATTCTCGGCAGTCACGGCACAGCTCGGGGCTAGCCCAGACTCATGTGCCTCCATTGGCATTCACCAAGTCCTCTGGAAGCATAAGCTCCTAGCTCCACCTTTTGAAATCATGGAAACTTTGAGAAAGGCAGAGAACTGGTGTTAGGATTTCCACACTCTCAAGCACAGCTTCGACAGTTGTCACACCTCATCCACCGTACTGCATCCATTTCCATTCCTTACTGTTTTAGAGAAAGTGTTGATAATGCTATTTTACCCTAAGCACTCCGCCCTTTTGTAGGATTACCAAACAACAAATATCCAGTGTTTATTACCAGAAAGCCAGCAAGGTTATTTTTAATACAGTTGTGGTACAGGACATTTAATTACAGCAGGGCAGTGGTTCCAGTTAAATTAAAAACCTTTATTTTTTTCCAAATATAAAATTACTAAATTAAAGTCTTAAAAGAAAATATAACATGGTGAAAACTTTAAATTATCCCCCAACTCGCCACAGGATTTAGGGTTTACCAATCGCATACTCCACCATTTTGGCAAAAGGATGAAAACTTTTTTACCAGTTTATAAACACAGCAAAGACTGTATACATCTCCATATTGCACGTCTTATGTACAAGGGTAAAACAGTAAAGTACAATGTATTTGCATATACCGAGAACAGCGCGGATGGGTCACAGATGAACACCGTGGAAGCGGATCTATTAAAAATGTAGAAATGTGTATGTGCGTGAACACAGCGAGGAGGCTGCATTAACAAACCGTCTGTACACTGGGCTTCAGGGTTTAGCGTAGCGTGTTTGTTAGCACGGGCCTTTGGTTCTACGCTGCTCCACTAGGCTTGGGCTCACGTACAGCTTCACCACCTCTCACGGTTCCAACACAAGGTGGGAACATAAAGGGCTCCACGTCTCCTCATTCGCCAGTACAAAAGTTACAATTGCCAGTCCCCTTCCGTCATCAAAAACTAGACACAAAAATAGTTCTTGTTCTCAACCTGAATGTGCCACAGGAAAAAAATTATTTTCAAGATTTCTCCAGCTTAGTTCCCAGACTCAGTTTCAGTGCCGCTGCATCCGCCACGGACGCTCCTAGAACACTTCTCCTTTAGGTCATTTAATACTACGCTGTAAAAAGGATAAACTGGAGGGGCAGCGTAAGAGCGCCCACCTCACGCTCCTGTTAAGACACGAGGAAAACTAAATATTGCCAGTGAGATTTAAAAAAATATGTGCACCTCCCCCCGACTCCTATAAAGTCTGCTACAGAATACCACAGTCCGGGCTCCCCCTCTCTCCGGGTCCCCATGGCTTCCTCCTGTGCTTGGCCACACCAGTGATTAGCTCTGGAAGTCATCCTGAGTTTGTACATGACAAAGCATGTCCCCACGTGGTTCCTGAGGTAAAATCACGCGATCGAGGACGAGCTGGTCAACCCCTGAACCACTGTGCCCGTGGGCGTCCCGCTGATGGCATTGAAGATGTGCAGGGAGTTTGGCAGGACGCTCGTCTTCTCCTCCAGGGGGCAGATCTTGAGGCACAGAAAGACAATGTCATCAAAGTGCAGTGCTCCAGCAGGGCAGCCAGTCGTGCTGGGGTCACACACACAGCTCGCCCTCCGGCAGCCACTCTGCAGAGTGGGCACACAGCCGGGCCTGCGCTCTGCCAGTGTGCATAGATGGTTTTAGCTCATCTAATAAACAGCCACCTTCAGATTGGAATGGTAAGGGGAACATCGGAAAGAATGTGCTCTGTTTCCTTACAAGCTAATGAATGGGAATCTTCTAGACTCATCAGGTCAAGTAACTTGTGGTCTACCTTTCAACTCCACTAAGACATGAACTAGTTCTGACCCTTGGGGGGAAAAACCCCTCTGCAACTGAGTTTGGAACATCTATGTTTCTTAGGTCTTAGAGACTTAAGTGTTTCTTCATGGCAAACAAGACCAGAAAAGGATCTGGGTGTAAGATTTCTCTCTAGCCGCATAGAGGCTTAGAGACCCATGCAGAGGCTTCTCTGGCAAACACCAAAGCCACCACGCCAGACCACAGCTCTTCCTATGCACCGGCTAAAGGGTCTAGTCTTCACAGATGCCGAGACAATGGGAAGTTTAAGGGACAGCAGATAGCAAACCACTGCGGTTACTATTCTGCTCAATCTAGGAGCTTAACAGATCCAGCCCACAGTTTTCTGTGCTTCTGTCTCTCCTGGTCCTGACCGCGGCCATCCACCTCTAAGAAGTCTGGAGCTACCAAGGAAAAGATCGCAAGTTTCCTGCAACAGTTTCTTCCCATGCGCCTCCTCCGCTTTGTGCTTAGTTATCCACACACTAATGATTTAATCGTTTCATTTTTTCTCCTTTTAAGAAAGTTCAGAAGAGAACTGCTCCCCACTCCACACGCACCATCCCAAGTCCACGGCTGCCCAAACTTGGTCAGAACCTGATGTGATTCAGTTTAGGTCAGACAGTTTATCAGAGAAATAAAAAGAAGAAAAGGTATTACCATCCCAGCTGAGCGTGTGCAGCATGGAGGGAGGGAAAAACAAACAAGGGCATTAAAGCTCAGATAACCAAGTTAGCTGTCATTCTTCTGCCACACAACCCCACACCTAGGGCTTGGGAAACATTGCAGAAGGGGTGGGGATATTGTGAGAGCCAGAAGATCGGGGTTTCTGCTGCAGGGTGGTGGTGTCTCCTATGTATGGAAGGGAAGCTGCACCCAGACCTGAGAAATGACATTGCTAGCAGACGTTCTGATGTGGACCGGGGGGCGGGGGAGGGGCTACAAGATCCCATTCCATATGAAGAGCCACAGGTGATAATGGCCGCTGAGAAAGAGACTCCATCTTCTCCAGGGAAGAGTCCGACAGGTTACCTAACCCCAAGGAGTCGGCCTAAACACACACATGCGAGCAACAGCAAACAGACTCTGTAGGTTAGAGCCACAGATTTCTATGTATGTATATATGTAACAATAATAATTGAAGGACGAGCCCATGAATTTGGGGAAGAGTTGTGTGTGCACGTGTGTGTGTGTGGAGAGAGAGACAGAAAGAGAGTTGAGGTGGAGGGATAGGGGCAACTATAGTATTCATGTATGAAATGCTCAAAAAACAGACATTTCCAATTATCACATGGTAAGGTAGGTAGACATAAGTCCCAGCTTCCACTCTGCAAGACTGGAGACAATAACACAGGAGACAGAGTGTGAGATCCAGGAGCTAATGCCACGGCAACAGCGACTTGGATTCACGTGCATGTTGCCCTTGGACATTTGCCTGACGCCCTGGCTGATGTGTCCCCTGACTCCTGCTGGGACCACATGGAGGATTCACAGAGGAAGGACAGAAAACACAAGGGAGGCAGGAAGCGTGCCTTTGACAAGGACCACGGAGGAAGGAGCCACGTGTGTCTCCTGGGGTGCCCAGGCTGGCTGGAACAATTCCGCTCTTTTTTAAAAAGACGAAAGACTTGTAAGGCAACGGAGGACAGAAGCAGGCTGGGCAGCCCTGTCTGTCAGAGAAAGCTGTCTGCCTCACACGGGGGTAGGCAGCGCAGAGCTCGGGAAACACGGAGAAGGACGCTGGCCTCGCTAACTGCTCTGGATGACATAGGGGCACTCACCACTCGCTTCTCTACATAATCTGGGCTCGTGTAGCAGGGGTGTGGTCTGTTACATTTTCCCTCAGAAATAAGGATTCCAGAATACTGGAGGGCTAAACTTACTATTACGAGTATTTCAGACCCCACAAGTCCACTCCTCAGAAGCTGCCCAGCCCAGCTTGGCACTCACCTGCTCACGCATGATGTCAGAGAGCTCCTTGGCCATTTCCCTGTAGTTGGCTTTCATCTCCTCCTGGTACTCCAGCTGGTCTTCTTTAATCAGACGTTCATTCACTGCGAGAGCCTGACCACAGGCCTCCACAAATTGCCTGAGTGAGGAGAGGGGATGAAGGCATGGAGCAGGGGGACATGGGTCAGGCTAGAAGCACCCTCTCTCCTGAGCCCAGAGCAGTGCTACGGTTTCGTTCTGTAACACCCCCAAATGTCCACTGTTAGGGGTGCTATTGGTGGGTGATGGAGTCTCTGGAGGTGGGACCTAGTGGGACGTCTTTAGTTTGTTGGTGACATGCCCATGAAGGGAGTTTGGGGAGTCAGGCCCCTTCCTCATTCTCTTTGACTTCCTGTCTTTACTGCCCACCCCTCACCGCAGGCCCCAAACAACCTCAGGCACTGCAAGCCCAAGTCCCCCTTATTGGTTCACAAGTGAATCATCTCAGCTCTGCTATAGGAACGGGAAGCTGACCACCGCAGAGAGATGAACGATTTCCGTGCAGAGAAACGTTCCGTGTTCTGTACCTGAAAACTTCCTTCAGCAGCTTCACCTTGTTGTCGGGGTATCTTTTCGTGTTGGTGTCGTCGAGGAAGGCCCGGGCATACGCTAGTGGACCAGCGTTGACCTGGGGAAGGGACAGACGTGTGAGTGGAAGAAAAATGACCACTACCATTTACTAATGTCAGCTGCCACTCACTCTAAATGCTGTTTAGTGAGTCAGTCATGATTCCCGGCTTCCACAGACACAAAGGCCAAGGAAGAAATCATAAACTGAACTACATCATTATACACTGTTCCACTCCATCATGCAGGATATCCTTCATTTTATGGAAGAAGGAACCAGGGTAGGGAGCATAGGGACTTGTTCAGGTTTGAGCAACCAACATGCGAAACACCAGAGCCCAGGTCTCCAAACCCACGTCAAATGTTCTTTCAAACGGGGTTTCAGACACTGGGATTTGTGCTACATTGAACTGAACTGCTCAACCTGATGAATTTAGCATGAATGAAAACATCAGTGTTTCTGTGTATGAATGTGTGTGTGTGTGTGTGTGTACCAGAGGTCAGCATCAGAGTTCTTCTGTTTTCTACATCGTCATCACATCATCATCACCATCACCATCATCATCATCATCATCACCATCATCATCACCATCATCATCACATCATCATCATCATCATCATCATCATCATCATCATCATCATCACATCATCATCACCATCACCATCATCATCACATCATCATCACCATCACCATCATCATCATCATCATATCATCATCATCATCATCATCACCATCATCACATCATCACCATCATCATCACCATCATCATCATCATCATCATCATCCTCATCATCACCATCACCATCACCATCACCATCATTATCATCATCATCATCATCATCATCATCATCATCATCATCATCATCATCATCATCACCATCATTTTGAGACAGGTTCTCTCACTGAATATAGAGCCCACTGATGAAGCTAGGTGTCCTGGACAGTGTCTTGTGTCTGCCTCCCCAGAGCTGGGATTACAGGTGTGGATGCTGGCAATCTGAACACAGCTTCCACAGCAAGCACCCCCCCCCCCCCCGACTGAGCCATCTTCCTGGCTCCTACAGCCACTGAAACAAAAACAAAACTGAAACATTGTTCATCTCACTGGACTGAACAGGCGGCCACACCACAGGCCAACTGTCATGCTGACTTAGCTGACATTGTGCTGGAAATCAAAGATCAGGAACATTCAGCAATGTGGAGAGTGACTCAAACAGCCAACCGGAGTTTTCTGTACTTCCCACACAATATAGGAATGAGGAGAGAGAGGCTAGGCCCTGGGAGGGGGCAGGGAGAGCTATCAGCTTGAAGCTGTGACTCATCACACGGCAAACCTTTGCCGTTAGTAAGCCACTGCCACGTGGCGATATAGAGATCACTAGAAATGGGTTAAATTAATATAAGAGTTAGCCAATAAGAAGCTAGAGCTAATGGGCCAAGCAGTGCTTTAATTAATACAATTTCAGTTATTTATGTGATTATTTCGGGTCTGGGCGGCCGGGAAGAACAAGCAGCTCTTCCTTCTACATATGACTGTGGCAGTCTCAGAACCGAGTTAGTGATCTCACAGCAGATATGTGGGAAGGGGTTCAGCGTGGAGCCTCAGCGGTGGACAGCTCGCTTCCCATGGTGGCCGGATATGGCGGCCTCCGCATTAGGCTCTGTGGGAATGAAGCCCATGTGAAGACAGCACAGACTGACGTGTGACAGGACACGCGGTTTTAAGCAGGCACTGATACTATGTGAGGCGCACTACAGTAAGCTCTTGAGAAGCCACAGAGCCAGAGGGAACAGTGGCCTCAGGAAACTGCTGGGGGACAGAGTTACTGTCCAGGAGACCTAGCTTGATCAGTGGGCTCCAGAGTGGGAGATCTGCCTCAAAATAATAATAATAATAATAAATAATAATGTAGAAAGCAGAAGAGCTCTGATGCTGATCTTTGGCGTACACACAAACACACACATAAACACTCACATGCACACACCCAAAGGCGACAGGAGCTAACTTCCTTTGGTCTAGACTTTGCTATCCAGAGGGGCACCAGCACGAACACATGTCCTCATTTTATCATGGGGTTCACTGCTGTGTAAGCTGATTGGGCGTTTATATAAAACTCGAAGGTCACTGTCAAACGGCCTTGCGTGCTTTACCCTTTAGACAGTTCAACCCTTCAGGCCCCACCCCTCCTGGCCTTCTGATAGAGGCTGCCTGTGCTCAGGTCCAGCTAGTGAGTGGCATTTTTAGCTACGGAAAATGTGGCCTCTGGCCCTGCTGTACAGTCATGTTGTTGCTGGAGTGTCATCCGCTTTGCTGAATATTGCTAGGTGATATTCCCTTTGTAAAATACTTCGGCATGTAAGCTTTTTAGGGCGTGAGGGAGGAGACTAGAAAGATCTAAAAATACTTTTGTGGTCAATGCCATTTGGCAAAATATTTGCTCAAAACTCATGATTCCTTATGTGTGTATCTGATGAAACAGACAGAAACTGTTTTCACAAACCAATCCTGGATGCAGAACCTACATGGTAGAATTTCTGCCTAGGCTTTGGAGACGCGCTACACTTGGATGGGAAAACAATGAGTTCTAGGGGTATATGAAGGAACAGACAAGGGCTTGAACCCCTAACTACGTATAAAGCTGGTCACTGCAGGGAGAGGACTTAAAATCTGCCTGTTACCTAATTATTTTAGATAACTTAAAACATTATCTTAAGTGTATATCTTGATAAATCTTTACAAACAACATATGCACTAACTAGTATCCAAGTCAAAGGTGATCTCCCAATAAATGGCATACAACACTTAGAAGGGAGAGAGTAATTTTTCTGTTTTAGAGAGAGGGTCTCAGGCATCCCAAAGTCGCTTTAAACTTTCTATGAAACTGAGGATAACTTTGAATTTCTGATTCCCTGCCTCGATCTCCAGAGCTGGAAAATGAGGCACAGCTTAGCATAGCCAGTTTATGTGATCAGGGACCAAACCAGGGCTCCTCGCACGCCAGGCAGACCTCCACAGCCCCTCTTGTTTGTTTCCGTCTTAGACACGGGTCTTACTATGGAGTACAGACAGGCTCCAAACTCACAGCATAGTCGGGAACCTGCAGGTGTCTGAGCCTCAGCCACGTGGGCTGGGGTTAGAGAGGCATGCACAGTCAAATCCTGTTGAGGGTGAAAAGTATCCTCACCCCTCTCCTCTGTCAAATACAAACCAGTTCCAGCTGGACTGCAGATCTGAGTGTGAATATTGAACAAAGGAGGAAAACTTACAGAGGACCCAAATTTCTGTCTTTCATCTGAGACATTAAGACCTGTGCTAGCTATGAAGCCCAGGCTGGCTCAGGCCTTGCTACATAGCCCAGGTGACTCTTAACAGATTCTAACACCTCGACCTCTCAAGTGCTGAGGATACAAGCGACACACAGGGCCACATCTTTCTCTAAAAGAAGAACAAAACCCACAAAATCACTAGTAGCTTTCCTGCCAAAATCCTAACAATATGGCTCCCTAAAACAGACCTGAAAAAAGACATACCAAACTGACTGGCCAATGCGGGGTAAAATCTCACAAGGCCCCGCCCCAGACGAAGAGCTCCAGGCCATGGCTGACCTCAGAGAAAGGGAGAATCAGTCTTTCCTAGAGTGAGACCCTGATAGGCTATCTAGCCCTAACAGGTCAGCTCTGAACACACAAACCCATGGAGGCCACTAGATGGACTCAGCAGCCTGCGTTGTGTGTGTGTGTGTGTGCGCGCGCATGTGTGTGCGTAATAATTTAGAAATTAGAGGGCTGGAGAGATGGCTCAGTGGTTAAGAGCACTGCCTGCTCTTCCAAAGGTCCTGAGTTCAATTCCCAGCAACCACATGGTGGCTCACAACCATCTGCAATGAGATCTGGTGCCCTCCTCTGGCCTGAAGGCATACCTTCAGACAGAATACTGAGAATACTGTATACATAATAAATAAATAAAAAAAAATCTTTAAAAAAAAAAAAGAAATTAGAGATCATGAATTTTAAGAATGAGGGGGCACGGCAGAGGTTAGAAGGGGAAGTGATGTAAATACAGTGCTTATATGAAATTCTCAGAAATAAATGAATTTTTAAAAATGTTACCAGTAAAATTAACTCAATTGGGCTGCCCTAAAATGAAGACGTTTTGTTAACCAAATCAACATGGAGAAAGTAAAACTCAAGGTATATTTTTAGACGCAATTTTCATGGAAAGGAAAACCCCCTACTATCATCTTTCTTGGGCTCGGGGAGCATTTTGTCAACCAGGAACCTAACATTCTTCAAGTTACTGAAAAGTCAGGGTGACGCTGTTACTAGCAGACAGCTCAGTGAAGCCACCATTCTGTTGTAGGCAGAACTGGGGGGCCAGTTAAGCCTCCTGCTCCCTCTGATAGGCCAGGAACGCTGGGAACTGGGCTCACCTGAACGCTCACACTGCCCTGGAGTTTGAGCTGCAGTTTGATCATGTCCACTTCCGCCGAGGAGCACAGCTGGCGGAGCTCGGCCACCTTCTTGCTCATTTCGTCGATGGCCACCTCAATGGGGTTCAGGTCAGTGTGGTGCTGGTACATGACGGGGATCCTCTTCTTCACGTAGGGGAAGCAGTGTATTGCTGCGGAGGAACGGGGCCTGGAGTTACTCTGCCGTTTGGAGGGTCTTTCCGACACGGAGGGAAAGCAACTACCACGCCTGCTTTACAGCTAAAACTCAGAGCTTGTCAATGTCATAAGCGAAGACTCTTTGGAGCTGGGACACTCTCTTTGTTTTTAAATACCCTATGCTTAAGATTTTATTACTAATTTTATATGTAGAAATGTTTTGCTTTCATGTCTATCTATTTGTGTGTGTGTGTTGCCCACGGAGGTCAGAACTGGAGTTACAAGCTCTGCAAGCTACCATGTGGGTGTGAGCTGGGAACCAAACTCAGGTCTTTGCAGGAGCAGCCAATGCTCTTAACCACTGAGCATCTCTCCAGGCCTTTAGTGATGTGTGTAATGGCAGGTTGCAGGTTGTACCATAAGGTAGACAGAGTTGGTTCCCTGTTATTCCTTTCACATGTAGAGTGTGTCTTTGGGGTAAAACAAACCTCTTTTCTTATTCCTTGCTTCCTTTCTCATCTCTAAGTGCCCTAAGCCTCCCTGGAAGTTGTTAAGACTCAAACGAGTAGGTTCTAGAGGGATTCTAAAATACAAAAAAAGACCAAACAGTTTTGAGATATTATACAGCAGACCAAGCCACCCCGCCCCCCCAATCCCAAATAGTGCCATCAGATATCTCTGAGAAAATTCCCTTTCCTGTGGGGGACAACTTCGAATACATGACAAATCTGTCTAAACCTAAGATAGCAATGAGAAACAAACAAAAGCATCCTCACCAAAGCAGGAATTCACTAACAATAACTACTGTGCCCATGGGAGAGGCGTTCTGAAGCTCCCAGGGGTACGAAATAGAAAAATATTTACTATTTCTTACTTTTTTCCACTAGAAGATCATACTGTTTTTATTTTTAACAAGATACCTGACCATGTCAACACCAAACAGCATGACAACAGACAATAAAAAAGAACTATAGGGGCTGGAGAGATGGCTCAGGGACTAAGAACACTTGCTGATCTCACAAATACGACCCGAGTTCAAGTTCTCAGCACCTACATGGCAGCGCACAACCACCTGTAATTTCTGTTCCTGGGGACCTGGCACCCTCTTCTGACCTCCCAAGACACCAGGCACGCACGAGGTGTGCACACAGGCAAAGCACTCAAACACATAAAATAAAATAAAGCTAAAAAACTTTTGTGTAATGTTGGGCTCTACTTCAAGTGTTTAGCGTTTCTGTCTCTTTGCAGGACCACTTATAATATTCTCATTTGCTACTTTAAACACTTATTGTTCAATTGTCTGTGTGAAGGTGCAGGTACCACTGCATGCACGCACCGCTGTGCACTCGTGGAGGGCAGGGCACGCTCTTGAGACTCAGTTCTCTCCTGCCACCTTGTGGGATCCAGGGGTCAAACTCAGGTCATCAAGCCTGCACACAAACACCTCTTGTACTCATGGAACCATCTTCCAGGGCCTTACTTTATTTTGTTTCTGTATGACAGCCTCTCACCACCTAGCCCTGGCTGTCCTAGACCTCACCATGTAGATGAGGCTGTCTTTGGACTCAGAGATCCATCTGCTTCTGCCTCATGAGTGTTGGGATTAAAGGCGTGTGCCACCATGCCTGGCCCCCTTATTGTATTTTTTTTAACCAACAACAGATGAGAGAAGTTACATTTGAATTCTTTAGTAAGTGGCTAGGGATAGTTTATTCAGGAAAAGCTTATCACACAACGGGAACAGGGGCAGATCCCAGACTGAATGGGGCTAACGATGACTAGACAAAGCTGGAAAAAGAGGGGTTCCCATCACTCATGTCTATCTTCACAAGTTTTTAAAGTCAGTCTGGGGCTCCCTCCTGGAATTTCTGTTGTGTCCTTGTGGGCTGCAGGTATTAAGAGGCGGCAGTGGGACTTCTGAGTCCTCTTGGCCCAAGACTGCTTCTTCTAAATAAGAACTGAGCATTGCTGCCCACTGCCAGGGAAGCCATGTTCTGACAGCAGCTAATGCTGGTTACCACAGAAGGGAATTTCACTCTCCACTGTTAGGAAAATGCATCACGACTCTTAAGTGTCCAGCATCTGTGACAGACACGGTGAGGTGGCGCTATGATTTCAGAGAGAAAGCCAGCTCCAAGGTTGGTGCATGAGGTTCCCACGAATCACACTGATCCTGCTCAGTCCCGACTACTGCGTCTTAGGGGAACTAGACTTCAAGGGGCCACAGGCAGGCGCTGCGATACTACTCAGAGAAAGCTCAAGGTCTGTGCCCAGGCCCACCGGGTCACAACCGCCCTGGTATTCTTGCCAGCTTCACCCCGTCCTTTTCTTTCCCCGGAGTGCCCAGACACAAACATTCCGGCCACCCTCATCTCCTTCAAGTTGACTCTGATATCACATGCTATCTGATATCCCCACGAGCCCCTCACCCTCCCCTTTAAACTGTACTCCTCTCCCCCAGGCTCCACACTCCGAACCTCCATGGTGTCTCTCATCCCGTGTGGCATGCTCTAACACCCCATGCTGACTGTTGTCTTTTCTTGCTGAGATGTGAGGGTCTGGCTCACTTTGGGGACCACGCCTCACTGGGGCATGCATTACTGTCCCAAGACTACACGAGAGAACAGAGTGGCCCCGGAAGATGGAAAGTCAGTTGAGCATGGGAACAAGCCACTGTGTAGTACACAGCCCAGCGTCCTGATGTGTGGCCCTTTAGGAAGACAGAGGACACATGTCAACTGTAGGGCAGGCTAGGGTGAACAGAAGGCAGGCAGCAAACAGATGTTTCCAGTCTGAGTGCAGTGGAGGTGACTGACAGCTGGAGGAGCTGGGAATAGCAACTGGGAAGAAAGGAAAGGCAGGGCCAGAAACTTCCACCCAGGAAGCTGAGGGAGGGAGGAGACAATGGTGACATTTTCTCAGGACTGGGAACTTTCCAGAAGGGTTAGCTTGCAAGTAGGATGCAGGAAAGGCCAAAGGTTAAGTCTGCAGCAAGACGGAGGAAGTTCCAGAAGCCTAGTAACTGGAGGGAAACTCTAGTTCAAAGTCTCCAAAAGAGCTAGTGTGTTTCTTTAAGGTTGCCATGGTGTTGACACTCTCAGTAGCTTTCACGGAAAAAGAACTTTCCTCCAACTCCACTCTGTCTAGTCAGCTGTCCCTTCCACACTTCCAGGCAGCAAGCCCTGCACCTGTTTCTGGTGTCACACTGTGGTCCCTTTTGCTCCTCATGAAGCCTAAGGCAAGAGTTTAATGGGGGGTAAGAGCTAGTTGTCCACCTCATTCCTTCCCCGCCTGTCTGTACTTTATAGGATTGTTTAACTCAGAGGAATGCACAATGTCCCCACATCCACACAGACAGGCAGTGGCCAGGTCTGCAGGAGCCCCAGGCAAGGCCCTTACGTTCTCAGCCCTGAAGGTGTGGCTGGCAAAGTCGCTGAGTGGCTATTCTGTCTGTTGTGCCTCTTTCTGCAGCCAGTTACTCTTTGTCCTCTGATTTGGTGACAGAGCGCTAAGCCCACATTCTTTATCTAATCTAAAACGGTTCAGCAGCAAGTGTGAACTGTAACCCGGAAGAACAGGTGCCCAGGGAGAACACCCTGCCATGAGTCAAAGCAGTACGCCACCTCAGCAGGACTCACGATAAAAATAACCGCTCAGCTCAGCAGTGTGTTCTGAGCACACACCCGGAATCTCCTGCGGTGCTTGCTGGGCACAGAGCCTGGGTGCCCTCCCTAGTTTCTTATTCAGCAGATTCGGGGTGTGGGGTGGGTAGAGCCTGGGAATCCGCAGTTCAAATTCCCAGGGGCGGCTGACCTTGGTGGCTCCAGAGCAAACTCTGACAGATGCTGATTTAGGGAATCCACAGTGAGGTTGTTCACAGTCAAACTGGAAACCCCAAGAAGGACCGTTGTCTAGAGATCGTTTACTTAACTGGTGTGCATTAGAGAAACCACCGTTTGCTCAGAGCAAGGGGCTTACCCTTGTGAGGTCAGTGTGGTTTATGCATTGCATGTTTTCCTAAGAGAAAGAGTGGGGAACGTTTATAACTATATGCTTTTGTGTTTGTTTTAAAACCCTTATCTCATTCTAAACCATTTCTCCCACAGACACTGTACAACATCTGCTGTATTACGCTGCCGTGAGTTTATTTTTATTTTTACTGGGTGCATGTGTGTCTGTGGGCGAGCACATACAGGAGCACACCTGTGCCTGGAGGCCAGAAGAGGGTATCAAACCGCATGGAAGGGGGTTACAGGCAATTGTCTGCGGCCTGCTGTGGGTGCTGGGAACTGAACCATACAGAAGAACAGTAAGCACTCGTAACTGCTGAGTCACTTCTCTGGCCCCAAATCATGAGTTTATGTATTTTAATTTTTCAGGGTTTATTTATTTTTATGTGTATAGGTCTTTGGTATGCACGTATGTCTGTGTACCTTCACGCATGCCTGGTGCCCAAGAAAGCCAGAAGAGGGTGTCAAACCCTCTCGGTCTCCTAGGACTGGAGTTATAGATGTTTGTAAGTCACCATGTGGGTGCTGGGAATTGAACCCAGGCGTTGTGGGAAAACAGAAGTGGTTTTAAACACTGAGCCATCTCCCCGGTCCTTACTCTAGCAGAGCGAATACACTGTCTGGCGGGAGGGATGCATGTGTACCCCAGTCCTTACTCTAGCAAGAGCCGTACAGCGTCTGGCAGGAGGGAGGCGTTAGTACCCAGGTTCTAGCCAGAGCCTACAGTGTCTGGTGGGAGGGAGGCGTGCGTACCCCAGTCCTTACTCTAGTGAGAGAGGTGCACTGTCTGGCGGGAGGCAGGCGTTAGTACCCAGGTCCTTACTCTAGCGAGAGCCCTACATTGCCTGGCGGGAGGAAGGCGTGCGTACCCCAGTCCTTACTCCAGTGAGAGAGGTGCACTGTCTGGCGGGAGGCAGGCATGCGTACCCAGGTCCTTACTCTAGCGCTAGAGAGCCGTGTACAGCGTCTGGCGGGAGGGAGGCCTGCGTACCTGTCAGGATGGTGCGCCGTTTGCACTGCTCCTCCACCCCGCCCTGCCTCTTTCCAGTCTGGGTGAAGGGCATCTCGAACATGAAGCGCCGGATGTTGTGGCATCTCTCAAACTCCGTTCTCCTCTCCTGTAACTCCTTCTCGTCAAAGAACGGGGTCACGTGGGTCACCTGGATGTAAGCAAACTTGGAATCCAGGTCCTTCGGGTTAACCTTGAAAACAATAAGCAACACCAAGTCAGGCACTCTTCCTGGTCTACGATGAGTCTTCTAAACTTTTCGTTAGAAAACATCTGAGAAAAACAAATTTAGGAAGGTTGGAAAAAACAGTAGAAGAACACCCACTATCTACCAAGAGGATCATCACCGCTACCACCTTGCTGTATTTGTTTCAAGAAGAGATGCATACACATACATGTAAGTATGCACACACCAATGTGTGGAGACAGAGTGTTAAAACTGATTTTTCAGGTTACCATACAAGGTAATGGGATTCATCACATCTTCACCCAGGTGTCAATATACCTTACTATCAGACTTCTATAAACACACACACATCACATTTCAATGTAAATGGTATACATCATGACACACCACCCTGTTTTTCCTAAAAATGAGAACATTTTCCTCTAAAAACACAATGCACTATGGTAGTTAGCGACAATAATTCTATTCAAGACATCTTAACTCCCTCAGAAGTATTCAGACTGATGGAGTCTAACAACCGCTACACTTCACATCGGAGTGTCTGTCTGTCCCTCGCTCCCTCTCTTCTTCCTTCCAGTCCTCCTCCCCTCCCCTGCTTCTTTTAGAAGAATCTCTTGTAGCCCAGTGTGGCTTTGAACCCACGATCCTCCTGTGTCCCCTTCGTAAATGATGGGATTACAGAGTAAGTCACAGCACTAAGCTTTTCTCTTCACTCTGCCTTAGTCTGGATTTCTCCATTCTAATTTTTGTTTATTCTAAAACTTTTATGTGCTTGGCTAGAAGAGGCGTTTATTTTAAGAATAAGGATCAAATGTTAGGCCCTAAATTACTATTAACTGGTTGTCAGATCAAATGAGACGCCAACAGCTGCAGATGAATTTATTTAATACAAGTGCGGATTAACCTCATTTACAATGAAGTTTCTTTTGTGATTAACCCTACACACGAATGCTTTTGCAACCAGACTGAACTGGTGGACCTCTGGCGTCTGACACATGATGGAAAATTAAACAGGCATGTTCCACAGGGGGACAGAGCTGATTTACATTAGCGAGGCAAATCGATTCTGCACATCCTAATTGTATTTAACCAAGGGCAATAAATGACCACAGAAGAAACGGCTTGCAGAGGGCTTGGGGCAGCAAAGATGGTTTCATGGTTCAGCAGAGGCGCTCAGAAAAAAAAGGAGGAAAAGGTTAGTGGAGAGAGCCTAGTGCAGAAGGTAAAACAGAATTTTCCTGGATTTCAGAAAAGTCATCTGGACAATCCTAACTGTATTTTTTACGTATTCGTTTGCATGTGTGTCATGGCGCATGCACACAGAGGCCAGAGAGCAACTCTCAGGAGCTGGTTCTCTCCGGCCACCTTGTGGAGCCTGGGAGCGGAACTCTCGGGCCTGTGTGCAAGCTCCTCTCCCCACTGACCATCTCGCTGGCTTGACCATCATATAATTGCGTTTCAATCTATGAAAGCTGACTTTCTTTAGCAAAATCAATTAAAAGGCAGCAAGAATGGCGCTGCCTGCCTGGTTGTGATGTTCCTCCCTACGCTTCGTGTTCCAGACTGCCGCACAGACAGTGGGGACGGAACGCTGACTTGGGAGGAGGGCTCTGTAATTCAGCAGCTCCACAGGACCACACTGTGAACGAGGGAGGAGAACTGGGAGCTCGGAAGAAAGGCTGCATGCGGAAGCTGTCTCTGCAGACACAGGGCTGCTCCCAGAAGAAGCCCAACCAGGCAAGTAGCTTGATCTGTTTTAAAGGGGGGTCTTAATGACTAAGTCTGACTGAGGCTTCTAGTCAAACACACCGTTTTCTTTCCCTTACGTATGACTCTCTTAAAACGACACCAAGAATTACACCACAGGGACTCAAGAGAGGACGGGGCAGGTGAGAGATTTCACTGCTGGAAGACTGGCTTGCAGAGCTGTGTCCCGGTCTTGGTGGTGGTGTGCTAACCCGGGACTCCACAGGTGGGTAACACAGAAATAAGCACATCCCTGAGAAGCCCACAGGGGACCAACGTGGGACCCCATGACTGTGACGAGAAGGAGATGACAGGCCAAGTGGCCCCAAGTCTCTGTGGCTGCGAAATGGCTTCCTTCTCTGGTCCCTTTCCTACTACAGAGCATCTGATTCCAGAGAAACTGGTCTGAAAACAGCCCATAGCAGCCAAAGCGGGGTTAGCATACAGAATCAGCGAACAGAGGAGCGAGGGAGGCCGAGGGCTGCAGGCACAGGAGGGACTGTCCTATCCTCTGCCCGGGCCAGAATCCAGGTGATATCGGCTGGTCTCTGCTGCAATAGCAACCTAGTCAGGTGAGCAGGAGAAAATGAGGGCTCTCAGGAAGCAGATGCTAGACTCTGGGCACTCAGCAGAGGACGCAGGAACAAAAGGGTTCTAGTTCTTCAGGCTGGTGTCCTTAGAACGAAGCAGGGCTTTTCACATTTGTGAGTACGCTCTACACGGCCAATCACACAGAATTTAAAAATTGCTAGGCAGCTTATCAGACAGCAATCATACCTTGCCAGAATCCTGTATCATTTTGACATTTTCCGAACCAAATTTATCCGAGTAAAGCTTAAGGAGCCTCTGGGAAATCTCCGACAGAGGCGTGAGCTTGGGCTCTTTGTAGATATACTCCTTGCCATCTTCATCTTCAAAGAAACCCTGCAAGGAAAAGCACTGTTAGGCATGCCCCCGGCTGTGCCCGAGGCTGACCAGAGCAGGGAAAATCCATGAGAAAGATGATTTCAAAATAAAACCCCATTTAGACAGGCACTCCCAGGGGAAGGAAAGGGCTCTGAGGAGGAGTCAGGCGCAAAGATGGGGAAAACACAAGAGCACAAATGAACGCAAGTCATTAAGTGTGAGATGAAAGGGTGGGGCCCAGGCAGCACTCTCTCCGCGAGGTGTGATGGGGGCAGGCCTGTTTCACGTTCCCAGAAGCAGGACACATGGAGAAACGACCAGGGATGCACGTCTGGTCTGGAGCAGGCCGAGCAAGAAGTACGTAAAGTTTGAGTGGATTTGGCCGTGCTTCCCCGCTGAGACAAACACTGAAGGTCAGCAGCACAGAACTGGAAATGCTTCCGTGAAAACCAGCCACGACTAGCGTGGCGCCAATCACAAGTGCCCACAGGTTTAACATTATATGGGAAGTGAAAAAGGTTGGGAAATTAAAATGTCCAGATTGGGGGTTAATATTTGAAATTAATGTTCAAAAAGTCGCTTATCTAAAGTAAAAGGATATAAAATGGCATAAGAAACAATATAGGTGAGGGGGAAAAAAAACCAGGCTAACATGAAACAAACAAATGAAAAATCCACACCAAACTGGGAGTTTAGAGGCGCTCACTCCACTAACGTTACTTGCTTTAGAAGCATTTACCTCCACATCTGTTGCACTGTCTGTAAACTGGTATTGCTAGAGTTATAAAAAACAATAACAGAGTAAATTGAAGGTTATAAAGCGCTCATCGGAAAATCACACGCCCTCAATGAACAGATGATAATCGATTCCATTTAATAATGTTAGAGCCTGAAGGTTAAAGCTTGTTATGTAACCCCCCTCCGACAGGACTCCCCAAGAATTACAGTGATAACTATGCGTGCGCAGATAGTATATAAAAGACTGAGACACAGGCACAAAGCAGGTCTTAATTTTTGCCTTAAAACATGCAATACGGATGTGTAAGGGAACTGATGCTTTCTGTAAATGGAATAACAATGTTAATTTTCTTTCTGGAGTTTGAAATGACTAGACAGTAAACATATAAGACTTGAAAAAGAAACTTGCAAACCACATGGAAGAATGAGAGATGACGCTAAGGATGGAGGAAGAACTTACCGCTGCCTTAAGAAAGTGATAAAGGAAAGAGAGGAAGAAAGAAAAAAAAAGTAGAGTTTACTCCAGAGGAAGATAAGAGCCACATGTCATATGAGAAATTCATTACTTTAGCGTTTACAGAGTGGAAAATTCTCAGGATCTCACTTTAAGAGAAGGAAGATAAAGGACTCGGGACAGCCTACAGAACGGGCTGAAGGCTCACCTGTCCAAAGAAGGCCACCCGGAAGTAGGTCCCCAGGAGCCTGCGGCCCGAGTGCATGACCTCGGTCACTTTGCTGTACGCCCGGTGTAGCGTGTCATACAGGTGGGCTAGTCTCTGGAAAGCAGAAGAAGACACATTTCTTCCTATTTGCAAGTCGCAGAATAAAACTGAAAACAATTCAAATGTGATGATGGACTCTGAGTAGGAAAAAAAAGTCACTCTATGTGTGTGTGTGTGAGGGGGTAGGGAGTGTGCATGTGGGTGTGTGTGCATACATGTGAGAGCCGGGGCACCAGCCTGGGTGGCATTCCTCAGGCCCTGTCCACCTAAGACAGGGTCTCTCACTGGCTCAGAACCCATCAAGAAGGCCATGCAGGGTGGTCGGTGACCCCTAGGCATCATGTGTCTCTCTCTCTCCAGCCCTGGGAGTCCAAGCAGGTGTCACCACGCCCAGCTTTTTTACATATGTTCTGGGTATTGAACTCAGGTCCTCGGGCTTTCGAGGCAACACTTTACTGACTGGCCTATCGCCTGATTCCCAAGAGTGTATTTTGACTGTTTAACTCGGTGATCATTTCTGGATTACAACCATTTGAGGTTTCTGATCATTTCTGGATTACAACCACCAAGCTAACATGAGGTGGAGGAGAAAATCTCTGACATCATGTGGGTTCTGCTCTTCATACTCCATTTGATTTGCTGGGGCAATGGCTGACTTCTGAACCCTGGAAGGCGAAAGGGCCGCCATTCCCTCATGCAGAGGAAGCAAGGAAGGGCCCCTGGAAATCATACAACCATCTAAGGAAACTTCCAAAGTTCAGGGGTGGGATAGAACCCTTGCATTCGAGACACGGGGGTGTCTGCATAGGCAGGGCCCAAGGTGTGTGACATCTGATAGCACTATAGATGGTGACTGGTGACCGCCTTTGATACAATGTGGGTAACTGGAGACCACCGGGCATCACTGAACCCAGGCCTGCTGGCTCTCTCTGCGTGAGGTCTGGGTCGTGTCAAAGAGGAGAAAAGAGGGCGCGATACCTCGAAATCCCTCCGCTTTTCATAAATGGGGATGATGAGCTTGTAGATATCAGCGATCAGCTCGTAGCGCTCGGCCTTCCAAAGTCCGTCCGCACACTGCTCCAGCAGCTCCATCAGTACATCCTGATCAAGGGGGAGGGCGGGGCCGGGAGAGGTTACAGAGAATCCGTCATCGCGTACAACCAAAGGCAGTGGATCAATCCAAGACTATAACAACTCACAAGTTCTTCCCAAGTCATGTTTATATGCGAAAACCAGAAAGGTGTAATACCTGGGCTAAGAGCTGGCCCAGCAGTTAGGAGCACTGACTGCCCGTGCAAAGGACCCAGACTGGTTCTCAGCACCCACAGCTGCCTACAACTCCAGCTCCGGGGATCCCGACACCTTCTTGTGGGATGGCATACATGTGATACACAAATATACACACAGACAAAACTCATACACATAAAATAATTTTTTTTACAAGGTATAGAAAGTTGGCTCTGGTAGACTCCCACAAGCTCTTAGCTTGTTTATTAGCTCTCTCTTTAGAACCGTAACTTGGAGATTTATTTATCCTCTCTGATGAACAAACACTGGCAATGCTGAGCTATGCAGCATTACTAAGCATGACTTCAATACCAACTAAACGTTTTGACGTTGTCCAGGGATGGCGATGGGAGAACCTAGGCCTGCTTCAACAATACCCTTTCCTCCTCCTCTTGGCAATTTCCTTCTAGAGAAGGGTGCACAGTTCTCTGCTCTGGTTAGAGCTCTCAGACTTGGGGAGAAACACTACCTACAGCTTATGTATACCAATCATCATGGACTTTTTTTTTTTTTTTTTTTTTTTTTGGTTTTTCGAGACAGGGTTTCTCTGTGGTTTTTGGAGCCTGTCCTGGAACTAGCTCTGTAAACCAGGCTGGTCTCGAACTCACAGAGATCCGCCTGCCTCTGCCTCCCGAGTGCTGGGATTAAAGGCGTGCGCCACCACCGCCCGGCTCATGGACTTTTTCTTAGACGTAGCCACGGGTTCATCATGGTGCCATGGCGGGTCAAGTTTAAGGTTCCTGACCTGGAATGCTGGGACGGGAATGGCAGATACAAGAGCGGCAGCATGGAGCTGACTGGGGCTAGTATTTGTCACATGGCCATGGAGAGGCCTGAAGAGCCCACTTCTGCCTCAGCCGACAGCTTGTTAAAGGCTCGGATTTCAGAAAGTAAACATATTTGTCTTGTCTCTAATACTGGGACTGGGTTGGATTTAATAAGGTAAACATACTTGTCTCATCTCTAATACTGGCAATAATATTGTTAATACTGTCTTATTTTTAATATCGTGATTATCTCGAGACAGCTCATGTATCCCAGGCTGGTCTCACCTGGTTTATATGGTGTGGAAGACTGAACACAGGGTTTCACATCTGCCAGGCAAACACCCTACCAATGGAGCCGCGTGCCCAACCCCGTGTGCTCACCCCAGCACCTCGGGTTTTACTAGTTCTTCCTGAATTTCTATATTTTCCATTTTTAGGCTAATGTTCACCACAGATTTAATGCCCACGGTTTATGGAGTCAAAGAAAATATCATTTTAAAACAATCAGTCCATCAGATAACACTGTCGAATCAGGCCCATCTAACTCATGTCATATTTATGACACATACATCATAAAATTGTCATTTGTGCGGTTGAACTCTGCACCAGCGCTTATAAAAAAGTAGGACAGTTGTCTCAGGCTTTATGGCAGCTCTCATTAAAGCCAGCTGTGCGCGGTAACCATGACGACAGCAGCAAAGAACCCAGAGAATCTCCAGCGCCATCCCTTCTCCTCTGCATGTACGATAAAAAGATGTCCAACAGTCCAGCACACTAAACACGCTAAAGATTTCTTCATGTTCCTCTGCTCGTAAGAAGCTAAAACAGAAAGCATGAAAGTACAGCTTGTATCACTTTGCAGTCACACAGGCATGCTCACGTCTTTCCCATCCTCACTGGTGTCTGGGGCGATCAGTCAGACTCGATCCCCCCACACCCATACACCCCACTGCCGTGCAGTCTGTAAACGCTGTATCTAATTCACTGGCCAGCTAAAAAAGCCTTCCCCACACTTGAACCATTACTTCCTACTTTGTATTAATTTTGTTTGTTTTTTTTTTTTTAAAAAAAATCTTATTTCCACCAGTGTACATACACAGGCAGCAAGCAAGTGGTTCTTAGAGGCAGGCTTGCATTTTTCTCAGGGATGTCGGCAATACTGGGTGTAAGGGACACTCTTTTGTGTGGGAGAGGAGTTGATGGGCTGTATCAAAGCCTTGGATTTCTTACAAATCTCAGGCCAGACTTATTGTTAGGTCTCAAACCCGGGACAACCGGCCCCCAGGCTCTCCGTGCATTCCTCAATCTCTACCTATTACAGGGCCCTCTTAGCTGTACCGCGCATCCTGCCCTAAACTTCTCCAGCCCAGGGGCTGGGCTGCCTTCCCCTCCAGATGCCCATTATACAATCCAGCCATCTTGGCTGTGCCAGTCCCTTGGCCTGGGCTGCCCCTCTTGGTTGGCAGCTCCCCCCTCCAACAAGGCTCAAGGTCATGTCCACTCTAGACTCTTAGATGTCCCTGACTCTGAAGGTGCTCTCCCTTGTATCCACAATAAACTTTCTCCCCACATACCTGCAAGCAGTCTCCCTCCCTCCCTCCCTCCCTCCCTCCCTCCCTTCCAACTCGCTCACCACCAATGGGTATTTCCCAAGTACCTGCATCCCAGTGCTGCCACGGACTCACAGAGGTGGCTGACAGAGACCAAGAAAACCCAGTTTCCCAAGAGGATGGCATTGTAATGGCCAACATTAAACTTCATCTTCAAACTATTCTACAACGTGTAATCATTTGGTTCCTCGTATTCTAACTTCCAGGTTTATCACGGATGTAATTTTTTCTTGTGCGTGAAAAAGTACGGTTGGTTTTACTAGTTGCATCATCAAGTCATACCATGGACAGATCTATAATAATGTCACCCTATTTACCATGGATCAGTTAAACAAACAGTAGTTAACTTTAACCCCATGCCTTGGCAATTACAGTATAATAAAAATCTGGAGTAAATGATTTGTTTGTGTTCGTCAGGTACAAAGGAAAAAGTCCCCAAAGTCCAAAAGGAAAAGAAAGTTCCTAGATCCAGAAATGAGTTTAACCTGGACCGGGGATTTCTGGCCATTAGAAAAAAAGCTAGCATCTCTCAGGAACTGGTGAAGCCAACCCCTTCTACCAAAAGGAGCCAATTCCCTTCCCTCTGGCAGATGGCACATATGGCTGTGGTTACATATCACAAGTACTAGTCACACATGTCCTCACCAGCGTCCTAGCCCACTCCCCTCCTTCAGATACCCATCTCTTGTCTTTATAACGGCAGGCTCTCCTGCCCTGCTATCTCTCGGAAACAAATCCCGCTACGCTCTGACCCCCGCTGCTCTCCTGCTGTTTCCTCATGATGTCCTCTCCTGCTGTCCTCACTCTCTAGCCCTGGCCATGGCCAGTCTGCCGCCCCTCTCTCTCTCTCTCTCTCTCTCTCTCTCTCTCTCTCTCTCCTCTGGACTCTTCCGGATGTCTCTGGCTGCTCGTTCTGTCTCTCTCTCTCTAAAACCTTCCCACACTGTGGAGTGGTCATGTTGGCAGATTCTCTACTGCACCTTCTAGAATACAGTTTTGAGATGGGAACTTACATAGCCCCAGTGTTGTGGAACATTAGTTTAAGATGTGTTACATTTTTTATCCTGTGGAATATTTGTTTAATGAAGCAAAGATGTGTTTGCATTCTTTTATGGTGTATTTGTTTACCTCTGTGAAGCTGTGTTACTTTGCCTGCCTAAAACACCTGATTGGTCTAATAAAGAGCTGAATGGTCAATAGCGAGGCAGGAGGGCTCACTCGTTCCAGCCTCAAGCGTGTCCTCCAAAACCGTCCTAGGGCAGCAGGCTGGTTCCCTGTAACGAGGAGAAACGGCAGCAGCCAACAGCTAAGGGTGTTAAAAATCTTACACCCATGAGAACAGCTGGAAGCTAAACTATTTCCAACAGAGTGGTGCAAGCCTGCCTGGGGTGGGAAAGAGAAGCCTGAGCCTCTGTGCAGAGGATGCTCTGCCTGGCCTGGAAGATGCTTAGCCAGGGGTCCAGCATGACGGTCTCCGTGGGGCTTCCTTGGCCATTTCTGCTGGATGCTACGACTATCTCAATTGCTGGCTCTCCTCACTTGCTATTCCGATTGCTGAATGCTGTAAGTGCCAGCTTTGATAATGTGCTGTTATCTACGGACTGTTCCCACCTTCTGCTACCTACTACTTGCAATTTGTCCTTACACTCATGTTTGCCAAAAAAAAGAAAAAAGAAAAAAAAAGTACTTATTAAAATCCAAAGCACGGATTAGGTCATTTCCTGTAAGGCCTGTGGGAAGGCCCAGCCCACTGATGTGACCCCAGGGCAGGTGGTCCTGAAGTAGCTAAGAAAGCAGGCCGAGAAAGCCAGGAGAGCAGCAGTCTCCGGGCTTCTGCCTCACTTCCTGCTCCTGCTCTGACTTCCCTCAGTGAAGGACCATTACCTGGAAGCAGAAGAGCAAATAAACCTTTTCTCCCCAAGTCGCCTTTGGTTACGGTGTTTTATCACAGCAATAAAAACCTAAGAGGCACACGGTACGTGCAAAACTGGCACACAGCCTGATGGGCTGGAACATCTGCATCAGGGTGCCCAGAGAGAAAGGGAGGAGAAAGTGGGTGGATTAAACACACCCCTGCAGGGGCATACTCAATGTTTTCTGCATAAAAATGAAATTAGTAATTTAATCTTTTAAAATGGCTTCCATGTGTCTGCTTGTCTGTGCGGGTACCATGTGCATGTGGGGTCAGCAGAAGCTAAAAGAGGGCATCAGATCCCCTGGAACTGGAGTTAAAGGCAGCGTGAGCCACCATGTTGGTGCTGGGAATAGAACATGGGTCCTCTGGAAGAGTAGCAAGTGGTTTTGGCTACCGAGCTGTCTCTCCAGTCCCAAGTGTAGACAAACGTATGAGCCGTGAAAATACAGACGTATACTAACTATTACAACAGACACAGAAGCGTTGGGTGGAAAGTAATGGCTGACTTTATAATGATACCGCCTCTCCACACAAGGGACATTTCAGATAGCCCTAGATTCTGCCACTTCATAAATCTCTATTGGAGGAGGGGTGCACATGCTTCTGTATTTCCAAGCAGAAATTTAAGACTCAAATACAATCTTACTCTGGCTTAGTCAACCTAGAAACAGGAAGAGGTTTAAAAACACAACCTGAATTCAAGTAGTATATGTTGTTATAGGGAATGTATATATAGTAGGGCACAGATAAGTTCATTAGGGAAAAATCTGTTCTATTTGGCACAAAAAAGACGGAATTCAACCAAGAAGATTTCCCAGAATGGCTGGGAATGGCAGGGTTTGATAAAAACAAATAGATTAGTGGATGATAGGGAATATCGTCACCAAAACACATGCACTGTTATCACAAACCAGGAAAGAACATGCCAGGCATTTTTATATTCTACTGAACATTGTTTTATCTCCTTTTCTTGGTCAGGAGGCATTCGAGATCTATAACCTATCTACCCAAATTTATTTCTTCCTGTAAAGAAATGATAATATTCTACAAAAGCAGAATAACAAACTAAAAGCAAACGTAACAAACCTAGGGGCTAGAGAGATGGCTCCGTGCTTAAGAACACAGGGTTTCTTCCGGAGGACCCGGACTCTGTAATTTCTGCCCTAGGGTATCTGACAGGCATGCAGGTGAAACACCATATATACAATAATAAATACACGAACAACCCTAAACCTTATCCTCATGGCATCAAATGTGGGCTACTGAATATCAGGGCATCTGTGGTAAACTATTTAAACTAATGCTACTTCTAAACCTAGACATACAGCTTCGTGGAGTGAGAAGGCTTTGGATAAAAATGTACTCCCGGACAATTAAGTTTAATAGCCCATATATGGCAATATAGAATTATAAAAGTTATAAAACTAAGACATACTGCCTAAACACTGGAGCATCATACATATGAAATTCTAAGCAGAAATTCTATTTGCTTTGAATCAGCAATCACTGCCCCTGGAAATCAGAAGGGAACCACGCAACGGGCAGACCGTGATAACCCTGAGCAGTGGCCATGCCTAATGGGTTTCCCACCTTGGACAAACAAACACTAAGCTATTTCTTATGATCATCAATGTGCACAGGAACTGGCTGGGGGGGGGGCCTGTGTGGACTCTGTCAATCCATAAACCACGTGTTTTATCACACTAAACTAGGCTTAGAAATCACAGTGCATGAAATCCACAAGCCGTTGGGGAAGTTTTAAAACATGAAGTTAGTCAGTTTCATTGTTTAAGAGTGTCGTACAAACACAATTGAGGATACCAAACGCCTGTCTATGGAAATGTCACACTGATCACTGGTGTGTTCCCCCACACACCTGTGTGTGCAGATGCACTACGGTTAATTCCCATATGAGAAAGCGTTTGCACGCGGCGCTTAACTCTACACACGTCGCTTGTTCTATCTTGGGATGAAATCAATGAGATCAATTAAAGTAAAGCCATGTGCTGTCTCTGGTATCCACTGTCTGGACATACATGAACCTGTGAGCCACTGGGACAATGGCGGACCTATCCCTGCATATACACCTCCCACTTGCACTGGATCAGCCGGCCTCAAGATGCAGTCATTGGAATTCCAACGCTGGAGCTGTCAGAATACCGATTCCAGGGCCGGGAGAGATAGCTCAGAGGATATGAACACTTGCTGATCTTCCAGAAGACCCACATTTGGTTCCCAGCACCCCTGCTTGGCAGTGCCCATGTAACTACAGCTCTGGGGGCCCAATGTTCTCTTCTGGTGTACACAAACACATGAATGAAAATTTTGTTAAAATCTAAAAACAACACTGATTCTTGGGTCCCACACATACTTAACTGAATTTGGGGCTGAAGCATCAAGAGAACATCATCTAGACCAGAACAGGAATTCGAGTAACTCCTAAGCACACGGACGTCTGGGGGCTACCGCATTACGAGAAAGCCTTTAAGGCAAGTTCCCTACTTGCAGAGCCCCCTTTGCTAGCGCTAGACACATACGGTGAGTTTGTGGACCAATCAACAAGTCAATATAGAAATTCCCAGGACACGGGGACTGACATCTTCCAGTTATGGTTCTAGGGGACAGTGAACAAGACATCCTCCTTCAGTGGGAAGAAGCATCAGAAGCCATGGTGCGACTCCATCTTGCCTCTCTAGGTATCTCCATCATGCAGCTCACTGCCAAGGTAGCCCAGCACTCACTCCAGATGTCAGTCAAGGACAGAACAACCACACCAGTTCCACTGGCCAAGTCTCCTCGTCACCAACACTGTTTGGGAGAATCACTGTGCCAGGGAGGAACACCAGGCACCTGGGTGGTTCTAGAACACTTGCAGTTGAGGAACAGGAGGTTAGATGGGATTATAATTGCCAGAGTTAGGATGAGATATAAACAAAGCCACCAACTCTTCTGCTGACTTCTCTGTCTCCTATGGATGTGAATATTTTGTCTGCTACTGGCAGGTGGTTCAGAATAGAAATGATTTGGTCTCAAGGAAGCCAGAGACTTGCTGTGAGTCCATACAGTGTTCTTTGTACTCAACGGTGACTCTGCATAGTGAGATGCATCTGTTGTGGGGTATTTGTACACTGTATGAAGGTGTATTGCTGTGGTTGGTGTAATAATGATTAGACAGGAGATGTAGGTGGGACTTCTGGGCAGAGACAGAAAGAGAAGGAGGAATCTAGGCATGTGGCTAATATGGGAGATGCCAGGAGACATGGAGAGGAAACAGGAGGCAAAAGATGGAAGAGAGGTAATGCCATGTGATAGAGTTTAGACTAATAGAAATTGCTCAAGTTATAAGAGTTGGCTAGGAACAAGCCTGAGCTATAGGCCAATCTTTCATAATAAGAAGTGTCTATGTCATTATTTGAGAGCTGGCAAGACTCATTAAATTTGGCACCCAACTTGGGACACATACACAGAGCCCACTGCTCACAGTATGCAGAAGAGGCCCGGCTTCTTTATGAGTAGTCAATGCTGGGACAGTTAGGTGCAGCTGGGATGGTTAGGTGGACTTGAAGGGGGCAGAGGCAGCCACCAGCACCATAAGTCAAAGCCACCTGGAGGTCATTCTGTGGCTTTACCAGGGAAGGCAGAAATGAACCAAACACTCATCAGGTCTGAGGCCTGCTGCTAAGATTAATGTGCATTTTTAGTAGCTCCCTAACAGGTCGGGTATCAAATCACTCCTACTGCAGAAGAGTAAAGAGGTTGTGGTTTTTATTACTGCGTCACTTGCTTCTTCCCCATCAGTTCCTGTAATTCCTTCCTCTCGGGGACAGATTTTCCAGAGCTCTCTTTACCATGAGATACCCAACCTGAAGATCAACACAGCAGTTTCTGCGTCCCTGTCACTGAGAACAGGTTACTTCCTGTCAGTTTGACTCTTGACAACAGGGCTTTATAGCCCTGCAGTGGCTCATCCTCACGGGTACAGACTGTCATGTACTATGGACCTTGTTAAAGATTTACCCATCTTATGCTTCAAGGACAGGGCGGCCCATCCATATTCTGAAAACGGCTGATAAAGCAGCCTTTCTGTCACATGCCCAACCCTTACTCAGAAGTGGTGCCATTCATAGGCTTCTCTGAGGGATGTGTGCACTTGGCCTCAGATGCTAATTCATCAGGTTCTCATAACCACCTCACTCTGAGACTTGATTTCACTAGATGTGCAAAGTGAGCTTCCTGTTCCGCAGGGCCAGTGACTGGAAACTGGACTTTCAAATCCTTGGAAGTTCTTGGCATTGATGTGTTTCTCATCTAATTCCAAACAAAATGCTGAGCTCCAGAGAGTGACCTGGCACCTTGGCTGATGTGGGCTTAAAAACGTGGCCATGCTTGTGTTTAAAGAAACCAGTCTCTCCAGGCATTCCATGGTGTGAAAACAGTAATCACAAAATATTATGGAGTAGACAACTTATTCTCCCCCTGTGTATGCACACGACTGCAGGTATCCACAGAGACCAGAAGAAGCATGAGATCCTTTGGAGTCCGTCACAGGTGGTTGTGAGCTGCCCAGTGTGGGCTGGGTACTGGGAACTGAACTCAGGTTCTCATGATTGAGCAGTCAGGACTCTTAACGGCTGAGCAGTCTCTTAAGCCTATCTTAACATTTAAACTTCTTTTTCATATTTAGCTTTTGATTTTGAGAGCCATTTAAGACTAGACAATTTATAATAGCAGTTCTTAAATTTTTTGCATTTAAGATCTCCTTTATAAAAGGTGGTGTTTGATTTTTTTTTTTTTGAGACAGAATCTTTCTACATAGCTATGGCTGTCCTAGAACTTGCTAGGAAGACCAGGCTGGTCTTGAACACACAGAGAACCTCCTGTCTTGGCTTCCCTAGTACTGGGTTTAAAGTAGAGTGCAACCATATTTGGTATAAAGGAGATTTTATGCTTTGTGTGTGTGTGTGTGTGCGTGCATAGTTATAAGTGAAAATGCCTAGAGCCCAGAAGAGGGTGTTGGACTCCCTGTAACTGGAGTTATAGGTGGTTATGAGCTACTGGATAAAACTTGTGTTCTCTGCAAGAGCAGCCCTAACAACTCCTGAGCCATCTCTCTAGTCCCATCTGCATCTTACATTTCACTGAAGACCACAAAGAACTTCCGATTATTGAAGCCCGATCCTCCTGTCTTGTATACTCAGCCTGTCTCATGTTTTAGGTGATGCATGTGAGAAATCCAGCAAGGGCCTTATACACTTCCTTAGAGGGGTCTAGACTACACTTTTGGAACTGAGTCCATGGGTCTTGTTTATGTCATGGAAGTGTTTGTTGATGGTCCCTTCTCTCTGGCATGGAAACCACCAAGAACTGTAAACTGTGTGCTACCTCACCATGGTCCCCAAGTCAAGATAAGACAGCTCTATGGAGGCAGAGGGTACGTACTCCTCTTTGTTGGCTCTTTCTCCCCAAATGAAGAACTGGACAACTTTATCTTTTTCCTTAGAAGATGGCAGAACTAAAAATATTTCCTTTGACTCTTTTTTTCTGAGTTTGTGGGGAGGGAGGAAGGCAAACAAGTGTGTTCTTGAAGCAGAGATTCCCAGAACAGAGACTGGAGCGAATGCAAGCAGAAAATTTATATTTGTTCATATCCCTAGTTTTATATCAGAGCTGTCTCTTTATACACAAGGTTGTCCTGTTTCATGAAGTTTACAGAAAGTGCAGAGATGGACTAGGGTGGTCCTGGGCCTCAGCGCTCATGCAGAGGCAAGAACCAGGCCCCACATTGGGATGCTCTGGTCAGGAGCCCAGCCTGCTCTTTTGGGGCTTTGCCTGTCTGCCAGGGAGGAGGTGCCTAGAATTAGAGACACTAATTAAAATTAAAGGTAGATTAAGTAATGAAACTCGAGATCCAGAGATATTGGTAGAAAGGCTAAGCTATGTTGGACATATCCTAAGCTGTGTGGGACACATGTGCTGGGTTTGACATAGTGTCCAAGCACTCCTTCCCTGCAGACACGAGGCCTGGCTTAGAATGGAGGGCAGCAGAGCTTTGCCTGCTGTCTTTCGGCTATCTGGAGAGGCAGCAGTTGTGGGGAAAAGGGCTCTCAGTTGGCGCAATCACAGGGGCCAGCAGGCTCAGGCGAGTCTCTTGCTGGAGTAACATCTCATGGAGCATTAACACAGCGTGCCTACAACATTACCAATCATACAGGCGGGACCCCCACACTGCAGGCATCTCTTACGTGATGGGGGGAAGAGTCTTCTGTTTTGTGTTAATTTCATTGGTTAAATAAAGAGACTGCCTTGGCCCTTTCATAGGACATAAAATTAGGTAGGCGGAGTAAACAGAACAGAATGCTGGGAGAAAGAAGCTGAGTCAGTCGGTCGCCATGATTCTCCCACTCCAGACAGACGCAGGTTAAGACCTTTCCTGGTAAGCCACCTCGTGGGCTACACAGATGATTAGAAATGGGTTAGCTCAATATGTAAGAGCTGGCCAATAAGAGGCTGGAACTAATGGGCCAGGCAGTGTTTAAAAGAATACAGTTTCCATGTAATTATTTCGGGGCATAAGCTAGCCATGTGGGCGGCCGGGTGCCGGGGACGCAGCCCCGCTGCTCCTATTACAACACTTACGGACAGAATGCCATGTGGCATGTGACTGTACCTACCCCACCTGAGACACAGCACTCACCTCATTGAAATGGACATCCTGCATCCCAACGTCCTCCATCATGGCAGCCTCTTCGTCGATGTTTGGCGTGATGACCCGGAAGGCGGTACATCCCTGTCTGAACATGCCTAGGCAGAGAGAAAGCAGAGGGGGGGAGCTGTCAACCTGACTGGAACTCTTGGGTTCCTCCTGCCCTGTACATTTCTCGGTTGAAATCCGGATGCTCCTACCCTCCATATTCAGATTGCTTCACGTCTGAAGCGAACAGCTGAGGAGGGAACCCTCACGTCTGCCCCAGCGTCCATGTAGGAGGCTGCGGCCAGCCTGTCTTCTCTCTTTCCACTTCCCCACATTTAACCTTCACCAGCCTCACTCAGTTTCTCAACTCTTTTTTAATCTTTTAACCCACCTTAATTAAAATCCATTCAATCTTCAAAGAACCCATAGGCTGCCAAATCATAACTGAGTCAAGCCAGCGGTAACTGAACGAGGAAGGTTTGGTCAAAGGATCCGTAGTCAGACACCAAGAAAAAGAAAGTGGCCAAAGCCAATGGAAGAGAAGTGAGCAGCCCCAAAACAAAGTCTCCTTCAAGCAGCTCGTCACCTCACCATTCAGGCCGGGGAGAACCCCCAACTCGGACTGGGGCCCTCCCGACTGCCTCCAGCAACACAGATGATTCAACAATCACATCTGCCAGCTGAGGGGCTGCCTGGGAGAAGAGAAGCCTTTTCTGTTTAGGAACCAGAAAGCCACAGTTCCGGGGGCTCAGCATCTGATACTCCCAGCTGACAACCTAAGTGAGGTCAGTGTCTGGGGTAAGGGTCACAGCTCAGCTCGGACACCGGGACACAGGTTAGAGCCGGTTCAACATCAGCTGTGTGACGTGTTTAGACGAGGAGGAATTTGAAATGTTCGGCTACTCTGGTTTGAGATGCTCCTTCATGAGTTTAGAAAAAAGAAACGCAGAGTATTCTGAAATCAGGTGTCGAGAAAGCAGAACCCAAAAGCAGAGACAATTCCTGCGGACATCTGTCCAGGTTTCCAGTCAACCCCGAGGTAGCCATTTTCACCACAGTCCTCATATAGCCTTGCTTTGATCTGGCAACAAGGAAAGCAGAGAATCCCCCAAGTAAAGCTCTCCTCTGGGAACTTGAGGATACATTAATACAACAAAATTAAGACGAAAGAAATCGACCACTAGTGTTTAGGCCGATGGAAGAGCAGACGTGCTGACCAAACACCTGTGACACAGAGCAATGGCTGCGAGGGACGTGGAGAGCCCGGTGACAGGAGAGTGCAGAATTGACAGAAACCACCAGAGCCCTGGAACGGCAGGTGAACAGAGCGGATGGGGACCCGTGGGAGCTGAGTGACCCTCAGGCTCACCTCCCCAGCTCTTCCTCTGGCACGTGTTATGGCTGTACAGGAAGACAGACGGTTCCCACTGGAGCGCTAGGTCAGCTTCTAAACACGAGGAAATGCATCACCCGGTAAAATGTCTCAGCAGGGAATACTATATGAGCACGGCCCCTTTATTTCCTCTCTCATCCTGACTCTGAGATGTTTCAAGCCCTTGGCATCTGCCCCTTGATCACGCCTCTCACTTCGTAGAACCTGTAGAACCGCTCCTTGCTAGCCTGGACCAGGAACTCATAGTCCTCAGTATCGCATGTGCAGACTACCGGCTTTCCTAGAACCCCAGTATTCCAGAACAAGATGCCACCCTTGAGGGACGCCCCAAGTAACTGGTGTTTAACCAGGAGGAATCATGAATGAACTCATGGGAACAAGCGTGTAACACACAAATACAGAGCATAACTTGTACCCTGACCTTTTCCCACGCTAAAGTCAACAGGGCTGCATTCCAGAAAATCTGTCCAACAAATTCCCGTTAGAACTGTCACTTGATTGGTAACAGTTCTGGTGAGAATTATCTTAAGGGAAAATAAAGTCACGTCAGCTCTGTATTAGTTGGTCAGGAACGGCCGGATGCCAAGCCCATTAGCTGCTTCTTGAACAGCGTGAGGCTGGGACAGCAGGTCACGCTCTCTTCTTTACACCAGCACTATCTTGCTGTGCCCACGGAGGCAATCAAATGCTGTAACTGGGAATGAAGCAACCAGCAAGCCCGCGTGCGTGCAATTCCTCACCTCCAGATTTGCCCGCACGGCCCCACTCCTTACCTTTCCGCGTGAGATACTCTGCCACCAAGGCTGTTACGTGGACGTAGCACATGGCCGCCTGTCACAGGAGACAAACACAGGGGCTCAGAATCGTCAGCTAGAACCTGTGTCTTCAGAATAGACCTATTAGTAACAGCTTTGTGGAAAGAAGCGGAGCGGCTCACACAGGAACTGACACTTAGGAGTTGAAAAGTCAGGGAAATTTACATTACTGTATTTTACCATAAAAGACAAAATCAGCATTTTGAGAATTAGACCACTTGTCTCAACACAAAACAAAGTATTTAAAGAAAAAGTTTTCTTCCCAGACCCACATTTCAGGGGCTACAAAAATTTTCCTTTCAATTTTATTTCTAAACATTTGTTTTTCTCTCTCTTCGTGTGTGTGTGAGAGAGAGGGTCCTGAATTCAGGATCACTGACCCATAGTGGAGGATTCCGTGTGACAGTGGAGGCAGACTGGAGAGATCTGCCCACAAGGCAACGGACACCGGGGAGTGCTGGCAACATGAGCATCCAGGAAAGAGGTGGGGGTCACGTTCTCCCCGGGATGCTCAGAAAGCAAGCACTCCCAACACCTAGACCTGGGACCTCGAGTTTCCCCCACCGTCAGGGGAAAGTGTCTGCTTGTGCTAGTTTGCCGCAGCGGTCTGAGTGAACACAGACTACAGCTGAACCTGGAAAGGGCTCTTCCTGCTTATGAGAAACCTGGACCACAGAAATCCTGTAAAAAGTCTTAAAATCTGAGAGTTACAGAAAAATCATTATCGTGACTTTCTTTTTATGACAGCCACAGCATAGTCGAGGCTGCATTTGTGGCGAAGAGGACGGGACCGCGTATGTGGCAGCATACCATGATGAACAGTGACCAAGCTTGCAGACTCAGAACCCTAATCACGAAAACAGCCACAGAGACGTCACGGTCACAGTGCACACCCTCGCTGTGGTGACACTGGAAGACGCGTCCAGCCACAAATCCTGAATGGTGGGTCCATGGGAACACAAAACCTGCTTGTAAGTCACTGGTTCCCTTGAATTTCTCATGTTACACAGGACACCATCAAGTCACAGTGGGTTAAAGAAGACGGTGCAATGACCCAGAGCCAGGAAACGTGTGGCCTTGGATCTGAAGTTTCTCCCTCATGCCTATTCTCAGCCATGCTGTTTACACACAGAACTGTGTCTGCTCTGAACAGACGGGAATGTTTCAATACCTGCTACACATCCACAACAGGAGAGTGGGCTGCCCTACGACTACCATAACAGCAGCATCCTACCATGGGATCCAGCCACGGAGATTTCGGTGCAGGAAAATGTACTTCAAAGTAGCAAGCAACTACATAAATATGCAGGTGTCCGCTTGTCATCTGTTTCCAGCCATCAAAATGCCCAGACAACTGTGAACCACCCCAAACCTAGAAGTACGTGTTTAAGGCACCATGTGTTCTCACGGGATTCCTTTGATTAACGGTATATTTTTTCTCAAAAGTACCTTCCGAGAATGAAATGAGTATAACTGTTTCTCAGAAACTCAGGCGGGCAGGGCCTCCTACCTCGGAAAGGTCCCCATTTTTCACATGGATCCTCGCCATGCTGTCCAGCCACGTCTTTCTGAGCTCGGGGGTACTGGCGTAGGACTTGGCCAGGCTGTACTGGAGGTCCACCAGCATCTCGGGGTCATTCTCATGTTCCTTCATCTGCGCTGTGGCCATCAGGACCGTGCGGATCCTCTTGGTCAAATCTTTTACATCAGAGGCGAAGCTGGTGTGCTAGACGAAGGGTTGGGGGAGAAGAAAGGACTCACGACTTTAATCCGCCTTCTCCCTGATGCTCGCACACATCCTGGGAGGAGGGGAAAGGGGAGCTACTCACCTTGATGAGCCGGTCGCTGTTGGCACAGTTGTTGATGATGGACAAGGACTGCTGGAATCTGGTCCCTCCAATGCCAACCACGTCTGCAATCAGCTGGCTGACAGAAATGATGACCTTAGGGACAGAAAAACGGGCACATCAATCTGCCTTCAGACGACGGTCAATTAGGACGTGCACGGAGTCGGTGTGAAGGTGGGATGCGTGGGGTGGGGACCACACCAGTGCGGGGAGCAGGGGCTGAGATCCCTCTCTTTTTTAAATCACTTTCAAAAATCATTTATGATTGTCTTCCTAATGTATTTTGCTCATGAAGTGTTAAAGGTGAATCGGAAGAACAAGAGGCGGAGGTATCCACACAACTCGGACTGCTACTTACTCACGGCACTCTGCAGTAAGAGGGGGGACCCTATTCTCCCCTCAAGTGCTTGTTTGGAGCTTACATGGAAGGTTCTTTGCACTTTTTTTTTTTTTTTTTTTTTTGGTTTTTCGAGACAGGGTTTCTCTGTAGCTTTGGAGCCTGTCCTGGAACTCCCTTTGTAGACCAGGCTGGCCTCGAACTCACAGAAATCCGCCTGCCTCTGCCTCCCGAGTGCTGGGATTAAAGGCGTGCGCCACCACCGCCCGGCTGCACTTTTTTTTTTTTAAACAGAACATGCAGGCGTTAAATATGCGAAGAGCAATCTGACCTTTTTGGAGTCTATAGATAGCAAGGCCTTAACTTAGGCGTTTGAGATCTGTATTTCATTTGTATTTTAATAAATAAAGCTTGCCTGAAGATCAGAATACAGAACAGCCACACTAGTCAGCCATAGAGGCCAGGAGGCGGTGCACGCCTTTAATCCCAGCACTGGAGAGAAATCTAAGGCAGGATGAGACAGGAACTGGCTTCACTTTCGGTTTGAAGATTTCATAGAGGTAAGAGCTCTCTAGTGGCTTGGCTGCTTTACTTTCCTAATCTTCTGACTGAACCCCAATATCTGTCTCTGGGTTTTTATTATTTGCGCTATAGGATCAAACACTGCAAGCAGTGCCGTGGAGAATGCTGACTCAACCCCCTCTTCCTTCCTGTCTCACCAGCCCTCGTCTCGTCTAGAGGGCCATCTTCTCCACCCTAGAGTAGACAATGCTCAGTGTGGACCCCCGAGATCTGCTCTTAATACTGAAGTTCAGGTGAGTTCTCCAAACATGCAAAGATCTGGATGCATACTTCTGTAAATTCTTCTCACCTGCGTTCTAAATATGAAGGAGCTTCTCTAGATCCCCGGATGGGTGATTCCCACAGTGGACCTATAACTCGGGAAATACCTACTCAGGCCCCTTCAACATATAACCCTTCCTCATCATCAGGTCCTCTGAGAAGCCACCCCTGCTCCCCAGAATCCCTAATCAGGATTCTGGTCCTTTCTGGATCTCAAGTTCCTCTATGGGAACACCGGCCCAGTATACTGTAAGGGCCTTGGGTTTGTCTGAGGACTCCCTGAACACACACTCCAGGAAGACCAGGAGAGGATCGCTGTTCTGTTCACGGATGCAGGCATTAATTCTAGTGCATTAGTCTATGGACAACAACTACCACGTTAACAAAGGAACAAACGCAGATTGAAAAGGCTCTCCCGTCACATGTACATAAAAAATACGTATCTATGAAAACACAGAGTTCTTGCTATTATCTTAGCTGGTTTTAAGAGCAGAGAATTTTGCATGTTTTAACTGGACACACAGGAGAGGTACTCATGAACAGAAAAGACAGGAAAGTCTACTTTGGGGGTTTTGTGTTTTGAAGACATTTAATATTAAGCACCTTGTGCCAACAGACTATCAGTTCAATATTGATTCAATACTTAGCTATCAAGCTACAGATGGAAGACACCCCAGGCCAGGATCTTACAGCATGGAGGTTGAAACAAACACATCCAGTGAATGTGACTTCTCAACTCTCCACTTGGCCTTTTACAGCCGTCACGAGGAGGTGTCAGGACACGTGAGCCTCAACGAGACGGGATCCCACCAGGCTCCTGTGCCCCGGCGAGCTAAAGCACACACCTGTAAGTGTGTCCGGACAAAGGACTTCTTCCCTGTGTAGTCGAAGTTGTTCCTCATCAGAAAGTAGAGCAGCTGGGACGCGTCGGTCCGGATGGAGCCGAGCTTGGAGTTACAGCACTTGAGCACCTCGTAGCACAGCGAGGCACACATGTCCGCTCGCCCCTCATAGAAGGTGGAGGGGAACTAGAACAAAACACAGGGCGGGCAGGCCAGCGAGGTCAGTGCTCCAGACGGACGGCGGGAAACCTGTCACTGTCAGTACAACCGCGGCCTCCAAGTGGCTTACCTTGTAAATCAAGGACCTTAAGGCAGTAAAGACATTTTTTAAAGCCATTTCTGACTGGTGCTTTTGAAGAAAACACAGGTAGACGTCAAACACTTTCTTCATGAGAGGATTATGTCCATGGTCAGCCAAGAGCTGGTTCTGAAAGACAAGCATTGACGTCATTGCTTGAGAGACACATCTAACATCTCGAAGACATGTCATACAATGGACAGCCTCAAAGACTGTGTCTTCTGAGCAAAGGGATAAACCAGTTCTGCTACAAGTGCCCCAAGGAAGGCACAGAATGCTCCTGTAGGCCAAGCAGGTCCACCAGAACACTGACCACTCAGGCAGGTTTCTATAAAACCGCAGTGTGGTTTACACGCTTAGTCCTGAGTGTGTTTCTGCAGACTTATTTGTAAGCATGTATCACCATCACAACTGACTCTGGATGTGATATCTTAATTCTAACATGGGAGTGCCATTATAGGTGTCCGTGAACTGATGGGCGGGTAATGATACAGAATCCTGTCTTCCCCAAGTGATGTCCTTACCCAGCCTGGCTTCCTGGGCATTCAGCTAAGCTATAATCAAACATTTTGGAGGGACAGCATGCACAGTCTTTGGTCAGGCACCACACAGGTAAACTGAACCCCAACAGTCTCGTTTGTGAGACGGCAACTCTAAAACTATCTTGTGTTCCGACTGTGACAAACCAAGGTCAGAAACCCCAGAACAGAGAAAGGAGGTGGGCACGAAACCCCACCCCGAGTCACAGAGTGATTGCCAGGGTTAGCCGCAAGGAGAGGGAGAGACACCCATGGTGCCCCTGGGCTTTAAGTAGCCTTTCTGCCTGTGCGCCTGCTCTGTACAGGCCTTCCCTCGAAGTCTCCTGTCTCTTCACATGGCGGGGTGTGTTTCAAAATAAGTGGAGAAGACGAAACAGAGCCTGACTCTGGCTAGAATTCCCTAGTACCCTTGTAATTAAACACATGGTTCCAACAGTTAGATATCAGCTAACTCAGTGTCTTTTCCCATACTAGGAATGGAAGGGACTGTTAACTGGAAGTGTTAGGCTCCTAATAAGACAGAACACGGTACAGTGGTATTTATGTATAAAAACACCAGAATTAAAACCATCACGTATTCCAACTGAATTTTTTTTAAACTGAGTGTGGTTTTGTCCTCCCGAACAGAGAGAGGCTTGAAGAACCTGCACCAGTGGCTAATTAGTCGCTAAGTTTAAAACCCAAACTCTTTCATTTCTTTCTCATGACATGATTTTGTCATTTAATTTAGTAATAGATAATTTGAAAAAGGTGAGTTTATGTTTAACTCGCCTCTCTTTAAATATCTAATTTAAGACATTTGGCTCTGCTTCAAGATGTTCACAGCAGAAATGCGTTAGGTTCCCACACTTATCATATGGAGGGCGCAGGATAAATACTTTCTTCTAGCCAAGACAGCTGTCTCCAGGGACTGCCTCTGGCTTTTCCAAGCATGCGGCACACAGGCCAGTTAAGCTCTGTTATCTGTAAGAACGGGAGCTGCAGTCACTCTCTACGGGAAAGCTTCATTAAGGAAGCCTGGAGATCAGCAGTCTTAACTGAAGTAAAAACACATCAGGCACGCGTGTTAGTCAAGCTTGGTAAACTGAACGGATTTACCAGATAAAACCTCTGACCTTGGGCAAGGCGTGTTTAATACCAACCTTAAAAGCCAGTGTGAACAGAGAGAGCGTGTCCAGAGTGGTGAGGCAAACCTCTGTAGCAATGTTGGCTTCAAGAAGCGACTGGTGCAGGACATCCGCCTCCGAGTGGCCATAGCCTGCGTGAATCAACACAGCGTTACTGTCTGGGGGTTCAGGCACAGGGCTGGCGAGGTTGGCAGCGACAGTCAACTCTTGATTATTACAGACGATCCCCTTTTCAGGGCACGTCTCCTCCTCTGCCTTTGTAAGGAGTCGGCATTAATAGTGTTCCCGTTCAATGACGCATCTTTTCCAGCTCTGGAGGCCCAGTGACAGCAACAGCCATTTACAGTGTGCTTGCTCGGTGCCAGCTGAGTCTGGGAACACCATGCTATGATCTAGTCACTCAGCAGCCCCGTGAAGTATGCATCCTGTTAAATACCCTTTGCAGACAAGGAAAGAGGCCTGGGTAAGCTACAGGGCTAGATTGAGGTCATAAGGTACTAAGAAGGTACCAGCACACCCATCAAGACCAGTTGCAGTCCACCAGCTGCACAGCTGAGCTGTTACAATGGCCAGGGTGCTGACAACGTCCCAATCACCCTATGGTGAGAAGAGATGGGGCCAATGGCCAGTTACTCCACCTAGCTCTATAACTTACTATCTGGTGTTACAGCAAGTTGGCTGACCACTTTATACTTCAGCAGCCCAATCTGTAGAACAGGGATAAAGTATGCACACTTCCAAGGGCTGTCGGGAGGATATATTCATTAGTATTGTGAGGTTCACAGAAATGTGCCCAGGACAAACTGAACAACATAAAGCATTAAGTTGGTAACACCAAGGCCTGCGTTTAACTACAATCATGAGTGATAATCAAGAGTTGACTGTACTGCAAATAATCTTCTACTTGCTTTAATAAAAGCGTAAAAGCCAATATATTGGAAAGAAATGTCTATGGAAAGGACCAGAAATACCTGTCATGTAAATTTAGCTTGATCATACACAACTTAAACATAAACTGCAATCTTCAACAGTGGCAGAAAAATCAACCCAGTAATGATATAAATGCAGTTTAACATACAATTTGTGATATTAAACTATGAAATGGAATGCATTAGCAGAAACACATGGAGAAGATGTAAAGATGTTACCATGGTGTCTAGCTGATACAGAAAGATGGTAACACAACAGGACACAATGTAATGACTTTCTCCAAGGAGTGTCGAGGAAGCAACACCTACAAATTGGTCTTGTGTTTAATACTCTAGAGAGGAAGACATTAGTTCAGAGATGAGAAAAATATAGTACAGAAAAATCTATAGAGTTTCTTTGAGATTACTAATGGGAACCACCCTCCACCCAGAACTCGTACTCCAAATTCCTATTTGGGTCACTGCATCAGAGGACTGATATTGTCAAATAGCAGGAAGAGAGAATAGCAGGACCTTGTTCTGACTGAAGGAAATGTGAGAATTATAGTTCCACAAATGCTAGAGAGGAGCTTTTAAAGCCACAGGAGGTGCTTTGAGACGGCCATGAAAACACTATCAACTGTATTCATTCAACTCTGCTTTTCAACAGGTAGTTCTGAAACTTTACGTCTGGGGTTCCCTGTCCCCGTGTCAGGGTTGTCTCCCTCCTCATGAGGATACAGAATATATTCAACACTATCCTTTTTTTTTGTTTGTCCATTTTAAAAGGATGTCTTTATTTATTATGGATACAGTGTTCTGCCTGCATGTATTCCTGTACACCCGAAGAGGGCATCGGAGCTCACTACAGATGGTGTGAGCCACCATGCGGTTGCTGGGAATCGAACTCAGAAGAACTGGAAGAGCAGCCAGTGTTTTTAACCTCTGAGCCCTCTCTCCCATCCTTCTTTGTCCATTTTTAAACAAGCAGTTGTCTAGAGAAAAGAAAGATGGCTATTTGGGGGGGGGGTATTAATACCACCATACTGCCTTACACAAGCCAAACATTGCTTTGGGGGGTGGGGTGGGATAAGATACAGAGACAGTGAAAGGAGGATTGATGAATGCTGTGACAGGGATACAAACCATGGAGAGGGGACAAAACCCAAAACATCAACTGCGATCAGGCCAGCTAAAACATTCCCATAGGTCTCAGGGACCTTTAAGGAAGCTGCTGTTCACTCCCAGGGAGTTGTGGTCTGGGCTAAGAGTTTGAAAAGAATGTGGTTTCTGGTGACGTTACAGCTTTCTCTTTATAGAATTGCCCTTCTTTCTATAAAACACTCAGGCTAAGTGCATGCAGGTAGCTATTATAAATGAGACAGCCTCCTACTGAGGAATCCCTGTAGCACTGACCTACTCCTGGCCCAAAGCCTGGAAACAGAGAATCAGAACTTAACATGTCTTGTCATTTTAAAAATATAGAACCAAGGTGTCAGGATGTTTAAGTGAAAGAATTACATATACATGAAATACAGCGATGACAAGATGCTCTGATCTACCTATCTCTTGGACAGGTGCAGAGATGGGTATTGGGGGGGGGTGCATATATGAGCAGAGATATACAGATATGAAAATGTCATAATGGAACCCATTTATTCTGTACATTAATGAAAAAATTAATTAAAAGTCACAAAAATTAAACAAAACCCAAAGAAAAGGGATTAAGTCAGATTTGTGGAGAATGAGCCTGTCTGGGTCACACAGAAATCTGTCCTCTCAACAGGGGCTTGTCACACAGCCTCGACTCAGTAGAATTCTTAAACTAGTGCTCAACCTTGTAAGATCCCTGACACTAAGTGGCAGCTCAGACTGTCCTCAGTCACAGAAGCCGAGACAGAATGTCTCAGGAAGATGCTGTCAACAGTCATGTTAGAGAACACAGGAAAATGAAACAATTAGTAACTCCACAAGACTGGGACCTTCAGAGACCAAGACTTCCCAACTGAAGGCTGAGAGATCAGCGTGGCGCACACTCACATACACCCGCCATCTTAGGTCTTGTTTATCAGGGTGTCTCACCGGCCTGGGCCCACCAAGCACGCCAGGACGGCTAATCAGTAAGGAGTCACCTGTGCCCAATTACACGCGTGCCAGCGCTACCACACCTGGCTGGTTTTGTTCTAATGTGGGTTCTATCAGGGAGAACTTCACTAGGCTATGTCCTAGTCCAAGGATCAGTCGTGAGAGTGTGGTGAAGACTACTTCCACTAGGGGGCGGCAGTGCATGGCTTGGATTCTCTCCACCCCTGCTCGGCCTGCAGGAGCAACAGGCCTCTGTCACAGGGGTGACATCTTTGGGTGGCATGTTGTGGGCTGGTTTGGGAGTCCTCAGCATTCATAGCTCACATTTATAAACATTTTAAACCAACCACCATTACGCCTGTGATAAGACTTGTTTTTATTTTAAAATTGAGTGTTAGCATGCGGGGTGAGCATACAGTGGAGGCAGAGACACACGTTGCATGTCTTCCTCTACTACCTTCCACGTTATGAGAGAAATCTTCAAACTACATTTCTTTACTTGACTATTATTTGGGTGTGCCTGTTTGGAGGGGAGAGGGCCATTTGCAGAAGTCCTCTTTTTTCACCACACGGGCCCTGGAGATTAAACTTAAGTGGACAGGTTTAGCAGCCTTCAGGGGCTGAGCAATCTCACTCGCCCGTCTCCAACTTATTTCTCCAGGCAGGTCCTGTTACTGAACCTGGAGCTTGCTGTATTGGCTGGAACCGCTGGCCAGCACACCCTTCACCTGCCTCCGTATACCCAGGCCTGGGGTGACCGACACACACCAGCTTTTATGTGGGTGCTGGGAATCTCAACTCAGGCCTTCCGGCTTACACAGCAAGCACCTCACCAACACACTGCCCCAGCACCAAGACTTGTTCTAAAACCTCAAAGGATTTTGAACACTCAAGGGCCAAAAAGGAGCACACCTCCATGTCACCTGTTAGGTTTAAATGTAATTAACCCTACTGTAGCTTACAAGTTCACCTCACCTGATCGCTCAACTAACCCTGCCGACTCCATCTGTAACTTGGCCTCTTCCCTGAGACCCTGCATTGGAATGACTGCGGCAGAAGCCCCTCAGCCGCCTCCGCCTTCTGATGGTGAGGAGTGTGAGAGATGGATCAGACCCACCGTCTCCCAGGCTGTGCTTCTGGTTCCATGGCTGGTTTTCCTCTATGGGACCAAACTCTGTATTTTTATTGTGACTTTCGTCCCTTCTGGATAACCTTACACACCCAGAAAGACAGGAAGTTTGGGGTATAAAACATGAACTGACAAAGCCCCTTTCTTGCTGAAAGGACTCCTCAGATGGGAACCTGCCATCTTACCCGAGAACTACCTGCATGTGGCTTTATGAGATGCCAACGTAGTTTATGTAAGAAAGCATAACTGTGATCAACACCAGTTATTCACCCCTCCCACCTAACTGCTTTCGTAGGTTTCCCTCACAGATGAGCAAGGGTGTATACAGAATAAAGAACAATGTTCTATGGCAAATGATATAATTTGCTAGCTCCCCGACTCACATAAAACAACCATGCTCAAAGCTATCTGTGGCCACAATCCACGAGGTGCAAGCTCACACGAACTGTGGCACCGACTTTCTCTTCTTTGAGGAATACTGCAGAATAAAGGCCACCTGAGTTTGAAAATGGCACTAAGTACACAGCCTCAAACTGTGAAGACACCTGAAGGACATGTGGCCCAAGCTCGCATCCCCTCTGAGGACATCAAGACAACTAACCTCAAGCAGGTAACCTCATTCGTAACCCTGAGCCAATTCAGGTACAATAAACATCATTACTGATGGACTAGCCCCTCAGATGACCTATGAAGATACACCGTTTTCAGAAATGCGCGTGTTCCACGGGCAGCACTCATGGTGGATTCTCCCACAGCCTCCTCTCTGGGGAGTAAGGGAAGAGCATGTGTAGCCCTGCCTACAGAAGACTGGCCATCATGGGCCTCTGCTGCCCCCTGCTGGCCAAGAGGATGTCTGCCAAAAAGGAAAGCAATGGCCACCAAGAGAAGCAGCTTTAGCCTCTGCATATCCCCGGCAGACAGGCTGCCCACTTTCAGGCTCTGTATCACATTGCCTGGCTTAACAGAAGGGGCTGTATTTACTGCAATGCACGCTTTTTCTTTTTTGCAAAGGGACATACACAATCCCAAGTTTCCCCAGAATACCTAGGTAGAGATGATCAGGTATATGTACGTATACATTATACACATAACACAGTAGACGTTCATTCTCTTTGCAGGCTTTTGGCCAAGTTCCATGAGGAGCTAAAAGAGGTGGTGGCAGGCAAGGCTAACGCCACCTAATCAGAACTCAATCTCGAGAGCAAGATTGAGTCCTGGAAGATGTGATGATTTAACAACTCAAGAAGAGGAACTGTGGAGACACAGGCGGAGGCCAAAGGAATCAGAACACTACTTCCTGGCAGAGCAGCAGAGACAGGTGACTGAGGACAGCGTGCCACTGAAACTGAGGGGAAGGCCGGGTGCCAGCTTCTCCGTGAGCTGCAGGGAGAGAAGCCAGTCTCGCCCATATGCTGGTTCTGCCGCAGCCCAGCATGTGTCTGTCCTGCCACTGGGTCCCTGCTGCTACCACTGCCTCCATCTGCAGGAAGGGGTGGTTTCCTGGCTGGGCTGTCACGGTGTTCATCTGACACCTATATCTCTAGAGACGGGGCCTTCTTCGTCTGCTTAGGGAAAAATCCTGCAGTGTTCCTGCATTTATTTCAGCAGGTAGTGAAGGACTATGGCCTAGATAATCTGGGGAAAGTGAGCTCCCACAGCCCAGCGTGGCACAGGGGACTGTGTTTCTGCTGCAAAACAGGAAATGAAAAGTAAAAAGTAACAGAACCCCTGGCATTCTTTGCTTTAACCCCTTGCTCATCAAGCCCAACAAAGGGTTAAAAACACAAGTATTATAGCCTCAAATGTCTCATAAATATGTATCCTACTCTACGGGTAAGAGCACAGAACCAGAACTGGACGTCCTTACTGAGTTCAGCGGGTGGCAGGCGATGAGACAGTGTTCTGAGAGAAGCCTGGACCCGCAGGATGAGATTTAGCTTTGACTTTGTTGGTGAAAGTGTGGAAAGCCACTGTATAGATTTCTTTGTTTTGTGTGCTTTTTTTCCTTTTAAAAAGTATTTATGTGTATGGATGTTTTGTCTGCATGTATGTCTGTATGCCACATGTTGGCCAGGAGTCCCTGGGACTGGAGTTAAGATGGTTTTGAGCTGCCATGTGGGTGCTGGGAATTGAACCCAGGTCCTTTGGTGGAGCAGTCAGTGCTCTCAACCACTGAGCCATCTCTCCAGTCCAAATTTTGTGTGGTGTTTCTAACACAGGGTCTCACCATGTAACCTTGGCTTCAAATTCGATATATAGAGTAGGCTAGCCTTGAGCTTGCTCACAGAGAGTCAGCCCCCTGCCTCTGCCTCCTGAGTGCTGGGATTAAAGGTGTGTGCCACCACCACACCCGAGAAGCCTCACTTTGTGCCGCCTTTCTTGGGACTGTTTCCAATACAAGGTGGTGGGAATATTGTCTTTATGCAGAGTCGGCATGAAGAGAGAGGTCTGACAACCACAGCAGATGGAATTATTGCGATTAGGGACGATGGGAGGATATTAATAACCATGTATTAAAGACAGTGCCGGGAATGAGAACGTGGTTTTGTAGGACTAGCTATGTCATGCTCGGAGAGGAGAAGGAAAAGCTCTTGAGAAAAGAGAAATAGAAGCAGGACTTCACAGATGGTCTAATTAATTTTTCATGGGCTGCATGGCCGGTACCTTTTAGGTTTTCTGCTTTGAGAAACCCATAGGTAGATTAAAACACCAAAATGTCTAGAGACAGGGCATGAAGCTGTTTGGGTAACTGGTAGAAGTAAATCTAAAAGCCGGTCCCACGTACTAGCAGAATGGCTACGGTGAAGTTAGGAAATGCCGCAGTTAGGAGGCGAGGCGGATGGAAAGGTCTTGGTTGCAAGTGAAGGGCCTGGAGAGCAGACCCCAACTGGATTCCATCTTACCATTGTCTACAGATATCCCAAGCACACTTGATATCTTTCTCACACTGAAAACACAGAAAAAGTCACTTTGTTACTGGATGCTTTTCCATACCCTCGCAAATCGATTCACGGGCTTTAAAAATTCATTTGCAGGCGGGATGTCAGAACGTGGGCGCTCAACCAATTACACGCATGGAGCAGGACCCAGATGTGACGGGAGGAAGGGATGGGGATAAAATTAACACAAGAAATGCATGCGCTAAATTTAGAATACAAGACAGTGTCTTCCCATCGTCCCTGCAGAATTCTGTCTGGAGTTAGGGCAAAGAGACTAAGCGCTTTCAGATGGGCGCCGTAGCTGATTGGGCTCCACGTTCTGTCACCCTCCACTGCTCAGGACACTCCTCCAAGAAAGGGAACTCTTCTTCCTAATCGTTTTGCTCTGGAAGAAAAATCAAGTCGGTGATGTGGTACGGTGTGGCCGGGGCTGTCCCCTCTGCAACGGCACAGAGATGGCTGGCTGTTACGATGGTAAGGCATGGGACTTACTGTGGTTAAAAGTGACAGAGTTATCCAGGCTGCCCAGCTGCTGCAATCTGGCATGCATCATTCCTGTTCTGTTACGGGAAACAGGCAATGTCTGAGACTTTCGATCATGACCTACGGGTCCCAACCCCTCCTGGTTCCTGTAACATGAGTGACATGGGATAGAAGCAAACGTTAGATGTGTTACAACAAGCAGGACAGGAGCATTAGTGAAGCTGGGACACGACACAGGGACAGCCGGGCTACAGGAAGCCAAGGAGCCGGGGACACAGACAGCCGGCAGCTCCGACACAGTGCACGGTGAAGCCACCAGACTTCGAAGGAGCAAAACCAAGCCAAGGCATTGAGTCTTTCTCATGGTAAGAAAGTCCGGTGGAGACGCTCGTTTCAAACAGAGCATTGCTCCGGGGTGGAGGTAACAGTCAGCATCTGACAAGAGAGCACTGCAAACCTCTCCAAACTACGTGGCATGAGCAAAACTTTAATTAAACAAGGCACCGACAGAAGCAGAGGACACATGCGATGGGAGGGGTTAAATGAGTCAGTTGAACTCCTGTATTCTTACCCAAGCAGGAGGAAGTGCCACACACTTTGTTAAACTTGGGAAGCGGCCGAGTAGAGAAAACAGACAAGTGTCCGGGTTAGCAATCAGACAGCTCACTTCCCTAGTGTGTACCATCACCAGAGCAGACGGAACCAGACTATGACACCTGTCCCCCGTCCCGGAGCCAACCGTGCCCCTTACAGTGTTACTGTGTGTACAACAGGGACATGCAGGGATTGTCATCAACAGCATGCTGCTGGATCCCTTCCCAGGGACAAGCAGAAGGCACAGTGTTCACACAACCACACCACCGTGGATGGCAAACACTGACGACATTCATGTCATGGTTTAAGACCCCGGTCACATGCAGCAGAGACCATGACAATCTTTGTGTAGAGCAGCGTGTGTCTTTCCACAGTGCAAGGAACAAAGTGAACACGTCTCTACCCCCGCCTCCCCTGCCCATCCACTCTTAATTAGTCCATATTCTATGCAAATATATACAGGGGCTTACACAGGGACAAATTTTCCTCCAAAAGCTAAATTTATATCCCCTAATGGGGAGGGAAAGAAAGAGCCACTTTAGAAATTATTCTGAAACATTTTGTCAGGGAGGAGCCAGCAGCTTCCCAGTCACCAGTTGGAGCTCAGAGGCTTTATCCTACTCGGCAGAACATTCTCCTAATGCCTTGCTGTATGGAACTCAGAGAAACCGCCAACAAGGCGTGGCAGTTGCCAAGCACAGAGCCTTTTGGTGGTTAGCTTGCCTATCTTCCCCGGGCAATGCGGGAGAGAGGAAGTCAAGCTATGTTTACCGGCATCCAGGCACCCTGTATATACTTGCATTTTGTATTCGAAAACAAACATAAAATCACAGCGACGATAAAAACAGAGGTTAAGACCAGGGAACTTTAAAATGACCACATTTTCAATTAAAACAAAATACTAATAAGAGGGAAGTGCGAAATGGTCGCACTAAACTTGTTTCTTTCTAAAAGAGGACACACGCTTTCATTTCTTAACACAACACGTAATCCCGAAAAGTTCTTGGACGTCCCCAGCAGGGACAGCAGCGGCATAAAGAGTCGACCATACTCAAATGCCGTGCCTACTAACGTCTGTTCTGTTTCTCTGCTGTAAACCACAAGGAAAACAAAGTCAATTAAAACTAGACTTAGCAGGCTCTCTTTAAACCAATGCAGTTTTACTTACAACCAAACTGTTAAAATATAATAGAGGACCGTGCTGGAATGCCCTGTCTCCGACACAGAAAGACACATGGACGGACAGGACAGATACACGGGGTGGCGGTAGGGCAGGGGAAGGCCTGGGAATGACAAGCTGTGCTGGGAGGAATCGCCCCCAGGGGGCTGTCTGATCACACACCTGTACTCCTGAGTATGGGAGAGAGTGTGGGCAGGACAGGTTCATGGGGAGACGTGGTACCAACAGAGTTGTGTGAGACACAGGGCACTTCCTGACTGTCAGAACAAAGGAAAAGCTCCATCCATGTGAAAGGCCAGTGAAGAGCCACACAAATCTGACACAGGCTTTCAGAAACATTCTCTTAATTATGGAGAAAAAAATAAATAAAAATGGTTAGGTGAGAACGTAGCTGCTTCTTAGTTGGGAGCAGGGGAGATTTTAAAGCCAGAGAGGGCACAAAGTCATCGGGGAAGGAGAGCATGGGGAGGAGACAGGGAAGGAGACAGAAGTGAGTTGGGATGCAGGATCCTCCAGGGAGGATTATCTGTGGTGTACTGTCGCTACGGGAACGAGACAAACGAGACAGAAGGAAGGCAGGAACGCAGACATAGACGAACAGCTCCACGGTTCCATGGCAGCAACCTGAGCTCGTGGCTGCTTGTGTGAATCCCACCTGCTGGCCACCACAGGGGACCATTCTCACACAGCCTCACAGAGAACGACACTCCATGTCACAGGTCACCCCACAGTACCTGGCTATGTAACGCTTCCCCATGTACTGGAACTGGTGCAAGCAGACCCTGCGGACAGACGACAGAGAAAGTGCGGTTGGAACTGTGTTCTGTCCACGGCTTTGCTTAAGTCTATTCACCATAACAAAAAGGGTACTGATGACGTACCAGCCCTTAACTCTTGGCTTTGAGGAATGTTCTACAAGATCCTCCACCCAAAGAAAAGCATTACCTTATCAGGGAAGGCACACACACGCGTGCTGCCATCAGAACTGCTGTCATGGATGGAGTGCATTCTGCCCTTCAGGGCTGGCAGACCTGCTCCAAGGCACTGTGCCTTAGAATGTCTTGGAGACTCCCATTGGCCCTGTTACTCCTTCCCTGTCTGAGTCTGAATGAGGAGCTCTGTCTTTGGGCTCAAGCAGACGGAATGGTCCCTGACAGGCACCAAGTACAAAACTCTCTGTCTTGAGAAGAGCCACAAAACTGAACATTTAAAAACCACGTACTTTAATAGTGGTAGCTAATATAATGAGTTCTCTGGGTTCACGGCGTGACAGCCTCCCCACGGAAGTCAGTCATGGGAGCGGTCACGGGATGGAACCACTTCTGTCAGGCCCCTAGGCTTCCCCTCGCAGTTCTGATACACACAAAGCTCAGAACAAGATTTCCATGTGAGTTTCTTCAGGTAGCTTTTGCAGTGGACAGACACAGAGCCGCCTAAGTCACCACGCATTCAACTGTGAACCGAATAACCAATAACAGAGCTGAGCAATTCTCTTTCTTTGACCATGGCGTGTGTTCGATTGAGGGTGCTGTCTGAGGGGCTATTATAGGTCAATAAGTGTTAAATTTCAAAAACAGCCCAAATTCTGATTTTGAAAAATTATCTGCCCGTGGCAGTTTTAGGTAAGGTGCTATGGATCTGTATTTCTAAAGACAAAGAGCTTAAATGAAATCAGAAACATATCCCAAAAAGATTTAAAAAAAACAAACAAACCACAAAACCAACCAAACACAGCAGCCACATAGCAGCGAAAACGTTTTGCATAGTTTTATCAAAAGTGGCCTCAGAACAGAGGTTTCTCATGAGCCACAAGCAATCATTTACGTATCATACGGATGGCCACTGTTGATGACTGATGAGGGAAACCAAGTCATGCCCGAGGACACAGTGTCCCCACCCCTGGCTGAAAAGATGAAGGGGCCACAGTTATGGACAAAGCCACTCACTCAGATATGGTAAAGAAGTCCATCAACTCGGCGGTCGAAGCCTTGTTCCAGTACGTGAACAGCGCATCTGAAACAAGCATTGATTGGTCAGAGTCACAATATACAGTATGTATTACAGATGATCACTTAGGACACCGGGGACAGACTCCAGAGTGTGGGCCTCCATCACTGCCTCTTTTGTATTGGACCAAAAGGCAAACCTCACTAGTGGGCCCTCCCAGATAACACACACAGCAGGCTTACTCAGTTCCAACACCACTCAAACTTCTGAACTTCAATAATGCAACACCTAGTGCTGTGTTATAGTATGAGCCCATCCACTTGTACATAATGTGCTCTTAACAGACTAGAAAATTGGAAGAATCTAAGAGGCCATAATAATCCAAAGTCGGCCTCTCTATTTCCATCTATAGAGATCTTCCCCCACTTCGTAGGATTTATTGACAACGAAAACATCTGCTGTTTTGCTTTTAAAGTTATTTTAGATTTGTTTTTAATTATGTGCATTATGTGTGTCTGTGTTGGGTGTGTGCACACGAGGGCGGGTGCCTTCGGAGGCCGGAGGGCATCTCATCCCTGGAGCTGGAATTACAGGCTGTGTGAGCTGTCCAGTGCAGGTGCTGGAAACTGAACTCTCCGGCCCCTGCCTTTGAGTTTTAAAGGAACAATATAGATCGGCTCTACCCGGATGTTTCCAAGCTGCAGAGAATCCTCTACGGGCGACCGTAAGGGGGCTAACCAGTCTCTATTGATGGACATTACGGCACGGCTGGTCTTTTGTTCTATTACAAGCATGCTTTGCTGACCATCCTGTCATATGGGTCTTCCCATGTGTGACCAGCTACACCTACAGAAGAAATTCTTGAAATGGATACAGGATAATCAGTGGCAAACACATTTGAACCTCTGTGTGGAACCTCTCTACGGGGCACATTTGACATGTGTGCATTCAGCTCAGGAAAACGGCTCAGTCCTTGGAGGTTGAGATGGCTGTACTTCTGTATTCTACACTCACCAGTGGCAGGGATGGGAAGGGAAGACATGGGCTACGTGGCATGGAGCTGTGCCAGGCTGTGCTAGGTGCTGTCCCAATTTCATGGGCATATCACCCAGTCCTCCGTGTGACCCCATGTGGACGACAAGTTCTCATTTATAGGTTATGCTATCTGAGGCTTAGGGAAAAAGCTAAGTGTATCTCCCATTTTACTCCCTAGAGAATCATGGCTGAACGTCGACTACAGGTGGCCATGTTCTAGGCCAGGTCTGACTCATGTGATCAACAGTAAGGGTGTAAGCTTCTCCCGGAGGGTTCTGAACTCAGGTAGATACACTGCTGAGTGGAGCTGATCATCACAGGAAGGTGAGCCCTGAGGAGCCTCACAGTGGCCCAGCGCGCATCTGTGGCTACCACAAGCACACACCAGCAATGTCCCTGCTAGTCCTGGCTCTGGACTGAGGCTATTCAAGGAGGGCGCTTGAGAAGCACGGAGCACACGGACTTACAGTGGAAAGGAAAGGGTGTGTGATCTGCAGTGTGGTACGACCGCCTCTGTCGTCTGGCAAACCGTCTTCTGGGGTGGGTGTAACACACACACACACACACACACACACACACCAAGACCAGGCAGATTTCTAGGGCTGACTTAGAGCTTTTTAGTGCCACCCATTTAAGAAAATATGGAGACTATTTCTATGACCCAGGATTTCTAGAACGGGATTTATCTAGAAGGCCTGGTTTCTGTCCTTATCACAGCATGAACTGGAAACCAGGTAAGGGTAGCCTGTGCCCCATCCCAGGGCTCTGGAGGTGATGGCAGGAGGGTCGGAAGTTCAAAGTCACTTTTGGCCACAAAGGTCTAGCCTGGGCTATATGAAACACTATATTAAAAAAATTCCATTTTGGAATTTGTTTTCTAGAATAAAAGTAACCAATTTTTCCACTTCAAGGCTTCTATTTCTATAGCATTCAGCAAATTAATACAATTTTTTTAAAAAAAGAAACAAAGATGGGATTCTCTTAAATATCTGAGGATTTCAACTAATGCCACCTAAAATGATTTACTGAGACACGGAGGACAAGGGGGCGGGGTTTTGGCTCTACCCACGGTCAGACACAGACACGCTCTGGCTCTACCCACGGTTGGACACGCTCTGGCTCTACCCACGGTTGGACACGCTCTGGCTCTACCCACGGTTGGACACGCTCTGGCTCTACCCACGGTTGGACACGCTCTGGCTCTACCCACGGTTGGACACGCTCTGGCTCTACCCACGGTCGGACACGCTCTGGCTCTACCCACGGTTGGACACGCTCTGGCTCTACCCACGGTTGGACACGCTCTGGCTCTACCCACCGTCAGACATGCTCTTCAGCACATACAGGAAACACATGAGCAGGCTCTTGATCTCGGACTGGTCCAGTTTGTCACAGCGAACCACGGGATTTCCCAGCGTGCCGCTCGGCTGGTGCTGAAAGGGAATGCAGGTGAGCTTGCTACTCCACAATGCACACACATCTCCCTTCAGAGAAAACTGAAGACTACAGACTGCAGAGACCTGGTTACCGCAGGCAGAGTTCACAAAGAAATGTCTCACAAAGGTGTAACACACATTGCTGCCACCTCTGGCTCTGACGAAGGGAGAAGCAGGAAGGCACAAACCTTTCTTTCACACCCGAGGAACAGTTTTCATTATGCCAAGGGGAAAAAAACCTTCTGAAATGCCAAGTAAAATCTCATGCAAAAAAACCAAACGCATGTACAGGAGGATCCATTCTGGGAGGGAGGACTCCAAGGCACCACACAGCCCTCATCTCAGGTCTGCGCGGTGAGCCTGAGCAGTGGCTACAAACCAGCCGTGAAGCCGGCAACTGAGGCCTGTCATTCAGGGCACAGCATGGGTGTGCTGTGGGAGCGGACGGAGAAACACGTGACAGACACACAAAAGGACACACAGGAACACACGGCACAGCAATACCAACCACGCTAAGTGGTGAGGCCGCTCCTCAGTCAGCTGACTGATACAGCAACATCAGAAAGCTTGGGGCTGAGGAGGAGCGCAGTTTTACCACTAGGAAGCAGCAGGATTGGGTTCACAATGAAACAGCTTAGTAAGACTCTTAGATCGTGGTGAAAGACACAAAACACTAAAAACAACCCTTCAGGTTGTGTTTCCAATTTAAATCAAGAACCGTTTTTTTTTTTTTTTTTTTTTTGCCAAGTGCCAAGTGAAAAAAAATCATAGAAAAAAAGTGTTGGTGATTAATTTATATATATGCCATATATACACATATATATCAGGTTCAACTAGTAAGATGTAAATCATTCTTATTTAAGGAAGAAATGCAGCTGTCACGAGTGGTAAAAGCACCCTGAGCTGAGCCAGGAGCCGACAAGGGAACTCAGTACTTCTTGCAGGGAGAAGACAGGTGTAGCATGCCAAGTTTCCTCTGGCACAGGTGGAACTGTTAGGAGGGAAAAGTCCATGGTGACCCGGTGTCTCCTGGCTGACTGGCAGCTCTCCTCCTCTCCCGCACTGGGCACGACACAAGCAGAATGCCTCCGGAGTAGCTTGTCCCTCTACACACGAAGGCATGTCGGGGTCAAGGGAAAAAGTTCAACACATCATGACAGACCCAGACTGACACACTCACATCTCAACACACATGTGCCTAAAGAAAACCGTGGCAATGCCGTTCACAGAAGACCTGGTGCTGAGGCTGAGAAAGGAGGTTATGGAAGCGAGAAGCACATCCCTAAACGCCTGTTTATCGGCAGAAAACTTTCTTATAACTTGAAGTCACTTAGAGACACAGAGCCCCAAGAATACCAACCTACCAGGTTCCCAGTTAATATCTAACCTTTATTTTCTCCTACAAGGTCCTAGGGAGGCTGTGGCTGAGTAATGTGCACAGGAAGGTTTGGTAGAATGAAGAAAGTGTGTGTTAGGAACGGGTACAGTGTAACCAGAATGGTTCGACCACGGCTCAGCACTGGTAAGATTAACCCAGACATTATGCCAGAATCGTTTGCTCCTGCCTGCTCCATTGTAAACACTGCCTGGATGGGTGTGAGGCTCTGGAAACAGGAACCACAGTTTCAGGGCCTCCAGGGATGCAGAGCTCCACAGCAGGGCGCTTGCCTGACTTGCAGAGAGCTCTGGTTTCAGGTTACCAGCAGCACACTAAAATGGTAACAACCAGGACACAATGAATTCAAGGTCTGAGCCACGGCCTTAGCCAAAGCTCCTCATCTACTGCGTGCTGAGTAAGGTGTGCAAAAAACAACCCCAAAGGTCGTAAGGGATAAACAGCAGGATGCAAGGCGAATGACCCTGGTCACACCCATTACAGAAGCAACACCACGTCAAGGGAGAGAGATCACCTTATCCAGGGAATTGCTCTTTTCAGGGTTCCTTTCCGGAAGGCTGTTCCCGGAGTCTGTGCTGATGAGAGAACCTCTTGAGTCGGCGTTCCTCACACTGTTGATGTTGGGGGTCGAGGCTGTGTATGGAGACGCTGAGGGGACATGAAAGGGAGACCCAACTTCGGTTAGACGGCACAAAATAAAGAGAAGTACTCGATTTCAAGAGGAACCGTTTTCGCGGCTAGTATTCTTCTACAAGGGCATGACTTGAGAGTTGTAGTCAATTATTTTAACTTCTTAAAAAAATTACTTTAATTTTATGTGTGTGTTTGTCTGCATAGATGCAGGTGTACCATGAGTGTCAAGTGCCTGTGGAGCCAGAAGTCCTGGGATTGGAGTTACAGATGGCTGTGAGCAGACACGTGGGTGCTGGGAACAGAACCTAGGTCCTCTGAAAGACCCGCAAGTCCTCTTAACCACGGAGCACTTCTCGGGTCTGTCAATGACATCACCTTTGAGAACCCGGGGGGGGGGGGGGGGAGACTGAGAGCAGAACAGTCTTCTACTGCGATTTCACTTACTGGGAGCTACTTTGGTTTGCTCAGACTAAAGTAGCATACATAATTTCAGAATGGGATTCAAAAAGAAAAAAAAGGATAAATCCAACCAAAACGTTTTGATCAAAAAGTAAACTATGTCATAAACCTACAGTGTGCAACCTGTAAGCCGAGCTGCCTCAGGGAAGTCTCAGGAAGTGCAAGGGGACCCACAATGACACTGGCCAGACACTGCATTTCAAGAGGACCCTGCTACGCTCCCTCTGCTGACATCACTCCTCTTGCAGCTGGCATTTAGTACGTCTGGGAATGCGATGAAGAAGGAAAGAGACCAGATCTGTCACAAGTCCCTTCCATAACTGCACCCTGCACGGGTAGCAGGTCAGGTCCATTGCCGTGTGCGGGCCGTGATAAGGAGACCCGAGGCTCCTTACTCCCCTCCCAAGGAATCTCAAACCCTAACACTGAATTCTGAATTGAACACCATGAATTCTGAAGAGAGAATCAGACGAGCCAATCCCCTCATGGTGGCTTGATCACTTCCACTAAGGCTGCAAGGATTCCTTGTGGTCCTGTCAAGTACTGGCCAGAGAAGACAGAGAATTGAGACTTCCGGACACATTGCTGGGTGTAGACTCATCTCCTTGGCCCCGAGAGTGCATTATAAAGAACGGAGACCACAGTACAGCTAAGCCAGCATGAACAACGGCAGCACGCATTCTCCACTCTGCACACTGCATTAGCTTCTCATCCCTGATGATAAGCTTAGTGATAAGGCCACAGAGACCACGGGAGCTAAAGGACCAGAAGAGGGGGTAACCAAGTCAAGGGGGAGCCTAGATGTAAAGCCATTCTGGGTGGAGCTAAGCTACTGCTGGGACCACTCCAAAGGTCACTTCCCTGCTCACACCGCGGCTTAGTGTCTGTACAGAGCAGGGCAGGAATACGAAACGTCCCCAACAGTCGATGTTTGTGGGACATTTATCATGGATGTCCCTCTGCATTTAATACGTATAAGCTTTTAATCCATAAATCTTTATATATAATATAATAATATATACATAGTTATATATAGAAAGGGGGATATAATCACAAAGATTATCCATAAAAACAAATGAGCTTCGGGACTGGGATTGGCAGTGTAGGACAGACTCAGACACCGGCACGGGCTTTCCGATGTCACAGTCTACTCCCATTGCGTCGTCTTCTCCGTAATGATGTGTTAACACGAGAGAAGGTGAGAGCCCTGACTCAGGAGGCATGATCCAGTCCTGTGAGTTCAGTGGGTGAGAGCCCGTCTTTTCCCGCCCCATGAATTTGTAGTGTTAGTGGGTGGCATAACCACTAGCCACATCAGGATGCTTCACTTATGCAGGTGTGGTCAGCAGAGGGGACCCAGAGGGAGAACCAGGCTGTGGACCCCCTATGAAAACCCTTTGGTTAGATCTGTACGTGCATGCATATGTACATCACCGCTCGCATCATCAGCATCTGTATCAAGCTGCAGCTTCATTAGTCAGACTATAAATAGGTGCATTTTCTCACAGACAGACTTTTCTGCTGGAGGAGTCTTGATTTATGCCATCTGTTTTCCTCCCCATGAGGCTGTTTTACATATGAAGGAGGAAAAAGGTACAGGACTGAAGATTTCTGAAAACTGATTTTTAGGATCAAATCCCAGCCACGAACTACCTCCTTCGGAAATATGAATAAGACGGTCACACCTCACCTAGGCTGCCAGCATTACTGCTGAATCTTCCTCTCACCCCCATAGCTGCAGACAGCCCGCTTCTAAAAGATGTAAAAGCCAATCAACAGAAGAAGCTTTGAACAAAAGGCAAGACAGCAGTGATGTCGGTGTGAGCCCAATTAGGATCCACAAGAATCCTGATTACAGAGAGACTTAGGTGGTGAAACGCCACGATCAGGGGAATGCCCAAAGTCCGAGTCCTGATTTATCATTAGCGACTTGTGAGAATAAAGACAGTTTGAGTAACAAAGGACGAGACCATAAGAGTGAGGGACATTACCAATGCCGGAGATGGCACCCAGGAGGTCTTTGTGCAGGCTGTGGTCAAGGGTATTTCCCTTCTGTGGCGTCATGAGTGGATTCCCGGCTGGCACAGCAAGGGGCTCATCCTTCACAATCTGCCAAAGGGAAGAGAAGAAACTCAGAGGTGGCCGAACGAGCCTCGTGGACTGATCTTCAAGCGTGCAGGCAAGACACACAACAGCTGCACATGCTCAGCATTTCAAGTGGTGGGTGGATGCACACGGCATACAAGAGAGGAGGGGGCAGAGGGATCAGGGAAGGAGAGCCCAGAGGAGGCCAGGGAAACTATGGTGAGGTGGCAGAGAAAGCTGGCTCCTGGCTCCATCTATCTTTTCTCTGGCCCAGACAGCTCTTCCATCTCGCCCTGGCTACACTCCCACTTCCTGCCTTTCTGGACTCACTGAGACCTTTCTTCCTGCAGAGGGAAGGCTTCCCTTCTACTCCTGACTGCAGTAATAGGTTCTCCTGTCCTTGTACGTAACAGGCATCAGCTACAGTCTCTGGATGCTCCGATGGGAGCTCACTGTCAGGGGAGAAACTGTACTAATTTTAAAGATATCAAGAAAGAAGGTGGATTTCATTTTCCCCAGGATTAGATAGGGACGGGGAGATCACGTGCTATCCTGACTTGCTCTGCTCAGAGAAGCAATTGGAGTCAGAGGACACACATGTGGGAGGTAAACCAGGAGCATGTCAGATCAGTGAGAGAGGCTGGGGAGGAAAAAGTTTACACTGATGGAAACAGAAAGGTGAGCGCTACCAACCTGGATGCTCTTAGGATAAAATCAGAGGGTGAACAGTGCACCGGACAACAGAGGTGGCTCGGGTTAAGAGCACTGGTTGGTTTTCTGGAGGTCCTGGTTTGGTTCCCATCACCCACGTGGTGGCTCACAGCCTAACTCTATCTAGTTCCAGAGGCTCCAACACCCTCCCCTTTGGTTTCCTTGGGCACAGCACACATGTAGATGAAAGCAAAACACCCATACACAGAAAAACAAATAAATAAATACCAACCAACAAACCAACCAACCAACCAACCAACCAACCAACCAACCAGGAAACTCCCCAAGGGTATGCCATAACAACAAAGTAGTGAGATTAACAATGGAGCTGGCATATGGTCAAGATTATCAGGGCAAAGGTTCCAGTGATGTCTGTTAACGTCATTAGCAGACCGCCACTGAGCCAGGAAAAGAGCCCTTGGAGAAGGAAGAATATATTTTGGTTTATGAGGTTTTGATAAATTTTAATAATAAGAAACAGACTGAGGAGATGGCTTTGGGTAAAGTGCTTCCCTACCAAGCACATGCACCTGAGTTCAGATCTCTAACAAACATGCAAGAGTTGGCGTGGTGGAGCGTGCTTACGACCCAGGCTGGGGGAGGGGAGGGGATTTCACAAACTCTCCAGACAGTCACTAGATCAGCAAGTGAGGGGCAGGTTCAGTGAGAGACCCTATTGTTCCCCCAAAACCGTGGAGAGTAACTGAGGAAGATGATGACCTCTGTCCTCTATAGGTGTGCACACACACACACATATCTGTGCACACATACACACGCCATACGCACATGCACACACATCATGCCACACACCTCTGTGCACGCACACACATACACACTGGGAAACTTGCTTTTCATTACAAGTTAATAAGGGGAAATCCTTATTTGCAATTGAGTTATGACAAGAAACTGGATGTTCATGCTTTAAAATGTCAAATACTAGGACGAGTCTAAGAATCTTTCTTTTATGTGACAGCTGTTTGCCTGCGTGCCCCATGTTCCTCCTCCTGTCATCGCTGTCCTGAAGTCTAATGAAGACAGAGAGGGGCTCCAAGAGGTGGCTTTACAGAATGGGCACGGGGTGGGGTCAGACCTGAGGCCTACCTGGGCAATAAGGAACAAAGGTTAGCACCGCACCCCACACCGCCCTTTTGTTCTTTGACCCCCATTTCCTGTTTTGAGACATGGCAGCCGAGGTTAGCCTTAATCTTGTGATCCTCCTGTTATGTCCTGAGTGCTGGACAGCAGGCATGGGCCACCATGCTCATTTAGTTGAGCAGATGGGATTAGGTTATTAATAGAGCAAGGGTTGAATATTGACTGATTTCATCTTAGTCAGAATGTAATTCCCCAGGACTGGTTGGACACTTCGGGGATTAAGAGCCCTGGCCACTCTTCTAGAGGACCCAGGTTGGGTTCCCAGCACCACGTGACAGTTCACAACCGCCTCTCACTCTGGTTCCAGGGGAGCTGATGCGCTGTTTGGGCTTCCACAGACACTGCATGCACACTGCATACATATGTGTGGGCAATGTACATCACACATATGTGTGGGCAACACACACACACACACACACACACACACACACACACACACACACACAGATGGCACCCTGGGTGGGCCCTCAATTCAGCCTCTAGTCGTTACAAGAAAAGGAAAGGGGGTGGGCTCACAAAGACAGAACGCCACGTGGGGACAGAGGCAAAGGGGAAAGAAAGTCAGCAGCCACTGCCAGCCAAGCGGGAAGTGAGGAACCACCTCTCCCTGCAGCGTGCAGGCACGCAATGAGAGGTGTTGGCCCCAGCTCTGCTTACGTACATTGCCCGGGTTGGCAGGGAAAGGCGACACGTCCCTCACGTTGATCCGCTGCACGTTTTCGATGAGCAGCCCGAACAGAGGCAGGTAGAGACTGGCTATCCTTGCCTGGTGACTCTGAAAAGGAGGGGTACGGTGAGTGTGGTCCCCGGCTCTGAGCAACAGATGCAGACCAGTTACACTGGCTGCGGCTTTGATTTGGACTTTTCCTGTAGGCAAAATGCCGTCAACAGGATTTATCTAACTGCTTAAGGGAACTTAGACCACTGGAAATAAAGGACATCATTTACCCTCACACACGTCCCTCCTCTGGGAAGCACTGGAAATAAAGGAATTTACCCACGCACACGTCCCTCCCCTGGGAAGCACTGGAAATAAAGGAATTCACCCATGAACATGTCCCTCCCTGGGAAGCACTGGAAATAAAGGAATTCACCCATGCACACGTCCCTCCTCTGGGAAGCACTGGAAATAAAGGAATTCACCCATGCACATGTCCCTCCCCTGGGAAGCACTGGAAATAAAGGGTATTTACCCACGCACACGTCCCTCCCCTGGGAAGCACTGGAAATAAAGGGTATTTACCCACGCACACGTCCCTCCCCTGGGAAGCACTGGAAATAAAGGAATTCACCCACGCACAGGTCCCTCCCCTGGGAAGCACTGGAAATAAAGGGTATTTACCCACGCACACGTCCCTCCCCTGGGAAGCACTGGAAATAAAGGGTATTTACCCACGCACACGTCCCTCCTCTGGGAAGCACTGGAAATAAAGGAATTCACCCATGCACACGTCCCTCCCCTGGGAAGCACTCACCCTAGAAGCGTATCTGTCATCAAAGGAATGCTTTATCAGCAGGTTCTTGAGCATGCTGACCGCTATGACGCGGACCTCCCGGAACTCCTGGAGGGCAGTGCCCACCTCCCTGAGCAACAATCCCACCAAGAAGTGGTTTCTGCAGAATTCATCCGTTAAGGAGTAGTCGAGCTGGAGATCTGGAAAAAAGAGGCAGAAGGCACTTAGGTTCAGGAGGGTCCAGGGGTGCCTGAGCCACATAAGAATGTCACCCTGCTGTCGTGTGGCTACGGGGGACGAGATGGCCTCCTGCAGCAAGACGGGCGATTCCGCAAGGCCGCCCTACTCTTAATACCTCAGATGCCAACAGGAAAACCAAACTGAAATACAAATGGCCGCCCTGAGTTCTGAGTGTGAGACTGGTTTTAGTACCAAATTTTAGAATATACAATATACTTCTACTAAAAATATGTTTGTGACAGTGTTCTAAAAATGAAGCTATCGATCAGAACAGCAGAAGATGGGTGTTTTAAGCAAACCCACATCATTAAAGAATTAATACGTATGTTTTTTTTAAATATTTATTTATTTATTTATTTAATACGTATGTTTTTAAATGCTATTTACTTCCTGAGTAAATCAATTCCCTGGCATCCATACCCCAATAAACCAATATATGTTAAATGACATGACAGCACCTGACCCGCCCACTCTGCTTTCATTAGACAAAGACACTATTTCTGCCATTTTCTCTAAAGTATCCCTTTCAAATTAAACTGAAATCACACAAAGCACCAAAAAACCACCCCAGTAACTCATGGAGCAAGCAACATGCTAAGGCTGAGGGCTCATCTGGAAGAGGGAGGGACAGACAGGAACCTTACTGAGAGGGGCCACTAAAAGCAGACACACTCATCCCCAAACTGCAGGAAGCACAGAGGGGGATCATCCAAGAAAGTCCTGCACACCCTCCTTGACTTTCAAAGCCTTTCTGACAGTTCCGTGTGAGTCTCCCCAATACATGGAGGACGGAGCACGCACAGCGGCAGGGAGGAAGGCTGTCTGTCTCTCAAGAACGACCATATTCTACTGCCTACCAAATACAGTCTCTGCAGACTGTACTCTAAGGCTGGGCTCCCCTAGATCACTATGCCTGGCTCAGAGTCAGTGCGTGACAAGTGGGTGCACAGTGCTCAATCCCTTCAGACTCAGAGGGTCCAGAGCCGTTCGTGAGGACTCAGCATGCAAACACAGAAAGCTCACAAGAAAACCCCCGTGCGTGACGCTCCCGACGCCTCCACAGACAAGGGCTGTGCGAGTGGTGGGCTGTGACTGGGGGCAAAGCAGGGCTTTGCTTGTTCTGCTTCTTAAGACAGCATGAAAGACAATCTAGACACACCCAAGGAGCAGGGAATCTCGGGGTGTGACAACAGTGTCTTAGCTCCATCGTCAGAAATCGAAGACCTGACCAGAGCACAGAGACGACTGAACAAAGCATATGAAGCAGCTGAGCGACCGCTTGCATTTTTTTTTATTAACTGGAGGAAAATGCAAGGGCAAGCGTCCGCCCCACACCTACCTACAGGAGTGTCATTTGACTCCACAGCTGATGGAAGAAAAGCTCATTCACAAGAGGGAAAAACAAATGCAGTAAATAAGACAGAGGTCTGTTAAGTAGAAGAACTTTAAGATGAAAAAAAAGTCATGATGTCTGCGTCCAATAAACCCAGACAAGCTTCTGACCTGCCCTCATCTGTATGGTTGTCTTTAGGCTTACTGAAAAGCCAGTTCCTACGTAAGATTTTATAAGGGATGGTGCAAATGAAAATTTTGTATACACACATACAAACATGCACACCAAAACACTCATCCATTAGTGAAGTCAAATTATGGGATAACATTTGGATCAACACTTTTCCTCTAACAAATGATACAGCTCACTTTGTGAGACAATGAACCGTGTAGAGACAGCTTACCTTGGTATCTCTGAATCCTGCCTTTTCCAAACGGCATCGGCAAGTTCAAAGGAATATAGTGTTCATGGTTGCACACGACGCGGAGAAACTCAAACTTGTACTCAAAGAGAGTCTGCAGGAAGAAATGCTTAGACATGAAAACCTCGCTGGATACTGTATACTGGATTCTAATAAGAATTAGAAGCAAAGTACACAAGCATTTAGTGCTAGCTCCGTGGCCCATGGGGACCAGATGCTTGTTTCACTATAGCTGTTAGCATGGCTGCAGGGATTTGTGTGAAAACCAAGAACACACTTCATTAAATAATGCCTTCAGCACACTTTAAGGCATTGCTAATTTACGCTCCTCATGTATAAAAAAGGATTTCAAATAGCTTACAATTACACAGATTCAATACAATCAAAAAAAAAAAAACACCAGTAAGCTGGAGGTAACAAAGCTAATTCTGTCAGAAAGGCCACATGGTTAAGTCTTTGGTCTTAGATGATCTGCGATCCACACCGCACAGTTAGACCACCCTAGGTGCTGAAGAACAAACACCATCAGGAGAGCCTGCCTTATTCAGGGCTACTTGACCCCTAATACATTTATGGAAACAAGTAAGTTCCAGCATATCCAAGAGGGGGTGAAGTGCGCCTCTAGGGGAACAAAGGAAAATTCCGATGAGAACGGAGAGGAACAGGCAGGGTCCCACATGTGAATGGGCTAGCCAGAATCAGGGAACAGTGCCCGAGGGCCATGCTACCTTCGGGTCTCCAGGAGCAAAGCAGCTGATGTAGTTGTTGATCTGCTTGAAGACGAAGCCCCTGTCCATGAAGGTGAAGCATCTCTGTGGGTCAAAAGCCAAGAGCCATTAGCTGAGTCCCACAAGAGCCTAATATTAGCTGAGACTCAGGATGTGCAGAACCTTGGCTTCTGGATTCTCAAATCATTCTCTGTTCCTAAGTTTATGCTTTGATATAAACAAACACTCTCTTCTTGTCAGAGGGTTTCCATTGTCACTCTTCTGGGTAGCTATTCAGAAAGCCCACCACAGCGGGTGCCCTCTTTCTCTGGAGGTGCCCCCCTGGGTGCCCTTCCCTGTGGAGGTGCCCTCCTTGGTGCCCTCTCCCTCTGGAGAAGGTCCCCACCCTGGTGCCCTCTCCCTCTGGAGAAGGTCCCCACCCTGGTGCCCTCTCCCTTAGGAGGTCCCCACCTTGGTGCCCTTCCCTCTGGAGGTCCCATCTTGGTGCCCGTCCCCCTGGACGTTCCCACCTTGGTGCCCTCTCCCTTAGGAGGTCCCCACCTTGATGAACACAGCGAGGCTATGATTGGCATTCTTAGATGCCTCCGGGTTATCTCGAAACTTCTGTGTGATGTGTGGCATCAGCATGTTCACCACGGTCTCCACCGCATGATGGTAGGAGGCTGGAAACCTCTGGTTTCGTAGTAACTGGAAGAGATCCAGAACAAACGATGCTTTAAGAGGTAACACTTAGGGGTGGAGTTACCTCAGCTCCAAGGCCATTAAAAAAAAAACAGAGTTCTAATCTAATTTGTCTGGAACTGAACAAAGTGTGTTAATCTCTTCCTAATGCAGTCTGGAAAGTCTGCTGAAGACACTACTTTATCAACACTTTTGGGAGCGGAAATCTCACCAGCAAAAAATTTAACCCAATTTTAAAAAATCAAGCTATAGTATAGTATTTGAATCTGTATAAAGTTCTCAGATGTGTCAAATATTTGGAACTGCTTTGGCATGACAAAGAGAACCTGGATAATTTATCTAAGTGAGGATAGAAAATCTGATCTAAGCTTCGGCAGAAGAGGCAGGAGCCTGTATTTCCTCTGGGCATTTGGAAGCTAGGGCCTCTCATTTCCCAGACACTATTATATTCTTTATTCAAAATTTAAAACGCAAGTGTATGTGCACGCATACATCCTATAGCATGTGTGTGCGGGTCAGAGAACAGCTCTTAGGAGTTTCTCTGTACTCCTACCATCTGGGTTCCAGGGACTGAACTCAGGTCATCAGGCTCGGTGGTGAACGTCTTTGCCCACTGAGACGTCTTGCTGGCCCTTCTCAGAGAAAGCACGGGCTAGGCTTAAGCTCCAAGTATTCAAAACACACACATGCACATTCACACACATATACACACATGTGAACACACATACAAACACACATGCACATACACCACACACATACACACGCGCACACACATGCACACACGCACCACAAACATGCGCATACATGCACACACACACTGGTGCATGCGCATGGCCAGTTTAAAGGGCACGGCCGTCTTCTGCTTGCAAGCTACTTCCCATAATGATCTTCCTTCTCATTAACGAGAACCAAAAAAACTACCAGCTATTTAGCAAGCAGCTGTTTTATCATCACACATATTCTCCATGGCAGGCTTATCCTATGACCTTAGTCTCCATGTAACAGACAGTCAGAGAGGGTAGGTAAAAGCAGGCTTAGTCACACAACCCAAATGATTCCTATCCAGATGTCCCAGGAGTCCCAAGTCTTCTGCCAGATGAGACTACTGCTTCTTCCCTGACTCCATAATGGAAGTACTTACAGACAAAGCAAGGAGGGAGCTCAACTAAAGCCTCCGTTAACCCACCATGGATTTAATCCCAACAGCCAAGAGAAGGGAGCGCCCCAGTTTACAAACAAGGAAGCCAATGCCGAACAGCTCACAGGTCCTAATTAGTCTTTAACAGCCTTTTCTAAACACATACAAACCCAGTGGGGTAGGATCAAGTTAGAGGAATACCAATTTAACCAAGTCTCAAAAACCTGCTTTGAAAAGTTAAAAGAGTTTTGTTCCCAGTGAATAGCCAACCACCTCATGTCCTGGGTTGACAACACCAATAGGCGATCAGCTTCCAGAACTCAAGCAAACAACCCACTGTCAGGCAAAACTGCTTACTACCTAAGAGGACTAATACTGGGAAAACGGAATCCCAAGATACGCCGCTGGCCTTTGGAGCCAGGCTGGCTTAATAGTTACAAACCCAGAAAAAATGGATAAAAGACCTTTGTCGTGGACAGGCAACCCATTAACCAATATTATCACTATCATACATATATGGACTATGGCAGCACATACTAGTACTAGGGATGAAGTGTACCTGCAAGTGTTGAGATTTTCACTGTAAGTGTGTAGGTAATATAGGGATAAAGAGCCATGTTACAGAACATTGTAGGAAAACAACTGACCAGTCCTAGAAACCAGGAAAATCCTCGTGGACAAATACCACAGTATTGCTGTTGTTTTTTTTTTCTTCCCCATACACATTGCACTGAAAACAAAGAGAAGAGACAGAGAAAAAAACAAAACAAAACAAAACCCCCAAAGAACCCTACCCACAAATCAGAGAAGCACATTAGCTAAATGTGGTACTTGGTCCTTACTAACATTCTGACTCAGTCAAACCAACTGTAAAATGACATTTTAGGGACACCTGGGGAAAAGCTGAATATAGTGAGGTGTTAGCTGATGATGGAGACATACTGCTAGCTTTATCTCAGAGTCATGTAGTGCTGGTGTCCTTTAAAAAGCCTTCCCCGCCAGAGAGGACCCAGCAAGGGTGAGGGTCGGTGCAGGAAGCAAGAATGGCAGAAATGTTGTTACCAGTTCAAGCTGAACTGAGGGTAACATAGACGTCATTGAGCCACCTTCTCCACTCTGTGTTTCTTAGACGAATCTCTGCCATGGGTTTTCATTTTTAAAAGTACGGGTGAATGATGGGCAATTTACACATCAACCCATCAGTAACGCTGTTACCAGTCACCCTATAATGGTCACTGGGACCTCTGAAGGCTGTGGGAAATCCTCGCGGCAGCAGCCAAGAGCTACAGCAAGGAATTCTATTTTGATAATAAAACAAACGAAAGCCTTTTTATGTGGTAAGGCACACATTTGTAGGCAGTAAACGTAATAAAGACCTCGGTAATTAAATGTTTTTATGGAGTTCACTATAAACCGAACTGAAAGGGAAAATAAAATCTAGGCTAACAGGCTAATGTGTAGAGTGGGAATATACGAGAAGACCTCTAAGGCGAGAGCCCAAGACACAGACTTCCCAGTCAAGCAGTACCCTATTCCTTAGCCATGGCCTGGCATAAGGTTTTGCTGTGAGACAATGCATTCGTACCCTGTAAAGATTTGTCACTCGTATTGGTTGAATAAAGTGAGGATTGGCCTGTAGTCAGGCAGGAAGTACAGGTGGGCATCCAGACTAGGAGAATTCTGGGAAAAGGAAAGGACAGACAGTCACCAGCAAGAAGCAGAGGAAGCAAGGTCAGAATGCCTCACTAAGAGAAGGTAGCAAGCTGCATGGCTAAACATACATAAGAATTATGGTTTAAGTTGTATGAGGTAGTTAATAATAAGCCTGAACAATAGGCCAAAAAGTTTATAATTAAAATAAGCCTCTGTGTGTTTCTTTGGGACTGAATGGCTGCAGGACCGGGCGGGAAACTTTCAGCTACAAGGTTCCACGTCACCACGTCTGTAGTGTCCCCTCTGGCCCGGGCACTGCCACCTGAGGCCCTAATGGATGCTGCCTGTAAGGGTTTCCCTGTCCAGTACCTGTAGCCGCAGGACCAGGACCCTCTAGTCCATATACTGTGTACTCTGTCCAAGCCTGCTGCAAACGTGGAATCTAGGTGCGTCTGTGTATGGGAACTCCATGAAGACCCAGCCCTGGCCCCAGCTTGCTGTGACATCTGTGGACACTGCTGTTAAAACTAGGGTTTTGAAGTGTCAGGTCCCCTGGAACTGTAATTACAGCTGTGAGCCACCATGTGGTTGCCAGGAACTGAGCAGTGTCCCTCTGTGAGAGCAGTAAGTGCTCTTAGCCAGCCCCAGGTTTCACTTAATCGGTCTTGCTTTGTAGCCCAAGATAGGCTTGAACTCTGACTTTCCCAGGACTTGGGATTACAGGCATGAACCAGTATACCCAGTTAAGTTCAGACTGTCCAAGTGCAAAGTTTGGCACATTCTGACAGATGAACAGAGTTGTATAACCACCATGATCAGGGAGCCAGCCCTCTTCTCCCTGACCCATTCCTTCACACCCAGGTCCCAACAATGGTCAGTTTTCTGTCCCTGTAGTGGGTCCTTTCCTAGATTGTCTTAAATACAGATGAACTCATCTGCTACATCAATACTTCTAAGAGTTGTCCTGCTGCAGAATCCTTCTGTACACCGTGAATATGTATTACTCTAATTGGTTTAATAAACTGATTGGCCACAGCTGAACAGGGTAAGGTTAGGTGGGAGAGTCAAACTGGGAATGATGGGAGGAAGAAGGGCAGAGTCAGGAGTCACCAGTAGACAGGGAGAAGCAAGATGGCTGTGCCATACTGAGAAAAGGTATTGAGCCATGTGGTAAAACATAGATAAGAAATATGGGTTAATTTAAATCTAAGAGTTAGCTAGTAAAAAGCCTGAGCTATTGGCAGAGCATTTATAATTAATACTAAGACTCAGCATGGTTACTTGGTTATTTGGGCTGGAGGGACAGGAAAACTCCACCAGCATTGCCCATATTTGTGAAAGAATAAGTATTTTGCTTTTTGTTATTATTAAGTGATATTCCATCATGCTGAGTCACCGACAATTGGTTTATCCATTTCCCATTCAGTGGGCTCTTGGGTTGTTTCCAGGTCTTGGCTATTGTGAATAAAGCTTTTGTGCACATTCATGCCTGGGTCTTTGTGTGGATGTGTGCTTTCATTACCTGTCAGTAAATGCCGAGGAGGAAATGGCTGCAGTGAATGAAGGTTTCTGTCTTCTCGTCTCTTATTCATTCACTACACTATTCATATTGCTGAGTATGACCTGCTGCATAAGACTCATCCCCCTTCCCCTCTAAGTGTGGCATCCTTCAAGGTCCAATACATCTCTATCTCTACCTTTGCCTCATCGTGCTTGGTGTTCTCTCTCTCTCTCTCTCTCTCTCTCACACACACACACACACACACACACCTTCCTGCACTCTGTTCTAATTGTCCCAACTGAGTATCTCCTTTCTCCCATGACCATGGCGGCTTCGGGGTGGAGGACATGCCCTTCGTCCTTCTTCCATGGCTAACAAACAAACAGCTGCTCCAAATGTGTGGGGTGGCAGCATGGTGGGAACAGGTCCCACAGACACAGGAGTGTTCAGACTTGCTTTAGGGAAGTCCAAACCATCTATTTATCTTCAGCCGTATGTTTAGTACACTTTTTAAACACAGATTCTTGCTCTGCATGACGGCTAAGCAGTAGCACTTAGGATACACACACATCTACCTCTGTGGGCTTTCCACTCCCTTCTTAAGGACACCTGTGGGGTGCCAGGTCTTGGGTTGGCACAGCGTGGGAGGAAGGAAGTGGGAAGCAAGTGTGAGGGAATTACAGTTTCTAAACATAAGTGAGAGAGAGAAGTTCCCAAAAACATCGCCCACGAATGCAGAGTCAGAGAACTTCCCAGCAGGCCCTGCTGCCATGGGTTTTACACCTTCCTCAAAAACCTGTTGTAAATTCCAAGCACCTGCCTGCTCTGATGATTCAGGTCATGCTCAGTCATACACGATGTCCCCTCTGACGCCTGGGTTGGGCTCAGTCACACGCAAAGGCCCCTCTGATGCCCGAGTCGGGCTCAGTCACATGTGATGGACCTCTAATGCCCGAGGTTCAGCGTCAGAAGCTACAGGCCCACCTTCTGAGTAGCTTTCAGATGACAGTTCCAACTCTTAAGGGAAGACTTCAAATGTAGTTGACAGAGTGGGGCCTGGAAGGTGGAGACAGCTCCACCTTCCACCAAGGTAAACATTCAAAGCAAAATAGTTTATTCCCTTAATTCTTCCAGGCCACTGTGTGTGGGCAGGGCCACCCCTCTGCCACCAGGAATGCACACAGATGGACACTGAAGGACATACACCACGCAGACTCATATATCATATACACACCACACAGACATCACACACACACACACACACACACACACACACACACACACACACACACAGTGTTCTTAATTTAGAGAACCAGTTCTTTTATCATTCATGATTTCCTTCCAAAACTTGGGTCAGATCCTTGAATTTTTATACTTTTAGTCTAAATATCTTGATTTTTTTCTGATATCTTTCTGTTGCAGACTTTGATTTTCTCATTAATGACTCATCCTGAAAGTTGGCACCGTCCCCAGATACCCCTCATCCTGTAGGTGCCCTGAGCCGTGGGCTGGGTCAGGAGCTGATGTTACTTTCGGGATCTAATATGCAGAGCTGTGGTGGGCACCTTCAGTGTCCATCTGTGTGCACTCCTGATGGCAGAGGGGTATGTGTGATATGTATGTGGAGTGTGTGTGTGTGTGTGTGTGTGTGTGTAGTGTATGTATGCATGAAGCACCCACAGAAGCGTGTGTCAAGAGGTCTGGATGGACGGGTCGCCTGTGGGAAGCAGACTGGCCCGTCTAGCACAAGCCAGGCAGGCTAAGATGGAAGATGCGCATCTTTTACAGCGTCAGGAGGGTCCCTAAGTCCCCCTCACTCAGTCCCACCATTGTTCCACATCCTGTTTTGGAGACCAGAGCTCTTACAGGCACTGCAGCACTGAGATTTTTTTTTTAGACTTCTAAAAACTACCCTCTAAAAATGGCTTCAGGACTAAGAGACAATTAAGGCAGGGAAAGGCTGCAGCTCCAAAGACAGACACAGCTACCTTAGAGCAGAGCTGTGGGGAGCCTAGCACAAGGCCGGAGAGGGTGGGGCACCTGCTGGTGGCTGCTTGCTCCAGCGTTCACGGCTCCACGAAGCCACATGCTCTACAAGACCATTCCACGGCTAAGTGGCCCCCAAGCCATATGTACGTGGCCCACCTAAATGCCTTCATTTTTAATACACTGAAGGGTTGTTTGCTGAGCAAAACAGACAGATACACTCAAAACAGAATTAAGTTACCATGTCCTCCGAAGTGATCATTTTTATTTAGGGTTAAAATATAGAAATTATCCCACAGCTGTTTTGTACTTTGAACTACATTCCCGAATCTATACGTTAAAGATGAGTTTTTTCCTAAGAGCTGGCTTGTGCACCCCGCCCCCACTTCCCCCGTGCAGGCCTGCGTGTGCCATAACATGAACGTGGAGGTCAAGGGACCACATCAGGCATGGGCTCTCGCCTCCCACCTTGTCTGAGACAAAGTCTCACTACAGCAGTACTGGGATTATAGAAGTGTGCTAACACGTCCGGCTCTCCAGTCCGCATGCTTAGGTTGTAACACACGAAAATCCTGGTGGGAGATTATATTCTGAGACAGGGTCTTTAGAGAAGAGACTATGGTAAAGTGATGTCACCAGGGTGGGCATAACCCAATGTGACAGGTGTCACCACAGGGACATTAACTTTTGCAGGAGAAGCAACTGCCCATAAGCAGAGTAGAGACCTCAGAGAGGCCAACCCCATGGAAACTTTGGGGGAGAACTTCCACCCTCTTAACTCTGAAGAAATAAATACCTATTTTCTAATCCAGTGGTACTCTACAGTGGCAACAACGGAAAACCGCAGGCTAGAATCCTGTGGCACTTACGACACTGGAAAACAATAAAACCAAACTGGTATACATGAGAGCACACATTTGGCTGCATACTGCTCGAGTCTTCCTTGGCAGGGTGGTTTGGCACCAACTTAGAGGGTTCACATCTCCGTGCAAGGCAAGCACCCTCCCCCCTCCATCTGGCATCTCCCTGTGCACTAAATATCAAAATCTTTAAGTTGGATTGAAAAGGGAAAAACAAACAAACAGAGAAAGCAACTGGCGAGGACCAAGGCCTGCTCAACAGGTGAAGTGCGGCTGCCGGCTCTGCTGCACCAACCTTCTGTTCAAGCAAAATGGCGGCCCTTGCCTAGGCTTCCTCTGAGGAACTGGAGCCCTTGCGCAAAAGGCCAAGGTCTTGAGCCTCTGATGTCCCCTCTCAGGGCTTTCTCTCCAACCATGAGATTGCAGCACACGCATCCGCAGTGCCCATGCAGCCCCACCACATGCAGCCCCGCAACCAGAAGCTTGCACAAGTTTTTCCCGCTCTCCAGCAGCCTCAGCTGCAACAGGGCCACAGTTCACTGTCACGGGGACGACTCCCAGCTCCTGTCCCAGCAGCAGCTCTCCCGGCCACCAAACAGTGACAATGTCAGTGTATGTCCTACAGTTCACTGTCACGGGGACGACTCCCCAGCTCCTGTCCCAGCAGCAGCTCTCCCGGCCACCAAACAGGGACACTGTCAGTGTAAGTCCTACATGAGGACTTGAGAGAAGCTGCCGTGAGCCTCGTGAGAAAAAAGGGACAAGGGTCACAGTCACATAAACACACACCCAGGCACCCCCAAAAGGAGGCCTGAAGGAGGGGGAGGTTTGAGACTACATATATCTGTCCCCAAAGAGATGGAGTCTTTATTTGGTTCTATAGGTGGTTGATGAGACGCAACCACCTGTGGACAGAAATATCCACAATGGTTATGTCTCTTAATAAACACCAGATGATGGCATTTTACATTGATGCTTAAGCAATTGGTTCCAGTTCCAAAACTTGAAGATTTCTGAACTAGTCAAATAAAAAGACACACTTTTCTTTGGATGTAATAACCATGTAACCAGTCAGAAACCAACAAGGTCTGGGAGCTGGATGTGTTGCCAAACTTCCATTCATTAACTGCAGGATTGGGGCAAAGACTTCAAATATTCCAGCCTCAATTTCTTTATGGAAAAACTGTACTTCTCCCACAGGACTGTGAAATATTTTACTATGTAACACGTAAAACAAGTCTGTCCGTGGCACACAGAAAACACAAGTAGCCGTGAACTATCAACTCCGTGGAAAATACTTCCTGCAACAAGCCAGCCCCCACGTGGAGTAACATACCTTAACTTTGTTGTTTTCTATCAGATGCTGAGCCATGGATTTTATCAGCACATCAAAGAAAAACCACGAATACTAAAAGAAAAGAAAAAACACAGAAATGATGCACTGTTAGGAGAGAGGTGAACTCTCCACACTGACGATAGTGGCAAGGACAAGCAGGCAGACACGCATCAGATCCAGGGGTGGTGGCGGCTGTCTGCTCCCTGTACAAATCCAGCTGCACACAGACAGCTGCACCCCAGGAGACCGAACGCTGTCTCCAGCAAGAGGCTCCATCCTTTGCTCTGATGTTGTCTTGCCTAGTGACACTGCCCTCAGCCTCTTCATCAGTGTCCCCACTGACTTCAGTATAGGGACGAGGTGACTCTAAATACGCTAATTCATTCTTTACGGCTCCCATCTGAGACCCAAATAGTAAACTTGGACCGGAGGACTGATTCTGATCGGTCAGATTTAGCAGTGTTGGTGGCTACTGTCTAGAACTGTACACAAACAGACTCAGCTGATTAGGCCGTAAAATCTAACTTTTCCTTCCCTTCATTTTTATATTTTTATTTTTATTTTTTCTGAGAGAGAGAGGGAGAGAGAGGACTCTCAGCTCATGCATCACAGCTCATTGTGTAAGACACGATGTCCCTGATCCCCTGCCTGTCTCCCCAATATTGGGATTATGGGTGTGAGCCACCATACCCAGTTTCCATTCATTGGTTTTTGAAAATAATTAATTAGTAAAAAATAATTTTCTTCCCCACAGATACAGTTCATGCTAACCAGGCTGGTCTCAAAACTGTGCACTCAGGATCTGTGTAGGGTCTGGGAGAGCAATGTTCCCTGTGGGCTCAGGCAGGAGGCAGTAACACTTGGTCTCCAGTTGGTAGCGTTGTTTGGAGGAGGTTATGGAGTCTTTAGGAGGTGTGGCCTTGCTGGAGGAAGTGTGTCACTGGGTGTGAGCTTTGAGGGTTTATAGCCTTGCCCCACTTCCAATACACACTCTTACTGTCTCTCTCTCTCTGCTCTGGGTTTGTGGCTGAAGATTCCCATCCTCCCTGCCTGCTGCTGTCCGCCTCTCCCCACAGAGTTCTCCAACCACCTGAAATAAACTTTCTTCATGAAGCTGTCTCTGGTCATGGTGTTTCCCAGAGCAACGGAAGACTGACTGATCCAAGATCCTTCCTCCTCCCTGAGTAGCTGGGACCATAGGCAGGTGGCACCAGGGCTAGTTCTCAATCTATTTAACTGTGACACAGAAATTATATATATTACTGGGTCAACCCTTAATGCCTTGGTATGTTTAACTCAGATTAAATAAATCCAACTTAAAGATTTTTTCATTTCTTTATGGTGACAATCAAAATTCTTTCTCCTAGAATAAAAGGAACGCACACGCTACATTACTGCTTTCTGCTCTCACTGTGTTGTGCCACAGGACTGGGGAGCTCAGTACCTGACCCCCCAAGCTCCAGCCGTTTGTTATTGCTTTGACAGATGAGACCCAGGACCTGACACACGGCACACGAGCATCCCTGGCCCTTGGAGGTCAGTTCTAATGCTGAGGATCCGGGCCAGCGGTCCCGACGTTACCTTCAGAAGTTTGTTGCTGGTGAGGAAGTCGGCAGAAGGCTTGAGAATGGTGGTCATGGATTTGGTCAGCTCCTCATGCACCGTCTTATATTCAGATGCGATGTACGGCTCGGCCTTATAGGCAAACTTGAACAAAAGAGAAAGACTTGACTTTGCCGGTTCTTTCAAGTTAAGGGGCAGAAAGCTTGCGAGGCTCCTGAGGACAGAGATGGGGACCGAGGTGCACACTCAAGGGTGGGAGAAGGGATGAGAACGAAGGTGGGAAGGGTGACTGCCATGAGTGTGTCTAGATGTCTCCAGGGAACCCATCCGACATCACACCCATCCGAGTCAGTTCTGGGCCCATGTAGCACACAATTCCACTGTCACGGGACCTTCTAGGAATGTGTCCCGGAGAATCAAAATTTTAGTTTTCAAAGTATCACGAAGCCAAAGTTCACATATAACAGGATGTGTAACTTTTTAGAATGGTGCTCGTCACTATGCTTAGTTAATATCAAGACCTTATTGCTATTTATCCCCAATGAAATCTTATGCTGTTTGGCACAGCCTTTTTTATCTGAGTGTGGCCAGAGTTAACCTTCCAGTCTTAAAAGTACCAGAGATGCTGGTAATTTTAGGTGATTTGAAAAGCAATATAAGGATTGCTAGTGTGTAAGAGGTTTACCCAAGATAACTTAAAACAATTCCTGTTTCACTCCCCTGCCAGCTGAGTCACATTCATCCTTTCACAGGTGACATCAAGTCAATGAGGGATGGCTGCCTCTTCTCAACTCCCCTGTGCCCAGGTACAAGCCTTGGCGGCAGAGACCAAAGAGAACACCTAGGTATTAAATCCCAAACGAACCCCTAAATAACAAGAAGTCTTTGGAAGGAAACTTGGAGAGCCACAGCTGTAAGTGATCATAGCAGCTTGACTTATTTTTTTATTTTACATACCTTAACATATGACCTCAAGTGGCTCTCCAATCCTTCCTCATGGCACTGGGCAACCACATGAATAATGACCCTACACACCATAGGAATGAATAAAGCAATGAGTAGTGATGTGGAAATGGGAACATTTCATTATCTTCACAGCAGAACAGAGATGATGCTGTTGGCACTTAGCAAACAAGTAGACAAGAAGTCAGACGGGGAGCCCTGTGTGAGAGTAAAACACGTCTTGCCAGTGTAACGATCAGCACACACTAGCATTCCAGATAGGTTCCAGGTGTGGATGAACTGAAGGGAAGAAGAGTATGTATGTGTCTGTCTATCCGTCCATCCATCCACCCAACTGTCCATCCATTCATCTATCCATCCAACCGTCCATCCATCCAAACAACTGTCCATCTACCCATTCATCCATCCATCCACCCAACCATCTGTCCATCCGTCCATTCATCCGTCCGTCCATCCGCCTGTCCGTCCGTCCGTCCGTCCGTCCATCCATCCATCCATCCGTCTGTCCATCTATCCATCCATTCATTCATCTGTTCATCCATCTGTCTGTCCAGCCATCCGTCCAACCATCCATCCATCCATCTGCCTGCCAGTCCGTCCACCCATCTGTCCATCCATGCATCCGTCCGTCTGTCCATCCATCCGCCCATCCATGCATCCATCCAACTGTCAATCTGTCAGTCCATCCATCCATCCATCCGTTGTCCGTCCACCCACCCACCCACCTATTTACCCCCTTCCCTTACCGAGTCACATTCACTGCAACCTCCTCCTGGGTGGCTCTGGTGAGGACTCGGAACAGCTGGTTTAGGATGGTGGGCAGGAAGGCGATCATCACATGGCCTTCCATTGCATGCAGACTCTGCACACAGGGAATGGTGAGACCTGGGTTATATTTCATTCTCTTGGAGAGCAGGTCCTGCTATGTGACCCAGGCTGAACTGGAATGCATGACTGCCTGTGACTCTCACATCTTATCCTCCCACGGGCCTGGGTCAACAGGTGCATGCCACCAGGCCCCATTGTGTGATCAAGGCAATGGCTACCTCGTTTCAAATCAGGACAGCAGAAGTCCCTCTGTGACAAATGGAAAGCACACAGAATGGACTTCAATGGCTTGTGTCCTAAACTGCAGGCCTGTGAAGATGTACCACAGTGCTGGGGATGAAGGAGTATGCAGGGGACTAGTGTCATGACGAAAGCTCTTTAAAGCAGAGAGGCAGAAGAGGAATCAGGAGGAACGTCACCAAGAACAGTCAGAGCAGCCATAGCTGTCACTGAAGTGGAGGGAAGGCTAGCAGTCGTAATGGACTTGTGTGTTCGTTATTTAAACACGCAGGCTGTCCTTTCTTGATCAGATCAAATAGGAGTTTCTACCCTATTTCCCGCATCTTACTCTGTCCTACACATGGAATGTCATTTAGTGGCTGTTTTCAAAATTCTCTTCTAGGATCCCATTCTGTATCGAGGTCCCCTCCACCCCGCTGTCACTGCTGCACAGTGGCTCCAGGAGCCACTGATTCCTGCACACAGCTGGGCTGGGCTGGGTGTCTCACCTCCATCTACCCAGGATGCTGTCATAAGGGGGTACTGCCTCCTACAATGACTGAGGAGCTCTCTCAGGGTCAGGACTGTTGTGACTTGAGTGTGTCCTTCACAAAGCTTCTGTCAGAAACTTAATCCTCAACGCAAAATCAAGGAGGTGGGGTCTAAGGAGAGGTGACCAGGCCATGAGGGCCCAACCTTCAGGAATGGACCATCGAGACTGCTAGAATGGGTTCCTTATAAAAGGACGGGTTTGTCTCCTATCACCCAACTCTTGCCCTGATCCTCTCCTAGCCCTTTGAACTGTGAGAGAATACATTTCCATTCTTTATGAACAAGACAGCTTCAGGTACCTCACTATCGTGGCACCCAAGAGGACCAGCCAAGACAGCTTCTCTTGTGCCCAGCAGCTGGTAAACATTTGGCAAAGGTCTGTGGCGGGTGAGCACGGGAGAAGCGAGAGAACACAGGGACGAGCACACAGGCAGGCAGAGCTATCGCTGAGATCACTCTGGTCCACTATCTAACGCCACTTAAAGCCACCACTGTGACAGCATCCAGATAAGGAGCATCTGCACAGAAGCTTACAACAGGCAGTAACAACACCTACCACCAGAAAGGAAACCCAATTTACTTCCAAAGTCATTTAAGAGTGACTAAGAAAGTCATCTGGTACCTTAAGGTATTTTACAAGTTCGCTCCCTGAGGCTTGGGCTCCAGATTCCGTTTTCTGACAGTACTGGAAGAAATTATGTAGATGCTGATCCTGGAGTGGGGGGAGAGAAGAAAGTCTGTTAGTATGCACTTATAGAGACAGGGAACTGAAGTAATAAGGGTGGCGGCGGGGCTGCGTCCCCAACACCGGGCCGCCCCCACGGCTAGCTTTACCCGAAATAATTACACGGAAACTGTATTCTTTTAATCACTGCTTGGCCCATTCTCTTCTAGGCTAATTCTCACATATTAATTTAGCCCATTTCTAATCATCTGTGTGTAGCACCCCAAGGTGCGCTTACCGGGAAGATTCTAGCCTATGTCCATCCTGGGTCGGAGCTTCATCCCGGGAGCAGGGCATGGCGTCTCTCTCAGGCATATGCTCCCGAGAGGAGAGCTGTTGAGACTCTGACCTCACTTCCTCTTCCTCCCAGCATTTTGTTCTGTTTACTCCTCCCACCTATCCTCTAACCAATAAAATGGGCCAAGGCAGTTCCTTTATTAGCCAATGACCTTCCTCCATCAGGGAACAAACATAAATGGCTTATATTTATTGGTACGTGCGCGTGTGTGTGCGCGCACACGCGTGAGAATCTCGGTGCACTGAGTACAAATGTGAAGGGTTTACACACCAGTATGTATGAGGAGACTGGAAGAGGAACTGGGACTTCTCTACCGCTCTGCCTATCCCCTTGAGGCAGGGGCTCTCTTCCTTGAACACAGCTGGAAGGGTTTACACACCAGTGTGTATGAGGAGGCTGGAAGAGGAACTGGGACTTCTCTACCGCTCTGCCTATCCCCTTGAGGCAGGGGCTCTCTTCCTTGAACACAGCTGGAAGCCAGCAGGCGCTAGTCCCTCACGTCTCTGACACCCTTGGAACCAGGTGATGGGCACCTATGAGACGCTTGGCTTGTTACATGGAATCTGAACTCTGGCCCTCATGGTTTTGTACTGGCTGCTGTTTACCACTGAGTCATCCATCCAGCCCAATGAATGTTTTTTAAGATTATAAAATGACCACGTACAGATGACATCTAAGGATCCCACTGGGGAAAACTGTTGAACAATGTCACAGACTATAAATTACTTGTCTTGTACATCAGCATATATAAGCACCTTCTATGTACTCTTTTCAAGTAAAGGCCTATAACGTAAAAACACATTTACAGGGCACCAGGATTCTGTTTTGCACAAACTCACTGGCAGAATGACCAGGGGAATGAGACTGCCGACCCATACCTGAGTGTACACCGTGGAGACCAGGTGAGTGGAGACCTTCAGCAGAGGCTTGCCACCTTCCACCCACTTAATTTCTGGACCATAATGCTGAAAGAAAGAATAGAGAAGGACCCCAACAGATCAGCTATCTCAGCTGCACACAACCATCAATGGGGGCATGGTGAGGGACCGAAGGCCCAAAAAGCCCCCCCGAGGCTGGGGAGCTGCACCTGGCCACAGCAGGGCTGCAGCTGGGTTTGCATTCGGATTTGCCCAGTTCCTTCCCCTTGGCACACCGCCCTGCCTCCTGGGCTTTCTAAGTAGTCCGAGGTGACAAGTAGCCTGAGACGACAGTCCACTTGGCTGGAAATGGATTCTACTTTACCAGTATCATTTTCTGTTTTTGAGACCGGGTCTCACTATGTAGCCCTGACTTGACTGGAACTTTCTATGTAGACCAGGCTGACCTCAAACCGACAGAGATTCACCTCTGCCTCCCGAGTCCTGGGATTCTGAGGATCTTGGGTAGACCTGAGGTCAGGGTTCTGAGAAGCAATGAAGGTAACACCAGAGAGAGTGATGAACCGTGCAGGAAAGATCTATCTCGCACTAGAAGAACTGAGAACGTAACATTTGAGCATGAGTACGTCTCAGAAAGACTCATGCCGGGCCCAGCATCTCCGGCCTCTCTGTCCCGGCACTGCCAGTCCAGGCTTATAAAACGCACGGAGAGTTATCTGAGGCAGCTTCTAACTGTACACATTTACTTCAAGATGAATGAAGAAAACCAACGTGTTAGGGCCAATAAAAATCCTGCGTGCTGTTTGTGCCTGTGTGCCATTTTTATTTTTAGACATTCTTTAACGCCTTCTGAAGACGCTGGGTGAAAACAAAACCACTCTTAAAATTTTGTACCCTGCCCATGCTGAGCTCCTGGTAGCCAAGGTAGCCGGACGGAAGATTAGCCGAGACAGGGACATGCTGTTCACTTGTCACCACCCTTCCGTCCTTCAGGAGGGGAAGCCAGGAGTAGCCAACTGTTGGGAACAAAGGACAAGAAAATCCTCTGTGAGTTCACATCCTTCAGAAGGAAAGCCACCGCAAGCCTGGACAACGACCGCGACCATCAGTCAAGGTAAGTGATGGGGAAGCCTTGAAAAAGCCTCTGCTGCGTGTCTCTCTGGGGTCAGACCACCAGCCATTTACAAGTGCAACTTATATATGCAATCCAGGCACGGCAGCATCGTGCCATCCAGAAGCCCACCGAAGCAACCCTTTGGCAAGAGAATGAATGTTTAAGAACCAGAATATAATAAAAACTTCAATATGCAAATGATAAAAAAAATAAATAAAACCAAGAAGCAAAGAGAGATGGGATTCCCACCTTGCGTTTCTACCGCGTCTTTCTTCTTTGTGCTCCCTTTAGTGGAGTTATCGCAGCTGACGTGGAAGAACGTGAAGAGCAAATGGTGTTTCTCATGGAGCTGGGTCGGCAACTCTATCTTGATCTGCAAAGGCAAAAGAACAAACTTCCTAACGTTCTGTAACAGCAAGTGTGCCCAGGGAAGGCAGGTGCAGGCGGCCCAATGCGCACCTCCATGTCTCCTCTTCAAACTCTTCCTAGGATGAAACTTAAACACACCCAAGCTGCTAATGACGCCAAGGAAGAGATGGATTCTGAACTCACGAAAAACTGGGGAAGGGTTGATGTCGCTTTCCGGCATAAGCAAACAGGAAAACAGACCCACGACACAAGCCACACTGCTGTAGGCATGAAACCTGGGGCTGAACATCTCTTCACTTACAGCAGTTTCACTGAACTACAGCTGACCTCAGACAACAGGGCTGTCAACTACATGGATCTCGTATATGGAGACTTTGGTTTACTTCCGGGTTTTGGTACTAAGAATTCAATCTAGCACCTCACACACGCTAATCACACACTTTACCACGGTGCCACACCACGATCCTATGCAGAATCTGGGTTTCTGTTTGCTTTACTTTATCTTATTTGGAAGGAGGGAGCCATTTGAAAAATTCATACACAAAGCACTTTACTTAAAAAGTCAAAAAATTAGATATTCATGAGTACGTAATTATGTGTACTTGGAGGGGGCTATCTGTTTGTGTGATGCGTGGGTCATGTGGGTGGCAGATACACACGTGTGAGCATGAGGACACACCATAGTGCAAGGAAATAAGAGGATACACGGTGTCTAGCCCTCTCCCCGGTTCCCACGAGACACGGTAGCTTGAGTCTGGAGGTAGGCTGGCATCAGCAGGCCTCAGGGATCCTCTTGTCTCGACCTGCCCCAGCTCTGGGGTTACAGATGCATGCATGGCCAAGCTCAGCTTTTTATACTGGGGTTGAGGATTTGAACTCAGGTTCTCGGCTTCTAGAGCAAGTACTTAGCTTAGCTACTCAGCATCTCCCAGTGCCCAATTTGCTACCATAAAATCTGCATGTACCAATTACTGAGATATGATTCATCAAACTGTATGCATATAAGCAGATGGCTGGCAACATTCACAATCATAAGAAATGTGAGTTAGCTACAAGGCTAGCTCACGGTTGTATTAATTAACGGTAGAACATGCTGTCGGTAATTTAAAAGCCACCTCCTACTGCGCCTGCAGCGAGTTTAGTGTTGCAGATTCTGTCTAAAATGTGAGCAGTTTCTCTCTGCTGCAAACTGAACGTGGGGAAAAAAAACGATCTCTCTTGGCTCTCATGTTCTTTTCACCAGATGTAGATGACTCAACACACAGAACTTGTTAACTGACTGCTGTGTTACTGATAAGGCTCAATCAGGGCATTAAGTAATTTCCGTGTAAATCAGAAGTCACATACGAATTTTAGATCACTCCAAGAGCATGCCACCCCAAGACTCTCTAGTCGTTCAAGAATAAACCATTCCACAGGAGAAAATCCACCAAAAAACAGGAGAGTTCTTAGGTTCAATAGTAACTATGCTCAAGGATGGATTTGGTTTTTGTCAGTTTTATTTTTGGAAATTTGATCATTTCTCTGAAGTTTTCCCCTCCCTCCACTCCTCCCTTTCCCTTCAGAAAGGAGCAGGCGTCCCAGGGACATCAACTCGAGGATGAATTTGAACGGAGCTCAGTGGAATATTCACTATGGTACTAGAGTGCAATTAAAAATTGTCTTTTATTGTTTTGTAACGTGTGGTTTTATTTTTAATAACAAAGATGTTAAATAGAGAAAAATAAGTAAAACAAACACCAATTCTGCTGCTGTGGTTTCAGCACGGAGAGCAGTTTTCCTTGCACTCTGCTGTAACAAGCAGAAAATTTCATGCTTCTCTGAAACTGGTCAAATTGCCTTATTCTTTGAAGATGCCCTTACCTCGTCATAGAATTCTGGGTTTTGTTGATGGTGCAGAACTGCGGCCAGGGCACTTCTTGTGAACACGGGGCCCCCAGGTCTGCCGTAAATGCACTGTAGGGAGAACCAGCAAAAGCAAAGATTGCGTTTCGGCTGACGGCGTGAGAGACTGGTCAGATATGCTACACAGAACGAGGCTCCTCGGACGGCATCTGCCTGTGAGAGCCCGGGCCCGCAAATCCTGGAACTCAGAAGTCCTGGCAAACCTGAGACCTTCCCTGGTCTGTTGCCCACCCCCTTCCATTTTTCCATAAAAACATTTGTATTTGTTGTAATTAAAACAAACACATTAAAAACCTTATACAGTACCTTCCATTTCAGGCAGCCTTCTCTCCATGACCATCTGTCACTAACCTGTTCGTTTCCTTTTCTCCTCTCCCACTCGGTCTCTCCCTTTCCTCCCTTGTTCCCTCACTTAGCCCAGGCTGGCCTGCTCTGCCTGGCGGCCAGAGGTCCTCCAGACTGGAGTGCAGCCCTCACAAGCTTGTGCCACCATGCCTGCTTTTACGAGTGCTGAGACAGAACCCAGAGTTCGGCAGGCACTCCATCATCCTCAACCTAAACTCTTAACTATCTTGAGAGAGACTATATTGACTTTCGCACATCTGTCCCCTACCTTTCTGGGAAAGGCTCTGGAGCCACACTGCTTGGATGTAAACGCAGTTCTACTAAAGTATACAGCACTGAACAATTTACAGCCCGTGCATTCATCTTCTCAGAACCTAGAAATCCCCGATCTCAATGGATCTATTTGAAAAGTCTGTTTGGTAATTAGAAGGATTAAGTATGCACACCACGGTGCTGGGAACAGCATCAGTCAACATTGTCTCTGATGACAGAGAGCATTGCTGAGATTCTGTGTCAGCTACTTAATGAAGATCCCGTGGTCAATCGCTACCTCTACCTTCACAATTGCATACATCACGACTCTTCACACCTAGACAATGTCTGATGCACGGTGGGTATTTAATACATGCTTACTGAATCACGCACACATAAAAGATCCCATCTCCAACAAGAAAAGCAAAACATAGTCAATTAGGACCAAGAATCAACCTACACACTGTGACATTTAGCTTAGGCCATTATGTAATATAACACCCTATAGTTTCAGCTTATGCTAATTAAAATTAAAATGTGCTAATCTTTAATATATATTAAATATTGTTTCTTTTTGCACATTTGTCTCCTTTTTCTGGGAAAGTCATTTTAACATAGTAAAGAATTTAGGCTCTGGAGCTGGACTGTTTGGATTTAAAACTCAGTTCTGCTAAAGTATGTAACATTTTAAAGTATATATCAATTTCAAGTCTCTGCATCAATCTTCTTAGAAGGTAGAAATTATGTATCTTATATATAATAATATTACATATCACATAAAAATAAAGATATATAACATATATGCATATTATGTATATGTGTGTTGTGTACGTATAAAACAGACAAACCTTCAGGGGTTGAGAGTCTTCTTCATCAGAGTCTTTAAACTCAATGCAAATAGCAATATTTCTGGCCTGCAGGGGTATATAAGAGAAAAAGATGTAAGAGTTAAAAAAAAAGCAACAAAACCCAGCACACACACACACACATTTATAAAAGAACCTAAAAGCTAGGTTGTAAAGGAGACTCCTACGTCGGTGTACTCACCTTGGCAAAAGACTTCTGACTGTCGTATTTCAAGTACTTCGGGTACACGTAAAGGTGATTGCTGTAGACGGTGTAAGGCTGGGTGTGTTTGGGGATGCAGGGCACAAACTCCTCCACTTCAAATGTGAGCGGAGATTTACTACAGGTTTCGAATTGCCTCATGGGAACGTACGACGAATTGAGATAATCTGAAAAGAAATCCCAAGTAATACAGACCAGAGGAAAAGCCAACTAGACAAACACGTGGGCTGCTTTATTGCACAGAGCTGATCACTTACTCGGGCAGTCAGAGGAGACATTGTCAATCGTAATGTCTAGATTGCCCAAAATCACTGGGAGTTTGGCCATCTTCTCAGGTCTGCAAACAAAAGAGAAATCAAGTGTTATGAGGGAGGTTAACTGTGAAGTCCAAATTCTCCAGTGGTATACCCAGAAAAAGGATTTAACAATATATATATAATATCACCAGCTGCAAAAATCACATTTCAACTTTGTAACAACCGCATGAAAAAGATATTAAAAATTGGCAAAAAATACGGCATTTCACTTAGCCCAACATTTATACAATATTATCTTTTTGGTACATCATCAATACAAGAACATGTTAAGTCTTCAAAGCCAGTGTTTTGCAGTGCACACTGGGGTTCAGACTTTTTCAGTAATTCAAGTGATTCTCGGCCTAATGGATTAAGTAACCTCAGAGGTCAAGACACAGAATATCACCAAATAGGATGATACAATATCACCCAACAGTTACAATGATACAATATCACCAAAAAGCTACAATGATACAATATCACCAAACAGTTACAACAAAAGCCTCCCTTCTCCTCAGCCTCAGCCAAGGAGACGCAAGGCTTATTTGGAAGAATCAGCATTTAGAAGCAGAAGCTATATAAATGCTGGGCATGAAGTAATTGATCAATGAAACTTGTCATTCATCTGACTCCATTTAATAAAGAATCTCCCCATTGTCCTAATAAGAACTGCTACTGTTGTCAAAGAAACCAACGCAGGCATTGTGACACCAGGCCCCTTCCTCAGAGAAGATAAAATTCCCTTCTCTGAGTATTTGCTCACCAGAGGACCAGGAAATGTTCCTCTTTCAACCTCCAATAGCTACTTCACATTTCTTTTTTTTTTTTTTTAAATTTGGGGTGTATGTGTGTGTGCGGGGGGATATGTGCATGTGAGCCCCTTGAGGCCAGAGGCATCAGATCCCCTGGTACTTGAGCCATAGGCGGTTGTGAGATGCCTGATGCAGGGAGTGGGAACCAAACTCAAAGCCTCTGGGAAAATAGTATGCACTTTACACGTTGGGACATCAGAATAGGACTTCTTTTGTTCTGATAAATTTTCATCTTTTTTATGTTTGAGCCATTTATGGTAGGCCCAGATCCTCCTGAATCCAGGCTCTACCATCAGTGTCTGTGATCTTCCTGAGAACTTCATGCCATGAAGATATTTGATCAGCATTGTGTATATTCGTAACCATCACTGATCACACTACATCACATAGAATACAGCCAAGAACAGGCTCTTAAGTTCTCCACTCTCACATGACAGGAGCTTCCTGGCAGCCAGTTCCTCCAACAATCGAACAGCTGTCCTCTCACACCCATGAGTCATTCACGGGACGCTGCACGTAACCATGGCAAACACATCCCGCCAAACACTTTGCACTCCTCTGTGGCACCAGCTTAGCCAACCAATTTAAAAGAGTCATGGTCAAGGTGGCGTGGCTGGCCCTGGAAACAGGATGCTGCCACCGGCTCTTCATAAACCACCTGTGGAATAATTCCTTCCACGGTGCTGCCAATACCATCCCAGTTCAGGTCTAGGTCGATTACTTGTTTGTCAGGTTATCTGGGGAGAGGGGACCTCAGCTGAGAAAAGGCTCCCATCAGATGGGCCGGTAGGCACGGAGCATTTTCTTGATTAACGATTGCTGTGGGAAGACCCAGCACAGGGCAGGTGGTCCTGGGTTCTGTATGAGAGCAAACTCCCAATCAGGGTGCCTTCCCAGCAGTGGCAGAAGCCCCAGGGAATGCACACACCCAATAACATGTGCAAAGCATGGAAAACTATGACTGCTTAGGTGAGGATTATATCAATTATCATCTTCCCCCAGTTTGTTTATTAGTATCAGGAGAACCAAGCTTGTAAGTCAGAAACCTGGCAGGTGTCCTTGGTGACCACCCTCCTCTTCCCCGCTGTAACACCCAGCAACTGGGCCCTGTGGCTTCGTTAAGGAGCCCACCTCTCCCGACTGCCTGCTGCTATCACCTTTCCAGCTGACAGTGTCCCTCAGATTGTCTCTTTCCTGCGTACACTTTACCTCTACCCTAAACTGTATTATCACCTCACCAAAACATCCAGCAAGAATTCCAGTTCACCAGAACCGTTTGTTTCTTCTCTTGGACTCCAGGACACGTTCTGTTCACGCCCACTCCTCCACGTACCCCTCATGATCTCGAGTGACATAATTTACATGACTGTCCCCGCCTCTCCCCCCATACATGCGGAAACATCAACACCTTAAAAACTCACTTCCGGAAGTCTGCGAGTAGCTTGAGCATGTCATCGTTGGAAAGCTTGTTGCTGTCCTGCCGATAGATGGCAGAAAATCTGGCATTTTTGTCCAGGTTTCCAGATGTATCCTTGAACAACGTCCTGAAACAGTGAAACGATATTTCGAGACTCCCTTTTCTAAAGACCAAAATAAAGAGAACTCTGGTCTCTGCGCAGACTAATCATGATTCCACTGGCTGTGGCCAAAAGGAATCTCATTATCCCCAAATGTGGCAAGTATTAATGAGGACAACCACAACTAACTCAGTTTGCACAGAGGAGAGTTCCAGCCAAAAGCCTGTACTGAGAAAACAACATCCCATTCATGTGGGAAAGAAGGAGGGAACACGGAGAGAGGCCACCGCGGGACACCCCAGATGCACCATTCCAGCTGGAGGCACGTGGCCAAGGCCTGGACTGAGACAAACCTCCTGTCCACACTGCTGGGCCCAGCAGCTGTTCTTCGGCCCACGTCCTTTCTCTCTGTGCCACGGCTTAATATATCTTCTGATCTGCTGGTTATTAACCCTTGATCTCACCTATCTGAATCTGCCCATCTGTCCATCTCAAGTATAAAAGGCGTTCTTACCTCGCTGCCCAAGCGAACGGCATTCTGTACTGTCCCAGTCTTTGGCATGCCTGTTTGGCATTCTTCAGCACCTTCTGGGCAACCTGGAATGCACCAGGACAGAGCACTGAAATACTCAGGCATGGGGAAAGTGAGACCAGAATATGACCACTGAAGATCTCACCATACCAGCAGATGCACAGAAAGGTGCTTCTTATAATGATAGGGCTGGATTCAAACCCAGTACGGACTTCTTTATGTAATGTACCCCTGGCAGTGATCCTCATAACTGGAGTATTGTTTTCAGGAAGCATAGAAATAAACCCAGTCTTTGCAAGCAACAAACAGGCTACTCTGTGGCCAGAACTTTTCCTCTCACAGACCTCCTTTCTTTTTGACTAAGCTAATTGTGAACCACTGAGGAGACTAATATTTGGTATCCATGCCCAAATATCTGCTTACCAGAATTTAAAGGAAAACACTAATGAGCATTCCCAGCTTTCCCAGCACCTAACACGCACCAACGTGCACAGATTCCCACAATCTGGGAAACGCCGTAATTAGTGCTGGTTTAAATTAGACACCGCCTTCAATTGTTACCGCTTTGCTTTATTCACAAACACTATCACTGTCCCATTATCAGCGCTGGCTTGTTCTCGGTCGATGGAACACAACAAGCATGCCGGTGTTGGGCCAATGACATGCATGCGTGTCGAGTGGTTCTATTACCGATCAGCTGCCCCACATGTCTTGGTGCTGTGGTAGTGCTCTGCGACCGAAGTGTGGCTGATCTGGACAGTCCAGAGGGGACCTGAGTGTCCTTTGTGTGTACAGGAAGGAACCTGAGCTCATTTATGTTACTTGAGTACATCAAAGTCAAAGCAGTCTTAGGAAAAGGGCTTATACCCGAGAGCCAGTGTTTTCTACCAAGCTGCAGTTAGAGAAGCCTGGGGCCTGCCTGCACCGCTCTGGGCAGGACTGCACCCTGACAGGCCCTGCAGTGATCTGTGGGCACCATCGAGTGAGAGAAGGCACTCGGCAGGCGACAAAGGACCAGAGCAGCAGAAAAGCCCATCTGAAGGGTCACGAAAATCACCATGTTACTCCATGAGCTCTGCTTTCCCCACATTAAAAATGGAGGACGTAGTGACAATATCCATGAGCCCTCGTCACTGTAAAACTCTGTGGTCCTTCCCAGTCACACCCTGTCTCGCAGAAACAAACAAACAAAAAAACTGGGCACACGGGAATAGGAGTTTAGCATAGTGGCAGAACATACACTTGGCATGTGCCAACACCTGGGCACAGTACATAAAGTAACTGCTCTTTATGTTTTAGTGTGTTTTTCGTGTGTGGCGTGTGTCATGTCCGTGTGCATGTCTGCATGTGCGTGTCAAAGCTGTGTACATGTCTGTGGAGGACTGGAGTTGATGTCAGGCATATTCCCAGATGGCAGCCACGTTGTGAAGAGCTAGCTCTCATCTGAACCTGAAGCCCGCTGGTACTGGCCACTCTAGCTACCCAGTTTGCCTGGGAGATGCTGAGACTACAGACAGGGCAGGCATATGGGTACCAGGGAGCAGAACTCTAACCCTCAGGCTCATGTGGCAAGGGCCTCATCTGTTTGTGCGCTTTGGACCATGGATAAATGTGGCTTACCTGTGACCTCATAATTGTTTCGATCTCGGCATAGAACTCATCCCTTTGTCCGTCACTTTCTAATGACCGCAAAGCATGGAAACCATTCCTACCTTCGCGGAGTCGGAGCTCTTCATGTACGGCTCAGCACAGTGCGCGATGCTCCCCTGGAGGACCTTCTCAATTCTGGCCACAAGGAATATGTCCGGATGAGGACACGTGACTGAAAATATTCCCTAGAGAGACAAAGGGTCAGCAGGACTCAGGATGAAAGAAAGAAATCCCTTAACCACCACAGCAGCAGAGGGCACTGAGACAGTCCAATCAGGAAGGAGACCTGGGTCAAATATCCCAGGTACCTCTCAGTCCACCATCTGCTCAAAGAGTCTGCTTGGTGGGGAGGGCAACAGGAAAAGGCTTAAGGAATGAATGAGAGCCCCGAACCACTTCTCTCTCAGTCTGCTTTTACTATGTAATTACACACAGTGCCCTATAATCAATGACCCAAACTGCCCTCCCCCCCCCCATGCATGACAAGGTCTCATTTGAGCAGTTTTACTAATCAAAGAGCACCTGCAAGAGAAGGCTGAGAGGTGTGCACGGTCCCCACCTGCTTTGGATACTGCATGGCTGTGGCCTGAAGTGCATCCTGGAAGGCCGGCGGGCTCTGACCACCGTTCATCAGGGCCGGGGATGTGGGGACCAGCATCTGTCGCACTGAGAAATGGTTCAGGTCTACGTGGAAGTCAGCGGAAATCTTCCGGTTGTATTTTATGTCAAACAGGGACAGGGTGACAAAGAAAGGCTCGACCTGGACAAGGACATTAATACAACACCACGTCCTCAAGACAGTTCAGACAGCTTGGGGGGGGAGGGGGAGATACGCGGCTGTGCAGGGAGAATGGCGAGCCCTGTTTACGGCTGTCCCCTTGAATGACTGTGACACTTTTGTTCCTTGCCACAGAGTTAGGCTATAAAGCATTTTAAAAAAACAACACTGTTACTACCCCCTTCATGGGTGTCACTATTTCATGCACCCTCTCCAGATAGGACAGCTGATCTCCTTGGGGCATCTAACATGAAATTCATATCCTGGATATGCATCTTAAGCCTGCTGTCTTACCGTTGTCCGCAAACGCACCCCCATCCCATCCACATCCCAGTGTGAGCCCTACGCCTCTCCCTGGGTGAAGTCTCCACACCCAAGCTACAATGTAAGGGGAAACCCGTGACACCTGAAATTAATAAATGTTTAAAACGGAAAGCACTGATTTGTTTTTAAAATTATTTTGAAACTTGAGGACAATTTTATTAGAATCTAAATGAAAAAGCCTACGGCAATCAAGCTGTGAATCTCAGTAGTTGCCAGGGGAAGAAGAATGGGGAAGAGAAGAGGGAAAAAATGCCACGTGTTTTTAAGCCCGTGTGGAGGTCAGACACATGGTGGAGGGGGCGCTGGAGAAAGGGGTGAGGAAGCCAAAAGTATCAGGAAAAACACTCGTGTTCTGAAGGAAATGCATTTTAAAAGGTGTGTGTGTGGGGGGGGGGGGGGGTCACACGTTTCTAAAACTTGGCAAGGTAGGGAGATTCAGCCGAACCTCATGGGTGCTTGGCTGATGGAGGGGCTGTGCTGGAAAGGGGGAATTCTAGGAAGGAAAAGTACGGTTTCAGTAAAGGGCAAATTATTCCACCTATCTCTTCAGTATGGCTTAAGGCGACTGCCTCCTCAGCTGGTCCCTGGGCCAGGTCACCGACCCACCCAGACCAGAGTCTACGTTCTTGACCAGGGGGACTCTGTGGCAACTCTAACATCTCCCCTCTAGAGACAATGTGCTGGTGGACCTGCGTGTTTGTGGGTGACCTCGTCAAACACCTGCACTTTTCAGAAGGAAAATTACATTTGTAGTGGGTCCTTCTTCATTTTCAGCGACACAGCACTGGAGATTGAAAGACAGATCATTGCACTTGACGAGAATCCTTTTCCCAAACTTCTCTGCAAACGGCTTCACTTCCGGCTCCATGGGTGAGAAGTCCAGTTTCTTGAAAATGAAAACATGGATATGTAAACACTTAGAGCTCCCATCAAAAATGCCATCATGGGTGTTATCACATAAATCTGCCTGAAACACGGGAAAGCTATATCCACAATAGGGCTGCGACTTTGCGACGGCACATCACACTGAACAGACATGTATGTCATCATGCATGTTATCATGACAGTCACATACATGATGACACACCTGCTTGACGGATCATTATGCAGGGAATAATACATGGTTATAAACAACCTAAACACCCATTAGCTTATGTGTAAGGACACATAAAATACATTATATATGTATACACACACATACGGCTGTACATACAGACATGTACACTCAATAATAAAAAGGAAACTCAGGGCTAGACGTGGTGGCACACATTTGTAAGCCCAGAACTTCGGAGGCAGAGGCAGAGGCAGGCGGATCTCTGTGAGTTCAAGGCCAGCCTGGTCTACAAGAGCTAGTTCCAGGACAGGCTCCAAAGCTACAGAGAAACTCTGTCTCAAAAAAAACAAAAAACAAAACAACAACAACAAAAAAAAAAGGAAATTCTGAATCAATGAAATGGCCCAGCAAGTCAAGTGTGCGGCATCAAAGCCCGCCACCTGAATGTGATTCCGGAATCCACGGAGGATGGAGAGAACCAACCCCTAAAGTTGTCCTCTGACCCCCCTGCATGTGGCTGAAGTTTCAGAGTCCATGTTTTACCCCCACAAATAATAGCAATCAATCAAGGCAATCAATAAAAGGAAGACATAACAGACAAATCCTGCATGGTTTCACATTGATGAGTTTGATATAATAGTTAATTCATAAAGACTAAAAGCAGAACAGAGGTCACTAGGGTCTTATGGACAACCAGGGATGGGAAGCCATTATTTAAAAGAATTTCAGTTTCTAAAGACGGAAACTTTCAAATATTGGAAACAGATGGTGTAACAGTTGCATGGAGAATATTTGTTGTTACTGTACTTTTAAAAAATTTTTACTTTTTAAAGTTTGAATTATATATTATCAAATGACTCAAGCCATAAGGTCTGCGCTGTATGCATGTTACCACAGTAAACAGAGTTAGGAGGTCCGTGAAGAAACTCAGAAGATGGTTATTATTAAAGTTAAATGGGGAGTCATTTAAAAAGGAGAGCTAGGTCTATTAGAAGAACCACAAATGAGGAGGGAAAGCGTTGGGGCGAAATATAGCATGACCTTGTCCCTTCTGGGCAACTCTACCTTACACTCAATGTCGCAGGCCCTGGAGGTCTTTGTCACACCATGTTTGGACTTTGCTGGGACACAGATGTGGGCTGCACGCACTTAGCTTTCTCTCGGGGTCAAAAGCTAGTTGAGAAGTGTTACTGCCTCCTGGGTGTCTACAGCGGTGTGTGCCACGCTCTAGGGGTTATTTTTAGGGGTCCCTTAAATGATCAGTGTGACCCTGCAGATTCAGGCTGGAGACTTCTGGGAAGTGGGCTAAACACTGCTCTCAATGTTCGGCAGCACACTGAATATTAAACATCTGTGGATTTTATATTCTAAATGTTAAACAGCTCTTACCTGGGCATCTGGGTCCAGGTAAAAAAGCTTCACTCTGCTCTCGCTTTTCAGCTTTATTTCTGCTTCTCTGGTGCTCTGTGGACAAAAAGAATAAAAAGAAAGAAAGAAATTTATTTGTGAACAAAATCCTTTGTCCCCACCGCCTCCCCCAGAGGTACCAGAATATGTTTGAAAGCTGCCTATGACAGTTTAAATGAGGTCCCCATAAAGCTCATCTATTCGAATGTTTCATCCCCAGTTGGTGGGACCTTTTGGGAGGGGTAGGACTTTTAGAGGAGTTGCTTCATTTGGGGTGGGTTCTGAGATTTCAAAAGCCCATACCATTCCAAGCTAGCTTTCCCTCTCTCTGCCTTGAGCATGTGGACTAAGATGGGAGCACTTCGCGGCTGCTCCAGTACCTAAGACAGAAGCACTCAGAGGCTGCTCCAGTACCTAAGACAGAAGCACTCGGAGGCTGCTCCAGTACCTAAGACAGAAGCACTCAGCGGCTGCTCCAGTACCTAAGACGGGAGCACTCAGCGGCTGCTCCAGTACCTAAGACAGAAGCATTCAGCGGCTGCTCCAGTACCTAAGATGGGAGCACTCAGCGGCTGCTCCAGTACCTAAGACAGAAGCACTCAGCGGCTGCTCCAGTACCTAAGACGGGAGCACTCAGCGGCTGCTCCAGTACCTAAGACAGAAGCACTCAGCGGCTGCTCCAGTACCTAAGACGGGAGCACTCCGCGGCTGCTCCAGTACCTAAGACGGGAGCACTCCGCGGCTGCTCCAGTACCTAAGACGGGAGCACTCCGCGGCTGCTCCAGTACCTAAGATGGGAGCACTCCGCGGCTGCTCCAGTACCTAAGACGGGAGCACTCAGCGGCTGCTCCAGTACCTAAGACGGGAGCACTCCGCGGCTGCTCCAGTACCTAAGACGGGAGCACTCAGCGGCTGCTCCAGTATCTAAGACGGGAGCACTCAGCGGCTGCTCCAGTACCTAAGATGGGAGCACTCAGCGGCTGCTCCAGTACCTAAGATGGGAGCACTCAGCGGCTGCTCCAGTACCTAAGATGGGAGCACTCAGCGGCTGCTCTAGTACCTAAGACAGAAGCACTCAGCGGCTGCTCCAGTACCTAAGACGGGAGCACTCAGCGGCTGCTCCAGTACCTAAGATGGGAGCACTCAGCGGCTGCTCTAGTACCTAAGACGGGAGCACTCAGTGGCTGCTCCAGTACCTAAGACGGGAGCACTCAGCAGCTGCTGCAGTACCAGCTGCCTACCTGATGCCATGCTCCCCACCGCAACTCTCAGGAACTGTGTAACCAGGCTCCTGATAAACTCTTCCTCTGTAACCTGTCTCTATCATGGTATCTCTTCACAACAGCGGGAAAGTACAGGCTACTCCACAACCCTGTCTGGTCTCTAGGAGGCAGCGGCATGCCATGTGACCCAGGTGGCACAGGCTGGAACATTGTGGGTGACAGCATAGGCACTGGAACCCTGAGGAGGTTTAGAGTGGCGTAGGCACAGTTAAGCCTGGGAGGTTTTCAGCTGGAACCTTTCAGTCGATGGCCATGAACTTGAGTAGCAGACTTGGAAAGCATCAGCATGAAGGCAGGGATGGAAGTGGACATGATTCCTTGGGAGTGTGGGAGGAGTGACAGGCAGAGGAGAAGCCACAAAGGACACAGACACCTGGTGGCAGGGCGGAGACAGAGATGCAGGACTTAGAGGGGGCGCTTGTGTGAAAGAGGCTTCTGGACATTCACGAGGTTGAGTCACCTTTAACCTCTTCTTTGTGGCAGTCACAGACACTTACTCCTCATTTTCCCAGATAAATATGGAGCTCTGATTATAATTCCCCCTTCTCATCTGCTACTTCTCCCAAAGACAGGAATCACCCCTCTGTCCCAGACAATGGAGCAGGGACAACCAGGGTGAAGAAGTTGGCTGTCTTCTGTGTTGATGGCTAAGGGACATCTAATATGGCATGTCTAACCTAACCCAATGAGAAATTAAGAATCTTACTAATTTTTCAATCATAAGTCCTTGGCTATGACTCAAACCCTCAGCGACTGTAACCAGCGGCCTGACATTCATAACTAGCTCTGCAGCTGACTCCCCTCCCTACCTGGCCTTGTATTTCTAAGTAAAAAGAATGCACGAGATGACGCCAGAGGCTCTTCCCCCAGCAGTGTGTGTCGGGTGGCATCTAAGAGTGATCGCTTGGAGGTCAGGGGCAGTCTTTACACCTGCTTTTGCTTTCCATGGAGAAGATGTTCCTGGGTTGGATCCAGGCAGACTCTCTCCATGGAGAGTTTGAGAGCCTCATCTCACTTCATGTTGCTGACCCCTGTACCTTCTATAGACACACACACACACACACACACACACACACACACACACTGGAAACCAGAACATACCTAAGTGGATATATGGAGATTGGAGATGTCAGGAAGATGAAGTCACCATGAAGAAAAAAGTCTAGCTTGTTTACACAACACCGGGAAGTTTTACTTACAAGAAGCATAAAAGTAAAATCTTAATCAGTGTTTATTAAGACACTGAGAAAATGTACTTTCACAGGCTAAGTGCACACAAAGATACAGCTGTTAAGAGAATTATCCCAAGACTATGTGATTGAGCACGTTTCAGGGAGGCAGGAAGCGGGCCCGCTCTGGAAACAGCCTGTGGTCGGTCAGTGCGCGGTGGGACTGTAGGAGGCTTCCTCCCAACAGCTCCGCTCTGGCAAGACCTGTTTTCTAGTTTAGACTTGGTGGAGAAAAGACTGTGAGGAATACGGACAGGAGCAGGGCGACCCTCCTTAGAAACTGCTGTTTGCACCCAAGTCAAAGAAGAGAAGGGCTCAGCCGACACAAAGACACTTCCCATCTCACTCAGCCACAAATGACACGGCTTCCCCATGCTTCCTTCATCTTTGGAACATTCAAGGGTTTCTCCAGAAAGGAGAGTGATGTGTCTCAAGCTTGTGCGTGCACAATCTGAAGTGAAACATCATCTATGGCCAATTTTATTTCATTTCAAAAGTACGTTACAGGAAAAACATGGTGTTGGCGGCTGAGTCATTCAGACAGAATGAGATAAAACAGATTTAGCAAAATCCTCTGAGGCTGGAATACATAACGCTTAAAAATAATTTATGAGTATGGGTGGTTTGCTTGTATGCATATCTGTGAACCAGGGGCATGCCTGGTACCCACGGAGGCCAGGAGACAGGTATAGAATCCCATGGAACTGGAGATACAGATGGTTGTGAGCCACCATGTAGGTGCTAAGAATCCAAACGAGGTCCCCTCGAAGAGCAGCTGGTGCTCTGAGCCACCGAGTCATCTCTCCAGCCTCCAGATGATTTAGTTCTTCCTTTAGAGAGCTATCACAACACATGTTCATGCCTTATGTCATCTAACTCAAATGGACTAACACTTCACCTCCGGACACAAAGCCAGGCTAGAGCGTTCTAGAATTGGAAGCTTAGCAATGGAATGACTGCCAAACCACAGGCGATTCCACAGCGTGATAATGGCATGGTTTTCTGGTTTGGGGTCTGGGAAGGAAGTGTTTGTTCCAGAGTTGGCTTTAAAACTCTTATAAAAATGTGGCCAGGAAACCACATGGGTTCCCACAAGTCCTACTGAGAATGGCCCCCTGCCCCTGACTCAGTCTCAGGGAGGCTATAGACCTACAAATGCCACACTTCATCTTATACTCCACTATAGAAGATTTACCTGGAAAGAAAAATTCATCATAGAATAAAATCATAAAGAAGCAATTCTGGAATCATACGAAACTGCCTCTCTTCAGAACACAAGGCGATGAAGTGTGAGCTACTGTTTGGATACATACACACACATGTGTGCACACACATCACACAAAAACACACCACACACATACACACACGTGTGCACACAAAACACACCACACATACACACACGTGCACACACATCACACAAAAACACACCACACACATACACACACGTGTGCACACACATCTCACAAAAACACACCACACACGTGTGCACACACATCACAAACACACGCGTGTGCACACATCACAAGCACACCACACATACACATGCATACGTGTGCACACATAGCATGCACAGACATACACGCATGCACACACACCACAGAGAAGGAAAATACATTAAGAGAGAGTGTGAGGTTTTTCTTCATATCACCTTTACACAAAAAGGTAATGCACAGACATCCTCCAGGGCCACCTAACATCAAGGCAAGCAGAGGAAGGAATGCCCTGAGTTCCCAGAAGAAACAAATTCACTGGTTTGTACAGGCTTTTTAAATAGAAATATTTGTAAGACTGATGCTATGAATTTTGCTTTATTTACAATCAAAAGTTTGGTTTCAGAGCTAGACAATAGGAGAAAAAGATTAAGTTTTCAGGTAAATATAGTATGTCCCTGAAGTGAAAACAGTAGAGATATCCAGTACTCCAAGCACAAGCAAACGCTCCAGGAACATACAAACAACCCTGAAAATCCAAGTCCATAATATTCCAGAGTGAAATATCAGTTATTTTGCACTGAAATAACTTCCTGTCAGACATATCCTGTTTGGCTGGGTCTCAGTCACAATGGAAAACAAAAGCCAGAGCTAACAGGAAGAGTGAGGCCAAGACAAGCCATCAGGAGAGGTCTGGCCACTAAGTCACACCTCCAGCTGCCTCTCCAGTGATCCAGGCATCCTCTCCACCCTTCCCTGTGGCTGTGCCTCCCTCGTCTGCTTTCCCGACCTCTTCATCCTGAGTACACTCCCTTTCTCTCCCTGCATCTCTCCCACTCCACTCCATACACAATTTATCTGACTCTGTAACCATGGAATTCATTCGTCCTAAAAACAGGATGTCCATTTGCTGGTTAGTCCCCAAGTTCCCTTAATGAGTACAAATGAGCCATATCCCAGGTTCACTAGCAGGGCTAACAGCCAGGCTGATGACAGAGGAGTCAGGCACAGGGATGCCTCTCCACTTAGAGCCTGGCCCCTCAAACGCCACATGACTGAGAAGGCCACTAGAATTCACAGGTGACTGACAAGCCACACTTCCAATAGTCCTCACAGTAGCACCCTGGGAGAAAGACAGTACGTTTTTTTCCCTTTGAAAAATTAAGTTGGCCAGGTAGCAGAAGAAAAGACTAAAATTCTTATTCAACTTCATAGGGGGAAAAACTGGATTTCTTGTTGGTTTTATCCTATTTTGCTTTGCTTAAGATAGGCTCTTGCTATGACCCAAGCTGACCTTGAACTTGGCAATTCTTCCTGTCCCAGCCTCCCCAGCAGCAGGGTGTCAGGACATCTGGCTTAGAGATACAGACGTGAAATCACCAACCCTGGGCTCAAATCACCGGAACCGGAGCTTCATCTTAGGTAACCATTCTGCCCACTGGGTAAGCCTAAAGTGTCTTTCCGATCTCTAGACTGCATGGATGTGCTGTTCCAGTAAGAACCAAATAAGTTTGAGCGTGCTGCCGGGAGAACCTCTGAGCATCCAGGAACAACGCAGGATGCATGAACAGAGTCAACTAATGCCCAGACTGCCTAGCAAGACTGGTCGAGGGGTGTAGTTCAGTGCTAGACTACTGGTCGACCATATGCACGGCCCTGAGTTTCAGCAACACACAACACACACACACACACTGGACTAGCATGAAAATAAACACAGAAGCCAAAACTCCTCCAGGCCAGGCACAGCTTACAATGGAAGTTCTAAAGTTAGTTTTAATGGGCAGGTGTGAAAATAGCTAAGTCCTGAAGAAAAACAGAACTCTGCAGTCCGAGCCAGGAAGAACCACCATGTCATCTAGAAAGAAAGGTCAGTGCTGGATGCCTGTCTATTTGCAAGCCTACGTAGACACACCATGTTTCCATTATAGTGTTTAACGTGTGGGTGGGTACAGCCAGCATTTCACTGCATCATAAAAAAAGCACAACAGAAAGGCAATAACACAAAGACTATAAAGGGACAGTGAAGACAAAGACATCGCCCTCCTTTTAAGACGCATGTACAGGACAAGGATAGTCACGGCAGCACTGTTCAGAGTAAGAAAAATGGAAATAGCCTGACAGTTAAAAGGTCTATGCAGTACGATAAAAATGACTGACCATGTCTGTACCCAAAACAAGGCCAAATATGGTATCATTAAACACCAGTGCAAAATAAACACACAAACATACAAAAATCACCACCCAGTGTCTTTATGGTGAGTGTGTAAAAACACACAACAAAAAGGAAGTAAGATGCATCTCAGTGGATGCTCATGGCTGGGGCTGTGGAGCAGGAGAGAATGGGAGCAAAGGCCATGCTGAAAGGACTGCCGACTGTCACTGGGGTTATATATATTATATATAATACTTATTATATACCGGGGTTGTATATATAATATAATACTTATTATATATAATATACAATACTTATTATATATAGCATATATAATATATATGCTAATAAGGTAACAGGGCAGCACGGGGCTCTGGGCAGCGCTGACATGGCCACTTTGTTTTTTCTTGTGCTTTTCAGTAATTCTGGGGTTTCTCAAAATTACCAAATACACGAAGAACCTGGCTTTGTTGTTGCTTACTTGTATTTTGTTTGTTTTGGGTGACCCAGGAACATGGTCTGTACCTTCAGCAGTTCCCGTTTAGATGAAGTGACAAAATTTCCACAATCATCGTTGGGAATTACGAGCATTAATTTGAGTGAGACAGCATACCCAAGTGTTCTGGCTCCTGGACACAAACTAGCTCATCTGAGAAGGAGCTTCGTGGAGACAATGCCCCCACTAGACTGGACAGTGGGCTAGACTGTGGTGCATTTTCTTGATGGATATGGGAGAACCCAGCTCACTGTGGACAGTGCTACCCTAGGCTGGTGGTCCTGGGTGCTATAAGAAAGCAGGCTGGGCAAGTCATGAGACTAGCAGTGCGTAGCACCCCTCCATGGCCTCTGCTTCAGATCCCACCTCTAGTTCACTGCGCTGAGTTCCTGCCCTGACTCCTCACAGTACCTGAGAGCTGAGAGCTGAAATAAACCCTTTCCTCCCTAAACTGATTCTGGCTGTAGTGTTTTTCACAGAATAGAAACATTAACTAAGACAGCAATGAACGTAATTTAAGTAAGAGAAGCCCAAGTAAGAGAGAATACTAGGTACACACAGGCATGTGTTTTTGTTATTTCTTTCATATTTGCGCTGACATATTAAATGCAATGATGCCGTTTAAAAAAAACAGCAACGTACTTTGTAGGGCATTTTCTGGAAGATAGACTGGAAGTGTCATTAGTGCAAAATATGCCACCCCCTCATATTCATGTCAGGAAGCAGACGGTGACAATCACACCATCAGTGTTCTTATTTTAGGAGAGTCATGAAACGAGAAGCATTTAGCATTCGGTGTAGAGTGGGAATATTAGGATGACCTTACCTTAGCAAGTTCAGGCAGGTAGCTATCCAAACCGGAACCGGAACCTTCTAGTTTGCTTTGTTCATCATCTAAACATCAAAAGAGATCAATTGAGTCATGTGTAGTTGTAACTGTCTTATTCAATATAAGCAAAGGAACTGGAATGCGGTGGTTCTTAAGTCTGAAAGAACATTCAAAACAGCTCAGGGCTTTAGAAGGACCCTGATGGACAAGCCCAGCAGGGAAAATGGTGACACCTGAGACCTTGCACAGTTAAGGTCCCCATCCTCAACTCCCCACCTTATTAGAACTATGTTAGCTGTGTGCAACACCCTTCACAGCCACACATACACACTAGAACTTATGTTAGCTGTGTGCAACACCATTCACAGCCACGCATACACACTAGAACAAGTTAGCTGTGTGCAACACCCTTCACACACAGCCACACATACACACTAGAACAAGTTAGCTGTGTGCAACACCCTTCACAGCCACACATACACACTAGAACAAGTTAGCTGTGTGCAACACCCTTCACAGCCACACATCCACACTAGAACAAGTTAGCTGTGTGCAACACCCTTCACAGCCACACATACACACTAGAACTTATGTTAGCTGTGTGCAACACCCTTCACAGCCACACATACACACTAGAACTTATGTTAGCTGTGTGCAACACCCTTCACAGTCAAACATCCACACTAGAACGTATGTTAGCTGTGTGCAACACCCTTCACAGCCACACATCCACACTAGAACAAGTTAGCTGTGTGCAACACCCTTCACAGCCACACATACACACTAGAACTTATGTTAGCTGTGTGCAACACCCTTCACAGCCACACATACACACTAGAACTTATGTTAGCTGTGTGCAACACCCTTCACAGCCACACATACACACTAGAACTTATGTTAGCTGTGTGCAACACCCTTCACAGCCACACATACACACTAGAACAAGTTAGCTGTGTGCAACACCCTTCACACACAGCCACACATACACACTAGAACAAGTTAGCTGTGTGCAACACCCTTCACACACAGCCACACATACACACTAGAACAAGTTAGCTGTGTGCAACACCCTTCACAGCCACACATACACACTAGAACAAGTTAGCTGTGTGCAACACCCTTCACACACAGCCACACATACACACTAGAACAAGTGAGCTGTGTGCAACACCCTTCACAGCCACACATCCACACTAGAACTTATGTTAGCTGTGTGCAACACCCTTCACAGCCACACATACACACTAGAACTTATGTTAGCTGTGTGCAACACCCTTCACAGCCACACATCCACACTAGAACAAGTTAGCTGTGTGCAACACCCTTCACAGCCACACATCCACACTAGAACTTACGTTAGCTGTGTGCAACACCCTTCACAGCCACACATACACACTAGAACTTATGTTAGCTGTGTGCAACACCCTTCACAGCCACACATACACACTAGAACAAGTTAGCTGTGTGCAACACCCTTCACAGCCACACATACACACTAGAACTTATGTTAGCTGTGTGCAACACCCTTCACAGCCACACATACACACTAGAACAAGTTAGCTGTGTGCAACACCCTTCACAGCCACACATACACACTAGAACTTATGTTAGCTGTGTGCAACACCCTTCACAGCCACACATACACACTAGAACAAGTTAGCTGTGTGCAACACCCTTCACAGCCACACATACACACTAGAACTTATGTTAGCTGTGTGCAACACCCTTCACAGCCACACATACACACTAGAACAAGTGAGCTGTGTGCAACACCCTTCACAGCCACACATCCACACTAGAACTTATGTTAGCTGTGTGCAACACCCTTCACAGCCACACATACACACTAGAACTTATGTTAGCTGTGTGCAACACCCTTCACAGCCACACATACACACTAGAACTTATGTTAGCTGTGTGCAACACCCTTCACAGCCACACATACACACTAGAACTTATGTTAGCTGTGTGCAACACCCTTCATAGCCACACATCCACACTAGAACAAGTTAGCTGTGTGCAACACCCTTCACAGCCACACATACACACTAGAACTTATGTTAGCTGTGTGCAACACCCTTCACAGCCACACATCCACACTAGAACAAGTTAGCTGTGTGCAACACCCTTCACAGCCACACATACACACTAGAACTTATGTTAGCTGTGTGCAACACCCTTCACAGCCACACATACACACTAGAACTTATGTTAGCTGTGTGCAACACCCTTCACAGCCACACATACACACTAGAACAAGTTAGCTGTGTGCAACACCCTTCACAGCCACACATACACACTAGAACAAGTTAGCTGTGTGCAACACCCTTCATAGCCACACATACACACTAGAACAAGTTAGCTGTGTGCAACACCCTTCACAGCCACACATCCACACTAGAACAAGTTAGCTGTGTGCAACACCCTTCACAGCCACACATACACACTAGAACGTATGTTAGCTGTGTGCAACACCCTTCACAGCCACACATACACACTAGAACTTATGTTAGCTGTGTGCAACACCCTTCACAGCCACACATACACACTAGAACTTATGTTAGCTGTGTGCAACACCCTTCACAGCCACACATACACACTAGAACAAGTTAGCTGTGTGTAACACCCTTCACAGCCACACATCCACACTAGAACAAGTTAGCTGTGTGCAACACCCTTCACAGCCACACATCCACACTAGAACAAGTTAGCTGTGTGCAACACCCTTCACAGCCACACATCCACACTAGAACAAGTTAGCTGTGTGCAACACCCTTCACAGCCACACATCCACACTAGAACAAGTTAGCTGTGTGCAACACCCTTCACAGCCACACATACACACTAGAACTTATGTTAGCTGTGTGCAACACCCTTCACAGCCACACATACACACTAGAACAAGTTAGCTGTGTGCAACACCCTTCACAGCCACACATCCACACTAGAACAAGTTAGCTGTGTGCAACACCCTTCACAGCCACACATCCACACTAGAACAAGTTAGCTGTGTGCAACACCCTTCACAGCCACACATCCACACTAGAACTTATGTTAGCTGTGTGCAACACCCTTCACAGCCACACATACACACTAGAACTTATGTTAGCTGTGTGCAACACCCTTCACAGCCACACATACACACTAGAACAAGTTAGCTGTGTGCAACACCCTTCACAGCCACACATCCACACTAGAACAAGTTAGCTGTGTGCAACACCCTTCACAGCCACACATCCACACTAGAACAAGTTAGCTGTGTGCAACACCCTTCACAGCCACACATCCACACTAGAACTTATGTTAGCTGTGTGCAACACCCTTCACAGCCACACATACACACTAGAACTTATGTTAGCTGTGTGCAACACCCTTCACAGCCACACATACACACTAGAACTTATGTTAGCTGTGTGCAACACCCTTCACAGCCACACATACACACTAGAACAAGTTAGCTGTGTGCAACATCCTGCACAACCACCCATCCAGAGGCTTTGGTAGGACCAAGAAAATAGGAGTTTGACTTTTTTCAAACCCTCAGGTAATTTGGAGTATAACCAGAGTTGTTCACTTATGAGCTTGTACAATTAGAATGAACATACATCAAAAGCACAGCTGAAGTCAGGCGATGGTAGCACACCCCTTTCATTCTACCACTCAGCAGGCAGAGGCAGGTGGATTTCTGTGAGTGTGAGACCAGCCTAGTCTACACAGCTAATCCCAGGATGGTCAGGGATACACAAAGAAATCCTGTCTCGAAAATCAAACAAACAAATAAACCCCCAAACAAAAACGTACACTTTGAAGCTTACTCATTCCATTGGTAATTTTCTTTTCAATCATCCCTCCCCACACCCACACAACTTTTATTTTTTTCTTAAAGACAGGCTGTCATGTAGCCCAGGCTAGACTTAAACTTACTATGTAGCCAAGGGTGACCTTGAACTTCTAAACCTCCTGCCTTGACCTCCTAAATATTAGGATTACAGGCGTCTACTACCATACAAGTTTATGCAGTACTGGGAGCCTAAGGCTTCACACAGGAATATATCTACTGAGCTGCATCCCTGGCTCTAATTTCCATTTTCAGGTAAAAACCGAGACTCAGAAAACATAAGTGGTTTGTCCAAGGTCACAGAGCTAAAAAGTGATATTCTTGAGACTCATATCCAGGCCTGCCTGTCCACACCATGGCTGTTCATGTTACATACTTGCCACACAAACATTGTCAAAGTACTAATTCTTTTCATTTGTTTTGGGTTTCTTGAGACAGGGGCTCACTATACAGTTGGCCTGCAATTCCCATGACAATTGGCTGGGCCACCTCAAAACCTGTGCCTCTTGTCTCTGCTCTCCACATGCTGGAATTATCTGCAACACCATGCCTGGCTCCAGGGCAGTAAAATGCAGCCTGACAAAAGCCTTTGCTGACAGACTGTTTGGGAAAGGCTCTCACTGTCCCCACCTCACAGGGACCTTCCTACCTTCATGAGAGTCCCCATTCCGCTTTTCTTGCATTGCAGCTTCAAAGTTGAGCTGGAGGATCTTGTTGAGAACGGTGACCCACTCCTCCATCTCCGCCTCACTATCTGCTGCTAGAAGATAGCTGCTTTTGTCCTGCATCTTGAGCTCGAACGCAAAGCGCCTGACTCTGTTGTTCTGTGATGGGAACAGGCGAAAGAGACACACTGGGAAACAGCTCAGGGTAATCGGCCCTAGTTGTTAATGGTGCCATTGGATCAGATCTCGGATACTACTCTAAAACTGCAAACTCCCTTCTCATGAGCCGGCACCATAGTCCACCTCCGCCATTTTTACCTTCCCTTTTGATTAATTACCTATCTTTTAAAAAAGATTTACTTTTTAATTATGTATGTGAGTGCCTTGTCTGTGGTATGTATGTACACTATGCATGTGGCTTGTTCTGGAGGAGGTCAGAGGAGAGCCCTGGGTCCCCTGAACTGGACGGTTACAGATGGTTGTGAGCCACCATATATATGATGGGACTGGAACCTGGGTCCTCTGCAAAAGCAGTAGATGCTGGGGCTGGAGAGGTGGCTCAGTGATCAAGAGCATTTGCTGGTTTCTTTTTTTTTTTTTTAAGATTTACTTTTATTATTTTTAACTATATTTCCATGTATGTATGTGCAGGTATGTATGTGCATGCGTGTGCAGGTGCCCATGGAGGCCGAGGCATCAGATCTCCTGTAGCTGGAGTTACAGATACCCATGAGCCATGTGACACGGGTGCTGAGAACCAAACTTGTGCTCTTAACCACTGAGCCATCTTTCAGGCCTCATTTCCTTTCTTGCTATTTAATTTATGTATTTCTTGCTCCCTGCAATGGCACAGAAATCCCTCAAGGACAGGAGCTATCTGTTCTCTTTATTTAATGTTACCCCCACAACCTTCAAAGTCTGGCACACAGTGAGCATTTGAAAAATGCCGAATCTATGAAATTTCACATGTAAATATTCTATATTCAATAGTTACATATTTGGTTTCTTTAAAAAGATCAAGTGTGTGCCACCACTGCCTTTCTCAAAGCTAACTGCTATCTACCAATCTATTCAGCTTACTTCCCCGGAACTTTTCCCATCATTTATTAGTCGTAAAAGTATGTGGATCCTTTGTCTCCTGTTCACATGCCCATTATGGGAATGGAAGATGAATGTATACCAAAGGTTGGTCCATCTCAGTACTGCATTCAGGCCCATCATTCTTCCCACAAGGGGCTGGTCTACGTACTGTTCTAGGTTTGGCAGCATCCTGGCCTCCACCTACCACACGTTAGTGGGACAGTTGTGAGCCAAACCATCTCCAGACACTGACAAATATATCCTAGAGGCAAACACTCCAGGCCAACCACTCTAGACAGAAATTCATCTCTGAAGAAAAGAACACAGTCCACACAAGCTGAAGGGGGAGGAGTCCAACCTCCTGTTGAGTGCTGAGGGAGCAGAGTGTCCCAACACCCACTAAAATCTCAGCCAGCCACCTGCAGTTCAAGGATGCTTCACGGTGTATGGTCCAGGCACACGGAGACCTAAGGCCTATCGTTTGTGCAGGGCAGCTTTTAGGAGCCTGATATGCTAAGTGCGTCTCTGGGCAAGGCCGTGTGAACCACAGTGCACAGATCATCTGCCACGGGCTTAGTGATTGCCACCTCGGGTCTCACACGCAAAGGTAAAAAATCAAGGAGTGAAACATGGGACTGAAGGAGTTTTCTCTGTGCATTTGGGGAACCACCTACTCCTCAAACATACAGAGGGTTAAAAATCAAGAAAAAGCACAACACTTTGATTCTAGGTTATCCTTTCTGAGACCCATTTTCTTCACCTGCAGCACAAGTCTAACCAACTCCCGTGGCTTTAAAACACTATCAGGGTTTAAGGCTCAAGCTCTGTCTTTCAGGTTGACCTGGAAACTCCCCCTCAGGCATTTCTTTCCATTCACAGCGTTCATCAGCTACTATTTTAAATAACATCCAAGAGGGGTGGGGCCAATAGAAAGGTATGGGAGGGGTCGTGAGAGGGTAGAGAAGTACACGGGTAGGAAGATCTCCTGAAGGACATAGTACCATGAACAATCAAAATACATGACCAAAAATAAAAGCTAAAAAGTAAGCATCCCAAAGAATTGTTTTTCTTTTTCTTTTCCCAAAACCATTTAAATTACAACTTTTTATTTCCTTTTTGATCTCATTTGAGGACAGGGTCTCACGTAAGCCAGGCTGCCCACAAACCCCTAGGTAGCCAAGAAAGGCTTCAAACTCGGGGACTTCTCCCCTCCACCTCCCAAGTGTTCTGACTTCAAGTGTATGCTACCACAGATGGGCTTAACAAAGGAAATAACTCTTTTGAAGACTTATATGTGGTTCAGCAAAGGAGAGATGTTATGAACTACAAATGCAAAAATAATTCGAAGGAAGACAACGGGCACTGGACCTCAGAGTCTGAGATGCTCCCGAGGACAGCGGCTTGATGAGGGTGATCCAGCAACTGTGTTATTACACTGTGTTGCACACTTGTAACAAGACACTCTTGTTAAACAAAAATAATTACTTCTTACTGCAGAATGAGGTAGAAAAAAATACACCTAGCTCTGCTTTCAACTATACCAGAAAATTCAGCTAAAAAAGGAACTTCAAGGCTTTTCAGCTCCACGTGAATGAAACTTGAGCTTGGAGATCTTACAAAAAAAGCCAATAAACTGTCATTAACAAATCACTCCGTTACTTCTTACCCACAGCTACTCAGTATGCTTTTTAATATACTTGTTATTCACACCTGAGGGCTGCTGAGGATCCACCAGGATTGGCTGCTGGCAGAGGGATCCGTCAGCTGATTAGCTGTTGAAGATACTTTCTCAGGGACTGTGAAATCATGCTACAGTCTTGCTCTAAGGCTCAGACACATGCCCACCACCTGTGGTCTGGGTCCTGCCCTGTGGCTTATGCCAAGAGCTAACTAAATTTCTCTGTTCTCTCTGTTGTCAAAAGCCAGCGATGCTCACCAGCAGATGGGCTACACCATCAGCTTTAGCAGGTGACTCCTGCACTTTACCCGCAGCCAGTTCACCCCAGCACCCTCTCCTGCTGCCCTTCCAGTGTCTCCTGCCACTCACTCTCTGGGTCCTGCCCATTTCTGATCTGGATGCTAACTTTTGCTTCTGACAAGGACAAAGCCATAATTACCAGAGTGCTGGACAAAATAGAAGAAAACGCTATTCTCAAATAAGGGTAGAGACTGTGTGGCTGTGATCCCCAACAGAAGAAAAATAAATGAACCCACTGACTTCAGCATCTGGCAGGACAGAGATTCAAGGTAAAGCTACCGACCAAACCTCATGAAGTCAGGCAGACAGAACTTAAAGGAAAGTCTCTGGAATGAGGACCAGGTGAGAGACATCAGGTAGGCAAACATTGTAGGACTCTTCAAATCCCATGTATGTTGTCTAGTTTCTATCTGCATGTCTACCTTAACAAAAGAAGTTTTCCAGCACATAAATAAAACTCAAGACAGAGCAACCTAAATTTCAGGAAATGAAGGACGAGATGGGGGTCCGTGAGACGGCTCAGCAAGTCACGACACTTGCCTCACAAGTCTGTCAACCTAAACTTGACCCACAGGTGGAAGGAGAGAACGGATCCCATGTTGTTCTCTGACGTCCACACGCACGCTATGGAATTCACCGCCACCTGAACCCCTCACAACAATCAATATTTTTTTTTAATTATAAAGAGATGATCATATAAACAGGGAGGAAGAATACAGCAGGTGCCCCCAAACACAATGGTGTTGAGAAGACACTGCAAAGGCTTTGGTGTTCCGAGGTCAAAGGACTTCTTGGATTTCTAAAAAATGAGTCAAATACAACTCAAATATAAGTTTTTGCGGATAAAGTAACTAAAAAAAGTTACCACTTTATATAAAGCTTCTTAGGCAGTCACAAGACTCTAGCAACTACAGGGTGTCTCCTCCAAAATAAAAATTTTAAAAATCACAACAAATAGGAGCTAAACGGACTGGAGAAGGAAGGTCAGAAGGTCCAGTCACCCGTCACTTGTTTTGAGGCCAGCCTAGACTACAAGAGACCCCATCTCATAAAGGAGCAGAGAAGTCTCCACAGTGGGGAAGGGGAAGAGAAAGGATCTGCAGGACAGCGGCTCTGCGGGGTGGAGAGTCACAGTCTGGAATGGAACAGAAGGGGGCGGCTCTAAAATTCTACCTTCCCGCACAGGAGCCAGGAATAAAGAGTGGGAAGTAAGGGGGGACTACGATTCAGGGGAGCCAGGAGCACCCCAGTGCAAGAGGTGTGGGGGTGAAGCACTTGAACAGTACCCTTCAGCCCTTCTCTACTCATGAGGATTTACTAGAGGACAAAGAAGCAATTTGATTTCAGGTAAGAGTGTAAATATCAAAACAAAAAGACCTATCAAATCCGAGGGCGATGTCAGCTATGTCCCCGACTTCTCCAGGTTAGCCCCACGACACAGCCTCCTAATAGAATCAAGCTCCAGGCTAATGCCACTCAGAGGGAGGCTTCTCTGGTGATGCTGAATCCATCCACTGTCTCCTTGACTGGAAGAGTGTTCCTGGTCACAGAGCCCCTCTGTCTGAGGCCTGCGGAAGGAACGCATTCATGCTTCATTCCGCGGGTACCCGGGCAGAGTCCAACGAATCAGGGTGTTTGTGTCTTACACACTGTGAGTTGTGAGACGGAACAAGCCTCCACGTTGGAAAGTGAACAATTCCCGTATGTGGGTTTTACGATGCAGCCCAGGCTGGCCATGAATCTAAGATCCCTCATTCTCCCGTTATCACACCCACGTTTTAAACACAAAGCCTCGCACACTAGAGGACTAGTGTCTACCACAGTATCCTGCCATCTTTACAGTGATGAAAAACAGGCTGTGTTTTCAGGTTAGGTGTTATGTTTCCAGCCTAATTACAGCCATGTTCGAAAGCGTTTCCCTGTATCTGCACATTCATGTGTAGTATCGCTGCAGACCAGAAACCTTGAGAGAATGCTTTTCATACTCACCTGAATCACACCCATGCAGGAATCTAGGAATATGGATCCTTTGGGTTCCTTGGAGATCTTTTCATCTTTATAAAAATTTAGATTGTAGGATCCATCACCAAGTTGAATCAGGTGGAAAAACCGCCGCTTAAATGACTGGAAACAAAACAAAACCAAACTCAGACAGCTCCTCTTTCTGGATGGACAGCGGGAACTGAGAAGCCACCAGGACTCTGGAAAACACGAGCCAGAACTCTGTAACCCCAGTGGGATGTTAGTCAATGCTACTGGCCCCTGCATCGGCTGGAGGAAGATCCCCCACCACGGCTCACGCTCTTCCTGCCTGTGCGTTTTAAGAAGGCTTCATCATCATCCACAGTTCACTGTTTCTCATCCACAGAGCTTGAGGTTTGACATAACTCTACCCTAAAGTAGGGAGAGGAGGTCCAACTGTGAGACAGACGTGTTCTCACATCCCCAGAGCCCCTCACTCACACCACAAGGAATGTCCTCCCGTCATGCCACGGAAGGACTTTTGAGCCTCAGGATTCTGGCAGTCAGTACTTGCCTGGTTTATTTTCTACCTCTGTGTTCACCTGAGCGTCCTCTTGCTGTTGCGTTTCTCCCTGATTCACCCTGGTCTCTTCTGCATAACTTCTTAAACTACTTTTACTCTATATTTTATTTTAGTTTTCTTAACTATGTGTCTATGTCTGTGTATGCCCTTGTAAGTGCTGGTACCTGTGGAGGCCAGAGATGTTGGAGGTCCCTGGAGCTGCCTGATTGGGGTGCTGGGAACGTGTCACGTGAGGGAAAGCGGGGTGATACGCCCTCTTACCCTCATGGTCACGCTGATCGCGCTGTTCATGTTGCCTTTGTACAGCCAGCCATGCTTGGTGATCCCGCCCTTCTGAGACCCGAGGGAGGCAGCATCCTAGGAGGGAAGGGAAACCACGTCAATCTACTGCCCTGTGTAGATTATTTTCTGGGAGTTTCATCAACGGGAAAACCATTCCGTCTGTGCCAAGTGGTCCAGTTACCACCAGTGCCTCTATGTCCCTCTAGAAGCTGTTTACCGGTGAATTCTAGATATCCTGTTCCCTCAAGGGTCGGGTTAGTCCTGGCCAAATTTTTACTTTTGGGAGTTTAACGAGCCACAGGAACCACACACCACTCAGTTTTTCTGCCTCACCCAGTTTCATGAAAAAAGTTTTTGAGCGACACTCCTCCACGGTCAGAGGACAAAAGAAAATTCCTGAAATGCTTCCCAGAGGCTTGGTTCAGGGAAAGGTGAATAAAGAAAAGGAAACAGGAGGCCATGCAGGAAGGAGATGGAAAAAAAAAAAAAACAGGGTGAGGGAAAGAGAGGCAGATGCTGGAATAAAAATACGACTTCAAGGGAAGACCTTCCCTGTGAGATCTGGATGTGAGGCGGTGGGCACAGAGCCAGGGCATGCCCCAGCCACTGCCGGCACATACAGTCATGGACAGCTATAAACATGGCCCAACATAAAACTGTTAAGTTACTTAAAGCTTTTTCAGATTTTCTTTCCTGTAACTTGACCGCACCGCGTGTGGACTACACAGCTGACAGCCTCAGTCCGCGGGGACAAAGACTGGAGACGCCTGAGAGAGACCGTAAACAGACAGAGGTGACACTGCCAAGTCTTCCCTTAACCAAACCGAGAAGCGTGGGGAGGCCTGGCTCAGCTTTGTTGAGCCACCCTGATATCAGCGTTTGCGGTTTCGGCATTGTTGTGATTGGACCTGAGAAATTGTTTCCCTGTCAAGGGTTTCCTAAGCTATTGGGCACCTCGACATGCACGCCTTCGCTTGGTCCTCCTGGCCATATAATCAGCACCTTTAAAATGGAGACTGTGTAGCCCTGGCTGGCCTAGAACTCGTTATGTAGACCAGGCTGGCCTTAACTCTCAGAAATCCACCTGCCTCTGCCTGGTGAGTGGTGGTTAGATTAAAAGTGTTCACTGTGGGCCACATTAACTTTTCTCAGAATTATTTCTGAAACACTATTGCTCCAGAATAGTTAGAAGATGTTTAGAAGATTACCTTCTAAAGTTGGCTAATGCTGTACTTAGTATACAGCTGAGGAAAGGGGTCTAAACCCGCGACGGGGCACCAACAGAGAGGAAGAGGAATATACGGAGGGGTCTGCGCTAACTTTATGAGATTCCCTTCCTCCCTCTTCATACACTTCCCTGAGCACCGTCTTTCTCCAAGAGCTAGGGAGCTTACTAAAGTCAGACCGCGCTAAAGCAGCCACTGGAGAAACAGCCATTTCACTTCCACTGTCGAAAAACAGCCGAAATTCAAGGTCTAGGGCATCTCGGTATCTCTTAGCAATGCAGCCCAATCTGATCCAAGCCCTTGCAAGTGATCTCAGAACAAAACACAAGTCAGAGAACATGAGATGCTGAGCAGTCCAGATAAAGCCGGGACCTGAAGCCAACCTAAAAATAGATTTTAAAAATTTCCTTTGCTTCATTTAAACATCCCCGTTCCTGTTTGGGCTGAAAGGTTGGCTCTTCTCTCAACGCCTGCGCCATGGGAGTCTTGAGTGGGAAGAGAGACAGAGGGCAAGAGCCTACCTCGTCTTTGTCAGCCTCTTCGTCAACTTCATAGACATGAACCGGAAGTTTATCCAACTTGGCCACTTTGCTTTAAAAACAAGAAAGCAAAGTTGCTTTGTAACTGCATCATCAATAGAGTCTACATCTCCACCCATCAGAGGAACCAGTCCATAACCAGCCCAACAGTGGCCCCTGGCAAAGAATAACACAGGCCATGTCATTGCTTTTCAATGAACCGAGGAACCCAATCAAAGGTCCACACAGCACCGTAGAAATGAAGGCACGGCTTGCTAGAGCAAGGAGGCCTATTAAATGTAAGGAAGTGGACTGGGTACTAATTAAAAGACTAGGTGGGACAATTCTTAATATTAAAATATGAGAGAAATATATTATCGAGGTCACAGAATTTTAAGTGATTAATAGTGGAAGGTGATGAAGGCATTAATGGCGGACAGTACCGACAGCTACAGCAGCAGTAGCTACAGTTACAGAACAGCTGTACGCTAGGTGTGCCGGGTACGTTACATATGCCCTGTCATGTAAGCTGGTGGTAGCTGTTGTCAGTCTGACAGGGGAAACTCAGAGAGGGCAAAGCTAACCCAGACAAAACCCAGAGTCTGTAATCCTATTACAATGTTCCATTTGGTGGGACATTCTTACTGATGCTCAACGGTAAAATCTCGCCACCGTTAAACTCCACCCCATAGTAAACATACACTCCACGAAGTCAGTTATCTTCCTACATGAAGACAGTTTGAGAAGACAATCCAGGAAGGTGGATTTATTAGATCAAGTGGGAATTATTTCAAATCACCAAGTGAGTGCTGGGCAGCCAGAGAGCTCAGAAGCCTATCCATGCAGAGAAAATAAAGTCGGCAGGGAGTGTTTCCTCTGATGTTTAAAAAGGTGATCAGGAACTTGGCTGAACACTCTAAGGAGTGGCTGAGCCACACACGTAGGAAAACAAACAGCGAGGTCCAGAGAGAAAAGTACAAAGGGCTCGAAATCTCACTAAGGGAACAAACTCAAGAACGTACTAATTTGGGTTCAATGCAAGTTTCCAGGGGCGACAATGACCCTGAAAACAACCTGTCTTCATTTGCTCCGATCCAGCACCGGCTGCACTTCCCTTTGCCGACTGTGTGTGGAATGTGCTGTCTTCCAACAGTCCTCTGGGTACACACACACACACACACACACACACACACACACACACACACACCGGCCCTGCTTCCCTTTCCACAAACTTATCCCAATACAATTGCTTTCAGTGTGCTCACAGTTAAAGCTTCAAAGCAGGTAAGGGACTGACCTGGGGAAACACTGTATAAGATTTGCTTTCTTAACACATTTATTTACCATAGCCTTCACGTGGTTCTTTCCAAAATATTCTTTTGAAGAAACACACACACACACACAGAGAGAGAGAAAGAGAGAGAGAGAGAGAGAGAGAGAGAGAGAGAGAGAGAGCGCGCGCACTATTCTCAAGAATTAAGCTGGAACCAACCTAGGTGTCTGTCAACCTAGGAAGGGATACACAGAATGAAATTGCTTTCGTATCTAAAAAAAAAAAAAAATGAATGTAACTGGAAATACTCATATTACAGCAATTATGCCAGGTCTAAAAAACACAAATACATATGTTATGTGGAGCCTAAAGTTTACATGGATATATAAAAATCATGGAGGCACAGATGACATGAAAGAAGGTGCCCAAGGACGTACAGGATGGACAGGAAAGGGGAGAACATGCTCAAAGCACGGGACATACTTGGATGAGAGGCGCTTATGGAGCCAGGAGCGTGTGCAGCGGATGTGAACACAAGAAAGTGGACAGGGTGTGTTAACACAGAGAAGACAACGGTGGGAGGGGAAGCAGAACAGCGTAAGGAGGACCAGAGTTGATCAAAGACGTGGAGGAAACGTCAGGATGACACTCGTTACCTCACACAGTTAATAAATGCGGACAAGTGTTCAGTCCAATAACCATAAAACGACACTGCATCATAGTTCACCACAGTGGCCTTATCTCTAACACACCTCAGTGGAAACTTTCTGGCTCTCTGAACAGAATCAAGCCACCTCTATGTGCTGTTCACCCCATCAGAGTATGACATCGAGTCTTGCAATCAAAAGATATTACCATGCACACAGAAATCTCCTGTGCTTTCACAACCACTCTGACTGTGCAAATGAAGCCACACGTCTTCCTCAGCACACACACGCCTGAAGCCCACTCACCTCGGAAGCTGCCGAAACTCTCCTGAGTAATCTTCATATTTGTATGTCACGAGATGCCAGTCAGAGTTGTAGGTTTTGATGCACTATGGGGGATTTAGAAAACAAAAAACAAAAATCAGAGATACAGAAATCAGGTGACTTTCTGCGGAGTCAGACCCTAGAGACATTCCAAAGTTCTACCACCAATTATCAACAGTCAAAGCTCTACCTGCAGAGTCTCCAGGAGGTGTGAGACTTCGAACCAGTGAAATATGACCCTTGGGAAAGATACTGTTTCAAGTTATCAATATAAATGATCTGGCCGCAGTTTTTATATGGAGACATTGAAATAGCAATTACTATTCCTGGCTTATAATCTATTTTTTATATAAAAGAAAGTTACGCTGCTATGGTGGGTTGAATGAGAATTGCCCCCTAGAGGCTCATATATTTAGAT